>NW_026988471.1:20965000-22215000 GCF_030222135.1 Aotus nancymaae | reverse complement strand
CTCACCCCTAGGCTCTGGAATGACCCAGTCTGGTCCACGGGTGCAGCTGCTGATGCTGGGCGGGGTGGGGGGGGTCTCTTGAAGCCCCCACCCCTTTAGGGCATGGCCTCTTGATAGCTTTAAAAGAGGAGCCATGGGAAGAGAATGGCTTCACAGTTTAAAACAAGGTGGGTAGGCCTGGTGCAGTAGCTCATGCCTGTAATCCCAGCAGTTTGGGAGGCCAAGGCAGATGGATCATGGGGTCAGGCATTTGAGACCAGCCTGGCCAACGTAGTGAAACCCCATCTCTACTAAAAACACAAAAATTAGCTGGGTGAGGTGGTGGACACCTGTAATCCCAGCTATTCGGGAGGCTGAGGCAGGAGAATCGCTTGAACCTCGAAGGCGGAGGTTGCAGTGAGCAGAGATGGCGCCACTGCACTCCACCCTGGGCGACCGTATGAGACACAGTCTCAAAAAAAACCCAAAAAACAAATAAACAACAAAAAACAAGGTGGGCTAGTAGACTTTGTGAATTGGTGGTCCCTCACAGAGATGCAGAGGGTCTTCTCCCGAGTCCGAACCCTGTAGCCTTGCGCATGGTCTGCACTGCACCCCCTGAGCTTCATTTTGGGTGTCCATCCTAGTCTCAGAGGCACCAGTTCAGAGGTTGGCTCAGCCTGTGTAATGCTCAGGAGCGTGGAGTATTGATAATCTGAGGGAGCTGGGTCTAAATCTCAGCTTTGCCATTTGATGGCCGTGACCACATCTGCCCACCCTACACTCCCACTCCCTGCCTCAAGCTCCTCATATGTACAATAGGGATGATACCATGAAACATCCATGGTTGTTCTGAGAGTTTAATGTTCTACCATAAGAAAGAAACAACATAGTCCGTGGCACAGATACATGGCGGCTATAACTACTACAATTACCATGCCTGCTCTTTGAAGGACAAATAACACCTACAGTGCCATGGGGATGGTTGGGAGTCACACTAGATGGAACCTTCTCTTCTACCACCTGCCAAAGAAGTGGGCATGAAGGGCACAAATGAATGAAGAGGGGTCTTCCTCAGAAGGCGGTGGAAGCAATAGGCTGACCACGTGTGCAGGAGTCTGGGTCGGTTTCACACGAGTCAGCGACCGCTCCCTGCTCCCTCCAGCTATCTCCCTGAATTTCAGCCTTCCCAGTGCTCCTGCTCCCAGCCCACCTGCAGCCAGCAATTGGTAAACCAAAATCCAGGACTCAGGTCAGATGCTGCTATAGCTTCTATTTCATTATTCAGCCCTTCCTTTGAGCCCAGGCCCACAGAGCCAGCTGCCGAAAACCCCTTCCCCAACACAAGTGGGTCTTAAAAGGCATTGGTTCCTCACTCAGTAAAAAAAGCTATTTTTATTTGAATAGATCTGAGGCTGTTTTCCACACTCTCAGAATAAAAAAAAATTTTGTGAAAGAAAGACTTTGGAGATTACAGGACTTTTTACCCAAATATGATGAGTTATCCCTTTAAAAATAAACTACAGACAGGCACGTTTCTCCATACCCAGGCAGAAAGAAGCCATTACCAGGAATTTCTGTAAGTACTCTGCTTTTCTTGGCCAATGTAGAAAGTGCCTGGGAACTGGAAATAGAATGGGAAGCTAATTCTGTTTTCCTGGTCTCCACCAATGTGTGTAGGTAAGTAAGTGGCTCGATCACACCACGGCTCTGTGATCCATCTGAAGAAACACGCGGGATGGCTTACCACCGACTGCTCTTCCGCAAACGAGGCCAGCAACCGAGCAGCAGTTCAGCACGGAGGTACCAATCATGGAGCCATGGCCTGGCACCGATTGAAGTCCAGATACAGGCAGGGTTGCAAAGGCAGGAGAGGGTGAGTGACAAGCTCAGGTCCCACAGCCAGTCAGTGGGAGAGCTGGGATGAGACCCGGAGCTTCCCAACTCTCTGGCCACTGTCCTTTCTTTCATCCAAGATCTTTCTACAATGTAGCTGTCACTGAAGAGCTTCCAGGAAAGTCCCCCAGGAAGGTCAGATAACTTATCCCAACCCGGTCTTCCTTCCTGCAGAAAGTCCCGGTCCCCTTCCCTCCCTGGTGAGCATTAAATCAAATACTCTTGCTGTGTTATTTTTCAAGCTTGATGTTTCTAAATCCAAAAACAACTATAAATAATACATACTCATTTATATGTACATTTAAAAGATAAAAAAAAAACATAACAAAGATACCTGTAGATTCATATGAATACTAATGGCCTACTTTAACACAGTAGAAACAACCGCTAATGAACACAGGTAACTGCACGCACAAATTTCCCTCCACTCCACCTCAGGCCCACGCACGGTAGGGGAGAGCCTCCTTTCTGAACCTACACCATTCACTGCTTCTCTCCCACGGTCACATTTAGCCATCTGCTTCTTCTTTTATATGTGGGACTGTGTATTTTTTTCCTCTTCAGTTTTATATGAAACATTTAGCAATGAACTAGCAAATAAAAATACTACATATCATCTAGAATTCATATAAAATTGTACTTGGCTTTAACGCATCTAAAGGTTGATAAAAAGAAACACATAGATGCTTCTTAAAGGCTTATTTATATTTTATTACACATTACACACATTGCACTCCATTGAGAAAATTTAGAAGTGGATGTGGTTCTCTTTGTCACGAGCCCGCACGGCGGAGATTACCACATCTACAGAACATTTTTCCTTTGGAACACAATGCACTCGTCTTGCAATTACCCCAGTGGATGGAAATGGCGCAAGTAATCCATCAGCACTCACATTAGTCTTTGGAAGGAGGAGTTTCTCTATTATTATTATTTTTTTGCCTTGAAGAGTATACTCTTGGCATTATCTGGCCACCCATCCTCTACCCTGCTCAATGCCTCCTGCCTGCACTCGCTGGGGACCAGCGGGGAGGGGAGCACCGTCACCTCTGAGACCCACGTGCAAGTCAGCGGGAAAGGTGGCAGAGTTGGCACCTGCCCCATCACACACCCACATGCAGAAATAGAGGACGGACAGGTTGCCGATGGTGCAGGCTAAGTGAACTAAGCTAGCGGGACTGATGATGGCTGGAGGAGGAGAGGTTCTGGGCCAGAGGGACTAGGGGGATGTCACGGCAGGGCTTAAGTGAGGTCCTAGAAGAAGGTGGTGTCTGAAAGACCAATGTGAAGAGATTCAGAGGGGCAAATGTCTGCGTTTGGCTTCCTCCTAAAGTGGATCCTGAAACAAGGATTTCGACAGAAGTGGGTTCTTTGGGAGCTGATCCAAGGAAGCACTGTGAGGGAGTAGGAGGTGAGACAGGACAGGAGAAAAGCCAACTGAGAAAGCTTCCACCATGGGGTCACCGCTGGGGGCAGCTGTGGCTCTGTCCTGCCGGGAACCCTCTGAGAGACGTGCAGAGTGCACTGGAATTGTCTCACATCGAGGCGAGGAAGCCGGGGTATTTGTGCATTGCCTCCCACCTCTCACTGGTGGAGGGCTGCTTCTGCAGTATGAGTGCCCCGGCACCTCCCGCCTGCCTGCTAGGCACCCTCATACAGAGAGGCAGGAGGTGAGAGGCGTGAGCAGGTGACAGCCCTGGCTGGGAGACGGGTGCCGCACCAACAGTCTCTGTTCACTCTAGCAGGAAGCCAGGGCTCCCATCAGCACCTGAACGCTGCCAGGACTAGCTTCGGCACCTGCCTGGGGCTTTGTTCTCTGGGATCCGACCCTTCTGAATGAGAGGAGGCCACACTCTGCCTGCCACATACGAGACCATGAGTTTGCTCATCCCCACAGGAGATGCCGTGTCAAATGTGTTCGTAATGGGATCATCTACTATCTGTCGGCCGTGCAGCAATGATGTATGAAAAATAACATTGAGAAGTAAATTAAGCGATCTGTCTGCAAGCAGCCTGTTTAGATGAGGAAGGGCTGCTGTTGACGAATCTATTAAAATTATACATAAATTATCTAAGAGCACATAGATACATGCTCAGAATGAGGGCATTGATTATGGACATTTTAAAAACAGCCTGGATTAAATCATCTTGTCTCACTTGAATGGAGTAATAATAATTAAGAGAAGAGGTGGGAAAAATAAATTACACCCATCAACTTTCTGACCATAAGAAACATTCAGACTTTTCAAGTTTCAGAATGACGATGCCTTAAAACACAAAGACTTCTGGGTGCTGCCAAGAACCCTCCGCAAAATGGGTTATAGGAAAGGAGGATCCAGAGAGGTACCTGGATGCCCTCAAAGAGAGGAAGGGGTAAGTGGGGAGGCCATGTGTGCCTCTCTTGTCAAGCAGAACCTGGATGAGGATCTGAGGCTAGTGTTCTGTTTGGACAGGGGTTCCAGAAAGCTTAGGCAGTGGAGTGGGGAAGGGAGGCAGGGAAGGAAGCCAACACAGATTGCTCCAAATAAGCAGGCAAATGGGGCCAATCTCACCCACTGAGGACCTCTGGGAGACAGAGAGGAGGGGGTTTCAGAATTATCCCACCCGAAGGCAGCTGCGGTGTTTCCCTCCATCTACCATGTATCATGGGCTGAAGGCTGTTGGTGGGGAATTAATTCCCTGGCCCTTCACATCTGTCCCAAGTGGTCAGCAAAGGCTCTGGGGGCTCCAGGCTTGCAGAGACCCTGGGGAAATGAGCCTCCAACAAGTGCAAACACACTGTGCTGGAAACTCATAACCTCTGATTACTTGGATGGAATTCAATTTGCCACTTTCAAAAGTCTAACAAAAACAGACTACCCTCCACCCCCATGTAATCACTGAATAATATTATAATCATTTTGCATGGAAATTGCATTATTTCCCTGATGGAAGCATAGGCTTTGAACCTCTCAGGGCTTCACCCGCTACATTACTTTTCAAAGTATGAAGTAGCAGGTTCCAATTATCTGAAAAAAATTTAAAACGGTAACAGCACAATACATAGTGTGATCCAGATGGAGAGAATACACATTTTCTAGGACAGGCACCTTGATTAGTGACTGTGATTGTTAAACACATTTCAGGTAATATAGTGATAATGGACATTAATAGTGGCAATAGTGCTGAAGTGTTGAAATATAATCATTTCTGATTATATTACTATTTCTTTTTGTGAAGCACGCTGCATATTTCCAAACGACTCTATGCTCATTAAACTACACAAAAGCACAGCAGCAGATTGGCAGAAAGGTGGTCAGAAGGGGCATATGGTTCCTTCTGTTTGGAAAGTGGTGAAGGATGTTGGTCAGAGTTCCTGGGGGTTCCAAAGGCTCAGAAGAAGACGAGATCTTCTGTCTTCTGGCTCCATTGGAGACCTCTGCCTGCGTTCACAGACATAGGCTACCAAACAGCCACTACAGAAATGCTCATACGTGCAATATAACAAGTGAGAGGTTTTAAGGTAGAATTTTGAACAGTAAATTTTTTTTTATCTATGCCATCTTTTCCCTCCTCCACCAGTCAAAGCCACGAGGGACACTAGAAGGTCTAGTCCAACTACCCCTATATGTATATATTGATATATCCATCCCATATCAATGGATAGATTCTGTATCAGAAGAGGACTCTAATTAATTTAATTAACACAGATGTAGTAATTGTCCTTGAGGTTACAACTTCAACGTTTTAGTGTCTGTATGTTATTATAAACAGACTGTTAGAAGTCACTTTAACAAGAATCATACCAAATGGTGTATTATTGCAAGAGATTGTGAATATTTACCTATAAACCAAATGAAAAATGAAAGCCAAAAACACCGTCAACTTCCGTGAACTGAGGCCTGTGGCTTGGGATAGAATTCACAGGGAAGGTCTAATCCTCAGATTCAAAAATTGCCATCTCTCAAAAGCTGGGATGGAAGTAAAGATCATGACGTTCTGAAAAATTGTCAGAGGACTCAAAAAGTCACTCTAGTGATAAAAAACTACACTGAAAAAAACCACACATGGGAGGCAAAGCTGCCCAGAACAAGTTTGCATAATTACTCATGAAATATAAGTGGAAATATTTCTAAATTAAACTTTTTAAAATTTTTTTATTTTGTAATCAAAGATGGGGTCTTGCTATGTTGCCCAGGCTGGCTTTGAGCTCCTGGGCTCAAGCAATCCTCCCACCTTGGCCTCCCAAAGTACAAGGATTACAGGTTGAGCCACCATGCCCAGCTAGCATTTTACATAGTTTGTAATTTTAAGACACTTGAAACTAAAATAATTAAACATTGTAAGTACACTTTTTTGTTGCATCTATATTCCAAAATAATTAATATATTCAGGTTGGCTAAAAAGTTTTTGGAAACCTTTTCTTTGGGAAAGGGGGGAACTGTCTTAGGTTTGGGCATAAAATTAATTTTCTTAGCACTGTTGGGCAGTCCTCATCCTGTCTGTAAGGTTTGTTCTTGGGTTCTTGCCGAGTTTAAAAAAGAAGAAACTTAGGCCAGCACAAGAAGATCCAATGTGAAGGGTTTATTCAGGCTCCCGGGCAAGGTTCTGCAGTCTGACAGGAGGGGCGGGAGAAGTTGCACGGACTCCTCTCAGACATGGGGTTTTATAGGGAGTGAAGGAGCTCGATTGGTTGTGGGAGAGCAGGACTACTATTGGGTAAGGTTACAAGCCTTTGTTTGCATACAGGACTTGGCTGCTATTGGTTAGAATTACTCGGCTGCTATTGGCTAGAAAGACTCGGCTGCTATTGGCTAGAAAGACTTGGCTACTATTGGCTAGAATCACAAGACCCCACTTGCATACTGGGTTCTTTAAGGGAAAGCCAGGCTGTGTGAGAAAGGGAGAAGGGAACATGCCCCAGCACGTCTGAGCTTTCGGACAAAAAGGTGGGGGTGTGTGCGTCCGAGCTCCCGGCGAGGCAACCTGCCTTACACTGACAAAGGCCTAGTTTAATTCACCAGTCAAAGCCGCTAGGGACACTAGAAGGTCTTTAGTCCCACTGCCCCTACATTTTACAGATGGGACAATGGAGGCCCACAGAATTCTCTGTCCTATCACGGAATCATCATAGGAAGAAATGTAGAAATCAGAGCCGGCTTCTCCTATAGCCTCCCTAGTGACAGAGGCCACAGCCTGGGGCTCTTTCTGTCAGCTGGGGATAATTTGGGGCTCTGAACTCACAGGCGATAAGCCAGCCTCAAGGAACCCACCTGGAGTATGCTATGCCAGCCACCCAGTATAGCACAGAGCCTGTCTCCTCTCCAGGAGGGAGCTCCCTCTGGATCACAGACCAGGTAGCATTTCCTATGCTGTGCCAGAACTCTGCCACTGTTTTAAAAAAGAGAGAGACACATGTATTGAAAAGCCTACATAAATATGAAAATGTGTCTGGGCTCTTCTTTCCAAATGGGAGGAGTGCTGCCGAAATTTGCCAGGTGGGAGTCATCCTTGAGTCCCACCTGTCAGTCACCTGCCTCTCTGAGCAGCTGAGATTCAGACAAAAATCTCTTCTCCTCTCATGGGTAGAAGGAACACAGGTGCAGCCCTTTCTATTAGGTTCGTGCAAATGTAATTGTGTTGTCATCAAAATGGCAAAAACCGCAATTACGTTTGCATCGAACTAATACCTAGGGGCCTCAGTTTCCTACTCCCTAGGGGCTGTCAGTCCTGGGCAAGGAGGGGGTGTCACTTCTCATTAGGGCATCCTAACACAGAGTAGGGAGCCACTGTCATTAAAAACCCTGAAAAGCAGGATCTTCACTGGCTAATGATGCAGCTTTGAGCACTGAGACCTACTTCACATTTTATTAGGCAAAGCCATCTATTTCCCCCACGCCCAGCAAAGATAAAGACGAGGCACACTGGATAGTGAGATGGGGTATCTGACAGAGAAGGCAGAACGAGTCATACAAGGTAGAGGGGTCACGTGAGGATACCAGGTCCACTTAAAAGGCTTAGGCAGCAAAAAGTGAATCTGACTTCCCATCAGCACACTTCACTCAAGTGTTTCTCTGTTGATGGGGCATTTCAGCCAGAGCCTCAAAAATTAACAGCTATGTGAGAACTCCTAATCAAGAAGTAAAGTGGGTACCTCAAGGCCGTACTCTTTAAGGCTAGAGGCATAGAATTCTTGAGCAGCTGCAAAAGTGTTGAAACATATGAATTATGAATTGAGATCCTGTGGCTGCTCAAATCTAGTCCCAGAGCTCAGACCCGAAGTGGGAGACAGAAAGAACCACAGGCCATCTCATGTTTGTTCATGGGCCCATTCTGGGAGCCATGTCCTGGCCCTGCAGTTACTACTCATGTGATGTCAAGCAGGCTCCCCAGCCCCTCTGCCTCCGTCTCTTCAGCTGTGAGATGGGGATAACAAGAGTTTTTTCTCCATTGGGTTGCTGGAAGATTCAACAGGAGAATACAATAAAGTACTCAAAAAAAGTGCCGGGGCAGGGCGCAGCGGCTCATGCCTGCAATCCCAGCACTTTGGGAGGCTGAGGTGGGTGGATCATGAGGTCAGGAGATTGAGACCATCCTGACCAAAATGGAGAAACCCTGTCTGTACTAAAAATACAAAGAATTAGCCAGGCGTGGTGGTACATGCCTGTAGTCCCAGCTACTCAGGAGGCTGAGGCAGGGGAATCGCTTGGACCCGGAAGGCAGAGGTTACAGTGAGCTGAGATCCAGCCACTGCACCCCAGCCTGGGTGACAGAGCAAGACTCTATCTCAAAAAAAAAAAGTGATTATTGTTTGATCTTGTCGGCCACCGGGATGATCTTCCTAAGACACCAACCCGGTTTTCTCTTATTTGAAATCCTTTAGTGGCTTCTCTTTGCAGAAACAAAATCCAAGATGCTTGGCACGGTATCTATGGCCACAGCTACGCTGCAAACTTCCGCTCTTACCAGCCACGGTGCCTCCACCCGGAACTGCTGGGAGCTCCTGAGTTCGCACCATGCTCCCGCAGGGCTCCATGCCCTTCCACACCTGTGGCCTCCACCTGTCTTGTCTGTCCTTCATCTTCTGCTTGGCCAGCTCCACTGTGTGTCCAAGTGTCCATCCTCTGAGCCTCTGGAGTTACCACATGCACATATTAATCAAGACTTTTTCACCCCATTCTTGTTTGGGGCCAGATTAATTCGTTGTAATGGGTGTCCTGTGCATTGCAGGGTGTTTGGCAGCATTTCTAGCCTCCACCCACTAGGTGCCAGTAGCATCCCTTCCCCCCTAAATCATGACAAAAATATCTCCAGACTTTGTTCCCTGTCCCCTAGAATGGGGAAGGGAACAAAATCATCCCTGGTTGAGAACCACTGCACTAGAAAAAACTATAAGCTCCGTGAACACACAGGCTATAACTTATTCATGTCTCTATCACTGGGACCTGGTCCAGTACTTGGCAAATAATAAATGCTCAATAAATGGCTGTTGACAAGAAAAGAAGGAAATGAAATAAAATGAATTTAGTGCTCATAATAAATATCCTACTCAAGGTTGAGACAGGGATGTTGGATCAAGTAATGAATAAATGAATGAGATACGGAATTTGCTATCTGAATAAATACAGGTATGTTGAATAAATACCTCTCATCATTTCAACATTTTAAAGTAAAATTTCAACTCCAGGATATCCTTCCAACTTCTCCTCTACCTGTCCTGCTTAGCTCCTCTGCTTCATAGTGAAACTTCTGGAAAGACTGCCTAGGCATCCTGTCTACTTCCTCACCTCCCATTCAACCCCCAGCCCATCACTCCATCTAAAGTTCTCTTGCTGAGGTCACCAGTGACCTCCGTGGTGCTAAATCCAATGGGCAGTTTCCACTTTTTATTTTGTTTGCTATCCCAGAGGTTTTTAACACTGGTGGCCATTCCTTGAAAGCAGGGATGAAAATCAATTTATGACAACTGATGTGACATGTGCAGTAACCAACCACAGTGCCTGCACTGAGCAGTCAGAGTGGTCACCGGGCACCCGTGGCCAGTCCACTGTGCCTGTGCAGGCTGAATGCAAGCCTTGCTTGAAACCTTTGCTTCCCTTTGCTTCCACGGCACAACAGTCTCCTGTTTTTTCTCCTACTTCGTTGGTTATTTCTCCATTGTGCAGAATCACCCTTTCCTCCCTGGCTATTACACATCAGAGCTCCTGGAGGAAGTTTTGCCAGGCCCTCTTCTCTTTTTTTACCCTATTTTCTTCTTCCCTGGGATGATCTAATCCATGCTCCAAGCTTCAATCACTCTCCATATGCTGATAACTCTCCAAAACATATTCTCTGCAGTCCCACCTTTCCTCTGAGCTCCGGATCTGCACATCTCACCTACTTATCTGACACCTTTAATGTGATGTTTCAAAGGCAGCTAAGACCTATCATGGCTCTTCCTCTCACCCAAACAAATCAAAGAACTCTGGGCTTCCCCAGTGCTTCCTGTCTCAGAAAACAGCACACCAACCCATCTTACATCTAGATGTAATCATCTAATCAGGTACAACCCTGACACCTAGACGCCATCCTGCAGGCTTTCTCCTCCACGCCCAGCCCATTCTGACCCCTGACATACCTCTTACCTCCTCTACTTCTCTTCACCTCCACCACCACTATCCTCTCTTGCAATAGTCTTTTCACTTGGTCCTCCTGAATCTTGCTTGCTCTTCCCCAATCTGTTTTCATGCTGCAGCAAAGGGCAAATCTGATCCTGTTTCTCCTCTGCTTTAGCCTTCCCCATTAGACTCAGATAAAGATTGGAGGCACAGCATGGCTCCAGGACCATGCACGCACCAGCCGCCCGTCGTCTGCTGCCTCATCTCACCTCTGTCGTCCCCGTTCTCCCCTCCGCTATGACCACTGGCCTTCTCTCAGTTCCTGCGATGTTGCACTTGGACTGCAGGGCCTTTCCACGTGCTGGTTCCTCGCTCTTTACCTGGTTCACGCTGATTCAGATGCTAACAAAAGCAGCAACTCTTGAGGGAAGCCTTTCTTAACCTGAGATTGCCACATACCACCCTGGTTGTACAGCTATGAAAATAGCTGTTCATAATTATAATTTATGTTTGTGATTATATCACTAATTTCCTGTCTTCCTTGCCTGGAGCATAAGCTCTATGTAGATAGAGGATGTCCACTTCTGATTACCTCTGTACACAGTTCAGGGGCCAGCACGCGACAGCCTATGGGCCAAATGCAGCTGGTTTTGTCAATAGAGTCTTTCTGGAACAAAGCTACACCCATGTGTTTATGTATTGTCTATAGCTGCTTTTGTTCTACAAGAGTTGAGTAGTCGCAACAGAAACAAAATGGCCCTCAAAGCCTAAAATACTTACTTTATAGAAACAGTCTGTCACGAGGTCGAGAGATCGAGACCATCCTGGTCAACATTGTGAAACCCCGTCTCTACTAATACAAAAAAATTAGCTGGGCACGGTGGCGCGTGCCTGTAATCCCAGCTACTCAGGAGGCTGAGGCAGGAGAATTGCCTGAACCCAGGAGGCGGAGGTTGTGGTGAGCCGAGATCGCGCCATTGCACTCCAGCCTGGGTAACAAGAGCGAGACTCCGTCTCAAAAAAAAAAAAAAAAAAAAAGAAACAGTCTGCTAGCCCAGCTCCAGTGGGAGCACCAGTGCCTTGCAGAAAGCAGGCATTCAATACAAATGTGTTAAATTAATGAGGAAGTGGGCAAGCTGAATAAACGAGCTTCCAGTAGATCCCTGGTGTCTGCTGAGTGAGTGACTCAAACGGGCCCTCTCTGGGGCAACGCTGGCCACCTGCCGATGTGCACTGGCGTCTATGGGACTGTTACTGACATGCTGACGTAGGAGCGGGCATCCTTACATTTTCTTTAGAGTCCCAGCTAACAGGTTTTGCCCGACAAGGAGGGGACCTTTCATCTGACTGTGGAGACCTTGTTCCTGGTGCTTCAGAGCCTGGGAATTTATTGTGGGCCATCCAGCACCAGCAGGACTCTGTCACAATCCTTGTGACAGCCCTAAAAGCAGAACAGGGAATTCCAACGGGAATTCCCACCTCGGGGAACACAAGGTGAGGGGTTGAGGGGTGATCCATGGGTCCAAAGACGCAGCACGCACACGGCAGGAGTCCTGGAGGGGAAGGGGCCCCGAACCAGGCCAAAACCCTTTAATGGGACAGAATCGAAGGAGAGGAAGACGAAGGAAAGAATTAAGAACACCTGGCTGTCTCTTCTCCAGGTCCCCACAGCTCAAATCCACCATTTCTCACAGGAAAGACCTGGCTTAGTCATTCCAGACCCCAAAGACCTGGCCTCTCTGGGCTCAGAGCCCATGTGAGTTCAGTGTTGGTCAAACATCATCCTACACCGGTCACTGTGCATGTGAGGGTTACTTTGCACTCACTCAGGGCAGGGATTGCTTTAACCTCCTCCTGTTCCTGTCACCAGATGCCTCTAGCTCCAAACCCCAGGGTTGGGAAGGCACAGAGCCTGGCACAAGGAAGGGTCTCAGCAGATGCCTGGGGAGGGGCCTCGGAAGGCCTCGACCTCTGCTGCCTCTGGCCCTGACACCTGAGATGCCGTCACCCTGCTCCCTTCCACCTAGCCAGGACTGCTTCTGCGGTGGCCTGTGTGACCTGGAGCAAACCTACCACCTGTCTTCTCCCTCTGCCTGGCTGTCTCAGCAGGTCCCCATCAGCAGACTTCAAACCAGCCTGGGTGCAGAAAGGAGGCAGCATCTACCGCCAGCCCTCTGGGTGACCAGACCCCACGAGGGCTGCCATCATGGGAACATCTCAAAGTGCAGACATAGCTACCCCCTCTTTTTTTGGTAGGGGAAGACTCCAGAATCCTAATACTCATAAATAAGTTGTCAAAAATTCCTACAGCAGTGATAATGCTGCATCCAGGCTGGAGCGTGCAATGTGGCAGGAACAGAAAACGCAATGCGAGCATTTACACCCAAGCGCAAGTAGCCAGAACCCCGCAGAGCTGGCGCGGGAGAATGTTTCCGGCTCCTCACTTGTGGGTGCTAGACGCACGCATCACGTGGCCTTACTAGAGAGGTTGCAGATTTAGTGCTCGGATATTTTGTGAAGATCCATGGAAAAGAGAATGAACACTCCTGAGCACAGCCCAAATCAAGGCTCCAAGGATTCTAGAACAAATTGTTCCACCTGCATTTTCCTGGGTTCCTGGCACAGCTCTGCAAGCACTCAGCTGCTATGGGGAGCCTGCTGGGGGTTCTGTGGAGGCGGCTGCTTCTCCCACTGCTGTCACTGCCCCACTGCACCAAGGGCCCAGGGCCAGTAGTCTTCTCTGCCTTGGGCCCCTCCAGTAACAAAAACAAGGAGGATGCCGGCTCCTCTCATCAAACAGCAATCTGCTTGGAAGAAAAATCCTTTGGTTGCATTAATTTATTAGAGCTGCCATAACAAAATGCCACAGGCTGGGTGGTTTAAACAATGGGAATTTATTTTCTCACGGTTCTGGAGGCCGGAGTTCCAAGATCAAAGTGTCAGCAGGCTTGGTTTCTTCTGGGGCCCCTTCTCCCTGGCTTGCAGGTGCCACCTTCTCACTCACGATGTCCTCACTCCTGTGTCCCTCTGTGTGTCTTCTTTTTATAAGGACACCAGCCAGGCTTAACCTTAATCATCCCCTTTTACAGACCCTATCTCCAAGTACAGTCACATTCTGAGCTACTGGGAGTTAGGGCTTCAGCATGTGGATTTTGGGGAGACACAATTCAGTGCCTAAGTGTAGCTAACAAATGAACCACATGGCAGAATTTACAAAATCAGGAGACTCTACTCGGGAGACCGAGGCAGGGAAATCGCTTGAACCCGGGAGATGGAGGTTACAGTGAGCTGAGATCGCGCCACTGCACTCCAGCCTGGTCGACAGAGTGAGACTCTGTCTCGGAAAAACAAACAAACAAACAAACAAACAAAACACAACTAAATAAACAAACAAACAAACAAACAAAACAAAAAATAGGAGACCATCCCTCAGCTGAAGCTTCTCTTCATCACTCAATGGCAAACTCGTCTGCCTGTCCTCAGAGAAAGTTCTTAAGCAGAAAGGTAAATAAAATGCAGAACCCAAAATATCTTACATTAACTGGATTTCCACTTACTTGGTTTTTTTCTTTTTTTTTTTTTGAGACGGAGTTTCGCTCTTGTTACCCAGGCTGGAGTGCAATGGTGCGATCTCGGCTCACTGCAACCTCCGCCTCCTGGGTTCAGGCAATTCTCCTGCCTCAGCCTCCTGAGTAGCTGGGATTACAGGCACGCGCCACCATGCCCAGCTAATTTTTTGTATTAGTAGAGACGGGGTTTCACCATGTTGACCGGGATGGTCTCGATCTCTTGACCTTGTGATCCACCCGCCTCGGCCTCCCAAAGTGCTGGGATTACAGGCGTGAGCCACCGTGCCCGGCCTCCCACTTATTTGTTTTTTAACAAAGACTTTCACTCACAACAGACAAATCAATGATGGTAACAATAACAACAGTAATGATAAACCAACCAAACCTGGCAAAACGACTTCAGCTTAACAGAGGTTAAAGCTGAGGAGCATATTTTAACAGGAGGTGTCACTCTGAATCATAATAGACGGTATTTATAAAATATATTTTTAGGTAACCTTTTTACAGAGCTTTATTAATCAGTCACAGGAGGTCGGGGATTATGGAAGTGGGACACTTTTATGGGTTGGCCAAGACTTTGTTATTGATAATGCAAAAAACTAAAGACAACAGCTGTCCCAGAAGGAGCTGGGCCTGAGAAGAGCGCACATTCCGGAGACATCAAAGGGTGGTCTTATTTAATTCGCAATAAATATGTCTTCAGAGGTTACAAATTGATGGAACAGAGGCTGCAGATGCAAGAAAAATAAATGTGCCCCACCTCTGCCCACTGCTCCTGTTTCTACAAGTTTTCAAATTCAGCTCACAGCCCTTAGCCCTCTTTAATGGAAAGGCTCACGGCATTCCATGCCAAGTGCCAAGGGGTAGGCAACCTGGCTGTTTGATCTGCATTCTATACTTGGCACCTGGCATAGGGTCTGGTGGGCAGGAGGCACCGAGAAATATTTATTGTACAAAAAAAACTTTCATTGAGGAAGAGATCTGGGCAAGGCGGGGAAAGATTGCAGAAAAATCACAAGAACAGAGGGATAGCAAAAAACACAGAGCACTACAGGCAGACTGCTTAACAGTCACGAGAGATGGTGCAAATGAAATAACGAAATCATTATTCAGTCTCTGATATGATTATACAAGGAGACAGAAAAAGCTGACGAAATAACTGCTTTAAAATGCATAATCTTCATCTTGTAAAAATAAAACCGGGATTTTGTAAAGAATGTATATCAGAGTTATACAAAACATCAAGACTATACAATTTATAGACAGATTTAAATGGAGCCTGCCTGGGGGTTTAAATAAAATCTATCCTACTAAGCATAAAAATAAAATTCTTTTTAAAACAATTACTCTGTGAAATAAAGAATAAACATACTCGTTTAATCTTTAACTAAGCTCATACTACAATATAATCCACTAAGTCCCCTCACTATGGGGCTGGAATGGGACACAGGAGGTGACAGGAGGGGAGGGGAGGGGACAGGCTGAGCTCTGAGGCAAGGCTGTGTCCAGATCCCGAGGGGCCAGGGCGGGAGGGTCAGGGGCCCAGCTTTCTCCTTGGGCAAGGGGAGCCAATTGAGGTCTTAAAGGAAGAACTGACTCAATCAAATGTGTATTTCAAAAGATGACCTACAGGTTAAAAGCCCCTAATGAAAAGAGTAGCCATCAGCTGATACAAATACAATGTAATTAGGCTAGGCTGTTCAAAGCAGACCTGGCCTCCTCATTTGCTGCTTTAATGGATATTTAGTCAGCAAGTGGACCTCGGGTCCCGGGTATGAAGCTCACTGCCCTGGTTTCAAATGCTGTAAAATCCCCTGGACACAGAAAGTCTCCTCAAATGCAGTTCCAAAACCTCCTCCCCCTTTTTAAAGGGTAAATGCAGGTTAAATAAAAAGTGCTGGAGTTTGTCCATTGTAGGTTACCAGTGAGCCTCAATTTTCTTCTTCAAAAAAAGAAAAAAATACCAAGTCTCTCTTAATTTATGATGTTGCTTTTTCTAAATATTCATATAAGGTACCTTTTCAAGGCACCGCCTGAAACTGAAAACATGCTGGTAATAAATCGTGTTTCTCTGGCTTAATTGAAGCCCAGCCTTAGCCAGGAGTCAGGGCTGCTGACTTCCATTTCTTAGGGTATCCAGAGAAGCAGAGCTCAGCGGGCGTCTTGGGGCTGCCAGGACCCGGCAGGGGCTCTGGCTCCAGGGGAAAGGTTCCCCCACCACACCCCCAGCAAGGACGTTCCTTCAAGGTGGGCTCTTTCCCCAGAATTCCCATATGGCAGGGAAGAAAATGCTGCTCTCACACTTCTATTTTCAATCGCATTTCTGAAAAGCCTTGATGTGGGAGATGCATTGTTAGCAAAGTCCCACAGCTTCAGGGGAATCCTGCCTGTCGGCCCTTGGCTGACAACAACCGCTGCATTTTTCTGTCACACAGGACAGGCAGTTCCCGGGCCGAAGAAGACACAGATCCTGTGACCTGGTGGCTGAGCCACGGTGGGGTTACGTCAACCAGCCGATCATGGTGGGGCCAGGGACCGTTTGCCAGACAATTTTCAGAGACACTGTCTACACCCTCAAGTCAATAAGAGAACATTGTAGGCATGGACAAGAAACGTTTTTTTAAAATTTACTTTTACTCTTTTTTTTTAAAAACGAAACATACACTCCTGTAAAAGGAGACAACACAGTTCTTGTTCTTTAGAAGTTTACGATCTCTCAGGGGAGGCAAACCCAGACCCAGACATGGAAAAGACATAAAAACACACAAAGAGACCACAGTCCTGGCATAAATGGAGTGGCTACGCAGAAGCACAGTTCAAGTGCTGGGGGGATGTGTGTGTGGGGAGGTGATCAGTCTTCAGAGTTCCCCAACAGCCCGCTTACTCTCCTAAAGTTCTAGCACCTGAGGATAGAAAGAACACTCCAAAAGCAAGCCAGTAAGTGTGTCAGCGTCGAGGGATGTAGTTTCCTTTACTCTATCCGGTGGCCTTTCTAAATGTGTTGGTGTCATTTTTATAGTTAACAATGTTATGCATTGCTGTACATGGGTACATAAGAGATGCTTCTAGAAAAAAGACAAACGGGGACAGTGGCTCCTTTCAATGAAGGCTGTGATTATGCTTAGAGTAAAAAATACTGAGGACACAAAGGAGGGGCCGACAGCATGAGTGTACCTGGCAGTCACCTGCCAGTGACATTTCCAGAACTGTTTCAGAGGCAGATGTCACTTTTCTCAGCTTCCTAACATGGTTTGGATGTGTGTCCCCTTCAAATCTCCTGCTGAAACGTGATCTCCAATGCTGGAGGTGGGGCCTGGTGGGAGGTGCTGGACGCTGGAGGCGGATCCCCTGTGAATGGCTCAGCCCCATCCCCTTGGTGATGACTGAGTTCTTGCTCAGTTCATGAGAGAGTTGGTTGTTTAAGTGTCAGGCATGGTGGCTCACACCTGGAATCCCAGCACTTTGGAGACTGCGGTGGGAGGATCACTTGGGCTCAGGAATTGGAGACCAGCCTGGGTAACATAATGAGACCCTATCTCTAAAAAACAAAAAAAAATTTTTTTTCTGGGCACAGTGGCACATGCTAGTGGTCCCAGATACTCAAGAGGCTGAGGTGGGAGGATCACTTGAGTGCAGGAGACTGAGGCATCAATAAGCTGTGATTGTACCACTGCACTCTAGACTAGGTGACAAAGCAAGCCCTGTTTCAAGAAGAAATACAAATAAAAGAGTGTGGCACCTCCCCCTCTCTCTTGCTCCCACTCTCGTCATGTGACAGCCTGCTCCCTCTTCACCTTCTGCCATGACTGGAAGCATCCCGAGGCCTCACCAGGAGCAGACGCCAGTGCCATGCCTCCTAGACACCCTACGGAAACATGAGTCAAATGAACTCCTTTCTTTGTAAACTACCAGCCTCAGGTGCTTCTTCATAGCAACTAAAGAGTGGACTAATACATTACCCAACAGCAGGCCTGTGCGCCAGCTTTCTGGGTCAGTGTTGGTCCCTTCTACTATTCCTGTTAACTTAAAGCCTGAGGAGTAAGATGGACTAATGTGCCTGTCCAAAATCCCTCTGTCCCCTACCTGGAGGACACTCACAAGGAACATCTGCTTTCACTGGGAGCTGGGGAGAAACACTTTCTATTCCCTTAAAGGCAGAACCTCGGAGCCTAAAGTGGGGCCATAGACTGCCTTGGGAAGAGGGGGATGCAGGAGGCTCTAGACTTGGGTGGGAGCTTGCAAGGCACATGCAGGCCTTCCCAGTCCCTATGACACCAGCGCAACCCACATGGGAAGAGCTGTGCATGCTGCTGTTGATGTTTGCTGTGGGAATGAAAACAAACAGGCAAGACTCCTCAAACACAGCTAGAAAGGCCTTGAGGGAACACAGGACAAGAAAGATGATGAGAACTCACATTCCCTGGGTTGCTACTGTGTTCCAGGCACAGCTCAAATCCAGCCTTTACATGTATTTACCCAGGGAGCTCTATGGGAGTGAGCACTGGAATTCTCTCTATATTAAGATGGGGAAACAGACACAGAGAGGTTAAGTCACTTACCTAAAAACACACAGCCAGTAGGCTGTGGAGCCAGGATTCAAACCCAGCCATCTGCCTTCAAAGACAGACTTTAAAAAATTTCCTTAGTTTATGCTAAGGGAAAGGATCAAGTCACAAAAGATCACATTGTTATATAATTCCACTGATAGCCATTGTCCAGAATAGGGAACTCTATAGACATAGAAAGTAGATCTGTCAGGAATCTGTTTCAGTGAAAAAGAAAAAACAACAGATTAGTGGTTGCCAGGGATTGGGTGAGGGGAAAATGGGGAATGATTGCTAATGGGTATGGGGTTTCTTTTTGAGATGATGAAAATGCTCTAATATAAGCCATAGTTGGGTTATATTAGCACGTACAGGGATGGTTGCACATATATGTGACTATATTAAAAACCACTGAATTGTATACCTTAGGTGGGTGAATTGTAGGGTATGTGAATTATTTCTCAAAAAAGCTGTTGTTATTATTATTACTAACTTAGTTAAAACACCTCTCCTGAGAAATGAACCAGGGAATACACAACTCTGCTTCCACGGGGGAGCTGGGGGGACAGTGCAACTTCTCTTCAAAGGGAAATGGATCCAAAAGAAAAATAGGAGGAATGTCCATTTTCTTAGAGTCTTTCAATATCGAAGCTGCCAACTGAACCATCAGGGCTGAAGCCTTGGGGGTAGCCCCTCGTGTTCTACAGAGAAGGGATCAGGGCCCTAAGGAACCCAGGATCCCAGCTGCAAGGACTACCTTGGTCTCCTGATCTGTCTCACAGCACAGCCACCAGAGAGCCCTGTAAGGTTATTAAATATGAATTAAGAAAACATAAGACGTGCGGGCCGAAATCTAAGCTACAGAAAAACAACCCTGACCCTGCACCTGATCCCATGAAGCGGGAGGAACCATCTCGGCCTGGCGGGGCGTCCTGCCCAGCTAAGCGGAATGATCTAGGAACTCTCGGGAGCATCACGCTCTGTCTCACCGAGAGGTGGGATGAAAACCCCCAAGGCCGGTGCTCCCATCATGATGGACTTGCTTCATGTTCCTCCACTTGTGTTCTGAATCGCGGAATTGTTTTCCGTGGTATTTGTCACAGTGAGGACATGAGCTTTTTAATTGGCAATCGAGCGTGCCGCTTGAGATGTCAAAAGACTGTCTTTGTTGAGAAGCAGCTCTGTTAAGCACATGCCCCACAAGTTAATGGCTGTGTCCCTGAGTCAGCTGGGGAGCCCTGGCTCGAGCACAGAACAAAGCCAGCCAAAAGAACAGATGATTTTATTTACGCAGAGCCTCGCTAGATAGCCCCCGGGTGCTGAATTCCACATTGGATTTAATGTGCAGGGTTCCAGAGGGCTTGGCTCTCCACGCCTCCCATCCCAGCAATGCTTTCCAAGGAGTTCAGTTGTGTGGGCAGTTGGAGAGGTTAAATATTGTGCCAAAGGTTCTCTAATTAGTTGATGACCCCAACTAATGGCCTCTCTGTATCCAGAGAGGTACAACTTTGAGGTACCCTTTGCACCATGACCTTGAGCATGACTGTGTGACTGGCTTTGGGAAAAGGCATGCACATTTCTACTTCCTCTTTCATTTCTCAGAAATTGCTATAAGAACATGCTGGCTGGGCTCACTGGAGGATGAGAAATCAGCCTACTTAGTGAGAGATCAGCCAGCTAACCCCACGCATGTGATGGGTCCCAGCCAAGATAAGTAGAGCCACCTAAGTGACTTGCAGCTGACCACCGATGCATGAGTGAACACAGCTGAGAAGGGAAGAACCAGCCAACCTACAGACCAGGCAAGCAATATTACATGTCTACTGTTTGAAGTCAGTGAATTTTGGGGTGGTTTGTTAGGGAGCATTGTTATATCAAAGGGTAAGAGATACACCCAGTCAATAGACATTAGATGGACACCATCGATCCCAGACCCAAAGGATTCAGATCCTAGCTCAAGAGTTCGCCTTGTACCATACAGACACATAGGCCAGAGCTGTAGACCTGCCTAAGAAACAGAATATGGAGAAGAGATGTTTGTCATGGGGTCCAGCCAGCCCCAGGCATGAGCTCACGGGATTCCTGGGAGGCAGTACACTTTACAGAGCTTAGATGCTGGGAACACACAGCCTGGCTTCAAATCCTGGTTCTACCACTTCCTAGGTAAGCTCTGGGAAGTTATTTAATGTGTGGGTCTGCAGATGGGCTTAATCAACATCCACTGGACCTTCCTCCCCATGTGCCTTCCTGTATGCCAAAGTTGGCAAAGTGACAACGACCTATTCCCGTGCACCTCCAGGTTCTAGATGTGTTTAAGATTCTGCCAAGCAGATGTGTTTGTGTACGCTTTGAGAGGCTAAGGAAATGAGGTGGAGGCCATAGGGCGGTAGATTCTGCCGTTCTGTGGCAAGCAGAGGCAAGGAAACCAGTCACCAGTTTTGCAGGTGCTCTGGAAAGCAGGGTGCAGGTGCAGCAGAAGGCATGCCAATTCTGGAGCCAACAGTCATGGTCACCTCTCCTGGTCCTCAGAAGGTGGCTGAGTGGGTGTTCCTAGGGTTGACGGTTCCTGTAATGGTATCCTACTTCCCAGCTTTCCTGACTGTGGAAGCGGCAATCTTGAGGTGTCCAGCCACGCAGTGCTCTATTGAGACTCATTCCTAGAAGCTGAGCCTCCATCCTGCTCCTCCGGGCCCTTCTAATGATTCTGGAAACTCCCAGTGCCCTCTATTCATCTCTTCTTAAACAGCTGGAGAGGTTTGTGTTTTCTGGCATCTGAACTGTAATAGATTCACTTAACCTGGATGGGCCTCTGTTTCCTCATGGGTAAAGGGATGGTGATATCAACTGCCTCAGAGGGTTGTCACAAGGATCTGATTAGATTATCCATACTGAGCACTTAGAACAGTGCCTGACATAAGGAAAGTGTTTCAATTTTATTATTCTTAGATTTGCAAATCCAGAAACCTGCTGGTGTCAGGGTACCTGGAGCTGACAAACTCTGGCGACTGGGACATCTAGTATATTCTGATCTGGGAGCCTCTTTCCTAGCTTGCATACATGTCCTGTGGATATTCCAGGAATGAGGAAGCCCTCAGTATGCTAACTGGACTTGAGTATTTTCAAAGTCTTGGGCCTCATACACTTTTACTTACCTAGACATGGGTCATTTCTATGCACAAGCTATCCTGACGGTCATATGGCATGAAATTACAGGCATCTCCAGCCTCCAATTTTCTCCAGGCCCACAATCCCTTATCACAAGTCCTTGGGACCTGATCTGTTTTGAAATTCAGATGACAAATGCCATATATCATGATACTCTCAGCAGGTTCTGGGACAGTACCCCAGAATCAGACAGTCATATTTCCACAGCAAAAGGTATAAGCATTCACATTCACATCTATTGGGATAAATAAGGACTATAAATGGCCTCATGTCAGTTTAGGCTGGATTTTGCTGTCACATGATTTCCTGTTTGCAGAGCCTTTCTATTTCAGAATTTTGGCTAAGGGACATGGGCCCTTTGGATAAGAAATAATGACACAAGTAATGGCTTAGGCACCGAGACTGAGGGGAGCGTGATCAGCCAGAAAGGGTCAACTGGGCCCCAGCCAAGGCCATCGTCAGTGTTAGGAAGATGCTGCAGACTGATTTGTGATGGGGAAATTTTTATATTTACAAGGATGCTTGATCAAATGCCACAGATGCAGAAACTTCCTAAGCAAGGAGAAAGGTGCAGAGGCACTGAAGAAGAAGGAAGCAAGGCCAATGCAGCCGCCTTAGGAACCAGGAGGGCCCAGAGCTGGGGACTGAAGCCAATGGGTGCCTAAAGGGAACAAGCAGTCAAGGCCTCCTCAAGGTGGTGTGGCCCACATACAGGTTTCACAGGGCTCTGGACCAGGGAGAAGTATGAAGAAGCAAGGGAGATACACATCACGTACAAAAACAGGGAACTGGATGGCAATGGATGCCTGAGAAAGGTCTGCATTTGGTCCCAGGGACAACACGGCAAAGATGAGTCAAGGTACAGATGTGTTCAACAAAGTCAAACGCAAATGCTTCAAGCCGACTGTGGTGTCTAACACACGCGTCTGAACCTGTATCAGCTTGAAAATCCTTCCGCGTGTATTCCTATCTCATTTAAAATGATTAGATTTAAAGGATGAAATGTGCTTGATCTGGAAGCAAAGGTGTTTTTCTGCATTAGGCAAACCTGTCCAAGAAAAGTTCCTTTGAAGAGTGCAGTAAATCTAGCCCAATATCAAGGACTGTGCACCGTTTACGTATTTCACCGCAGCACAGTCATCAGTCCTGCGTGATTCCCTTCCTTCCCTCCCTCCTCCTTCAGCAGTGTATACTCCAGAACTGCTTACAAAGATGAATATAATTTTAAAAGATAAAAGTAAAATAATGTCAGGAAAGCCAGGTAAATACAGGAAAAATAAGATAAAATTAGGAGTGAGAGAATGATGCTGTGAATCCTCAACACCCTTGAGTTTTACAGGGTTTTTCCTTAGCACATCCTTCAATATAGGACCACGACCTGTCACTAATAAGTGTTGTTTAGCAAAAGCAATTCCACGAGGAGCCAAAATAGCACAGATTTGTATACAGTACCCTGATAGTCCAGCAAGAGCCAGGAAGAGCTTTTAGAGTATCTCAGAGGAATAGATGTGTAGCTACTCCACGCTAAGTGCTCAATTTTGGGCTTTCACCATTAAGGGTTGAGCTGGCTCTGGACTGTTGAAGAACATGACAGAGACACAGTGTTCTGGGTCAAGATCAACTTCAAGAACCTTGGGTCTGAAAGATCAATGGAAGAAAATAGGTTGGCAAATAGACCCCATGTAGAAATTTGGTATATAATCAAGGTAGCATTTCAAACCTTTTGGGGAAAGATGGATAACTTTTTGGAAAAAAAAAGTTGAATCTCTATCATACCATTCACCAGGAAAAAAAAAAAGGCTCCAAATGCATTAGATAGCTAACTAAACGATAAAGTTCTGCATGTTATAGAAGAAAACGTGAGTGAATTCCTTAATCACCAGGGAGTGGAAAAGTCTTTCTGATTATGATTTGAAATACAAGATTGATAAAATAAAAATAAAATAAATGCATTGCAAAAATACAAGAAAAGTTAAAAAAAACAAAACAAAACTAAGAAAGGAAACCATTTGCAACTTAGAGAAAAAGACTTAATCTCTCTAAATCAGAAATTCTCTGAAAGGAAAAAGACCAATCACATGACAGAAACATGAACAAGATGTACAGTTTATAGAAAGAAAAGGGGAAATGGCCCCTAGACCTATGAAAAAAAAGTGCAACCTTACTCATAAAATAAACATAAATTAAAACAGAAACACCATTTCTCATTCATCATATTGGCAAAGAGCCAAAAGTTTGACAAGCATTTTGTGGTTAAGGCTGTGGAGACACAAGTATTCTCACACATTCCTGGGGGGTGGAGGGTGCAAAATGGTGTAGCCCCCAGAGAAGAGGATGTAGCAATACCTGACAAATTACATCTGTTTTCATCTTTTGACCCGTCAATCCCACTTGATGATGCACCTTCACATGTACAAAACAACATGCACTAGAGATTACTGACTGCAGCATTGTCTGTGCAAGAAAAAGACTGGAAACAACCCAAGAGCCCGTTGACAGTCAATTTGCTGAATCCATTCCTGGGCAGCCACACGGTGGATAAGTACATGCAATGGACACAGAGGATGGCCTTGAAGGGCTGGTATAGAGGGATTTCAAGGCTATATTAAAAAGTGCACAACGCAGGGTGAAGAAGAATGCAGAGGGCATGCTGCCTTTGTCTAAGAAAGAAGGAGAAATAAGAATGAAGATGAAATCTTTTTTTACAAAATGATGCACTGGAGAGATAAAACACTAGCAAAATGGTTATCTATATAGGGGAATGGAGTGGAATCAAGACATGGAATCAAGATTTCTATGAGGTTACTGTATTATATGGTTTTGACTTTTAAACCACATATATTAAGTCTTCACTTCGTGGCCTTCTTAAGGTTCTTGAAACTGCATCTTTAAGTGAAATGACGTACAGCAGGTTGTGGAATAATATCATTTTGTTCAACACTGTCTTATAACACTGTGAGAAAAAAATTGGTTTGTTATATGTCATTTCACTTAAAGTCACAGTTTTCAAGAACCTATTGATGACATTAAGTGGGGGCTTGCTGTATAATGTTTTGTATTTTCTAAAAAACGAAATCAATTTTAAAAGGGGGGATAAACCTCACAGTCCAAAACACATGAATCTGTTTATAAAATTGATAACATAATCACACAAAGAAAAAAATTTTTTCAAATGACTTTTCAACTCAGTACTCTGGTTATACATTTGTAATGGGATATATTCTAAGGACAAAAAGAAAGTACGAAGAAAAACTTGGTAGTTTTATTGTGAGTAATAATATTGATGTTATAAGTTTGAAACTATTTTATGTGTATGCATATATTATACACAAACAGGTAAACATATTAATGCACAGGAATCAAAATTTCAGTTTGAGGCTGGGTGCGGTGGCTCACACCTGTTAAGTAATCCCAGCACTTTGGGAGGCCAAGGTGGGTGGATCATCTGAGGTTGGGAGTTCAAGACCAACCTGACTAACATACAGAAAGCCCGTCTCTACTAAAAATACAAAATTAGCCAAAATTGCATACCTATAATCCCAGGTATGCAATTTTGGCTAATTTTGTATTTTTAGCCAAAGGAAACTGAGCCACGGAGAATCACCTGAACCCAGGAGGTGGAGGTTGCAATGAGTTCAGATGATTGCACCATTGCACTCCAGCCTGGGCAACAAGAGTGAAACCATCTCAAAAAAAAAAAGAAAAAAGAAAAAAGAAAAAAAAGAAAACAAAACAACAACAACAAAAAACCCCAAAAACCAAAAGATAAAACTTTCAGTTAATAAATGTAGAAAGAATAATAGGATTTTAAAAATTATCATTTTACAATACCCCTGCTGCCTCACATAAGGGTTATCAAGCAATGCAAAAGCCATTAGGTGAAAGTTCTTGGGAAAGAGCATATCTGCTCCTTGACAAATTATCACCCAAACAGATTATTTGCTAATTACAGAAAGAAAAAAAAATCTATCTTCACAATGGCATCACCTCATGATCATCCATTTAACCTAGTGATTAAACAAAGTCAACAATAGGGGACTCCTGACATTATGTGCTGGATGTGCTATCATATGCAGGACATGGTATCATCTCTAAAAATATTCTTACCAAAAGTGCATAACCTGCATCTAGTCTGGCCTTTGAATATAACTTTCAGTTTACAGGAGGTACAGGGGTTAGAGGAACAAGTTAGACAGCACTGCAAGGAAATAACTGGGCAAATCTAGGATGTGGGACATTCTGCAAGATAACTGTCAAAGCTATGAAAGGGTAAAAAAAAAAAAAAGGTGGAGGGTTATTTTAGAATAAGGGACTAGAAGGACAATAACTAAATGTAACATATGAATAGATTTTTAAAAAACAATTCTAAAAATTTGTTTTGGCCATTGGGGAAATTTGAATGTAGACTTTATGTTAGATGATTGTGGAGAATCATTTGTTTTATTAGGTGTAATGAGCACTGTGGCAATGCAGGAGAATGTCCCTATAGTTAGGACACATGTGCTAAAGTACTTAGAAGTGAAGGGTCTTGATGTCTGAAACTTTCAAACACCTCAGCCAAAAATATACATAGATATGCATGCACACATAAATTAAGCAAATATGGCAGAATATTAATAATTTTTAAATCTAGGTGGTAGATATCCCAAAATGCATTGTCCTAATCTTTAAATTTTTCTCTCTGTTTGAAATTTTTCATAATAAAAATTGGGAAAGGGAAAGGGAACCTTAGAGTGGCTCCAACAAAAGGCCTGAAGTGGTATCACATTCAGTGTGGCAGCCACAATTTCAACTTGGAATCACTGGGATGCATAGAGAACAGAACATCCATCTTGACCAGAAAGACTGTAAGGCATCCATAAAATATTTAACTCTGGGCAAAATTACTTCCTGAAGAAAATGCCATGAGATTCTGGTCTGTCAAATGTCCCCATTTTGGATAATGGACTCTTACTTTGGTGACTCCCAACAAAACATGGTTCCTAGATCCATGCCTCTGTGCATGGCCCCTCCCCATGGACTCTGGGGTTGTCCATGTGCATTTGTTTTCTCCCACTGCTGTAACAAATTACCACAAACTCAGTGGCTTAAAACAATACAGATTTATTAACTCATGGTTCTGGAAGTCAGAAGTCTGACAAGAGTCTCACTTGGCTGAAGTCAATGTGTTGGCAGGGATGTTCCTTCTGGAGGCTCCAAGGGAGGGAGGGCCCATTTTCTTGCCTTTTCTGGCCTCTAAAGCCTGCCTGGATCCCTTTGCTGGTGGCCCCTTCCACCATCTTCAAAGCCAAACTCTGCATCACTCTTATCACTGCTCCTGTCATCACATCTTGTTCTCTTACTCTGACTCTGCTGCCTCTGTCTTTCACTTATAAGGACCCTGGGCTGGATACAGTGGCTCACACCTCCAGAACTTTGGGAGGCAGAGGTGGGAGGATCACTTGAGCCCAGGAGTTCGAGATCAGCCAGGGCAACATAGGGAGACCCCATCTCTACAAAAAATAAAAAAAAAATTTATCTGGGCATGGTGGCACAAGTCTAGTCTCAGCTACTTGGAAGGTTGAGCTGGGAAGATTGCTTGAACCTGGGAGGTAGAGGCTGCAGTAAGCCATTTTTGTGTCACTGCACTCTAGCCTAAAAGACCCTGTCTCAAAAATAAAGAACCCTGGTGATTACACTGAGCGCATCATATTACCTGAGATAGCTTCCCCATCTCAAGATCCTAACCTTAACCATATCTGCAAAACCTGTATTGCCATGTAAGATAACATTCAGTTATCAGCTATTAGGACATGGATGTCTTTGAGAGACCATTATGCTGCTCATCATACTATGTGACTGGTATTAGCCAATGAAATATGACCAAGCATGATATAAGCAGAAGCTTAATAAGTGCTTACACAGTGGGGCTTGTCCTTTTAGAACTTTTAGTATCCTTTCTTTTAGAATCCAACCACCATGCTGTGAAAAGCCCAATATATAGGTGATGGGGAGGAAGGCAGCACATCACACTGCCATGTGTGTACCTATGCAACGATCTTGCATGTTCTTCACATGTACCCCAAAACCTAAAATGCAATTAAAAAAAAAAAAAGAAAAGCCCAACAGAGCCACATGGAGAGGCCACACGGAAAGGAACTGAAGCTGTGGTCAACAGTAGCAGTTGAGTTCCCAGTCAACAGCCAGCTCCAACTTTCCAGTCATGTGAGTGAGCCATCCTGGAAGTACACCTTCCAGCCTCAGTCAAGCCACGCTAGCTGGCATCATGAAGAGCAGCGATGAACCATCCTTGCTGAGCCCTGCCCAACCTGCTGAATTCTGAGCAAATGAATGTTGTTCTTTTAAGTCACTAAGTTTTAACGTGGATTTTTGCACAGCAATAAACTGAGACAGGCTGTTTACTATAAGCCAACCGAATGCTGGAGAACCTATACCAAAAGTGATGACTTTGAATTTAGTTTAAGTATCCAGCAACCCCAAACCTGTTGTCTACTAAGTCCTTTCTGAATTCATGAAAACAAAAACCAGGTCACCTACATAAAAGGAAATGGCCTTTCGTCCTAGTCTCTCTAGCAAGAGGGATGCCACCTTCAACTCATCCAAGAGTGGGATTAAATCATTAAGGGCTTCATTAAAAATGATGGAAGGCCACAATACCACAGGAAGTTGTGATCTCATATATCAAGAAAACAACCTCAATTTCATGGAACTAAATGAGGTTCTGTGAAATAAATTGCTCCCAGATAAACTAGATTAGAATGACTGTTGATTTTACCCAAGTCTGTTGTTTTAAATAACTGATTCAGATCCTGGTTTGCAGAGACTTGGCCTGCTCACTACACTTTGCCCACACATTCCACTGAACCCAGGCTTTAAATCAAGCCAGTGGCCCAGCTAAACCCTCGCACAGGGGAATAATTGTCAGAGAGTCTGGATCTTGCCAGGAGCTTTTTCTACACTGGATGGAAACCAGTTCCTTTCTGGTGTGTGGGAATTTGTGTTTTCGGTTTCATTACTCTTGGAAAATATGCTTAAAATCATTCATCCTCCATTTCCTTCCTTCTGGTCTACGATGCTCCTAGCAACTGCAAGGGAATAAACAGACCCAGCTTCTAGTCGGAGGAACAGCACCCAACTCTAAGGCATCTCTTTAATTTATAGCTCTGGGCATGAAAACGTTGACCTAGCAAGACATGGGCTTAAATGGTGCCCCAACAGCAAATAGCAATAATCATTCTCATTTTCTCCACGGCTGCGGAAGCCGGGCTGCATCTCCAATGCATTTTTCAAGTCTCCATGTAACTAACTTGCCCTGAGACCCTCAGAATCATCAGGGCTCCTCCTCCTGCTTCTCGATGTTGAATGCGCACCTGTGGTTTTGTACTGCTAACAAGAGCGGCCCAGCAGATCCACACCTGTGACTCATCTGCTTTTATCTGTGCAGCTCTCCGTGCCTAAATCCACAGACAATGAGGAGAGGCAGGGTCATTCTGCTCCTGAAGCACAGGCTTCCAGGCGCTGTCTCTGGCTGTCACCACACAATTAAGACCACATTTTGAGGGAGAAAAAAAAATGGCTCTCAAATACGGCTTTGCAACTCCAGCTTTCAAGAAACTGAAGGTAAACTTCTTTGGTGCTGAGAAAAAAAAGAGAGAGAGAAAAAAAAACAGATGGCTGTTTACTTCTCTTAAATCCATGGATGTTTACTGAGTATCAGCAACATGCTCTGCACCATCTAGGTACTGCAGGCAATACCCAAGAAATACAGAAACATGCACTCAGAGCTCAGTCATCTGCAATAAAGCTATAGCGGGGAAGCAACAAGAAGAAACCAAGTTAACTAAGGAAACAGCCATCGCAGCGGCTGTATATTTAAGAGGCGTTGGAGATTTGAAAAGCCCGGGGCAGAAGATTAGAAATAGCTGGAGGATGAGGGTCTCTGAAGCTCTGGGGCTGAGAAATGACAGCTGAAAGCAAAGAAGGGAAGAGCTAGGAGGGAAGCAACAGCTTTTCTTCCCTTTTTTTTTTTTTTTTAAGAAAAAAAAAAAGAGAGAAAAAACCCAGAACTAGCTAAGTACAACAGCCTGGGGCCATTCATTGCTGGGGCAAAGGGTTCCAAACACCTCGCCAGGCCTTGAGGCAACTGACAATAAGAATAGCTGCAATTATTCACAGCAACTATCCCATCACACTATGCTTACAATATGTTCTATTTCCATTTCGGAAAAAGGCAGAGGGCGATGTTCAATGGTCACTATTTAGAAAGCTTTCCATCCAAAAAGAGTTAATTTAAGTTTGGGCATTTAAATGAATAAACTTAGTGGAGCAGAAAATTGATTTACGTGCAGCCACAGCTCATTCCCCAAACTTGGGAGTTGAACTTGACTTCCCCTTCATTGTGTCACCCAAACCATTCCCCAGCCGCGTGCACTCTGTCACACTCTGACTGTCCTGCTTAGGACTGCCACATCCACCTGGACTCTATGGCTCCCAGTGGTCTCTAGCCTCTCTCTGATCCAGTCTAGCTCAGCCTCCACTCGACAGAGCCATCTTCCAAATGTGCACCTGTGACCCATCACTTGTATGCACAGAACCACCCAAACGGCTCCCTGTATCCTGAGGAGATACAGTTCAGGGTGGCCTTCACAATCATCTGAAATCTCACTCTGTCTGCCCCCCAGTGCCATCTCCTAATGCCTGTCCTTCCCCAGCACTACGCATTCCCCATCTCTGTGGCATTGGTCACTCAGGTCCTGCCCCCCAGAATGCATCTCACCTTCCTGGCATGGCTGCTGACAGGCCCCATTCTGAAGGCCACGCTCCAATGTTGCCACTTTCAAGGTGCTTTCCCCAATGAATTCACATCCTCCTCACCCCGCCATCACACCCAGTATAAGACTCACACCAGCCCTAAGGACATGGAGCTATGGGATGGCACGTCCATCAGCTCTGTGAAAGCAGAGGTATGTCTTGTTTATGCTGATGGCATCAGTTTCCTCAGCCAGCCTCAGCCCAGACCCTCTCCCCACTTCCTTCCAGAGCCTCCTTCTGGCAGGTGGTAAGATGGCTTGACACTCCCTACCCCTGCTCAGGCCTTGACAGGCACAGCCTGCCTCGACCACACGATGCTGGGCCAGGCGTGATCAGCTCACAGCTGGACTGACTGCCCATGGGCCCGAGGAGAACCAGGATTTAAGCCCAGCAATGGCTCAGCGTAGCCAGCCTCGCCCCATTACGGATGACTATTTACAGCATGTCAAAACCCAGCCCGCTGCAAAGCCACTTCATCTGACCCAAATATTTGTCTTTTTGTAGAAAATGTGTATAAAACTCCAGTAATCGGCTCACCAGAAACAGCCTGGGGGAAGGACTCTCAATGTCTCTTCTTTCTTTCTTCCTGTCTACAAGACCCAAGCATGAAATCGGGAGAACTTCCATCCACTATGGAACTGTAATTGATTGACTGCCTAACATTTTAATTAGGGTTGCATTCTTGACTGCTGCCCTAACCCAAGGGGAGGGTTTGGACAAAGCCTTTCTCTCCCCACCAGGGGAATGGAACTATGGCTCTGCATCTTGTCAGAGCCCAGGGCTCCTGGCTTTGAGCCATGACTCACGGAGCGTGGCTTTTTTAAAGGGCTCCACACACTTGCACACACCCACAGACACATACCCTCAAAGACTAGCGAAACTTACTGCACTTGGACCTTGAACAGCTGCATTTTCATCTTATTTATGTATTTTTCTCTTAGAGACATGGTCTTGCTGTGTTGCCCAGGCTGGATTGTAGTGGTATGATTGTAGCTTACTGCAGCCTCAAACTCTTACGCTCAAGCAAGTCTCTCTCCTCCCCATGCCCAGCAAATTTTAATTTTTTTCATAGAGATGGGGTATCTCATTATGTTGTCCAGGCCAGTCTTGAACTCCTGGCTTCAAGCAATCCTCCTGCCTCAGTCTCTCAAAGTGCTGGGATTCAAAGTGTGAGCCACCCTGCCCAGCGCTCATTTTTTGTTAAGACACCATTCTTGCTTTGTGAAATGTAGTTGGGAATCCATTTGCCTACATAACGTAGGCAGCACCCTTCTCTTAGCAGCTGCTGCTGTGGATGCAGTCTATCCCTAGGCCAATGTCCCACAGGTGCCAGGACTCCTGGACAGCACTGCAAGGTCAAGTATGAGCCAGTGGCCTCCATGGCCACTACCTGCCCCTCCTCCCCCTAACAGATTCCTTCCTGGGAACAGTGGTGCAGTAAAGTCTGAAAAAGAGCCAGGGCTTGGCCTCCTCCCCACTCAGATCGGGGCAATGCCCTAGCAGCTTTGTAGTCACCATAATTCAGGTGCACGGGTAACTCTGCAAAAGGGTTTCGACACATGCTCTGTAGGGGTTTCCTGCCATAGACCTTACTCTTTTGCTGGTATAGATAGGCCTGGCATAGACATCCATCCTCTTAGAGGCTGGCGAGACTTTGCAGGAGCAGAAAAGCGCTGGCTGACCTGGGTGCTCTGCCACCAGAAAGGGCACCAGCCAGAGGCCAGGAGGTGCTCCCTTCTCTTTATCAAGACAACGGAGGGCACAAACTCTGAATGTCAGCAAGGAATTAGCACCAGGCCCCTCCTGGATGAGCCCCAAAGTCCCCTTTGATTCCTTCCTTTCTCTGTGCGCCACCCACTCCCCTTCCCCATCCCCCTCACCATGCCCTTTCCTGTCTCTTCACCCTCCCTGCCATTGATTGTTCTTGGAATGAAATATGCAAACTGGCTGCAGCCAATGGAAACCCGAGTGACCTGGCTCCAGCCAGCTTCAACTTCTTGCACCAGTTGCCCTGACTTCCTCCGCTCTGCTGCCTTCCCGGCCTCACCAGCCCCTCCTGCCTCAGCACCTGCACAGCTCACCCAGCTCTGGCTGCCTCTCTTGCAGGTCTCAATTCAAAAACGCTTCCTCAGAGAGGTTTCCCCGAGCTCTATCACAGGAGCTCCACTGCCATCTCCCTCAATCCCAACACCCTGTTGATTTTTTATAGCACTTATCACAATCTGCAATGGTCTTTTAAATCTATGTGTCTTATTTATAAGCCATGCCCCTTTTCCAGAAGTGCAAGGACAGGGACCTTGTCTCATGCACTGCTGTGCTGAATCCCCAGAATGGGGCACCATGGCTGGCACACAGCATGTGACCAGAAAATATTTCCTCAAACAAATGAATAGATAAGCTTCCCCATTTAAAAAAGAACCAAGGAAGTAACTAGTGGTAACCAGTCAAGAGTACAGATAGGTGTGTTGTTTGTAGGGCAAAATTTGAAAATAATTTAAATAGCCAATAAAGGAGGACTATGTCAATCAATGCTTTGGCATTATTAATTATAAAATGCTATTTAACAAAGATGAATTAGATTTTTGGTGGGGCGTGGTGGCTCACGACTGTAATCCCAGCACTTTGGGAGGCCGAGGTGGGCGGATCATGAGGTCAGGAGATTGAGACCAGCCTAACATGGTGAAACTCTGTCTCTACTAAAAAAACAGAAATTAGCCAGGCGTGGTGGCACATGCCTGTAATCTCAGCTACTCAGGAGGCTGAGGCCTGGGAGGCGGAGGTTGTGGTTAGCCAAATCGTGCCACTGCACCCCAGCCTGGGCCACAGAGCAAGACTCCATCTCAAAAAAAAAAAAAAAATTTTTCAAGCATTGACATGAAAGGTACCCGAGATTCTCTTAAGTGCAAAAAGCAAGTTCTATGCATAAGCATACTTTCATGTGTGGTAAAAAAGGAAACGATAGCACAAAATAGCATGCTTACATGTATATCAAAACCTGAAACAAGAAAGCGACTGAGGAAACTTCGAGAAACAGTGATCTGGAAGTGATGTCCACAGTTTTAAACTGTGGTTATCCCTGGGGTGGGTGGTATGATGAGGTATTTTCATTCATTTCTTTTTGGTTCATATTTTCTGATTTTTAAATAATGAACATGTGTTTTCACGGCTTTTGTAATAAGAAAAAAAAGGAGTGAAATTGAAAATGAAGAAGAATTTCCCACCACCCATGTTCACAGCAGCTACTGAGGGGCGGCTGCAGGCGGAGGAGCAGGGCTGGCGGGGAGCCTGTCAAGGGAGTCCCGGGACGAGAGACGGCGGAGGTGGAGCTGCTGGGAATAATTATTCTTTCCCCATTTTGAGCCCACATCAGAGAAAATACACTTGTTAGATAATGAAATCAGAAGCCTCCAGGCATATTTCCTTCCCGAGGAGAAAAACCAGCTGTGGTCTTATTCACTGCACTGCTGTTCTATGCCTTGAGCTCTGAACACAGGGTCACACATTTAAATAAAAGACCCATCTGCCAACTCTGGACACCTGGAAACTCAGCTCCAGCCTTGGGAGAGCAGGAAGAGCTGTTGGTGCCACAGACTCTACATACACCTCTGAAATGTCTGGAATGGGATACGGAATAGAGGCACCTCCGCTCAACGCTTCTACACAGGTGCTAGAGGGGTTTTCCAGCAAGACCACGGCAGCAGCTCTGGGAACACTCTCCAGGCCTCACAGCAGAGAGGGAGGAGTAGCTGTTGTGTCCGTCTATCTCAAGTCTGCATTCTTTCAGTGTAGGGATCTCTGGGAAGTCATTTTAAGCAGTAAATGTAAACCAACTGTAAGGTCTAACTGTGGTTGTCAAGAATTATTTCAAAATGGAGTTTATAGGCACAGCACTCTCTTTGATCTGAGACAATTCTCTTTGCCTCTGGGCCTCGGTTTTACCATCTATAAAATGGAGGGGCTGGACCAAATGCCGCCCAAGGGCCTTGCAGGGCTGATAGTCTGTGGCTGTTGGATCTGAGGCTCACTATCCAGAAAGAAAAAAATTAGCTTCCTAACCTAGATCACTGACCACAATAGCACAGGTGTGAGGGATCAGCAAGGAAGAGATCCTGCGGGCTGAGGGAGGCAGGGTGAGTTTCCTGGGGAAGGTAAAAGCTGAACAGTGCTTTGAAGAATGGGTCAGATTTAGGTAACTGAACGGCACTGGCCACTGATGTAATGATCTAAGGCACCTGTTCCTTTTGGGCCAGCTGGAGGGCCCAGAGAGCCCTTCTCAGGGAGGGATTTAACTGCGGGTGATTTTCCTGGGCTCTGAGCTAAAGCAGGTTTGTGAATTCCAAAGCAACAAACAAGCAACAGATTCCTCTTAGAACATGCGTCATCTCATGTAGTCACTGAAAGTGATGTGTGTGAAGCCAAATAGTGAATTCTTTCAGAATGAATGGGGAAATCAGGATCGAGGACGAGGTCTCCACAAGGCAGCAGTATAGGCTAGTACAATGGTTCTCAACGCATGGTTTCCATTCCAGCAGGACTGGCATTGCTTGGGGGTTTGCTGGAAGTACAGGATGGCAGGCCTCCCTCACCCAGCTTCACTGAATCGCAAAATCTAGAGGTGAGGCCCAGGAATAGGTTTAACAAGACTGCCAAGTGACTTTCAGACAGGTGAAATCTGATAACCACTGCACTAGTGGAAGGAAGAGAGGGTCCAGAGTCACACAGCAAGGGTTCAAATCCCAGCCCCAGCAAGCTGGGTATACCCAGCCACTCAACCTCCACTAGATTTTCTCATCTATAAAATAAGATTCATTCATTTTTATCCAGAAGTTTTGTTGAGAAGATTCAAGTAGTTAATATATGTAAAGTGCCTATTACGGTGCCAAATATAAAAAACAATTGAAAAATTATAAATTAAACAGTCACTAGAAGGAAACTTACAAAATGATAGCGGTAGCTGTTGGAAGGGAAAGTGGCGTTATAGGTGATTTCCCTTCCCCTCCTGTCTGTTTCCCAAACTTCCTTTTTTTTAAATTTTTTTTGAGATGGAGTCTTGCTCTGTTGCTCAGGCTGGAGTGCAGTGGCGCGATCTCAGCTCACTGCAACCTCTGCCTCCCGGGTTCAAGCGATTCTTCCTGCCTTAGTTTCCGCAGTAGCAGGGATTACAGGCGTCCACCAACACGCCTGGTTAATTTTTGTATTTTTAGTAGAGACGAGGTTTTGCCATGTTGGCCAGGCTAGTCTCAAACTCCTGACCTCAGGTGATCTGCCCGCCATGGCTGAGATTACAGGTGTGAGCCACTGTGACTGGCCTGTTTCCCAAACTGTTTCCCAAACAGCCACTGTTTCCCTAGCCTATTTCCCAAAGGCAGTTACGTTACTTTGAAAGCAAAAAAAGAAACACCTGTAGAGTGCAGTGAGACCCCCCCACAACTGAAGCTCTGTCTGTAAGGGCCGGGTGGTGGCTTACACACTGAGGAGCCCGCCACACTGCACAATGCAACCTCTCCCAGGGACACGTGGGCACCAAGGCCCCAGCGCTGCAACCATGGCTCCCTGGGCTGCACAAAAGCAACTCACATGGAGAGGACAGACCTTACAAGCCCTGGCTCATCAGTGACAGATCAGGGCCCAGCTGACCATGTGTGCACATGTGTGTGCCTGTGTGTATGTGAACATATGTGCCCAAGTGGATGCTCACAATTCTAACTCAAAGACTTGGCCATGAGTTCCAAACTCCCTTGCTGTGTACGTGCCTATTACGTAGGAAGCCAAGGCCCAGAGAGAAGACAATAGACCAACCAAAGCTGTACTGTGACTTAGCAGCAGCATCAGGATGAGAACCCAGAATCCAGACTAGCTTAACCTGGGCAGAGAGATGGAGTGCAGAACTTTCTATAGATTATCTGAAAAGGAGACTTAAAGGAAAAGCCTAGGACACTGCAAAGCAAAATACCAAAGAAGTACTGGGAGACTTTGCTGGTTCTGTTGGGGGAACTAGTGGCCCCAATTCCTTGCATCATATAAAATCTTACGAAATTTTCAGGGTATGCTGAGCTCCAGTTTAGCCCACAGGTTTGGGCACAAGAAGAGGGACACTCTTCACCACTCAGCCACACATGACAATTTGACTCATAACAGCCACTTAGAATGAGTATCAATCATATAACAAAATTAAGTGAGTGTGTGTGTTGGGGGGGGCGGTAAACAAGGCACCTTTCTTGCCTCCAAGAAACTGACAACCTGTATGATGCACTCTGGCAATGGTGCCTGCACACAGTAGGTGTGTGGTCATTGTTGGTGTAGGTAGATGAGAGGAGTTGAGACCAGGACACCTGTCATCACAAAAGACAAAGCATAGTAAAGTGACTATGGAATGCCAGGAAGGAGGGATAGAAGTTGGGGGAAACTAGTGAAATCCTATGCCCATGCCAGACCCTAAACACCTACCTCAAAACGTTGCTGGGGGGACATGGGCCTTCAGGTCCCAACCCTCACATGCAGGGGACAGCAAAAGACACAGCCACTTGTCCCAGAGTGACTCGGCTCCCCTACATTTCTGCCCGACAGATTCCCAGACCTGCCCACCTCAACGCTCCACGGCCTTCTGCAGACAGGCCCAAACTCTGTTCCCTCTGGATGTCAGTTGTAGTGGATGAGGCCATGAGGCAGGTGCTCGTCATTAATCCGTCAGCAGCGATAGCCTGCAATGTTCCATCAGGGTGTGACATATTTCAACACCAATCAAGAAATGAGCTTTCACGCATGCTGATGGCTAATCAAGGCTGCAGGCAGGGACAGACTCTGGCACGCTTGTTAATGGCATTCTCTATTAAACTGGAGCCGCCCAGGTATAAAATAACCACCCGGATCGGAGCCTCCGTGAGCACAGGAAGATGGGCAGACAGACAGCTGATGGGCTCCCAACATTGTTTTACTTAACTACAACATGCCAGGATATTCCACAGAACAGATTCCAGTGTTTAAAAATATGTCACAAAACTGACATCAAGGACCTTGCTCATATGCTGACAGGGTTTTATATTTTTATCTTTAAGTATTTCCCAGTAGGTGAATTACCCAAATTAGTCAATAATAGAACCGAAAATGACTATGTTTAGCCAATTGAGTGTGACACCAAAATGCCTGACCACATGAGCCATCTCTCCCTCAAAGCCATTTTAACGTGACTGTCCGCAGGCGCTGAAAGGTTGCAATTTTGCTGTGACGATGAAATGCCACAGTGGAAGGTCACAAACTAATAAACACGGATGTGGCCACGCAGAACACGCCACCCCTCTGAGCCTGATGGGGAACTCAAAGTTACTGTTAACACCTAGAAGTTTAAAAAAATGTTATTTCCGCCAATATCAATTTTTCATCAGGACACACCATCTAAAGCATGACTTCCCACTGTGATAGACTTTTCTGGCAGCTCAGGTTAAAGAAGTCATTCAGTAAAAGAGCGATTTTTGACAGATTCATTCATTTCCTGTGATAACACCATATTGTTATGTTCACCTCCATTTCGGTGTAAATATAGAACGCCGTAAAAATATTCAGCCCAGAAAGATCAATGTGTGGCCCCCGCCACCCCCCCCACCGGCTTTCGAATTGGCTCTTGAACAGTTTTCTGCCGTGCAATTAGCCAGCACCTTCTTGTGGAGTCAGGAGACCTGAGCTCCCAGTAGGTACTATTTTGGGAAAGAGAGTAAGGGACGCTCAGAGGCACCATGCAGCAGTCACCTGGGATGTGAAACACCAGATCAAGAGGCCTGGGTATCTGTGAGCAAACTGTTCAACGGCTCAAATCCACATCACTCTATACAAGAGTGCCATCGCTTGTCTGGTTTGAATCAGAAAAGGCCTTGGAAGCAACATTCTCTTCTGAACGACTCATGTGGCTCTGCTAAAGGTTAGATTTCAGGGTGCGGCATGGGTACCTCGCCCTCGTGGCAGACTATATCACCCCTGCTAGAACTCAGAAGCTTCCAGAAGAGCTGTCAGATGAGGCTGGGTCCAGCTGTGCACTGAGACCCTGGCAGAAAGAGCTAGCAACCGGGCCCTTTGCTGTCCTGGTCGCAGCTCTGAGAGCTGCACTGGGTTCTTAGGCCATGCTTTCCGTGGGATGTTGACAAACTGCAGCCCATTTAGAGACGTGACTGAGACGCCAAAACGACATGAAAAGTATGTGTGAAGAGCTGGGGCAGGAGATGTTCTTGCAGCTTGGGTGTTTATTTGCAGCAGTGAGGAGGGTGTCTTTGCTGTCTGTACATGCCTGAAAGGCCATCCTGTGGCAGACCAGGCACGCTCTGGGACACCCCGAGGGGCAGAAAGAATCAGAACTGGAGGGGAAAAGCTAATGGAGGAGGGCCCTCCCCTCAGTTGGGAGCTCCTGTTTGTGGAGGTGACCAGTGGCCGGGAAGTCACTTGGCAGGGGAGCCCTGGGGAGCTCGTGAGTCAATGATTCTATAAATAATAGTACCTTGGATTGATACATTTGAGGATGGGCTGTGGCAGGTCAACCAGCTGGAATAGATACAAATAAATGTTCCCGCAGGAGGGTCACAAAACACCTGCAGAGCCTGACCACAGTAGAACGGTTTCTGCTGTTGCTAAGTTAACCCTTTGCCCTAATCATCCCTTCCTCCCCTTCCCACAGCCTTCCAGAACCCAGCTGTCCCTCCCAAGAGCCTTTCCCATGACCCTGAGGCCATCTCCCCAGTTCAGAGGCACTCCTCAGGCATGGGAGGGGCACAGTCCTCCTCTGTGATCAGTATCTTTGAAATGGCACACACCCTTGCCCCAGACCACTAGAAGAATGCACACAGGGACCCTGGAAGAATATATACACAGCATGCTCTGGGGCCACCCTGAGGCCCCGGGCAGCCTCTCCCCACCTCTCCAGGCTTTGATGTGTGCCCTATAAAGAAAGAGACCCAGTCTGGGTCACCAGTGTCCTGTGGTCCTTCCAGAGCTCACAAATGGTGCTGGGGACAAAATTCTGCCTAGCTGTTATTGTTCCGCTAAGTCATGTGACAGCCAGTTCTCAGAAATGATGTCGCCTGCCCCCAGTACACCCAGTCTAATCTAAGGCAAGCTGGCAAAGCAGCTTAGTGGGGATCAGCCAAGGGCCACTCCTTTCGGGCTGCTCTCTTGGGGGACACCAGCTTCCTTTCATCTGTGTCTCCAGCTTACTCCCTATGCCCACAGCAGGGTAGGACACAGGTAGGGGGCTCACCCTGCTACCCACCAGGCTTGTGTTCTTTGAAGGATGAACTCAAAGATAACACTCCTCAGTGCCCTCGCCTCTGGCTACTTTTGGCATTTATTATGGGGCCCCAGTCTGGCGGGCCCTGGCGAGAGGGGTATTTGCTGGCAGCCAAGGAGGAAGCCGCACAGTCCTTACCAGGCTAGGACTGGTTCTCCCCCGCCCTCACTCTCTCCCCTTCTCCAGCTCTCTCCTGAAATCCCTGGGTTTTGTGTCTCTAGATCAGCATTTCCAATCCTGTTTTTGACTAATGAATTCCTTTCACAGTAATCTATAATTTCACAAACCCCTTACAATTAAAAAAAATCATTTTATCATTTTTGCATGGCTTACGGTAAAAAAGATTTTTAGTTAAATATTTTATATGAGTATATTATTCAAAGATTATATTAAATGAGCATTAAAAGACCATTTTTAAATAACGTTCATTATATATAAAGACACATTTCAACATTTTCCCATTTAACAAGTTATACACAATGTTCCATTTCCTTTAAATTAGTTGTGCAAGGAAAGACTGATTTGTTGACAAATAAAAAATGACATTTTGGTTTGGGGACCAACATATCTAAAACATAATTGAAACTTAATTATGTGCATCAGCTTTAAAAATAGATTAAACACTGCTTCTGTGACCCGATCTTTAGAATTCATGTATTTTGCGCATAAGAAAAATCAACTGCAGTGTTTAAGTAATGTTCAAATGTTATCTAAACGAGGAGCTAAAGCAGGATTCGGAGAGAGATTGTAAGTTCTTCTCCCAAATAACACATTGCTGGTAATAATTTTTTCCAATCAATAAAAGACAAGCTGGCGAAATTATCTCTGTATCATCTGCCCCCCCACCACATCCTTCTTTCTTCCTCTCATTTGACGTACTGAAGACATTTAGATGACCTATATAAGAACTTGGATCAGCTGATCACAACTTATGGATCTGGTGAAAATAACCTTGAGGCAAATTTGCAGAATGATCGTTCTTGGGCTCCTCATTAACTTGGGGTGGCTCCACATAAATGTTTTTTATGTTTCCTGTCTTTGTCACTTTTTATAGCCAAAGCAGTCCACTTTGGTTATAAATGAAACCATAGATGACAAATAATAGAAACAATTTAACAGTGTAGAGCAGTCAAAGTGAACCAAGGAGATAAACCCAGTGGTGACTGAGTCTGATTTCCGTTCACCGTGCATTCTCTCACAGGACACATGGACACACCCACGCACACGCCCACACACACACATGCACACGTGCATACCCAGAGGCTCCCAGAGTTCCACTTTAGGGGAAACTACGTAAGGAATGACTTTTACTTTTACTTTTATAGATGATTTAAATCTGATGCATTTCCCACCTTGGACAGCAGTAAACCCCAAGCACTTGTTCTAGGAGTATCGGTTCTACCCATTGTTCCTCAGAGAAGAACGGTGGATGGTGTTGTTACTACATGAAAAGCAACAAGAGGCTGGGCATGGTGGTTCACACCTGTAATCCCAGCACTTTGGGAGGCCGAGGCAGGTGGATCACAAAGTCAAGAGTTCGAGACTAGCCTGGCCAACGTGCTGAAACCCCATCTCTACCAAAAATACAAACAATTAGCTGGGCGTGGTGGCAGGTGCCTGTAATCCCAGCTACTTGGGAGGCTAAGGCAGGAGAATTGCTTGAACCCGGGAGGAGGAGGTTGCAGTGAGCTGAGATCGTGCCACTGCACTCTAGCCTGGGTGACAAGAGTAAAACTCTGTCTCAAAAAAAAGAAAAGAAAGGCAGCAAGAGCCCCAGTGTCCTTCAGGAAGCCACGTGTGAAGAGGCAGCACGTCAGGGCTGTGCTGGGTATGACAGGTGACAGCCGGGCAGGAAGGGAGAGAGCGTGGATGCCCCAGCGAAGCCACGAAGGATGGTGAGTGGGGTGGGGAAGAGGTTGGAGTGGTGAAGCCTGTGACAAACACCCCGCTCGTCTTCAGGGAGAAAGACACGCTGCTGCTGTTTCTTCATATGTGTGGCAGAGGAGCCTGGCTGATGGGGACACATTGCTGTGCTGGGGTTACCTGGCTAGGGCATTCCGGGATGGAGAAGGAGCTCAGGGGAGGCCCCTGGGCACCAGCCAAGGCCCAGGAGGACCAGTGAGATCCCACCCCTGCACCCCCAGCCCGTGGAGAGTGGAATGGTGTTCCCACAGGACTCCCGCCTGCCAGGCTGAGCCCAGGCCTCTCTGGACCCCAAGGCCAGCAACAGACCCGCCAAGCAGTAGGGGAATGACACACGCTGGAAATCACAGAGGCCATTGTCCTTTGAGAGAAACACCAGTCCAGGGTTCTTAAGTCCTTTGAGAATCTGAGAGGAAAAGGCATGGACTGTGCAGCTGCTTAAGAAGCTCTCAGAGGGGATTAGAATGCGCGCGACAGAGAGGGGAGAGCCCTCGGCAGGGCGGCTCTCGGGGTGGGGTGGAAGGGACCCCTTCGGTGAAGAGAGAAGACTCTGGGGTGGGAGGCCAGTCCCGGGAGGCCAGTCGGCCAGGCTGACCACGCAGAGATGCCTCCCACGGCCCCAGAAGAGGCCTGCAGAGCCTGCCCCGCACGGCAGCCAGGAGGACCGTCCCGGCTTCTCCGCTCGCAGGGAGCAAAGAAACAGTAAGCGGGTAGGCGAAAAATGCTTCTCGTGACCAGGAGCTTCCCCGAGACCACCTGTGGGACCCGCCAACCCCACTGCCCTGGCTGAGGCCTGCGGCTCCGCCACGGCTCCACAACAGCCAGGCTCCAAGGCCCCCAAGGGCAAGTCAGCAAGACCCATTCAAGGGCAGCTTTTGTTGAATGACTTGGGTTTTCATTTTCCAGGCAATAGGGACATAAATGGCTTGCTGGCATTTCACTGACAGAGGCGTGGGCGAGGGGCTGGGATCCCTCACAGGCTCGGCGCTGAATGGGGAATTCAAGCCCTCCTGGAGGAGCACAGTGGCGTCTGTCAGGAGTGGAGCGCAGCCCTGCCCGCCCGCCCGCACACACAGGCCGCACAGACACACGGATACACACACAGCCAGACACATAACAGAGACACGGACACACAGACACACACACACAACACAGAGACACAGACACACAGACACACACACAACACAGACACGGACACATGGACACACATACAGACACACACAGAACACAGAGACACGGACACACGGACACACAACACAGAGACACAGAGACACAGACACACACACAACACAGAGACACGGACACACGGACACACATACAGACACACACACAACACAGAGACATGGACACACACACAGGCACTGCCCACCTGCCTGCACACGCAGGCAGGACAGACACACAGACACACACACAGCCACACACGCAACACAGAGACACGGACACACAGCCACACATACAACACAGAGACACAGACACACACACAACACAGACACGGACACATGGACACACATACAGACACACACACAAAACAGAGACACAGACACACGAACACACACACAGGCACTGCCCACCTGCCTGCACACGCAGGCAGCACAGTCACATGGACGCACACACAGCCACACACACAACACAGAGACACGGACACACAGCCACACACACAACACAGAGACACGGACACACGGACACACATACAGACACATACACAACACAGAGACACGGACACACACACACACGCTGCCCACCCGCCTGCACATGCAGGCAGCACAGACACACGGACACACACAGGCGCTGCCCGCCCACCTGCACATGCAGGACACACAGACACATGGACACACACACAGCCACACACACAACACAGAGACACAGACACATGGACACACACAGGCGCTGCCCGCCTGGTGCACACGCAGGACACACAGACACACGGACACACACACAGCCACACACACAACACAGATACACAGACACACGGACACACACACACAGGTACACACAACACAGAAACACAGACACACCGACACACACACAGGCACACACACAACACAGAGACACAGACACACGGACCCACACACAGGCACTGCCCACCTGCCTGCACTCGCAGGCTGCACAGACACACGGACACACACAAAGCCACACACACAACACAGAGACACAAATACATGGACATACATACAGGTGCTGCTGCCTGCTTGCCTGCACATGTGGACTGCACAGACACCCGGACGCACACAACAGACACAGACACACGACACACACACACAGGTACACACACCACACAGAGAGACACAGACACACACACAGGCACTGCCTGCCCGCCTACACATGCAGACTGCACAGATACACGGACACACACACAGGCATACAACACAGACACAGGCACATGGAACACACACAGGCATGCACACAACACAGAGACACAGACACACAAGCACACACACAGCACACAAACATACACATAGGCATATGAAAATATAAAGACACACACAGACACACATAAACACAACACACAAAGACATATACATACACACTGGCATACACACACGGAGACACAGAAGACACACTGAAACACACACAGATACACAGGCACACACAGACACACGAACACACAAACACACTACACACAAAGACATACACAGACACACTGGCATACAGACACAGAGACACATACACACAGACACATAGATACACAGATACACAAAGAATACACACAAAGACCACCCAGATACACTGACACTCACACAAACATACAGACAGCAGAGGCAGACACACTGACACAGATGCACACGAAGGACACACACAGACACAGTCACACATACATAGTCACACATACAACATGTAACACACACAGGTTCACACACCAAGATACACAGGCACATGAACACATACTCAAAGACAGACATGCCAACACAGACACACACACACAGAGTTACAGACACACACACACACACACACACACACACACACACACAATCTTGTCTGAACCTTCCGTCCTGACATTCAGGGCAAGCAGAATGACTTTGTACCAGAATGACTTTGTATCCTTCACTTCTGACCTCCAGGAGCAGCCAGCCCAACAGAGGAGGAGAGGAGAGGTGGAGGAGGCCACGAATCTGATCTCCACTTCCCTGCGTTCTGCAGGGAGGCCCTGCCAGGCCCCCATCCCGGCCTCCCATGCTGCCCTGACCACGTGATTTTCTGGAGCAGACACCCCTTCAGCAATGGACAGACCACACAGGTCACCACAATCCAAGCCACTCCAGGAGACACCACAAGACAGTCCCCAATCACTGTGTAGCCTGTGACACACCAGGAGGGCTAGAGGGGCTCGAAGCACCTGAACAGGTGGAAGAAGCATTGGGCAGAATCACAGGGTGGGCTGGAACCTTGTCTACACTACTGAGCGAGTTGCCCAGCCTTTCTGAGCCTCAGTTTCCCTCTGTGTAAGGAGGGGACACAGTGAGAACTACTTCCCAGAAGGTTGCCGTGAGGACTGTTGTGAGAAAATGTTAATGAAAACCTTGGCTGGTCTCTAAGTTCTCCGTTGACTAACAAAGGAGGAGGAGGCAGCAGACGGGGCTTCTGGGAGGGTGTGGGTTGATGCCAGGCTTTGAAGGTTGGGTAGGATTTGGGTGGAAGGTGGCGGAAGGATGAGTTTTATATGTGCCACTCATAGTGACTGCGCCACCCAGAGCCCCCGCTGACCTCAGCAGTGCCATTTCTGGAAAAGGGTGGACATGGCTGGCACCAGAGATGGCCCTAGACCCAAAGGCGGCCAGCTTGAGGTCCAGCAGGCAGTCTGCAGAGACACCCCGGCACCAGGAGCTCTTCCAGGTGGGGCAGGGGCAGTTAGCTAAGCCCACTGGAGTCTCTTCCTTTGGAATTTTTGCCAGAAAATTCACATGATCTATCAGTTGGCATCGGGAAGAAAACTAAGAAAAGTGTGGAAGAATCCGCTCAGACGGCAGCAGGCACTGTGTCAGCAGGGCCCTGAGATGAAGACGCACAGAGGACTCTGGACGGCCTGGTCTCAGGAGCCAGCGGGCCCTGCCTGCGATCCTGCGGGATTCTGCCTCCTGTAAAACAAGCCCTGTTCCTTGAATAGCTTAAGTGAGTCTTGGATTTTTTAACTCAACGGCCTGCGCACAGTGAGAATTTCAGACAGGAGAAGCAGTGATGGGATCGGTGTGGATGCAGCAAGAAAGGAGAGGAAACAGGACTTCAAGGGGCGGCCACAGGGCAGGTGAGCTCCACCCGTGGATGCTCTGAAATGGCTGAGGGACTGGCTCTTATTGGATGGACCCATGAGGGTCACTGGGGAGGAGGGGACAGGAGGAGACGTGGGCAGAGTGATCTGTTGGTGAGCGAGGCCATGGGTCACCATGTGCTGATGTAGGATCCCTGCCCCCCAGCCCTGCACTGGCCACACAAGCAGCCTGTGTCTCAGTGTGTGTGGAAACCATGTTATTCTGCACGCGTTCCACGAGTGAAAGCACTGGACGGCCTTATCTAACCTTTGTGACACGTTCCATGACCAGGCCTCTGTGGCTCAGCGGGGGAGAAGGGAGTGGTGAGAAGTCAGCCAGCTGGTCGACAGCCAAGCCGGGACAGGCAGCCTCATCCTGGGGTAATGACCGGCCCCAAGTTTCTTCCTCTCAAGAAACGACTGAGGAGCCAGGAACAGAATCTCCTGGGGAAAAAGGCCATGCAGAGACACCAGCCGCACCCCGAAGCATGGCCCACCGGAGCCCTCAGCCCCCAGCCCCGCTGGGACTCGGACCTCGGCAATGTGCCAATGCCAGACTCCTGGTTAAGGCCAATGTTATCCTGAGAACTCACTCTGCTCAACATTTTTCAGGGAAAGGGCAATTACAAATCTATTCTGAATAGAGGACATACCTTTAGATGAAATGAGATGATGCCCTGAAAATAACAGAATGTCCAAGTCCACAGTGATGAAAGAGATGAGTCAAGCCCAGCGAGGCAGGGACGAGGAGGAAAGTCACATGTGTACGTGAGCACAGTCACCCTGGCCATGGGCTCCCAACCAACCGTGAGGGCCACAGATGGCCCTGCAGCTCCTGCGATGGCTGTGCCCTCCCCAGCTGGGACCCTCCAGCCTGGGGAGCGCCAGGACAGACCAGGAGCCTTTACTGGGCCTCCACTTCCACTGGCTCAGAGGTAGCAGAAATGACTTGAGAGAGTGAGGGAAAGAGAAGGCAGGGGAGCAGGACAGTTCTGGCCAGAGGGCAGGGCCGGGGTCTGCAGAGTTCAAAATTACAAGTCACAAATGTGACCTCATGGAAGCTCTTCTTTTTGGGAAAATTATACTGTCCTGGCAATCTGGAAGCTGAGTTTTCTGACTTGGCCTGTTTTAATGCAATCAGTAGGACAATCTACTAGTATCTGTGGTCTGCAACTCCAGACTCTAATACTGATGGGGAGTGTGACAGGGCAGGAGGTGACGGCAGTAACGAATCCTCACAGTACTCGGAGAAAGAGAAAACCTGCTCTTCACCTATAGATTCCTTTACCAGGAAAAGTACCATCTGGCACCTTGTGGAACTCGTGCTAGTAAGTCAGGCCTAACATGGGCACTAAGGGGCAGGGAAGGGGGGATCAGGATTGATGAAGTGCATGCTGTCAATTTATATTCTTTTTTTCTTTTTTCTTTTTGAGATGGAGTTTCGCTCTTGTTGCCCACGCTGGAGTGCAATGGTGCACTTTTGGCTCACCACAACCTCCGCCTCCTGGGTTCAAGCAATTCTCCTGTCTCAGCCTCCTGAGTTAGCTGGGATTACAGGCATGCGCCACTATACCTGGCTAATTTTGTATTTTAGGTAGGGACGGGATTTCTCTATGTTGGTCAGGTTGGTCTCGAACTTCCGACCTCAGGTGATCTGCCCACCCAGCCTCCCAAAGTGCTGGGATTACAGGTGTCAGCCACCGCACCCAGCCTTATTCTTTCTTTTTTAATCCTCACAGTAACCCCAATGTATTGGGTAGGGTTATCCTTGACTCACAGGTGAAGCCGCTGAGACTCAGAGGTGTTAAGTCACTAACACAGTTCCTAAGCAGCGGCCCCAGCCTCCCCGGGCCCCATGTTACCATCACTGCTGGTATCCAGGCTTCCCTTACCACCCTACGCCAGTTACTGTTTAGCACAGGACTAAATCTAATCAACAAAGAAAATTCCTGTGTCAGCAACAGTCCGTGGAGGAGAAAGTGAGCATTAACAAATGCCCGATTACTGTAAACTAGCTCAGAAATGCCAGGGCACTAAATCATGCTGAAGTCTAACATTTCAAAACCAAAGCACCGGGTCTGCAGGCCCCTCAGAGATGCCCAGGTGGACCCTACATAGGCCACAGATTGCGTGAATGGGGGCGGAATTTTGGAGGGATCTGCCCTCAGACCCAGCTAGGGATTGCCAGCCTTGGGACAGCCTCCCAAGGGGGTTCCTTACAGTGCCCATGCCTACTCCATCCATCACCAGGGGCTGCAGCAACAAAGACCAAGCACCAGGCCCTGGCTCCGTGGAGGGGTCCAGGTAGGATGGGATGGGAGTCAGGCAGGAGGGCAGGTGGAAGCATAAGGCCTCTTCAGTTTGGAAAGCCCACTGCTGCAGCGAGAGGGCGGGGCCCCACAGTGGAAGGTGTATCTGGAGTCATTCACTCTTTCGACAAAACTTACAGTGCGTCGACAATATGCCAGGGACTGTGCTCGGCTTCGGGGCAGAAATGAGCAAGGCAGACCCTGTCCGCAAGGAAATCACGTCCAGCTGAGGGGAAAACTGAACACACTACTGCAGGGCGATGGACAGAATAAGACAGGAGAAGATGTCATGCTACGGGGCATGGAGGGGGGTGTCCGTCCCCGCCGTTGGGGAGGGATGTGCTTAAAGAAATAGCCCCAGGTGGTCTCTCCCACTGCACACACAGCCTCAGTAGAGTGTGGGGGTCGTGGCAGAAAAGGTTCCAGGGAGAACAAACTCAATGCTAAAAATTCAGACTGAACAAGCCCACGGTGCTGGGAGAGCTGCAAGCACTTCGGCAGAGCTCTAACAGATCGACGAGGGGAAAAGAGCAGCGGAAGGCGAGGCTGCAGCGGAGACAATGCAGTGATCGGAGATGAAAATCCCAGGGTCAAGGCTGCCTGGGGACAGAGCCTCCTTCCACGACTGACTTGCTCTGTTCACTTGGACAAATGACCTCATTTCCCTCTGCTTCAGTGTGTCTATCAGGAAAGTGGGGATCACAGCAGTGCCTACTGCATGGCACTGTTGCCGAATCAAGACAAGGGACCTAAAGCTTGAAGTTCAATATATGTAAGTTTGGACGTGTGCTATACCAAGCAGTGTGTGAATTGTGCTCACCTAAGTATAAACGCCTGCAGGTGGATGATCCGCTTCCATCTCTCCATGCAGCCACACATGGCAGCCACACAGCACACGTGTATCCCCCAAATGAGATCTCTAAGGCATGGCTCTAGCAGAAGGCTGTCAGGATAGAATCTGTGCCCTGGACAGAGCATTCTGGCTCTGGATGGAGAATGAATGGGCAGGGACGAGCTCAGAGGCCAGGAGACAAGAGGTTGCTGTCAAATCCCATAAAAGAGGATGGAGCCTGAACTCAAGCAGGGGTCTGGAGTGGGAATGGAGAGGGAGGACAGAGGCAATGCTGGGAAGAAGGCTGATGGCCTAGGTGAGTGGCTTGATGTTGGGAGCAGAAGGAAGAGTGTTCACGAAGGCTCTCAGGCTTCTGTCAGGGCCATGAGATAGGAACGCAGGTGGAGGAAGAGATTTGGATTGGGGTTGGGGAAAGAGGCTGAGATCAGCTTCAGAAGGGCTCAAATGGAGGTGCCTGTGGAGTGTCTGGGGGAGACGGCCCTTAGTCAGCTGCCATCAGGACCTCATGGTCAGCAGTGGGGTCAGTACTGAAGATACCGATTTGGGAACTGCTGTTTTAGGGAGCCCGTAACATTACTGAAGAGAGAATGTGTAGACTGAGAAGAACAAAGATGGAGCCCCAAGAGGGACAGAAAAAGTGAACTTGGCCAGGAAGGCCACCATGTTTATTTAGCTGGCAACACACTAGACACCCAGCGCACCCGACAGGCAACAATGGATAAAACGCAGCTTCTCCAGGAAGAGTTTCAGTAAATCACAGAAATGGATCTATTGCTGGAGACACAAGAACAGCTCAAAAGACAGGGTGATGTGAACCTCACAGGCAAAAGCGGACTGAGTCCCTCCTGCCCAGGACTGCAACACCACATAGCATCTCTGACATTTGCAGGAAGAGACCCTGGACTCCAGTCTTGGCTCTGACACCAACTCACTGGTCTAGTGACCTTGGTATATCACTTGTCCTTTGCTAGATGAAGAAACTGAGGCATGGACCTGCAGAGGACACACAACCTGTCCTGTCCATCAGAGGAGGGAGGGAGATGAAGTGGGAAAATGCTCACCAAACCCCAGCTGCAAGACATCCAGTCCCATCCGAGGGCATGGCTTGGATTGCCCTCGGTGTTTTTCTAGAAGTGGAGCTTGGTGAGGTCAGTCAGGGCTTCTGAATCTGGGACCTATCAGTGTTTCAGAACACAACAGCTTCCTTCCAGCATGCAAGTGTTAGCAGACAAGAAATTCTCAAGACTCCTCAGGCACTCGGGATGTTACCACTATGCTTTCAGGTGCTTGTTACCATGAAGGTGTACCTCCAGCAGGCACAAGAACAGATTCTAAGGCATTCTGGATGATTTAGGATCTGCCTCTAGAAAGCTGTTTTGATCAATGTTGATCCCTCAACCCAACAGTGTCACCAACTGCTTATCGGCTGCTGACTACACACTTCACCCTTCACCCATGTCTTCTTATTCACTGTGCACTGCAACTCTGAGCAGTGAGTGTTACTATCTTTTACAAAAAAATTAAAAATATATATACAGGGTGTGGTGAGGCATGCCTGTGGTCCCAGCTATATAGGAGGCTGAGGTGTGAGGATCGCCTGAGCTGAGGAGGTTAAGACTGCAGTGAGCTGTGATCGTGCCACTGTATTTTAACCTAGACAAAAGAGTGAGAGTCTATGTAAAAAAAAAAAAAAAAAAAAAGACTACCTTTAGATGTAAAGGTACATAAATAGGGTGAGGGGATTTTAAAAAACAATAAAACAGGACCTCAGAATGCTGACAACCTTCATTCAAGACTACTTGATTAGCAAGGGGCAGCCCTGGGGTTTAGACCCAGGCTGCCTGGCACGAAAGTCCTAGTCTTTAGGTTTCATGGACTACTAAACCTGCAACGTCACATTCTGCCAAGTAACAATAATGCTTTAAACATCAACCTAATCACCTTCACTTCACAAAAGAAAGAACCTTTTAAAAATTCACACATGCACACATACTCAAAGAGACAGAGAAGAAACACCTTTCCTTCCAGGGCGGGTTCTCAGCACCTGCGCCCCTGCCTTGTGTCTGGGAAGCCCCCTGCTGTGGAAGCATAGCCCAACTTGCATCATAGAAGCTGGAAACGACAAATTCGCTTACCTCCCTTGCTCCACCAACGGGGCGCACTGACACACACTTTAAATCTGGAGCCGGTGACACAGGACTGGGCAAAGGGCAGAACTGCAGCAGTTGCAGCGCCCACGGTTGGAAGCTTGGTGGTGCTGGTCTGGACCAACTGGAGGTCTGACCAGCAGGGCAGCAGAGGGGCCTCATGGGGCCAGATCTGGGTATGACTGTTGTCATTCCTGGCAACAGGAGGATCATGTGGCCTGTAAGCCTGTTCTCCACCCACCCTGGAGACACTGGGCTGCCTAATAGCCTTTTAATAAATTCCTTTTCTGCTTCAATTACCTAGAATTGGTTTCTGTTGCTTGCTACAAAGAATCTTGGCTGATAGAACATAATCTTAGAATAAAGGACAGCACTTTAAATGCAATGCATTTAGTTCTATGACACACTCACTGCATGGTGTCAGTATTTGCCTCCTTTTGCTGACTAGCAAGGATCCATAGACTGGTGTTTGGGGCTATGCTAGGTGGCTTCCCCCATCATCAAGGGGCGACATACCAGAATCAGAAGCCCCATCATGGGTCACTCCCTGGCTGAAGCATCTCCTGCAGGTCCCCATTCCTTTGGGGAAAGAGGCTCAAACTGAGCTCTCTAGCCCCATCGGCCCCTCCTGCTCTCCCAGTGTGACCTCTGTACTTTAGCTGACATGCTTTCCACCCAGTCTGCAGGACACAGCCAGCCTGAACCCACTCCTCACCTCTCTTCATACTGCACTCCACACCTGCTTCCTCTGCCCCTGGAGGTCTTACAGTCTTACTGTCTGTTAATTTCTTGCTTTTTACAATTTTCTTTCTGAAAGGGAATGGAGATAATTCTTTCTTCCACAGCATCCCTCCCTGCCCCCATGCACAAACACATCCGTCTGCCAGGCCCCTGCAGCTCCCTGGTGCCACCCACTCTGTCTGCCCAGTCTCCCTGAACCTTCCCTGCAGGGGCCAGCCCTAACTCACTGGAAGCTTTGCACATTCATCTGAGATCCACTTTGTCTCCTCTCGCTCAGTGAGATGAAGAACAACTCATCTCTGTCCTCCACAGGAGGATCCTTCAAAGACAATTAAGTCCCTCCTCAGCCTCCTTCTTCTGAAATGAAATTATCCCTAATCCTTTATCCTGTCTTTGAGAGTTCTGTTTTCCGGTCCTTTAATGGAATGGACTCCATCCGGGGAACAGCATAGCTGGGAGGGCTAAGCAGCTCAGGCGTGGGGTTCGCAGACATCTGTGAGAACAGCAGCCTTTTTTCAGATCATTTCCCAAGTGAAATTACCTTGTAAGTGACCAAAGGCTGCCCCAGGTCACATCTCTAAGGATGCCACCTTATCCCACAGCAGGGTGCACAGGCCTCCCACCGCACCTGTGGGGGAGGAAGGGGAACATTACAAAGGGAGGTAGGGAGCTAGGGACAAACTCTGGGCCCTCAGCGCACCTTCAGAGCACCAGGCTTGGTGGGGAGAGATGCACAGCTTACACAGGGAATGAATGGGAAAAGTTAATAAACATTCCAAGACAAACGCTACATGGCCATGAATCTGTAGTTTTCTCCATAAGGTCAACGGTTTCTTTCAAGGTGGGGACCAGGTTGTTCTTTCTCCCGTCTCCCCCAGGGGTGGGGACTCAGTTTGGCATTGGAGAGGGGTTGGGGAAGGGAAGAAAAGGATGTGGGTTTTAATAAGTAAGTGGACAGTTATATGAATTTTCTTTTTTTTTTTTTGAGACAGAGTCTCACTCTGTCACACAGGCTGGAGTGCAATGGTGCGATCTCGGCTCCTTGCAACCTCCACCTCCTGGGTTCAAGCAATTCTCTTGCCTCAGCCTCCCGAGTAACTGGGACTACAGGTGTGCGCCACCACGCCCAGCTAATTTTTGTATTTTTTAGTAGAGATAGGGTTTCACCACGTTGGCCAGGATGGTCTCGATCTCTTGACCTCGTGATCCACCTGCCTCGGACTCCCAAAGTGCTGGGATTACAGGTGTGAGCCACCGCGCCTGGCCACATGAATTTTCAATTAACCTCTGCCCGGTGATGGCAGTCCTGGTGCCATGGAGTAGAAAGAATGATATTACAAAACCCATGTTCATGGGTCTGGAGTGACCAGATGGTAACACCCATGTCCATGGGTCTGCAGTGACCAGTCCTCTGCCATACAGAAAATGGATCACACAGCATGTGGGCAGTCAGGATGGAAATGGCAGGTCTGGCTGGCCCCACCATTGCCTTCAGCATGGAGATGGGCTCATCTGGCCAACTCAGCCCCAGCACAACTCTGCTGATTAATTATCTTCAGTACAAATGATCCCCAACGTGAGGCTAAGGAGCTGGCTTGATCCTTTTAGTAGAAAACGCCTTGTATCTCAATTATACCCCGCAAGTGCGCCGGGCCCAATGCCATGCAGTGCCATCAGTTCATTACATGCATCCTGGGCCTCACCTTTCCGCCAGATGCAATAGAGAACTGCAGGCATTTTTTTGAAGGCTAACGAGAAAATTGCCCAAAGAACCAAGTAATCTTCAAATGTCAAAAACATCTAGTGTGTGAATCACGCTTAAGTAAGAGCATAGGAATTTGGCAAAGTGACAAGCAGTGGTTTACAACATTAAAGGTGACTTGGAAACAGTCAAACAGAAGCAGAGGGAGAAGGATGCCCGTGCTGCTGAGCCAGTCATTTCCCTCCAAGGCTGATACCTGCCATTTCCCATGTGTGCCAGCGAGCATCTTGAAGGGGAGACAGGTGGTCCTCAGGGCATCCCGTGGACCACTTCTGCCAGCTACACCCAGTCTGGCAGAGGATCTGTGCAGTGTTGCCTTTGGCCCCTGTGGAACTTCGTTGTCCAGGCCCAGGTGCTTGAAACACCTTCCAAGATGCTTCTTGTCCACAGTAATCCCCACCCCTCTGGTTTTCATAGCTCTGACCCCAGCTCCAGGGTCCCAGGTTCTCCTTCCCTCAAGACAGTGGTCCTGGGGTCCCCTGCCTCTCCCCAGCCTTGGAGAGCATTCAGTCCATGAGGCACTTTTGGCCCATTTAGATGCACTGGTTCAAGTCTGAGCCCTACAGCCCACTGGCTTATCCAGCATGCTTCATGATTCCTCTCCTCGCCCTTATCTGTCTCCCAGTGCTCACATCTCACTGGACTGAGTATTCCAGAAAAAGCTGGTCGAACAATCATAAACACTGCTAGGACCTGAATTCAGAGCAATGGCATGAACTCGTTTGTATTCATTCTCGGAAATTCCTCAACCATTGACGCGCCCTGAGCAGACATAGGCGTGATCTGGCCGCTTGACAAGTCCACAGCACCCCAGCCCTAGAACCATTCGGCCCAGTGGTCCAGGTCAGAGTACAATGACATTTCCTAAGAAGCGTGGAAGTAAGACATGCCCAAAGGGAACAGAAAGTCATTCCAATGACAACATGAGTCAGAAAACATCCATGACGAAAATCCTGGCTCCTCCAGAAAGTTATTAGACTGGGCCCATGCACAGAGCCCTAAGTGACTCAGATTAGAAACTTATCTCTGCTCCGCTGAAAGAGCCTAAGGAGACCCTCAGAACCAGTCATCCAGTGTTGCCAATGCTGGGAGCTGCCACGCCCACATCTGGGAAGTGGAGAAGGCAGAACCAGCAGTACCTGTTAAGATTCCAGTCCAAGCCTGCATTTCCCAATGCAAGAAGAATAAGGATATTTTTGTCCCATCTCCTGACGGCAGGAATGGATGAGGCTGAGAAAACTCTCCCGGCACACACACAAAAGAAAGAAATCTGGCCGACCTCATAACTTTCTTCTCGAGGTCCTGCCTTATTTGGACGCATCCACCTTGCCAGTTTACACACACATGCACGCACACATTTTTTACAACATACATACCCAACATATTCCAGGCATGGAAAGCACTTCACATTCCCACACTTCCTCTGACACGTGTTTCTTCTGCCCCAAATGCTCTCACCACCTTGTCCTCAACTTGGCTATGTGTCACGCAACCTTAGGTCTTCTCTCACTCCCTTGAATGGCCCCTCCCTCACCTGGCCTCACAGGAGATTTGGACGTCCTTCTATTTCAGCATCTGTCACATCAACATTATAATCCCATCTTGTGCCTTCACCATCTTTATCCAAGCCACTGTGCCTGGCACATACAGGTGTTTAATAAATATTTATTAAATGTATAATTAGATAAATGTTCTCAAATTTAAGCAAACAATTTAATTCTTGGCCCACATAACTCAATGATTGGGCAAGGTGTTTGAAGGCTCATTGTTCAGAAACGAGGGGCTTGGGGAGGAAGGGAAGGCCCTAGACAGAGGAGGGAGGGAGCAGGAGAGACAGACAGACTTCCAAGTTTCATCTCTGTACTCAAGAGACTCACTCTGAAGGGAGGGGCCTGTGAGTCTCATGAGTAAGCAAGAGTTTATAGATGGGATGCTTTAGACGTGTGGTTTCCTGTGTTTATATCTCTTTTATTACCTCCATTCTTGACTCAGGCAGCACATGGTGGAGGATACACAGGAAATGCATGCCCTCCTCCACACCTGGGAAGTACCGTCTCTGGAAGCCCGAGCGTGGTCACAGCAATAACCAGCCAGAGGTCTGAAGAGGACTGCGGACCAGCAGCTTGACCCTTACTTACCACGGAGAGTCCTCTCTCAGAATCTTATGTGGAGGATTCCTCGAAATGTCCGTTTCTGGCCCTGATCTCTCCTGTGAGTGGAAGCCAGACCCACACATATAACTGCGTATCTGCCACCACTGCCATCCCTCAGGTCCCGTCACACCCAGTCCTAAACCAAGCTCAGTCTTCTCCAAGATACCAGACCCCTTCCACTGTTACCGGTGCCCAGAACAGCACCACGTCCAGCAAGTAATCCAGATGTCACCTTGACACATCCCTCTCCTTTACTTCCCACCCTCGAAGCCCCATCTGAGCCTGCTCATTTATCTGACTCCACCTGCACCATACGTCAGTCACAGCTGCTGCCCTCAACTCTCTCCTGGACCCCTACAGTCCTCCTAACTCTACCCCATTTCTTCTTCCTTAGTGTTTCACAGTGGCTTACCACATGGTAGCCAGGGCTGTCTTTTGCAAAATGCCATTCCTCTGTTAAAAACAGTCAGCCAGTCAGTGCTCTTGCAGTAAAGACACAGCACACTTAGGCGGCTAGACAAACCCTGTGTGGCCTCTCCCTCCTAATTCTCCACGCTCCGCCTGTGCCATGCTCCCCTCTGCTTTCTTAACGCCAGCTTCTCTGACCTTTTCCCCCTCTCCTTGAGAGTATGGAGCCTTGAAGTCTCCATACTCTCTCCTGCACATCTATCTCCTCTGCCTGGAATGCACCATCCCTACTCCTTCCCCAGCTCACCCTCCCTTTAAATCCTAAGCTTAATCATTCCTTTGAATCTCAGATCAGTTGCCCCTTACTCCCTGAATCCAGGAAGAGGTAGAGGTCCCCGTAACAGCACTGACCATCTTCCTTCATAGTGTTTACTGCTTTTTGCATTGTCTGATAAACCTCCGTCTCCCTCACTAGACTGTACAGTCCTTGAGGGAAAGAACCAGGCATGGTTTTGCTCCTTGTCAAGTTCCAACACCAAGCATGGTGCCTGGTACGCAGAAGGCACTCAGAGATTTGCTGAACCATGAAGAATGGGCTTGGGTTCTATTGAGGGAAGACGCACTGCCTTACAGTCTGGCTTCATAGGAGATAGTTACAACACAGAGGAATTGCTGATGGCAACATATTCCTTCCGAGGAAGATTTTCAAGTGGGAAAAAAACAACCTTCCCAAACTGGCATAAAAAGCAAAGAGTAAAAGATGAGTTGTTCGTCCAACGGAGGAAACGCACACCATCGGAACATTCACAAGCCGTCTGTGTGGGGATGTGGGGAGATTCCGCCCCCACCTCCAGCCATATGCTAGGAAGAATCAGGGTAGGAGAGATCCTTGCCTTTCCCATAACTGATAGAAGGCCTTAATTTGGAGAAGATGACAATATAATGGGAGCTCAGTACAGCTGCTGAGAGTGAAGTGCCCAGATATTACGGTCATATTTCTGGTCAGCCTTTCTCTTCTTCTTTGCTCACTTCAAGGGGTTATCTTTGTGCTGCGAATGGAAATCCTGAGTGTCCTTCAGGGATCAACGGGGAAAGTGAGGTCTGATTGGTTCTTCACGCTCAAGTTTGTCTGGCTGTGAGTATACATCTGGGTGAAATTAAACTCAAGCTCAACAACAATAGGCTCTTCCCAATCAGTCTGGGACACGTGTCCAGAACTAGCTCCCAAATCATTCTTTATGATTAGTCCCTCACACACTCCCCACAAGGCAGAGCTGGGAACCCCAAACTCCAATCTGAAAATTGCTCATCGGAGCCTTCATAGTTGTCTGTTGCTTCAGGGGAGACCTGCAAGGAAGCATTACCGCACACAAACACTGTAAGCCCCACATGCGTTAGGCTACAGGACTCGGGATTAGAGTCACAAAGAAATTTCACCGAAGTGGTAAGACACAATGAGATGCCGTTTTCCTCCAAATTAGGAAAGCTTCTTTAAAATGATAATACAAGCTCTCGCAGACACCCCTGGGTATACAGCCAATCTTTTGGTACAATATTCAACATGTTTGAAGGTCTTAAAAAGAGTTCCATCCGTCTGAAAGTTCAGTAACCGAGCAAGATACAGAATCAGTGTACAAACATGAACAGCTTTTCTATTTGCCAGTAATAACTCATTAGCAAATATGGTGGGACAGAATGATCTCACTCTATGTATATGTAACAGCTAGGAATGAAGTTTCTAAGAGCAGCCCAGAGCTCATATGAAGAAAGCCACAAATGTTTACAGAGAGATATGGAAGTAAACTCAAATAAACACAGAGAGAGCAAGAGTAAATGGAATAGCACATTCCTGAACGAGAAGACTCAATATTGTAGTCAGAATGTCAATTCTTTACAAATCAATTTACAGATCTCATCGAATTCATAAGGGTATCATGTGAAAAAAACTCAAGAAGGCATTTTTTTTTAGCGTGGTGAAATGATTCTAAAGTTCCTCTGGGCTATACGAAATATGTCAGAGATAGTAGCCAAAAATACTTTGGGAAATAATAATAATGAAGACGATTTGTACTACCAGATTTTAAACCACAAAATGAAAGCTTTTGTTATTGAAACAGTGTGGTATAGAACTAAGTCTGAATAAAACAGAATAAGCAGCCTGGAAACACCCTCTAGTCTATACAAGAATTTAATGTATCGGGGGCCGAGGCAGGAGAATCGCTTGAACCGAAGATCGCACCATTGCACTCCAGCCTGGGCGACCAGAAACTCTGAACTCCATCTCCAGGAAAAAAAAAAAAAAAAGTAATGTATGAGAGGTAGCATTGCAAATCAGGAAGGAAAGAAAGAACATTCACTAAACACGACTGCGAGAATTAAACAACTATTAAGAAAAAGTTAAATTCCAATCATATAACAAAATGAGAAAACCTGATAAAAAGCTGAATTTGCAAAATGAACCGCAAACAATCAGAAAATGCAACTGAATAGATATCTAAAGCCAGGATGGGGAAGGGCTTTCTAAGCCTAAAAAGAGGAGGAAACATTGAAGCGAAGGATGTTGATGACTAGTAAGCAAAGTGAAGGCATTGTCTATACAACCAAGAAACCATAAATGAATTTAGAAGACAAATGACAAACTGAAAAAAATATTTCCAACATTATACCAAAAGGTTAACATCCTCTTATGCATAAAGAGTTCTTAAAAATCAATAAGAACAAAAAGATGAATATAAATAGAAGGACAAACAGAGAAGAGGTATGTCAATAAACAGAAACAAATGCTCCAACCCACTGGTAAGCAACGAAACGCAACCGAGACCACAAGATACCATTACTCACCTGCCTAATGGATTAAGATTAAAACAAAATTAAAAGAGGAAAGAATGGGATAAAATGAGTGTTCACAAGCTGCTTACGGGAGAGTAGCACCATCTTTCTGGGGATAATGTAGCCAAATAGATCAATGTCTTCAGTATGTTTCTACCTCTGACTTGGTAAAGCCAGTTCCAGGAAATAATCCTAAAGAAATAACCCAAATGTCCACATATATTTATTCCTCAGTATTTTATTGAAACATTATTTATAGTAGCAAATTGCTGAATTATCTAAATGGCAAACAAAAGGAAATAGTTAAATAAGACACATTAATATAACAGGATATAATGGAACACAGTCTTTTAAGATTGTTTCCAAATGAATAATGACAAGGGAGAAGGAATACAAGGTTAAGAGGAAAAAAGCAGGAGAGAAAATGATATATATAGTGCCATCCCAATTCTGCTACCAGTGACAAATAATAGATTCTACAATGTTAATTGTTTTTTTATCTCTGGGTGATGAAATTTGCATGGTTTTTCTTTTGTTAAAAATTTCCATAAAGGACGTTATTTTTATAATTGAAAAGTTATATAATTTTAAAGAGATCAAATCTTGGTAATTCTATTTCTAGAACTCTATCTAAACATGATTGCACGTAAGTCTCATACCTACCCCTGAGGTTGGTACTATTATCTCCACTTCACATGCACAGACAGAGACCAGCGGGTATTGTGACAGGCCCAGTATTACCCTCAGAGCTGGCCCTTGGCAGATGTGTCTGATACCAAAATTGTGAACCAGAATCATACACAAGAATATCCACCAGAGAGTTATCTCAGGAAAAGAAATACATCTGATGGGAATAGCATGCAGGCAGGATGGAATAAATGAAGCCATTAGGAAGTGATGTTTAAGAATAATTTTCAATGACATGAGACAATGTGCATTGTATACTAAAGTAAAAAAACAAGATGCAAAATTTCATGTGCAATATGGTCCCAACTAATGTAAAGATGCAAAGCAAAAAGACTGGAGGACAATATGATAAAATATTAACAATCATCTTTAGGTAATATGATTTTTTTTTTTTTTCTGGAGACGGAGTCTTGCTGTGCTGCCCCAGCTAGAGTGCAGTGGCATGCAACTCCGCCTCCTGGATTCAAGTGCACTGCAACCTCTGCCTCCCGGATTCAAGTGATTTTTCTACCTCAGTCTCCCAAGTAGCTGAGATCACAGGTGCCCACCACCACGCCTGATTAATTTTTGTATTTTAGTAGAGACGGGGTTTCATCATGTTGGTCAGGCTGGTCTCAAACTCCTGACCTCAAAGAATCCATCCACCTTGGCCTCCAAGTGCTGGGATTACAGGCATGAGCCACGTCGCCAGGCCTAGACAATATGTTTATTAGAGATTATTACTTTGTTAAACCGGAACATTTTACACAATGGATGTTGCCTTTTATTACCAAAAACTGTTCCACATTAACTTTCACAAATGTACATATCATCCACTGTAATCCTATATCCACTTCCTTACATCTACCCATCCTTTAAGGCCAAGTTCAAGTCTTACTTCCTCCATGAAGCCTTCCTGGATTTGCCCAGCCATTCTGCTTGACCCCCCAAAACACGTGCTCAAAGTAAAGCACTGACTCCTGGCTTTAGAAACTCTCAAAATGGCACTGCAGCTCTTGGGCTGAGCTCCTTATCAAGCATCCTAGAACCCCTAGGATGGGGAGCAAACCACCTGCTGCTCTTGGGTCTTGTATGTTGAGGTTGGGAGCTGAGTTTGCAGAACTGGTGCCAACACTGTGGTCCTCGTGGTTGGGGAAAGTGGGACAATGTCATCAGCATGACCTGTGGAACTGAATGCCAGCCCCTGACCAGAACCAGTCCCTGGTGAGGTTCTCATCGGTCATGGAAAAGGAGAAAATGTCAGACAATGTAGCAAATTTTCCAAAACAATACCCTTATTCAACTGTCCTATATTCTGGGATTACATCCTTCCTACTCTTTGGTGTTAAAACATGCGTCGTTTTATGAAGTGATGAGGTGATGAGTAGATGGTAATTTTTAAATGTCATTTTACAAACTCACAAGTGGCAACATCTTGATTCCCTGGTTTCCATCATGTTTCATGGTCTGCAAAATAATAAACAATAAAACTAACCTTTTTAGAAAAAAGGGAGTTGAAAAAAATACATTCCCTTTGTAATCCAAATAATATTGGTGTGGACTGAACAAAATGTGAATGTTATTTGTTACTCATGAGAGAAGTATGCCTAACTATCCGATTGAAATACCCACCTTTCCTTATCCCAGTTATTTTTCCTCATAACATGTATAATGATCTAAATTATACTCTAGTATTTGTTCTCCTTTTTTATGCCACATCTTCCTGCGGAGGATGTGTGTTTCGTGAGGGCAGGGTCTCAGTCTGGCTCAAGGTGACACACAGTAGGTACTCAACAAATGTGTGTTACATCCATAAAGGAAGAAACTTGGACCTGGAACAGGTATGTTAAAATATGAGAGACTGAGAGATTGAAGTTTCATGGGGAAGTCATCGATGGGGTCAACCATATAGTAGCGTGTGGAACCGTGTGTCTGGAGAATACTCCTGCAAAGGATTCCTTTGGTCCCCAGTCATTCTGGGAATAAGACATAAAAAGAGAGTAGGTAAACACAGAGGGCAGATTCCTGGCTAGAAGCGTTGGCTTGCAGGCGCGGCAGGGCATATGAAGTGGAAGCATACATACAACTCAATTGCAAGCGGCTCTCCACTCCCTGCTCTGCAGAAGGCTCTCCTTCCCCCAGGCCTCTCAGCTTCCCTTTAGAAAACAAATCGTTTTTACAGTAGTTGATGAGAAAATGCCCTCTTGTGGGCGTGACAATGGACCACCTCGATCATGTCACAGATTTCTGAAAATGTGGTTATTTCAGAGAATTCCTTCACGAGATTTAAAGGGTTTCTTTTTTTAATCTCAAACATCAATGCTTTGTTAAAGTGAAAATACATTTTCTAAGAGGCCATTAAACAGTCCTCAATTCACTTCCGCGTGTCTAACTTAGCAATGCAAGTTCTGATTATTTTAAACAGCATCATCACAAAGATAATTATTCTCCTTTCTAAACTTCTGTACGATTTGCTAATGACTGGGTGACTTTTTTTTAATAATCATCGCCCAGAATCTGCCTCTTTTCTGCTCCCAGGAAACCATCACCTGAGATTGACGGGCAGCAATTGAAAATAATAAAATTATGTAAGATGAGCTTGTAATCACCAGCATTTCACAGGAAGCAAAATGCATTTTGCTCTGGCTGAGGAACAGAAAGTTTCTTCCTTATTTCAAATCTGTATCAGAGGTAAAGCCTTCTATTAAAACACAATTCTCTGTACACTTACAGCCTCTGGCAGGCTGCCAAGGAGACTATCATGGAGCCACTGCTGCAGAGAAGCAGGCAGTCAAAAGCATCGAGGATTGCTCCTGAGAAAGGATGCGAAGTCTCCAGAATTCTTGGGAGGGCTCTGCCCACAGCTACCCCCACCTCTTCTGGCCAGGCCTCCCTTCTCAAATGCAAACACACACACACACACACACACACACACACACACACACACACACACACACAAACTCTCTCTCTCTCTCTCTCTCTGGGAGAGGCATGGCAAAAATAAACACAGAGAAAATTCTTCTCTGTCTTTTGCACGCACGCGCGCACACGCACACACACACCACTTTGGGTTTCTTCTTCCCTTCTCTTTTCTTTTTTGAATGTATTATTGTTTTCATCATCATTATTATTAACAAATTGCAAACTCTGTAGTCCAGGACCTGGTTAATTGCAACCTTTTTGCTGCATGTAATTTACAGGTACATGTGACCACTTGGGGGCACAGTTATTTGAAAATGCTGGCAATGGCATTCACTAAGATATGCTTTTAAGGTTTGAAGCCTGCTTTAAGAAAGCCCCAAATTTTGACTCTTACCAGAGCCCCAGAATGAAAGAAAATCCTGAGAGTTACTCCTTTAAGGTAAGTCTGAGATTCATTATGAGGGACATTTTCATATGGGATTATATGAAACTATTTGGTTCCTTTCCCATTTTAAAAACTGTTGGTTTAAAAATTTATTCCACATGATAGTCTTTTTTCTGTTTTCATCAGTCTTAATGTCAGCATGGACATAAACACATACTGCTCACTATGGGATGGGGAGGGGCAGGGCAAAATTACCTTCCTATGATAGTTAATTCTTTTTCCCTGTTAGGTAAATTTTTATTTTCCCAATACTAAAAAAATCGGCTTATTATTTTAAATAATTTTAATCTCAAACATCAATGCTTTGTTAAAGTGAAAATACATTTTCACTTTAAGGTAGAAAGATGACTACTGTTAATATTATGGCATATTTTCAGCCTTTAATCTAAGTTCTTTGTTTTCACATATTTGACATTATAGTGTACACTATACATACAGTATATCTATGGTGAAAACTATATGTATCTATACATATATAAGATATACACACATATATAAGATTATATGTAAGATATATATACATACATAGATTTAAAAGAATTACACACATACACAGATCGAAAAGAAATAGATACACATAAATCTAAATTTTTTTAAAGACATATCTATGTCCTTGATTTCTTTTAATATACATATATACACATATATAAGAAATCAGAGACACATATATATTAATCAAGTTTCCTTCTTAGTTAAAAACCACTCTCTCAAATAACCAAACTTATGGTAAAGTCACTTTAGAAACTTTGTTCTGAATATCCAAAGAAATGTTTTGTATTTTTCCTATGGTTTTCTGATCAGCAGAAAGGCAAGGAGGGTTATTCACACCACTCTTCCCCAACCCTCCTGTAGTGCCCAAACACACCTGTGAGAAAGGTTCTACCCCAAGACAGACTGTTCAGTTCATAGCTGGGCAGAGCAGTCTGCCAGGGGAAACCAGGGAGATACAAACCCAAGGGAGAGAGGGGGAGGGATGGGGGGCCTGGGACTCAGATCACATGGCCTGGGCTTCCACCAGGGGCCCCCTAGGCCCAAGGACCTAGATAAGCACACACTAGGTGAGTAGTGTCCTGGAAAAATTCAAATCTGGTGTGTGGGAAAATGGAGCAAAGTTTATCTTTTCTGGCTGAGATTCAGATGCACAGTCATTTCACGCCCCGGTGAAGGGATCCTTTATCAAGTCACACATTTTAGGAAATCATCCTTATTTCCATAGGACAATAGTAAACACTGAGAGGGAGAAAATTCCACAGGGTTTGCATTTTCCACCTGGGACAGTGTGAAACAGCATGGGGCTCTCGGATGACCCCTCACCCAGACGGCCCTCCCGCCCCTCCTCCCACTGGTCCTTCATGCTCTTCCCAGGTCCTGGGCTGCTGGGATCCCAGTTCTGGCTCTGCCCCTGACTGGCAAGCCTCAGGTACAGCAATTCTCTTTTTCTGCCCCTCGCCTGTTGAAAGTGCAAAATGTGCCCAGCATGGGCCTAGACCCTTAGAGGAAAATCAACAATGGAATATAAACAAAAGGTGAGGTGATCAGCTTCCCCAGGAGCACATGGTCAGGTCAGCTGGGACTCCCAGGCAGCCTTGAAGCAGTTACCTCAAGAACCTGCATCAGGCAATCCTCACAGATGTGGGGACTGCTCCCTACAAAGCTGCAGAGGACAGGCAGGATCTGAACCTGGCAGAGCCTTCTAGAGAAGGAAGAGGAGAGACAGAGGCTGAGGGTAACCTCGGCCTGGCCAGATAGAGGCTTCTTGGACCAGCAGACAGCCCCTCTGCTCAGCAATGCACCTTCCTGTCCCTCTCACTACTTCAGGCAGGAGCAGAGCCCTTCCTCTGTCCCGGGTCTCCTGTGCCCCTGGGTGAGCGAGCAGAGCACGTCAGATCCTGACTTACTGAGATGGGCTCCATACTCCATGTCCCTGCCATATGAGCCTCTACACGGAGGCTCTGGTGACCATGCAGCCCTCAGCTCCTGCGGGCTCAGATACTGTAGCAGTGCCCCCAACCTCCCTCAGAGGTGAATTCAGAACAAGTCCTTTAGATATCACAAGTGCATGTCTAAGCTGGACCTTGCAAGCTTACCTCTTCCAGGTGAGGGTTATGTGTTAGCTGTCAGTGACCTGGTGGACTCAGAGTGGGAACCGGGGGTGTATAGAGTAAGGTTTCTGAATGGAGGGAAGGAAATCAGCATAAATACTTTTTCTTTTGGAGGGCCCCTAAATTCTCTCTGCTCCGTGGGGTTCCCCAGTGATCACAGCCCACCCTGATCAGCCTGTCTTGTCTCCACAGCTCCCTACTGAAGAGCAACAGTTGAAGCTGTCACCCACACACTCTCAACTTGTATTGTCTATGTCATGAGATGAGGTACTGCCCAGAAGTGTGGAAGTAGAGGAAACTGACTCGGCTGAAACCGACTTTCACATTGATAGAATATGTCCATGTTCCCGGAAGGCAGGAATTACCCTCCCACCTCCAACAGGCTTATGAAGGCAGACATAGGGCAACAAAGGTATTCCTGACACTATCATACGAGGTAGCTATGCTCCAAGAGATTCACTTGCCTACGACTGCACCATGTCCAGGTGGCCGGCTAGTGTTTTGAGCCCAGAGCTACTTGCAATAAAGGTGTGGCTTTCCCCCTCCACACCACTACGAGGCAGGATTTTGGCCTATCACTCAGGCTGGAATGCGGTAGTGCAATCTTGGCTTACTGCAGCCTTAACCTCCATGGTGAGCCTTAGGCTTCACCATGTCATGAGATGAGATACTACGCAGTATTGGAGACATGCGGGGGGACACTGACCTCCGTGTCAGACTCAGAGGCTACAAACTCACTCAAGAACGGGTCACAGCAGAGAGAGCAGTCACTGGAAAGACAGAAAAGCTCTGATGCTTCAACCCCAGACTAATGGCTTTAACGTGGCTAAAGGGCATCTCAACCAGCCTTGAGGCTCCAATCCAGAAAGGAAGAGGCCAAGCTAAGGACAGGCCACCCAAACCCTGCTTGGGGGAGGGGGCGCTCTACTCCTCCATCTCCACCCTGCCCCCCTTGGGTATCTGATCACATCTGCAGGTGGCCATCTGAGCTGGAGATGGGTATGGCGGCTATCACAGCTCAGGGATGCCAACCTGTTAAGGCCATCTGCCCACTTCCTGTCCCCAGTGCTGAGTCACTAAGCAGTTTCCCGACAGCGATTTAGCCATGTGATGGCTTTTGGGGAGAAATCTGCTTAGAGGCACACAAGTGTCTGGTCTGCTAGATGCCATACTTTTAGTGTAAATCGACAAAACACCATTACCTGGAGATCGTTCACCTCCAGGTGGGCTGCTAGTTAAAGAGCAAAACCCCCAGCGCCGAGAACTTGAAGTGTGGCAAGCCCACTCTGCCGGGACACTCCCCAGCGGTCACCTGACATCTTCACTCACTGCCGGCAGTCTCCAAACCACAGTGGCATCCCAGTGTCCACCCGCAGGAGAATGGATGCACAAACTGAGATGTATGCCATGGAGGACTAGCTAGCAGGAGAGCCAACACACATCAGCACAGGTCAACGGCAGACAGCAGGCTGAGCAAGACCAGCTGGGCACACAAGAGTGCACACTGTGTGTTTCTGTCTACAAGCGTCGACAACAGGCATAAACCCACGATGATTGACATCAGAAAGTGGTTGGAAAGAAGATGGCTGTTGACCAGAAGGGGGCAGGAGGGAACTTTCTGGGCTGATGAAAGTTACACAGGTTCATCATGCACAGTTCTTAATTACTGAAACTCAGTGAACTGAACACTTGAGTTTGTAGCTTTCATTGTATTGCCTCTCAACTATTACACCTCAAAGAAAATAATAATAAATAAATGCAATGCTCAGCACAGAGCGGGTAACACAGCAAGTGTCCTAGGAGAGTTGCTAAATTGTTAAACACATTATTTTCCTAAGTGAATTTTAAAAAGAATTTGCTAGGAGAATCACTCTGGAATATGTTTGAAAATCTGTATTTTTATTGTGATGAAATATACATGCCATAACATTTACCATTTTAACCACTTTTAAATGTACAGTTCAGTGGCACTAAGTGCATGCACATTATTTTTTTGGTGTTATTTAGTTTTTATTTCATAATCGTAAACTTAACTCTGCAATCCAGCTAGGCACGGAAGGGAACAAGGAAAACATGCAGCCTAAAGGGAACTGCAGGGAGAGCACAAAGATTCTAGGATATGGAGAGCAGGTGGGGTGCAGGGGTGCTCTCCTGAGCTACAGAAGGAATGGTCTGGTGGTTAAGATAAAAAACGGGTCAAACTTTTATTAGAGTTGTCCACCGTCGGCAATGGTGATCTTCTTGCCGGTCTTGCCATTCCTGGATCCAAAGCGTTCCGTGGCCTCCGCAATATTCACGCCTTCCTTCACCTTGCCAGAGACCACATACGTGCTTGCCATCCAACCACTCGGTCTTGGCAGTGCAGATGAAAAACTGGGAACCGTGGTCCAGCATTTAACATGGACAAGATGCCAGGACCTGTATGCTTTAGGATGAAGTCCTCGTCATCAAATTTCTCCCTGTAGATTTCTCCTTGCCACCACAGTGCCGTTATGGTGTGTGAAATTAACACCTGGACACATAAACCCTGGAATAATTCTGTGAAAGCAGGAACCCTCATAACCAAAGCCTTTCTCTCCAGTGCTCAGAGCACGAAGGTTTTCTGCTGTCTTTGGAAACCTGTCTGCAAACAGCTTGAAGGATATGTGGCCCAAGGGCTCACGGTCAATGGTGATGTTGAAGATCACGGCAGGTTTGACCATGGCTAATAGTATGGGGATCCCGGCAGTGGCGTCTGCAAAGCCTACATGCACATTGTTTTGCAACCTTCTCTAACATCTGTATCTATCTCTAGAGCATTTCATTTTACTAAACTGAAACTCTTAACCCATTAAATGATAACTCTCTCCCCCCATCCCCTGGCAACTACCATTCTACTTCTGTCTGTGAATCCAATCCATACTACTCTAGGTACCTCACAGAAGTGGAATCCTACGGTGTCTGTCCTTTTGTGACTGGCTTATTTCACTTAGCATAACGTCTTCAAGGTTCATCCATGCTATAGCATGTGTCAAAACTTCCTTCCTTTTTTAAGGCTGAATCATGTTCCATTGTACATAACTAATGTATTTTGTTTATTCATTCATCACTGATGGACACTTGGGTTGCTTCTACCTTTTGGCCATTGTGAAAGTGGTTGCTATGAGCAACGCTGGTGTATGAACACCTGTTCGGATCTCAGCTTTCACTTTTTTGGGGGTATAGGCTCAGAAGCTGAATTCCTGGATCATATGATAATTCTGTTTAATTTTTTGAAGAACGACAATCATGTTTTCCATAGCGGTTGCACCATTTCACATTTTCAAGAGCAGTGCATGAGGGTTCCAGTTTTTCCACATCCTCACCAACACTATTTTCTGTTGCTGTTTTTATAATAGTCATGCTAATGGACGTGAAGTGGTATCTCATCGTGGTTTTGACTTGCATTTCCCTAATGATTAGTGATGTGGAGCATCTTTTCGTGTCCTTATTGGCCATTGGTGTATCTCCTCTGGAGAAGTGTCTATTCAAGTCTGCTGTCCATTTTTTAACGGAGGTGTTTGTTATGTTGAGTTGAAAGTGCGTTTTAATTGCAACTGTGCTGGCCTGAGATCCAAGCTCCACCCTCCCCACTGCCACATGCTCAGTTCCCAGACAGCAGTGTCACATCCCCCACCTGACCCCACCCCAGCAACCCACTGGTCACACCTAGCACAGGAGTAAGGGCCTGATGGGCAACCGCCTCCCATTTTCCTGGGCCCAAGGAGACTATATTTGGCCCAGGTGTCCATTTGAGCTATCAAAAAACATTTCCGGAGACCAGGCATTCTGGGAGGTGTACCAGGAATAAAAACAGCAGACAGTTACAGCTGTCAAACTGTGCCTTCACAGTTCAGTGAGTGACCACCCCACCCCTGCTGCCTCCCCCAGGAGTCCTTGTGAACAAAAATGGCTTATTGTGGTGTCTGTAGAATCAAGCTTTAAATTTTAAAACCTGAGCAGGGTCGTGACTCTGGAAAGCCCTGCTTACTCAGGGATGTGAGGGAGAGCACATGGAGGGGGCAAGCAGCAGGGCCATCATCTAGAAGCGGGGCTGGAGCCCTTGCCACGGGATGGCTGTTGAGTGTGCCTTTATCCCAGCAAGGCAGCAGCAGGAGCTGCTCTCCTGACGAGGCTCTCCACGGCTGCCTGCGACCTTCCCTCTGTCCCAGTCACAGGTACCTTCCGGGTCTCACAGCACAGGTACCCGGCACTGCCAGGCCTCTACCCAGGGGGCACGAGAGCAGTCCTTGTCAGACACCTGGGGCCAGGGAGAAAGCCTCCCTCAAGGTCACAAATGAGGTGGTGACTTTATACAGAGGAAAAAAGCGACTTCCTTGAAACATGCTTTCCATGAAAATCATTTTTCTCCTCTCGGGGGAAGAGAGGAAATTTTAAAACTGAGAATCATAGAAAAAGGCAGTTTCCCCACATCACACGAAGCCATCCAGGTGCTTCCCTTTTTTACAACATGTTGCCATAGGTGGGTAGATGGAGAAGCTTGGGTGCTTCTTTTTGGCAAATCAAGGCTTCAGCAAGAAATATGTTCCTTTTGTAGTTTGAATATTATTCAAGTTTTGATGATTAATGCTGGTTGGAACAGCATGAGCCGAATAGATTAGAGCAGGCTCTCCTCTAGAAGGATCGCCGGACAAGTGCACTGCACGCAGCCTCCTGGTCCCACCAGCCCAGCTTCCAAATGAGGTATGTACATTTCCCAAATTCCATGGCCCTTAATTTTGGATTGAAAAGCTAAGGCAAGGTCATCTTATATTTCTTCACATTGGCTAAATAAGCTAAGTCAATGGCAAAATAACTTACCCAAAACAAATAAGCTAATTCAATGGCAAAATAGCCTATCCAAATCTCAAGAGGTCAAAACATTGGAGCATTGTAATAAATTGGCCTCAGGATGCATGTGCGTGGGCACGAGGGAAGATCCTGAGCCAAGATACTGAGGCTCTTACTCAGCATCAGGGAGACCGACTCGGGGGGCACCTAAATGCAGGGGACACAGCCCTCCTTGTGGCCGCCAACGATGGCAGTCAAGTTCAGGCAGGATGGACCAGGCTGCTGCCCCTGCTAACGTGAGCACCACTGGGTTGGACAGAATTCAGCCCACTTGTTGACCCAAAGGTGGCAACGCTGGCCTCACTGATGACCGATTCTAGACCCAAGTGTTATAAAATCTTGGGACATGTCTTGCTTTGGCAAGACAATTGCAATAGGTTTCTTCTAGGCAGTTTTCTACGCCTGTCTGCGGCGGAGAAGGATCAGGTTTTGGGTTTTTGTTTACATCACCAATCTGTCAAGAACCAAAATATGGCCCTACCTTGCATCAGTTAGGCCACACTCACACCGTACACAGCTCTCCTGGTAACTCACCATGTAAGTCTGAGACCTCCCAAACTGGTCTGTACCTAGTTAACAAGGGAGCCCCGGGCTCACGCTGCCAAGGCAGTGCTGAACGCAATCGTAGTTTCTAAATGCTTATTCCCTATTTATCTCGGCACATACTGGTAAAAGTGTGGGAACAGACACCTATCTGTGGCCTCGCCTGGAGTAGCACCACTTTCTACCCCTCTCTACCATGATGGAGAGACAAGGCAATAGCAGCAGCGGCCAGTGTCGGTGGTTAGGCAGAGCAGAGTGGACCCACGGGGTCATGGCCACAGCAGCGTTCATGATCTGGTTCCCTCTGCTCTGGACTGTCTCACGGAATTTCTCAGGAAATTCCTGGACTGGCCCACTCTTTCCATGGACTTCCTGGTTAGATGGGGTGCCCTGTCTCCTTCTTCTATAACCTTACCACACTTCATTGAGCTCACAGTATCTGAGCAGCGAATACCCAACCTGTGCCAGGTCCAAGGTGAAAAGACAAAGTCTTTGCCTTCAAGGACCATGATCCCTAAGATGAGTCCAGAAATAACCACTGATGTTACCGATTTGGCAGATGCCGGCACAGTTCTAAGCACTTTGCAAACAGGAACTCGTTTAATCCTCAAATATTCAATCTTCATAGATCCAAATCAGCACACCCCAGGAAGCCTTTGGACCACAAAGAGAGGAGTCAGATAGACCTACGCCTTGCAGGCAAATTCAGAATTGAATTTTTGTTCCATTTGCAAAGATGAGGCCAGCACATTTAAGTCTGAAGATAGTTGAAATCATACTGGTGAGTCTCTTTGAATCTATTTCACGCTTTAAAAGAAAATTATTTGGACCTCAACTTACTATGTCAACTGTGATAATCAGTGAGCAATGTGGCTAAACATGTGATTATTTCTTTATTCTAATAGGCAATTTATCAATTTGTATTCCTTAGAAAAGGGAATACTGGCTGCCTTCCCTCTCCATAGGTAGGCAGGTGTCTGGAGGACAGGCTCCTTCCTCCCTGTAACCCATCCACACCCATCACAGGCCTGGCACCTATGTTTGCTGATATGACCTTGGACCTCTCTAAATCAGCTACAGAGTGTAGGAATACCACCACCCACGTGACAGAGTGAGCAAAAATTAGATGCCACAGGAAAGGCAGTGCTCTTCCCACTGTGCCTTCTCAGTAAACAGTTATTGAATCTATCCTCATTCAGAAGCTCCAGGAGCTGAATATATATCCTTAAAGTTCCTTGGGAGACTAAGTTCAGCTGCAAGTTTGATCTAGAAGCAGATGCTTAAAGCTGGAAGATGTGAAAAGTGAAGGTAAAGGAGGGCGGGAAGATTGCTTTTGGTTTTTGTTTTTAATCCCAATTTCACCATTCCTCACCACTTCTCAGTGTTACTAAATGACCAAAAGGAAAGCTGAGGTGTTCTGGCAGTTAATCTGGCCTAAGCTTTTGGCATTGGCTTTGCACAAAACAGAGATACAGAGTCCTTTTGTCCGCTCTTCCCTCACCGCCCACACCAACTTGCTTCTAGGAGCTTTGTGGGGAAGCCTCAAGAAGAGGAAGCCTCATGCTTGACGTTGCCTCTAGGGTACAGACAAGCCCCGAGGAAGGAGGGGAGGCAGCAGAGCTACGCAGGAGTGAGGGACCCTGCCCCTGCAGGGCCAGCAGTCAGGCAGGGCCAGCCCTCCCCACACCCCACACTTCCTGTGTGGTCCGGATTCCAGGCACTGCCACCACCCCTTTCTCAAGGAGAATCTCAAACTGAAGAAGGCCCTCCTTGGCTGAATGTGGGTTGAAAGAGTTAAAACAGAGCAAACATATTTTTGTAGTGTGTGCTCCAGGCTCTATTCACACCCATCTCGAGGAAAAAACTAATATAAAGAATAAAAATAGAACAGAAGAAGTTGGAAAATACAGTGTTATTGCCCTTCCCAAACTGTCTCTGTGATTTCCACGTGTTTCATTTTTTCCTTAAAACGATGCTTTTGTGCACTACCATAAATTTTAAAATCTGAGTGGGTCAACACCCCACAAGGAAAGCCCGTGAGGGGACAGACTGCAAAGATGCTCAGAAGTGCCAAACAGACCCAGGTTGTCACTGCAATGATGAAGCTCCAAGAGAGAATTAGCCTTCAAAGTCTCAAGTCGTAAATCCTAGAAGATTCCATCCAGTTTCGTTAGAATTCATCAATAAACATATTTAATAGACATATGCCCAAATATAGCATCAAGAATTCCACAGAATGACAAACCATGAACATGTGACTATACAGCCATGGAGTGAAAAGAAAATCCAAAAAGTAGGCTCTAATGTCTGTTATCTGACACCTTCTCTGGGCAAACATTTTTACTGAAGAGTTTTGTGCCAGGCGCCGGGCTATGCAATGGTATGCAAAAATGAACAAGCCCAGGTCAGCATTTAGTGTTTCTGGATGAATCCTGAACCCTTCCTACGTTGTTTTTATTCTTGGATTTGCTATTTATTTACTACGTTGGCTCAAGATGGAAACAGATGCCATTCAAACACCTAAAAGTTTTTCTCATTAATTTTCTAGAAACCACAGTAAATGGAAGCAGCAGTGGAAAATCCAAAAAGTATCATGAATGTTGGTCAGACTTGATTAATATTGTTGTTTAAACTCAAATTCCTTCCAGTAGATTTATTTTACATAAAATGTTCATTACTATGGACAACACAGTACCTGGTATAGGCAGTGTGAAGTGTGCAGACGCATGGGAAAAAACAAAGACACAGGCGCAAGTGCACACACGAATAGGCATGTGCGCAGAAAGGAAAACACAGACCGCTGAGGGATCTGTGTTCAAACCCAGCTCAACAACGTGGCTAGGTTTGTGGCCTTGGGCCAGTTGATTACCTCTGAGCCTCATCTTCATTTGTAAAATGTGGATAATCCCTACCTCGCAGCATTGATATGAGGATTAGAGATAATATATGTAAAGTACTCGGATATAGTGAGCAGCCATAACTGGAAGCTATTATTATTATATTATTGGGGCTTAATAAAGGTTTGGTGATTGAATAATAGGTAGATTAGCTGACCTCAAAAATCTACATCAACTCTAAAATTATGATACTAAAGATGGAATTAAAAGTTCACACATCAAATCAACTCAAGGGTATTTTTAACTATTGGAATTGTGATGCAAATCTCTTATGCTTTTCATAATAAGTACTGATAGCCAGACTCACAGAATACAATACACATACACGTCCTGGCATACGATGAAAACATTTATGATTGGAATTGAACAGGATTGGCGTCTACGGTTTCTGAGGTCTCTAGGCGCTGCTGCCTGTCTCTTCTTCCACAGCTATTTCTCCTAAGCCCTCTTCCTAGAGCACTTGCCCAGGCCACTGTGATGGGGGTTTATGGAGGTTATGTCTTTTCACCCTCACAACCACCCTAGATAGCCACTATTGCTCTTTCCAATTTCATAAAAGAAAACTGAGGCTGAGTGAGATTCAGGATCTTTTCAAGGTCACACAGCTAGGAGGCACTGGAGACAAAAGCCAATGTTTCTAATCCCTCTGCAATATCACTGCAACTAGGGCAAGCCCCCAAAGCAAAGCACAAGATCAGAGAGGCTTGGGAGGAAATGCACGCACAGAAAAGGAAGAACAAATGTCAGTAACGTCTACTGCATTCTTGATTGGATAGTATTCTGTTTGACTGCATTTTCACAAAGTCTCTTCAATAGAAAAACCTATGTAATTTGTTAGTGTTAAAAATCAAAATAACAGCAATTCCACTTCTGGGTATAGACCCAGAAGCACTAAAAGCAGGATGTCTAACACTCCTATTCACAGCAGCATTATTCCCAGGAGCTCAAACATGGAAGCAACCCAAATCTCCATCAGCAGATGAATGGATAAACAAAATGCAGTCTACACATGCAATGGAATATTATTCAACCTTAAAAAGGAAGGCAATCCTGTCCCATGCCACGAGATGTGATAAACTTTGAAGACATCATGCTAAGTATAACAAGCCAGTCACAAAAGGACGAACGTGGATGATTCCACTTACATGAGGGGTCTAAAGTAGTTAAATATATAAGCAGAAAGTAGAATGCTGCCTGCCAGGGGCTGAGGGAGGTGGGAATGGGGAGCTGGTGTTTAATGGGTATAGACTTTCAGTTCTGCAAGATGAAGTGTTCCGGAGCTTGCTTGCACAACAATGTGAATGCTACAAATGCAGTTAAAAATGGTAAAGATGGTACGTTTTATGTGTTTTTAAACCATGGTTTAATGAAAGAAAGTGACAATATATATTTGTATATGTGTATGTGTGTATATATATATCCTTAAAATGGTCAATGATTTAAAAATTTTTAAATGTCAAAAACCTACCAATTACAAAAATAGACACCTGTGAGGCCAAAGGCAGCCTGTAAATGTCCTGAAAGCTGTCTTTTTTGCGCACACTGGATTCCCGGCCACAACCATGCTCACCGTTCTTGTTCCAGCTTGTGAGTCATCATCTGCTGCTGCACAGTCGAGAGTCTCTGAACTACTTGAATTTCATGCAGATACCCTCTCGCATGGAAAATGAGAACTGTTCCCCTTTCTACCCTAAAGGTGGAAATGCTCCCAAACGATAAAATTGATTTCACAAAGAATCCTGTTGCTATTTCCAGTGATCGACTTGCCTCATCTTAATCGGCAGCTGCAGTTTTCCTGTTTTCAAGTGGTCTCCTTGAAGAAAGTACAGGCTGCGTTTCTGACCTCACACTGTGGGAGAGTGAGTCTGTGGCTGTTACAGGAAGAACCACAGAGTTTGCTTTCAGGGTGGTCCTGATCTCAGCATTTTTGATCTCAGGTGCAGGTAAAGAATTTGGAGACATCTTTCCTTCTTAACCAAAATTAAGACCATTTTCTAAGGTAAAATATACTTCAGATGAAAGTACATTCCAGGGATCACGCTACCTAATTTTTTAGCGTATCAGGAGATGACCCCAGATTATTTAAGAAATAAAAACTATCTTCTACACAAACTACGTATATTCTACCAACTTCCAAACATTTGCGTGGATATGTATCTAGCACAGTGAAAGATACTAAGCAGGCCTGGGAAACATATGATTTATCTGTTTACAAATACATTCCCTCCCCGACTTTTTTTTTTTTGAGACTGGGTCTTGCTCTATCACCTAGTGCAGTGGTGCAACCACGGCTCACTGCAGACTTGACTTCCTGGGCTCCAGCGGTCCTCCCATCCACTAATACATTTCTTGTTCTCCAGTCCTCTTATACAGTAACTGGCTTGGTTTATCCTCATTCAGCACAACTAAGGGCTGGATTTCTTATTCATGATGTTTCTTCCTCCTCCTACCCACAAGTAGGCACTTAGTTGACTGATTATAGAATCACAAAGTTGGTTATAATTCCATTTCTTCATCTGACTTTGAACTTAAGTGTTCCAATTACTTTGCCTGATCCTAATAAGTCAGGAGCGTGCTAATGCTTGCCTTGATATTTCTGAAATATACAGGGTTGTGATTAGCATGGGATTGCATCATTAGAAAGCTAAGTTGAAAGCGGGTGAGCAAAATCATCACTCGCATTTAAGTAAAATTGCCTGTTCAGTGGACTTACAATGTTACTATGATCCTAGGGGCACTATATGCTGTGACTAAACATGCATTGTATTTGGAAAATCCTCTGCTGTTCCGAAAACGTCTGGCTTTGACCACTACTAGAAAAGATCCTAGGGCAGACCTGCTCTAATATAGTCGTTAAGTCTCTCCAAGCCAGATACAACTGATGACACAAAGAATCCCTAAACCATAACAGTACTGGGCTTAAAAAAAAAAAAAAAAAAAGCAGAAAGAAAAAAAGGAAGGAAGGAAAAAGAAGGAAGGACGGAAAAACTTTAGTCAGTTCTGCTGGACTAAATTGACCTCTCCTGGCCAAAAAGTGAGAAGGCTTTATAGTAAGCCTGCTGAAATTTAAAAAAAAAAAACAAAAAACCCATGTACACATATATATCAAATGAGATGCTAAAAAATGACATTAGTATTAGGGGTGCTATTTGAGTCAATTAAAAAAATTAACGCTTTTATATCTGTATGTAGCTGGGAATAGTGTAGGCTTTTAGAAACTAGCAGGAAAAATAAGGAAATACTTTAAACTAGGAATGGTTTGTAGTCAAATCAATTGATAAAAGAAAGAAATAAAAAGATGGCACAACTAAAATTGATGCCAAAGATTTATAAGGTTGACTAAATAAACAAAAATGAATGGATCACCATGGAAATGCATGAATATTGAAATAGGCAAGATTTGAATAGAGTAATGATGTGCCTCACTTAAACTGACAGGTGTTGATAACAACGGTGACACTCAATCCACACCAACAGCCACACTCCCAACATGTTTATTCCTAGAAAACAGGCTGGATTTAAAGGTTCCTTTGGTAATAGTTTATAAGCAAAATGCATTTTCCAGTCTTAAAGGGACTGACTCAATTCTCATCTACTTGAAAAACAAAAAAAGGTTTTTATCCATTTGTTCCTAGATATAAGGAGCTGCAGTTAGCAGAAGTCATTCTCCTGGGCTCGACTAGTCTTTGTTTCAATAAACCCTCGCAAACCTGAATTCTCAGCAAACCTGAATTCTCAGTCTCCCATGTCTCCCACGCTGAGTACTTGAAGTATGACCACCACTCAGAAACATAATTAAAAAGACATAACACTAGATCCCCATCCCCCATCACATTCAGATGAAAACCAATAACCCTTAATCTATTTGTTACCATGGCTACCATAGGATATTTTATTTCAGTAAAACTCTAGGTATTTCGTTTGGATTGCTGCTTGCAAATGAAAGTTGGAGACCTATACGTTTCCACAACCGCACTAGAAATGGAGAGACTGAAGAGAAAAAAAAAATGTTTTTCTTAATCATAGGCAAATATGGTTTATGTTTGTGCAGAAAGTTATTAAAATAGGTTAGATGCATCAGCTCATAAGCCAATTTAAATGTCATTAAATTCATATAGAGTTTAAAGGCACATGTGCTAGTAAATCCCTGATTTATAGCAGGGTGATAAATCAAGTGCACTCCAGCTCAATGTATGGGACGGAGGCTATTCATCAGTAGCCCACAGCTCCATACCTATATAAACACCTAGACTATGGGCTAATCAGATAACATGCATGCCAATCAGCCTTTAAAGTATTCACTTGTGCATACTGGACATGTTTTCTCTAAGTGTCAGAATGAACAAGCTATAAAATTGTTCATTCTCATCCCTCACAAAAAAATTAAAAAGCTCTACACCTTCCTTCCATTAAAAAAAAAAAAAAAATCAGAAATGAGGTGGGCTAAGTCTGCTGTCAATTCATCCGAAAATTAAGTAATTCCTTAAACCTGCCCTCCGAGGGCTGAGTTAGTGATAAGACCACACGGCAAGGAAGAAACTCTGTAGTGACTAGACAGATGACTTTAAAGAGACTGAAACTAGGACGAACACATCTGTAACCAGGACAGATCTGTCACTGCAAGAGGAGTCGGAATCCCGGCGTTGCTGGACTGGAGAGAGTCTGGAGCCTGCAGCAGCATCGGGACCGGGATGCCGCTGAGCTGCCGAAGTGGAAGTTTCGCGGGCAGCAGTAGCTCAGCGTTCTCCACGATCTGGCCCCTCCAGCGCCGAGGTCTCGCCTAATGCTACATAAATACCTGCGTCCACGATTCGCCCGGGGCGCGCCGTGGCGCAAGCACGGTAGGGAGGGAGAACGTTTGCAGAGCGGCAGGGATGGCAGAAGCGGTGGTGGCGGCAGCTCCTCACCCATCAGCATCCCTGGGGGCCCGCTCGAGGAGGGCCCGCCAACGGACCGCATCTGCCTCTTCGTTCCAGAGCCCTAGGACGACAACTGGCTTCTCAGCGGGCGGACCCAGGCATCCAAGACTTGAGCGCGGCCGCAACCCCCTCCTCCGAGACGGCTGGCCGCAGGCAGGCAGCGCGTCCCTGCTTTCCCCAGCCAACGCAGAGGCAACCTGCCCTGGGAGCCGCCTCCGAATACCCCGGCTCCCAGCCCTGCACTACGGCCCCGGGGCGAACACGTCCCTCCCTCCCTCCCGGCCTGGGGCCGACGCTGCACAGCGCGGGCACCCGCGCGGCGACCGCAGATAACCCTGGCACTCTCAGCCCGCTCCAGGCCACAGAGACCGAGACGTGAGCCCTCAGCTCCCTGCGGACATCGGGGCGCGCGTTCACACTCGCACATTACACATTTGCGGGTCCACCCTGTCCCACACATAAACAACCCTCCCCACCCACACCACCTCCTGGCCCCTTCGTCATCCCCGTGAGCTCCCCTTTCCGCGCCGCCCCCCAACACGCTGGCACCCACAAGGTGTCAAGGGAAGTGTGCGTGTGTGTGGGGGGGGGCGAGTGTCACAACAAGGTCTGTGCCGGTTCCCTCCCGACGGGTTTCGAGCTCCTCTACCTCGAAAGTTACTTGGGATTGAGTGAAGAGACCCAGTCCCCAAATGCGGGATCAGAGATCAGAGGACTCCAGGGGCAGAAACCCCCAACCTGGCTTCTCGCCGCACAGAGGCGCACACCTCCCCAAAGGGCAGTGCGCGCGGCCGCCCCTGGGGGCCAGCCCTCCGGAGCCTCCAGGCCCCTTGCCCGGCCGGGGCCCTGGGCTGCTCAGGCGAACGTGGCCTGGAGAGGGGCACGCGCCGCCGGGCCCAGCAGGGGGGCTGCCCCGGCTGGGGGTCACACTCGCCTCCAGCACCTCCCACCACCGCGACAGGGGCCCCCGGCAGCCCCGGTGCATGCACACCCGGGGGCAGGAAGTTTTTTCCCCCCCTTTTTTTCCCCCTGGAGCAGCGCAGGCGCAAGGGCTCCTGCAGCTTGCGAGTCCAGACGCGGGAGGCTCCTGTCGTCGTCGCCGCCGCCGCCGCCGGAGCCAAGCCCAGCGTTCCGGGTTCCGGCACCGCTCCCACTCCCGGCCCGGCCCCGCGCGGCGGCGGCCAGGACCTGGGTCTCCGGCGCCGCCTCCGAGGTGCTCCAGCCCGGCCCGGCTCTTACCTCTGGCCGCGCCGCTCCGGCCCCGGCCCGACGCGCAGAGAGCCCGTGGTCGCGGGTGGGCGCAGGAGGGCTGATGGAGAGCGGACGGCGCCGGCGGGTAGCGGTGGCTGGGGCCGCTGGGGTCCTGGCCGGAGGAAATGGATCCAGGTCCTCCTCCTCCTCCTCGCGTTCCTGCTCTCCGCCTTCTCCCCGCGTTCCTCCTCCTCCTCCTCCTCCGCCGCCGCCGCCGCCTCCCGGCAGCCCAGGAAGGATGCCCGGGAGAGGGAAGTCGGTCCTTCTGCCTGTCAGCCTGTGCGGCTATGCGCGGTGCAGCGCGGCTCTCATCGAGGCGGCGGCGGCGGCGGCGGCGGCGGCTCCGGCAGCATCGCCCCCGCCCTCTCCCCGCAGCCGCGGCGGCCGCGGGGCTGGGGCTGGCTCCGGGCTCGCGGCTCGGGCTCCGGGCGGGGGCTGCGCTCAGGCGCGGCGGCCGCCGGGGCTGCGGACGGGCGCTGCGGAGCCGGGGCCGGGGCTGGGGCTGGAGCTGCGGCGAGATCCGCGGTGGCGGAGACGGCGGCGGCGGCGCGGGGGTTGGCGCGGCCGCGGCGCGGGGACCATGCTCCCTTCTGGCTCGCTCCGCTCCGGGTACCGTCTGCTTTAGCTGCGAGGGAGGCGGGCTTCGGCGCGCAGCCAGGGGCGGGCGGAGCCAATCACGGGCGCCCGAGTGGGCGGGGGTGGCGGGCGGGGGAGGCGGGGCCCCCCGGCCCGGCCCGGCCCGGACCCGCCCCGTGCGCTGCTCCTCAGGCCCGAGGGATCCCGGGCCGCTGCGCGCCCGGTCCGGGGCGGAGTGCTCGCGGGTGCGTCCGTCAGTTCGTCCGCCTCCCCCGCCCCCCGCAGTGGCCCCCGGCTTGCCTGGCTCCGCGGACGCGCCCGGCAGACGCACAGCGCGTGGCACGGGCTGCTCCGCCGCGGCCTTCTGGGGCTGCTGGCCAGGGGTTAGGGGACCGGGACCGAGGCGAGCTCCCCGTCTGTTGCCAACACCTGAGGAAACTGGCGGAAAAGTTTGAGAAGGAAAAAGTCCAGTCGTCTTTCAGCTTCCGCCCTCTCTGTGACACTCCAGCCTTGGAAAGGAGCAGGAATTATCCACACTCTGAAGGATCAGGTTTAGCCGTGCACATCGTGTCCTCCAGCCCTCTGAGTCAGACCTGCCTCTCCTCGAGGCGCGCGAACTTTTCGGTTCACTCTGACCCTTAGGAGTCCACGCAGCCTTCTCTGTTTCACAGCCTGACCGGCCTTTGATGTCGACACCGACTCCCCACCCCCACCACAGCTCGCTCCCTCTCACACTGTCTACACAGACCCTAACTGCTAACCCTCAAAGAAGGGATTTGGCCGGAGGCCTGTGCGACTCCCAGTGAGGGCTTTTCCATTATGCCAGAATATTTCACTCTGGGCACAGTCCTCCCCACCCCGACCGCTCTGGTGATCTGGTTTTTATTCCCTGACATCTCTCTCCTCCCCTACCTCTTCACCTGGTTTTGAGTTTCAGAGCAAATGTCTGTATTCGCCCCCCTCCTCCATCCCTGCCTGAATGTAAAGGCTTGAGGCCCATCCTCATCCTTCACCCTCCCTTCTCTCCCCCAGGTAAAGGCCTGAGGCCTGGCTAGAAATTGGGGAGAGGGTGCGGTGGGTAGTGGGGTAGTGTAGGGAGCTGGCTGTGGGGACCCCGCTGGGAGGAGCTGGCCTGGGAAGGGCTTTTTCAGTCCCTGCCCCCATCTGCCAGGGCCAGGGAGAACTGAATCGCTAAATCCCTTCCTCTTAGTTCCCCCCTGTGATGTCTGATTCAGGCCTCTGCTCTCCTTGGCTGTAAACTCAGCGCACGGATTGTGTCTTCTTTAATATCTGGTAGGAAGCAGAGTACAGTGTCGTGGCTGATAAATAATAAATAATAATAATCTACTGAGGGTAGCAGGAGCACTGTCAGAAACGGAATGAGGACGCCGGGGAAATGGCCCACTGGTGTCAGAGTAACTGCATTTCCTGAAAAAAACATCCAACGAAGTTTGTGTGAAGCCTGGAGCTCAGGGGAGGGGACAGACTAAAGCACTTCAGGGAGGAAGCCACCCTTTATGAGGGAGACAGCCAGGAAAACTGGCGTGTCCTTAAGAGAGGGTGACAGAGGTGCCGCCATTGGGAGTGGGGTGAGGGGGAGAAAAGCTCCCCAAGGGTCCTCAGACAACACCTGAAGGTGATTGATAGCTTTGGTTTGAGTACTATGTTCTTAAAATGGTGACTGAAAAGTGATAGAAGAGTAATAGGTAGCAAAATGGAAAAAAAGAGGGATTTCTTGGGATTTAAAATTGATACGCGGGTCAGCTCAATGCAAAGAGAAGAGGAACAAAGCCACAGGCGTGTGTCTGTTCATCCACGCTGTAGGAAGCTGTCCTCTGAGATAATCTCCATGGATCCACCGACTGTCAACATGCAGAAGTCCACCCAGCCGCGTTCTGGAGTAGCGCCCTATGTGACAGCTGCAGGCATTACGGAAACGTGGCCAAGGTTTGCAGGGCCTGGGACAGGTTAAGATCTGGGAATGCGAGGCACTCACAGTGTTTTACAGATGATTTTGAATGATCCTCAAATGAAAGAAGAAAATAAGCACTCCAAGAATCCTTCTTCAGCTGCCTCTCCAGATGAAGGAGAAAGGATGCTCCCAGTTTCCTTGCTGGCGTGATCACAAGAGAGCTGTGCTGAGTCATCATCCAGAGGAGGACCTCCTTGGGCAGTAGTGGTACGAAGGGTGCTGGTTCTGGAGCACTGCAAATTCTTCAGGGCTGGAGTTTGGTTAAGAGCTCACCAGGGGAGCCAGTTTGTTAGGGAGAATGGGAAAAGTGGTGTGAATTAGACTCCCAGTGGGCTTGGCTACCCTGTCCTCACCCACCCTCCTTTTACCCCTAAGAGCCTGAATGCAAATAAGAATTTCCAGAGTTCAATACCAAGGCCTTCCTTGTCATTGATGTTCTGCCCTGCTGGGAGCTATTCAGTGTGGACATGGACATTTATGAAGGGTCTGTGCAGGTCTACACCTGAGCTCCATTTCACCTGGAGTGCAGTTGCTCACATGATCTCTCCCAGCACACGTAGTATCTTGGCAACATAAACTGGATTTGCGCTGTGTCAGAATCTCCCCTCTGTCTCTACATAGATCTTGCTGATGTCTGGGATCTTTTCTGGGTCATTCTTTTCCCTATGGTCCATGGGATGGGCCCCCTGATTGGCACGGATTTCTCTGTTTGGTTCATGGGACCCAGGTGTTGTGCCCAGGAACATCTTCCACCATGGTCAAAGATTTCTCCGTGAAGCACAGGATCGGCTCAGTGGTGTGTACTCCAAAGCTAACCCTCCCTGCCCTGAGCCCCAAGCTGGGCACTGGGATCAGGACTAATGTGTACACTCCAAGCAGATGGATAGTGAAGGAACGGACTCATAGTGCATAGGGAAGTGGACTGGAACACTCCAGAACATCCATTCCCCTTTCAGATCACAGACCATTATCTGTGTGGTCAATCAGAATGGGACTTGTGCTGGAAAGGCCACTGTCACCTAAGGAGGAACCAGAGGAAGTCACATCAGGACCACCTGGGGCACCACGTAAACCCACAGTGACCAAGGTGGGCTTCTGTCCTCATTTGTGTTTATAATAGTAGCCACAACAAAAGGACCATTTGCCCAGTGGCTACTACGTGTCAGGCATCGTACCAAGAACTCTACCCATGGTATCTTGTTAATCATCACAGAAACCTATGGAATTGGTATTATCGGCCCCCAAAACTGAGTTCCGGAGAGGGTGGATGAGCTCCTGCAATCACACAGTAAGTGATGATGCTGTCATTTGAGCCCAGTTGTCCCAGAGCCTCTGTTCTTTTTACCATACCAAATCACAAATGCAGTTTCTTTTGTCATTAGCCCAGTGCTTTTCCTTTGGAGTACACACAGTGGATGCTGATTTTTGCCTTTATCAGCAGAAGTCTCTATCCCAGATACATAACTGGAGACCAGTCTTAGCACAGAGAGCACTAATGTAGGAGAAGGGCATGGATCCCTTTGATTACTGAACAGGCAGGTCACTTGGAAGAGTGGAAGCCTCATCAGAAACCCTCGGGTTTGACAGGACATCTGTTTCCATGAGCACAGTGGGTGTAAACAGAGCAGCTGCCAGCCTGTCCTGGTTGGGGTTTTGTGTTTGCTGTTTTTTTTTTTTTTTTTTTTTTAAACATTATGCGCTATTAAAACCACCTGTATTTGGCATCAAAAGCATGAACAAATCCTACATACGGCTCTGTCCCTCCAGTGGTTAATCAATCCATAAAAATCTCTTTAGCACCTACTGTGTGTCCAGCATTTCAACCCCACCATGTTGATTAATCAGGAAGTAAGGAGTCACAGCTGCCAAATTTTCACCATGGCCACCCTGCTCTGTGATGTGTCACGAAGGCACGTGCCAATCATGCAATCAACCATTTACTGAGAATCTGCTCTGTTGCTCAACTCTGTGCTGGCAACCCTCAGGAAGACAGGGAAGGTGTAAGGTGGCTCATACTCCAATCATTTTTACCCTGCCTCTTTTCCAAAAAGTGGTCAAGGTTTCCTAATACAATTCTTGGCTCTTGTTCTTGACAAGAATTAAAGTAATGGCAGTTGTTATCAATAAATATAACTTAGTGCTCACCTGTGGGGAAAAAGACTCTCAAGTGTTGTGGGATTAAGGGGACAATTCCCTAAGAGCTAGGCTGGTCAGGATGGCTTCCTGGAGGAGGAAGGTCTAAGACTGGACCTGAGGAGAAGGCAATTTCTGTGGGAGGCAGACGGAGCCCAGACCAGGCAGAGGGGAAGGCAGGGCACAGGAGGGCAGAGGGAGGATTGCTGGATTGGAGGACTCATTGCCATGTAATTTTTTCTAAGACATGACTTGTTAAGTCATTTCCTTCGGGTGAAAGTGAAAGTGTATTTCCCTTTCCCCCCCTAAATCAGTAAAATATTAGATTGTAAGAGTCAGAATGAAACCAGTGGTGTCTTTTTTTGGCGTTCTCAATGGCAAGAATTCAGCACCTTTTTTTAGTGCCACTTGTTTGCAGGTGGCAGGAGTGCTAATTAGACGGAGCCACTAACAATTTTCCTGGGTGGCTCTGACTCCCAAACTGACATGAGACACTGCTTGGGCGTTTTAAGAGAGCGGCTTCTACCCTCTCCATTGGTAATGGGATTTGTCATCTGTGGTGTCTGGAGAAATGGACTGAGTAGTTGCTCAGTATATATTCATTGATTATTAAATTGTTGACAGTCATCAAAGTTTCTTTTTTGATCTGAAAACTTTACTTTTTCAATGTTTAAGAAGGGGATCAGTGTTTCTCTATGACAGATTATTAAAAATAAGACCCAGATGATTGTTAGGATAGATTGCAAGGAAAATTTAGTTTGAATTTTAGAGTGCTTTTTCACTCCCTGAAGCATGTTCACTAATGATAAAATTCAGGAGACTTTTTTTTTTTTTTTTAAGACAGAGTCTTGCTTTTATCACCCAGGCTGGAGTGCAGTGGCACAATCTCAGTTCACTGCAACCTCTACCTTCCAGGTTCCAACCATTCTCCCGCCTCAGCCTCCCACGTAGCTGAGACTATAGGCATGCACCATCATGCTGGCTAATTTTTATTTTTAGTAGAGATGAGGTTTTTCCATGTTGGCCAGGCTGGTCTCGAACTCCTGACCTCAAGTGATCTGCCTGCCTCTGCCTCCCAAAGTGCCGGGATTACAGGCATGAGCCACCATGCCAGGCCAAAATTCAGGAGACTTTTGAGAGAGGATTGAGCCTTGATAGTTCTTGGCATAAATGTATTTTTGAGTTTTTTTAAGAAAAAAAGAGGTAAAGGTCCCACCTACCTCCTGTTCAACTCTAGAATCCATCAGTGCCACCGTTACCATCTCCCTCTGGGTTTTCAGTAGGACTTACGGCCAGTATCAGGCTTGTGAATATGGTCATTTTGGAGCCCCCAGTCAGGCCAGAGGAAGGCCAGTGACCCACCCAGCACAGGTGGTGACTGCTCTGCCTTGACTGTCCCCAGGACAGGGACCCTTCACTGTCCTCTGCCCTCTGCTGGGACCCAGGCAGCCTGAGAAGGGACTTAGTCCACACGGGCTACAGAGGGGAGCACAACAGGAGGAGAGAGGATAACCTTGTGGAGTCTTGGCAGCGAATCTCATTTTCACCAGCAATTTACTGAACATGCCTGGGTCCAGGGCTCTGTCTCAGGAGTTACTGGTGATCGCCATAGCCCCACAGCTGAAGTAGCCTGTCACAGTCACAAGTAAATGGCAGCCTTTCCTCCAAGGCACACATTTTCTACTCTCCCTGCAGATGGAAGTGTTGGGGGTCAAGTTTCATGCAGCCTCAGGGTCTGAGATTAACCTTGGTTTGCTGTGTGAAGTATCTAGTGTTTTCAGCTATTTTGGGTCCCCTGGACAATGTAAATCCACATCTCCTCTTCATGTTCATCCCTACCAGAATCTGTGAAGCCGCACACATTTTCTCTGCAGGGGAGTCCAGGAGGAAACATTTGTGAGACCACACCCAGTGGAAACATGAATGTCAACAGCATTGCTGAGGCTCTGCGCCCAGGGAAAGGAGGGTGACAAGGAAGTGACGATTTCACCAGGGTACCTGCTGAATATTTACTGAGGGTCTTAAAAATAGCCCAAAGTCTGTGATACAAACCACCATCTGGTCCAGGTGCACGTTACTGTAATAAAATATGATATATGAAAATTCAAAATTGTAAAGCAGAAGGGTTTTCTAGTTTGCATCACAAAAGGATGCATGGGCTTCCCTTGAGTGAACCTATTCCCTTGGATACTTAATCTGCGGCTGATTTACTGGAAATTCGGTTCACCTCCAACTGGTCAGAAGCACACTAATTTATTTTCATTTATTTAAGATGTATCACCTACCTACTTGCAAGAGGCCTTGAGCAACTCACAGGTTAAAACATGGGACAAAAGAAGCCTTTTAGGAATGAAACAGAACAGACAGGTGATGAGGTAGAGGCCTCAGGCATTCACGATGAATGGTTTGCCACAATTAGGCTCTAAAGAAAATAGTGCAAGTATGCCGGGTTACCTGACCGTATAAAGGAAGGAACGTTTCTTCTATCAGGTTATGAAATGTTTTGAATAGTAACTGCTTAAAAATCAGAGGCTATTATAAATGGAAGAATGTAGTATTGTTGAGATAAAAGGTTTCTCCTCCAGACTTTTGGAAACAAATGATAACTGTGGAAAAGTGTAACGCTAAAGGCCTGTTATGTTAACATTTTTCACTACTCTCAAACCTTTACAAAATATTTACCGGACAATTTTCGCCAAAAAATTTCAATCCTTTGTAGATTCATTTATTGCAAATTCAGGGAAATGACTGCAAATCAGACACATTTCCTTTAGGTGGCTGTGAATTTTCCTAGAATGCAACAAGTATCTTCTAGTTAATGTCTAAACCTTCAATAATGTTGATATGTCTTCAGGACAATTTCAAAATTAGTCAGAGAGTTCTGGCTAATGTAAAATTTCACTAGATATATCCAGAATTTAAATTTGAGAGGTTTAGAAAATAAGCAGGTTTAGATAAGAGTCAGAACAAGATTTAAAATCTAAGATATTTCTATAGCAATCTACTGGTAAATTATTATTTTATTTTATTTTTTTTTGAGAGACAGAGTTTCACATGTCTGGAGTGCAGTGGTGCGATCTCAGCTCACTGCAAACTCTGCCTCCAGGTACAAGCGATTCTCGTGCCTCACCCTTCCAAGTAGCTCACTGCAAACTCTGACTCCAGGTACAAGCGATTCTCGTGCCTCACCCTTCCAAGTAGCTGGGATTACAGGAGTTTGCCACCACACCTGGCTAATTTTTAGTACAGATGGGGTTTCTCCATGTTGACCAGGCTGGTCTCGAACTCCTGGCCTCAAGTGATCCACCTAACTCGGCCTCCCAAAATTCTGGGATTACAAGTGTGAGCCACTGCGCCCGGCAGTCTACAGGTAAATTCAATTAAACTGAATTTGAGATTTTTAAAAGGATGCAGCTATGACTTAATCATTATAATCAAGGCCAGTTTTACTAGGAATCAAAACTGTCATGTGGCAGTTGATGTGTATGTGTTATTCACAAGCATGGAACGGTTAGTTGGGACAACAGTGCATGAAATAATGATGTCCAGGCTGGGCGCGGTAGCTCACACCTGTAATCCCAGCACTTTGGGAGGCCGAGGCGGGTGGATCACAATGTCAAGAGATTGAGACCATCCTGGCCAACATGGTGAAACCCCGTCTCTAGACAAAAAAAAAAAAAAAGAAATACTGATGTACAAATGATGACAATGTCAGTAAACGTGGATATTAGTTCAGTACTTACTATGCAACAGACAGTGTTTAAAACTCTAATTTTCTTCTTTTTGTTTTAACTATTTAGTAACATTTAAAAATATTACATATTTTTATATGTAAATACGTACATATTTAAATATGTAAAAATTTTTATACAGACATGCAGAATGAGGGAGTCTGGCTAGATGAAGGTTACAGCTTCATCTGTATCAAAACCAGAGTGGAAGTTGAACAGTGCCTTGCAATCGTAAGCTCCAGGCATTCCTAGATGATGGTTTATCTTGCATGCTTCTAAAGTCTGACCTAAAGGAGACTGAAAGATAAGATTAGAATGAATGAAAGAAACCCAACTGTATTAGTCATCTATTGCTGTCTATCAAATTAACCCAAAATTTAGCAGCTTAAAACAAACAAGATTTATTACTGCACACACCATCTGAGGATCAGGAATCCAAGAGCAGTGTGGCTGGGTGGTCCCAGCTATGTGTTTCTCACAAAGTTGCAGTCAGACATCAGCTGGGCCATAGTCATCTCGAGGGTCTACTGGGACTCGTGGATTTACTGCCAAGTTCACTTGCATGGCTGTTGGCTGGAGACCTCAGTTCTTTGCCATGTGGCTCTCTTTACAGAGCTACCTGGTTCCTGCCTGAGCAGCAAGTGATGAAAGAGGGTGAGAGTATGACAGAGCAAGAGAGCGAGCCCAGTCGTGGACTGATCACACGATTGACCCTGGTTTACTGTAAGAGAGAACACAGGCTGTGAACACCAGAAGGTGGGGGTCATTGGATGCCATCTTGGAGGCTGGCTACTTCAACAGTCACCTTAGATTCCATGATTTCTACAATGGAAGGATGACAGGATGTATTTCCCAGATTTCAGGAATTCAGGCTTCTGATGCTCCCCAAGAACTCAGAGGACATGAGACTCCAAAAAGAAGAGAGATGGCTCAAGAAGGTGGGAGAGCTCATCATAGAATTCTAAATGTGTAAATTGCCAGTGCTCTTGAAGAGAAATAGTAAGGTGGGAAGGGATGCTGATGAGACCAGGGCAGTTCCTGGAGAAGCTCAACTTTGAGTAGAGCTGGCAAAAGGGAACAAGGACTGTAGATGTAGCAGAGTCACACAAACCTAGTTTGCTAATTAGGTCGAATTAATGAAGGCAGTGAAATTGTAAGGATAACAACAATCAAAAAAAGCTTTCCTTTTTTGACATGGGCAGAAAATCAAGAAAGGAACTGCTCTGCGATCGTGGTCAGTTTCTATGGAGCCAACTCTTCCCAGCTGCCACTATGTCCCAGGCAAGGTGGGAGGTGCTGAGTACACAAAGGAAAGGTCACTGCCCTCAAGGGTCTCCCAGTCAAATGCAAAGGCAAATGTAAAATGCCATTCAGCATAATCAATACCATAATAACATTCCAGTCAGGAACGTCAGGGACACTAGGAAAGGCTCTGCAGTTCTACCTGGGGCAGGTGGGTCAAGGATGGCTTGGCTGAAGAGATTACACTTGAACCGAGTTACAAAGGATCAGCAGGAATTTGCCAAGTGAACCAAAAAAGAAAGGGCAGAGAAAAAAGACACACCCAGCACAGAGGCGTGAAATAGCCTGGCAGGATGGGGGAGCTGCTAGTGTTTTATATGATTGGAGCAAGGTGGAGGTGCAGACAGGGCTGGGGACGACTATGGAACCCACTTCACAAGGCCTTGGGTGCCTGAACTGGGAGTGGACAGGGCAGTGTTGGTCAAAATGGGGTCTTACATCAGAATCTCCTGGGAGACTTGTGAAAATGCAACTTCTTAAGCCTTAATCTTAGGTCCATATGGGCAGGCTGCTCAGCATAACTCTCTTTTCTTCCTGAGTTTGACTACATTTCCCAGCATCCTTTGGAGTGAGACTACATCTCCCAGCATCCTTGCAGTTAGACTATTTCCTAGCCTCCTTTGCAGGTAGGTGCACTCATGTGACTGAGATCTAGCCAATCGAATGTGAATGCAACTAATGCTTGCCATTTCCAGACCTGAGGCATTAAAATGCCCTGCAGCTTCTCCATGCACTTTTCCTTCTCTTTATGTTTTTGCATAGGGATCTTGGAAGCTCCATGTTGAAAGTGGCAGAGCAACAAAAATTGAGGAAACCCTGAATCCCTGAATTATTATTTGGAGATGACCCCTCACTGATCCAGAACACTCATAGTTGGGCTTTAGGAGAATGAGAAATTCTATCATGTTTGAGACTCCGTACATCTTTGGACTTACCAGCTAGTTTTAACCTGGCTAACATGGTAATTGACAGCCTCTGAGAGGAGATTTGGAGGATCTACTTTTTTAACAAGAACCCCAGGGGAGTTTGAGAATCACTACTGAAAACCAAGAGGAGCCAGCTACCCAAGGGTTTAACGCTGACCAAGGAACACCACGCTATTTGCATTTTAGAACGACAGCAAGGGAGCAGAACTCTGCTCCCTTCTTCTTTGCCTAGGAGAACAATATACTGACTCAAAAGAAAACTTTGGTAAGAGAATATTGAAGCTCTAGATGAGTAAAGAGATTCTAACGGCACCAAGCTGCCGTAAATGAACTCAAGTCTCTTGGCCAGGACAAATTACACTCCAGGGAGTAGAGAGAATTTGCCTCTGAAGCTGTAAAGCCTCTGCTGATAATCTTTACAGAACATGGAGACTGTGAAAGAAATTGGAAAGTTAGAGATGGCAAAATATAGCTCTGATTAGAAAAGACGGGGAAAGCTTCTGCAAAAGTGGGGCTATCCTATCCATCCTCATTAAGTTCCCTGATCAGATGACTTAAGACTGATTTGTGAGCACGTGAAAATGGAGCAGAATCCTCTAGAAGCCTGTGTGGGTTCTTTAAGAGCAAGCCACAACAAGGTAACTGTATTCCCAGTTTCGTGGTAGGCTTGCTAGATTATTATGTCAGGGAATTGTGTTAGCTATGGTACAGACAAAGCACATTTCGGCTTGGTATCTGTCAAGGAATCTCATGATAAATTTGTGCACTAGATGAAGTAATTTCAGCTGCAGACCAGCATGCCTACTAGGTGGATTTAGAACTGTTTTGTGGCCGTTCCCAAAGATGCTAGTCAATATCCTTGTGGAAGTAAATTTCTAGTTAAAGGCACAGTCATTGTTGCATTTGGTATTTTTATTAGTGTGTCGACATAGATGACTTAGTTAATATCTAACACATTTTGAGATGACACGCAGAGAATACTTTGGGCCCAAAGAACAGACTACAGTGCTAAGCTAAATATAATGATATAAGATGAAACAGAAACGGTAGGGTCAGATGTCGCCGTCCAAACAGTCCCTGTGTGAGTACAGGGCCAAGAGGCAAAAGCGTCTGGTGGAGAGGAAAAGACAAGAATCTCAGCTGACGGTAACGCGGCACACTGTTCAGCTGCTCTAATCCCAGTGTGGTCTTGGGTTGAATTAAGGGAAGCATAAAAATGGTGCTCTCGGGGTTCCCTGTGGGAGCCACACCACACCTGGACTGTGGCCTTTGGTGATGAGTTCCGTTTTGTGAGATGCCCGAGAGTGTGGAGAGGAAGATGAGCGATGTGTCACAGGGAGGGAGCTCTGAATCCTGTCATCTGAGAAACATTTAAGGAACTGCAAGAGGTCAGTATGAAGGTGAGAAAACTCAGAGTTTAGGTATGAAGCCCCTGGGGTTCGCTGACATCTGCGTGCACTTATCGGAAGGTGTGTCGTTAGCAGAGGGGCCCAAGTTTAGGGAAAGGCCTCTCGGGCAAATTTCAGGTCCACCCCAGAGTGACCCTTCTATACCCATCTCACAGCTCTATAAAACAGAAGGGCTTCTCGGGGTGGGAGTGCCCGTCAGTGGAGATGACAGAGTGGAGAAGAGAAAGTCCCTTGGAAGAGATGAAGGCGTCAGATGGGTGTTTGGTCACAAAGGGATCGTTAATGTCCCTCCAGGTATCTGTAGCTCCCAGCACTGGCTGCACTTCGAGACATCTTAGAATGTGCTGGGCACTGTGCTAAAGGAGGCTCGAAAACCCCGTGTAGTTTTCTTTTGCTCCTATAACAAATTGTCCCAAAATCGGTGGCTTAAAGCAACATAAATGGATTATCTTGCAGTTCGGAAACGAGAGGCCAAAATCGAGGCGTCTGCAGAGATGTGTTCTTTCAGGCGGCTCTAGGAGGCTCGCCTCGCCTTTCCCAGCTGCCAGGAGCTGCCTGTACTCCTTGGCTCTTGGCTCCTTCCTCAGTCTTCGAGGCCAGCAGCAAAGTGTCTTTAACCCTTTCTCTTCTGTCATGGCATTGCTACCTCTGACTCCAAACTGCCTGCCTTCCTTTCAGAAGGACCCCTGTGATTACACTAGGTCCACTCAGATAATCTAGGTCCCTCTCCTCATTTAGTCAAACCTGTAAAGTTTCTTTTGCCATATAAGGTAACATATGCACAGCTTTGGGGAATTAGGAAGACAACATTTTTGAGGGGCTGGTATTCTGTCTACCACAAGCCCTTCGAATCTCACTTCCATTCATTTAATCCCTTGTTACTTTGAAGAGTTAGGCATCATTTCCACTTCACAAATAGAGAAACAGAGACACAGAGAAGTTAGGTAAACACACGGCATCACTATAAAATGGTGAGGCTGGGATTCAAACCCAGTTCTAACTCTCAAGGCCAGACCCTTAACCCCTTGGATGCTATACTGAGTGTGTTATTATTATTATTAAAGTCTATAACTCTAAGCACTAATAATTGCTTTTCTTTAATGGTGTCGATTTAGTGGTGACATTATTGCAGCATGTTTCTTCCAAAATGTCAAGTAGGTCAGACATTTCTGGCTAGTATGAAATGTAACTGGCCTCCCTGTTCTCTCCTTAGCATCCTCCGCTAACAGCTTTCTCCCCTTCTGGAATTTGTCACCTTGGGCCTTCTCAGCTACAGGAGTTTGAAGCAGTGTTATTTTCTGAATTCGGATCTGACAATCTTTGTAGATTAAAGGTTACACAGCTGCTAAAGTTTGTTTTTAACCCAAAGTAACGGAGTTGTCAGGGAGAATGTAAAAAGATTCCAGAAATGCAGGTTAAAAACTTAGTGATTCTGCCAGACAGCAGGAACAGTTCTGTGATGATGGTCTTTAGACCCTGGGCAGACATAAAAACACACAGATCTGGCTGAAGCCCCCACTCCTCCTGGAACTTAGAAGCCCCACTGAAGTGGGCAGGGAACAAGTGGCTGGGACAGTGAGTGTGTCACATCTCTTCTGTGGTCGTCCTTCCAGTGTGCCCAGCTTTGGCCATTTGGAACCATAGAGCACCATCCACACTCCAGCTGAGGCACAATTCTCTCTGTGCTGGGCTGGACTAGGCTGGGCCCTGGGTCCAAGCTGAACTGGATGTGGGTTGCACAAAGCCTGTTGGACAGGGCCTCAGGCACAGGTGGAGGGGTCACTGTGATACCAGGAAGAGTTTGCCAGAATCCAGCAGGTGGATGAAAGAGTCCGCAGGGCGCAGGACGGGCTTGCCTGGGGTTGGGGCTGTGAACTGACTGTGGTGCAAGGAATGACTGGCTGGCTGAAGAGAAGTGGAAGGACCTCCTGTCCACTGGATTCAGATCCTATTCAACTGCAGGGACCACGCTGACCCTCCTGAGCTGATGGTTCCTGTATGGGCCACACAGCAGTGCCATGGCCTCTTTTATCAAGTCTATGTTATAGGTTTGTACTGATGGAGCACCTAGATTCTAGAAAGGAGGGAAGTTAATATTTTTGAACATCTTTTTGCCAGGCACAGGACCAGGAAGGACAGAAATGGGGTCCTTACTGGCCAAGTGCTGTTACTCACTGACTCCAGGTACAAGAAAGAAGACAATATGATTCCTGTCCTCAGAGATGGAAAAGTCCATGTGCCTGTGGATACAGACCTTTACACAGACAACATAAGGACTGAACAGGGCAGTAATTAGTGAAGATAAAAGAAGTAGCATGAGTAACAAGTAATAAGTGAGAATAATTACTAAACTAAGTACTGACTTTGGGAGTACCCAGGCTCCATTTTCATGCCAAATCTCTGGTGTTAAGGCATAAGACATACTGTGTTTAGAACAAGTCCTAAAAGAGGACTTGTTCTAAAAAACAGCACAAAACAGCAGAAAAAAAATGTTCTGTTGCTGACTTGTGTTCATTGTTCAACTTGTGGGCCACTGGGACTCCTGAATCTTCTTTCTCCATATTTACATCTAATTAGCATTTGCGTAGTTGCTATCTTTCCCTGAAATGTTTCTTTCTTAACACTCAGTATTTCTGTGACAAGATGGGAAAACAGAAAATAATTTTTTAAAATGTTCAATTGATTTCCTTTTTTAAAAAACATACCTTTATGGAATTATTACATATCATAAAATTCATTTGCTTTATGTGTGCAACTCAATGAATTTTAGTAAATTTACAGAAGTGTGCAGCATCACCACAGCCAGTTTTAAAGCAGTTCCATTACCAGAGAGAATAATTTAAGGGCACAATCCGATGAATGTGGGCATATTTAACCTACTTGAGCATGCATTTCTGAAACTGTTGTACTTAAGAAAATCTGTCAGCAAATTTTGAGTTGCTTCATGATACAGTTTTGCAAAACAAAGCAAAATGCAGCAGAAGGAAGGATCTGTGTGCCTGAAATCCTAAGAAACCATTACCTATTTTGCAGATCACTTCATTAATAAACAGATTATTACAAAGGTCATTATTTTAGAGATGACAAGTGCCATTAGCTAACACCACGTTGTTGTCTATTGGGACATATAAAAAGTCTTTTTAATTTGCTCTTCAAAAAATCACTTACACCCACAAAACTACTTCAGTCAACAAAGTAAATCTAGGTATGGGAAAACCATGGCAAGAACAGCTTTACCTTTTTGTCTTTAAAATTTAATGTCTTCATTTTCGTTCGGATTCTCTTTTCTCACCAGATTCACTGTTTGGAGGAAGGACTTCTCTGGTGAAAAGTACTCCAGTCTGATGCTTTTGTGAAAGCAGCCACTCCTCTGGCATGGAAGGCACAATTCAATCATCCACACTCTTAGAGGCAAAGAGTACACTGAATAATGAATGCTCAAATGGTTTTTATTCTATTCTAAATACCCATTTTAGAAAACCCAGTAGTCAGAAAGTTGAGAATCTATTGCTGGCTTCTCTGTTAGGTACTCCACTGCTTTCATGGGTGGATCCTTCTGATATGGCTTCTTAGATGGAGGTCAAATCCCCTTCCTCCTAATCCCACACTTTATCCTCCTTATGCTGTAGGTCAACAGATATAGAGAATTGTCCCTTCCCAAGTAGGAGGGGAAATCATTCTTCCAATCGAGTATTGGGAAAAACATCATCCGAGTCTGCAAGCTTTTCAAATGCGCTCAAGTTCTATTTATAAGGCTATGAAGAGGTAAATACTGTGTTGCTATTTACTTTTGTTAGAAGGACACAGACACCCAGAAACAAACTTGCATCAGAGTCTTATTTAATATTTATTTTATTTTATTTTTGAGACAGAGTCTCTCTCTGTCACCCAGGCTGGAGTGCAGTGGCGCAATCTCAATTCACCGCAACCTCTGCCTCCCAGGCTCAAGCAATTCTCCTGCTTTAGTCTCCCAAGTACGCCTGGCTAATTTTTGTATTTTTAATAGAGATGGGATTTCACCATGTTGGCCAGGCTGGTCTTGAACTCCTGACCTCAGGTGATCAGCCCGCCTTGACCTCCCAAAGTGCTGGAATTACAGTCATGAGCCACTGTGCCTAGCCTAATATTTATTTGTAAGTTAAAAAAGTTGACATTATCCTATATTTGGAAAAGTACACAATTTTACGAGTACAGCCTGATACATTTTTACATAGTGGACAAACTCAGTTAAAGATAGAGAACATGGCCCACATCCCTAAGGCCTCCCTCCTTTATGCCCCTCCGAGTCATTACCTCCACAAAGTAACTGACATCTTCCTTTCATAAAAATTTAGTTTTGCTTCATGAATGGAATCACACAGTATTTTTTTTTGTATCTGACTTTCTTCATTGAACATTAGTGTCTGTGAATTTCATCTATGTTGTTGCCTAGAGGAGTAGTTCACGTTTACATTGTTGTATAGTATTCCACTGCATGAATACACCATGATATATTTAGTGTTTTTACTATTGATGGATATTTGGGTAGATTTCAGTTTATTTTAATCTCTTAGAAATAGTTTCCCTATGAATATTTCAGGACATATTCCATAGGTCTTGGTAGTCATTTCTCATAATAAAATCACTGGATCATGGGAATGCAATATTCAGCTTTAGTGGATAGGATGATTAAGACTTTCTAATTCTGGCCAGGCGAGGTGGCTCATGCCTGTAATCGAAGCACTTTGGGAGGCTGAGGAGGGAGGATCACTTGAGCCCAGGAGTTTGAGACTGGCCTGGATAACATAGTGAGAACCTGTGTTTACTAAACATAGAAAAAAGAAAAATAAAGACTTTCCAATTCTTGTGTAAATATTTGCAAGTTGTGTGTGTTTTTAAAAAAGAAATTGTCTGTTTCATCTAAATTGTCCAATTTTGGGGCACAAAGTCATTTAGAACATCATCACATTGCTACTTTGATGCTTGTATGGATTTCTAGTAATGGCGCTGTTTTCATGATTTATATTAGTATTTCATTCCTTCTTTTTTCTTGATCAGCCTTTTGAGAAATTCGTAAATTGTATTAGCTCTTTCGAAGAACCAATTTTTGGCTCTGTTAATTTTTTTTCTATTTTATGTTTATTTCATTTTTTGGCTTATATTTTTATTATTTTTTTCCTTCTAATTTATCTTCCTCAATTTGATTTTTTCTTTTTTCTAGCTAGAAATGGTCACTAGATCAATGATTTTCTCTCATTCTATTATTTTCTGAAATACATATTTAAGGCTCTACATTATTCCTTTAAGCATAGTTTCAGCTCTATTCTACAGGGTTTAACATGTTGATTCTTCATTATTATTCAGTTCAGAATGTTTTCTAATTTCCATTAAAATTTTAAATTTCCGATTTGTTGTTTGGAAACACGCGTCATTTAGAAGTGTTATTTAGTCATTTTCAAACATTTGGGGATTTAAAGAGTGTTTCCTAGTGATGTTTAGTACATTTTCATTCTTGTAAGACGACATACTCTGTATGATTTTAGCCCTTTGAAATGTACTGAAATCTGCATCATGACTCAGAATATGATTTATTTTATTAAATGTTCCATGCGCACTTGAAAAGAATGTAATCCTCCTATTGCTGGACTCTGTATGTGTCACTAAGGTCAGCCTTGTTTATCATGTTGTTCAAGTCTGTATCTTTACTGATTTATTGTCTGAAAGTTTATTCTGTCAGTTGCTGAAAGATGTATTTGAAATCTTCAGTTTTGATAATGGATGTGTTTTTCCTTTTACTTTTGTCAGCTTTTCCTTTGAATGTTTTAGATTTTGTTTTTAGGTGCATACAAACTTCAGATTATCAAATCTTTCAGCTGAATTGACTTTTTGTCATTATGAAACGCTCCTCTTTATCTCTGGAGATACTTCTTGCCTTACAGTCTTGCTTTGTCTGATATCAATATAGCTAAGCCAGCCTTCTTTTGGTTAGTGTTTTCACAGCAAATTGTTTCGTATTCTTTTCCTTCCAACCCTTCTGTGTCTGTCTGTTGTAAGTAACGTATAGCTGAGTCTTCTTGTTTTGTTTGGTTTTTCTAGTCTGGCAATCTTTTTGTTTGAATGGATCATTGATCCAGTTAAATTTTGATACATTTCTGATGCTTTTGATGTTAGTTCTATGGTTTTGTTATTTGTTTTATATTTGCTCTATCTAGTTTTGTTGCATTTTTCTCTTTGCAGCCTTCTTTTATTTGTTTTTTATTATTCTGTTTCCTCCCTCTATTAGTTTGTTATACATTCTTTTATTATTTGTTCAGTATTTTATTAAAAAATCAATTGTTATACATTCTTTTATTATTTTTTAGTATTACCCAGAGTGGGGGCTGATGAACTTTTTCTGTAAAGGGTTAAATAGTAAATGTTGGCTGGGTGTGGTGGCTCACACCTGTGGTCCCAGCACTTTGGGAGGCTGAGGCGGGCAGATCATGAGGTCAGGATATCAAGACCATCCCGGCCAACATGGTGAAACCCCGTCTCTACTAAAAATACAAAAATTAGCTGGGTGTGGTGTCGGGCACCTATAATCCCAGCTACTCAGGAGGCTGAGGCAGGAGAATCGCTTGAACCCGGGAGGCGGAGATTGCAGTGAGCCGAGATCGAGCCACTGTACTCCAGTCTGGCGACAGAGTGAGACTCCGTCTAAAAAAATTTAAAAAAGTAAATATTTTAGGCTTTGAAGACCACCTACAGTCTGTGACTTTCCTTCCTCCCCCCAATCCTTCCCCTTCTCCTCCTCCCAGTCCTTCCCCTTCTCCTCCTCTTCCTTCTCCTCCTCTTCCCATTATTCTTTAAAAAATGCGAAAAACATTCTTAGCTCTTAAACTATACAAAGCAGGCTCTGGGCTTGATTTTGGTAACGGTGACAGTTTGACAACCTGCACTAGAGATTTACCATATGTCTTAGCAGAATCTACCCTTCAATTAATAATTTTACCACTTCCTGGGAAATATAGGTGCCTTACAAAACTTTAATTCCATTTACCTAACTCTCTTCTTTCTGTTATGCTAGTTTGGTCATACATTTTGTTTCTCTGTGTATTTGAAATCCTGTAAGACGTTCTTGTGTATATTGTTTGAAATAGACTATGTACATTTCAAGGTACTCTCATATGTACATTTCTTGCTCTCTATTGCTTTCTGCATTGCTGTTCTTCTAACTTGGACTATTTTGTCTGAGTAAACCTCCTTTAAAGTATTTCTTTTAGTGTGTCTGTGTTGACAGCATATTTTCTTTTTTTTAAATTAAAACAATTTCAATAGCTTTTTGGGTACAAGTGGTTTTGGTTACATGGGTGACTTATATAGTGGCGAATTCTGAGATTTTAGTGCACTTTTCATCCCAGTAGTGTACATTGTACCTAATGTGTATTTTTTAAAAAAATCCCTAGTCTCCTTCGCACCCTACCCTCCTGAGTCTCTGAAGTCCATTATACCACTCTGTATGCCTTTGCGTACTCATAGCTCAGCTCCCACTTGTAAGTGAGAACATCTGTATTTGGTTTTCTGCTCCTGTGTTATTCCACTTAGAATGACAGCCTCCAGCTCCATCCAAGGTGCTGCTAAAGAAATTATTTTGTTATTTTTGATGGCTGAGTAGTATTCCATGGTGTGTATATATCCCATTTTCTTTATCCATTCATTGACCACATACTTGCTTAGTTTTCTTCATTTGTAAGGGTGTTTTCACTGGATGTAGAATTCTAGGCTAGCAGTTATTTTATTTTGGCATTTATCTTCATCCTTCTCTTGTCTTCTGGCTTCCGTTGCTTGTACAGAGTATGTCTCGTTGCTCCTTAATGTGTCTGTTTTTCCCCTCCTCTGGCTATTTAAAATTTTTCTCATCTTTGATCTTTGATTTTTTTGGCGCTCTACTCTCATGTGCCTTTGTATAGTTTTCTTTTGTGTGTGTGTGTGTGTGTGTGTGTGTGTATTTGAATTTTGTTCAAGCTCCTTGAATCTGTATATTGATAGAATTCTTGGGTTTTGTCTCTTCAGACATGGCTCTGTCCATTTCTCTCTTCTCCCCTTCCTGAACTCAAATTCCACTTATGTTGGTTCTTTCCATTGTGTCCCACGTCTTCCTTATGCTTCTCTCTCTCTCTCTCTCTGTCTCTGTCTCTGTCTCTGTCTGACTCCCTCTCTTTGTTTTTACATGCATGTGTGTTTAATCTTTTTTCCTTCTGCTTCCATTTGGTTATTTTTCTACTGACCTAATTGCCAATTTACTAATCTTTTCTTCTGCTGTTAAATCCATCTCTTTCTTTCTTTTTCTTTCTTTCTTTTCTTTCTTTCTCTCTCTTTCTTTTTCTTCCTCTCTTTCTTTTCTTTCTTTCTCTCTTTCTCTCTTTCTTTCTTTCATTTCTCCCCTTCCTTCCTTCTTTCCTTTCTTCCCTCTCTCCCTCCCTCCTTTCCTTCCTTCTCCCTCCCTCCCACTTCCTTTCCTTCCTCCCTCCCTCTCTCCTTTCCTTCCCTTCCCTTCCTTCCTTCCTTCCTTCCCTTCCTTCCTTCCCTTCCCTTCCCTTCCCTTCCCTTCCCTTCCCTTCCCTTTCCCTTCCCTTCCCTTCCCTTCCTTCCTTCCTTCCTTCTTTCCTTCCTTCCTTCCTTCCTCTCTTCCTCCCTCTCTCTCTGTCTCTCTCTCTCTTTCCTTCTTTCATGACAGGGTCTTGCTGTGTCACACAGGCTGGAGTACAGTGGTGAATTATAGGTCATTTCAGTCTTGAACTCTTGGGCTCAAGAAGTCTTCCCACCTCAGCCTCCCCAGCAGCTAGGACTACAGGTATGTGCTGCTACACTTAGCTAATTTTTAAATTAAAAAAAATAGAGATGGGGGGGTCCTCGTATATTGACCAGGCTGGTCTTGAACTCCAGGCCTCAAGCAATCCTCCTCCCTGGGCCTCCCAGAGTTCTGGGATTATAGGCATGAGCCACTGCACCCAACCTCTGTTGAATTTTTAACCTTAGTTTTTGTTTTTCTCAGTTCCTATTTGTTTCTTCTTAAATAGATTCCAATACTCCACCTTTGAATCTATTTTTTGATTAAAATATTTATTCATATGAATAAACTATTAACACAGTCTTTGTTTGTTAACTCTTGTACCTGGGTCATCTATATGTCTCTGTCTAAAGTCTCTCTCCTTTTTAAACTTGGCTTCATTTCCTGTCTCCTGGAATGCAGGGTGATGATGACTGAATAGTGGGTATTGCTATGAAACATTGCTGAGGCTCTGGATGATGTTGCTTTCCTTTACAGAGGTGTTTATTTTTCCCTAGCAGCAGTTAAAGAGGTCTCAGTATAAAGAGGTCTCAGGGGGGCAAATTACCTTGATCTAATCATGAATGGAGACATTTTGAGACGGAGTTTTCGGCTTTGTGAGGGATGGTCATGTCTTCTTGTTTTTACTCTTAGTGCCATATGCTGTATAATCCTTTCGCTGTCTCGACTGAAAATCTAGGTTATTTACCAACATCTCTTCTCCTTGGTAGGCCCTGAACGTCAATATTTTTTCTCCCCATCACTTTGAGATTGCTCAAACTCTGCTGGGTTTCCAGCCTGCTAGAAGCTGTTTGTGGCTTAGCTTCTTGGTCTCTTGCCCATCAAATACAATGTGAGGAATCAGAAAATCGCTTGAGGGGGAATCATATGCAGAATGCCTGGCTCATTTCTATATGGCCTTTTTCTCCGGGATAAGGGTCCCCAATGTTCTGACCACCTTGGTAGCTTTGAACTCTCATTTTTGTCTGTCCAGATTAGCAAGGCAGCTGCAGTTCTAGGGCAATGTTTTCACTCTGTCTCAATGACATCCTTTGAGAGCTGGCAAATGCCCTGAGGGGAAAACGTGGGGGAAATTGAGGATTTACTCACTGCATTTCCCTTCACTCCAGGATCTTGGCCCCTAAAGTCCTGGCTGCCTTTGTTACTCTCTGATGACTCTTAACAGCTGTTTTCTGAAATATATTTAGCTTTTATAGTTGTTCTCTGCAGGATGGTTAACCTGACACAAGCTACTCTGTCATAGACAGAAGGCAAAGTCTCCAGAGATTTATTTTTAAAAGTGGTTTCCAGGACATGTCCTGAGGCCATAGCACATTTAGCTGTATCTCCTGCATCTTTTTGAGGCATCCCCAGTGGAGGGCTGGCAAGGTCTTTGGTGTCTTTAGCATCATCAAAAATAAATTGTTAAGCTCTGTTGAGTATGATTTGTACGTATTAACTATAAATATTTTAAAATTGAGATTAATGTGCCAAGTACATTTTAATCAAATCACTCAGTTTACCATAACACCAATTCTCCAACTTTTAAGGTTTTATAGTCCTTCACTTTTATATTGTGAAGCATTCAGTTTCAAGCACACACACACACACACACACACACACACACACACACCCATGGGAGTCATGTGACTGTGGTCCAGCCTCTTTCAATCTCTGGCCCTCAGTGTCTGCATTTGGAATAGGAGGTAGGCAGAGGCAGAGAGTGGGTTACAGCCAGGCAAGCTCATGGGGTCTTTCCTGCTCTGATGGTCAATCTATCTTCCATGACTTGGACTGGGGAACCTTGGTAAAACAATGATATATATATACACACACAGGCACGTACGCGTGCGCGCGCGCACACACACACATATTTATGTTCTGAGACAGAGTCTCGCTCTGTCGCCCAGGCTGGAGTGCAGTGGTGCGATCTCGGCTCACTCCAGCACTGCAACATCCGCCTCACGGGTTCAAGTGATTCTCCTCCTTCAGCCTCCTGAGTAGCTGGGACTATAGGCGTGTGCCACCACATCCCGCTAATTTTTTTGTATTTTTAGTAGAGACGGGGTTTCACCATGTTAGCCAGGATGGTCTCGATCTCCTGGCCTCATGATCCACCTACCTCTGCCTCCCAAAGTGCTGGGATTACAGGCATGAGCCACTGCACCCGGCCTAACAATGAGATATTTAGCTTGCTCTGAGCCAGAGGTCTTCACTTGTGGCCATAGAACTCGTTCTGCTAAGTCAGTTAGTCTTGTGGCTGTGAAGCCAGTTCTTAAACGGGAGGGAGCTAAATGGATCAGGCTCAGGCTGTCTTTGTGGACAGGCAAGTGCCCTGGGCAGTGGGTCTCGTGGGGACCCACATCCCAGTGGAACGAAGATGGAGAGAAAGCATCTCACGCTGCACCTGCTTCCCCTTCCCAAACCTGCATGATTCACCCAGTCAGCTGGGAATTTCAAAGCCAGAGGTGGCCACTTCTCCAATTTGTCTAAAACATCCTCCTCTGGATATTCCTGAACATACTGTCTTATAAGAAATGTCTGAAAAACTCTGACCCTTCCTTTTCCCCACGATAGTTTTTAAATCTTAGGTTCAGAGTCTGCCTATGTGCTGTCCCAAGCCTGTTTCCTCCCCTCCCTGGCCCAGCTAGCTCCATGTCCCAGGCAGTCACATGGGTCAGATGCTCTTCCAGGCTCCCCCGTCTGTGGACTCCTGGCTGGTTTGGCCAGTGAAAAGCACTGGAAGGAGACTGACAGCAAGAAGCAGGGAGAAGCCGGTGCATTTCTCTCTTTCCTCCTTGCCTTGGATGGAGTCCTTGGCAGAAGCAGCAATGTTCATGGCCCCAGCTCCTTGTGGATGGACTCACTGTCCACCTACCATGTGACCCCAGCCCCCTGACTCGGGCGACTGTGGCTTTTCTTTGTTCCTCCATCCAAAGGGTGGTAGTAGCTTCTTGCTGTGCTCATCTCTAGAGCACCTGCCATGCCTGCTGTCTTCTCAGTTTCTTCATCATGTGTAATACCAATAAACGTTATTGAGTCCCCTCTATATGGAGGCTTGGAGGGCTGCTGCTTTCTTGCTCTGATCCTGACTAATTTAGTTGCTAAAAAACTGTACTTCAAATACCTTTTACCTTCATAGATATATAATTTAAGCACCACAGAAACACATTTGCTTCCCTTTCCTTTATCACCTCCTAAGGTAGATGGTATTATATATTCATTCAACAAATATTTATTGAGACATGCTCAATACTCTAGCTAAGTACTGTGCTAAGGGATACAGCAGTGAGCAAAACAGGCAATGACCTTGCAGAGCTCACAGCTTTATAGGCAAGACAGCCTGAACTCCTTAGAATAAAGGGTATTGAGAATGGAATGTTGTTGTAACTTACAGACTTAGGAGACAGACAGAACTGGGCTTATACCTCAGCCCTGTAACTTACTCGGCTTTCTCGACATAGTCAACATAGCTCACCTACCCATGCCTCAGTTTCCCTTCCTTTTCTTTCTTTTTTTTTTTTGAGACAGATTTTTCTCTCTTGTTGCCCAGGCTGGAGTGCAATGGCATGATCTCGACTCACTGCAACCTCCGCCTCCGCGTTCACACGATTCTCCTGACTCAGCCTCCTGAGTAGCTGGGATTACAGACATGTACCACCAAGCCCAACTAGTTTGTATTTTTAGTAGAGACGGGGTTTCTCTACGTTGGCCAGGCTGGTCTCAAACTCCCAACCTCAGGTAATCCGCCCGCCTTGGCCTCCCAAAGTGCTGGGATTACAGGCACGAGCCATAGCTCCCAGCCTGTTTCCTCTTCTTTAGAAGAGTATTCAGTTATACAGCTCCTGCCACTCCTAACCACTTTACATGTTCGATGAGGATGCTAATGTTACTAACTTTGCAAGACTGTTCATGATTAAATGAGTTGCTATTGGAGAAAGAGACAGATGCTCAGGAAATAAACTCACCTCGAAGATTTATTTTTAAAAACCGCTTCCAGCTTCCAGGGGAGCACACATTCAGTACCTCTGAGAGTCTAGTGGGGAAGGCGAGGTGAGCCCAGAAATGGGGCAAGAAGGGCTGAAGCCCAAAATTTGGACAGAGACAGTTGCTCGGAGGAGCACTCAGTCACCGGGTTAGAGTTACACCCATGGCGAGTTCTGCTGGCAGAAATGCACAGTCACCCCGGCCTGCGTGCGAGCGGGGACCTTTCTCTGCTTGGCCAAAATGTCACTCCCTCCAGAAAGGGCTCACTGACTTCTAGTCTGAATTGAGTCTCCCTGGTACTTCTGTGCTTCTCTTGTCATAAACATTGCCATCCACATCTCGATCGTCATCTTCACCATCGTCGCTGACGTTCACTGGGCATGCACCCGCACTGTGTTCCATAGGTTGTGCTATGGCTTCTTATGGCAGAGTCTGGGTAGCAGCTCAAGTCCAGTGCTGTTTTTTTATTTCTCCACCTCATTAACACCAAAATGTCTACGGATTTCTAGAGATGGAAGGGAGAAGTGTGTGTGCGTGTGTGTGTGTGTGTGTATGCGTGCATGCGTGTGCATAAACCTGCATGTGCCACAATAATTGAAAGTTGCATGATTTCAAATCATCAAAGATTCAAGATTAAGCTATGCTGAGTAAAATTTTGACATGAATTGTGTTGCTATTTTTTGAAAACTGGGATTTCACATGAATTAGAAGGACTCATAGGTTGCTGCGGTTAGAGTCAGCGGCCCGGATTCATCAGCCTCTATTCTTTGCTCCCACCCTCGAGGCTGTGTGTGGCGAGTCTCCTGACACAGCCCCTCGTGCCCTGGGTTCATTTCCTGCTGCCCCCTGCCTCTCCTGCTTGACCATGCACTGGGGCCTCCTGGTGGCCTTGTCACCTCTTTGGATTCAGATTTAAATGAATCATTTACTTACATTTTACTCACATTTAAAAATCATTCTACAAACAACATTCTAATGGCGTTAAACAATTGCAGAATCTAATGAAAACCAGTCTTTACCTCATTGGAATCTTATTAAGAAGAGGGCAGCTCTTTCTTGAGTGAAACTGTCGGAGATTATTTTGTCTGGTTTTGTTTTGTTTGCATTGCAGAGTAGGGGGGTAGATAAAAAAATCACAGAATATGGATTCGCAGACTCAAAAGGTTTTTAAAATCCTCTTTCCTGAATTTACAGATGAAGAAACTAGAGGCCAGAGAAGGGAGGGGACTTTTCCAAAGCCACACATTAAACTTGTGGCAGTTAAGAGCCAGAACTGGGCTCTCCTGCTCCTTATTCCCACATGTCTCCTGCAGTATCTGGGATGTGGGCCCAGGGATTGACTTATGGATTCTGACTAGCATATCTTCAACTGAGCAATCACTCGGGGGATTTACTGAACACTCCTTCATCCAACAAGGCTGGAGGCCTGGGATGAACACTGGTGGTTTGAGGTATGCAGAAGAAATGGGTCCTGCCCTCAGGAACGCTCCAGAGATAAGGTCCACAGACGAATGATGAAATGCTGTTTCAGGAAGTACCTACTTGTGGTCAGAATACGGCTTGCCCAGGCTTTTTCACATCAGTACAAGAGTGGAGTCTCTTTTAGTTCTGTTCAGTTTCACCAGTACCGAGCAAAGGCCTCCTCTGTCCTGGGCACTGAGATAGGCATGAACTGTTTGTCCATGATAATGAACAACACCTCCAACAGAATGACTCATTAGGTTGGACCGAGAAGTTCACAGGCCAAAGGAGAGAAGGCGAAGAAGGCCTAGGCAGATCGCCTTTTGAGATTTACCAACACATAAATGCTGCCATCTCCCTCTCTTGGAGAGAAAAAAAAATACGGCTAATATTAATCATCATGCCAGGTTTTGTATGGCACTTTGCAGTTCATGACATGCTTTTGAGTCCATTATCTCTTCTCACTGTGTGAAGTGGGAGAGCAAAGAGGCTGGTATCTTCGGGGAGTGAGCAGCCGTGGTTCCCCAAGGAGTCAAGCCTGGTGAGGTGGGTGGGTGCTAGAGCAGCAGGTGGGCTGAAGTCATTCTTGCTGAGAATGTCCAGTAGAGGTCAATCCCCGGAGTTAGTGTTTTCCTTGAAACCTTTAGCAAGCCATGCCAGACCAGAAACTGGGTAGTCTGCCCTGGTTTTTCTGCCCGGAACCTCATTCTCCTTGGATTGAATACTTGGTTGGTGCTGGACATCATTTCCAGCCTTTGTAGGCCTCTCTCCTAAGTGCTGGGCCCTGTCCTTCAGCTGTGGCTGCTGCTAGAGTCTTCCTTCAACAGAGCTGGATCACACTGGGACGAAGTGGCTGCTACCAATTGGACCTTGTGAATTGCCACTGTCTTGAGAGTCCATCTGCTGTGTGTGCCTTTTCCTTAGAGACTTTTAAGTAACTGTAGGGGCTGGGCATGGTGGCTTATGCCTGTAATCCCAGCACTTTGGGAGGCCGAGGTGGGCGGATCACTTGAGGTCAGGTCAGGAGTTCGAGACCAGCCTGGCCAACATGGTGAAACCCATCTCTATTAAAAATACAAAAATTAGCTGGATGTGGTGGCACATGCCTGTAATCCCAGCTATTTGGGAGGCTGACCAGGAGAACTGCTTGAACCTGGGAGGCAGAGGTTGCAGTGAGCCGAGATCACACTACTATACTCCAGCTTAGATGACAGAGTGAGACTGTGATTCAAGAAAAAAAAAAGACAATTGTAGGTGGTAAAAGGACTCAAATTTAGCAGTTAAATATTGGCATCTGCAGGAAAACGTTGTTGTTTTAATCTTCCAGAGCTGGTTTGATCTTAGTTTCTTGCTGATGGCAGGAAAAATTGCAATGATAACAAAAACACAGATACCACTGCCAGCACCACCATCAAAAACTGTCTTTAACCTTGACAATGGAAGGCAGCATTTTTTCTTAAGAGTCCCCATGACGCAGTAAATAATAAATCAATGAAAATTCACCTTCTTTTTCAGGTCCGTGATTCCCCTCTCAGGCAGGCTCTTCTCCTCCAGTCCCCACTTTGCCAAGAGGAAGTCTGGGTTCAAGGCATCTTTCTGTCTCCTGGCTTTGATGGGCTTGCCTGCCTGGGCACTGTCCTCTAGCTGACCTGCTCACCCCTGCTTGTCCCAGGGCGGCTCTGTCCTCACTAGCTCCCCTGCTGAAGTGCACACTGCTAGGGGGAACTTGGAGTCTCTTTTCTTGGTGTAGACTGAGCTTGGTGAATGTCCTGGGAGCTTGGCATGAGGGAGCTTCTCCATTCCTATGTCACGCTCCTAGGATAGGAGGACAGCAGCAGGGATGTTGTCTTTGGCCACCTACACCACTCCCTTGGTCATTTCTAATTTGCTACGCTGTACCGTGGTAGATACCTTGCCCAAGAGAAGGTTTTTCTGAGGCCCGTCTGATTTTCCCGGGATACGCAGGGAAGCCAGGCGTGAGCAGCTATGTACTGTCGTTTCCCTGCACACCTGTCTGATGCTATCAATTTCTTTTCTACCCCCAGAGGTTTCAACCATTAGAGAGAGCCAGAAATTCCTATCTGACCTCTTGCCTTTTCATTTTCTCTCTCCTGGCTCTTCCACTAGCAGTGGAAGGATGTCCTATTTCATTTTTGTTTAGCTGGGAGCATCTTTATGTCATATTCTGCTTCCAAACTCTGTGATCTTCATCGATGTCTTCCTCCACCTTCTCTGGGCAGCACACTTTTTTAGTCTAGTCTGGAAGAAGAGATTCAGGGACAAGGAAAAAAGAAACTGGATGAGTGAAATTACATTTCCAAAAGTAATTCCATTTTTTTCTCATGTCTCTCCTAAAATGTCATGGAACTTTATAGCATCAATGTCTGTCAGCATGGATTGACAAGCACCCTGGACTTTGGATGACTTCCCTACAGCCCCAGCTGGGCCTGGCTGGCTGTCTCCCTTCTCCACTTGGCCACAGCATAACCTGCAGTCAAGCCACAAGAGTGACCTCAAGGCCTCAGGCCACTTTTCCAGCCTCAGCTTTTCTTATGGGTCCAGCCCACTCACAGCAGAAATGTGCCAACGTTTGGGTTGGTAAGTAATGGATAAGGTTTCACATTTACTATTTTCATTTCTGAATCTCTCCTTACTGCAGTCAAGCCAGGAAGTCCTGAAAGAACACTCTTCAGAATGTTTTTAAGTAAAACAACAAGTTTTTGTTAATTTAGGGCCAACTCTTGAGTAAACAGATAGAGCCCGAGGCATTCTACACCCTGTAATGTGTGGACTTCTTGGGCTTTTTTAAAATAAAGATGAATAGTGAGTGTTAAACGCCAAGACTTAATAAGAATCAGTTCTTCCTGGGAATCGGGTTGGCAGGGTAGGGGTGGGGGAGTGCTTTATTTGGGGATAGAAACACAAAATTTGTTAGCCTTCCCTCCCTCCCCCCAGTATCTATATGGCTCAAAGCTTGGGAAAGGAGAGCAAGCTATGAGTAATAAACTGCATTAAAACTTTCCCCGGCTTGTCCATGGCCACGTTACTGCATTTAAAGAGTGAATGTAGAGTCAGAACAGGGCTTATCTGAGCCTACTGAGGGGCTCCTGGTGGGGTCCTAAGGTGGAACGAAACAGCCACATGGCTTCAGGTCAGATGGGATTCCACCTGAGGACAGGAGCCTTTGCTCCTCTCTGTCCTTCCTCCTGGTGCTCATCTCATTGTTTCATCTGCTGGGTCCCCTCCTTCCCTTCTGAGCCCTCCCCACCCTGCTCTCCCCACTGCCCCAAAACGCACCCCTACCTTCCAGCTTTGGCGCTTTGCTCAGCCTCTCCCTGCTGGTGATGCATCCTCTATCCTCTTTCAGTATCATCCAGGACCCTCTGAATCCCAGGTCTTCAGCCCTCTGGGGCGTGGCCCTGCAATCCTGCACCGTGCTGCCTCCCGCAGCACTCCTGCCACTCACTGGCCTCGAGTGCTCGCACGCTAGCTCTGCTGCTGGCTCTGCTGGGCCTCGGTCTTGGCCTCCGTTGTGCTTTGGCTTTCTTGAGACGAGGCCAGGGTCTCCTTCTCCCTGGGCTCCTGTCATCTACCTTGGGCGTTGGCCTGTCATCATGATCAGTAACAGACAACTGGGTAATGCATGGCATCTTTCTTCCCCTCCATAAACTAAAACTCAACTGGCACTGAATCACCCTCATCGTTGCGAAATGATTGGACAAGCCAAATCCCTGGTAATTCCTCCTCCCCTAGCTCAGCTGGTGCCAGCCACCTGCACTCTTACCAATGCTGGGTCCCTGTGGCCGAGAGAGAAGGCCGAGTCACCCCGTTCACAGACAGCAGAAGTTAGCATCGTGTTTACCTCTGGAATGGGATTCTTGAGAAGTCTTTTATTTTTTAACTCAGGTTTTCTGGTAGAAATTATCAAAAGAACAGGATTATGTCTCAGAAATATAGCAATATACTCTCTTTCCTCAGTGGGTACTGGGAAAATTCTTTAGTAAATCCTGATTTTCCAGAAAAAGAAAACTTGGGAAGTTTTCTGTAGGTTTTGGTGAACAAAACAAGGCTTTTATTAACAGAGTGATGGTGATGAGGATGAGGATGACGGTGCTGAGTGCCGAGGGGTCTGCTTTTGAAGCTTTTTCTTTGGTACGTTGTCATTATTCTTTAAAATTGATAAAATACGGATATATATGAAAAGAAGAATAAAGAAAAATTAAATCGGTTATATTAAATTAGTAACATTTGACACTGAGTTTCAGGACAGTGTCTAATATGGAAGGTCTTTATAAGTATCAAAGGGAATGAATGAACTCAGAGGATGATAAATATCTGCCAGACATTTCCTCCTTCCATGTATATACACATATAAATACTTGTTATATTAATATGTAACATGCTTTTTTTGAGATAGGGTCTCGCTCTCTCACCCAGGCTGGGGTGTGACCTACGGATGGAGCTTCTTCGTTCGCCTCTGCAGCTGAGTGTGAACGCAGGGAGCTTAATCTCTCGCCGTTTCCTATGGTCTTGTGAGCATCACTGTCGTCTGCATTGTTGGTTGGTGGTGGTTGTGCCACTACATTTCTGCTGCAGCGGTAGTCTGCTGACACACAATCTAACACAATCTAACAGCTGGATTGTTCCCACGTTAGGGACTAACTCCCTTGCTGACCCGAGTCTGGCTGCCTGCTCAGGTCTCCTTCTTCCTTCCCGGTTCCTGGACCATACCAGGCTCTTTGTCACCCTGGAGCTCTTGCTCATGCCATTCCCTGTGCCATAAATATCACCCTCCCTCTGATCACATGGCTGGCTCCTTCTTAGGGTCTCAACTTCCAAGGCACCTCCTTCATGGAGCTTCCCTGACCACTCCTGTGAACACATTCTCTGCCCTCTTTGAGGTTCCTCATCGCAGCTCCCGTTCCCTTTTCCCTGCAGTACTTCACATTTTGGAAGTACTGAGTTGTCCACTCACTTAGGGCCTGCCTCCTTGGGAGTCATGAGTGTTGTTTTGTGTATCTGTATGGGCATGCATGGAAACAAACCCGTAACTGACTGGAGAAAAGGTGGCTCCACCAAACTCATTAATTTACACGAACCAAAAGGCAGACCCATCTGGGAATTTTTTTTTCTCCCTCTAAATGGGCAGAATTGGCTTATTGTTTTGGTATCTGGAAGGTAGAGCTATAGAGAAAGGCTTCATAAGCTTCAAAGATCTCCCCAGGTGATCTCATCCATACCCAAGCCTGCAAATGTCACTCTGATTCTGACAGTCCCTAATTTGCATCTCCAGGAAGGCCTCCTCTCAATGCTCCAGCCTCTTATATCCAGTGGCCTTCTTGGCAGCTACACGCAGGTGTTGGACACACAGCTTAAGCCAGGCATGTCTTTAATAGAGCTCTGGATCTTTCCCCAAACTGTTCCATTCTTTCCGCCTCAGTAGTTGGTGCAATCTTTTACCTAGTTCCACAAACTCTGGGAGCTGTCTGCAATGCTTCCCTCTTCTTCAGGTCTTCCTTCCCCATAAGCAATTTGCCCGGTAGTCTGGTTCTTTCTACTTCCACCATATATGTTGAGTCTCCTCACTTCTTTCCAACTTGACCGCCGTCCCCCACAGGTGTCCCTTCCTGATACACGAGAGACTCCCTGATGGGTTTCCTGTGTCTTCTCTTGCTTTTCAATTCGGTCTCCACACAGTAGTCTTTTTAAACCTTAAGTTGGATCTCATCACTCTCCTTTCCAAAACTTCTCATTGAATTCCTGTTGTACTTAGGGTAAAATCCCAGCTCTCTATCTTGATCCATGAGGCACCCATGGATCTCTGTGACCCTGTCTTGTGCCTCCCACCCTTTCCCCACAGTCCAGCCTTGATGCTTTTCCCAGTTCCTGGACCACCACAGGCTCTTTTTCACCTGGAGCTGTTGCTCATGCCATTCCCTGTGCCATAAATACCACCCTCCCTCTGACCACATGGCTGGCTCCTTCTTAGGGTCTCAACTTCCAAGCCACTTCCTTTCTGGGGCTTCCCTGACCACTCCTGTGAGCACATTCCCTGCCCTCTTTGAGGCTCCTCATCGCAGCTCCCTCTTCCTTTTCTTTGCAGCACTTCACATTTTGGAAGTACTGAGTGGTCCACTAGGTTAGCGCCATGCTCCCTCCCTGAGTCATGAGTTCCAAAGGGCCAGGCTGTATTCACCTTGTTGAACATGGTACCCCTAGACCTAGCAGAGGGCTTGGCCCATGGTATTCACCTTGTAATAATCATATGTTGGATCAACTTTGAAGACCTGCAGAACAGGGCTAGTAATGCTGCCCAGTTTACTACACTGAGTTAAAAAAGATCATGGGCATGAAAGTGCTATGTAGGGGCTGAGTGTAGTGGCTCACACCTGTAATCCCAGCACTTTGGGAGGCCGAGGTGGGCAGATGATGAGATCAGGAGACTATCCTGGCCAACATAGTGAAACCCCGTCTTTACTAAAAATACAAAAATGACCTAGGCATGGTGGTACGTGCCTGTAGTCCCGGCTACTTGGGAGGCTGAGGCAGGAGAATTGCTTGAACCTGGGAGGTGGAGGTTGCAGTGAGCCGAGATTGTACCACTGCACTCCAACCTGGGCCACAGAGCAAGACTCCATCTCAAAGAAAAATAAAAAAAAAGAAATTGCTGTGTAGGTTGTACATGTACTAGCAAATAATATCAACAATGTCAGTGATTAGCTGGGTCTACGGGGAGAAACAAGTGTGGAGGGAAAAAGTCTAGGCTTGATTGAAAACAAAAAAGCAGCCCTGTTCTTCTAATTCTAGAAGTAGAGTTTCCAGCTTGACAATGGTGACAGACAATGGGACAACTTTGTAATGTATATTTTCTAATACTTCCTTTCTTGCCTTGGCTGCTAAGAAGCTTAAAGCTGAACTTGGTACTAAATTGTCATGCAAAAATTAGCTCAAAATGTTCTGTTAAAAATAGATAATGTTATGTGAAAATACCTACTGTCCTGCCTGACACAGGAGAAGCCCAATATTAAATATTAATGTCCATATGAATAGTGTAAGATTTTATGATGTCTTTACCATTTTTATGATAGACTACCCCAGATCCTCTTTGGAAGCAGGGAAAGCTTCAAACGATTTTTTTAATGTCATAGAAATAAAATTATTCATAATTCCAAAAATTGGAAACAACCCAAATGTCTATCAACTACTGAGTGTAAAAATGACATGTATTTATCAGGTAATATTCGACAATAAAAAGAAGTGGAGTACTGATACATGCACACCACGAACAACCTTAAAACATTCCGCTAAGTGAAAGAAGCCAGTCATGAAAGAGCATAGACTGTAAGATTCCACTTTATGAAACCTCCAGAATCGGCCAATCCAGAGACAGAGAGTAGATTGGCGGCTGTCTAGGGCTGAGGGGCTTGGAGGGAATGGGAAGTGATGTGAATAGATGTTTGGAAGTAGTGAAAACGTTTCAAAGTGGATGGTGTTGATGGAGGCACAACTTTTTGAATACACTCAAAGCCATTGACTTGTATTTTATTTTATTATATGTTTTGAGACGGACTTTTTCACTCTCTTCCATCTGGAGTGCAATGGCACGATCTTGGCTCACTACAACCTCTGCCTCCTGGGTTCAAGCAATTCTCCTGCCTCAGTTTCTTGAGTAGCTGGGATTACAGGCATGTGCCACCACGCTTGGCTAATTTTTGTATTTTTAGTAGAGATGGGGTTTTGCCATGTTGGTTAGGCCGATTTCAAACTCCTGACGTTGTGATCCACCCACCTCTGCTTCCCAAAGTGGTGGGATTACAGGCGTGAGCCACTATGTCCAGCCTAAATGGGTGAATTCTAATGGTATGTGAATTATATTTCAGTAAAGCTGTTACAATTAGAATTAATTAATGGAATTAAGAGCACCCTGGCTCTCTGATGACAGCATGGCTGAACAGGCCAAGGACAGTGGCTTTGTGTCAAATGCTCACTCTGATTAGGTCCCATCCTCCCTCTCTTTCCCCTTCCCTCTCTTCCTCACTTCCTCTCTCCTTTAAATATTTTCTCAGCGTTCTTCAGGACCCTGGACCAGAGATGGAGTAGACTTGGCCTTTATCCTCAAGGAACCAAGCATAGTTGGGGCAGGCAGGACCGGGTGGAAAAAAGATGTGTGCAGGGAGAGGCACTGTGAAGACCTCATGGAGCTCCCTGGGTGCAGACAGAGCCTTGGGGGATTCTGGCGAAGGAGAACTCTGCGTGGAGAAGCATCTTGTGTCACAGCAAATACTGTTTTATTTCTTCTTTCTTATATGAATTCAATGGACAATTACTGTGCGGGGTACTGGGTACAGAGATGCGTAAGAACAGGTGTCCCCAAAGAGTGGGGTGGGGGCGCAGGAAAGAACCACGGAAGCCTAGCGGGGTGGGTGTCAGAGGCAGAGGGGCGTCCAGAGGGGGCCGCTCAGCGGAACCGGCCAGGTTTCCGGGAAGTCAGTGCTGGAGACAAGAGACTGTGCTCGGCTTGGTGAAGCAGCTCCCAGCTTGTGATTTGTCTGTAGACAGCTCGGTTTGGGTGAGCCCCAGGGCTTTCCTGACTGTTACCGGCCTAATCAAGGCAGAAGGCAGCGTGGTGACCTCCCTCCCAGGCGCGGGGATGCAGCTGTGAAGGCCTGGCTGGGAGTTGCTTTGAGGCCGGAGGGGGTCTCCTCCCCCTGACGGCGCCTCTTCCGAGGGCACAGGGGAGTTGCTGCGCAGGCCGCCCCTCCCCGGGAGAGGAGGGCAGGCTGCGTGGCCCGGCAGGGTGGCGCGCGGCGGGCGAGGCTCCAGCGCGAGATGCCAGGCTCTGTGCGAGACGTCTGCCGCTAGAGGGAGTGCCGTGTCGCTCTCCATCCCCAGCACCGACTCCCAGGGCCGCAAACCCGTTTGGGCGGAAGCCAGGGCTTTGGGGCTTCCTGGAAACTCTCTAACCCTTGCCCTCTCCGTTTTGAGATTTCTCAGAAGCTGGACCTCAGAATGCTTTGCATAGTTTGGCAGAATTTGCTGAGTCTGTTCCAGTCCCGTGGGCCTGGAATCCGGGATGCGGTCTCTGGCGTGGGCAACCCTGGGCTGGCCTCCGGAGGGCAGGGATGCTGGCAGCAGAGAGAAGCGCTCGAGGGCCTGAGACAGGTAGAAGGCCTGGGTTTTGTTTCCCTGTGTGCAGTCCCGTCTGGCGTTCAGAGCTGCGAAGGACAGATCCCTGGGTTCTGGGCAGGGGCTCGGCTCTGGACCACCTACGAAGAATAGTTTAGTGCTTAAAAGGAGAGAAGGGGACTCAGGCATGAGAACTATCAGGCTGGCAGGCCATGGAGTTGGTGTCAGAGACAAACACAGGGGCCAATGGAGCTGATGGGCCCCGCGGGGTGGGTGGGTGGGTGGCAGCACCCATCTGGTCAAGAATGGCTCTGCTGTGGCTTCCTCAGCGCTGCTCCTAGGTAAAGGGAGCAGAAGTTAACGGTGGATGGCCCCAATTTCAGGCACGAGAGGCTGTCACTGGCTCAGGTGGGGTTGGCCTCCTGAGGTGATTGGAGGATGGCTGCCACCTTTGGCGGTGGGAGTAAGACTGGAAATGTAGGGGGAACAGAGAAAAAGCTCAGACCCGCAGTCCCACCAGCATGGCCACTACGCTTTTGAATTGCATCCTAGACCTCTTCTGACCCAGCCCTGTGAAGGGCTGCAGGAGGTTCGAGATCCCTTTTCTCTCTCTAGCATTGACTCTTGGGTCTGGGAGACAGACCACCCTTTGCAACCTCTGGGCCCAGGCGGCAGGTGTGCAGGGGAGTGCACCGGGGGCCTGGCGGCCGGTCCCAGCTCCCCACCGAAGCTGTGGGAAGCCTGTGACACACCATCTGCGATGGAGCGGGTCAGAGTGGGCCTGCTGAGGCTCCTGTCACTGCTGCGGTTAATGCTGCCGATTACCATGGTTACCCGGAGGCTGGAAGCTCTGACAGTCAAAGGCAGAGCAGGAGAAGGAAGTCCTCTCCCTGCTCCGAGCCACATGGCCGCCTCTCAGTCTCCCTGGGTGGGCAGGATTCTTCTGGAAAATAAAAGTGCCTAGACCAGAGAAGTTGTTCTGCCAGGTTCAGCTATCCATGCATCATCTATCACCAAGGGTGGGGGCCTTTGGGGAACCCTGCTCTTAGCACAGTCAGTTGGGGGAGGCAGAAGGGGAGTCTGGGGCTTGCCTTTGCTTTGCTCAGTCTTGGAAAGATTGAGAAAGGGTAGCAAAGATGCTGGTCTGTCCTTAGGGAGCTCTGAGTCAGAGGAAGGAAGCATTTCGGGAGCTGGGTGGTGGATTCGGCGTCGACTCCTGAGGACCTAGGAATGGCTTTCCAGTCCTGTGCTTGCAGTGCCAGCTTGGGGCTGTGATCCTACCCTCTCCAAATAGGGCGCTGGCGAGGGAGTCAGGACACCTGCCTTGCCAGTCGTTATGGGCTCCAGCTCCCGCTGGGTCCTGGTTTCTCCATCTGCAAAATGGGGTTAATTATTACTAATCCCCCACCTATTTCAAGTCTGTGGGGAGGATTTTGAAACGAATAATTTTGTGCATTGAAATGAGCCAACAGATTTCAAGTCTTTGGAGAAAAGGCCTTATTTATTATTATCATCAACTCATTGAGCAGAAATTCCATTTATCTCCTTTACTGCCTCTCTGGTGCTGCATGAACTGAGAGCCATATCACCTCTGCAAGATGACGGGGCCCTGCACAGTTGCCCAGATCCCAATGCTGGATCATCCTGGGACCTGGAGAGACCAGGTGGGGCTTCATCTGAGCTTCAAGGGGACATGGGGATCAGAGGGGAAAAAATGGGACAAGAACTTTAGGTGCAAATGCTCCTGCGGAAGTCTGAAGATTCTCAAACAGGGTGCCTAGTCTGCAGGGGAGGAGCTGGGGAGGCGGGCAGAGAGTCTGTCCTGGGGCCAGGGGGCCAGGGGCCTGGTTTCGAAGTTTTTTCTTTGGTGTGTTATCATTATTCTTTCAAACTGAGAAAATACAGATATACATAAAAAGAGGAATCAAGAAAAAATTAAATTAGTTTTATTAAATTAGTAACATGTTGATACTGAATTTCAGCACAGTTTCTAATATGAAAGGTCTTTATAAGTATTGAAGGGAATGAATGAACTCAGAAGATGATAAACTGTTGGTAAATATCTGCCAGAAATTTTCCCCTTCTGTATATATACACATATAAATACTTGTTATATTAATATAGAAGGTACTTTTTTTTTTTTTTAGGTAGAGTCTTGCTGTCTCACCCAGCCTGGAGTGCAGTGGTGCAATCATGGCTCACTGTAACCTCTACTCCCTGGGCTCAAATGGTCCTCCCACCTCAGACTCTCAGTAGCTGAGACTACCGGTGCAAACCATCACTCCTGGCTTACTTTTTTGTATTTTTAGTACAGATGAGGCTTCGCCAGGTTGCCCAGGCTGGTCTCAAACTCCTGAACTCAAGCCATTTGCCCACCTTGGCTTCTCAAAATGCTGGGATTGCAGGAGGCCTACGTAAGATGCTTTGAACGATAGGGTTATACTGCACTAGGCTCTCCTGAATCTGTGGTTTCGATTTCTGAGGTTTCAGTTACTGGCTGTCAACCGTGGTCTGAAAATAGCTGGGTTCAGTACAATAAGGTATTTTGAGATATTTTCAATTTCCGTAACTTTTATTATACTATATTATTCTAAATATCCTATTTCATTATTAGTTATTGTTGTTAATCTCTTACTGTAACTAATTTATAAACTAAACTTCATCATAGGTATGCATGTATCAGAAAAAGCTGGCTGGGCACGGTGGCTGCCACCTGTAATCTCAGCACTTTGGGAGGCTGAGGAGAGTGGATCACTTGAGGTCAGGAGTTTGAGACCAACATGAAGCCTGACCAACATGGAGAAACGCTGTCTCAACTAAAAATATAAAATTAGCTGAGTGTGGTGGCCCATGGCTATAATCCCAGCTACTTGGGATGGTGAGGCAGGAGAATCACTTGGACCTGGGAGGCAGAGGTTGCGGTGAGCCGAGATCACGCCATTGCGCTCCAGCCTGGGTGACAAGAGTGAAACTCTGTCTCAAAAAAAAAGAAAAGAAAAGGAAAGGAAAAGGAAAAAGCTGTATCTGCAGTTTCAGGTATCTACTGGGGTGCTTGGAGCATATGCCCCGCGGAGAAGGGGGTCTGCTGTATACATACTCATGTAAAACTTGTTTCCTCCCCTGAAAAATGTGAAGGAGATGATGAGTTTGAGGCTCCTCCTTCTCAGAAGTTTGGGTTTTACCCCTGAAGTCTGTGTGTCATTCAGATCAGGTCACGAGGTTGAAGTAAGGAAGGGGAACAGCATGACGTGAGGCCAAGGATGAGCCCCTCTGAGGTGCCAAAGTGACAGCAGACGTCCCCCAGAACACAGAGCTCCCCCTACATTGCACTTGGCAGCCACTGTGCCACCATTGGTGCGGTTCTTAGTCATGACTCCCTTTCAACCAGGGTTCCTGCTCTTGGAGGGAGGTCACTCACTGAAAGAAGGGTGCCTGCTGGGAAGGGTGTTTTTGGTCAGCTGAGCTTCTCCGGGGCCTCCTGGCATCCCTCTGTGTACCCGAGGACCTTTGTCACTGTGTGCTCTCAGACTCTAGCAGCCCGCATGCCTCGTCTGTGCAGACGGCTCCGCCTTTATCTCCAGGGCTCTGACTCCCAGGTCTCCCTGGCCATTGAGCTGCTCTCTGAGGACTGTCTGCTTCCTCACTGACCCTCTGGTCTCCCAGCACCCTCTCCATATTGTCCATACTTACATGGCGGCCTATGTTACTGGCGAGAGAGAAGGCGGACGTGACACAATCCTGGCACAGTCCTAGCCTGCCGGGCAGGTGGTCCCAAATGATATGCTGAAGAGGTCTGGAGACGCAAGACACACAGACCTTGTCCTCCTGGGCTGGATATGACAAGACCCCAGGGGTGTTTGGCTGCAGGACCCCTGGCATGGACACTCTGCCGTCTCCTTTCCTGAGGGTGTGGCCTGCGTACCTGTGACACGTTGCCCGGCACCTGTTTCTAGCCATTGGCGGGCTGCCGGGTAAGATGAACTGTTGGGTCCTGAAAACCATGGCCCCCGAAGCCTCTGCTTTTAAAGTTCTGCTGTCAGACTTTTATACTTTCTCTACGTTGAGGGCTGTTGTTCATCCTCTGATCGCCACGCTTCCTCTTGGCTTGGAGAAAGCCATGGAGCAAATGCTGTTCCCGTTTTGGGGGCGGGGTGCCTGGAGAGAAGTCTGGCTTGTCACGGACAGACTGGATCAGGGGCCTAATCAGACAAAGAGAAACTCAGCTGGGACAAACGTGAAGCTCTTCAGTGAGGCCGTCCGTCCATAAAGACCTGCATGGACACACACACAGGGAATGCCGACGACACTGCTCAGAGTACAAGAGATATCAGGCCCTCACCTGCTTCAAGTCCCCTAGAGCAAAGCTGGGTAAGACGTCTAACCCGTCACTCTCCAATTGGTGTTCTGGAGCTCTGAGCACTGTTCTAGATTCACCGAATAAGTAGTGGATTAAAAAATGGCACGTGCCTGGAGGACAGTGTGGCTGGAAACCGTGGGCTTTGAGGAAAGGCAGCTCAGGATCTCTCAGTTGGAGAAGGGAAGGCTCGGAGGTCCCTCAGAGGTGTGCACAGATATCCGGGGACTTGCCGTTTTGTAGAAGAAGACTCATTTTGTGTGCAGATGGTGGGTGCCTTGAAGGAAGTGATCTTGCCATCACTGGAGCTGGTTCTAGAAACTTCCCTTGGTGAGGATGTGGGACTAGATGACATTTAAAGTTGCTCTCAGCTTGAAGTGTCTCTGCATCCAAAAATGATTTTGAAGTATCCTTGTAGGGCTCTGAAATGTCTCCTTACCTGGGACAGACAAGAGTGGACAATTCCTCTTTCACAAGACTTAGTGCCTCTCTGAAGCAGCTCAGTCTGGGCCTGTAAGGATCCACGTGTGTGCGAGAGAGTGTGTGTGTGAGAGAGTGTGTATGTGTGAGTGTGTGTCAGTGTGTGTATGTGTGTGAGAGTGCATGTGTGTCAGAGCGTGTGTGTGAGTGTGTGAGTGTGCATGTAAGTGTGTGTGCGTGTATAGCATTTGTGGTGGATTAGATGGTTATTGAGCAAATGCTCACTCAATATTACTCCTTCCTTTGCTGATGGCATATATTTGCCCCACTCACTTTGGGCATGGCTGTGTAACCACTGCATGAAAGTGAGAGGGTGCCGAGGGTTCAGATGTCCATGTTTGTCCTCTGGTGCTCCTGCCCCCACCATGAGATAAGGTTGTTGCAGTTCCAAAATAAAGAGACCCATGGAACAAACCATGTCCACGCCCAGCCGAGAGCTAACCCCAGTCAACCCACAGACCTGTGAGTGAATAGAAATAAATATCTGTTGTTGGAAGCCACTGAGATTTGGGGATTATTTGTTACCCAGCATTATCACAGCAAAAGCTGGCTGCTGAGTGTTCCTGGAATTCATAACACAGAATAACTTTAATACTCAGGCCTGCGGGAGGGCCTCTGGTCTGTGGTGCTTGCACTGAGGAATCAGGGTTCAGTAAACAGTTGTTTTTCTCCAGACCCCTTTCCATGGCCTCTCCCTGGAGTGTGCAGCTCCTGCATTTGTAGGACAATCAACCACATTTACAAAATCCCATCTTCTCTCCAGTAACCCACTTCAACAGACTCTCAGAACTGTCTGTCCCTGACAAGGGTGATTCCTGTTCTGGAAGACATCAGCTTTATGAGGAAGACTGAGAGGATGGAAGTCAGAGAGATGGAGGGACCTTGGATGCTGCAGCAGAGGTGAGGAAAGTCCAGTGGGCAGGGCCCCTGGAAGGAAGGGAGCAGGGAGGCGGCGGATGCTCACGCGGCATGAGGATGTCCTTGCTGACCCCAGCCAAGGTATTCTGTGATGTCAGGTGAGCAGCTACTAAGTGCCTCTGCCTCTGACTACCCAGCACCAACATGCCAAAAAGTGGCTTTTAAAATGCCTCTGACTCTTATCTCTCTTCCATCACCCTCAGAAATGAAATCTCAAACAATTTAGCAGGGTTTGATGCAGAGAACAGTAAGTAGATCCAGGTTCAGGCAGAAACAGAACAGAAGGAGTCAAAAGCCCTAGAGAAAAGCATGCCTGGGCTTGGAGAGGACAAAATAAAATAGCGGAGACATTTATACGGGTCTCCCCTACCTCTCAGAACAAAACAATTATGAGATAAGAGAGGCATGGATGGGAGGAAATTCTTTCATTTTTCACATTGCAAGCTAGAGAGATCCAATAGCCTGTTTATGAAGAACAATAAAAAAGATACATGAACTCAGTAAAGAGGTTGTTACAAATATATCGGATGGTTTTGAAAGGCCAGGGTTTTCTCCCCGCTTTTGGATAAAGCTGTCAGCTAAGTATTAAAAGATTTTTTTTTTTTTTTTTTGCAAAAAGCAATAACTGGCACCAGCAGTTTGTTACAATTGGCAGAAAGAGTTATCACTTTTATTTAGGATTTGGAAATGCAATCAAAGAGGGGCAGATTGGAGCTTGAATTAAATGAAGCTTAAACAAGCAAAAAGAAAAATCTCGGCTGGTCTTTTAAACAAACAAACACAAAAATTACAGTTCCTTGTTGTTAATTTGAAGCTATAAAGAATTTGACACTCACACTTGATTAAATGGTGCCAAGCAGAATGGTTGCTACTTTTTTTGTGTGTTAAGTACTGAATGTTCTGATCATTTTAAAAAGGAAAAACCCATTGTTTTTGGAAACTCCTGTGGGACCTGGCCAGGTTGTTTATGGGCGATCACAGGAAAGTTTCATTTGGTTGGTTTTACAGAAAATTATTTCTTTCCAGGATAATTTAAATAAATGAAAAAGCTGCGGGGATCATTTTTGTCTAGTTACCTGTTTTCCACATCTGCTCTGTTTTATAATTCCTGAATACCAAATTGCCCTCTGAAGTTGTGAAAACATCTCTGCCTAAGAGCTACCCTCAAATTATTGTTTCAGTTTTGTTTGGATTCATCCTGATACCGAAAGCCTTTGTATTATCTGGTAAGTTCCACTACCTAGATCACAGCTCTAAGCATCAGGATGGAAGCAAAAAGTTTCTCTCAGAAGATGGAAGAGATGCCACAGAGTGCTTTCCCTAACTCCCAGGCAATCCAGCATTACCTACGGGTCTGCGGACTCACTCAGAGCTGCACTCTTGTTTTAAAATCCAGAGTGAATTAGAAGTAAAGAGAGGTGCTTCTATGTGCAGGGGCAGTGATCATCAGAAGTGACAGCTGACAGTCTGGTAATCAGAGGCAGAAAAACTGCCAAACAGACACAAACTCACAGAACTCAGCAGTTTGGCTTTACATGGTGAAAGAATAAGTACTTGCCAAAATCTCACTTCAGTCTTAGGGATCCATGCCATTGAATGTGTAGTTCTTACCCTGTGTCTTGAGGGAGGGTACGGGGTTCCTCCTTATCCAGGGCTCCACTTCCTTGGGGCCCAGGCATGCACTGAGCCCTGTGTCTGTTCTACCTGCCTGGGGTATGCCTAACTGGCCACTGCAGATTTTTAGCATCACTCTGGACTCCAGAATATGAGCCCTGAGGCACCTGGAGTGGCTTGTTCCTTGCTCTCTCCTGGTGCCCCCACACAGTGAATTGTCCCCTATAAATACATATTGAATGAATAAGCGTTCTCTGTAACTTTCACAATAGTACTCAATATTAATAGTTTGAGGGTTTTGTTTTTGTTTTTGTTTTTTGTTTTCTTGAGATGGAATCTCGTTCTGTCACCCAGGCTGGAGTGCAGTGGCACAATCTCTCTGCTCACTGCAAACTCCACCTCCTGGGTTCAAGTGATTCTCCTGCCTCAGCCTCCTGAGTAGCTGGGATTACAAGTCCCAGCCACCATACCCGGCTAATTTTTGTATTTTTAGTAGAGATAAGGTTTCACCATGTTGGCCAGGCTAGTCTTGAACTCCTGACCTCAAATGATCATCCTGCCTCTGCCTCCCAAAGTGCTGGGATTACAGGTGTGAGCCACCACGTCCAGGAGGTGTGTGTGTGTGTGTGTGTATGTGTTTTAATAGCTAAAATTTTCTAAAAAGTGCTAATGTTTGGAGAGAAAATGCTCTGGTTTTCTCTCTCTCCAGCCCACCCATCAGCCTTCAGTGTCAAGTGGTGCACACAGGAGCCTTCAGGTAAAGGGAAAGATGTGGTAGGAGGCAGCAATGCAAATTGCATCTTATTTCCTCAATGAGACAATGTTACAATAAGGGGTATATTCCCTAGTCATAGCTTTTTTTGATATCTACATCATGATATCTAAATCCTGAAGTAAATGTTGGCTTGGAGTCAGGTAGACCTGCCATTGAAGTCTGCTCCTTCCAGCTAAGAGCTTTGCAAACTTGGGTAAGTCTTTTAACCTCTGTACACCTGGGTGTCCTCATCTACTAAATAGGGAGAAGAAGTACCCACCTTGAAGGGCCGTTGTGAGGATTAAACTCAATAATGTATGTAAAGTGCCTCGTGCATTACCTGGCACGAAATAAGTGCTCAATAAATTTTAATTCCCTTTCTTACTTCTCCTTTCTCCAATTCAATCAAGCATTATGATAGATGTGTTTCCTGTGCAGTGTAAAGCTTTTTAAAGTGCATATAAATCAATTAAATAGGGCAACGCTGTAACTGATCATATAACATTTATTTAAGAGATCTTGGGGTGAGGGGGAGAAGATTAGGGGCTTGCAGAAACTGGAAGAGAGATCTAGAAGAGGGCTGTTCAGGCGGAGACTCCTGCGACAAGGCTCGTGCACTCCCTGCTATAAATTCTATGAGAAAGAGCAGGGTGGATGCTGGGCTGTGGTTTATGATCGGGAATGTGGACATCAGAAGAGTGACCCTGAGTGGTTCTGGCTGCTGGGTGGGCACCATAGGAAAATGCAGAGTGATGGGAGGAGTCACTGAAATGGCTGTTCAGCCTGTTTTCCAACTGCAAGTTTTGTAAACGAATGAGCTCTTCAATGAGCGTAGGGGAAAACCAGCTGAGCCAAATCTCTATTTCTCAACACTTACATGTTGTGAAAAGGGAGGCACATTTGCAGGTACCTTGCCTGGTCTGTCTGCCTCAGGGCACGAATCTGGAGGCAGGATCCTTGAGGCTTTGTTTGTGTAACTCTGGGGAATGCTATTAATGTTTTTGGGGCAGGGAGTGGGAGTGGCGTGTGCCACAGGCAGAACACAAAGCGATTAAGGTCTGTAAGAAGTGCTCATTTAGCGGCCAGAGAATGGCCTGAAATGTGATTCAGAGTCTAGGCAATCCTAAACTAAGCCATAGCCCACGGGGAAGGGCAGGGGGATTCTGTTAGTTCATGCAGAGTTCCTTGCTTTTAGAGCAGAATTTAGAGAATTCCTCAAAATAATCCACCTCATAATGGGAGGTTGTCTCTGCCATTCTTCAAGGTCAAGCTCAAGGACTTTCTCTTTGCCAAGCATCCCTGCCTTCTTATATCCTTGTATTCTCCCTAAGGATAAGGTAAGAACTGTCATGGGAGGTTAGGACTGTCTCTCTGTAGTTTTTGAATGTTGTAAGACAATTCTCCAAGGGTTTCTTGCATTCTGCATGTCTTGTGAGCAGAGACACCCATGACCCATGATCTTTGTTCCAGACTACGTCCTCTGGGATATTTGTACAGCAAACAGCCTTGGAACATAGAGTTGGTGTCTTCCTCTAGGGTAAGGAAGTATTTTTATTGTCCACTATAGTAAATATAATGTCTCCCTCTAGAGCGAAGGCCAGGTAGACTTATGCTCATTTTAAAAGGCTTGGATTTTCTAAGTTTGGGGTCCCTCAGTTGTGCAGCAAACCCACAGCCTGTGCCGCTTTTTCCTGGGCCCCTCCTCATTACCCTCCTGGGACCTGGGTAGGCAAGAGGAACCGATGCAAATGTGACAGACATGCTGCTTGCTGCACTGTGAGTAACAAAGTGTGCTTTGTTTCTGACCCAGGAGTCTCGTGTCTTTTGTCAGCATCCATGAAACTGTGGTAGGCTAACATGTTAGCTTGCAAGTAGGATACAATGTAGGACCCTTCACAGCTCTTGTTAGTGAACTCAGCAAAGGAGACCAGTGGCTGTCCTGGGCTGGGGTCAAGGTTATGCCTACTTGTAGGAGGCTAGTGTTGTGCCTGGTAACAACCTGGGCAGCAGCTTTCTCTTGGCGAGCTCTTGTGTGCACTCACTCTTTCTCTCTCTCTGCTTCCCCTGAGCTTCTTCCTGTTGGAATTTTCTGCATCTCTGAGCCTCATGAGAGGACTGGAAGTTTTTTCTCTTCCCCTTTCCCTGGAGGGCATCTCTGGGTTCCATTCACTCTGCCATTCCCTGCTCTACAAGGAGAAGTCTGCGTCAGGGCTTCTGGCTCTAACTCCCTCTCCCTGCCACTTGGTTGCTTCCCATTCCTTTCTCCAGCAGGTGTGGCTTGCTGCTTCTTCTCTTCCTTCCAGTCCAGTCCTTGGTGGTCCACTTGCCCTCAAGCCTGGTTCACTTCTTGTTTGGTAATTTTCAGATTGACTCCCAACCTTGGTAAGAATGTTCCAGGGATGGCACTGAGGCCAGACTTGCTGGAGTCCCTTGTCACATGTGAGGCCTGTTTCCAGTCTTCCCCAGGTCTCTTCCTGACCTGCCTCAGGCTGCAGAAACATAAGTGCCCATCTTTAGCATTGGCCAGACTGGGAGCCTCTGCCAGGCAGGGCCTGCCTGCTTGCCCTGTGTACCCTTACCTGCCCTTTCCCTTCCACAGCCCATCCCCAGCACAGAGCCTGGCACACACTGGCGAGGAACAGTGGCTCACTGAAGAAACACAATGGGGAGAGATCCAAGTCATTCTATACTGGACAGCAGGCCTGTCCGCTTGCTAGTTTCTTTCTCTTTATTCTTACCTCACTTTATTTTTTTTTTTTTCTAAATATGCCATGCTATAGTAACTTCCTTAATCTTCTCCTCTGGTTGAAAAATATTTTGTAATATTTGCATTATTCTTACTGGTTTGAACATCCCTAGGCCAAAAACCCAAAATCAGAAATGCTCCAACTATTCCTGTAATTGCAATCAAGCAGTAAAGCAACTAGCCTTGGCTGAGCATGCCCAGCTGTGGACCTGATCATGGTCATGCTGGGTGGAGCTCAGAGCTCTATGGGGAGGAAGTGCAATGAGATAGGCCTCCAGTGTGACACAACGAGGTTCAAGAGCCCAGAAGAGAAGAGGTGAGCACGGCTTGTGGGTCAGGAGAGGCTTCCCAGGAGAGGGAGGCTTGTGCTGGGCCCACCGAGCCTTCATCAGCATATGTTAACACAGGTTGAGCAACCCAAATCTGAAAATCTGAAGTTTGAAATGCTCTGAAATCTGAAACATTTTGAGCACCAACATGACAGCCAAAAAAAACAAAAACAAAAACAAAAACAAAAAAAAACAAAAACAAACAAATAAGAAAAGATGCTCATTGGGAATTTTGGATTTTGGATTTTTGGATTAGGGATGTTCAAACCAGTAAGAATAATGCAAATATTACAAAATCCAAAAAACTCCCAAATTGGAAACATTTCTGGTCCCAATTGTTTTGGATATGGGACTCTTACCTGTAGAAAACTGGAAATCCCTGAATTTGATTAAGTATTTGCTTCTTTAGGGTGGTGAGATGAAGCTGTCTTGTATGGATCTGCTTGTATCCCTCAGTGCCTGGAGAGATATTTTGTGTTTTTCCTTCCTCTGGACCCTTCCTCAGTCTGCCCAAAAGGCAGACGATGGCATTGGTTCAATCCTTCCACAAAGAGGGATGAATTTCACCTGTTTTAGTTGCTACACATTTCTCCCTTTTAAGTGAACAATGAAATGGATTAAGGAATGTGAAGAATTCTGCAAAACGGTGCCAGGCTGTGGACAGTGGTGGACGGTGGTGAATAGAGAAAGCATGTCCCTGCTCTTGGGGAACTTGCAAGCTAATGATAAAGGCAAATGAGGAATATCATGCTTTGTAGGGCAAGATTGTGCTGCTCTGGGAATGAGTGATGGAAGTGCCTATCTAGGCTTGGGTGGCCAGGGACAGCTATGGCAATGACATTCCTACAGCACTCTAAAGAGTGAGTATGGGGAAGCTAGGTGATAAAGGGGAGGAAAACTTCTGGGCAGAATAAAGTATGCAGGGCACTCGAATGTAGGTACATCCCAGAGGGAGCATAGTGAATAATGGGGTTACAAAACAAAAACCACAAGCTGAATGACCATGGATCTGAGGAATGAATGGGCTGGTCTGGGCCTTCGTATACGATGGACACACTGAATTTCTTGCCCCTGCCAGTTGGCCCCAAGCAGAGCCTCCTTTTGGGTGAGGCCAAGGTGGGTGCCATGGCTATGAGGCTGGATAATGGGAACTCAAAGGTGGTTTTCCAGGCCCTTGATGACTTTGGAGACTCTCTCTCCATAATATACGTTTTTGCAAATGCTTTGCCTAACTGGACTCCCTGGACTCAGCTTCCCCTGGCCGAATCTTTGCCTGAGATGGCACCTGCCATGGAGTTCAGAGTTGCAGTCCCTGCTGCAAAGTTCAGAGACCAGGACCTGGTGGCAAAGCTCGAGGGCAGAGCCCCTCGCCATGAAGTTCACAGGCTGTGGCCCATGGTATGTAGCAGCTTTCGGTGCCATCGTTGAGAGAAGCTCATTTAATATTTTCTAGCATTTTCCGAATTGAATGAGTTTGTCTGTGGATGCCAGGAGCATGCTCATCTGTCAGTTTTGACAATACAACAGAGTATACATTCTTTATGCTAAAAATAGGACAAAAGACGAGGCTCCAATGGCAGCACCAATGGAGTCTGAAAACTCCACCACGCCCCCTTTCCTTGGAGGTGATTGACAAAGGAATTTTATGTGTATGCTTTAGTAACCCAGAGCACGTCATACACCCCAGCGAGCCTTTGCAGCCCATTCACATCCCCCAGGCCCTGTCCCAAGGCCTCCTACCTGGAGTGGTCCATTGAGATATCCTCACTCACTGGGTCATTTTTAGGATGATGGTAGAGTACAGGAATAAGGATGGCTCTTGGTTTAGCATAAAACACCTGGAATCCAGTGGTTTCCAGTTCCAGATTGGCCATAACCATCTCCTGTGCCCGGCGAGGGGAGGAGCAGAAAGGACCCAGCCACGGGAAACTGTGTACCTGAGTCTACATTCTACTCTTTTAATCAAGATCATGGCCATACTAGCTACTATTTATTTTGTTTTGCTATTTATTTTTAATTTTGAATTGACAAATAAGAATTATATATATTTATAGGGTACAATGTGATACTATGATATATGTATTCTTTGTGGAATGACCAAATCAGGCCAGTTAACATCCATCATTTCACATACTCATAATTCTTTGTCATAAAAGCATGTAAGATCCCCTCTTTCAGCAATGTTGAAATATATAATATGTTCTCATTGACCGCAGTCACCACACTGTGCAATAGATCACCAGAACTGATTTCTCCTGTCTAACTGACACATCCCCCTTTCACTATCCACTCCCCTCTCCATGCCAGTCACTGGTAACCACCCTTCTGCTCTCTACTTCTGCGAGTTTGACTTTTCTTGATTTCACATGTCTTAGTCTATTCAGTGCTGCTATAACAAAACACCTGAGATGGGATTTGATAGAGAACAGAAATTTATTTCTCATTGTTGTAGAGGCTGGGAAGTCCGAGATCAAGGTGCTATCAGTTCTGGTGTCTGGTGAGGCCTGCTCTCTGCTTCCAAGATGGCACCTTTTTGCTCCAGAGGGGAGGAACCCTACGTCCTCCTCACGTGGTGGAAGGCAGAAGGGCAAGCTGGTGGAACCCTGAATGAGGCCTGTTTTCTACAGGCCGTGTAATCCTTTTCATGAGGGAAGAACCCTCATGGCCTAATTGCCTCTGTAAGGCCTCACCTTTTAATACTGTCACATTGGCAATACCTGAATTTTGGAGGGGACACATTCAAACCGTAGCAACAGATACATGAGATCATGTGATATTTGTCTTTCTGTGCCTGGCTTATTTCACTTAGCATGATGTTCTATAGATTTGTCTATGTTGTTGCAAATGACAGCATTTCTTTCTTTTTAAAGGCTGACTAGTATTCTATCGTGCATGTGTGTGTCACGTTTTAAAAATTCCATTCACCCATTGATGGGCGCTTAGGTTGTTTCCATACCTTGGCTACTGTGAAGAGTGCTGGAATAAACGTGGGAGAGCAGATATTCAACACGCTGATTTCAACACACTGATTTCAGTGCCTTTGGATATATACCCAGAAGTGGGATTGCTGGACTATATGACCATTCTCTTTTAAGATTATTTGAGGAGCCCTTACACTGTTTCCAAAATGGCTGTACTAATTTACATTCCCACCAACAGTGTGAAAGGGCTCTCTTTCCTCCACATCCTCGCCAGCACTTGTTATTTTTGATGATATAGCTGCCCTTTGTGGAGGCCTTCCTACATGCAAGTCCCGTGCTGAGTGCTTTAAGTGAATGATCTCACATGGTTTTCACACCAATCCTAAGAAGTAGGTACTGCTCACATCAGAGGAAACCAAGGCTTCTGGAGGACTCAGAGGGGAATTCATCACTCTGGCATGCATATGGGGGTGCGGGGGGAGATATGATTCTGTGAACTGTGGGCTTGATGTGGATTTTTTTCGTAGCTCTAAGTTGGGAGCAAGAGGAGATGGTAAGAAGGGTTTCAAGGGGGAGAGAGGCTGATTCAGGGTGGAAAACGGAAGATTTCCAAATGATTCTTGCACGTTTTTTGAAAGGCTGATGAAAGCATTGGCTTTTAAATTTAGCCACACCATCCCCAAATCCCTGCGGTGTGTTTCCAATGTGGAAAGTGGGACAGCAGAACACCAGCTTCTTTCAGTTGTTGTGTGAGAAGACCAGCTCAGGCAAGCTGCCTCAGCTCCAAAACACAGAGCGGCACGCAGTAGGTGTTTAATTATTTGTGGAATTAATCTGAGCTCCTGCTTAGGGATGTACACCTGCCAGTGTGTGTGTATGTATGTGAAAAAGCTGATAGCTCTTCCTCTGTCTGAGTCATGGCCTGGCATCCACAATATCTCTTATGCCCCTTTCAGATAGTCATTTGTCATCTGGGATCAGCAGGGGATGGAGGGGTAGGGGTGGGGTGACTTCTACTTTTGTCAGGGACCTGTCTGATTTACTTAGGGGCCATGACCATAGGTCTGAGGCCCCTAGATGCAGACGACAGGCCAGGAGTTTGGGGCTGGGCTACATTGGCTGGAGATTCGCTGGTACTCTGAGAGTCTGCAGCTCAGGGTCTCAAGGGAACCAAGCCTTCAGTTTCTTCTTCTTTTTTTTTTTTTTTTGAGATGAAGTCTTGCTCTATCACCCAGGCTGGAGTGCAGTGGCATGATCTCGGCTCACTGTAACCTCCACCTCCTGGGTTCATGCGATCCTCCTGCCTCAGCCTCCCGAGTAGCTGGGACTATAGGCGCGTGCACCACCGGCTTATGTTTTGTATTTTTAGTAGAGATGGGGTTTCACCGTATTAGCCAGAATGGTCTCAATCTGACCTGGTGATCCTCCCACCTTGGCATCCCAAAGTGCTGGGATTACAGGGGTGAGCTACTATGCCTGGCCTTCAGTTTCTTCTTAACAGTGTTTTTAGACAAAAAAGGTGGAAGAGGGGCCACTTTGCTGGCCATGGGGAAAATCCAATTTTAATTTTTCCTTCTCATCTCTAGGAGAAAGCTTGCATGAGAGAGCAGGTGGGCCAGGCTGACTTGTTCAGAGGCCAGATCTCCTGCCTGTGCCCTGGGTTTGTCTGACAGTCACAGATCATGGCCTGATTGGCACTGATCTTTCCCCAGGCTCTTGGTGCATGCCACCCTCTCCCCTCCTCCTTAGAGAACTGATGGCTCTGGTTCAGTCACTGCCTCACTAGAAGGATGCTTACTGTGTATATGGCCCCAGGCTGTTTGGGCTGTGGGGGTTCAGAGAAGAAAGAGGCACATCCCATCAGTTGCCACTCCTGCCTGACCCGGGAAAAAGTCCTACTCCTAGTGCCTGGTTAGGCTGGTGTGTTTGTCTTAGAGACTCTGGTGGCATCACACTCAATTCAGGAAACACTGATACCCTAGGGCACCCTGGTAGTGCTCCATCGTCCAGAGTCCCTCACTAGGGCAGAGGGCAAGGTCTCTGCCAGGGCTTTGGCCAGGAGCAGATAATTGCAGAGACTCATGCCACCCAAAGCAATATCAGCATCACCAGGGAGCTGGTTAGAAATGCAGGATCTCAACCCCCAACCCAGGCCTACTGAATCGGAATCTGCATTTTCACAAGACCTCAGGTGACTTGGATACACATGGAATTTTCCAAGCCCTGGCATAGACCCTTTCTCCAGGCATGAGGCTCAGGGCTCCCGCAGCCGCTCTGCAGCTCGCGGACATTTAGGTGGTACTCTTTCTCACCCCTTTACATCTTCCTTGCTGAGACCTGAAGGTGACAGACTCAGGCCTCCAGGCTCTTCTCAGAGTACTGGGGCCAGGTGTTGACCCCACAGTGTCTGTCATTGCTGAGTTTGGCTCATGTGAAATGAAATTCTATTCTCTTCTTTGGACTTGCACACTCATTTATCTGCAGAAGGACTTCCAAGGCTTCTGTGCCTATCAGATCATGCCTGAAGAAGTGCAGCTCAGTCTTTCCCTGTATACACACGCATACAACACACACACACACACACACACATACACACACACACACACAAAGAGAGAGAGAGAGAAGAGGGAAAGTCTTTGAAAAAGACATTACTTATTTCTTGGCTTTTTCACCAGAATCTGTGGTTAGGCTTGCTGGGGAGGAGCTTGCGAGACCCTGAATTAATGTTCTGAATACTTGTTTATGTGCATTTTCCCAGTATGAGAGAGGGTCCATGACTTTTCTAGGTTGTCGAAGGAGTCTATGACCTAAAAAAGCCACAGAACCCTTGGTCTCGGTCCAAGTTCGCTCCCTGGGATTTATTTGACACCTTTGCTGTTTGAAGACAAATCAGGAACTAACGGAAGGGTTCTTTCTGAAAACAACTTCTGTGCTGCCAGTTAGGCATGACTTTTCTTTCCTCTCTCTGTGCCTCTAAATTTCTCTTTGTTCTTCCTATTATCTCTATCAAGGGCTATTTTCAGGGCTGATTGGAAACGAAGAGTGGGTCTGGCAGCACAGTGACAGGAGGGAATGTTTGCAGGAAAAATCGTGGTCTCTTGTTGAGAGCAAAGGCAATTAGCCCTCAGAATTGGCCCATATCCCTTCCCTTCCTTCTTTTTATAAGTGAAACCATTTTCTAGAAAATGGCAAAGAGCAGATTTGGGCCTGCAATTTACTTGTCTCTACTCAGATGGAAGTTCTGGGACAGGAGCCATGCCACCGAGCCCTGGACTGTGCCGGGCATTCTGGTCTCCAGGTTGGAGTCTCTATTCATCCTTCATGGGTTTGCTGTGCTGTGGGTGGGGGGGCATATCTGGGGCCAGTCTGCCCCTGTGGCTGTGAGGCTAGCCCCCCTGCACAGAAGTGAGCCCACTGCTCTCAACACTGTTTGCCCCAACCCCCCGAGCACCTTTAAACCATGTGGCTGCAGGAAGGACACCCTTGACACTGACATTGCAGCCAGAAGCATTTCTGAGGACCCCCAGCCTGGTTCTTGCTTCCTAGTTTCTGATCCTATGGTGACTTGACCTCTTGTTTCTGGATGCAGTTGGTGACCTCTTGGTCTTGAAGGTAGAAATTGAGTTCTTTACTATTTTTTTTTTTTTTTGAGACAGAGTCTCCCTCTGTTGCCCAGGCTGGATTTCAACTCACTGCAACCTCTGCCTTCCAGGTCCAGGTTCAAGCAATTCTCCTGCCTCAGCTTCCTGAGTAGCTGAGATTACAGGAATGCACCACAGGAACGTGCCACCATACCCAGCTAATTATTGTATTTTTAGTAGAGACAAGGTTTCACCATGTTGGCCAGGCTGGTCTTGAACTCCTGACCTTGTGATCTGCCCACCTTGGCCTCTCAAAGTGCTGGGATTACAGGCATGAGCCACCTTGCCTAGCCAAGTTCTTTACTTTTGAACTCTGGCTCTCTCTTGAGATCTGGCCCTCATTTCTCCCACCCTTCTCACCCCTTTAATCTTCATGGCTTCTTCGAATTACCAGTTCTCTGAACCCAACCCCTGTACCTTACGAGGCCTTGCCCATTGCAAGGGGAGATTTGGCCAACCCAAAGCCCTCACCTCAGCCAACCAGCTTCACTTACTACCCTGAGACACACCTGTGATCCCTACCTCTGCATCTTTGCCAACACATTTGCCACCTTCCTGCCCTTTCTACTTAATCAAAGTGTGTCCTTTCAAATCCCGTTTTCCTAATAATTATACCACCTCTGCTCTGGAATGGATTCGTTAAAACTCCTTTCCGGTCTGGGTTTTTCTTTCAGTTGCCAGGGACCTTCCAGCCTCTGAATCTCTCATTTACTCAACACGCAGCCTGTTCCATTGTTGGGAAATCTGAGCCATGAGAAATGTCTTCTTTACGTCGTGCTGAAATCTGCCTCCGCTTCTCCTCTCCCCTGGCATGTGCCCTCTGGGATTGCACAGTGGGTAGGAGCGCAGGCTTTGGAATCAATTGAGTGGAGTTTAAATTTCAACTCTCATTTGATGGCTGTGTGACCTCAGGAAAATCACTTAACCCCTCTAAGCATGAGTTTTCTTGTTGCGAAATGGGGCTGATAATAATACTTATTTCAGAAAGTCATTGTGGCGATCAACGATTTTTGAAGCAGAGAGTGGGCGTGCATTTGGGAATGAATAGTAGCTCTTGTTATGATTTTACTTTCTGTCTCCTTTAAACTTCTCATTTGGCCTTAAATTGCTCTTATTTCATCTCGTGTTTCAGGTGTGTCTGGTCTACTCAGCTAGACTGGGCTCTCGGAGGGAAAGGCAACAACTTCATCTCTATCTCTACCTCATTATTCTCGGGAGGGCTGGGTGCACCATACATACTCAGCAGTGGGTGATTGATTCAAACCTATGAGAAAACACTTGCCACATAAGTAGGTGAATTAAAGCAACTTTGCAAATAGTTCAGATTCAGCATTGATTTGCCCAGCTTGGTGGGCCCATAGTGAATGGGACAGTCATTATTCCCCAAACTGCTTCTTCTTTCCCTCATGGCCTTTGAAAGGCACAAAGGCAGGGCTCAGTCCCCTGAAGGAGGTGGGAGACATACCCAGAGCTCTCCCGGAAAGCTGGGTATCCATCTGCAAGTCAGCCTGGCCGCAGGCGACAGCGCTGCCGGTCTGAGAGGCCAGGGGAGGACTTGGAGGTGCAGCTGGGCCCCCCTGGAATCAGTATAGGAAGTCCAGGAGGCAGCAGACGTGTAGGGCATTATTCACAGCGCATCATGAGGCCACATAGACTTTCATCAAAAGCAAGGGCAGGGACCCAAGGCCTCGAGGCCTGATCAAAGCCAGTGGTGGCTGGGGCCTGCTTCCCGGCTCCTGTTACACAGCACCGCGCTCACCGCGTGGCCTCTCAAAGATTTTTTCCTGGGCTGCTGAGACACCCAGAAAACCAGACTCTAGGGACAGGCTGCCAGGAGCACCGTTCCTGCCCCCAAGGTCTCTGGCTGCCTGCTTTCCCCAGGTTCTGGGCTGGCTCTAACATTTACGATGCCTGCACGGTCCTCCACCGCTGAGGCTTATGAGTGTCTGAACCCCTGGGAGTAAACTCCCTGAGAGGAGGCTGTGGTTTTATTTCCATGGGATAGAGCCAGGCTGTGGAGAAGAAGAAAGGGTGAGGATTAAGGACTGACTGCTTTCACAAAGAAAACGAATCTTTCATAGTTGAGGTGCCACCCAGGCCTCTTGCTGTGAGTGGGTTTGTATTCAGCGAAAACAGTTTATTTTATTTATTTATTTTTTGCAAAGGAAATTGGATCGGGAGAACATTAAAGGTAGGGGAGCGAAATGCGTCAAGCAGAACTCACAGCAAGGCACAGCCGTGCGCAAGCCCTGCTCACAGACCTAGGAGAAAAGCAGCTAATTAGAATGGGGCTCTCCTGGAGCGCCTGGTTGCGGATTCTCCACTCCTCACCTCACAGGACCACGTAAAGTGAACAGGGAAGCAAGACTCAAATTGGGCAATCGTCCTGGGGAACCAGCATGTTCCCCGGCCCCACCTGCGATGTGCCTGCCTGGGAAGGGGATGCTCGGCCCCTGTGGTGGGGGACCTGGGGAAGGTCTTTCTGTCCATGGTGTACATGGGCAAGGGGCAAGAGGGCGGGCATCTGAGCTAAGGGGGAACCTGCGCCTCAGTCAGGTTCTCTCCTCAGAGCCTGGGGTGTCTCCTCAGCCCTGCTCATCTTGTGTCAAGGGAATCTTGTGGAGATGGAGCCTGCTGGAGAAGCCCCAAAGCCCAGGCTTGAAGCAAGAGGAGATTGTTTTTGGGGACTCTGGGAGAGTAGGAACTGCATGAATCCATGCTAGACAGATCAGGGAGGGCCTGGAGGAAGTGTCCCTGGGGTCTTGGAGAGGGCATCCTCACCAGGAGGGGACGGTGGGGACAGTGGCCGAGGATGGCAGGTCCTCCCTTCCCTCTCCTCACCCACCAGCCATCCGAATGGAGAGCACCCCAAGGAGCTCACCTTCCGAGGTAGGCAGCAGGAAGGAAGGATGCTGGGGGTCTGAGATGCTGTTTGAGGGGGAACACCCAGGAGACAATGGGTCACTGCACGAGGATAGTTGAGAACTAAACATTTGTTGTGTAAAGCCACTGGGATTCGGGGTTGTTTGTTACAATAGTGAGGATACCCTGCCTAATACAGGGTTGACATCTGCTTCTGACTTCACGGTGTTAATCCTGCCTATGGGCATAACTCATTCATTCAGCACTCACTTGTTGAGCATCAGTTGTGCACTGAGCAGGCAGTGGGCAGCCTGGTGAGCTAAGGAGACTGTGATGGAGAACGCGTTAGAGAGCAAGCACGGGGATGGGATGCTGCCCCATCAATTCGGACAAGCACACGCCAGGCCCAGATTCGAGGAAAGAGGCACTGACCTCACTTTGTCCAGCTCCAGGCCTGTATCTGTCAGCAGGGGGAACAAGGGCTGGGCAGGGTGATTGGTCCTGCCATCGGCCTTCAAACTTTATGGGGGTCTTAGACTATGTCACATCCCATTCCCAGCAGGTCGCTCCGGAATGTAGGGTCCTGGATCACTCTGAGGGGGTCACTGGAGAAGAGTGAGGGCAGCCTTCGCTGTTTCTTAAGTGATGAATACACCCCTTTCACCTCTTGCCTTCTAACTGAGTAAGAGGGAAATGTGCCTGTAGGACGGAGATGGTGTTGTGTCAGTGTGCCAAGGGGGGACGTGAAGACAGGCAAGGAAAGGGCTTCCAGTGGCCAGTCAGCCAGGTGCCCTGCTCGAGGCCTGGGAGGTGCCAGTGCATGTCCTTCCCGCCCCCCGAGCCACCCACTGCCTTCTCTCAGGGCCACCCTGGAGGTCATAGCACATGCTTCTTTAATTTTTTCAATTAACAACAAAATAGCACAAATGGAGCGAGGTTTTAATTATTTATAACTCATTTTGGAATAAAGTCTTTGTAAACTGAAGAAAGGGAAGGGCTAGCCTACCTGTTCTTAACACACGAAAAGGGAGAGCAATGGAAGAGAGAAAATCTGTCACTGAACTGAATTGTCCAAAGCTTTCCTTTCAGTCTGGGCAGTTAGAGACAAGCAAGAGAAACGGGTGGAAACTGCCTCCTCTGCCAGCGGGTCAGAGGCTGCCTTTACCTTCTTCTTGGCTGGGGTCCTGAGGTGCCGTGTGACCTACAGCTTGTCACTGTCCCCTGCTCTGTCCACAGGAGCTGTCCCTGCCAAAAGTCCTGAACTTCCCCGGGGTCATGCCACATCCTACATATTGACAAGCATTGACGGAGTGCCTTCAGGGTGTCACAAGCCAGGCACTAAGGGGACAATGAGAGGATCCTTGCCTACCCAGAGCTTAGGAGAGTGTCACCAAGTAAACACGTGCATTTATATGTATGTATGCATCTATACATCTACATGTACACACAGAATAGTCAAGAATCTTAGTCTGGGTGATGCAACTGGGGGTCTAAATTTTACAGTTTAAGGTCTAGGTTCAGAGAACAGGCAGGCGGGATGGAAACAGGCGTCAGTAAAGGTTACTCCTGAAGTCAGCCTTGCAAGATAAGGAAGCTTTAAACCAATGCAGAAAAGAAGGGAATATGTTGTAGATGAAGGCGCTGCAAGGGCAGAAGTGTGGAGGTGGATGGCAATGAGACTGGCCCCGAGGGTCCATGATAGAGGGCGCGGTTCTGTGTTGGGATCTTGGCTCCCGTTTCTCCCTCACACTTCCCTGCCCTTGCACTGGTCAGACCAGCATCACCTCTGGCCTGGTCTCCCTGCTTCTATCTCTTGGAGGTATCTCTTCAGAGGCACCCCTCCTTTGCCGTGCCTCTTGAATGACTCCCCATCATTTCCAGGGTTAAGTCCAAGCATTGCCCAGGGCAGACCAGGCCTTCTGCCTTTTGTCTCTGCTCCTTCCTGCCTGTTGCTACTACAGTCACCAGCCAGGCTGGGCTCCCAGTTACAATCCCTTTATTCTTGTGCCATGACACATGCGCTTCCTTCAGCAGAGGCAGGGAACAGACAAAGACAGGGTCCCAGGGAACAGGATCCACAGCTGAGGTGGTGGACTCCACATTCTAAAGATGGAGTTTGCCAACAACTGGGCCTCTCCCTTCTGGAGGACCAAACCCTGACCCTGACAATCAGCACCCACAGCTGTCCTCAGTGCCAGCTTCCCCTTCCATTAAAGAGATGAGCAGGGGAGAGGGGCTCTTGCTCAAGCTGACAGGAGTGCCCGGTGAGTGGCAAGAGGCTTCTCTTCTGCCCACTCCCTCTCGAAAGCCCAGTGAGGAGGTTCTCTGGAGCATTGCTTGTCGGGGGGTTGGTGCTGACTTCTTTGTCCTCAGTGGTCAGGATTGTGGAGGGCAGCAAGAGAGATCTTGGGAGAACTTATCCCTGACCTTGGTGTTTCAGGGCCTACCTGACCATAGAGGCAGTTTTTCTTTCTCTCCTGGAGATCTCTAAAGTTAGAAGGCTTCCAGGAGGGACCTGGTGAGTGCTCTGGAGGAGAAGAATGAGAGCAGACAGCTGTTCCCATTAGGTCTTCTGAGGACTGGATAAAAAAAGGGGTGTCAATGGCTCGCATGGCTCCCAGGGAAGGATGCAGGGGCCACAGGGCTGCCGAGGTGGCCGCTGCAGTGGCTCAGCGATGTCCTCTGAGGGGAGTTGGGGTGTGGACTGCAGATGAGACAAAGGGAGCTGTCCTTAGCAATGGGGGGAGCTGTGGGGACACTGGACACAGCACTGCCTGCCTGTCGACACACAGCAGCCACAACCACTGGCCAGCGAAACCAAGCGGAGGCAGGCAAAACCAGGGAGGGCTCCCCAGCACCACAGCTGATCAATCATGGAAGAGGATACCTGCCACCTCCTTCACTTCTGTTCTCAGAAGACAGAGTATGAGGATGAGTGAGACAGAGACCCCACACCCTCCCCTCTGAGTTCCGGCAGCCACCGGCTCATCTGCTGGGGCGGGAGGTTAAATCAGATGTGGGCCTGTGGGCTGTGCCAGACTTGCAATCACTGAGAGTGAGCAGAGAGCAGGGGGTTCTGCTCACTAAGTGACAGGCAAGGGTTTTGAAGCAGCAAGGTTGAAGTCAGGGACTGGGAAAAAATAAAGCACTTTCAAGATCATATATCACGCAATTGAGATTGCTTTAACACACTGTGTATGAACCAGTGGAAATGCTCCAGTATATCCACACCAGTTGTTCACGGCGGCCATCTGTTCGGATTGGTTGGTGTTGGATCAGTTGTTAAATATTCTGTCACTCCATAGACAGGTATAATCACCATTGCAGGAAACATTCACCAAGACGGTGAAAACAAAAACAACCACAGGTATAATCAAACAATCACAATTCCAGGAACAGGCAGTAATTACGCATAGACATAGCTGTGGACCTGGGAAGTTGCCAGCTGGATCACGGGTACGGTCAGTCTTGGACAGCTCTAGGCTCAGAGCACAGGCTCAGAGGTAAAGGCTCCGACCCAATGACAAGAAGCAGAGGGGCAGGGGCAGGTGCACCACAGTCACAGGAGAATGGCATAAAGAAGGCATTGAACACCGCCACACATAGGCACACACAGTCTCAGACACAAACCAAACCACCCTAGAGCTTTCTTGCTGATGCTTTCGGAAGATGGTATTTCAGAGAGATGAGGCTTTTTATATCCTGGAGAATAACAAAAGAAACCCAGTGATTTAAGTTCTGCCTCTTGTTCCCAGCTCCCTGGCTTGCTCCAGTTCCTGGGAAGCTGGCGTGTTTCCTCCGACAAGTAGGGGATGGAAATTGCAGGGACTCTCGTTCATGGTGCATTAGGCGTTCTGTAGAGGGGCAGGAGGCCTGAGATAAGACGTGGGGAGGGCTTCTCCCAGGCGGCGTCTTTGGTTATCATCACTGTCGAGTGCTCACGGATGTGTGAGCAGGCACCTGGTGAGTGGGTAATGGATAGCTCTCAGACAGCAGCCACTGTGCTTAAGTGGCTTCTCTGCAGAGGCTGTGTATGGGCTTTGCCCTGCTTGGAGATGGTATCCTAGAGTGATGTCAGGGCTCACCCAAGCCAAATGTTTGTCAATAGCAGTATGCAGAGGAATGATTTCAATGAAGGTATTGGTAGAGATTAGCTGAGAAGTGTGCAATGAGAAAAAACTGTAAGTGATTACCAAACAGGAAATATTAGCATGATTAACATAGCAAATAAGAATGTACTTGGTCCTGCTACTCATTTAGTTTCTTTTTCTTTCTTTTTTCTTTTTCTTTTTGAGACAGAGTCTCACTCGGTCACCCAGGCTGGAGTGCAGTGGTGCAATCTTGGCTCACTGCTACCTCCGCCTCCTGGGTTCAAGAGATTCTCCTGCCTCAGCCTCCTGAGTAGCTGGGACTACAGTTGCATGCCACCATACCTGGCTAATTTTTGTATTTTTAGTAGAGACAGGATTTCACCACATTGGCCAGGCTGGTCTGGAATTCCGGACCTCAAATGATCCACCCATCTCGGCCTCCCAAAGTTCTGGGATTACAAGAGTGAGCCACCATGCCCAGTCCCTGTTCCTCATTTCTAATTCCTTCTCACTGAAATAAAAATCTCTGCTGGTCCAGTTAAGAGTCATAATTTCTCTTGTGTAGTTGTCCTCTGCTCAGCTCTGGATTTTTAGCATTTTAACGCAGGGAAAATTCTCTGTCCCTGAATCTGTGCTTGCTCAGAGGTCCTTTATGTACCAAATCTTTGTCAATATATTGCCAAGAAGCTTGGCATCCCTGGAGTCCTCTTTGGGATTGAACTTCTCTGCTGGTTGGTGTGATATGGCAAAGCTCTGTGTTCACCAGATGAACACCTCATGTGAGTAAGCTGCTGACTGAAGACCAAGCTCACAATATATTCATCCTTCAGCAGACATGGTCATCAGAGCAATTCTTGTGTACACCATGATTATGTACATTAGCATGAAACGCTCAAACGTGTCTGGTTTAACCATTTCACTTCGGATAACTCCTGGACTCACACCCACTGGGGTCCTCTGTGGGTCTGTGACCTCAGCTTCTCAGAACCTTTGTTATTATGCACCCTGAGGTCATGGCCATGACTTGCACTGGAATCCGGGAAAGAAATGGGGACTGCAAATTTTCTGGTACCCTGGCCGGTTCCTTGATTTTCTAGGGATTCCCAGAGGATGCTTTTTTCTCCCTCCAAACTGGTTCTGTAAGTTCAAACTATGCCCTTTGAACCCAGAGTTATTCTAGGGAACCAGAGAGACATTTATCCAGGACAGGTTCTGAATGTTGGGGAGCTGGTGAATACCCCAGGGTTGAGAGCTGCTACTGAGGGTGCACCTGGGCTTTGCGAGTTTTTTTTTTTCTTCAGGCATTTAAGGGTCCTCCGAGAGAGAAGACAGCCTTTGTTAGGTCAGAGATCACCAGGGCCTACCACCAGTACCTGTGAGCCATGCCTGTGGATTGGTGGCATGACTGGTAGGTGTACCTGGGATAATGAAAACTTTGAATAACAAAATCTGAAGCACCTGGGTTACCTGCCCTCTGTTTTGGCACCTTCCTCTGTCCCCTTGTGTCTGGCATAGAGTAAGGCAAGGGGGGCAAGGGAGAGACTCGCGAACGCTCGGAGATTGTGCTTTTCAACCGAATCTCTTGTTATGATCTCAATCTCTTTTCTTGGCTTCCAAGATGCTCCCTTGAGAGGTGCCTCAGGCTCTGCAATATTATTTATTATATTGATCACCCATAACATCCCCCAAAGGCTCGATGTAGAGGGAAGTGACTGGTCCTAATGGCCCAATTAGGTTTATTATCTTCTGGTTCCTGATGTAATGTTTCTGCCTCTGACTTTGCAGCAAAGGGAAGGAACCTGGAGTGGGGAATCTGGAGCTGAGTTGTGGTCCTAGCTCTGTCACTGTCTCACCAGGTGATTGTGGGTGAGATTTTCCTCCTTTTGATCTTGGTCTTTTATTTATCTTTTTCTCTCCCTCCCCCCTCCCTCTCTCTCCCCCTTTCTTCTCCCCCTCCCTCTCCCTCCCCCGCTCCTTCCTTCCTTCCTTTTTTTCTCTCTTTCTGTCACTTCCTTTCTTCCCTTTCTTCCTTCCTTTTTTTTTTTTTTTTTTCAAGAAAGGATCTCACTCTGTCCCCCAGGCTGGAGTGGAGTGGTACGATCACGGCTCACTGCAGCCTCGATCTCCCAGACTCAGGTGATCCTCCAACCTCAGCCTCTCATATAGCTGGGGGGCATTTCTAAAAACAATAGAGAACATTAATTGAATCTTGTGGTGTGAACTAAAAGCATTATGTAGATTATCTCCTTGATATCTGCCAACGAAGCTGTGAAGTAGGTGCCCTTATGATGCCATTTTGCAGGTGAGGAAACAGGCTCAGAGAGATTATGTGACTCACCTGATTTCTTACAACTGGGAAGCCACAGGCTGAGTTTGAACTTAAGATGTATGAGCTCAGAACCAACACACAGAAACCTCCCCTCTCCTTAATGCTCAGCTACTCCTTGAAGCCCTGACAACCTGGTGAGAGAGACAGGCACTTTCTGGCAACATTGACGCCATTGCAGCAGCCCCTGGTCTTTGCATCGGGTACATGAGTATTGCTAAGGCCCCCGCCCCCCTTCTTGAATCCTGAGATTAAAGGACTCCAGCTGGGCCTTACCATGTGCTGCCTGGAATTCAGAATCCATTTATATTCATATTACACTTGCATTCATATTCCTTTACCAACTATAATATTTATGTGTATATATGTATTTTTATTCTCTGATGAGACTATTTCCCCCTCATCGGGCCTCTTACTTCCCTACCTTTTCTGTGCTAGCCTGCCCTATGGGGGCTGCCGTGTCCAACTGGTCCCCAGAGAGCCTGGCTGGAGCTGGAAGTTAATTCTGTTTGCGGTGGTGGCCACTTGAGGCTTGTAAGCATGGCAGTGACATAATGAGATGGGTATTTATGGAAGATCACTCTGGAGGCAGCGAGGAAGAAGGCTGGAGTAGGGAGAATGGCAGTAGGGAGGAGGCGGGAGATGTAGTCGGGATTCGTTTTGGAGGTAGAACTGCGAAGATTTCAGGCATCCTTCAGCAGAGACTTACTGGCTGTTATGTGCCCAGCCCCGCGCCAGACCCTGCTCATTAAGGATGCCACTTTCCTTTGGATTCTGGAAGCCTGTTGTTGTTCTTCCTGGCCCTCTCTTTCCCTGTCTCCCACCCAATTTGTTGGCTTAAAAATCCGAAGCCCAATCCAGGTGCACCAGGCTTAGGACCATGTTTGTGTTGGGAGATCTGGCACTCCGCGTGTTTGCCTTTTCACTTCATCGTGCCGTGGTATTGGTGCCTCTTGAATTCAGTACGCACATTTATCCAAATAAGGGTGGCCTCTCAGACTGAAAGAGAATCCTGAGAGCGCCTGGGGACTGGTGGCTGCCTCGACTGTCCCAGATCTGGGGCCCAGTGCCCTGTGGGGAACAGGCTTTGTCCTGGGTCCCTGAAGACCGGGGGGCGGGGCCAAGGGCTGCCAGGTGCACTCTAATGATTGTTTTCATGGAAGGATTTTGGACTTCCAGCTATACAATTTTCATCCTTTTTGCAAAATGGATGATAATTTGGGTCTGTCTTGACTGCCGGTTTTGCATTGCTAATATTGGTGGAAGGAGGGTTTTGCCCAAGTTCTCTTAAAATATGAGAATTTCAGTCCAAAATAATGTGAATTTTTAATTGCAATCCTGGCAGCCCTGGGTGGGTTTTGTGTGTAGCATCTGTTCCTTCCTCCCTGTTCCTCTGCAGTCTCTGCTTTGCATCCTTTTCCTTTCAAGCTTTTCCCTGGGTTAGGGCTGCCCCCTTTTTTTCCTTCCCGCTCCTTGATCTGAGCATCCCCCAGCAGTCCGGACCCAGCTCTGCCTCCTGAACCCGGCAGGATCAGCAGCTGTGTGTCACCAGTGTTTCCATTACAAATGCCATTTTCCAGGGGCTCTTAACCAAGTTACACACATTTGTTTGGGCTTGGAACCTGGCATTCTGGGCAAGGTCTCAGACCTTGCACAGCCTTGTGGTTCTGTGTGAAATCTCATTACTGTCAGTTCGGCCATTTTCCCGGTTGAGAAACTAGGCAGTCCACGTGTTCTGATGCCGTTTATTCCTCGTGTTTGCATTGCAGGGGCAGCAACTGTTAAAGAAAAGCCCTCCTCTGATCCTGCCCACTCCACGAGCAATCAAACATGAAATGTGCTGGTGTTGTCAGGAAGCCTGGAAAATATGCGTTATTTCCTGAGCGTCTTAGCTTTACACAGCAACGTGGTCTGACATTTAAAATTAATCTACGTGGTGAAGTTATTAACGCTTGAATGTTAGCACTGGGATATCCACAGTGACCTCTCCTCCCATGCTGGTGTTTTTTTGATAAGGATTCCCAGCTGTGACAGAGCCCAGAGCAATGCAGTCATACTTGCTTTTTATTAATTCGGATACTGGGCCTCACCTTGGGAGATCTCCAAGCACTCCACAGGAGGGCTCTGATTTCTCCAGGCAATAGCCCAAGCAGCCCGAGCCAGCTCCTGCAGATGCTCTTCTTCCACCCAGAGAGATGATGAAGACCCAGAGAGCAGCCAACGGGAATTTTAAAAGCTACTGGAGATCCAGCGTTCTGGGACTGCAACAAACACATCGATGACCACAGTTGTAGGCCATGAGCTCATCTGCTTGCATCTCTATGTGTCCAGCTGGCTGTCTAGTTCATGTCCTCGTGATTGGCCATCAACTGGCCAATATCTAACCAAGGTGATCAGAGAAAAGGCTGGTCCATCTGGCCATGCTGTCCCCACCATGACATAGTGTACACGCCTGGCAGCTTCTGGGTGACTTACGTGTTGATGGAGTCATAAGACAGACCTAAGGGAGCATGCTTGCTAACTTCTCTCGCAGGCAAGATAGTCAGGCAGGAAAGGCATTGCAGAAGGTGGAACAGCATGAACAAAAGAATGGCAGCAAGAAAGTAGAGGGACTGTGGAGGAAACAGTATAGTGTGATTTTGCTAGAGCAGTCTGTGTGGGAGCAGTGACAGGATGGAGGGGAGAGTTTTGCAAGACTCAGTTCATGGGGAACCTCAAGGCCAGTCTAAAGCAGAGAGTCTAGGTGGGTTGTCTTTCGAGACATTCACAGGAGGTTGATGTTATGGTCACACAGCACTTTCAGAAGATTAATGTGACATCAGATAGGAGGGTAGATCGGGGGAGGCACTGAAACCAGTTACATCCAAGTGGGACTTCTCGTTGAGTTCTCTCCTTCCATCTCTCTGAGCTCCTCAGCCTTCTGGCTTTCCTCCTACCTCCACTATTCATTCTCCTGGTCCTTCTTCACCTGCTCAGCCTGCTCCCTATAAATGAGGGCTCTCCAGGGTTCTGTCCTCTGCTTCACACCCCTCCCCCTCTGTACCCTCTGCCTGATGACCTCACCCATTCTCCCAGTCACAGCTGCCGCCCTGTGTTGCCGACATGCAGCTCCTCATCTCCTGCTCATACTCTCCTCTGAGCACCTGTTCTCGGTACCCAACTGTGCATGTCCCTGCCCTGCCTCCCGAGGAGCCTCATGGCAGGAGTGTCGGTTCACACCTGTGAGCTACCCCGGAGGGCTCAGTACTTAATTCCATGAGAAACTCACCCTGGCTTTAGAAGGTGTTCCATCTTCACTCCTCCTGTGTTCTATGCAGCATGCTGGAATTTTCCCTTCCTTCCGATCCTTAAACTTGTTAACACCTCAGGCCTTTCTGTCACCATCCCTCTGTTCATACTTCTTTATCTCTCCCTTATGTGCCACCCTTCCGCTTTATCTCAGCCTGTGGACATCCTTCTTGGGCCCAAAGTGGGCTCAAATGTCGGCTCCTCCAAGACAGTTCTCCCTCCTCCAAGCTCCATGGCCATTCACTTGCTTTGTCTTGCCACATACCACTTGCCGGCATATGAAGCTGGAAATGAACCCTGCTCCCTTGCCTGTCTGTTTCTTCAGGGTGGGTGCTGGTTAAGGCTCTAGGACAGTGTGGCCCTTTGGAACCTGTAAGTAATGGGTGGGCTTTATCCTAAGTGGAAATCATACTTCTTGCCCATCATGATTCTGTGTGGTGAAATGCTCAAAGCAAATGGGACCCTTAGGCAGCTCACAGGTTGAGGATTGCTCTAGCCTTGGGGTTGAAAGAATCAAGAGCATGAAGAGGGTGGGAAGCAAGACGTTTCATGCCGGGAGAAGGCAGGCCAGGAACTGGGAGCAGGAGCCCAGTCAGGGCTGTGCATTTCGGTGCACTGGGTTGAGGTTGGAGAGTGGGAGTGGCCCAGAGGTGCCCTTGGAGCGAGTTACCGAGGGGTCTGATTGCTGAGCTGTGTGGCCTTTTCCGTCTTAGGTTCCCACTCTCTCCCTCCATATCTACCCCTCTTTGTTCTAGCATAGAGTGGAGTTGTTTTGCAAATACCAGTCTGTTTCAGCTGTGCTTAGAGAAGCCAAGGGGAGAGTGTTTGCCTACCCTGGTGACACCAGCAGCTTTCGGGGCTCAGGGGTGATGTGGCCAGAGTGAGGGGTCCTTGTGGAAGGCAATGTTGGTGGACGATCCATCCCTTCACACCAGCCCCCTCTCAAGCGTCTTTCTTGGAGCAGAACTTGCAAAGTGCTAGGTGTTGTCTTGCTAAGAAGGCAGTTCTCTTACAGCATCTATCCGTCCACTCCATGTTGATGGTCAGGGGCTGTGTCTTTGCTGTCTTCATCTGAGCCTGGAGCCCAAGCCCTGAGCCTTGTTCGGAGCAGGCTCAGTAAATATCCTTTATTTTCTTCCCATCTTACATTCCTCTCCTCTTTCTTTCTACATAAACATGCTTCTATTGTGGAATGAATATGATTGACTAGTTTGAAAATTAGGGCTCAGGGAGAAATGGAAGTCTATGAACTTTTGGAGGGAATGGTTCTCTCTCTGTGAGGCTATGGAGAATAGAAAGGAGGTCTTTTAGGGCGAGTGTAATGGTCAGGTGGGGAGGGGCAGAGCCGCCCTGGACCACAGGGATCCACACCATCCAGCTTGTCTGCACTCTTGGCCACTGCCCACTTTCTTGCCTGCAGTGCTGATTTAGCTGTGGGCCTGGGGTTGTAGGAAGGGGTTATCTTGGAGTGAGCAGGTGCTTACTCTCCCTGTTCTACCAAGCCTTCATTTGCAAATATGCTCTGGTTTTGCTCAGCAACAGGCAGGCCCTGCACGCTTCTCTACTCCCCCATGAAGATACTACACACGACCTCAAGTGTTTCCTGGAAGGGACCGACTGCATTCTTTGAGTGAAGGCAAGTGATTTCCTTGACCTCCCTTTCCTCCCTCAGTATTAAGCTGTGTAAGTGGTAAGGCCTCCTTAAAAAAAAGGAGTTCTAATATTAGGAAACATTTCTTTCCTATCCGTTTTCATGTTTCTCTGAAAAAACGTTCAATAAAAATAGCTTTAAGGCTTTAATACTTGAGGCGTTAAGATTTCTCTTATAGTTCTGTGACTGAAGAGTAAAAAAAATCTCATTTTGTGTGAAGATAAAATTATCCAGGTTATTATATAAGATATATAACACTCAAGATATCTATTTATGTATGTACATACACAGAAGCACACAAACAGGCGATGAGGTCTGGGATCTGCATTGTGTCAGCCATCAGTGGGTTCACCAAGGTTCCGAAGAGCATGAATAGGAGAAAGTCTTGATGTTAGGCCCCCATCTATGTTAGGTCCCCGTCCCTGAACTGCTTACTGGTTTAATTTTGAAGTTTCCTTTTAAAATGTGAGCTGGTTGTTTTATGGGGCTTGATTATTTATTTGGCTTTGGAGTACTAGAGAACATGGGAGAGCTTGTGAATCCATGCAGTCTTAGCCAGACATGGAGATGTGTTAATTAGTTATTTAATATAGCTACAGTTATTTCCCAAGGAAAAAAAAATCCACAAACATGACAAGTAATTGCTATTAATCTTAATTATTATAATAACCTTCCTATAAACAATAACTGTCTGGCTACCCTATCACGTGTTTATTTCATTACTGACAAGAGAGATCTTTAAAAATCTCATGATAAATTAATGCTTTTACCATTAGCTTCAGGATGCTGGCCATGGGGAGGAAAAATGATTGCTCAGTTTGTAAAACTGTTGAAAAAGTTCTCTCACTCTACTGGTAATATTTTAGATTTCTCATCTTAACATAACTCTTAATTTTTTATTTCCTGTCCTCCAAACTTATTCCCCATTTTGACTCTTTCTTAAGTGATTTTTGTTTCCTAGTTGACCAGAGTGAATGCATTCGTCTGTTTTATAGTGATGTTTACAAGAATTCTCAAAGGATTTAGTGACTGGTCTCACTGATGAAGATGCCAGTGATGCTGAAGGGTTATTATGATTACTTTTTGCTTCAGGCCATAGTATGTCATGCTTAGACTTGTTTGAAATAGCAAGGGGGATGTGTTTATCCAGCATCCCCAGATTTATTGTGAGTAAACAGAGAGGTCAAGATACTTTCCCTAAGAAAGCCAGTGATTTAATTATGGAAACAGGACTGCATGATTAGGTTGGTGCAAAAGTAATTGCACTTTTTGCCATTGAAAGTGGCAAAAACTGCAATTACTTTTGCACCAATCTAATACCTCCCAAAGGCCCCACCTCCAAATACTATCTCTTTGGGGATTAGGCTTCAACATATGCATTTGAAGGGGACAAAAACTTTTCATTTATGATAAGCGAGCCCCAGCTTGACAGAATCTGGGCACATCTCATTGCAGGAAGAGCAAAGTTGGAATGTTTACCGCCAGTTTGCAATCTGATTTAAGGTAGATCTTTCAATGTGGAAGCTTCATTAGGATGCGGTAAGAATCATGATCTAATAGTTTAAGCTAGGTGGCCACAGTAAGGTGTTTGAAGAGTTTGAGGAGAAGGGTTTCAACGGTCTTAGAGTATAAACTGCCATTTGAATCTTTCTATTTGAAAGTTGACGATGCTTTCAGAAAGTTTTTGCTTTGAACAACTTTTATATTCCTGGGCAAGATCATCCCAGAAAAGTGAAGTCATGTTAATGTGGACTCTAAGTTGTACGTATGGTTTGATTCTTAGTATTATGTATTTAGTTATTTATGCATTTTGTGATTTTAAAAATTCATATTTTGATGTTCGTTGATTTTATATTTGCACCACCACAGGCTGCTGTTTCATTTTAGCTGTCAGTGTAGTAGTGAATTTCTGCCTCTTTCACTCCAGGGGCACCTAACATTCTGAAATAGAAATAGAAATTTCAGCCCCTCTTCACCTTGAGCCATAAGGTCAAGTTTGACCTTTGCAGAAACACTTTTCCATGCGAGTGAAAGCTAGAATTAACCTAGCTGAAATTATTCATTGAGACCCTGTCTCCCTGGACTTGGAGAAACTCATGGGGACTAATGTATTTTGTACTTGAGTATTTCCAACCTTTGAACCAGTAGTTCTCCAGCAGTGTGCCCTGGGGATACGAGAGAGGGAATTGTGAACCCTTACCTGTGAGCAGCCAGAATATTGAGCAGTGTGTAAAATTAACTTTTGTGACAACCCAACCTGGTGGGGACAGGAATGGGATGATGAACTGAATGGGTTACGTGACCCAGTGTAGCTGTGGTAGAATGTGTTGCAAGAGCGATAGCATCATCATACATCTGTGCCAAAGGGAGATCACATGCTCTCCACATATGCAGGAATTTTGCTTCCTTTATATGCAAAAGACAAGTAAATTGATGCACCCAGGCACTAACACAATGCTGAAGTGAGTAGTGTGATCATTTGTGTGGAATGTGGTCCCTTCAATTGTGCTGGCAAAAATTCTCACATTTGAAAGTATCCCATAAACACAGAAATGAGAGAACATTGCTTCAAATAGCCTATTAGCGTATTGGTTAAAGTAACTCTAGCTTTTGATAGATACTGTTCAGATTTCAATGGCTTAACTCAATAGATTTATTTCTAATCTATGGAACAATCTACTCTGGGTGCTCCTGGTTGGCAGATGACATTTCTCCAAATGGTGGTTCGGGGATCTGATATTTTATAGCTCCAGGCTCCACTATTGCTGAAGACTTTGGAGTCTTCTGCTTCCAGCTGGCCTAAGGAGAAAAGGAGAGTGGAGATGAAAACACTCACTTCCACACACATTCCTTTAGGAAGAGTGGGAACACATCTAAATGTGAGAGTGGCCACACACAAATGCAAGGGGGGAGCTGGGAAATGCAGCCCCTAGCATGACAGCTACCTCCCAGTGACACTTCCGTACGGTGGCAGGGACAGCATGCATTGGAGGGCAGTCAGCAGTCACCGCCACAATCTGTCCTCCAGATACACAAGTCTTTGCACGTCCTTCTTTCTCTACCTGGACCATCCTAACTTCTCCTTCCCAATGTCCGATTCATGCATCCAGTTCAAATTCCAGGAATTTGACCCATCAGGTCTGGATACGGCTCACTGTGACGCAGTAACTAATGAACCAAAAGACACGCAACCTGCCTTCTCCCCACACCAACCCAGTGAAAGTGGTGGAGCAGAGGACCGTAAGCGCAGTGGACCCTCCATTCACCACATGCGGAATGGGAGACACAGCAGCCACTAGCCCATGCTGAAAACCCTGCGCAGCTGGGGGAAGTTCCTTGATTAGCCCTGATTCTGTTGTCTGGGAGGAACTTCTTGTCCTCTATTCCCGTGGCCCCTGTCTCCACGCACTGGAAGGTTTTTCCCTTTCATCTTTTATGGGCATATCTTGCTTATTTCTTTTCTGGTGCAAGTTGAAGGGGCTTGAGGGTTATTTAATAATCATAAGGTTTTATTTAAAGGCTAGGATTATAGTTTCTTTGGTAATACAGTTTTGTCAAAAACTCAACAGGCTTGTAAACAGTTGAATGTGTCCATAACTTCACCCAGAGTTTTTTTTTCCTAACTATAATTATTAAGCCAGGCTTATTAATTTGCTTATTTTTCTTCATTCCTCCATCTCAGCTCAATGGCAGCTATCCTGACATCATCTGAAACAACGGGCTTGGGTGGAAAGTGAACATTCATTCTTGATTTACTCTTTGCTGCAGGATTGAGTCCTTCTGCTTGACTAAGAAGCCTTAAAGGACCTTAGTTGCTTAAAGCATTTTTCAGTCTTATCTGTTACTGTGTGGTGGGGTCTAACAGTGGGGCCCTGATTTCTGGGTCCTTTCTATTCACTTTCAGTTTTGCTTTGCCATTATGGCTTGTTTTTTTTTTTTTTTTTTTTTTTTTTGAAAGCACATGCTGAAATTTATTTTAAAGGGGAAGTCCCCTTTTTATTAAACGTCTACATTTGACTTTCAGAATGCTAATAAAAAATTTCTGTTTATACTTTAAAAAAACCCCCACAAATCAGACAAACAAAAGAAACGATTATAACATCACTTTTGTGATGAGAAAAAGGGCCATGGAATTCAACATAAGCAAAGAAAACTCTACCTGGAGGAAAGAAATCTACCAGTGAGAAACAACTCGCGGCTGCTGCCAGACCACAGGCCACGTGAGAAGGAGCCTTCCTAGAGGACTTCCAAAGCAAACCCACCCCGCCAGACCAGGAAGAGCTTCCTACCTCCCAGAGAAACGGACCTCAGCCCTAATGACGCACAAATCCAAGTCAATCGCTCTCTTTTAAAAACGCACTCACATAGTCTCCCCTCCCTTCCCTGGTCCTCTTGGCGACAGGGCAGTCACAGGTCATGTGTGTTCTTCACCAGGTGCTCCTCGTCGTCCCCGGAGCTCTGGATGGTGCGCAGGGCCCGCTCCCGGTTCCTAAGCCGCACCAGGGTCAGGCAGACCACGGAGGCTCCCAGAAAGAGGATCAGCACAATCACGAACAGCACCGTCAGAACCACCACCTTTGTGCCAGGCGGCAGGGAAGAATCCACCTGCTTGAGGAAGCAGCGGAGCATGCAAGCCTCCTCAGAGAGGTAGCTGGTCTTATTGCCCCGGCACCCTCCATAGATGAAGATGCCGCAGGAGTTCCTCTCCACGTCAAAGTACCAGCGTGGGAAGGCCGCACGGCAAGGCCCAGTGACTGCCTTTGCGGTGCAGTATTCTGTGAGAGCAGCACATTTCTTGAGACACTCCTCCTTGCTCAGGTGATTATTGCTGTTTCCGTCACAGCCCCCATACTCAAACAGCTGACAGGTTTCGTCAGTGACATCGTACCGCCACCTAAGCATGGAGGCCCGGCATCTGCACACCACCTTCGAAGCCAGGCAAATGTCGTGGATACCGCGTTCTCCGTCGGCCGCCAGGACCCCGGAGAGGAGCAGCGATGCCAGCAGGGCAAGGAGCGCCCGGCCCCGCCTCGGCCCGCACAGCTGCGCCATGGCCCGCTCCGCAGAGATGCTCAGGCGACGCCGCCCAGACGCCAGCCGTTGGGGTCTCGCGATCAGGTGCCGGAAGCCCCTCGCCGCGCACGCGCACTAGAGCGCCTCGCCTTCAGGTGCAGGCGCTCTGGGAGGGTTTTTTTTATTTTTTTATTTTTTCAGGATTTAACTATCTTTATTTTCTGGCTAAAATTTAAAAAAAAAAAGGGAAGAGGGAGAGTGGTAAGGGGCAATGGCAATAGAAATACACTGTGCTGACACAGAGACTAAATTCTAGTCAGAGTGAAGACCCATATAAAGGGGCCAACTGATGGTTTAAAGGAAGTAATTACATGGAGTCTAATCGAGGCATATATGGGTTATGTCTCATCATTAGCCTTAATGATGTAAGAAAACAATTCTCAACAAAACTGGAGTCCACAGTTGTCAAGTATGCTCTCTCAGGCATGGGTAGGTAAAAGTCTGGAGAAATAGGTTCTCTCCACACAGTGACAAAGCAAGACGGTCCCAGGTTTGACATTCAGAGCGGGTCCCGTTGCCAGGTGGTGTCCGCAGCTCACAGCTGAGTTTAGCAGTGGAATCGAGTGGAGAATTTGGGAGATACAGGCACAGTCAGAGGCAGGTCATTTGACTTTGTCTCCAGACCCTAGTACTTGCATATTGGATTTGCCTTACGCACCAGTTCTTCCTGTAGCCTGGCCAGCTCCTCCTTTTCCTGCTCTTCTTCCAGCTGCCTGGCCTCCTCCAATTGCTGGGCTTTCTGGGCTTCTACCTCAGCCATTCTCTTCTCCAGCTCCTGGCGCTCTTTAGCTCTCTTCTCAGTAGCCAGCTGGAAAGGTTCCTGAACTAGAGAACCAGAAAGGCCCTCAGCAACTGATTTCTTCTCTTTCTTGGGAACAAAGGGCTCCTGAGAGATGACGGTGTTAGGAGGAGTCTTGAAGCAAGCTGCTTCTTTCTGCTGTTTCAGTTCTTCTTCCAGCTGGTGCTTCCAAATCTGTGCCTTCAGAGCACCTCTTGTCAGTCTCCAAGCAGAAAGGTTCAATCCTGGTCACATTCTTTACCTTCTTCTCTGGCAGGTTAATGGTGTCAAAAATGATAAGAAAACCAGCCATTGTTTTTCCTGAGCTCATACCTTTCTTTTCCTCCTTGTTAAACTCTGGCTGTCCTCCACCACTTTTTTTTTTAAAGGTAGGCAGTCAGCCTGTTCCTCTAGTAATGGCAGAGGACATTTCCAAACGTCTTGCCATTGCATGACATGGGTCTCCATCTTTCCAACCTCTGATTATCTATTGTTTTATCTGCTGTCCCACCATGGGGGATACAACACATACTCTCTATTTCTGTATTGTGCACACCACTTGCTCTGACGTCTCCATCCATCCCAGGCAAGTCTGCCTGCTCCATGTCACCCTTACCTTTGGCCACTTTGGCCACCGTTGTCTCTCCCTTCCGTGGCTCCTGTGTCTGAACCCAAGTTTCTGGGCTTGCTGTGATTTTTCAAATGCTCTTGGCATTCTTGAGATGAGTATTATTTTATTGTTAGCCACAGATGATGGGTAATTTTTCCATTGATCTTTGCTGTTTACAAAGCATGTCATTAATTAATACCACAGCTAAGGTATTGAGTTCGGAAAATGAGCGTAGACAAAGACTGTGTGTGAGCAGTTCAGACTGCCCAGTTCTGACTGATTGAATTTCCATGGCGACTGATTGATTTCGACATCCATCTTGGAAGAACATTCGTAAAGGGACAGGTTGCGGCAATCATTTTTACAGTGAAATCAGGTGGTGCATACTTTGTGTGTCATGTAGAACACAATAGTATTAAAACTTTTTTTTTAGTAGATAGCTGAGCATGTCCAGTTCAATGGTTGAAGTGTCACTAAATATAAAACATTTATATTCTGTGGTTATTGCGGACCATCCTTGGGGAAATGAAGCAGAAATATATTCACATAAAAATCTTCAGTGTTCACATCTTACCATTAGGCAGAAGACTATCTAGTGAAGTTAGCTTTAGGGTAGAGTTTCATATGCTCTTGAAATGCTACTTAGTTTAACCAGCCAATATCCAAAATCGGCTGAGAAGGAATCTTTGCTAGTGACTAGGGTTATCCAGGCAAGATGGAGAGGTCTGTATTGGTTAGGGAATGCTATGCTATGTGGTCACAATGAGGAGCCCTCAACTCTCAGTGACTTAAGCTAATAAAGTTCTCTTTCCCACTCTGTCTCAATCTGATGTAGTGTGGGAGACTCTTCTGGAAGGATCCATACTTGTTCCGTCTTGTCCAGCTACCATATTCACTCTGTGGCTTCTGCAGTTGTTGTGTAAGAGGAAGAGACAGTGTGGGCAATTGTGGAGGGAGTTTTATGGCCAAGACAGCAAATCCGATGTTTAATTTCTGCTCACAGCTCCAATGTAACTGTATGGGAGGCTGGGAAACGAAGTCTTCTCCTGGGCCCAGCCAGAGGAAATGAGATACGTGAGTATTTATCCCATTTCTGCTTTGGGATAATAATGGAATCCCTGTATATATTTCTGCTTTGGGGTGATAATGGAATCCCTGTATATGTGACATGGGGAGAAGAGACAAGGCTGAGGGAATGGAGCACAGAACTTTTCAGATGTGGCATCTGCCTGTTTGTGGGAGTAACCTGATGTTGGTGTGGTGAAGAGGGAGCACACCCCAACGTTTTGTGCTGAGTTTCTGGGAGAAAGGGTAGAGGGCTGCTTTTGGCAGGGGTAGAAGGGAAAAAGAAGAGTCTGTTGTATGTAAACCTTTGCTCATGCCTCTCCTCTGACCCCATTTATCTTTTTGTCCCATTATGGGAAATTGGCCGTTTGCGTATTGACACCATGTTGAGCCTGCAGTGTGGCAGCCTCCAACCCACGAGGAACATGGAGGTGGGTTCACCAGATTGCTGGGTCTTGCTTTGTCTGTAGCATGCATAGGGTTAATAGTTCCTGTGTTTTCTTTGGCTAAATTAGTGCCCCCACACACTGTTCAAACTCCATTTGAGTTTCTGAAGGATTTGGTACAGCTGTCAGGCCATCTTCACTGAGATTAAGTTTTCTCTTGTAATTGCAATAGTGAAGGAGCGTTCACCAATCAGCCTTCCTGTGGCTGAGAATGAAACTTCTTTTCTTCTTGATAATATACATGAATTTATGGTTATTTTAAAAAATCATTGTTTATTTCCCAGGTGGGTGCATCATGGCTCTCTGCCCAGAGCACTCTGAAGTGAAAATGGGGTCCTTTGGTCATTATTTGGTTAGCTCAAGTCTTTCTGAAAACTAAAAGGATCATATTCGCCCTTATTTTCCACCATCTGGGCATCTGAGGAGCCTGAGAGGGGTGGGCTCTGGGCGAGGACCGCCCCTAGTGGAGATGCGCCACACTGCAGCAGCCCGTTTGCTTGGCCCTGGCTTGTGAAGCTGACCCAGGAGAGAACAGGGCTCAGACTTCTGCCTCCTTCTGCAGGGCCTAAGGACCCCTCATGGGGCCGTGGGCGTGGGCTGAGGGAGCAGAATCAAGGCAACAGTGGTGGATGACAGGGGTTGGAGCTATCTGCTCATAGAGCGTCCTGTGTGCCCCGCGGCTCTGTTTGTGCCCAGGCCCAGATGTGCCACTTTGATCTCACTAGGGATTGCTGCTGGGCCTACCTGACTTTTGGACTCGGAGGATCTGACAGAAGCCAGTCATGGTGTATGGTTCTGCCCGCATAGTCTTCTTTTCTTTCTTTTTTTCTTTTTCTCTCTCTGTCACCCAGGCTGGAGTGCAGTGGCGTGATCTCGGCTCACTGCAAACTCTGCCTCCTGGCTTCAAGCGATTCTCCTGCCTCAGCCTCTTGAGTAGCTGGGATTACAGGTGCATGCCACTGCACCTGGCTAATTTTTGTATTTTTAGTAGAGATGGGGTTTCACCATGTTGGCCAGGACAGTCTCTGTCTCTTGACCTCGTGATCCACAGGGCTTGGCCTCTGAAAGTGCTGGGATTACAGGCGTGAGCCACTGCGTACGGTCTGCATGGCCTACTTAATGCCTGAGAATCACCTTCCTTGTCTCAGTCAGGGTCCAGTATTGTACCAGGGACTACTTTTTGAGTGGTGTGCAGTTCTCTGGTGCAGATGGCATGACCATATCCCATAACCCTAGGTGACTATGCTGTGATTCTCCTATTGGAATGTGCTGTTAACTTTACATGGTGTCTCTTTTCTCTGCTCTAACAGGGGACCCAGGAATCTACTGAATCCACTTCAGTTCCATGCATAGCAATTGCAACTTGGATTGTGTTCGTAGTCTTTGAAATGTTTGAGTATTTTCATTTCGCTAAGGTATGGTTTTCTTGCCAGTCCCTTCCTTTGGAGAATTGTTACTATATAAACTTGTCATGGAGTTTCAGTGCCTTTCTGCCTGGGGACGTGGCCTTTCCTTTCGTCAATGGGCTATGGGTCTGAGAGTTGGCTTAGGTCTAGAAGCTGGTCAAGAGATCATGACTTTTTTTTTTTTTTTTCCAAATCAGGGCAACTTGCCCCCTGAGCACCCTCCCACACCTTTTTTCTTTTGATTGTATAAATTATGCAATACCTTTGTTAGCCACTTATCAGTCTTACCCCTAGGAACACAAAAGCCTCAACTGATTCAGTTCTAGTCACTGGGGGAATGCTTCTGTCATAAGAGGAAGAGCTGGGGGTCACATCACAGTATACACTACAACTTTCCACCTTGCAAAGGCTGTTGGAACTATCACGGAAATGATTTTAGCTGTTCAACGCTGACTGCGTAACTGTCCATTTCTATAACAGTTTGCTCTACTTTAAGCATAAGTAGATTGACCACATGTCTTTTTCTTTTGTCCCTCCTGAAACATCAATACAATGCTAGTGAGGGAATAAAAGTGTCATAACCCTATGAGGCTAGAGAGGATAGAAATGGAGGCAACAGTAGATGAGTAATTACAACAAATATTTGGAAAACAGAAATTGAATGAAGTGGTAACTAATTAAACTAAGTAGAGGCATTGCAATTTAAGTGTCTGCAAAGGAGGATACCGATGAGAAGTGGGCCAGTTTGCTCTTCTGGAAAAAGGGTTCAGAAGCTGGAGATGAAGAGCCTCAGGGGAGGCAGGAGTAAGCTGTGGACCTGAACAGGTTGGTTGATAGCTGTTTATGAAGGCCTTGGAGTCCTAGTATCATGATCCACCCCTTGAAGGCATGATTCACTATCTGTCTTAGCAGCAAAGGCTATTTGCACATAATGCAAATACTGTCAAAAAACAGTATTACTGATTCTTGATTTAATACCTATTCTGTGTACATTTTATGGGAGTTTGGGAGGGGGGAAAGGAGGTTGTGGGGATATGTGATCATTAAATCCTTATCTAGCATCAAAGGAGATCAATGCATAATGTCTGAAATTGACAAATCAAGGTATATGAAGTTATATATGAGAAGAAACAGATCAAATTGGTGGGAGTGGTTATCTCTTGAGACCGGGACTGGTGGTGGGGGAGAAGTAAAGAAGGAGACAGCTGTTTCCCCTTGAAGTGTTAGCTCTGTGTGAGCTTTATTTAGACCATGTGCATGCATGTATTAGTTTGATACAAATACAAATAAGCATTAGTTCAAGATAAATATTCAAATCACTTTTCCCCTGTGATCTAGGCATTCATTGATTCGTACATTCTTGCCAGCCCTTATTCATTTGTTCAGTCATTTAATAAATAATTCTCCAGCTCCTTTCTCCTCTTTGGCAAAAATTGGACTGGTATGGGGGATGGAGAGGCAAAGGTTGATCACATCACATACTTTGAGCTTTAGTTAGAGAGCAGACAGCCCTGGATGATCAGTGCTGAAGCAGATACGAGCGCAGAGAATGGAGACCAAGCTCTGCGGAATTTTCTCTTGATGGCTTCTAGAAGAGCACCCCCAACCCCAGTTTTCTTTCTGGCTGACTGAAATAGGAGAGTCCTACAGTTGCAGGGTCTGGGTGTCTTCTTGGGCTGGTGTTTTGTGAATTTGCACAGGCAGAGGGAGACTGGGCACTGTCTGGACCTGTTCTCAGATCCAGGTGGTGGAGGTCTCGTGTCCCCTGTCTGTGCTGGGTATGGAAAAAAGGCCCAGATAGAAGAGAAAGAAGGGAAGCAGATTGGACATGAAGGAGGAAGTGGGTTGAGAGGGAGAACAGGAAAGAGATGTCACTGAATAGGGCTACCACCGAGAGGCTGCTGAGGAGGTAAAAAAGGGACTTTTGTTTAGACATTGTTTTCAAACACTGTCAGAGTACTTTCTTCGTTTTTATTTTCCATCTTGATGGAAATTTTGTTATTTTTACACTGTCACAGAACAAATGAAACTGTGACTTGGAGATCACAATGTATATAGCTGTTTGGGTATACTTTTGACAGTTCTATCACGTTTCTGACAGGCATAATTTTTTTTTCTTCCCTGGGAGATTGGGAGGGGGAGGCAACCTCCCCAGATGATCTGACTCTACTCAGGGCTCTGTCCAGGTGGGAAGCCTCTCTGAGTCCCAGGGAAGTTGCTGGGAAGCCAGTCCTGGATGTCAGGGAACTCCAGCAGGGAAGACTGGGTTTCTGTGAGGAGAGTAGGAGGGGAGGGGGCTCTTTGGGGTGTGGAGTGGTCACTATCAGCCCCTGAGCAGAAATCCATGTGTGACTCTGCGGAATCACAGTGGTCCTGGGTGGAGAGGAGATGCAGCAGCCGAGCTGGAGGTGGTGGCAGCAGGGGCTTTGCTCGGTGGAATGAGATGAGGGGCTTGACAGGGAGCAGCTGGGCCTGGGGCACCAATCTCGCTGAAGGGCAGGTGCCTTGAGGCTGGAGCCTCTGCCGAGTGGACAAGGATGTCTTGAATACCCCTGGGCTGTGGTCTCCCTTGTTTTCTGTGGAAAGAGCAAGTGTGAGGCCTGGGGCAGGTGGGAGGCGGTCTCCAGGCAGAAAGGCCCCTGATGCCCTTGCAATGCTCCACTAAGAAGTAGCCTGTTTGAGCATCAGAGCTATAATGCTTTCTCTGATCACCCTGCACCAACTTAACTGACTACAATCTCCTCTGATCCTCAGTGAAACGCACAAATACTTCTGCAGCATGTTATTGCAAATAAAAATAATGATGATGTCTAACGATAAAGGGCTTACTATGTGTCATTCTCCAGCATTGCCTCACAGAAGTCTCACAGCAGTGCTTTGAGGAGGAAGTCTGAGGCTCATGGAGGTCAGGCTCACTGTTTTCCGTGTCTGCTTCCTCTAACCTATTTGAGCCCACAGTGGTGTGGACTGGGCTTATTCTTGTGCGCTGGGGTGTGAAGCCACTTACTTGTTGAATGGATAAGTGTGTGACTGAATGGATTGGAGCCAGGCACCCACCCTTCTCTAGAAGAGAGATTGTCCCATTTGATTTCTACTGATTTTACATCTCAAATTCTGTGTTTGAAATTCTTCAAGCAGCCACCTGACCTGTGAATCGGTCCCTGAGGTCTAGAGATCTCTTTCTAAATGCCAGGACAAAATCGGTTTTCCAAGGTCCCTGGAAGGAGAGTCGATCATCAGCTGTCAACAGAAGCGTGTTCAACCCAGAGGAAAGGCAGGCCTGGGGTGGTCCATTCTATGAGGCTTCTAGGAGGGATGGGATGGGGCGGTGAGGATGATTTCTGGGTCTAAAGTATAATTTCTGATGTCTGAGATATAAATGTAGTTATCTTCTGATGTGGCTATTACACAGTGGCCATGATTTTGTGAAAATCCTTTTACCCACTGAAAGCGATTTCCAGTGGGACTTATTCAAAATATGTCATGTAGTGGACACCTTTTAAGTACCAAGCACTAGGCTTAGTGCTCTGCAGGGTTTACACAGGGTCAATGCAGAACAGGTACTAAGACACACGTAGAACAGTGGTTGAGTACCTAGGCTGGAGGGCCAGCATCTTGGGTTCAAATTAGGGCTCTGGCTTTGGGAAAATCACTTCAGTCCTCTGTGCCCCATTTTCCTTAATGCAGAGAGTCATTTTCCTATCATATGGGGTTTTAATTTTTAAAATTTTATTATTGAAATATACATACAGGAAAGTACACATATATTGGTGTACACTTGATTGAATTTTCACAAAGTGAACACACACATACACTCAATACCTCATTCAAGTAACAGTCACTAGCACCTCAGAAACCTCCCTCATTCCTCCAGGGTAGGTGAGGGTACACTATTCCCTACCCGGAGGATAAATGCTAACCTGACTTCTGATGCCATGGATTAATTAGTTTTGCCTGTTTGCAAGCTTTGCATAGATAGAATAATACAATAGGTAGTCTTTTGTGTTTAATTTCTTTTGTGAACATCATGTTCATGAGATTCCTTCATATCGTTGTGTATAATTGTGGTTATTCATTCTATTTAATCTGGGAGCGTGCTGATACAAGAGTGCTGCTATCGTGCATATCTTTTGGTGCACTTATGCTCACATTTCTGTTGAGTGTGTACCTGGGAATGAAATGGCGGGGTCATAAGGTGATTAGTTTGGCTGTGTCCCCACCCAAATCTTATTTTGAATTGTAGTTCCCATAATCCCCACGTGTTGTGAGAGGGACCTGGTGGGAGGTAATTGAATCATGGGGGCCATTTCCCCCATGCTATTCTTGTGATAGGAAGTTCTTACAAGAGCTGATGGTTTTAAAAGGGGCTTCCCCCTTTGCTTGTCTCTCATGCTTCTCCATCCTAACGTCCTATGAAGAAGGATGTGTTTGCTTCCCCTTCCTCCATAATTGTAAGTTTCTTGAGGCCTCCCCAGCCATGCTGAACTGTAAGTCAATTAAACCTCTTTCCTTTATGTATTTCCCAGGCTCGGGTATGTCCTTACAGCAGTGTGAGAACAGACTGATACATAAGGTAAGACATATGTTCAACTTTCATCAATACTCCTGGACAGTTTTGCACAGTGGTTGTATAATCATCAGTGAGGGAGATGTTCAGCTGCTCTGTGTTCACACCAACCTTTGAGATTTTCTTTTTCATGGTAGCCCTTCTGATGGGTGCAGAGTGGCACCGCATTGGGAGTACAATTTGCATTGCTGCCCTTGGGCTGTTGGAGAATTACATGCATCAATGTGAGACAGGCACTTAGTACCTGCAGAGTAAGCTCTGTGTCATCGTTAGCTGGTTAGGTATCTTGGAAAGTCAGGGATGTCTCCAGAGGCCACCTGCTCTCAAGGAGACATGGTACACATTTACTGACTCCCTCCTTCCAGCAGGAGCTGTTGTGTCTGGAGTTTGAAGCTGTCAGTGATTACAGCTGAGATTCTTAGAACTGAGTGAGTGAGGAACCCAGGATCCCAGGAACTGAATGAAGAGGCAGACACTCTGCTTCCCAGTGATTCTTAATGACTGATTTCCCCTGAAGAGATTTCTTCCTTGACTTCCCACCTGGCTCTGATTCAGCTGGGCAGAGAAGTGCTGGAGCAGGTGCTAATTTATGATTTAGGTTTTTTTTCTACAAGGATGCTCCAAGCTTTAAAGAGTCAGCATGGAGCACTGGGCATTGGAGTCCAGTTCCTCAGCATCCTGCACCCTGGAGTGTCTCATGCAGCTCGGAGGTAGGGTGTTGGGAGAGGGCAGAGAGAGGGCACCTGGTTTCTGTGGGCGAGGTTAATCCTAGAAACTGAAATCGTAGCCTGCTTTCCTGGAGTCCTTTTTTCTCAGATTTCAGAGACATGCACCTCCACCCTACCCTTCATCCTTGTATGTAACCCGTGGCCAAGGTCTGCATACCCTTGAATTCCCTTTCACCCATGTTAGCATCTCTGTTCTCACAATGTCTGGCTTGGTTCAGGCCAAGATGGCTTTGTGCCTAAATTCTTGGGCTAGCCCCTGCTGCCTCCCAAGAGCTCTTGCCAAGAGAACCTGAGTATGTTAGTTTGCTCGGGCTGCCATAACAAAGCATTCCAAGCTGGGTGACTTAAACAACAGAAATATGTTTTTTCACAGTCCTGGATACAAGAAGTGTTGGCAGATCAAGGTATTGGCAGGCTTGGCTCCTTCTGAGGCCTCTCCCTTGGCTTGTAGATGGCTGTCTTCCTTCTGTGTCTTCCCAGGGTCTTCCCTCTGTGCCTATCTTTGTCGTAATCTCTTCTTCCAAGAATGTGAGTTATATTGAATGAGGGCCCACCCCTTTGACCTCATTTTACCATAATTGCCTCTTTAAAGAGCCCATCTCTAAATACAGTCATATTCTAGATACTAGCGGTTAAAACCTCAATATGTGAATTTTGGGGAGGCCACAGCTCAGCCTATGACAGTGACCATGGATTTTTCTGCATGTAACACATCCAGGTGACACATGTCCTCAAACATGACGTTTATTTTGCTTTCTTGCATTTGCTCATGCTCTTTTCCCAGCTGTAGGTGCTTCCTTCCATCTTCTCCGTCTCTCCAAAGGCTGCCAGTTCAGTGGCCCCTCCAGCATGAAGCTTCTGTCTTCAGAGACCACTCTCCTAGACTCCTACCATGCTTTCTGTCTGTTCCACTTGATCGAACACTTAATCCCGGTTTTCTTCTGTTCTCTGTTGCTTTGCTGAGGGGGTTGTGTCTATTCCGCTTGGCTTTGTGCTCCTTGAAGACAAAAATCATGTTTTCTGTTCACATTTACATCTATTTAGTGTCAAGCATGTGGCTGGTGATAAATAAGATTGTCGATTGATTAAAAACCAACTTCCATGCGCCCTATGAGGAGCTGCTTAAATGCTAAACAGAATACTTGGTGGGGATGGGGAGTGCTGTAATTCCTAACGGCCGGGAGCCTCTGGCACAGGCATTTCACTTTAAGAGGCAATGAATTCAGGGACATGGAAAAGGTTTAAACATGAGTCTTAAATTATTTGCTCAGCTTTGATTTTTATTTTACAAGATGCTGGGGCAGTGCTGGGAGCTATTTGCAGAAGGGGTGCATAAGAGATGAAGAGAGACTGGAAGTGGATTTATCTAGATGTTGCCTCATAGAAAAGTATGTGTGCGCTGGGCAGGGCTTCTCTGTTTCAGAGGCATGGAGAACTCCAGGTTCTGCCCCGGGCTCACTGGAGGGAGATTTGACTTCTATTCCTGTGATTTTGTCCCTCTGCCGGGGATGTGTTGAGCTAAGCCACTGTTAAGAATGACCCCTCCGAGGAAGAGAAGGAAGATCAGCTATTTATAGGCTACAGTCAGACGCGACCCACCTTTTCAGCCTGTAATTTACAGTATATGAAGAGAAAATGAACTTCTATTGCTGCAGGAATGTGAAAGGACAGGAGACAGATTTTTCAGCAGTTTGGGGTCTGGTTTATGTGCTTATGAGATGTCTGTGAAAATGGCCACTTTGCTTTGCCAGAAGATGGCTTTCCCTGGGCTGTGGTCACTGAGGCAACGGATGCCCATGTTCTGTCTCTCAGGGACTGTTAGCATATTTGCAGCTATGTGGGTGGTGGAGGGAAGGGAGTTTCTGTACCAGGGCAGGGGAAAAAGACATACAGGAAGAAATGAACAGGAACACAGTGTCTTATGATTTAAGGCAGTGCTCTGGCTTCACAGAACAGTAGAAGCAATGTCCGAGGAATGGTCTCACGGGGGAGTTGGTTTAGATTGACCTTTAACCACAATCTTGGCTATTCTTTGGGCTAGAGTTCCTGGCTTGACTCAGAAGCCTTTGATGAAGCTCAGAGACTGAAGATAACTTCCCATCCCTCAACAAACTCTATTTCTGGAGCTCTCTAGAGGACATGTAGAACTCAGTGTATGCTCAACCAAGTAACACATTTTAATCAAATATCTACTGCAGACTAGGCACTGAGCTGGGTGTACAGGCTAATAAGGCACACATGGTCCCTCCCCTGAATCTAGGAAGAGACTGTCACCATTCTGGTCCTCTCAGCGTCCATGCATCCCTGAACCTGGTGTTCACCAGGATGCTCACTAAGAAACTCTGTGGGCTGCACCTGAATCTGTGCTAGCTCCTAGCTAAGTCTTTTCCTACCGAACTTGCATCTCTGATGTAAATCCTTAGTGTGAGATGAGGTTGCCAGGAAGGTGTGTGGAACGGGAAGAAAAAAGATGAGGACAGAACATTGGAGAAAATCAACAGGGGAAACAGACCACCTAAAGGAAATGGTGAATGGGCAGAGAGAGAGCTAGAAGAAGTAAAAATCTTGGGTCATAGAAGTCATGATATCATCACCCCATCATCTACATTAGGCATTTCTCCTAATGGTATCCCTCCCCTATCCCCCAACCCCCAACAGGCCACAGTATGTGTGTATACGTATGTAACAAACCTGTACATTCTGCACATGTACCCCAGAACTTAAAGTATAAAACAAACAAACAAAAAATAAGTCATGATATCAGAGAGTTTCCAATAATTTTAGAAACAGAAGAATAAGAATTTGGTAATTGGGAGGTGATATGATTTGGCTGTGTCCCCACCCAAATCTCATCTTGTAGCTCCCCTAATTCCTACACGTTGTGGGAGGGACCCAGTGGGAGAGATTGAATCGTGGGGGCAGGTCTTTCCCATGCTGTTCTTGTGATAGTGAAAGGGTGTCATGAGAGCTAATGGTTTCAAAAACAAGAGTTTCTCTGCACAAGCTCTCTCTTGCTGCCACCATTTAAGAAGTGCCTTTTGTCTTCCACCATGATTGTGAGGCCTCCTCAAGCTACGTGGACCTGTAAGTTGATTAAACCTCTTTCTTTTGTAAACTGCCCAGTCTCAGGTATGTCTTTATCAGTAGCATGAAAACTGACCAATACAGGAGGTCATAGGTCTTTGGACTGTCAATTCGTAGATGTGTTGGGAGTAGAGGCAGTTGGTTGAAAGGTGAATGGGAGATGAGGAAGTGTAGACAGAGAATGTAGCCAGAGAACGCTCTCTCTGTTTTCATTAGATCAAGCTTTTAATCATGTTATTCAAATCTTCTAAATCTTTACTAATTTTTGTTCTTCTTAATTTGTTAATTATTGAAAGAGGTGCTAAAATTCCCCCTTGTGATTGCTGATTTGTCAGTTTCACATGCTAATTTTGTCAATCTTTATACATTTTGTGATTTTATTATTAGATGTGAACAATGTTAGAATTGTGGTACCTTCTTGAGAAATTATTCTTTTTATTTTTTGACAGTGAACATCTTTGTTTCTAAGAATCTTTTCTCCCGAAACTGCATTTTGCAAGGCTTTCTTTGGTTGGTATTGAACTGGCATATCTTTTCCTATCTTTACATACAATAACTTTCTTTTTGCTTTGAATTTGTCCCTTGTAAAGAGCAGAAAACTAGTTTAGTTTTTGATCCAATCTGATGATCTGGGTTTTGACAGCTGAATTTAATTCATTTAATTTCTTATGATTACTGGCATGTTTGTATTTATTCTATCATTTTTTTGCTTTGATTTTCCCCTCTCCTTTCTACCTTCTATTATTTTATTTATTCTCCCTTATCCCTTCTAAGAGATTCAAAAGTTATATACTATTTTCCTGAAATATTCAAAAGTTATATTATTTTCAGAAGATATTTTCAAAAGTTATATATTATTTTTTCATTTTCTGGTGATTACTTTTAAAATCATTTCATGTATATTTTACCTAATGGTCAAAGCCAATCAATAACTCTATCATCCTTCTGAAGAATATAAGGAATTTAGAAAGCTTTAACAGTTTCATATTATAGGTATTTTTTGTCTAATGTTTTAGTTACATCTTGATTTTTATTTTTTTTGAGAAGGAGTTTTGCTCTTGTTTCCCAGGCTGGAGTGCAATGGCATGATCTCAGCTCATTGTAACTTCTGCCTCCTGGGTTCAAGCGATTCTCCTATCTCAGCTTCCTGAGTAGCTGGGATTACAGGTGCATGTCACCACGCCTAGCTAATTTTTTGTATTTTTAGTAGAGATGGGGTTTCCTTATACTGGTCAGGCTGGTCTTGAACTCCTGATCTCAGGTGATCTGCCTGCCTCAGTCTCCCAAAGTGCTGGGATTACAGATGTGAGCCATCATGCCTGGCCTCATGACCTCCAAATTAATCATGAGTATTATTATTTATATTGATGTTGTTTAGGTTCATACACATGCCTACTCATGTTTTGTTCACATTTCTTCTTACATCTGACTCTTCTGGTTTCAGTTTCCTTTTTCCTAATTTTCATCCTCTTTGGAGAAAGAAACCAATTCTCTGAGCAAAAGTCTGTTAGTGGTAAATTCTTTCAGTTTCTATGCTTAATCTTCAGTGATAACTTTGCAAGTTATAGAATTCTAAGTGGACAGTTACTTTTACTTTTAATCAGTACTATGAAAATAATATTCTATTGTCTTCTGGCTTCTACTGAGGTTGTTAAGAAATTTGCTGATACTCTTTGCAGGTAATGTGTCATTTTCATCTGGTACTGTCTTTACTGAGGGCATAAACTGACCCTCAACTTCTGTTTTTCATTAACCTCACAAAAGCACCACTCTGAATTTTGCATGATTGGGTTTCTTGGACTCTGTTTATGAGTTATGGCAGAGTTGTACTGAATTAGTAAACATAGTTTTACCTTGTTATTCTTAGATAAAATAAATAGAAGTTAAGATTCTGATACTTTATTCCTACCCACAGTGGATCGTGTTATGTATGAATGCCCTGTGGTTTAAAAAGTGGGGGTATGCACAGAATCATTCCCATTTAGGAGGCTTGCTATCATTTTAAGAAGCTTGACTGTGAATAAAACAGTGGAAAAGGTGGGAAGTTTATATATATTTGGTTTTCTTAATATAAGAGATCGACTTGACTGTTCATAATCTGTGCAGAAAGAACCCGAAGGGGAGGGTGGAATCTGAATATACAAAAAAAGAAGAGAAAACTGATGAAATAGACATCATGGAGAGCTTGAAAATGAAGCAGAACTTTTCCTTCTCTGAGATGGGGACTCCGTATTTTCTGCCTTTGATTGTCAAGCTTCCAGATCTTTCTTCTGAAGGTGAAATTTACTCAAGCCACCCTCAACTCCCCCCACCCCCCGACCTTGACCCTGATCATGTTCTTCAATAGCTTCTTATCACCTAATGAACAAAGTCTAAGCTTCCAATATGACATTCAAGGTCCTCTGAGATTTAGATTTTTCTTAAATTAGACCATTTCTTAAATAGTCTTATCTCCCATTTTCTCTTTTTTACATATTCTGATTAATGAAAATTAATCGACTCGGTGTTTTCTGAACATGCTCTACGTGTTCTCATCTTCTAATTTTCGGTCCTGAATCCTTTCATCCTGGTAGGCTGGTTCCTCCCCGTTTTCTCATAAATCCAGATATCTCTCATTCAGGGCCTAGTACAAATCTCTTCTGTTGCTCTCCTTTCTTGATTCCTCCAACTAGAAGGAATTTCCCTCTTTTGTGCCCCCTTAGAGACTTGAGTCCTTCTTGGCAATAGTACTCACAGCTTGTTGTATTTTGTTATTGAATATGAGTTTCTTCTACCAGGCTTAAAACTTGTAAGGGCAGTTAGAACATGTCTAATTCATCTCTGTGGTCTTCAGTGTACCTCATACGTTAGACATGTCTCTCTCATGAGTGGATGAATGTGAAAGGGATTTGTATTTACATCAGTATGAGGTTATTGCAGAGAATTATGAGAAGTGTTTCCACTAGCTGGGTGGCCTGCAGGTCTCTTGCAACTTCTGTAGCGTGTCTGTGGGCCTGAGGGTGGGAGTAGGCCTCACACTGGACTCCTCATTCAGCGCTGGCTTGCGAAAAAGCCACGGAACTCATTCTGAAAACTTGAGTAGCAGAGAAGGAGTGAGATAGACCTAACTGGGAGAGCATCTCTGCAGCTTCATTGCAAGAGGGAGGTGCTCCTGACCTTGGTTACTAGCCTTGGCCTGAGAATAAGATTTGACCCAGTCCTAGGTCCTCCTTCACTTTGAGATCTCTAGGGATGATTTTGGTCCCTGTTCACTCTGACAGTCTTTGGAGCCTCTCCAGACTTCAACTTTCTTCCCATTGCTTGATCACTTGAGTGCATTTGGTGCCTCTTGTGATATTTCATGGAGGATCAGCCATTTCATCTGTACACCTGGTTCTAATGAAGAATGAGAAGCGTCCTGAGAGGCTAGATATTCAGGAGCCAATCATCAATTCCTGGAGTTTCTCTAACTTCTCTAAAGGACTGATACAAAGAAGTGAGTGGAAGCCTGAGAATGTTCCAGAATTGGACAAAGATGAGGCAGGTGTCTTTGTGGTGAAGATAAGAGCCTGCACTGTCTGTGGCCTCACCGAACCAGAAAATGCCTTGTTGTCCACCTATAACTCAAAGTGACAGCCAGGCTGGAACTTTCCAGTAACTTTTATGAGATCGAATACAAAATAAAGACTGCAGAAAGGGGCCGCAGACCCACATTTTGGCCCATTAAAATAAAGCAAAGTAGCCTCTGCATTTTCTCCAGTGTTCAGCGTGGCTCAGCTACTCGGGGGCTTGGCATTACCATCCACCCAAAACATTGCATCCTCTTGACAACCGTCATGACATACAACAGGTTCTTGAGAAAAATGTGTGCCTTGGCTGGCTGGTAATGCCAAGCCCCCAAGGGGTGTTTTTCTTATCATGAGCTCTCAGGAGAGTAGGGGTGTGAATGTACCTGTATGTGCCCGCCATGTCCTAGGACCTGTGCTGAGGATTGGCAAACCGAATGCTCAGTATAGAAGGTTCACGCTCACGCTCCTCCCCTAGGAGTTCATGATGAGAACGACAGCGTGAAATACACTAAACTTCCTGCCACGCAAATTAGAGGCTTTGCTCTAAGAACAGCAAAGGCCATTGCCTGCAAGAGCAACTTCCAGCAGCTTCTCTGTGCCCGGATTCGGCGTGCAGAGCAAACTTCCCACAGGGGGCAGAGGCACTGGCTGGGGAAATTTTATGTGATTACTGGGGTGGAGACAGGCTCTCAGCAGCTCAGCGCCCTGCCAGGCCCACTGAGCAGCCACCCCTTGTTTCAGAGCAAGGCTTTCCACAGCAGTGGTATTCTTCTCTTTGTCTGAGTTGTAAAATGTGGCTGAATGACAGACAGGATTGGGAGGAGCAGCCTGAGACCTGAATTCCTGGACTCATCCACATGTTATGAGTTCTGGAGGGCAGAGATGACCCATGTGACAATCCCTTACTAGACCCTTCCTGTGAGCTATGCAGACCCTGTGCTGTGGCCATGCCAGGAGGGTGTTTCCTCAAAGAGTCCCTGAGCCTGACAGGGGAGCCAGAAATACACGAGGAATGGAGGCAGAATGTGATCCATGCAGTGCAGCGTGTCTCAGTCTTTTAAACATATGTCTCCTTTGGAGAAACATATACATCTTGAAAATTCTTTTAAAGTTTGTGTTTCAAAAGCAATAGAGTGATTTATTTTTTGGTTTCCAAATATGAAATTATAATATTGAATATATTTAAAAAACTACATATGTCCTCCCTGAGGATGTTTTAAACATTTTTTATTGAGGTATAATGTACATATATGAATTTTACATACACATGCATTTGTATGAATACCATCCGGCTGTAAAAGGAACATTTCCACTGCCCCAAGAGGCTCCCTCACGCTCCTTCCAAGTCAGTGCGTCTAACCCACTCATCCAGAAGTAACCACTCTTTTAACTTCCATCAGTGTTGATTAGCTTTGCCTGCTCTTGAACTTCACATGCACACAATCATGTATTTATGATCTGTGTCTGGCCTCTTTTGCTTATATTACATGTTGTTGCATGTAGCAGTGGTTGATTCTTTTTCATGGTTATGTAGTATTCCAACATGTGACCCCCCCAACCCCCACTCTGCTGCCCACATGATTTATGTGTACATTTTTCTTACTTGAGACCATTGGTGTGATAGAAAAATAGCTGTTTTTAAAGCCAGACAGACTTAGACAACTCCAACTTCTTTTTCTTATGGTCATGTGACCTATAGCAAGTCACTTTACCTGGTGTCTTGGTTTTATCACCTGCAGAATGGGGCCACTATGCTTATCTCATAGTGTGGGAGTGAATGCGTGTAAAGCCTCTGGTGCAGTGCTTGGCACAGAGTAGGCATTCAGGCAATGGTGGCCATGATGACAAAGGAATATGCGGGTCGCGTGGTGTTGCTGTGGGTGCTGAGGCAGACAGCTCCCTTTACTTTCTGCATGTCAGGGAGGGCATTAGCCACACCTAGGGAGGGCATTGTGTGGGCAAAGACATAGACGAGCCCAGAAGAATGCAAAGAGGTGGTGATGTGGAGTCTCCACACCCTGGAGGTTCCATTGGAAGCTTAGGAGAGTGCCCGTGGAAGTCAGTGATCGAGACTGGGCTCAGACTAGATTAAAACACTGCTGGCCTGAGCTGCTGGTGCTCAGAGACAAGATTCCATGCACTAGGGTGTTCTGGAAAGCCATCTGGGAGAAAGTGTGGAGCTGGTCCTTGAGCAGCGAAGAGGAGGGTGGCATCTGTGTGGTCTGAGCCAGCATGTGGAAATGAGAAAGCTAGACTGGGCTCTGAGGAAGACAAAATCTGACCCTGATGCCCATTGCTGCTGCCAGCACTGCCACCACTGGTGCTCTGGCTAGTGTGTTTCAAGCATGTGCCATGTGCCATGTTGCACTGCGCTAGAGTGTAGATGTTCTGGTCTAATCTTCATATGGTGGAATGCAGTAGCTCTAGTGATCTCCTCCACTGACAGACAGAAGACTGAGACTCAGGAAGTTAACCAGTTCACGGAGGCTCTGCAGCCTCTTCCCAGGGCTTACTTTCCCTTTATGGAGGGATGAAGACTCCACACGCTACCCGACACCCCCTGGGCTGCTGAACTGGCATCTCTGGTGGGAGCCACTTATACCCACTTGGTGCCTCGGATCTGGGCAGCCTTACATTCAGGTGGGCAGTTGGTTCCTACTTGGTTGCCCTAAAGGGCTGAGGCTGTGCAGCAGGGGGTGCCTGGTGGTAGCTGTGATGTCTGTGAACAATATCCATGTTTTTGGCAGAGATTGGAAGACAGGCCTTTTTTTCCTGGCTTCCACCCCAGCGACTCAGCTATGACTTCAGGAAAGAATTTGGAACAGGGGGTGGTCTGGGCTGAATTGTGGCCCCCACAAAATTCCTACACTGAAGCCCTAGCTGTCTGTATCTCAGCATGCGACTGGAATTGGCGATAGAACCCTTAAAGAAGTGATTAAGGTAGATATGACTGAGGTCCTTATAAGAAGAGGGGATTAGGATGCAAACACACACAGAGGGAAGGCCATGTGTAGACACAGAGAGGATACAGCCATCTACCAGCCAAGGAGAGCGGCCTCAGGAGAAACTAATCTTGCTCACACCTTGATCTTGGACTTACAGCCTCCAGGACTGTAAGAAATAAATATCCATTGTTCAAGCCACCCAGTCTGTGCTACTTTGTTATGGCAGCCCCAGCAGATGAATACAGTATGTTACTTCTGTCATCTGAAGCCCAGGGAGGAAACTGAAGGTTTTAATAACAGTAACAATGTTAATCATCATTGTGAATGTACCTTGCAGTGGTATGGAAAGGGCATTTTGTGGGTGATGCAACTTGGGTATAAACAGGATGTGGTGTGTTTCTTATTGATTGAGCTACATTTCTTTTTAAAATCCCCACCTGGAGTCCCAGGGAATATTCATGAGTGCTGCCTGATGATACTAGTTCACCTACAGATGAAACTCATACAAAATAATTAATGTTAATTCATCTGCTTACTTCCTGGGAAGCGCTGGTGCCCCTTTCCTTTGGCCATTGTGATCAGGGCGGCAGAGTGTCAGAAGAAGACCTACATAGGCCTCAGCTTCCTTCTTCTAAACATACTTTGAAATGAGATTTGTCTGGACTCCAGGGGCAGCCAAAGAGCTCACGGAGGAGCTAGATCACAGAGATATATATCCCAGGATAGCCATAAACGTCTCGGCTTATGATGCGTCTGGGTGAGTTACAGAACCAATAGTTTTGATCAAGTGCCCAGCTCTATTCGATTAGCAGAAGGATAATGAGAATTGAACAGGAAGGGGTGTCTTGGGGAAGAGGGTAGGCTGGGCCTTGGGGAAGGTGCTGTGGGAGGTACTGACGGATTTCTCTTTATTAGAGGACCTTGTTCTCTCAGCTTCCTGACCTTTGCAGGGCTGAGGTCTGGGGTTGATCCCTGGGCTCACACAGGAGATGAGAGTTTCTGGATGTAGCTTCTGAACACTATTAACCCCTCTCTCAGTGAGGCTTCCTCCTCCCAAAGCACTTGCCTCTGCCTTCATCCCAGTCCTACCTCCCAGCAGCCCTGTGGACAGAGAGCAGGAGACTAAAGCTCATTGTTCAGATGAATCTACTGAGGAGCGAAGGTGGGAGGCAGGTGGGAAAGGAAGCCCCTTGAGGCAGGGAAGGAAGCATGGTGGGTGAGAGGCCAGCCATGATCTTGCTCTCATTCCCTCTGGGCTCTCTAGCCTGGGGTCAGGGTCTGTCCTGGCATTTTGTTTTTCCCCTTTCTTGGTTACCCTTTTCTGTTTTTTTTTTTTCCTTTTTGGCTTCTTTTTCCGCATTCTTTTCTTTCATCCTTTTTCCTTATTACCTTGTTCTCTTTTTTCTTTTTTTTTTGCGGAAGCGCGATTTATTAGAGAGGGAGATAGAGAAAGAGAAAGACAGCTCCCTCTCCCGTGCTGTTGTGGGAGGGGAATCATTTTCTTTTTCTCTTTCTTTGCTGTCTCTTTCTTGTAAGATGCCTTCCCTTTCCTTTTTTCTTCTCTCCTTTTTTTCTTTCCTTCTTTTCATTTCTTTCTTCTAATTTTTTCTCAATAGCATTTAGCTACCTCTTTAACATTCACTGGGGTTTAGCGTCCAACACACCAGTCATTGCTTGGCACAGGGAACACACTGAAAAAGAGAGATGCACCCATCCTCCTGGAGCTGAGGGTCCCGAGTGGGACACTGGTGATTAAACCCCTAGTTATTAGGAGACCGAGGCGGGCCTGGAGAAGGTCCAATGACAAACTCTCCTTTTTCTCACCCAAGACCTGAGCCAACTGAAAAAAGATAAAAGAGTAAGGCAGATGGGGAATCAAAATAGCACTCAAATTAACGAGAAAGCTGCCATTGGAGAATGGAGCTTGTGTCTTCAGGCACGTGGGCTGCCTGATGCTGAATCTCAGAGTTGGCCCAGCTGGCCCAGCAGTCCCAGCCAGCCTGGGCCATGCAAGGCTCCCACTTGCAGCCGGAGAGCTTGCATCCGGGTAAATCCCACAGCATAGCGTGGCAGCCGTGCATAGGATGGGCTTCCTGGGGGAACTTGCTTCTAAGATGAGGGAGGAAGAGGATGCCTGGGTTACTGAGACCTAAGTCTCCCTTCCAAGGCCACTAATTGATGTAAGTGTAAGTGGGTGAAGGGTGGAGTGAGAGGCCAGGTGTATGGTGCTAGTGGAAGCAGGCTTCCTTGATGGAAAACACAAGGAGTGGGGAAATCTCTCCTCCAGCCCCTCCACCTGGAACCCCACTCACAACAGGTGTGTGTGTGTCAATGCACAAGAGAGGAGCCTAACCTAGTATAGAAGTAATGGAAGGCTTCTTCTCTATGCACAAGTGACATTTAATCTGTGACTCCAAGGATTGCTACCTTCCTTGATGTGATAAAGTGCCCATCATAATCCAGAACAAATTAAGCAGCATCATGCCTCTTCCTCCCTCTCTAGCCTTCCTTCTGTATAAAATAAAACTCCAGGGAAGTCTTTCATTCAGTTGTTCTGTCAACAAATATACATTTAGTGCCTATTAAATGCTAGCCACTTTATTAGGCAGGAGAAATGCAAAGATTAATAGGATGTGGCTTCTGCCCTCAAGGAGCATTCAGATTAGTGTGCTGGGTAGGCCATACTCAGAAATAGCAGAAATTTGGGGCAGGGATGGATATGTTTGTTGCTTGGTGTTGAAACAAGGTAAGAGCTCTAACTGAGCTATGTTAGAGTTTTATAGGATTTATATGGGGAAGAAAAAAACTTGTTATGGGCAGGACGTGGTATTTGAGCCAAGCTTAGAATGGCAGGTAGCATACAAACCAGCAGATACTGACTTGGCCTTCCAAGCAGAAAGAACAGCATCGACAAAGGCCTGGAGGCAGAAAAAGGACATTTGCAGGGATCGGCAAGTTGTCCACTTTATCTTATATACTATATAAGAAGGAAGATGTCAGAAAAGTCAACTTTGAAAAAGAGGGGGGATCCAGACACTCTTGAAAGTCAATGTAATGATCTGGCCACACTTTGGTCACCAGTGGTGATAACAGTTGCTAAGCTGGACGTGTGAAATGCTCAGATGGGCATTTTAGAACCCTAGACTGCTCTGATCGCAGTGCCGTTTGGGTTGGAGGGAGGAAAACGTGGAGACAGTATGATGTAGGGCAGCTTTGGAGGAGTCCAGGTTAGGTGTTCTGAACGTCAGCAGTGGCTGCCAGGGTGCAGCAGGTGGGTGGCTCCTAGGAGTGGGCCCCCTTCTAGAGCAGGAGGAGAAGCAAGAAGCGGCCAGCTTTCTCATGACTGGGGCAGAGAAATTCATGGGGTGTGGAGTGCAGGCCCCACTGAGAGATGGCTGTGGGGTTTCAGCAGAACAGGATCTCGTGCCAGTGATGGGGTGGGAAAGGGGGAGACCTGCTCAGGGCGGCTGGTGTTCAGTGGAACTGTGAGGTTCTGGAGGAGAATGAGGGTTTGTGAGCCCTCTCTGTTTAGCCTTGCATCATTATGTAAAAATTAGATTCTACCAAAGGTGGAAACTACAATGAAAACAAGACCCAGAGAGATACATTTAGAGACAAGATGAACTCAGGATTGTGAAGAAGCCAGGTCAGAGCCTTGCTGAGAACCTTGCGTGCAGGTTACCACTGTGGGATATTGCCACATCCCTCTGGAGCTGCCAGCCCTCCTCCATTATTGCTTGGACTTTATGACTTCCTTGTTCTCAGAAGGAGAAAGGAGCTTATTAAGTGAAGTGGCTGCCAAGTGTATTTTAAGACGAACAAAGCCTAGATCATTTTTTTTTCTCACCGCATACCATACATAATTGCACGAAGGGCAGGATTTATTTGGTTTGCATTATGATTTTTCCCCCCCAAGCTTAATTACAGTGTTAAAAAGGCAACTACAACTTGCAAGAAATAAGCTCCATGGTCATGGAGACCAGCATGACCATTCTGGGTTTGAAACACACTTTCTTTGTGAAAGGAATTAATTGTATATAAAACTTCGGGGCTTATGTAAAACACATTTTTATGAAAATAAACTTGAACAGTCATTAAAATGAATAGTTGTTTTAAATAAGACTCAAATTACATGGTGGTGCCATGGAATTTTAGATGCCTCCTTTATTGGCTTTGTTTTGGGTTCACTCTGCATTTACTAAGACATTATCAGGCCCCAGAGTTAAGTCTCAGCTTATAATTGGGAATCAAATGTATAATTCCAATGAGAGATTATTAGGGGAGGTAAGGAAATGAAAAAGCTTGTACACTATTTAGGTCCAAATAATTCATGAATAAGTAATTATGTGTTGGAAAAGTCCAATGTGTTAGCAGAAGTGTTGTGGCCTGGTGGTTTGGCCTCAGACCGAGGAGCTGATGATGAAACTTGGCCTTCCAGCTTTGGGACATTCCCTGGGCAGCCTATAAATCAGAAATGTGATGGTCCCCACTGTTTCATCTGCCAGCACTGACATGAGGTGTCTCTGGCTTGGAGATTTGTGTGGTTCAGGGAGAGTCCAGAGCTGAGCCCTCAACTGGGATTAGGCCGTGTTGAAACTTGAACAGTGCACCTCTCTGGGGTTCATCAGGGTGAGAACATGTGACTGTGGATTTAGGGAGCCCACAAAGTTGTGTCCAGAAAGGCAGAGGAGGAGATTGGGCTAGATGGTTCTTTCTTGGTGTTCTGTTTACTGCTATATAGCAATGCCCTTTTCTACCCACTTCTTGGATTCCCCGATTCAAACCCTGTCCCTGTCCCCTCATTTCAGAAAGAGGGGGTGGGAGCAACATACCTAGCATTGCAGGCTCAGCTCCTGTTCTGGGGCAGATGGGAAAGTACATCCTTTTTAACTGGGGAGAATCTGAGCTCATGGCTTCCAATCCTCAGGTGGATGCCTCACTGATTTTCAGTTCCCCTGAACCCCCTACCTGTGGTCCTTACTCCACTAAATCACTAGCAGGACAGGATCTCATGCCAGGTCCTGTTTTTCTCCCTGCAGTGACATCCTTGTAGTTATTTAGATAAAAACCTGCATAAGAGGAAAGAAGGGAAGCTCTTGGAGTCATATGTGGGGATATTCACGAAGGGGCACTAATCCGGCTTGGCCCTGAGGTTCGTCCTTTAACTGATGGCCTTCGCCTCAATGCCAGCACAGACAATGAACCCATCTTGTGTTTCCCATGGAGTTGTTGTGAGTTTTTAGCAATGCAATGCCTTATCCTATATAGCAATGCCCTTTTCTACCCACTTCTCGGATTCTCTGACTCAAACCAGTTCTTACTTGGTTTGAACAGAGAGACCAGCAGCCATCCAAGGCCTCCAGAATGGTGTGCAGGTTGTTTAATGAGGAGAGAGAGCACCCAGGTGGCAACTGCCAGGCAGCAGAAAGTTCCCAGGGTGGAGTCTCCTGCAACCTCCCAGGGGCCCATGCAAGCTACTGTGGGAAGTGTTCTTGGTTCCTGCAGAGGGTGCCGGATGCACTCTCCCTGCCACCCTCATCACACATGTTAGTCCCAGGTCCCTTGGCATAGTAAAGCTGCTTAGGTAGCTCCCTTATCCTTAGGCATGAGGCTGACCCCCACGTCCCAGTGGTCAGCTCCTGAGTGGGAGGGCCAGGTTGGCCCCACCTTCTGTGCTCCATTTAGAGGGACCCCAGGGCAAGGCAGGGAACACTATAGATGCGTGGAAAGACTTGTCAAATGATTTATTTGTTGTGGTGGAAACATTTAAGCCTAGAAGTTCTGAAGTGCATTTTGGTCTGTCCCCAAATGCATGACTGGAAACATGAGGTCTTGACATTTCTCTTCCCTTTCAATGGCATGGCTCAGTGAATCAATTCAAACCCATTAAGATTTTCAGAACGACAGGAGGAGAAAATCCTCCCAGTGAACACTCTTAGGATACTGTGACCAAACAGCATTTCCTTGGACCTGGACTGTTTTCTCATTTTTAAAATCCCATCAATTGCAATCCCTCCTCGAGGTCGAGTATCTGGTTTTTACTTTCCTATTTCTTGACACAAAAGCCTATAGCAAAGGCTTGTAGATCCATGAATTACATACTTGTTAGTAACACCGTGTCGTCTCATGTTCAAGAGGTAATGTGGAAAGAGATCTCAATTTTTCTGGGTTTGTAAATCTAAAGAGATAATTGTCCTTCAGAAGACTGGGTGTGGGGTCCAGAGTCAGGGATCCCGGCATGCAGACCCAGGCTTGCCTCTGAACTATGGTGTAGTCTCTGTTTATACCATGTTCAAGCAGCACTGTGTGTGTGCGTGTGTGTGAGTGAGTGATGTCTTAAGCAAACTGTTTTTCTGTGGGAACACAATTGAGTTAAAAAAATCTAAATTAAACACATCTTCTCCAGGAGCACATCTGTTGCACAGAGTGAAGCCCGTTCCATCAATATAGTTGCCTGCAGTGCAATGAAGTCATTCCCATCTAATTCCTAAAACCTGAAATGAGGATAACAGGCCAGTATTAAATATTAAAGGTTTTTTTTTTCTTCACATTTTGCTGTTCTCTTCCAGAGAACACAAAGAACACTGACATGTTTTCTGGAGCTCAGGTGGATAGCTAATGGACTGGAGAAGCTTTCAACTCAACTGGAGCGATACATAAAGAGAAAACTTAATTACAGTCAGGATTCAGTGGGTTAACTCGGTAAACAAGTTAGCCACCATAGAGTAGCCGCCATATTTCATAAGATCTAAGACACTATTGATTTTAAGATGCTCCGTTATTTTATGTGCCTCTAAGAATAAAAAAGTACTGTCGATTAGACTATGACCACAATGCTTTATAACATAGAATTATAATTTTAGATTTATTGAAAAAGCTCTTTAAGTTTATTTAGATATTGTCATACATTAAAATGAACATATAAGCAAAATAAGTTGACTGCAACATCCCTAAACTGTTTTCACACAGCAGGCTCTTCTGAATGCTCTCTGACTCCCTCCGTGACATCAAAAACGGTGATGATGAGCATCTCTTCCCACATCACTGCACTATTGATCTGGGGCTTTCTTCCCAGACCCTCATACCAATTTATAAGCTCTAGAACTGGCACTTTCCTGGTCTTACCAGAAGGTTAAAAACCCAGGACTCATATTCTTTTCTCAAATGATTCTTAAATGGTTTGTTGACGAAAAAAACAAGATTTGCAATGGTCTAATTCTTCCACTAGAGCAACAACCAGGTGTCCTCATGTGTGGGCACTGGCAATGCCATGACTTTCCTCTTGCTTGGCAACAGTTTAAGATGCCACTACCAGCATTGTGTTGGGCTGCCCTGGTAAGCTGCTTCCTGCTTCCTTCCTCCCTAATAATCTCACATAGCCATTATTTGCAGAGAAATCTTATGTTTAGTTCATCAAATGCATGGATAAGGATGCTTGATATCCTAACTGCTAAGCTCTGTATGTTTATTCCATGGAAGCAAGAAGTGGAAGAGAGATGGTGAGGTTTAGATTCTTGCCTTTAAGGGTCCGCAACTGCACTCACTAGTAAAATGTGGCTCAATGAATGATCAGCTTAAATAGCTACTGCTCTGGGAAGTCTTACCCAGTAACCTTGCTGTGCGAGCATCATAGCTGGTACTTAGTTCTGTCCTAGCACATTCCATGCTGAATGGTGAGGCTCTATTTACTGTGTCCTCCTTGAGAATAGTCATCTTAGTAACCACAGTGCATTGCTCAATGACTAAACTTTGGGTGAATGTTTGTTGAAAGATCGAGGCTGAAGAGAACAGGGCAGGAATGTTCAGGGGCAGGGAAATGTCAGCCAGATTTGGAGAAGGTGGAATTGTGCTGCTTGGCTTAGGTGGAGAGTGTGTGAGAGGAGGCAGTGGGAAGCTGGAACATGACTGTAGGCGGGTGCCGGGTAATGGAAGGCCTTGAGTACTACCAGAAGGGAGAACCTGGCCAAGACTACTTTAGGGCATCACATGTAATCCAACTAGGACATAGAGTCACAGAGGAAAATGTGGCAAAATGAATTGGTTACTGTTAACCATATATCACAGAAGGTTATCCAAATAGGGAACCTGATACACCTGGTCTAAAGTAGGTTATTTTTTCATAGTGGCATTCATTCATTTGCTCGTTGATAGATTCTACTAGGATTAATGGATGATGACCATGTACCTGGGCACTGAGGACACATGGAATGAATGTTGTAGAATTTGTACCTTGAAGGAGATCACAGTCTAATGGGGGAGACAGATCTGTGTATATCCATATATGTAAGTTTGGATATATGAATATAAGTGAATATATAAGGAATTTGTACAACAGAAAATATGTGGGATTCAGAGTGTTACATTCAAAGTACTGTGGAGGTACAAGGAGGGAGGTACCATCTTTACATGTATGGGTCAAAGAAAATCTACAGGGCCAAGATGATTCTTAAAATATTTGTGACCAAGCCAGAGATAATTGTCCTCTATAGATGTATTTCCCATGGGAGGGTGGTAGCCCCTATCAAAGCAGGGTGCAGAAAATGGTGTGTACTCCATGGAATGCACAGTGTGTATTAGTGTACTAAAGGCATACTGAAGATCAACAGTAAAAACAAACAAAAAACTCCCCACTTAGTTGGCTTGTTTAATCTGTGATTTTCCAGACTTAGTTGACCACTGAATCTTTCTATGGCAGAATACCTGTTAATATCTTAACACCTATGAACCTATCACACCTATTAATATCTTCATGTTACAGTTTGGGAAACATGGCTGATGGCCTGTTTTGGATGCAGGCTTCTCTGAGGCCGAGAAGCATTGGATGTCTTTTCTAATACTATGGGTTTCTGCTGTTCTTAGAATTCTCACTGAGAATTGGTATTTGTCATATGTGTAGGAATGCATGTGCTCATAAGCATGGTTTGTGCCTTTCAGCATCCAAAATTCTCTTAACACAAAAATATGTAGCTTCTGCCTCAAAAGCCATCTAATTTTGCGTGGAAAAGAGTGCTATATTGAGATCAACCAGCATTAATTGCACTGTAAAATGCAAAGGATGTTTATGAAATAATTTAGAGACTGAAAAAAATGTGTAGGCATTGGTACTGTGCTTAGTGAGTGCTTTTACTGGGGCTTCTAAGACTTTCTGGCTACCTTCAATGCTTAGAATTTAGTTTTATATATAATTTTGGTAATAATGCAGAAAAATTACTTGTCAAATTACCTGGAGATGTTTTACTCTCAGTTGCTGATTGTTATAAAGTGCAAAGCAAGAAGGATCCCTATTGTTATGAGAAAAGTTCAGCTTTAACCGAGCAATAATAATAAATGCCCACCAATACACCTACTCTCAAGAGTCTACTGTGTATGGAAGATTTGGAATGACTCTGAATGTTTGATCATTAATATTCTGGATTGATACATCCCTGTGAAACATGTCTGTAAAGTGAAATCTCATATCCCAAACACAGATTTCCAGTTTAACCAGAACTGGGGTCTATTTCTGGTCTCTTTTGATTCATAGACCCATAGGCCATACTCAATTTCTACATCTTGCTTGGTTGGCTGAGAGCATTAAAGTAACAGCCACGATCAATCTCTAGCCTTCCAGAAGCACAGTCTCCTCCTTTCATTCCAGAAAGAGACCATGGCAGAGTTGAGCAAAGTATCACAGCCCATGACCAGAATAACAGCTCAAGTGTTGGTTTTGTGATTGAGAGGAGAGGGAGGGTGTTTCAGGGCTGACGCTATTTTTTTTGCATGTATTTGGATAAGGAGGGTTGAGAAGTATTTGTTAAATGAATGAATGAGTGAATGAATGAATGCATGCCAGGTCACCTGGAGCAATGTTCAGACTTGAACTTTTCACAGAAAAGAGGCTAGATCAGTGGATGTCTGAGGCAGGGCAGCACTCTTTCCTTGTCTTCACATTTGATATGAACCTGACCAGATGAAATCCAGTGAGTCCTCAGTGTAGCTGGACTTGAAACCATCACTGTTCACCCTCCTTCCAAAGCGTGTTCTTCTCCATAGCCCTCCAGCCAAGCCCCCTCTGTCTGGGAAAGGCGCCAGGAGGGAAGCATCCATGAGTGAGCCTCGGAAGGCATCTGAGGGTAATGAGAAAAGCACATCTCACTGCGCACACAGCTCCCTCTGCCTCAGCTTTGCCTGCATGAGCTTGTGGGAGAGGCTGAAAAGCACATTCTTTAAAATCCTGGCCCTTAAAAGGAATGCATCTTGGGCTGAAATGTCAGCTTGGCTGTGCCCCGACTGCGGGACAGTTCTTTCATTGCTGGCTTTTTCACACGATAAAACCCAGCCCCTTCCCTTCCACTCTGGGAATGGTTCACAGAACTGATGAAATTTCAAGCCCTCACTCAGTCAAACTGTATTGGATTTTTATCACAATACAAAGATTTTACAAATTGCATTTCTATCCTTCCTCTTTAGCCTCTTTCCCCACCCGACCCCCCCCCCACCTCAAAACTGTGTCTTATCTGGAACCAGCTGCACTAGATATCCAAGTAAGTCTTTACTCTGGACCCTGGGGTCAGTCACATCCATTTCTCTCCACCTTTTAAAAAGCCAGCCTGAGCTTGCACCACTCTGGCCCGTGGCAGGCTGGGTCAGGCTGTGGGTGGCCAGAGGATGAGCTCATGCCCTTGTCTCACTGCCCGGCTCATAGCTCATCTTGCTGAACTGTCACTTGCTGAGTTAAATCTGAGTTTTGAAACATCATTCTTCAGCTATTTATTTTTGTCTTTGGAGATTTTTAAGCACTGCTTTAAATGTATTCCAGCTTTGTTTGGAAATTTGGCTTTGCTGACTTCTGACCTTATGGCAGTCCCCCTGAGTTTAATTGCCTGATGTTACTTTGGAATCAGCCAGAAATGACTTCTTCCCTTTCCTAGCATTTAGGCTGAAAATCCTACAGACATGGGCCTTCTCCCTGGCTTCCTTCACCTCCTGTCCTGGATTTTCACAGGCAGTCTATGTGCCTCTGAGCCAGGGATGGCAGTGATCAATCTGTGGCTTTCTGAAAGGAGGGACTGATCAAACATTTTCAGAGACAAACATTTGCGGGATACCTACTCTATGAAGGACGTATAAAGTGGAGCCTCCATTGAGACAACAGCTTCATCTTCATTTGTTCATTCTCATGCTTGGGTGTCCTAGCACTGCAGTAGTGACTGAAAAGTAATAAATATACTCTACTTTTTGGGAGTTCAGACACACATGGATTTAAGATGTATGTACTCACAGCAGAGTTCTATCTCAGCAGGACTAAGGTGTCACAAGCAAAGTCTCTGGGTTCACGGGAAGGAGGATGCGGCATGGCTGAGAATGAAGCAGACATGGTAATCTACCTATAACATTTCCTGAGTTTTGATCTTGGGCAAAGGCTTCTGCAGGGACTGAGGGAGACAAAGAGAAGAATCCATCTGGATCTCTAGCCTCAAGGAATTGACAATCCAATAAAAGAGGAGGCTCATGCAGTACACCATGAATTCTTGTCTAGAGAGAGGTACAATCCTGAGATTATGAGGTGTGGCCAGCAGTCACTGTTCAGTTAGGCTCTAGTCATCTGTTCCTCCCACTGTGTGATGGTCAGATGGCCCCTGGGAGTTATGATGGTTCTAGAAAGTCTCTATTTCCAGCCACAGCTGGCAGGGATGACCAGCAACACTGGAAGCCACCTTAGCTTTGGTGATGGTACCTTTCCATCCTTTCTCCAAACCAGGTTCTGGTCATTCCCATTTTCTAGATTCCTAAGTGACTTTGATTTTCAATATAATTACAAGGTTCTTCTGTCTTTTAATTTGACAAAGTAGCTTTTAAAATAAGGGCAGAGACACTGGAAAAAAGGGCATGACAGATTTTCCCCTTATCTCCCAAGCCACTAACCCACCAGTCCTTGCTTGCCTGACCCCTTGAGTACTGCTGCGAGGATGGGAGGTATGTCTGCAGGAGGGGTGGAAAGGCCTTTTAGGAATATGCATTGAGAAATCCAAGTGCTGAATTCCTTTGGGTTTCTGGTAGAAATAGCCTTGTGTCCTTGTGCCCAGAGAGGCTGATGTATTTTCAGTTCTCTCTCATCTCTTTGGAAAGGTGAGGATTGCCAGGCTGGAGGGATGTTTGTGCTATGCCTTGTAAATGTCCTCTGAAGGTCTTCTTATTTTTTCTCTTTACCATTTCCTTTTCCTGTATGTGCGTGTACACACATGAGCACACATATGGACACATGTTGGATACTCAGGATATACATGGCGTGAGGAATATGTGGCCATCGTGCAAGACCAAGGTTGTAAAGCCATGAAGTGCTGGACAAAGCCCTGGCCTGGGAGTTCGGAAGCTTCAGTTCTAAGTCTAGTTTTTATCTCAGTGTGGCCCTAGGCAAGTTCCTTTCCCTTTTGCATTTTATGTTCCTCAATCGTGTTATTAGGTGTTTGACAATACAATCTCTAAGAGCTTTCGTGATTCTAAGGATCTTCCTTTGTATCTTGTTGGCCTCTCCTGGTATCAGGCAGGGGCTAGAGTTTGACACAGACCTCACCTTGTCGTCCCCTGGCCCTAGGGTGTGACATGGAGTGGAAACGTCAATATGGCAAGTCATATCTACTGGGGGTATTGGAACCAAAGTTGAAAATTGAGTCCATATATGTTGTCCATCAATTAGCTCCAAGGAAACCCTGGGTGCCAGGGTGCAGTGCCTGGACATGGGTGATGGGGCAAGGAAAGGGACATTAAGGAACCAGGGCTGCTCTAATGCCCGTGCCTACGGGGTCCTTTAATTATTCTTGGACCAGTGTGCACAGGTGGACTGATTTATTTAAGGGGACTAGAGTAGAGTAAATTCTAACGTTTTATATTTGGTGCTGTAAAAGAGAACTGACATTTTCCTTCAATGGAAAGTATGTTTTCCTTTATATTTTCCTTCCTCAGTGGCCTTCCAATTGGTTTAAAATGAAATACACTTAAACCAAACCCAGAATAAATGATCTTAAACACACAAACCAAATCCAGGAGGCTTCCAAGCAGAGGTGGGGACACAGTAGTTTTCCCTGGAGGTGTGCAAGGACCACGACTGCGCGAGGGGGAGGCAGTTGAGCCTCACAGTATGATCTGTGAATTTCACTCTAGAGGGAAGAACTGGACTCGCTTAGGACCTTGAGGAGATGCAAATAAGTCTTTTCTCAAATTCAAAAGTCTGGAATGGTTACCTAAGCCAACAGCCTAATTGTAACCGGTAAAGAGACTTTGTGGGCAAAGTTGTGAGTTATGGGAGAAACGTGTCTCATTCAGGTCAGGGATTTTAGTTGGTCCCCCCTTCTTCCATGATTTAGGTGACTCTTCCTGGCAACAAATTTGGAGTTTCTGAAGGTTGGAAAATGTTCCAGTACAGCTCCTCTGTCCTAATAAAGAGTTTTCCATGCATCTACTTCCCTCCCTCCCTCCCTCCTGCCCTCCTTTCATCCCTCTGTCCATCCTTCCATCCATCTGTCAATACAGTGAACACACTATGAGCATTTCCTGTGTGCCAGTTATGAATGTAGATGGTGGGGATGAGATGGCATAATGGACATCTTTTGATTTCCTCCTCACACTTTATTCCACGATTTTCTCCACCAAAAGGGAAGTTTGCCATGGCTCTGGCTTAGAAGGGGTTGCCTTTGTCCCCAGTTTTAGGTGTGGGTCCTTATTAACTGGATCAGTGAATCCCATTGGCATACACCATTCTCCCAGCAGCTGGTCACAGTGATTAGTTTGGTGAACATCTCATGACTTAACTCAGGTCATTAAGAACCAGCAGGAGTCAATCCAAAGACTTTTGTTTGAGATACTAGATATGTGGACCTCTCTTTTCCTCTGGATCAGAACCCAAAAGCATGTCCAGGGGCTGAGGGCTATCATTTGGCAACAATCACAGGTAGTCTGCAGAGGATAGAGCCAAGGCCAAGAATGTTTAAATGAGATATCAAGAATGAGAAGTCAGTCAAACTATATTACAAGGCTACAATAGCCAGAATAGCATGGCAATGGTATACAAATAGACACATAGATTAATGGAACAGAATAGAAAACTCAGAAGTAAAGCTGCACATCTACAACTAACTGATCTTTGACAATGTAAAAAAAAAACAAACAATGGGAAAAGGACCCCCTGTTCAATAAATGGTGCTTGGAAAACTGGCTAGCCATATGCAGAACAATGAAACTTTACTCCTAGCTTTCACTGTATACAAAAATTAACTCAAGATTGTTTAAAGACTTAAATGTAAAAACTCAAACTATGAAAATTCTAGAAGAAAACCTAGGAAATGCTCTTCTGGACATCAGCCTAGGCAAAGAATTTATGATGAAGTCCTCAAAAGCAAATGCAACAAAACAAAATATTGACAGTTGCACCTAATTAAACTAAAGTGCCTCTGCACAGCAAAAACAACAACAACAAAAAAAACAAAAAAACTACCAACAGAGTAAACAGACAACCAGCCTACAGAATAGGAGAAAATATTTGCAAACTATGTATCTCACAAAGGACTAATATCCATAATCTATAAGGAACTCAAATCAACAAGCAGAAAGCAAATAACCCCATTAAAAAGTAAACAAAGGGCATGAACGGACCCTTATCAAAAGAAGACATAAGCAGCCAACAAACGTATGAAAAAATGCTCAACATCACTATCAGAGAAATGCAAATGAAAACCACATTTTTGTGGTTTTCATATCTCATATCTCATATGTCACATATATGAGAGATCATTTCATACCAGCCCAAATGACTATTACTGAAAAGTCAGAAAACAACAGATTCTTGGTGAGGCTGCAGAGAAGGGAGAATGCTTATATACTGTTGGTCAAAATGTAATTTAGTTCAGCCCCTGTGGAAATCAGTTTGGAGATTTCTCAAAGAAGTAAAAAGAGAACTACCATTTGCCCCAGCAGCAACATATGAGGAAAAGAAATTATTTTGCCAAAGAAACGCCTGCACTCATATGTTTATTGTAGCACTATTCACAATAGCAAAGACATAGAATCAACCTAGGTGCCATCATTGGTGGACTGGATAAAGAAAATATGGTACATATACACCATGGAACACTATGTAGTCATAAAGAAGAATGAAATCATATCCTTTGCAGCAACATGTTGGATGCAGCTGGAGGCCATTAGCCTAAATGAATTAATGTAGAAACAGAAAACCAAATATTGCATATTCTCACTTATAAGTGGGAGCTAAACATTGGGTACCCATGGACATAAAGATGGGGAAAATAGATACTGGAGACTCCAAAAGCCGGGAGAGCGGGAGGGGGCAAGGCTGAAAAACTTCCTTTTGAGTACTGTGTTCACTATTTTGGCAACAGGATCAATAGAAGCCAAAACCTCAGCATCATACAACATACCCTTGTAACAAACCTGCACCCTGAATCTAAAATAACGAAAATGTAAAAAGAGGGAAAAAAGAGAGAGAGAAATCAGGTCCTTGAAGCCTTTGAATCAAGCTTTGTCTGAGGCCACACCCAGTTTAGTTGTGGGGGCCAGTATGTTCCTTTGACTGTTCAAGCCAGTTTGACACAGGTTCTGTTGCTTGCAACTGAAAGCATTCTGACAGGAGCAGAGGCAGCATTTGTGTAGAGGTTAAGAGCCAGGATCCTGGGATAAACAAAGAGCATGGACTTTGGGCCATGCTGCTTGGCTTTGAATCCCAACTTCACTGCCCACTAGCAGCATGACCTTTTCATGCCTAATTTTCTTAATAAATAAAATGGGAATGATATTCCTGCCCCATAGGGTTGCTATAAGGATTAAGTTAGAATGTGAAAGCACTTAAAATGGTGCTCGGAATATAGTAAATGCCACGTAGTTTTAAAAAACTGAGTATAGTGGTGAAAAACACTTGGTTGCCATTCTAGAGGAACTCTTTGTTTCCCTCTGGCTGCTACCTTCATGGAGGGATGAGACCAGATAGCAGTAACACCAACCATCACAGGGACCTCTTACCTGAGTAGCGAGTTCTCAGCATGTATTGCAAGGACTGTTTGAGCAAAATGCAAATCTGCACCATTGTTTAAAATGATCTGGCAGCTTTATAACTATGTACGAGTAATATCACTTTCCTCAAGCATGGACGTGATCCAGATCACTTATAACAATGGCATTGTAAACTTGTCATACCACTGCTCTGTGTCTTTTACTTGCTAAGATGTTGTTTATCTGACATACAACAGGCTAGTTCTCTCTCTCGTGCTGACTCATCGTATCGGTATGCCATGATGATATACTGAATATGTGCTGTGGTCATACCATGGTAAGCTGTAAAGATAGTGCCGACGATGTCACGTCTGTCACTATGACATGGTGTACCTGCCATAATAATTGGTATACTTGTGTGTCCTCATGATAGATGGTACCTGTCTCTCACTGTGACACGAGGTATCTGTCAAGGTGTCATTGTAGTTTTTCCATCCTGATGACACAGGCTATCTGTTATGGTGACCTGGTCTGCTTGTTAGTCACCACTGTATACCTGTCTGTCACTGTGGCACCATAGCTACCAGCTATTATGACACGGTGGATCTATCAGTAGTGGTGATAGGATGTATCTGGCTGTCACAATGGCACAGGGCTCCTGCTTTTTATTCTTATATGTTAGTTTCCCAGTGGCTCCATAGATCGCCTTCTGGTCAGTGCTGTGTTGGTTGTCTTATCTAATCAAGCTAGTGCTCCAAATATGTGCAATGCCCCCGAGCTGAACTTTGTTCCCCTCACCTGCTGAGCTTGATGATTTTGTCTCAAGAAATGGCCCTTATTATTGGTGTCATCTTGAACTACCTCCCAAACCTCAAACTTGAGGCTCACCTGAGTCTCTCCCCTCTTCTTATTCCACAGTCACCAAGTCCTATGGCCTCACTTCCTAATTATCCCCTCACTCATCCCTTCCTCTCCATCCCCACTGCTCCCATTAGAGCTGTGGCCCTGGCCTTCCTGCCTCCAGAGGTGGCCCTGGAGAATCCATTATTAACCCTACAATCAGAGTGATCACTCTAGCACAGAATGATCATATCAGCCTCCTTTTGCAAGACCTGCAAATTGGCAATGGCACTTTACATTTTCCAAATGCAATTGAAATCTCATATTCTCATTCCACGTGTCTGGGATTTGGCCCTGACCGCCTTTTCCCCCTTGCCTCCCAGCACTTCACTTTTAACTCTATTCCCTAGCTCCTCACTTGGCTCCTTCTTTATTCATGCCATTTTTACCATCACACACTCACAGGCTGTGTGAATGTGAATATTATCTCCACAATCCAAGGAGTATATCATCTTAGGTGAGTTACCTAACTGCTCTGTGCCTCAGTTTCTTAATCTGTAAACTGGGTAAACAATATGCCTACCTTATCAGGTTGCAGTGAAAATTAAAAGAGTTAATTAATATAGAGGACATAGAAAACTGACTGACCCATACCAAGCACTCAGTACATGTTAGGTATTGTTACTGTTAATACTTTTTTTTTTTTTTTAGATGGAGTCTTGCTCTGTCACCCAGCCTGGAGTGCAGTGATGCGATCTCGGCTCACTGCAACCTCCACCTCCCAGGTTCAAGAGATTCTCCTTCCTCAGCCTCCCAAGTAGCTGGGATAACAGGCTCATGCCACCATGCCAGGCTAATTTTTGTATTTTCAGTGCAGACAGGGGTTTGCCATGTTGGCCAGGCTGGTCTTGAACGCCTGACCTCAAGTGATCAGGCCACCTCAGCCTCCCAAAGTGCTGGGATTATAGACATGAGCCACTGCTCTCATCTTATTAATCTTTTTTAATCCTTTTGTCTATATCCAGATTAGATGCCCTCTTCCCTGAATTTCCTTTATCAAGTATTTTCTAAACACCCAAAGATAGACATGGAAACTTCTGTGGGATCACTCTTTGGCATTTACCACATTTTGCCTTATTTTATTGTTGTATCATATTTACTTTAATAAACTCTAAGTTCTCAGAGGTAAAAAAAACAAAACAAAACATATTTTAGGTGTCGTCTTTAGCACCCAGAACCATGAGTAGCACAATAAATTACAATAAATGAATCTGTGATTGTGAATATTATCTCCATAATGTTATCTCCAAAGATAAGATACTTCTTATCTTTGAGAGTGTAAAGATCTGGACTTTCTGATCATCTGGAAACAATCAGCTCAGATGCTCAGGGTTCATCCTGAGAGACTCCTGCAGTTGCTGAGACAAGGGGTGGTGAAATATTCAACAGCACAGGCTCTGACCCATCAGAATGAAGGCTGGAGTAAACCACCAAGATGGTGGCACTGGTGTGTCCCAGCTGAACCAGGTATGCCACGGGCCCCTTGAGATACCGAGGGTGCCCTGGGCCGAACAGGAAAGCTGACTCAACTGCCTTAAACAAGAAGAGATTTACTCTCTCAGATAAGAAGCCTGAACATGAGTGACTTCAGGACTCAACCTCATGATGGAGGGCTCAGGCTCTGTCCCTAGGACCTGGCTGTCTTTAGTCTGTCCTTCCTACAATAGCCTCCTAACAGTTCCTGAGACAGAATATGAGAGAGTGTGCTCCTTTTTGTCAGAAAGAGAAACTTTACCCTGCAGCCCCAACAGATCTCATCTGACATACCATTGGTCAGAATTTAGCTACAGGACTGTGCCTAAACCAATCACCAGCAAGGAGAATGCAACCTCTATGTTGGCTTTTACCAATCAGAATTTACTCAAGTCAGGAGGAAGGGGTATGGGCATTGGAGCAAAGTCAAGGCTCTCTCAGCCTGGAGGAAGAGGGCTTTGGCCACTGATAACCAAAGGCATCTACCATATCCCTTTTCATAAACAGGAGAGAGACTCTGCCACTGTATCTAAATAGACCTGGTACTTGTTCAAATTTTAGACGAAAAACAAACATCACCAAACAAATCATGTTCACTGGTAAATGAAACTGAATATGATCCAAATACAGGCTGGCCTTTGGGTGAAAAAAATCTCTGTATTTATCAGAGGTTGTCCAGCTCCATACTTCCCAAATCCTGAAAATTATTCCATCACTTGAGCCTCCAGGGTAGTTGCTTATGATTAGAGACAAACAAGAAACATTTATTTCATCAAAGAAGGCCTATTTCTTTGCTCCTCCTTCACCTTCTGCCATGATTGTGAGGCCTCCTCAGCCATGTGGATCTGTAAGTCTATTAAACTTTTTTCCTTTATAAATTAAAAAAAAAAAAAGAAGGCCTATTTCTACTGACTATAAAGGCATACTAACAAAATTCTCAGTGCTGTTGTATCTTATTTATTTTTATTTTTTTTGAGATGGAGTCTTGCTCTGTTGCCCAGGCTGGAGTGCAGTGGTGCGATCTCAGCTCACTACAACCTCCACCTCCTGGGTTCAAGTGATTCTCCTGTCTCAGCCTCCCAAATAGCTGAGATTACAGGTGCCTGCCACCATGCCCAGCTAATTTTTTTATTTTTAGTAGAGATGGGTTTTCACTGTGCTAGCCAGGATGGTCTTGATCTCCTGACCTGGTGATCCACCCACCTCAGCCTCCCGAAGTGCTGGGATTATAGGTGTGAGCCACTGCTCCCGGCCATATCTTATTTCTGATTACTCATGGGTTAGTCTTTCAGTGGTTCTCATCGTCTATTAGAAAAAAGCAGAAACAAAACAAAAGGACCTCAGCAAAATGCCCAAGACTCTCTGTGTCTGGGCTCACTCTGACTCACCAGCTTGTCACCCCCTGTGCCCAAGAGCTCCTGGCTTTGCAGCCACATGGATATACTTGAATGCATTGGACACATCATGCTCTTTTTCTTAATTTTTGTTTTTGTTTTTGCCTTTCATTCTTTGTCTATCTGGCAACTTCTACCCATCCTGTAAGACCTAATTCAATTGTCCCCTCCTTTGTCAGAAGCATGACCTTTTCTAGGCTTTCCCAGGCAGATCACTGTGCCTCTGCCTGTGTACGGCTCAGCCTTAAAACACCCCTCTGTTGGAACCATTACTATATTCCTATAATTCTGTGATTTGCTGGCACCTGCTCTCCTTAAGCTGAGGGGCCACTCTACCACTCTCTGCCACCTTCTTCTGTCGTAGACCCAGTACACATTATGAGGTTGGGGTGGTAAATAAATGGTTTCATGTGTAAGCTCATAGTTTTCTTAATACATTAGCCATAACTTGGTGGATGTGTTACCTATTACCCTCCTTCAAGACATGGTGCAATTTGAGTCATAATCTGACATGTATGAACAAATTAGCTCCTTGCAAATGGGCACATTTTTGCATATTTACTTTGACATATATGCACTAATGGCCACAAGAACCATTAACGAATTCATTATTTTTGAATCCTAGTTGCACTTCTACTTGCTAAGGTTAATTATTGATTTGTTTTATTCTGTGATTAAAGCCATTAACCACTATTAGCAAATGACGATATTTATGCATGTTTGAATATCAGCTGGGTTGCATTTCATAGCAGGCCCCCAAGCTAAATTAGTACTCTCTGGGATTGACAACTAGAATGGTGATACATGGACTTGCTGAAGGTAGCCAATGATTTTTCCAGGATAAACAGGACCTGATTGCCTTTGCTAATTATTCTTCCTGAGCATAGACACTGGCTGGAATTTATCTTTAGTTGAATTTGGCCTCTGTCCTTATCTGATCTTGAATGACCAGAGACTCCTGAGCAGGAATCTTAGGGAGTCTAGGAAGTCCCTTGGCTTCAGTGCCTACAGACTTTGCTTTTAGCTTTCCACTAGCAAGGAGGTAGAATGGGCTCATTTTCTCGTTGAAATAGTTGGGAAAACAATTTGCAGCTCAGAACTTGGCTTCATCTGGACACAGCTTCTGCCAATGAGGAAGAGACTGCTTTTCAAAGCCCTCTCTGAGTGGGTCCTGCCCTTCAGCTGTGCCCTCATTTGGGGAAGGTTGGCCTGAATGTACCCGACACCAATGAAACTGAGTCTTGGATGCAGGGAGCATGGAGACCAGGGGTGCAACCCTTCCCTCTCTCTTTGTGTTAATCAGGGAAGATGAACTATTGTAACAATAGCCCCCAAATCTCAAAGGCTTAGCATCTCACATCCAATGTGGGGCTGCTAGTGGCTGGGAGAGTAGGGGCTCTGCTCTAAAGTATACTTCCTTCTGGTGGCTCTTCCACCTCCAAGGGCCTCGAGGTCCTCTCCAGTCTTCTCTATGACCCTGCCTACAGTCTGGGCAGATTGTGTGGGAGGCTCGGCTCTGTGGGTTGGGCCTGGAGGAGCACCCATCCATCCTGCCCATGTTCCCATTGGCCAAAACATGTATACAAGCAGCTGCAAGAAGGGTAGGAAGTGTAACCTGATAGCTCTGTCTGGCAAAAAGAGAAACCATTTTGAAAGGAACTTGCTGGTGTCTGCTGCAATCTCCTTTGCTTCCTTCTGGCAGGTGAAGCTAGCTAGTGCTGAGTGGGTTTTCACACTCGGGCCACTTTCTCAGCCTGTCATCTCTTTCTTGGGTGTCAGAAGGAAGCCCACTCCAGCTGCCTTCAGCTTTCTTCCTAAAGAGGCCGAGAAAATAACTTGAGGGCAGCGATAGCCACAGACCCACATTCCTGAAGAGATAGCCTCCAGCTCCTAACCTGGTCTGGGGCCCACGGTAAACATTTGTTGAGGGAATAACTGGCTGATTGAATGATTTTGGTGAACCTAAGGTTCCTGTCATCTGACTTTGACATATATTCATTTTAGAAGGCTCATCTCTGTACCCTTTGCACAAGCCTTCCTGATTGTTATCTACAGTTCATCCTTCCCAGGGAGACGGTTCAATTAAGACACCTCAAAATGAGTCCATGATTCGAAGGTACAGCTGACTGCACTCTGATTAACTTCCTATTCATCAGTCACAGAGATATATGATGAGAATTACCAGGGCAGGCAGGAAGGAGGGCAGGCAGGCTAGGGGGGAAGTGAGATAGCAGCTGGAAGATCAGGGTTTTGGGGTAAAAGAAGATGGGAAAACTGCCAGGAGAAGGGTGAGGTCCCCAAGGGGAGGAAAAGCCCCAGCAGGTAGCATGAGATAGGATGGAATCTTCTAGAAACTGTATTTATGGTGCTTTAGCACTAGAGTGTCTGACTCCGAAGTTAAAGTAATTTTCTTATGACGTGAAAAGGAAAATAAGTATGAAATGATGGAGGAGGCTGATGACTCAGAGGCTTAAGTGAAGGAATTTGTGAGGCCCCATCTCCCTTCAGCTTGGTGATCCCAGCATCTGCTTGGAAGGGCGGGTGATGGTGCTTCCTTACCAGAGAGATTGCTGCTCCCTCACTGGGTGTTCGAATGGTTGGAAAGACCACCTACCCTCTCATGGCTTCATTGCTGTGTTCATTTCTGGGGCTCTTCCAGCTTCCGGTGGTTTTCTGGTGACTTTGGCATTCCTTGGCTTGTGGACACATCACTCTGACCTCTGCCCTCATTGTCACATGGCGTTCTCCCCTGAATGCATCATTGCCTTTGTATCCACATTTACTCTTTCAAGGACATGGTCCTATTGGGTTAGGGCCTACCTTAATAACCTCATCTTAACTTGGTCATCTGCAAAGACTCTATTTCCAAATGAAGTCACATTCACAGGTACTGGGGGTTAGAATGTTGACATCTTTTCAGGGGACACAATTCAACCCATAACAATTACCAGGGGCATGCTGAAAATTCTCAGTGCCTCACCCAAGCCTGGAATCCTCACCTGACATCAGAGCCATACATCCCAGTGTTTGTCAAACATTCCCATCTGGATGTCTCCTGAGCAGCTCCAGCAGTGTGTGGAAAAGCTGAGCTCTTCTTCCCCTCCCCTCCAATCCACTCCTCTCCTCGCAGTGCCTAGCTCAGGGAATTGACACCACTATCCACACGGTTTATGAGGAGAGACATGAACATCCTCTACGACCCCTTCCTCTGTTTCACCTATCATGTTCAATTGTCCACCAGATCCTGCAGTTTTGCCACCTCAATATCTCTTCAATCCCACAGGCCACCAGGCTGTTTTTCCAGGATGATCGTGCCAGTTTCCCAACTGGCTTCCTGGCTTCCAGTCTTGCCCAACTTCAATCCAGCTTCCGTAAGTGTGACAAGGTGACCTTCCCATGGTGAAATTTGCTGATTGTCTCACTTCCTAGCTTGAAACGTCTTAGGAATTCCCCGCTTGCTTTTAGGATAAATTAAAAAAAAAATCCTTGCATGGCCCTTTTACCTGTCCAGTCTCATTTCTGCCCATTCCCCTTTCACTTCAGTTACTCTGAGCTAGAGAAGCTGCAGTTCCCCAGGCGGACCCTGCTTTCTCCTGCCTCACCTCCGGACCTTGGCAGATGCTGTTCCTTCTGCTGGGAGGTTCCTCCGCTCCACTTCCTCTTCCTCCCAGCAGCTTGTTAGAGTTTACACCTCAGGTAGATCTCACTTCCTCTGTCCACCCTCCCCTAAGTCCCAAGAGTAACCCCATAGTTTCTTCCTCTGTCACAGTGGGTAGGGTGGGAACCGCATCTGACTCATTCTTGCATCACAGAGTCTGACATGAGTTTGATGCTCTGTGGCTGCTGACTTGGAAGTTTCATGACATTATATGTATATAGATATTTTAGACATGGAGTCTCACTCTGTCGCTTGGCTAGAGTACAGTAGCATGATCTTGGCTCACTGCAACCTCTGCCTCTTGGGTTCAAGTGATTCTTCTGCTCAGCCCCCTGAGTAGCTGGGACTATAGGTGTGTGCCACCACACCTGGCTAAGTTTTATATTTTGTATAGAGACGAGGATTCTCCATGTTGGCCAGGCTGGTCTTGAACTCCTGACCTCAGGTGATCCGCCCACTTCGGCCCCTGAAAGTGCTGGGATTATAGGCGTGAGCCACTGAGCCCAGCCCATAATACTATCTTTGAACTTATGTTTTGTAACCAAAATCCAACATGACAGTGGCACAAGCACTGCGGGTCCTGCCCATCCACCAAATCTCTAGCATGGATTCTTGGGTGCTTGCTTGCCTCCCTTGGCCCAGCAACTTCCGGTGGTTTCTGTGCCCAGCAGGGACCTGGGTGAGGGTGTGGCTCTGAGCCACAGGATGGGAACCCAGGCACCTGTGATGGTCTGCGCTCACCCAGTGAGTATCCCTAAGGCAAGCCCATTCTAGTAAGACTCAGGTTTCTTCTTTTGCCTGACTTTGGCTTGAGGACTTCCATTAGCCTTGCTGAATTTTTCTAAAATTGTGCTGCTGCCTAGAGAGATGGAGAGACTGAGAAAGAAGGGAAAAATCTTTTCCAGCTTTTGGAACAACTGTTCCTACATCTTCATGTTGCAATGAGCCCTGCAAATTATCTAGCTGGTCCTGCCTGGCATATAGTATGTGCTCAAAATGGCTTAGTTTTAGTCCTCTTACATAGCTCTCAAATCTACCCATGTGTCTTCTGTTTTTTTCCTTTAATTATTTTTTATTATTTCTTTTCGTTGTTGTTGTTGTTGGACAGGAGTCTAGAGAATGAGGCCAAGTTCCTTCTTTTCCACTTCCATGACCTGAATCCAGGACCAAGCTCCTCCCTTCAACAATTTCAACAGCTCTTTGTTTGTCCTCGTATCCCAGGCCCCTAGTAGCAGGTTTGACAAAGAGCTGGACCTCAGTAGGTGTATGATGAATAAATAAACTAAGTAAGTAAGTAGGAAAAACAGTCTTGAAAATAGCCTGTTGTCGGTTCTGCAAGTTACAGTGACTCCCAGGTATACCACTGATAACTATCTCCAGGAATTAATCAATTTTGCACTCTGGCCTCTGCCAGGAGGTGGTCAGATCCCTGGGCTGATCCATGTGGACCGCCCCACTCAGGCTGTACTGCCCAACTTGGACTATTTTGTCCACCCTTCACCTAGGGAGAGTCCAGCTGCAGGCCACGGATGCACTGGGGGGTCAGAGAGGCTTCAAAGGGGGATGCTGTCGCTGAGACATTTGAATGGACAAGGAGCAGTTTGTTAGCAGAAACAAGGACCCGTTAGGTCTTCATGTTGTTTATCGAAGGTCACCCTGAAGTCATGTGGCCCAATAGCTTATACCTGAAGGGGAGGAGTATAGAGAGAGTGGTGTTGGATTTTGGCTTGACTCCTCTGCCTTAGTTTACCCAGCAAGTCATGGGCCTCTAGGAGGTTTGTTAGATGGTGTGAGGAAATTGCTTCTGAAGAGTTGTGCAAAGCTGCCTATGTTCCAGCTGGCTGAGACTCTGCCACTGTGGCTTCACGAATTCTCAGTGAAGAAGTCCATTAGGCTGAATCTGCTTTACCTTTTGTCTTATTTATTGTTGCTGCTATAACAAAAATACTATAAACTGGGTGACTTAGAAACAACAGGCCGGGCATGGTGGCTCACACCTATAATTCCAGCACTTTGAAAGGCCCAGGCGGGCAGATCACTTGAGGTCAGGAGTTTGAGACCAGTCTGGCCAGTGAAACCCTGTCTCTACTAAGAGTACAGAAATTAACCAGGCATGGTGGTGCATGCCTGTAATCCCAGCTACTCGGGAGGCTGGGACAGGAGAATCACTTGAACTTGGGAGGCAGAGATTGTAGTGAGCCGAGATGGTGCCACTGCCCTCCAGCCTGGGTGACAGAGTGAGAGTCCATCTCAAAAAAAAAAAAAAAAAAAAAAATAGAAAAAGAAAAAACAACAGAACAACAGGAATTTATTTCTTACATTTACAAAGTTATAGAGGTTGGAAAATACAAGATCAAGGTGCCAGCAGTTTCAGTGTCTAGGGAGGGCCCACTCTGCTCCACAGACGGTGACTTCTTGCTGCATCCTCACATGGGGGAAGGGTTAGCTAGCTCTCTGGGGTTTCTTTTATAAGGGCACTAATCTGATTCATGAAAGTATCATCACTTTGAGGATTAGGATTCAACATAAGAATTTTTGGAGAACAGAAACATTCAGACCATAGCACCTTCAAAGACCTATCACCCAACCTAGATTTCCATCCAAGTAGGCATAGAACTTATGTCCACCTACCACTACGCTGGTTGCATCTTGTAATGCCCCAGTGGCTCTTACAATTGGCGAACAGTCAAGAAATTCACAGCTATGTTGCTGACGATAGCAGATACTACCGCCACCACATTCTGCTGATAACGTGCCAAGAAGTACATTTAGTGGCCTTGATAATAATACTGGACTACTTTATGGGAGCAGGTTTAGTTTTCTGTGGCTCATGTTGTTTGAACAAAGCAAAGTATGTCTGTCAAGTATTATTTGACAGATGTCATTGCTATGGAGGGCAGAAATGGCCAGTGTGATGTGTGATGCCATTGGCACTGAGGACTTATGGTGAAAGCAGCAAGATTCACTTCTTGGTGATTGCAGCAGCTACAAACCAACAGCTGCTTTTCCCATAAACTTCCTTTACCAACAGAAAATATAAGTCAGAAGCTGTGGACAATTTGGAAGTTTATGCCAATGGCCTTATGAGATTCACTAAGCACTGACACTAAAGCTATACTTTCTGATGGCTGCTCCCAGCTAATGTCTGAGCATGGCCCTGATACCAAGGCAGGTCCATCCCTGCAAGATGCAGGATGATTCCAAAAGATGACTTTGGCCTCAGTCCTTCTAGCGGTCTTGCTGAACCATTGAGATGGTGCTGCATTACAAGACTCTTCTACCCTGAATCCTTCTTCCTTCCCTGTCTCCTTTCTGAGATGTCAGATCTAAGTCACCGGGTGAACACTTTCTCTTCTTCTTCTGCGCCCTCCTCCAACAACTCTCTTGCATGTCTAACCTAGTTATAATGTCTACTTCTCAAGGACCTAAATGAATGCATTCCCTTCCCCTATCTATCCATCTTCAGGGATAAGTAAAAAATGTATGTTTCAGATTGTTGATGCTGGGTGAAGCCACTATTCAAGAGGTGGAGGAGACAGGATCAGAGAAGGGAGACTGGGAAGGGGCTGGGGTTTTGGCATCTGTGAAAACTGTAGAAGCTGACCCTGACTCACAGTCGGGATCCACAGAGGGGCGGGTACAGAGCAATAGTGATACCAGGGGCAACAGTGTTATGGCCTAGCCTGCCTTCATTGGGGAACAGCATGGTGAGGAGTAGCTCTGAGCCCACAGGGATGGTGGCGATTGAGAATGGACCAGAATCTTAGATCAACACATCATTCACCATTTTCCAAGCATACAGCAGAAGTCCCAAACATTTATGTATAAACAACCTCTTAAAATGACAGAGACTGAATTTATCCCACATTCTGGATAGGTAAGGCCCAGAGTCAGGTTACATATGATGTAGAAAAATAAGATGATCATAACAGTTCTGATATCTAAGTGTGATGAAGTCCAGACAAAACATCTACATGTTTGTCAAAATGGGCAGGTTCTGGCTGGGCACGGTGGCTCACACCTGTAATCCCAGCACTTTGGGAGGCTGATGTGGGCAGATCACAAGATCAGGAGATTGAGACCATCCTGGCTAACATGGTGAAAACCTATCTCTACTAAAAATACAAAAAATTAGTCTGGCATGGTGGCGGGTACCTGTAGTCCCAGTTACTCAGGACACCAAGGCAGAAGAATCACTTGAACCCAGGAGGTGGAGGTTGCAGTGAGCCGAGATCATGCCACTGCACTCCAGTCTGGGTGACAGAGCCATCTCAAAAAAAAAAAAAAAAAAAAAAAAAGAAAGGGCAGATTCTCTAAACAAAACCGGAGGGAAAACAGTGAAATGACACCTGTTCCCAAAAATAGTGACTGAGGCTGGAATTATAACCATATGAAGAATGTAGCAGTCAGGCTGTGCTTCTTTATAGAAGAAAATCAAGCCCAAGTAAGGGAATGGCTGCTGGAGACTGAGAGTATGAGTCAGGTCCCCAAACACTGACTGAGGACTCTCCTGCGGTCAGCTCCTGGACAGCAGTGCCTGCACACATGGAGAAGGTGCTGAAGGGCTGGAGCAGGTCTCCCCAGATGAGACTGTGGAGCTCACAGGTCTCTCTGCACAGGTACAGCAAAGGCATATTTCCAGGTGAGAACAGGAGGCCACCCTGGAGGAGTGGAGGCACTTCACGTCGAGTTTTTCAGCTAATGCACCTCTGATGACAAAGGAAAAGGCCTGCTTCCAGGAGGCGAGGGTAGAGTCAGAAGTAGCCTGCAGCAGGACACCATGTATGGCCTTGCATTCTGCTCCATAATCTATTGGCGTGTTTTGTTCATATTTCGGAATGACAAAATGATGCTGTACTGTTTAACATAACTATCGATGAGAGTGCTCACATCTTAATTTGTAAAATAGTAGCAGTCATTAATTTTAAAAAAAAGATTGAGAGCATAAAGAGGAAAATTAAAATGGCTCACAATACCACCAGCCAGGCAATCCTCACTGAATTTTAGAAGAAATATCAAGATTATACATGCATACAATGTCACAGAGAAAAATGTGAAATAAAGTCAGGTCAGTTCTTCCAGGTGATTCTGGAATGAAGCCAATGCCAGAGCTTCCATGTCCATAAAGCAGGACTTCACCCCTGAGCAGGATGGAGTAACGGGGCCAGATTTACCCTCCTTCTTCAACAAAATGAGAAAAAAAATACAGGAAATTACAATTTTCTGTCATTGGACAACAGGCAGTGCTGGAGTGCACTGGGATCCGTGAGTGAAGAAAACAATGAAGGGAGCAGTATGATTGCCCTTGAACTGCCCTAAGGGACCTTGTAGGAGGAGAAGGGGATCACTCAGATCCTGGGAATCTCCCTGTGTTGAGGAGATAGAATTGAGAATCTGGGGAGGCCAGGACAGCTAGGATACTCAGAGCAGGATATCAGAAAGGAGAAAATAGCACAGAAGGGAGGATGCTGCATGGAGAGAGAGCTCCCGAGAGTCCCAGAGGGTTCACCTTAGAGGTTCTGCCTAGTGAGGATCAACATGCCTGTGAGGAAACTTTCCAAGGCCTGGAAAGGAGCAGGTGGAATAATTCTTGATGATCACACAGGGCCAGGAATAGATTGTATTCCTGCCAACTAGAGTGAAAATAACATTGCAATGCACAGGGCATTGGGTAAAATGTTCAGTTTATGAAGCATTCAGTTACTGCCTCAGTGGTGGGCCAGAACCAGCTGTCAGTTAAAGACTACCCTGGTCCTGCCTAAACAAAAAAAAAATTTAAAGAAAGCCTTGAAAGGATCAAGATGTTTTCAAGCAATTTAACTGGGTTCCAATATAATGCTCAAGAATATTTGAAGGAATACAAAAATTAAGTATTAAGGTGAAATTTACAATTTTTGCAACCCAACAAAAAAATTACCAAAATTACCAGGTATACAAAGAATCAGAAAAATATTACCACAATGAGGGAATCAATCAGTCAATCAATCAATCAATAATCAATCCATCAGTATAAGCAGACTCAAAATGACATAGACGATAGAGGGAGTTGTCAAGGATAGATGTCATAAATGTATCTCCTATATTCAAGAAGAGAGAGCAAGGTTTTCCAACAATAATGGTCTGTGGGCCAAATCCAGCCTGGAGTCTATTTTTGTATGGTCTGAGTGCTAAGAATAGTTGTTTCTTTTCTTTAAAAATTTTAAAGATTACTTTAAAAATGGTGTAAAAAATGTGACAGAAACATTTATGACTCCTAAAGCCTAAAGTGTTTACCATCTGGTCCTTTGAAGAATAAGTTTTCTGACCCCTGAGGCCAGGAAAATATAGACAAAGAAAATATCCGAGATGGTAAAGGTGCTGGATGGAAGGGATGTTGGATGGTAAAAATGTTGGTTGGAATAGCAGATACGACACTGCAGAAGAAAAGATTACTGAATTTGAAGACATAGCAATATACACTGTTACAAATGAAACACAAAAAGTTGAAAAAGAAAAAAGCAACAGTGAAATGTGGGACAACTTCAAGGAACCCCTCCTCCATGTAATTGTAGCCCATAAAAGAAGCCAGGTAGGCAGTCAGAAAAATTATATGAAGAAGAAATGGACAAAAATTTTCTAATCTGATAAAAAAGTTTAAGTCCACAATTCAAGAAGCTCAACAAACCTCAAGTAAAGAAACATGAAGAAAACTGCACTAAAGCAAATAAAAATCACAATCAAAGTGTTTAAAACCAGTAGTAAAGATGATCTTAAAAGTAGTAAGAGACACAAAACGCATTATGAACAGAGAGCAAAAATCAGAATAATATCAGATTTCTCACCAGAAACAACGTAATCTGAAAGACAGAAGATCAATGTCTGTCAAGTATTAAAAGCAAAAAAATATTGAACTTAGATTTATATTCCCAGTGATAATTTATTTCCAAAATGAAGTCCAAATAATGAGTTTTACAGGCGGTAGAAAAGCTTAAAGAAGTTATCACCAGAAACCTGTGCAGCAGGCTATGTTAAAAGACAGTCCTTCAGGCAGAAGAAACCTGATACCAATTGCAAATCCCAATCTTCACAAAGGAATGAAGACCATGGGAAATGAAAACCATGTGGATAAGATTAAAGACATTTTCATATTTTAAAAATCTCTAAAAGGTAATTGATTGTTTAAAGTAAAATTAATGAAATATTACTGTGGGGTTAATAACATACTGTATATAGAAATAACAAATAAAAAGCCCAGGAGGTGGAGAACAAATGTTCTTATATTATGTATAAAGTGGTAAGATATAACTTAAAGGTAGGCTGTGAAAAACTAAAGGTACGCATCGTAAAATGTAAAGGAACCACTATGACACAAAAGAAAGCCATAGCTATGACTATGGGATATAAAATAGAATTATAAAAAATACTTTTATATGAAAAGTCAAGTACATTAAAAGCACACAGATGAAAAAAACGTGTTTCATGCTAACTAACTGAAAGCAATCAAAAGAAAACTGGAATCGCTACTTCATAAGATAAAAAGTAAAATAAACAAAGAATAGTGTCAGGGATAAGTAAGGCCATTTCCTAATGAAAAAGAGGTTGTCACATCAATAGGAAATAACAATAAAAAATATTTATGCACCTAAAAATAGAGCTTCAAAATACATGAAGCAAAAGCTGGTAAAGCTAAGAGAAGAAGTAAACAAATCTACCATTACAGCGTAAGATTTCATACCTCTCTGTCAATAATTGATAGAAAAAGTAGACGTAAAATCAGGAATGATATAGAGGAATTGAATAACACTATCAATCAACTACCTAACTGACATTTATGGAACACTCCACTCAACAGGAGCAGAGTAGAGATTCATTTTAGGTGCACAGGGAATATTTGCCAAGAAAAACTATATTCTGGCTCATAAAACAAACCTCAACACATTTATATTCTGGGCCATAAAACAAGTCTTAATATATTTAAAAGAATTCAAACAATGCCAAGCCTGTTCTGTGATCAGAATGGATTTAAGTTAGATATTAATCACAGCAAGACATCAGGAAATTCCCCAAATATTTAGAAACTAGATAATACATTAAAAATATTTCTTCAGTCAAAGAAGAAATAAAATAAATTAGAAAACATTTTGAACTCAATAAACATGAAATATGACATATGAAAATCTGTGGAATGCATATAAAGCAATAGTTAGAGGAAAAATTATAGTACTAAGTGCCTACATCAGAAAAAAGAAAGGCCTCAAATCCGTGATCTGAACCAGGGGTTGTCAAACTATAACAGATGGGCCAAATCCAACCTGCTGCCTGATTCTGTAAATAAAGTTTGTTCGAAACACAGTCATGTTGATTAATTTGTGCATGGCCTATGGCTGCTTTCATGCTATAACAATAAAGTTGATTAAATATATACATATAAAAGCCTCAAATAACCTCTAATCTTCCTGAATAAAATGTGCTGACTTGGGATCAATGCTTCTACTTTAGAACATAGAAAAGAAAGGGTAAATGAAATCTAAAGTTAGCAGAAGAAAGGACATAATGAAGATAAAAGCAGAGAGCAATGCAATAGAAAACAGTAATAACAATCGACGAAAGTACATCTACAAAAAGCCTACAGCCAAATCATACTTGATCCTGAAATAATTAATGATTTCTGCCTAAGACTGGAAACAAAGCAAGAATATAAATTATGAAAACTCTAAAGCATTGCTGAGAGTGTTAAAGAAGGCACAAGTAAATGGAGATGTAAACTATGTTCATGGGTCAAAAGACACAATAGTTGTAAGATGTCAGTTCTCTCCAAAATGATGTATAGATTCATTGTAAGTCCAAAGAAATCCCAGCAGCTTTCTTTTTCTAAATATTTATAAGCTTATTTTAAAATCTATATGGAAATGCATAGAATCTAGAAGAGCCAAAACAACATTGAAAACAGGAACAAAGTTTGATTTCAAATTTATTATAAAGCCACAATAATCAAGAAAGTGTAGTACTGACATATATACTTAGATAAATGGAACAGAAGAAGTAGAGAAATAGATATACATATTTTTGATCAACTGATTTCCTGCAGTTGCAATGCAATTTAGTTTGAAAATGACATTTTCTCCAATAAATGGTGCCAGAGCAATTGTGATATGCAGAAAAATGAATTTTGATCTTTACCTCACACCATATGCAAAAATAAACTTGAAATGAATGATAGACCTAAATGCAAGAGTTAAATGACAGAGCTTTAGAAGCTAACACAGGAGAAAATCTTCATACTTTGGTCTCATACTTCATACTTTTTGGCAAAGATTCCTTGAGTATGTACCAAAGAGAACAAATTATAAACATAAAAAGTAGAAAATTATCATAATTAGAAACCTTTATTCTTCAAAAGAAAAGGCAAGCCATAGACTACAAGAAAATATTGGCAAAACATGTATTTTACAAAGGACTTTCATGAAGATTATATGAAAACTCCTCCCGCTAAATTGTAAAAAGACAAATGACCCAATTAAAAAAAGAACAAAAGATTTGCGCAGACTCTTCACCAGAGAAGATATATTAGTGGCAGGAAAATACCTGAAAAGATACTTAACATCATTAGTTGTCAGGAAATGCTGTGAGAACCACAATAACATATTGCAACACACCCACTGCAATGACTAAAAATAAATAAAGACTGGCTACTAATTGTTGTCAAGTATGTGGAGCAATTGGAATTCTCATAATGCTTCATAGGAATGTGGAAGGATACAACCATTTTGGAAAAAAATGGCAGTTTTTAAAATAATGTAAGTTAAATGTACATCTACCATGCAACCCAGTCATTCCATTTCTAGATATTTACCCAAGAGAAAGGAAAGCACACCTCAACAAAGACTTGTACAGAAATGTCTACAGCAGCTTCGTTATAGCTCAAATCTAGAAGCAACCCAAATGTTCATCAACAAATGAATAGCTAAAGAAATTGCAGTATACACGTGTGATAAAATACTACTCAATAACAAAAGGAATAAATTATTAGTGCATGCAACAACATGGATGAATCTCAAAATGATTTTCCAGAGTGGAAGAATCCAGAAAGAATGGGCACATGCTCTATTTTTCCATATATATGAAATTCTTGGAAATGAAAACTAATTTAAGGTAACAGAAAGAATATCAGTGAATTAGTGGAGTTGAGGAAAGAGTGAGTAAGCATGGGTTACAGAAGGGCATAAAGATGCTTTTAGGGATGATGGGCATGTCCATTTTCTTGATTGTGGTAGTGATTTCCCACATGCATACATATGTCAAAAGTTATCAAATTGTAAACTTTAAATATGTCCTGTTTATTGAATATCAGTTGTACCACAATAAAGCTGTAAAGGAAGCAAGTTACTGCCAGTAAATCAAAAACAAAAATACCTGAACCCAAATTGAGAAAACTAAACAGAGAAATAGACAAATCAATAGTTGTAAATTGGGATTTTAGCATCCATAGCTTCATCATTGATGGAACAAAAAAGGCAAAAAGTCATTAAAGATATAGAATTCTTGAACAATAATGTTATTCAAATTGACCTAGTTGAGGTATAGAAAAATCCCTTCAAATTCTTTGAATGAAATGCATGTGGAATATTCACTGAGTCAGATCACATTCTGAATCATAAAACAAGACTCAGTAAATTTCAGAGTTTTGAAATTAGATATATAGAAAATCTCCTAATTTTTGGAAATAAAACTACATTTGTAAATAACCAATGGGTCAAAGAAGAAATTGGAAGAGAAATAAGAAAATATTTCAAACAAAATAACAATGAAAATACAAGTTAACCAAATGTGTGAAATATCACTAAATTAGTTCTTAAAGGGAAATTTGTACCTTTAAATGCTTATATTGTAAATGAAGAAATGTTTAATACCTTTAAACATTTCTTTAAGATTTAAGTTACACTAAGAAGCTAGAAAATGCAGACCTACATTACATCAAACTAAGGATAAAGATGTAAAAGAGATACAAGTAGAAGTCAACAAAATAGAAAGAAACGAAACAGTACAAAAAAGACAATCCAAAGGGCTGAACCTGATAAGAACAATGTGAGAGAAGTACAGGCCAATATTCCTGTACACAATGACACAAAAATCATCGGCAAGTCCAGCAAATAGAAAAAGAACCAATTGTTTGCTCTGAGAATGGAAGGTTTGTTTAACATTAGAAAAACAATCAATATCAGTTACCATATCATCAGAGTTAAAAAAAAAACAACACCCAACCCACATGGTCATCTTAATAGATGCAGAAAATCAACACATTCTTAGTAAAGATTGTTGACAAAGTAGAAATTGAAGGTAATTTTGTCAATATGATAAAGGGAATCTATGAAAACCTACAGCACACATCAGATATTAAACATTGAACATCATATGGTAAAACACTAAACGCTTGCTTTCCTCCAAGAAACAAGGCAAGGCTATCCGTCCTCATCATTTCATTATGAGGGAGGTCCTAGCCAGTACAATAAGGTAAGAAAAAAAAAGAAAAGTTGAACAAGGAAGAAGAACTAATTTCTATATGACATGATAATGTATTTAAAGAGTTCTAAGAAATCTATAGGAGAAAAACTTACTAGAACAAAAAAGTGAATTTAGCAGTTCCACAGGATTCAAGTTCAATATGCAAAATTTACTTGTATTTCTATGTTTTAGCAACAAACAATAAAATAAAATGAAATAAGATATCATTTACATAAAATTGAATTAAAAGCAAAATACATGGGGATAAGTTTAAAATTTGTGCTAGAATTTTACAGTGACTACTATAGAATATGGAGCAGAGAAATTAACACCTACTAATTGGAGAGATATGCCATTTTAAAACATTGGCAAATTCAATATTATTATGTTCATGCTCCCTACATTGGTGTATAGAGTCAACATAGCCTCAATCGAAATCAAACCAGCTTTAAAAAAAATTTTAGCAAGCTGACTTTGCAATTATATGAAAATGCTAATATATAAAATTATATAAAATTCTAAGCATTTATGCTGCTTAGGATAGTTAAAACTTTTTGAAAAAGTTGAACAAAGTTGGAAGATTTATCCTACTTAGTATCAAGACTTATAACACTACATTTTCAAAGCTATGTAGTAATTTTTAGAGTAGACAAATCAGTCAGTGGTACAGATTTTAAGATCTCAAGATAAAGCCACATAAATGTAGTTAATTCACTTTCAACAATGATGTCAATGTGTTTGAATGGAGAAGACAAAGTCTTTTTAATAAGCAATGTTGAGACAGCTCAGTGTACGTATATAAAATCCCCACTAATAAACAAATCCTGACTCATGCTATACACAAAAAATTATTCAAGATGTGTACAAAATTAAATGTACAAGGTAAAACTATAAAGCTCCTAGAAGAAAGGTTAGGAGAATATCTTGAATATCTTCTTGAATATACAATAAGCAAAATTTTCTTAAAGGATATTAAAAAGAATGACCTATAAGAGAGAGAAAAAATAGATAAATTGAAAAATTGATAAATTCATTAAAATTAAAACTATCCGCTCTTCCAAAGCCATTCTCCAGATAGTTCAAAGGCAAGCATAAGTTTGGTGAAAGTATTTGCAAAACGGTTTTGAACAACCCTTTCCAAAACAAGATGTTTGGCCAATAAACACATTAAAAAAAAAAAAAAACTCAGCATTATTGCTCATCAGAAATGGTAACATACACTAAAACCACAAAGAGATACTTATACCCACTAGCGTGGTTAAAATGAAAAAGTCTAAGGATGTCAGAGAGGATGTTGAGCCTCTGGCATTCTGGCAAAATGGCTTAACAACTTTAAAAACTGTTAGGCTATTCCTTATGGAGTTACATGTGCAACCACACTATATCCCAGCAAGTCCACCATTGGGTGTTTATCCAAGAGGAGTGGCAACGTACAAAAATGTGTATATGGTAGATTTATTTTTTAAGAGGCAAAAGCTGGAGACAACAGGAGAATGTATAAATACGTTGTGTTATATCCACGGAATATTACTCAACAGTAAAAAACAAATTACTGACATATGCAACAGCATGGATGCCTCTTAAAAATGTCTTGAAGGAAAGAAACAAATACATCATTTGTTGCTGTTTGTGTAAAATTGAGAACAGGTGATGGAAAACCAGAGCAATAGCTGCTTCTGAGGTCTTGGGAGTTGACCGAAAGAGGTTTGAGGGAACTTGCCCAGTGGGATGGAAATACTCTATATATTTTTTTATTGGGGTAATGATTACATGGGCTTATACATTTGTCAAAATTAATAAAAATGTACACTTGAAATCTATGTATTTTGTTATGTGTAAATTACACCTCTATTAAAAGCTGTATGGTATGGGAGGAAAAAAACAAGTAAAATTGTGTTTCCCTGTCTCCTTTGACTGTTGCTATCTTCAAAGATAACTGTCGTTAACCATACCTCATGTTATAGCTCGTCTCCAAAGTTGTGTGTATATATAATATGGTAATATAAATATACAAAATTGTTCAGCTTTTGTATTAGGGTTCTCCAGAGAAACAGAACCAGTATTTCATATATATACACATATATAATATTTATAGAAGATATATTCTATTACTTTAAGTGAAATGATGTAAAATGAAATCAATTTTTAAATCAACATAGTAACAAAATAATGTTGAATGAAATGACATACTTGAGGACCTGCTTAAGTTGTTTTGCTTAAAGCTGCAGTTTCCAAGAACCTATGGACAATGCTAAGTGACAACTTACTTAGCATTGTGTATATACGTATAAAACCCCACACATACATATTTATATATATAGAGAGAGAGACAGAGATTTATTATACGATATTGGCCTATGTGATATGGAGACGGAAATGTCCCATGACTTGCCTTTTGCAAGCTGGAGGCTCAGGAAAGCTGATGGTGTAATTCAGTTTCAGTCTGAAGGCCTGGGAACTGAGGGAGCTAATGGTGTAATTCATAGTCTGTGGGCAGGAGAAGATGAGATGAGATGTGCCAGCTCCAACAGACAGGAAGGATGCAAAATGTGCGAGTTGCTCCTTCTGCCTTTTGTTCTATTCAGGCCCTCAGCAGATTGGACGGTGCACACTCCCAGTGGGGAGGGCCGTCAGTATCACTGAGTACACTGATTCAAATGCGAGTCACATCTGGAAACAGCCTTCCAGACACCCAGAAGTCATGTTTAATCAGGGCACCTTGTGCCTAGCTAAGTTGACACATAGAATCAACCATCACAATTTCCGTCTAATACCGGGTCAGTGCTCACTAGACGTCCTGTACTATAACTGGATTCATTCTTGAATGGCTCAACTCTGTCATCAAAACTTTCTTCATAAGGGACTAATGGGCGATTTATTTCCTGTGTTCTTACAAGTCTGTGAGTGCATGTCTGACACCCTTATACTTGAACCACACCTGGTTGGGCCTGCAGATTTTGGATTACACTTTTTTTCCCCTTTCTCAAACTCACAGATGCTGTGCCATTTCATTTCTAGATTCTAATGTTACTATAAACAAACATGAGTCTGGCTTTATTTGTCTGCCTTTTACATAAACGATTTTGTGTTCCTTCTTTTCAAATGCTTAAGGAATTCGCTCAGGTTTTTGGGTGATCTGTAATTTATTAAGATTCATCTTGTTTGTGCCTATTTTGTATCAAATTTCCTATAATACGGCCTGCTTGGAAGATTGTTTCCATGTGTAGATTTGATTCTGCCTTCATTTAAGGGAAGTTTTTTTCCCTATTATGTCTTTAATTTTCGGTGCCACTTTTTGTTTCTTTACTTGAGGGATACCAGTTAGTCTTTGCTCCATTAATACTATTGGGATGATGTCCATCATCTTCCAATTATCTTAATATAGTTGTCCCAAGTATATCTCCTCTGATATTTCAAGATTCAGGGCCTCTGACAGCAGACCTTTTACATAACCCAGGATGATGATTATTCCAGGGCATCATCATGTCTGCAGAAGGACCCTGACTCCTACCCCAGGGAACCAGCACAAGCTCTTAAGCTGAGCTTTCTGGCAGCAGCAGCAAAAATTTCACTATGGGTGGGCCAGGTTTTCTGTTGTCCTCTGTCCTTCCTTTCAGCACCCCTTTCCTATACATTCTGTCCCTCTTCATTCCAAACAAAGACCTCAGAAAAAGATTTGATATTGGTCACTAAGCCTCCTCTCCCATGTTGGGACTCTATTTCATTAAGTCCAGATACTTCCCTGGTTTGCAGCCTTCAGCTGAAGGTATTGGAAATGGAAAGGCCTTCCTGGGCCCACTGGTGCACGCACAGGTTGGATGGTCACACTCACTGGTCTGCCTAAGTTCATCTTAACCTATTAGTCTTGTATCTCAGCCTCAACCCCTATGGTTCTGATTCCTGCAAAGCACCTTTCTCATCCAAAGAGGGGCCTCCAGGAGTGCTGCTCTGCTTCCTACCTGCCCACTCACCTTGGTACCTGCTCTGAAGGGCGCCCAGCTCCTCATGCATCAGGCTTTTTCCTCTCAGGTAGCTCATGTCGTGTGGAAGAGTCCTCTCATTCTCAAATGAGCTGTAAGTCTCTAGTTACTGGAAACATCTAATATTTGTGTGAAGCTTGATAAAGTGTTAAATCGGGGGAGGAAACATCCCTAGACAAACTGAGAGCTTTTCTGTTAAGGTGTAATTGCTTTTATCACCTTTATGCAAAGAGTGATCGTTAGCCTAGCTACTTGCAATGCACTTTTCTCTCTTCTATTTATTTTAAGAATCACTGGGATTTAAAAATATCCCTCACAATAGTTATTTCCAGCATTGGTGTTATGCATCAAGAGGTAGAAAGATGGTGGGCTTGGGTAGTCACGTTTCCCCCTCTTCTCATGTTGAAATGCCATCTCCCCATAGAGCCCCTCCCATCTCCTGTCAGTCGAAGCCACTGCTGTGGTCTTATGCTTACAGTGGACGTTTGCTTTCTCATACGCTCAACCCCATCAGCCTTGTCAGGGAGTGAGGTGTTGACACGCATGCCTCTTCATCCACTCAGCTGATGACGGGCGAACATGTGTGCTTAAGTTCATATTTTTATCAATACCCAGAATTATGTAGGGCACAGAAGAGTCTCAGTGTTTGCTGAATGCTCAATGGCTTTCTAATCACTGGGGAAAAAAGCCACTTGAAATGCTCAGGCTGCTACAGACTTATTACTTCAACCCAATTCCTGATTTTTTTCTTTTCAAAAACAAAGCTTTGTTTCTGATCAGTGGTTTCAAACATAAAAATCCAAGCCAGTGCAGTCAGTCATTCTAACCTTCAGCCTGAATATTTCCTCATTTGTATGGTTGGGTTATTTGAAACACAGTCCAAAAGGGAATGGAATGATGATTTTAAGTAAGGTTCTACTGATCCCAATTTGAGAAGGTCTTTTAGACCATTGGGCGACAGAGCCTTGATATTAAGTGTCACTCAAAGGTAACTGGCAAAGAAGATAGATTACTATTTCTAGGTAAACCGTAACTTTTCATTCCAAAGTTGTGCCACTTTGAAGTTCTCCGCCCCAATGTCGTAGCATAGCATTGCACTGAGTAATAATTGTATTTCTCACAGGACATTACCCATTTTTTTGGTCTGACCTTTGAGAGGAACAGCTTTTAATTTTGATCAATGTATTTCCTTTTGAACTTTAAGGAGGGGTTGCTGATTTACTCCTCTTCAGATCTTGACAAAGAGACATCTCTGCTCTAGCCCACTAGTTGCCAGAGTGCACTTCATCTTGGGTATTAATGGATGGAGGCTCATGGGAACAAACTGGTGTCTTCTTAGTTTGTCGAGGGAAGTGTGGCTAGCTGAAAATGTTGTTATTGGCACCATTCTAGGGCAGCTATAAAAGAAGTTAGTAAAAGTCAGTTTTATAAAGTTCTTTTTCAGGCTGAGGAGGATGATTGGTTGTCACTCATAGAAGAATCTGCTATAATTTCTATGATGCTGTAGCAAATAAAAAAGTGATTTGTAAAATTACTCTTAACTCCCTTGGAAATGAGGGAGAGCTTCATTCCATTTTCTGAAACTGAAATATGGTTTAAGTTAAGAAGCAGCATTAAGAATTGCTGCTGTAGCTGTTAAAACTGTGATGTAGCTGTATATTTATCTAGGTGGAAAGATAGTCACATTGTGTTAGTGTAAAAAGTGGGATGAAAAATACAATATAAAGCGTGATCCTATTTTTGTTTAAGAAAAGTATGTATATTTGCATAGGAAAACTCTGGAAAAATGTACTGGCATTATCATGAAAATAAATAAATAAGAAGAAAGGTAAACATACCAATAAAAATGAGCAAAGCATACATATAATTCATAAAAAGGAAATGCAAATACACCAAAATAAAGGAATATTTTAAACTTCATTTTTAACCACAGCAAAAATTTAAAATGACAATGAGACAGCTTTATATTTGCTTATCAGTTTGGGAAAAATGCTCAATATAAAGAAACACCCAGTGTTAGTGAGACAGAAGACAAAAGGCATGTCTATACAAACAGTGGTAGTATATTTTGGTACATATTTAAAAATATATACGTTTATCACAACCTTATTGTATGAGGTATAATGAACAGAAGAACTGGCACGCAGTACGCTGTGCATAATGTATGTGAGGTGCACAGTCTTTAAAGTGTAAAATGAGATAAAATTTACCATACGTATGCATGCATGAAATCATGACAAAAATCAAGTTACATTTTTGTAACTATGTCTTGGAAGAATAAGTTTGTATTTGTGATGAAATCTAATTTATTGAGTTTTACATTTATAATTTATGCATTTCTGGACGTATTTGAGAAAACTTTTCCCAATATGTGGGCACTAATATTTCCCCTAAAAGTTTTACAGTTTCAGTTCTTACATTTATATCTATGATCTGTTTGGATTAATTTTTATTTTTTTGAGATGGAGCCTCGCTCTGTTGCCCAGGCTGCAGTGCAGTGGTGCGATCTTGGCTCACTGGAACCTCTGCCTCCCTGGTTCAAGCGATTCTCATGCCTCAGACTCCCAAGCAGCTGGGATTACAGGTATGCACCAACACGCCTGGCTAATTTTTGTATTTTTAGTAGAGATGGGGTTTCACCGTTGGTCAGGCTAGTCTTGAACTCCTGACCTCAAGTGATCTGCCCGCCTCAGCCTCCCAAAATGCTGGGATTACAGGCGTGAGCCACCATGCCTGGCTTGGATTAATTTTTGTATATCCAATGAAGTAAGAGTTGAAGTCCTTTTTTGCATATGTCTATCAAATTGTTCTGCATCATTTGTTGAAAACTATCTATTTTCCTGTTGAATTGCATTAGAATGTTTGTAGAAAAACAGCTGGCAATATTTGTGCACATCTATCCCTGTGCTCTCTGTCTAGTGTGTCCACACTACTATCTTGATTGCTTTAGCTTTATAATCATTGCTGAAATTAGACTTTGTCCTCTTTTTAAAGTTGTTTTGGCTATTTCAGATATTTTGGTTTTCCTTATAAAATTTAGAATCAGCTAGTCAATGTCTAGGAAAAGAAGCCTGTAGGGTTTTGGTGGGATTGGGTTGAACATATACATCAGTTTGAGGAGAATCAACCTTCTTTTTGGTACGGAGTCTCACTCTGTCACCAGGCTGGAGTGCAGTGGAGAGATCTCGGCTCACTACAACCTTCGCCTCCTGGGTTCAAGTGTTTCTCCTGCCTCAGCCTCCCGAGTAGCTGGGACTACAGGTGTGCACCACCATGCCCAGCTAATTTTTGTATTTTTAGTAGAGATGGGGTTTTACCATGTTGGCCAGGATGTTCTGAAACTCCTGACCTCGTGATCCACCTGCCTCGGCCTCCCAAAGTGCTGGGATTACAGGTGTGAGCCATTGCCTGGCTGAGAATTGACTTCTTAACAGCACTGTGTCTACTGATTCGTGAACATGGTTTATGTCTCCATTTGTTTATGCTTTTTAAATGTCTGTCAGTAATATTTTGTAGTTTTTGGTGTTCAAGTCTTGCAAACTCCTCGTCAAATTTATCTTTAACTATTTCTTATTTTTTAATGCTATGATAAATATTGTTTTTAAGGAATTCCTCTTTCTTATTGCTGCTATTATGTAGAAATAAAATTCACTTTTATTTATTGATCTTGTATCCTGAAACATTGCTAAACTCATTTACTGGTTCCAGTTGCTGTTTTGTGTAATCCATAGGGTTTCCTACATGGATGTCATTTGTCAACACAAAAGGTTATACTTCATTTTTTTAAGTCTGTATTTCCTTTTTCTTGCCTGACTTCACTCTTCAAAATCTCCAGTATGATTTTGAATAGAAGTGCTGAAAGCAGACATCTGTTTTTTTTGTTCCTTAGCTTAGGGTAAGAGCACTCAGTCTTTCACCATTAAGTATGTTGTTAGCTGTAGATTTTGAGGAAGTTCCCTTCTATTCCTTTTTTGCATAAGTTTTTGGATGTTTGCTTTTACACGTAATAATTGATGTTGGATTTTGTAAAATACTTTCTCTGCATTTATTGAGATGGTCATCTTGTTTTTGTTTAGTTAGTATGGTAAATTATAATTTCCAATGTTAAACTAACTTCACAATCTTGGGATAAAGTTCACTTGGTCTTGATGTACTTACTATCTTTTTTAAATGTATTATTGAATTTAATTTTCTAAAAAATTACATTTTATTAATGTCATAAGGAATATCTATAGTTTCCTCTTTTCTGATGTCTTCACTTGATTTTGGTAACAAAGTATTTCTTGCCTCTGAAAAATATGAGAAATATCTTCTGCTCTTTAATTTTCTGAAAGACTTTGTATAGATTGGTATTATTTCAAAGTTAAGTATTTGACACAGTTCACCTTTGCATCCATCTAGCTCTGTACCATTTTGTGAAAGGGGCAAAAGATTATTAACTATAAATTTAATTTCTTTAATAGATATAGAGTTATTCAGGATATCTATTTTGTCTTGCATGAGCTTTGGTGGTTTGTGTCTTTTAAGAAATTTGCTATTTCATCTATGTTGTCAATGTTTTTATCATAAAGTTATTCATAATATTCTGTTCTTTTCCTTTTAATATCCATTGAATCTGTAATGATATCACCTCTATCATTTCTAATATTGGCAATTCTTCTCCATTTTTTTCCTGATCAGGATTTGCTAGGGATTTATAAATTTTACTGATCTCCTCTAAGAACTACATTTTGATTTCATCAATCTTCTCTGTTGATTTTCTATTTCATTGATTTATACTTTCAACTTTATTTTTTTCTTTCTGCTTATTGTGATGTTTAATTTGTTCTTCTTTTTCTAGTTTCTTACGGAGATTATTGATTCAAGAACTTTCTTCAGTTCTAATATAGACCTTTAGAGCTATACATTTGGGTTATATTTTCATTTTTTTATTTTCTGGATACTTTCTAATTTCCTTTAAAAAAGCTATTCTTTCACCCATTTGCTTTTTGAAAAAATTCCAGATATCTTTCTGTTGTTTATTTTCAACTTTATTATATTTTGGTTAGAGAACATACTTTATATGAATTTAATCGTTTAAAAGTTATTGAGACTTGTTTTATGGCCCAAAATATGATCTCTTATAAATGCATTTATGTGTTCTTGAAAAGAAAATGCATTTTGTATTTGACTGGAGTGCCATATAAATGTCAATTAGTTTAAATTGAGTGTTAGTATTGTTAAAGTCTTCTATATTTTTCTTTTTATTATGCATACTTGTTTAATCAATTATTGAGAGGGGAGTATTTAAATCATCAACATAATGTCAGATTTGTCTATTTCTAATCAACGTTTATCAAATTTTTCTTCATAGATTTTGAAGCTTCATTATTAAGTGCCTAAATTTAGGGTTATTATGTTCTTTTTCTGAATTAACTCTTTTAAAGTAGTAAGTATCTCTCTTTATCCCTAGTAATATTATTGTCTCTGAAATCTTTGTTTGCTGTCAATAAAGCCACACCATCTTTGTTTTCATTAGGGTTAGTGTGGTATAGCAGTTTCCATGCTTTTATTAATAGTCAAAATCTATTGTGTATTTGTATTTAAAGTAAATTTCTTGAGTGCTGCATACAAGTGTGTGTTACTTTTCTTCCAGGCTTACAATCTCTGCCTTTTCTTGGAATGTTTAGATCATTCATATTTAATGTGATTGCTGTGGTTATCTTTAATTCTACAATCATGCTATTTGTTTTTTCTTTATCCCATCCATTCTTTCCTTGGGGTTTCTTTTTTTCTGCTATCTTTTTGTCTTCTCTATTTTGGATTAATTTTTTTAATATAATTCCATTTTATCTCTGTTGTTGACATATTAGCCATAACTCCTTGGTTTTGAGTAGCTGCTTTAGACTTTATAGAAGGGATAGAGAATCATTATTGGTAAAGAGCCAGATAGTAAATATTTCAGGCTTTGTAGGCTGTTATGTTCTCTATTGTAACAGTAAAGTCTGCCATTGTAGTGTGGAAGCAGCCATAGACAATAAGCAGACATAAATAAATATGTAGATGTAAATAAATAAATGTGTTTAGCTTTTAACAAAATGTTATTAGAAAAAACAGTTGTCCAGTCATATTTGGCCTATGTGCTTTGGTTTGCTGCTCAATCTTTAATTTTTCACCAACCATTTCCATCTCTCCTTCCTAGTCTTTATGCCGCTATTGTTTTATATTTTACCTCTAAATATGTTACAAATCTCACAATAGAGTGTTGTTATTGCCTTAATAGTCAGTTATCTTTTAATGAGTTATAAAGAGGAGTTTTTCTAAAGTTTACTTCTGTATTTACCATTTTGATCTTCATTCCTTTGCATAGATTTTTACGCCTAATAAATTTTTTCTTCTGCCTAGAATACTTTCAACATTTCTTGTGCTAAAGTTTTGTTGGTGCTAAATTCTTTCAGCTTTTTTTTTTTGTCTTAGAAAATGTACTTTGTTTTCATTTTTGAAAGATTTTTCGCTGTTTATAGAATTCTAGGTTGACTTACTTTCATTACTTAAAGATGCTTTAACACTGTCTTCTGGCTTGCCTTTTTCTTAATGAGAAGTCTGCCATCATCCCTATCCTCGTTCCTCTGTATGTAATGGGTATTCTCTGAATGCTTTCAAAGTTTTCATTTCTCACTGGTTTTAAATAACTTCATTAGGATGGTTTTGGTCTAGTTTTCTTTACTCTTTTTGTGTTTAGTCTTTGTTAATCTTCTTGAATCTATAGGTTTATAGTGTTGTCAATTTGGAAAATTTGGAGGTATTATTTAAAATTTTTTTCTGACTCCACTGACCTATCTCTTTTCATTTTGTGGTTCAACATATATTGGGCTACTTGAAGTTTTATCAAAATGAGTTCTCTTCATTTTTTTTTCAGTATTTTTCCCTCTTTGTTTCATTTTGGTTGGTTTCTATTGCTTATTTTCAAGTTCCATAATCATTTCTTCTGCAATTTCGAATCTCCTGTTAATGCTATCTAGTATTTTTTTTATTTCATAAATTGTATTTTTCATCTGTAGTTCACTTTCAGTCTTTTAAATATCTTCCATGGCTCTGCTTATGCATAATCTTTCCTATGCCTTCTCGAGCATATGGGATATGGTTAAAGTAATTGTTTTAATACCTTTGCTTGCTAGTTCTATCATTTGTGCCATTTCTGGGTATGTCTTCTTAGTTCATGTGTACCACTCATTGTGGGTTGTGTTCTCCCCATGTCTGATAGTTTTTGATTTGTTGTCAACGTTGTTTATTTTATCTTATTGGGTGCTGTCCGTATTTATATTCCCATACAAAATTTTAAGTTCGGGGACGCAGTAAAGTTACTTGGAAATAGTTTGATCATTTAGACTTTTAAAAAAGCTTTTTCAGTTGGGACCAGTATAGGCTTTAATCTAGAGCTAATTTTGACTCACAAATAAGGCAGATATCATTCTGATTCTCTACCCAATTCACCACTAATTACAAAGCTTTCCTCCAGGGCTGCTAGAAACACAGTCTTTCTAAGTTTGTGTGAGCTTTTGGGATTTTCTCTCTGTTCCTTTTGGACAGTTCCCTCCCTGGCCTTGGGTAGCCTTCTCACATACATGTCGGATGTATACTTGGCTGAAGACTTTTGGGAGGCACTCTACAGAACTCCAGACCTCTTCTGTGTAGCTCTTTCCTCTCTGGTACTCTGTCCTGTAAGTTTTGGTTTCTTTGGTCTTCCTGGACAAAGTTTGTTTATCAGCTTTGTTTCTTCAGCTCAGGTAGCGTGCTGAGCTCTGCCTGGGTTCTTTTTTCTTTTGCTATCAGCCAATAACTCCCCACAGTAAGCTGGGGTAATCATAGGACTCATCTCATTTATTTTACTTCTCTCAAGGGTCATTGTCCTGTGTTTCCTATATGCAATATCTGAAAGTTATAGTTCTATATATTTTTACAGACTGTTTCTGGTGATAGGGTAAATCTAGTTCCTGTTAATCTATCTTGATTAGAAGCCTTCCAATCCTAGTACATATTTTTGGTCTGCAATTTAGGAAATGCATTAAAAAAAACTTTAGTGTGGACAGATTACCCAAATAACATAATCTTAGATGTATTGAAAGATAAGATATAGGTATAATGATGATAATAATAACAGTTGTTTTTTTAGATTCCTGTCATGTATTAGGAACTTTGTTAGGTGTTTTGCGTGATATGTCTAAATAAAGTGTCTAAAATAATCAACACTGTGTGTTAGGTGCTATTTTCACGCCTATTTTCTTTTTTAGAGATGGGATCTCACTGTGTTGCCCAGGCTGGAGTGCACTGGGTATTCACAGGTGAGATCATGGCACAGTACAGCTTTGAACTCTTGGACTCAAGTAATCCCCTCCCCTCAGCCTCTAGAATAGCTAGGATTACAGGCATACACCACTGTCACTGACACACCTGTTTTTAAAGTAGGAAACTGAGTTTATAGCGTTTATGCAACTCACCTAACAAATAGTGGAGACAAAACTTACCCTCAACACTCATATTCTAGAATCCACATTCCCAATCACAAATTTGAAATATTGTTTGTATTATTTAGAGACATCTTAAAATCCCAGCAATAGACGAATGAGTTAACGAGTTTACATTTATGTGTAAAATTTATGCAAGCAATTAAAAATGATGTCGTAGAAAAATATCTGAAAAAGATTTTCAAGACAAAAAATACAATAACATTGGTTATCCCGAGTGATGAAATCATGACTAATCTTAATCTTCTTCTTTTTTCCTGCCTTATAGTTTTCAGGTTTCTTGTCTTTGCTCAGAAAGAGAAGAAATTTATATACAAAAAGGATTTCAGTCCTGGGTGCTTAGCCATGAATAAGTTATAGAAGCTGGGCTTTTGGCCTACATTTCTGAAGTTTGTAGGCTTCTTATTTTCTTTTCCGTCTTTCCAACCCTACTCTATCCTTTGTGGTTCAGCTAATGTTCAAACTCTTTTGAGTAATTTTCTCTGGTTATACCGACCACTGTCTTTCTGAGCTCCTGCAGCACACAGTAGCCTGGATAGTATCACTTTAACTGGTCGAATGATGGGTCTGTGGGTGATGTTTCTCTCTTTCAAGTCTGATTGTGAACTTCTTGAGGGTAATGCCAGATTCTACACGATCATGTTCCTCATTCTGTGGCTGGGGCCATGTTGAGCACAGCTGCTAATAACAAGATGTCATTCAACACTGTAAAAGAATTGCTTCCTTAGCTATTGGCTTATTCATCAGCAGACCCTCAGCAGTGGGGGTGGTTGTGGGGAGGGCAGGTCTATTATCTCTATTTTGCAGGGAAGTGTATGGAAACCTACACTGTGTAGGCTGCTTCCTTGAATATAAGAACCAGCAAGTGACACAGCAGGGATTAGAATATAGGTATCCCAAGGGCTAGCCGTGGTTCCTCTGTTCCGTGAAAGACTAGGGGAATAGTTGCAAGCCCCAATTCCTTGGCCTGAGCTCGCCTGTTCCTCCTTTCCCTGTAGCTGCCTTGACTGTTCCCTCTCCGGCTTAAAGGTGTGCACATGACTCTGGAGGCCAGTGCTGCTGCCCCATGGGTTTATTTGCGCAGTGGGCCAGAAGACAGAAGTGCGCACCTGCTCTTGAAAAACCTCTATCATTGACTCATCATCTCCAGGCCCCAGGAAGTGCGGTCCCAATGTCCCTCTGCCAGTGTTTGGATACTGACTTGAACGTCATGGGCCTAGATAGTTTGTTTCCAAGCCAGAGGGATGTGCAGCTTCCCTGGGCAGAGGGAAGCATGCTTTCCTCTCCTAAGAGAATAAAGAGTTTTTCTATTGGGAGTTCCTTCCTCAACTCCCCACTGTTAATCCCACATACTATCCAGTGTGGCACACATTGACCTTGAAACTTGCAGAATCCAGAGCTTAAGTGGATGCTTTTTTGAGTCCTGGGAGAAATTGGCTACAGACGGGGAACAGAATGGCATGCCCCTGACACTCATCCTGGCAGACTGGAGAGGCTGGCAGCAGACGAAGCAAGACACTGGGGCCTTGTCCAAAGAGGCGGTTTAGCCAGAAGCAGCAGTTTTAATTTCAGGGTAAATTTTACTGGCTACTCACCCATCGTGCCTTTTCCAAACTCAGCATGGAGGACGCCACACTCATTCACCCCTCCTCCAGGAACTTCAGCCTCCCTGGTCTTTGATGTGTTCAGAAGCACCTCCTTCCCGCTTTTCCCCATTTTTTTTTTTTACCACCTCCAACACAGAGCCTACTCTCCTCTGTCTCTGTATTGTCAAAAGTTCTTCTGGCTCTTAAGACTTTTCTCCACTGTCCCTTTTACTTCACAGATTCAAGTTTTACACAGTCTTGGGAGCTTAGCTCAAGTTCCCACTTCTTCCAGGAAGCCTCCCTGATAACTTCTGCCCCATTAGTCTTTTCCCTTCCAGAGAACTCATTTTGGGATGTTATTATATTTGGTTGTCACTTTATCATAGCATTGCTTCTTTCTCCCATTTCTGTATGGTCAGGTAGCACATATCTAAGGAGACTTAGTGTCAGGAGTGCTCCCTGTGACTCAGCACAGTGCACTCACTCATTACTGGATGGATTGAATTTAAAGGTATTTCAGAATCCCCTTGCTTTGGTTATGGCATCTCCTGATACTACAATAGTTGAGATGAGAGACAATGAGAACTCTGGGCATGGAGTAGAGAAGAAGGCATGGATGGGTTAGAATACATAGTTTTTTGAGGTCGTGGTCTTTGGAGAACAAAGGAGGAAAAAGTCTAGAATTACCCAGGTTTTTGTTTGAGTAACTAAGGGGATAGTAAGACCTTTCATTGAATTAGAGAATATAGAAGGAGTGAGTGTGTACGTGTTGTATGAGAGAGAGAGAGAGAATGTGTGTGATGTGTGTGTGTGTAGGGGACTGAGGAGACAATACATTCCATTTTGGATAGGTTACCTTATAAGTACACACTGATCAAACCCTCCCGTGAACCAGGACAGGCGTGGTTCAGGCTCCAGCCAAGACAGTTGTAGACAGAGTTGGTTCTCTGGGACTCCAGCTTCTTCTGTGAGTTAGGCAGGAGAAGAAAGAGCCAGGGCCATGAGTCCAAGCCAAAACCCTTGGTAATGCTGACAGTCAAGTCAGGACAATCAATGCAGTATGAGCTCCCTGGCATCCCTCTGAATTCCTGCACGGGTCACCTTTGGCAGGCTGGTCATGGGCCGCTGGCCTCTGATATATGAAAGAATGGCTTTTTCCTGAGACAATCAGCCAGATTAGTTTTAATCTTATTAAAAGGTGAAATATACTTAGGAAAATAAATGTCATTGGATTTTACAGTGTTTTAAGAATATGCACCATAAAAAGTGCTCCAAAACCTTTTATTCTGGTACATTCTATCTTGGATGAAATATAGGACTTTTAATGAAGAGTTAGTTGAGTCACCGTCTCTTCTTTGAGTCTAATGATTAAAATTCAAACAACTCAGCAATCATTTCTCTTACCTCAATCTAATTTCATATTGAGGAAGACAATGTTATCTGGAGGGAAAGCAAAAAATACATAATTCAAATTTAAATTTAATAGGGGATGGGAATTTGATGATGAGAAGGACGTTTCCAGGGTATAGGTCTAGAGCAGCTTATGTTTTCTTCGGGGCTGGGCCCGGGCCTGTCTGAGGACAGGGGAGGGAGGAGTTCAGATCAGTGATACCCTAGGCAGGGAAGATGGTGCTACGCTCATGGTATCAAAGGTGTTGCCCTTGGAATTCCTATGCCCTCCATAAAAATGAAACCGCTCTGCACTCACTCCTAGATTCCTCTGACACACTGTTGAATCACCAACCTGGAATTTTTCAGTCTTGTGAGCAGAAAGCCCCTGAGATGTGGGGATATCACCATCCACTGTCCTAACAATCTCTCAGATACAAAAGCCAAAGGCATAAGAGTATTTATGACAATTTTATTTAGAAGACCATAGAACAATGAACAAGCGAGACACCCAGCCCTGGGGAACCATAACCATATTCTGGTGAGGTTAGTCCACTGAGTGCTACATGTTGTAGGGAGAGGAGGCCAAGCCCTAGAGGGAAGGCCATCTTGCCCTTGACATCACAGCTTGATGTGGTCACTGTTATTCTACTCTGTGTGCCCTGAAACTCAGTGATGTCTCTATGTGCAGAGGCAGCCAGGTCCTCAGAGGTAAAGACACTGACCTTACCCATGTGATTCTTCTGTGTGAGTATAGGCCACATCACATACTTGCAGTGGCAAACTCTCAGGTGGTAACTGCAGTGCATGAGAGCCAAGGTGGATACTTTATCTGGGTCCTGGAGGAGTCTGTTGAACTGTTCCCAGCTCGTAGAGGAAGGCCCCTCCCTGGTGGCCAGATGTCCATGTCCTCATATGCCATGCCTCTCTTTCACAGGCACGGATCTGCATTCTGGATCTTTGAGCTTCCTGAGGCTATGCCCAGTCTTACTGGGGTCTCCCGTATCTCAGGCTCCATTTAACAAATGTGATCATGGCTTCCTTCTGTGGCAGAATTAGCCCTTCCTTGGTAAAATGACTTCTAGGTATACCTAGAAGTTCCTTTTATTTACAAGTTTAGTGATAATCTGATCTTTCCACCTTACACTAAGAAGATTATAAACGTGAAGACCATTATGACATAACAGGAAAAACTTGGAAAATATACCAAACATAGTACCATAGCAAAAAGGATGTACAATTTACATAGAGCCTTCTTATAGCTGTAAAAATGTGGGTGTGCAGATAAAGAGGACCAGAGATGATGGAGAAATGTAAATTTGACATGATTAGATAGTGGGATTTTGGGTGTCATAATTTTTCCCTGACATCATAAATATGTTTTCATCATAAATGAACAAAAGATACCTTGACCTTCAGATCCATGAGCTCCAACCAGCCCTGAGAGAGCAATGAGTTCCTTTGGGTCAGAGGAGGCTACCTCTCCTGGGATTCCAGCCTCTGTCACCAGAAGTCTTTACTTTTGGCACAAACAGCACCCCTGCCCCGCACAGCCCTCCCTGGAAGCATTGCAGGGTTCTTGGGAGCATGGTTTGCTAACTCCAGCCCTGGGAACCCTACAGGTTCTGAGGTCAGTGCCTGGAGGAGAGGTCAGTGATTTCTGTTTCAGGCAGATTCTCGGGCTTGAGCTCCTCAAAAAAGGAGATCACGATGGGGAAGTGACTGGAGGCTTTTCAGCTCCCAGCTTGAGAAGGAAAAACTATGTTTTCATTGAGCTCCCACCTATATTTTAAATCTCTTTCTTTTTTCTGATGGACACTTCTGTTGTTTAGCTTTCTCTGCCTTTTCCATTCCTCTCTCTCTAAGCAAATAAACCTTTTATTGACTTACTTGATCAAGTGAGATAATGTCCATGAACGTGTTTTGTAAAATGCAGAGGGCTGTACAATGTAGAGGGTTATGTTTATTTTGCCAGCACCTATTTTGAAGGACCTAACAAAGGCATTAGTTTATAAAACTGTTAACACAATAGAATTCTGACGTAAGTCTGCTTATCAAGGGAGGTGGGAAGTTAATAGAGCAAAGCAGAGAACATACCCATGTTGAAAAATCACTTTGGCACCTTAGAGGTTTGAGCATATATTGATTACATGGGTGATTGATTGCACTGGGGGTGGAGTAGGGGTAGAAGATATCGTGGTGAGTGTCATGAGAGAGGTACTGGAGCAGACAGCTGGCTCCTGCTTGGTACTCACCGAGTAGGACCCTCAGTTGGTCTTTAAACTTCTTTTCTTTTTTGGTAAAAGAAGTAAAAACTCTATGCAGATGGGACGACATCACAACATTTTTTGGTGAAAGAAGTTACCTGTTTTTGACACAGGATCTGGCTCTGTCACCCAGGCTGGAGTGCAGTGGTGTGATCTTGGCTCACTGCAGCCTCAATCTCCTGGGCTCAAACAATCCTCCTACCTCAGCCTCCCAAGTAGCTGGGACTATAGGCATGCACCACCATGCCCAGCTAATTTTTGTATTATTATTATTTTTTTTGTAGAGATGGGATTTTGCCATGTTGCCAGGCTGGTTGTGAATTTCTGGGCTTAAGCAATGCTCCTGCATTGGACTCCCAAAGTGCTGGGATTACAGGCATGAGCCACTGTGACTGGCATAAACTCTTACACCTTAGTGTTCTCATTTACGAAATGACAGGAGTTGACTGGAGTGATTGTCAAAGGCGATCATCATATTACAGATTGTAATAGTTAAGACTCACAAAACCTTAATGGGGATATTTATTTCTCCTGTTCTAATTTTCCACCACAGCAAGTCACATGCTGCTTTAGCACTAAAACAGGCACAACTTAGAATTGGGAACCCAGGGGAAGTATTGGGTGGTGGGGTGTCTGATATTTGTGGGTTCTCTTTTCTGTTGAAAGTTTTGGTTTGTAAATGAAAGCTTCCAAAGTAGACCAGCTCTGGAGTAGGTATTCACAGCATACAGAGAATTTTATATTCCATGCAGGTGGGATGACATCACAACATGAAAGATGGACTAGGTCAAAGACAAGAACACGCTGCCGTGATCCCAGCCAGGGCCCAAGTTTCTGCTGGGAGGAAGTTTGGCCTCTTAGAAGGCGTGTATGGCCTCAACCCATAAAAACGATCACAGGAATCTATTTCAAGTACTTTTCGTGGGTCCGAACATATAATGTCTCCTCACATAAAGAGATACCCTGGAGGAGAAAAACCAGGATGAGGTTCTTTATTTTTATGCATTGTGGGTTCTCTGCTAAAGAAAGCCAAAGTTATGGGGTTGCTTAAACCTAAACTGTGGTTAGGAATTGCCCACAGACCAGAACATTTACTCATGATTCAAAGCCCCTTGTGCCCTGCTATGGTAATTGAAATGGGCTTTGCCGATTATACCTGCATTCTGCATGTCATTATAAGGCCACGGCTGTGCCTTATATCTGATATTATGTATAATATAATAGTGAAAAATTACACGTTATCTGGTTTTATGTGTCCATAAAGTGTTAGGTAAATGAGTTGGTATGCACATATGTACATACAAATATATATGGTAAGTATAAACACAATAAACATAGGGAAAAATTTATCACAAAGAAACAAGGTTGAAGCTTTTATTTATGCTTTACAGCAGGTTTACAAATTTCAGTTTACCCCTCTTAGGTAACAATTTCATTGTCGACAATTGCAGGGCTGGGTAATTGGTTGATGAAGCCACACATCCCCTGACCCTGCTCATGTTTGCATATGGCGTCCAGGAAGGGCCAACTGTGTCTAGAGCTGAGAGGGTCTCTATAAGGCTCGTCTTTCAGAGAGCAGGCTCAACCTGAGACACCCACGTAATGTCCTGAGTCCACAGCATCGTTCATATCTGTTGCTAGCTTTGCATTAAAAAAGATTAAGTTTCATTCAAAGATCATTGAGAACTAGCTATGACAGCATATATAGAGGATTTTAAACAAATGCAAGTCACAGCCCTTGTCCGAAGGAATGTATTGTTTGTGAATTCTGGAGGTTACAGCTGACTTTAAAACATTTTATATAGTTTTAGTAAAGACTTAGTAGAGCCATAAATACTGCTGAGGGGTCATTGGAGAAGGGAGGGGAGAGAAAGACTGGGAAACCAGTGATCTGGAAGACCAAATCTGCTGCTGGGAGAAGATTGGGAGCACTGTATATTTTGAAAATAGTCTAAACGTGGGATATTGAAAATCCAGTGTAGGGAGAGAAACAAGTGATGCAAGAGTCAAATACATTTCTGGTGACATAGTTTAAAATGTTTGTAATTCAGTCCATTTCTAGACTTTAATCTCCAGTTGTCCCTCTGGGAGAGAGATGGATGGTATTGATAGTAGAAGTTTGGTCTTGAGCCACTGAGGAATGGAGATCCCAGTCAAAGAGCCTCAAATGGCTGCAGAGACCTCTGATTCCTTTGACTTGTTTTTGGAAAATACCCATATTAGAAGATTTTACTATACAAAAGGATTTTAAATTTTGTTATTATTGCTTTCTTTCTTTTTTTTTTTTGAGATGGAGTCTCATTCTGTCACCCAGGCTGGAGTGCAGTGGCTCAATCTCGGTTCCCTGCAACCTCCACCTCCCAGGTTCAAGCAATTCTCCTGACTTAGTCTCTCAAGTAGCTGGAACTATAGGCATGCGCCACCATGCCTAGCTAATTTTTGTATTTTTAGTAGCGATGGGGCTTCACCATGTTGGCAAGGATGGTCTCCATCTCTTGACCTCCTGATCCACCCTCCTTGGCCTCCCAAAGTGCTGGAATTACAGGCATGAGCCACTGAGCCCAGCCTGTTATTATTTATTTCTAAATAGCCTTGGAAAGACAAGAGAAAGGATAATAAGTGTTTACAGAGTATTAGGGAAAAAGAGAAACAGAAAATCCAAATGTTTGCCAAGCACCTCCCATACCAGGTACCACTGTGTGTGTAACCCGGTTCTGTTCTTATAATGATGTGTGTGTGGCATGTGTAAGGTATGTACTATCATCTCCTTTTTATAGAGTAGTCAATTATTAGGACAGCAGCCAAAATGGAAAGAACAGCTGAACAGGTTGAGAACTGAACTGTCAAACATGGTGCCCTGGCTAATTGGAGTGTTGTTAATGGATATTATTTGACTAATGGGTCCTGCTAAGCTTTGCATTGACTGGCTCAGAAGAAACACCTTTGGTAAACAGGAATTTGTCTGAAACAAACATCACAACATTATGTTTTAAATCTCATGTATGAAAATCCAGATACAGAGTACACATATAATTTTCCCCTTCTTTTTAGGTCTCTTTGATTTTAAAAGTGCTATAACAATCACAGTCAATTTTAACGTGTTGATGATAACAATACTGTCCTGAATTTTTATACTGAGTTTTTCTTCCAAGGACCTTGAAGTGCTAAAAATGTTGTCATCCATACAGGCAAACCTCGGGAATATCTAATTTAGCAAATGTCAGTGATAAATTCTTTTGGTGCCATTCTCCATGTCTTTGAATATATTAGAACGCCCTAGAAATAAGGATGTTTATTCTACAGCAATTGACTGCTGGTAGTATGGTTAGTTGGTATAATTCCACTTGTATTTACTGTTTATCTTTTAAATAACTGCTGGGATTAAAAAAAATCCTCCATATTTGCTTTCTATTTCTAAAGTGGTAGGTATTACCTACTTTCTAGTACTTTCTCCAGGTGGACTAAGGAAACACCCCCCCCCACCCTTTACGTAACTTCATGCTTAGAGCTGCTAAGCGAGCTTTCACAAACAAAACTGGAAGAATTAGAATAAAAATTGGAATTTTAAAGGCCATTAAACACAGAGACAGTTCCTGTGCAAACAGAAAGCTGTGGAAACCATGAGATCATGTGAATGAAGGCAGGATGCCTGTGCCTCCCCGGATCTGCCAAACCCACTCACCCTCACCAACACCCTGGCCAGAAACCCTGGGGGGAAGTCCAGGAGAGAGCGTCCCACGATTTGTGCAGATTATGAAGTCATTCCATTCACTGAATGATTGTGAGCATTTCAATCCTTGTTCTTTATTTCAACTTTCAATGACTTAATCAGCTAAAAGTAAACTTTGTCCACAATAGCAGCATTATGTTTAAGAGTCAATTAAATCCCAGGCAGTGTCATTAGATGAAATGGTGTGGCTAGCAGGATCTGAGGCGGGGTGAGAGCAAGTGCCAGGCATCCTGAGCCCCTCAGAATGGGTTCAGGGCCTGGCCCACAGTGCCTGTCCAGGAGACTTTCCCACACTGGGGCCGCAACGCCCTCACATCTTTCTTCCTGCTGCACCCACTCAAAGACCTAAAACTTTCCTACTCTTCAAGTTCCAACCTCTGTCACTCATTCACAGACCCGTCCCCTGTTTCCTGCTTTTTGCCAGCCCCTAATGATGACAAAACCCCAGGCTATAGTTGGGACATAGCTATTTGTCTCTGTCTGAGGATGGATCTACCCTCAGCCCAGGCAGGATGTGAAGGTAGAGTCCTGTCTGCAGGACATTTGAGGATGTGGGGGCTTTATGTAAAGATACTGGGAGGAGAAGGTTGTCTCCTGGCAGCTCGTCTGCAGGAATTCAGCCAGGCCCTACCTCAGGGTGGGGCTGCAGTGGTCAGTGGGCTCACAGACCACTTAGACATCGGCACAGTGTGCTAAGTGTGGGCTTGGTCGGAGCAGCCACCTGGGCTGAGTGATGGCTCCACGCACACACTGATCCCCTAGTCAGCTCTGTGTTCATAATTCCAAAAGGGAGAACCCACCTGTCCTGTGTAGAGACCCCTGGCCCATTATCCCTTTTCCAGGCAGAGCTTGGACCCTTCATAAATGTCATGGCTAAAAGGCATGGAAGGGTGGGGATCATGTCCTGTAATAGTCCAGAGAATTAGGATGTATGTTTAATTTAGTATTCAAATGGGGATACTCTGGATGTTAGTGATCATGCTGGGACCATAGGTGTGAACCTGGGTCATCCTGGGCAAAGTAGGTGGGTGGTCACCTGGCCCAGAAGCCACCTAGTATGATGCTGGCCCACAGCATTCAGGTCTCTACCCACGGCCAACCCTGCCCCTGTCCTGTGTCCTGGGTCACTGCAACAGAGGAGGAAATGGAGGGAAAGGAGCTTGCAAGATGGGACCTGGGGTTGACAGATGCAGAGGTGGCCATTATGCACACACCCACGTCCCACCTGCTCTCCTTCCAAGGACCCTGTGCCCTGGAAGTGTTGTGCTGTGCCCTGCAGTATCCCTGGTTCTGGGCTCTCAGGCCAGAGTCTGGTACCCTCAAAGATGCTGGCAAGCCCAGCTGACTGATGGTTTGTGAATGCCTGAACTCCTGAACACAGCAGAGGGTCACTTCTGCTATTGGCCCACCAAACTGTTCTCCTGTCTCAAAGCAGCATGTGGCCTTTGCTCTCCCAGAGAACCCCCTACCTCCGTGAGCTGTTGCTGTTTCCCTGGTATTCCGACAATGCCTGGGGCATGCACGTCACTAGAGTCATTTTCCAAATGAACAAATTGTGTTTTCTTCTTTGTTGAGCCTGATATTTGAGCCAATCTGTGCAGCAATTTCCTCCCCTCTGTTTTGCTGACCCTGAGCGCTCTCTCAGCCCCACCATAATTATGGGCCTCTCCTGCCACCGGGAGCGCGCTTCTGTTCTACGACAGTAGTGAGTCCGCGGCACAGGGGGAGAAAGGCTCCAGTGTGGGGGGCTTTGCCTCCCTTGCAGATGTTGGTTATTCACAAAGTCTGCTTCTCAGTGTTGCCTTAGAGAGAATTTCCCGGAGTCGCGTAGGAAACTGGCCTGTGCGGCATTCAGTGCTCACCTGTTTTCTATTCTCTCCTCCGAAGAGAGCAGGGCCGTCCCCAGAGGGCAGCTTGTGCAGGGACGACACAGCTAAGGTGGCACACTCCTTATCATTGCTCTCCAGGCCTCACCAGCACTGTGTTTCTGTCCTTGGGCTGTGAAGGGAACAAAAGGTATTGTCATCCTAAAAAGCAGTCCCCTTTCAGAGAGAAAGGAGAGGGTGTGGCTGAGTGTGAAAGACCCAGACTGGGCGAGGCTCTCCCAAGCCTCTCATCCCAACCTTCTGCTCTGTCTCCAGCAAACACCTGTTTAGCAGCTGTTCGATTTTTCGGTCCGACCATCTGGCTGTCTGCCCCTCCCACCATTCCACCACGCCCACACATTTATTAAGCACATAGACTACTAGTGGTGGGAGTGGGCTGGAGTGCTCCTCCTAAAACTCATATGTGAAAGTCCTGACTAATCTCCAGTACGTCAGAATGTGACTGTATGTGGAGATAAGGCTTTTAAAGAGGTAATTAATGTAAAATGACATCACGTAGGTAGGCCCTAATCCAATGTGACAGGCATCTTTATAAGAAGAGATTAGGACAGAGACATACACGGAGAAAAGTTCACGGGAAGACACAGTAGGGAAGTGGCTGTGTACAAGCCCAGAAGGTGCTCCAGAATGAAATCAGAGCCACTGACATCTTGACCTTGAACTTCTCCCCCCTGGCGCCAGAATTGGGAGAAAATAAATTTCTATTGTTTAAGCCACCCAGGGAATGGGATTTTGTTATGGCAGCCATAGCAAGTGAATGCAGTGGTCTCTTGCAGCATCTGGGGACCTGGTGATGAGTAAAGACTTCTCAAGTTGCTCAGCACCCAGTGGAGGACTCGAACCCTACAGAAATTCAGGCAGACTTTAGGGAGGTGGATGACTCCCTGGCTTGCTCGCCCTTCCATCATCTGTCAAAGCATGAGGGAAGGGAGGATCTTGCAGGAGCCGTCAGAGTGGAGGCCACAGAGTGACATGCGCTGTAGAAGCACCATCTTGGTGGCTCAACAGGACAGGATTGCGGAATGGAAGAGCACACATGGGGCCATTCCTAGAGGCTTCCTGAGATAACCTAGTGACATGCTACAGGAGCTACTTGATTGTAATTGATATTAATAACTTGAAGCAAAATCAATTATAATTGTGAGAGTCTAGGTTATACTCATAGGCACAAAAAGCTGGGGCACATAGTGCAAAGGAACACTGCTCCCTGTTTTTGACCTTACTAGGCCAGTGTTTGTTATGCAAGGAGTCTTATGCTTTGAATAGGCTGATTCTGCTGTGAGAGCTATAGGAGCAAGAAACCAGGGCCTGTTTTTAGCTGGAAAAGGCCTCGCACTGCCCTGGGGGGCACTCGCAGTCAGGAGAGGGGAGACTCACCCATGAGAGGATGGAGAGGGTTCCAGATAATGTGTGAAAGCCCCAGTGAGCAGCTCAGACCATGGCTGCTGCTCCAGGAGGTCAGAGCCGAGGAGATCAATGTAGACTAGAGCAGTTCATTTAAGTAGCAATTAGTTATAATTAATCAATTATGTAATTGAGTAGCACTTAATTATTTACTGCCTTGTTCGGTTTCAGCTGCTCTCAGCGTCAGCTCTGTTTCCCCAGACAGAGCGGAAGCTCCCCGAGAACAGGGATGGGCTCATTCACTGGTGTCAGATCCTCATGTCTACAGGCAGTGTAACAAGGAAACAGAAACCATGGGACCGTCTTCTTAAGGTCAAAATGGCACGATTCTGCCAACAAACGACTGTCAAGAGTCAGCCTTCAGCATAGGTGCAGAACAGTGAAGAACCAATGCTACTTGGAGGAGTGTGAGGTTATTCAATTCAACAGGGCTGGAAGAGAGGCTAGGGGGAAACGGGCCCTCCTGGGAATAAACAATGATGAGTCTTGCCCTGACTTCTGTGTGCATCTGAGGGATGTGTCTCAGGAGCTACCAACGTGATGGGGATGTGAGCCTCACTGATGCTTCCTGAAGTTGATCCTCTGAGCAGAGCCCCACCTGAAGTTGATTCCTAGGTTGATCCTCTGAGCAGAGCTCCACCTGAAGTTGATTCCTAGGTTGATCCTCTGAGCAGAGCCCCACCTGAAGTTGATTCCTAGGTTGATCCTCTGAACAGAGCCCCACCTGAAGTTGATTCCTAGGTTGATCCTCTGAACAGAGCCCCACCAGGTTCACCTGGTGCTTTATTTAAAACCCAGGGCTGGAGAGGTCATGTGAACTCAGAGAACTTGAGCTCATTCAACCTCAGGGCCTTTTGGTGCTCTGATGGTGTTACTCTTTGGGGGATAAGAGCTGCCTCATTGAAGCCAGTTAGGAAATCCAGTATAGTGCAATGATTGACTTCCTGAAAATAAGTGTAGAGTGACCCAGGATTTCAGCTTATGGGAAAAGAAGCACTGCTAAGCTCAAGCCACATGGCAGCCAAATGAGTCTGAAGCTCCTTTGAGGACAGACTCCCACAGTTAATGCTTAATGGGATCCTGAGCATTGGGGAACCCAAACAGGGCGACCTCCTAAATTCCAGGTTTCCCTGGATGGCTCAGGTCTGGCTCATTTGCAGAGAACGATGGTGCCTCCTCTCTCTCCATGAGGTCAGTGGTGTCATTACCTGTATTCACAAATGGGGCCGAACACCCCGAGACTTGCAGACTGATTGCTTTCATTAACTTTAATTGGATTCTTTCGCACTTGGAAAGAGAAGTGTAACCAGGGTTTAATTGGAAGAACATCTCAGACCCAGGGTGACACAGGATTGTAAACATTAAAAGTGCTACAGCTGCGTTGGTGGAAAATGTCGGAGTCACTTATGTTGTTTGTAAGAATAGCTCATAGACTTGAGGATGTTTGGAAGTTCTGGGCATGTCAAATTTGGGGATTATTTCTGTGTCTGCTTAGAAAAAAAGAAATGTGAAATCAGATGTTTGCAAGTGAAATTATAGAACAGACCAAACACATTCCAGCTCAGCATGTGCCGAAAGAAACCTACACACGCCGGGAGACCCTTTGTGCACGTCCGTTCTCTGAGCTGGCCTGGGGCAGCGTGTGAGGTCTTACCCTTGTCTCTGCTCTGGTGTTTACAACCATTGTGTCTCTTGCCTGGGATGCTCTTCTCTCATTTTTCTGCATGGTGAATTCCCATTCAACCTTTAAGACCTGGCTTTTATGTCATTGCTCTGAAGCCATGGCCAGCGGCTCTGGAAGAGTTCATTGCTCTATGCCCTGTGCTCTTCAGAACTTTGTTCATACAATGAGCACTCAACGCAGGTAAGAAAGAGTGAGGAAGGGAGAGGGAGGGGGTCACAGATTCAGGATTCCAGATAACAGGAAACTCAGTTATGTGGGGGATGGATGAGCTTTCTAAGGAGTTAAATTGGGACCTTGCTGTTCAATACGAATTTATTAAACATGCAAATATATGGATTGATAACCCTAGGACTTTGCCATTTGGCATTAACTGCTGGCCCTGTGGAGGTGGGTATTGGTTCTAAGCCTGAAGAATCCCAAAGAACGGCTTGTTGCCTGAATCGCCGCCATAGCCCCTGGCTCCTCTCTTGCCTGCCTATCCCTGTGCACAGTGTCTGGCGCTGACAGAGACCCAGGCAGTGTGGCTCACTGCACCCTGTCTGCCAGTCTGCATTCTCTCCTGGACTTTCCTCTTTCAGAACCTGTGCCTAGGTTCCTGCTTCACGCTGTGGTGGTAAGGGCTGAGTCCTCCTGGGTGGCACTGTTTTCAATTTCAGGCAGAAGTGCTACTGGTGGAATCTCTGAGCCCTTCGAGGAGGTTATAGGGGCCGCTAAATCATTTCATGAATTATCTAGTCACTGCTTCCAGGTGCAGGAGGTTCTGATCTTCCTACACACCCTGGATTCGATTTTTGAAGGAGTGTCTCAGGCACATTTTCCCGCTTAGCCCTCTAGGAACCCACTCTCCTCTCCTGGCCCTCCAATGGGCTGCTCCACTGACCTGTGGCTGGCTGCCTGGCCCGAAGAGGGCTCAACATTCACCTTCCCCAGACGGGATGCGACTCCTTCCGGAGGCCAGTGCTTCTTAGGTGTAAAGTGCACACACAGGTCACTGGTGAGGACCTGCTTTCCCCTAAAGATTGCTCTTTGGTTTTAAAAATAGTCTTTTCTAATTCACATGAAGAAATAAAACAGCCTCTCGGAAATTTTTAAAAAGGATTTAACTGTTTCGCTGGGGCTCAGATAGCAAAGCCAAAATGAGAAGGGAGGTCCTGCTCGTGGGCCAAGGAGGGGAGTTGGCATTGACTGCCAGGCCAGGTCCTGCGGGCACAGAGGCCTAGCTTTCTCTGGGCCATTTTGGACTCACAGGCAAGGCACACCAGCCAATGCCAATTGTGAGCACGTGGGCATGAAACCACTGGGCACATGGAAGGTGGCTAGTCCCAACAGAGGTGTGCGATGCTGTAAAACATACACACTGGATCTCAAAGATTTAGTACAAAAGAAAGAATCAAATATGAAGTATCTCAGGCCGGGCGTGGTGGCTCACACCTGTAATCCCAGCACTTTGGGAGGCCCAGGCAGGGGGATCACTTGAGGTCAGGAGTTCAAGACCAGCCTGGCCAACATGATGAAACCCCATCTCTACTAAAAATACAAAAAGTAGCTGGGTGTGGTGGTGTGTGCCTGTAATCCCAGCTACTTAGGAGGCTGAGGCAGGAGAATCACTTGAACTCAGGAGATGGAGGTTGCAGAGAGCTGAGATCTTGCCAGTACACTCCAGCCTGGGCAAAAGAGGGGCACTCTGTCTCAAAAAAAAAAAAATCGAAGCATCTCATTAATAATTTTCCATATTGATTACATGCTGAAATAATAGCATTTTGAGTATATTGGGTTAAACAAAATGTTCCAGTAAAATTAATTTTGCCTATTTTACTTTGCTTTTCTTAAGGGTAGTTAGTAGAAAATTTAAAATGATATGTGGCTTGCATTTGTTTTCTGTATGATAGTTTCTTTAAGATGGTGCTGATCTGGTGTACAGAGAAGGGGAAGGGAGATGAAGGCCTGGAGGATGATGGGCTGAACTTGGGCTGGCATTAGATCTTTGAAACCTGATGAGGCCAGAGACCTGGAAGGATGTGCTGTGTATCTTCTTAGGATAAACATCTTTTGGCAACTTGTCCTAAAAATCAATGGAGATAAGGCTTCCCTTGGAACATCAGTCCTATTTTCAGATCTGGGACTGGCATAATATGAAACACATTTTCAGACAGAGTTGGGGTTTCATCAGACTCTGTTCTGGGAGAAAACTAAGTGAGTTGATCTGCCTATGTGGGGCTTTATTATCTTGACTGTTTTTGCCAGTTGGGTTTTCCTCATCAAGATCTGCATCTGCAAAAATTCCCAGACTCACTCTTCAATGCACGCTGGGTATGGTGGGCACGCTGGGTATGGTGGGTATGGAATGATTCATTATGGGTATCCATACTATGAAAGAAGAGCTAGGTGGTGTTTACTGGCCAGTTAACCTAAGCATGAGGACATACAAGTCACTCTATTCACTACTTATTTTAGGGTCTGATTTAATTTTCAATTTCTTTCTGGAGTGAAATTGATGACTCTCTTAGAAACACCTGACCCAGGGAAATCTCTCCCTCAGGGTCCTACTTTGTTCTTCGCCTTTTACTGCTGTGGTTTTATTTCTGCATCGTGAACACATTTTCTTCTGTGTTTCATGCTGCTCCATGTTCTGTGCTAGTCTGTGCCAGAAAAGTCATTCTGAGTCCCAGACATGATTTCTCGGGGTCGTATTTATGTTGTATTGCTATCAGTTGCATTTGGCTGGCTCCAATGGCACCAGTTCCTACTCAGGCAGAACTAAAGGAGTTTCCTTTTCTCCAGGAAGTGATCCACGAAGTCTTTTCCATGGCTCTCTGGTGCAGAATTGTAAAATGGCTTTTGTCCCCACTATTTTGTGTGGTCTCTTGTTTTGCTGCAGAAGAACCAGGAGCTCTACAGTTGACTGTGGATTCTGATGGAAGGAGAGTAACTTCCATGTTGAGTAGATATGAAAAACCCTCCTCCACTGCACAGAAATCATGGGCACAGCTACCCTTCCTGCCCTTCCTGGCAAGTGCATGAAACAGGCAATTACCACCCAAGATATGGTTTGAGGGGAATCCTGAGAACCATCCTATTTAAACTGCCTTTGCCATGAGTATCTGCGACTAACCCAGGTCTAACTGTATAGGCATTGCTTCTCAGTAGAACTATGCTTGCAGAGTTTTGAGCTGGAAGAGTCCTGAACACTCAAGTGTGAATTAGGTTATTACATTCTTTTTCTCCTGCTAACGCAGTTTTTAGGAAACTAAACAAATAAAGGAACTCCACATGTTCTCACTCATAGGTGGGTGTTGAACAATGAGAACAGGTGGACTCAGGGAGGAGCATCACACACTGGGGACAGTTGGAGGGGTAGGGGAGAGACAGTGGGGGGTTGGGGGGAGGGATAACATGGGGAGAAATGCCAGATATAGTATGCACCTAAAGTAAAACAAAACAAAACAAAACAAAACAAAACAAAAAACAAATAAAGGAGCTCTGGATATGTAATCAAAATTAAAAAGAAAATGAAACCATCAAATAAGTATCAGAAGGTCCAGCAAAATTCTCATTGTCCCCATGACGATTGCTTGGATGATTTTTTTTCAGACATGCAATATTTATTTATTTCAAAACAACAATGAATAATTATATATTGACATAAGTTACATATTTTCATGAAGTTCTCAAAAATGGAATGCAAAGAGTGGCATTGCTTTAAATGTTCTCAAGTCTCTTTAATGGAATGCCTTTATGGAAGAAACTGGATTCTCATATCTGCTTGAATTATATGAAGAAAATTTGGCCTCACACAGGTACGTGTTTATAAAGGAGAAGAGTTTTTAATAGCCTTTATCAGATAATTGTGAGGCGTGCCTGAGGGAGAAGAGCACTTTGAGGAGGCATTGATGAGGGACTTCATTGCTGGTCCCTGGTGTGAGGACACTGGCTTCTGCATTTCAGAACTCCTGGGCTGTGCTCCAGTCCCTGCACAATTCCTGGAGGGAAATCTTTTGGTCCAGTTTTTCTCCTTCTATGTTCTTTTTAGTGACTCACATCAGAATACCTCTTATGGACACAGTGCTCAGAGAGAGAGCAGAGTGTCAGTCTGCCCTGACCAACACCTTTAGTTTAGAGCAAACTTTAAAAAAGCCTGCAGAGGCCAGGCACGGTGGCTTACACCTATAACCCTGGCATTTTGGGAGGCCGAGGTGGGCGGATCACTTGGGGGCAGGAGTTCGAGACCAGCCTGGCCAACGTGGTGGCACTCCATCTCTACTAAAAACACAAAAATTAGCCGAGAATGGTGGCAGGTGCCTGTAATCCCAGCTGCTTAGGAGGCTGAGGCAGGAGAATAGTTTGAACCTGGAAGGCAGAGATTGCAGTGAACTGAGATCATGCCATTGCACTCAGCCTGAGCTGGAGAGACTGTCTCAAAAATAAAATAAAATAAAATAAAATAAAATTAAATTAAATTTAAAAAGCCTGCTAAGAGCTGGTGACGGGCTCTGCTCTAGAAGCCAGGGGTCCACTTCAGTCTCTCCTAGGGGCAGAGAAAATATATCCCAAGGTTCTCCTGTGCATTGCCTGACATATAGCAGGCACTCAATACATTTTTGTGGGTCGAATAAATGAATAAATAAATGATTTCATCCATGATGGTTTCAAACCAGACAGCATTCTTCTCAACCATGCATTGGCACAACCAGACCTTTTAATATTAGACTACATTTCTTGAAGTGATAGTAGATGCCAAATATTTATTTATTTTTTAGATTTTTAGAGCAGCATCCTTCATCCTAAAACCTCAGGGTGCATTTGAATAAAATTACAAATAATTAAAATCTTTTAATAAACCATAAAAGCCTTAAAAACAAAAATGATATTTTATGGTTAATAAAGCTAGAATACAGACATGATTATAATGTTATATAATCATGTATGTAATTATTACATAAATAATATATAATCATCCTAATAAACCATGTAATTTCAGCCACTCCTTCCCCTGAAGCTTGTCTATTTATAGGCCTGATGTGGTTGGCATCGGGGAGAAGATAGATTGTGGGGGGGCTTGAGGATTAAGCACAGTATGTAACTTGGAAGGGCCTGTGTGGTTTACTAATTTAAGAGAATCTGCATCTGAACTGAATGAGAAAAACCAGCTTCAGGCTCAGAGGTGCCCTTAAAGGAATTACTCGGACCCTGTAAGCTGGTTTTTCTCATCTCCCATCCCACCTGCCCTGCTTCCTACTTGGGCCTTTATGCATATTTCTCTCCACCCCTCCGGCCCCGCAACCAAACACACATCAGGAGCTCCTTCCTCTTCTCCGCCTTTGCACATCCAGCAAACTTCCCTGGTGACCCATGCTTGCCTTCCCTACCCATCACCCTCCATGGCAGTGACAGTCCCTGTAGGGCAGATGACTTTCTGGTGACCTCTGATCATTTGCCAATTTTCCATGCATGCTGTTCTTACTTCCATGTAGCCTGAACTCCTCCAAAGGCAGATACAGGAGACATCCCCTCTTCTCTGATTCTCAGCCACCCCTCTGTCTCTGGCTGAGGAGGGTCTGGTAAGGCTGTTGAGAGGACCACACTTTGAGGATCACTGGTTTAAAGAAAAATCCTAAGAGCATGTTGCAGTTTCAAGACTTTGATGGCTTCCAACATGATAATTATTGTTATCGCCTATGGTTGTATAGTGCTTTACAAAACGCCTGTCTAATGCTGTATACAAAAGTCTTGTCTAATTATGAAAAGGTGGAGTGACTTGCCGAAGGCCCCCCACCAGTTGACAAGCCGGGGAGATGGGGTTCAAGACCAGGGCCCCTCTACCATATCCCAGTGCCTCCCAGCAGCAGTCCATTGCTTCTTTCCCTTTGGATGGGACTCTTTCTGCTGGTTTGAATTTTCAGGAAGCTCTTCATCCAGTGATGCAAGCAATGGAACAAAATGTTCGATAGTTCCACGGGCCCCTCGGAATCTGTCATGGCGGGCTCTGCTTTGATCGATAAAGCGCACTCTTCTCCCACTGAAAGGGAAACCAGGCAATAGTTTGCAAGATGAAGCACCCTTAACTTTGGGCCCATCTCTGGGGCTGTTAGTAGCAGCTTCGGTGCCAGGAGACACCAGGGACACTGAGTTTTGCTACGGCTCACTCGCCCTCATGTGGACAATCTATCCAGTGACGTCATTGTGACTTTGGGTTCTGGCAGGCCCGGGGCTACCACTCAAATCACTCACAGGAGTCAAGCAGCAGCAGATTTGTCCTCTAAATCTGAACAGCCCGTGCCCAGGTCCAGGAAGTGGAAATGATCCCAATCTCCACGGGCCTTATGTAATGATGACATACCTAGAACAGATGCGTGACAACCTCGTTGTCCATTTCAATATGAACATCACAATCTGTCTTCGGATGAAATCTCATCTTTCTAACTACCATTCGCTGAAATCTGTATCCATTTTTGTAGTGAGATAATCTGTTTATGACAGATTTCTCTGTACTATTTGAACAGAAACACCATATTTGGCAGATTACTGCTTAGGGATCCCTCTATTATAGCTCATTCCATTGGACCCTCCCCGACATTTTCATGGAACATTCTGAGGTGCTCATGGAGTCACTAGGTCATGGTCAGTTGCCTAAGTCTTCAGATCCTGGAGCAATCTTTAGGAAGAAAACAGCTGAGACCTATGTTTTATTTCATGGTTCTATTTTGTCTTATTTGGAAAATACCAGTAGTGAGTGTCTCAGAGACATCTGTATTTTCAGCAATGATTCTCATACTACAGAAAAAAATCTAATCAGCAGCTTCTGTGTAAAGAGAGCTTGGGCTGAAAATAATCTGAAATGCACTACCAAGCCTGAGACCTTTGTTTCAGAGGGGACTGGTGCATTGTTTCCTTGGCATTGATCACATTGAGGACTCAGAGGCGGCTTTGCTTGTCACTGTCAGACTGTCCCATCTTGCCTTTCATGGTGCAATGGATGCGGAGCTGTGCTAGCTTCAGTGATGTCTTTTTTAAGGCTTGCTTATCCTTGGAGCTCTGCAGGGAGCTGATGATCCTTTCACGGGACGCAAATGCCTCTAGCACCAGGGTACACAGGATGGACAATTGATGACCTTGTGGGGGCTGCTGGCCTGCAGAGGGCGAGACTGGGGTTATTCACAGCTTGGTGGTTGGCCCAGATCCTGAGATCTTCATCCTGAGCAAATGCAGGCATCAGGGGGGCAGTTACAGATCAATGCAGGGGCGCTGAATACACAGGCCCCAGAAAAAAAAATACCAAAATCAAAAATGGATTTGTGTTTAGCGTGCCTTGTATATCCTGGTCTGGTTATGAATAATTTAGCCTTCCCCAGGCTGAATAGACTATATTTAGCAAGCCTATTTTGCTTATAATACGTCCTATCTTTTTATGAAGAAGCATAAAGCATGAGAGAGCTGCTCAGAATTAGGGTGACTTTATTTTGTGGGAGCAGGAGTGCAGATGTGTCCTCACCTGCAGTCCCAGCCTCACCACATACCTGGGTGGCCAAGAGCAGAAGTGCTTAGGGCACGTGTAGCTGAGAAGAGCCTTAGGATTGTGTCTTCTCAATTGGGCATGGGACAGGGATACTCTGCTCGTGTGACTGCTGTCTCCTGGCTGGATCATCTGCCTAAGGGAGAGGATGGTGGCAAGACTTGAGGGGTGTTAAAAGGTTTCACTTCCCTCCTCTCTTGTTAGCTTCTCAGCAGGAAAAGGATGGTACACTCAGATCAGGTCATCTGAGGGGACTGTAATATACTCCGTATGGAGGTGCAGATAGGGAAAAGGGAACCCACAGGGGAGAATGCAAGGCATCAGGGCTCCTTCCCTTTTCCAGGTCTGAGAAAGCACAGTTAGGGAGCAGTTCCTGGAACCCAGAACAGGAGAGGTGTGTGGACTGGCTGCCTAGTGGGAGCTCAGGCTTGGGTCAGGGACAGTCGGTGGTGACTCCACAGGGCAAGAATCAGGGGAATGAATACCCCAACTCCTTCCTTTTTCTTATCTCCTGCAGGCACCCACCCCCCCCGCCCCGCCCCACCCCCCCACATTGACTAAACCCAATTAGAAAGTCAGGAGCAAGGAAGCCCCTGATCTTATCCATATAGGTCAGCCTCCCAGGGAAGGAAGAATAGAGAGTAGATCTGGAGGTGCAAATGGAAGATTCCAACATACCCCATAAATATCTCCTGTAGTTCCAAGCCCAGAATCAGGGCCCTGCTGTGAGTTGTACTGCATCTCTTCTAGAAGGCATCCATTGACTTGCAAATATTCAAACTTGGGAAAGTGACACTCTTCCTTGTTAGTACAAGGTCTGGGGTGGTCTATGAAATTGCTGGCTATCATCTGTCTCAGGGATGGAACACGGGACAGGGATGTCTTATGAATAAGGTAGAAATGGCAGTAATGGTGGGGTGCTAATGGTGCAGGTTGAGTGGCTCAGTGAGCAGCAGCCCGGCACTGGGGCCTCTTGTCTGTATAACTGCTCTGGACACCTGAGTGGTAGGGGGAAGGGGAAGGCGTATAGACATGGAAGATGAATTCACTGGCCTTACTTTGGGGGCTGCCAGGGGCAGACACTCAATCCCATTTGTTGAGTGCCAGGGGTCTTTCAGGAATTCATCACTAAGTCAGTTTTTCAGAAAGTAGAACATATTTTCCTGTAAATAGCAGTGCTATGAAAACTGATTAAGATTCTCCACTAGTCCTCAAAAGTCTATTTAGATGCTGGGTGGTAAGTACAAGAGTGTTTGTTAAATTGTTTTCTGTTATTTTCTGTATGTTTGAAATAGTTCATATATAGAAATAAAATGAATTAAAAATTTAGTTCAATACATAATCTGATCTCCCTATGTCCTGGGAGGAGGGTCAGTGGAGATGAGGGAGGAGAAGTTAGAGAAGGAAAAAGAATCCCCTTTCCATTATTTTTCTGGGCCAAACTTTGAAACAGGGCAGGTGTGCCCTTTGCTTTCTCCCAGGCTCCCTCTGGCCACCTCACTGTGCTCTGCCCCACATGCTGCCCACCTTATCCAGTGACAGCTCCATCCCCTCTGGCCCCTGCCTTCCCCAAGTCAGCTCTCTCACTCAGAGGTGAGAAGGCTGACTTTAAGTTTCTTCCCCTTCAAAACTATGGTGTGGCTAGTCTTGGGAAGTGGTTAGAAAACATTTCCATTATCTGTTGATGCTCAATAAACGATGTTAAAACTTAGCAGCTTAAAACAACCACCATTTTATCTCCTTACACTCCTGTGGGACAGGAATTTGGATGAGGCAAATTGGAGGCAGTTGACCATATTGTGCTTCATGGTGTCTGGTTTTGACTAGAAAGGCTCATGTGTCAAAAACCAGCTGGGGTGACTCAGCTGGGTTGTATGTTTGGGTCTCTGCTTCTGGCTGCTCGCTGGGCACCCTGGTCCTTTTTCCTGTGGCGCCTTCATGAGGTCAGCCTAGGCTTCCTCAAAGCATGGTGGTCTGAGTAGTTTCATTCATTCCCACATGGTGTCTGGCTTCCCCCAGCAGAAGTAGAGGCTGCTGTTCTTTTTAAAGCCTAAACCAATAACTAAAGAGGCACTCTGCTGTCTGCCATATTGATCAAGACAAGTCTTAAGCCTGACCCAGACTCAAAGAGAAGGGAAGAGATGTTGCCTTCTGAGGTAAGCAGTTTGTAAAGAGTGGACAGTGGCCATCTTTGGAGACTGTCTTTCCCACAAAGGAATCAGGCTGCCTTAAATGTACACTGGTATGAATGATCGGTAGCTTCAGGTGACATTAAAATAATGGCTTCACATTCTTTGACATTCCTTTCATAAAGGGGTCATCTCCTCTTTTTGAATCTGGCTGGCTATGTGATTGTTTAATCAAATGTGGTGGAAGTGACTCTGGGTGACTTCCAAGGCTAGCTCAACAGGGCCAAGTAGTTTCTGCCTGGCTCTCTTGGGACATATACCCTGGGGGACGCCAGGTGCCATGGAAGAGTTTGGCCACCCCGAGGCCACCATGCTGGAGAGACCATGTATGAGGGTTCCATTTTGCAGCCCAGCTGAGCCCCAGCCCACAGCCAGCACCGACTGCCCCCATGTGAATGAGCCATCTTGGGTGTCCTGTTGGTTGAACCTTCATATGACGCGGCTCCAGCTACCATCTCTCCTCTACTGCATGAAAGACCCCAAGTGAGAACTGCTCGCATAAGTCCTTTCCAAATTCCTGACCCACAAGATGGTGAGTAAAACAAAATGGTTATTTTAAGCCATTAGGTTTTGAGGGGATTTGTTATGCAGCAATATTACGGGAGTACTTGATAAACCTCCTGGAGGTATTTCTATTTGAGGAATTGAAATTCAGCAGTGAAGTAAAAATTAGGTAACCAGGAAAAGATATTTAAGAGGGGTGGAGGGGTGGGAGTGTAAAGTGGTCACATTGCTGTTGACTGAGAGTTGGGCTTCCTGAAGTAGCTCCTGCTTTTCACAAACTCTTCCTTTCCCCCAGTTATGAATCCACAGTCAAGATGCAAGTCACTTCCCTTTCTGAACTCCAGCGTCCTCATCTGAAAACGGGGATATAAATAGTTGTTTGAATTTCTTCAATGCCTAGATGAGGTAGCATTTAAGAAATCATCTAGCGCAATGCCTGACACATAAGTGCTCGACAATTTATGGACTATGAATCTGAGAACATGCCCATTCAACAAATATTTATTGAGTAACTAGTTTGCGAAGTCTTGTGTTAGGCGCTGGGACTCTGGGAGTCCCAAAGATTTTCTGTATTTCTGGATTATTTTAGATCCAGTGGCTACATGCGCAAGCCTTCTTCTGACTTGAGGCTAAGGACCAGGGCAGACAGTCTTGGCTTGGGGGAGAAAATTCAGTCCTGAATTGTAGCTTCCTCTGGTCTCCCACTGTAAGGTGCACAAGAAGTCCAGGGCCCAGAGGGGCCCAGGAGTTCCATGTCAGAAAAAGCTTAAACTAGTTATTAGGAGCTTGGGGTTGTGGTGTCAGAATGCTGGAGCCCAAATCTCTGATTTTTCACTTATAAGCTAATTGATCTTCAGCAATTTATTTAACCTCTTTGAGCTACAATTTCATCAGTGAAATAGCGATAATAATAGTGACTACTCTGGTGTGTTATTGTGAATCTTCAAGCTGAGTGTCAGCCACATTCTAGCATTTAGTCTAGACCAGCCCAGTTCTGATGATAATGATGATATTGTTATATTATCACTGTCATGACACTCACCCTTGGAAACTCAGCATAGATGTGTGCAGACAAGTTTTGGAGCCAGGCTGGTAAAACCTCGAATGAGGGGGGCACAGGCATTTTTGTCTTACAGACAAAGGGGCTTTTAAAGCCAGAGAATGGCAGGATCAAGCTCCTTCTCCCTCCCTGTCTTCTGCTCCCTCTGCCCTTGCTTTCTCATTTCCTGTTCTCTCCCCTCCTTTAAAATGATGACAGTATGTTCAAGTTGTGGAAATCAAAGGAATAGATTAGAAACAGGAGAATAAATGTGCTTAGCAGACCCGGGAAGTCTCCAGGGGATTGGAATTGATTACCCAGAGTGTAACACACAAAATGATCATTTTTCTGCGTGTGGTGAACAATGGGAATGAAGTACAGGGTTTGAAATTCCTCCCTACCGGATGCCCCCTAACCCAGTGGGTTTTCTCAGTGATGGAATGGGGTCATAGGGGTGAGCAGGTGTGGACTGGACCACCTCTTGGTGGCCTCTTTCTGGAAGGGTTGGTGTTAGAGGAAAAACAGAACCATTTTCAGCATACTTAGCCACTTTGTTTAACTTAGAGAGAAGACTCCGCCTGTCCTTAGAGATGCTAGGACCTCGGGAAGTTTTGTGGTTGAAAGGATTGATGCTTTATGTAGGAGATCACTGAGGCCTATGAAATATACCCTGATGCCTCTCCCCAGATGAGAAAGGACCTCTTCAAGTGAACTCTGTGTGGACCCCACACAGCCTGTTGTCATTTAGGTTGGTTTCCTGGTTCTGGACATTAGCAGGATTCAATATGGCCAAGCATTACTTTAAAATTGAGAACCCTGATTGCAGGATGGGTACAGGCTGGAGGGTGGCTTGTAGGGCCAGGAGCTTCAGGGGTTTTTTTTGTAATTCATTTTGGCTTGAGTCAAGATTGGCCGTGGGAACCTGGTTTTATGAATTCAAGTCACTATGAGGAATGAAGTCACCATTCATAGTTAAGTTGCTTATCCATCTATCTGAAAGGATAAGATTCTGATTTCCAGCTGCAGTTTATCTTCTTTTCATCTTGAAGGTCGAGATTTATTTGAATAAAGAGGTGAAGGTACATGAGCTGCCAGCCTATATGATGTCTTTGCATATATTAGATAAAAGCACTCCTTCGGGGGATACGTAGCCCATCAAGTTCACGACTTGGGAGCCAGCATGGCCCATACTTCAGTCTTCTAATTAATCCCTGGTCAGGGAGAATTTATGCAGTGCTCAACTTGCACAATCAGGTGTGGCAGCCCTGCGGGAAGGGAAAATTCGTAATAATAGGCTGAACTAGTGTATTGGAGGGCTGCATGGCCTGGGTGTCTCTATTCCTGGGTCCCTTTGGATCCTGAAACTAATCTCCCATTTTTCTCAAGCTCTGATTCTCAAACTTGAGCATGTATCACAATTGTCTAGAGGGATTGTTGAAACCCAGATTGCTGGCTCCCAACCACAGAGTTTTGCTGATTTAGTAGATCCAAGGTAAAGTCCAATAATTTGAATTTGTAAGTCCCCAAATGATGCTGATGCTCTTGGTCTGGGGACCACATTTTGAGAACAATTTCTCTGGAGCCCAGTTTCCCAACTCAGAATGTCCCACTTCTAGGCACTAGCTACTTGACTTGTTCATCAAAAGCAAAAATACTTTTTTATATAGTGGTACAGGTTGATCATCAAATATAAGGCTTTACTGGAACTTACTGGGAGGGGTTCTTGCTGACTCCTTCCTCATACTCCAGGAGCCCTTTGATTAATTTGGAGAGCGTCTGCAGCATCTCACCTAGCATGGCCATCAACACCGCAGTGGAGTGAAACCTGTGATCCTTTTCTAAACCTCTCGCATCCTGCATACATTCTCTCCTAGAGTATTGTTTTTTGGACTAAAACATCTCCTGCTTGATTTTAGTCTAGAGATCTATTTTTTATGTCTGCAGAAAATGTGCTGTGCTATTTTTTATTACTCAAGTGTAAGGTAACAAAACAAAACACAAAACTTAGTGTGTTAGAAAATTGTGCGGACGCAGTTTAGCACTCAGACTGCTTAAAACAGAGTTCGTGTCCTTTGTAGGGACATGGATGAACCTGGAAACCATCATTCTCAGCAAACTGACACAAGAACAGAAAATCAAACACCACATGTTCTCACTCATAGGTGGGTGTTGAACAATGAGAACACACGGACACAGGGAGGGAAGCACTACACACAGGGATCTGTAGGGGGGAAATAGGGGAGGGGAGGGACAGCCGGGGGTGGGGAGGTGGGGAGAGATAGCATGGGGAGAAATGCCAGATATAGGTGAAGGGGAGGAAGGCAGCAAATCACACTGCCACGTGTGTACCTATGCAACAATTTTGCATGTTCTACACATGTACCCCAAAACCTGAAATGCAATAAAAAAAAAACACAAGCACACACACACGTGCACGCACACATGAAGTCTTCTTTGAAGACATCTCTGAGTTGGGTTGAGTGAATAATGCGCTGTCTGCCCCATTATTCTGAGCCAATAAAGTCTGGACTATCTGGAATTTGGTTAATGGAGTTACAAGGCTCCCTCTTGGCAATCAGGGAGTAGAACTGGGACACTCATTTTTGGAGCTGATGGAGTTTCCTGCTCCTCTGTGGGCTAAGCAATGGCTTGACATGCATTCGGAGGTGGATGACCTTCCTACCGACCCTCTCAGGACCACAGAACACTTTTTAAAAGGCTGACCACCAAGTCACCACATCTCGTCAGTGGCAGCAGTCGCTTTATCTGTGAGAATAACTGTCCTTCTTAGCTTCTCAATTTGTCACCTGTGCAGTGATTTATTACCTTCCAAAGTAATTGTATAATGATGCAAAAATAATGACAAGCCATTCTGATAAACTTTATTACCTGTGGCATCTTGTATTCAAACTGCATTTCAGCATGTGCTTTAGGACTGCAGAGCACACCCACATGGCTGAAAGCTAGTGGGGGTTTGGAGTAGACAGGGGAGAGATATGCAGCTTCTCAGGCCTGAGAAGAAAGGAGAAAAAGAAGTGAAATCCAAACTCCCTAAATGGTGGCTATGAGGAATTGAGCTGGGGTGAATTGATTCCATTTGGGGTACACATGTCAAATAGGTGTACCTTTTGTTTTTTTTAATCCCAAGAATGTTATATTTATTTAACTATTTTAAATTGAGAATACAGAATTAGCTTATAAAAAATCTTTAATGAACTATATGTTCAAAGTAACATATATAAACAGTGTGCAGTTGAACTTCCATTTCATCTTCAACACTCACCTTTTGAGCCTCTCTTTTTTATCAAAGGACTAAACTTCCAGCCTTTGCACAGGTTCGGCCTTAACGTTGCTTGAGCTGAATGGTAAAGTGCTGCAGTGTTCTGGACCGAGGTTAGGAGGAGGCTGTATTCCAAGGTAACATTCAGATTTGCTCCTCATTTTGGAGCACATGTGAAGTTAAAAAGCCTTTTATGTGGAATTGGGAACTGAGAGACAAAATTGTAGTCAAGGATGTCTAAAAAAGGTCCTTCCAGTGACCAGTGCTTACCTCACTTGGGTCTGTGGTTGAGGGGACCATCTCCCATCACTTTCCTGAACAAACAGTAAAAGGCCCCCTGTATAGCTGACTGTGGAGGCAAAAAGAATGGGTACGAGTCCTTTGCTGTCTCCCCTCCTTCATGATGACAGGCTCTGCTTCTTTCTTTATCAATGAATTCTCTTGGAATCGTGTCAGTGTGTAGGCCAGGCCTGTGTCCTGAGTGTGGGGCTTTGGTGGTGAGGTCCAGAAGGGACTATATCAGGGAGCTGATCTTGCTTGTGTTGACCAACGTCCACTTTTTTCATCTATCTGGGCTCAGAGTTGAACTGTATTTCCCAGCCTCTATTGCAGTTAGATGGGACCTCTCTTACAGTTATCTTGTTCTGGCCGATAGAATGTAGGCATTTCAAGGACTGGCCATAACATCTCCCTAGCGTGGTCCTCCTTTCTCTCTCTTCCCACCACCTGCCAGTGGAGGATACCAATGAGAGAGGACAAAAGCACCACAGATGGAAGCCACCTTTGGAAACTGAGTCACTGCTTGGAGGAGAGGCTCCTCTGATTTCACTGGACTGTGATGTTAACGAGAAATAAATCCTTTTGTTTCAAGGCACTGAGATTTCAGAATTCATGTGTTAGCATGGCATAATCTACCTTATTCTGACTTCTTGGCTCTGAAAATCCACGGAAGAGGTTAGTCTGTGCCCACAGCCATGTCTTAGGCTCCTTGAAACTAGGCAAGACCTTCCTGGTTGAATACGGCTTTATTTTCTTCCTCTGAGTTTTCAAAATTGATAAGTGTTTCAGTATAAGAGTCAAAATGGGGACTACAACTCTGGAGAAGCTCAGATCCACAGCCATTTCAAGGGAGACAGTGGCTCAGGCAAGGCTAGAGCAGGGTTTCTCAGTCTTGGCATTACTGACGCTTTGGGCTAAATGGTTCTTTTTTTGCAGGACTGACCTGTGAGCTGCAGGATGCTCAGCAGTCTACCTGACCTCATTCCACTAGAGGACAGTCGTGCGTCCCCTTCTGCCCCAGTTATAACAATCAAAAACGTCTCCAGACATTGATGAATGTCCCTCAGAGGGCAAAAATCAACCACTGGGCTGGAGAAAGGCTTTGAGACATCAGGAGTATGCATTTTCCTCTTTTCCGTGGCCAGGAGGAATGTGTTCTTGTTTCTTTTCCCTATTCATTTCATGACTTGAAATGTTCCTTGGCTCCTCATAAGGCATGAAGATCAAAGCTGGCTAACTGGCATTCAAAGCTCTCCGTGAGTGGGAGTGTGCTGCTTCTACCAGACTTCCTCCTACTCGCATATTAATTATTTAAAGTGGCAAAGTGCATTACCCCAAAACATAGTGGCCTAAAACAACAATGATTTGTTCTTATAGTTCCTGTGGGTCAGGAATTCAAGGGTGGCTTTGTGGGTGGCTCTAGCTCCAGGTCAGATTGTGGCTGCAGTCAGGATGTTGTCAGGGACTATGCAATCTGAAAGCTTGCCTGGGCCTGGAGGATTTGTTTCTAAGGTGGCTCCCGACATGACTGCTAGGGGAGCCCTCATGTCCTCACTGTGCAGCCTTCTCCATAAGCTACTTGGGCATCCTCACAACATGGCAGCTAACCTCCTGAGAGCAAGTAATATAACAGTGACCAAAAACAAGGAAGAAGGCCTCCGCGTCCTTTATAACTTAGTCTCTGCAGTCACACACTGTAACTTCTGCCTCGTCATACTCATTAGACACAAGACACCAAGCTCAGCTCATACTCAAGGGAAGGGCAGTTGACCTCCACTTTTTGAAGGCAGAAGTATTGAAGAATTTGTGGACATATTGTAAAACCATCACAGCCCCAGGGCGAAGCCCTCTCTGCGTAGGTACACTGGGCTGCTTGCCAATGCCAGACACACTGGGCTTGTTCCTGGATTTGTGTTCCTCTGATCCTTGCTACCCACAGCACTTCCAGAGTCTTCCAGACACTCTCCAATTCCCACTTGGTTGTGAAGTGATCCGGTGGTTCCCTCCGGAAAAGCATCTGATAAATTCACTCAGGGAAGTTATAAAAATAACAATGATTTGGAGTCTTGTCTCTCCCAGGAGTACTGGCAAATTTGTAGGAACTCCTAAATAATGCTGAGCTATGACCGAGAGTGTCACCATGCTAGTGGTGGGGTTTCAGATCTCATGACAGGTGTGTGGAAGAAATTCTTGAAAAGACTGCTTAGTGCTGGGCACGTGAGAGACAGCTGCTACCACCCTCTTCCAATCTCTGCCCTAGCCTGATCCCAGTTCCTCCTGAGCCCAGTGACTGCCTCCCCAGCAGTCCTTGAACCCAGATCAGTAGCATAATGGTACACAGGCTAGACTCTGGAGCTGGGCTGCCTCGGTTTGACTCCCAGCTCCCAAACTGTGGCAGAGGTGGCTTGCTAACTGCTCACACTTTGCATTTCCTTTTCATGAGGTAGAATGGTGACTGGGAAGTGGCTGTGTATCCAGGGTTGACATTTCTCAGCCCTTATTTGCACCCAGATATGTCCCTGTGCCTGAGCTCCAGCCTCTGGACTGTGGATGGAATTGACGGGGCATGGCCCATAAGCCCCTCCTATGGGACCCTCCATGGGCTTCCTTCCCCATCTGCTGGCTCCAGGTAGATCCCCAGAGCCACACTGGGGGCCACATGGTGAGGACAGCAGGCAGCAGCTCTGTGAGCCAGGTCCTGAACGTCCACTGCTCTTGCCAATACTAAGACTTTCCAAGAGTGAAATATAGGCTTCTATCACGTCAAGCCTGTAAGATTTCAGTGTTCATCTGTTACAGCAGCTAGCATTGCTTAACTAATATAATCACTTTTTCACTGTATAACTTTGAGAAAATTTACTTAACCTTTCTTACCTCAGTTTCTTTTTTTTTCTGAGACAGATTCTTGCTCTGTCTGGACTCCCTGGCTGGAGTGCAATGGTATGATCTCTGTTCACTGCAACCTCCGCCTCCCGGATTCAAGTGGTTCTCCTGTTTCAGCCTCTGGAGTAGCTGGGATTACAGGTACCCACCATAACGCCTGGATACTTTTTTTTTTTGATGTAATTTCACTCTTGTTACCCAGGCTGGAGTGCAAGGACACACTCTCAGCTCATCGCAACCTCTGCCTCCCAGATTCAAACAATTTTCCTGGGGGTTTCCCCATGCTTTCCAAAGTGGCCTTGAACTCCTAACCTCAGGTGATCCACCCGCCTTGGCCTCCCAAAGTGCAGGATTACAGGCATGAGCCACTGCTCCCGGCCTTACTTCAGTTTCTTCATCTATAAACTGGAATAGGAAGAGTAGTCACCCCATAGAGTTGTAATGATGGATAGATGAGTTCAAGCCAATGAAACACTGAAAACAGTGTCTTCCCATAGTGCATGCTCTGTTAGGTTACCTATTCTTCTTCTTATTAATTAGAATAAATCATTGCCGTCTGCCTGAGCACTGTTATGTAGAAAAGAGTTTTTGCTTCAAAACAATTTTCCTTCTGATTTACGGAGGCTTTCTGGGATCCAGTGGGGGCCCAGCTATAAGACAAAGCTGTCATGTAAGTCAGCTTAAGGAAAATCGAAGTGGACATTGGGGGTGGGGTTGCATAATGGTCCTCTGCAGTCCCAGCTGTCCACAGGCTTGGGAGTTCCTTCTGGCTGTGCACATGGAAGATATCCTTGCTATGCAAATGTCCTCACTAGGCCTGGGCTCTGGGTGGACAACTGGCCTCAGCAGCGCGGGAGTGTGCCCCTGTGCTGATCAGTGTCACTGGAAGCCATGCAGCGACCTTTGCTTGGCTGCTTCTCCTTCTAGCATGGAGGCATCAGGCTTGTGGCCCTGGCAAAGCTCACTCCTGGTGTAAGAGAGTAAAGCACCCCCTGTCTCCCCTTAAAGAATCCTCATTGTGGGCCAGGCATGGTGGTTCACGCTTGTAATCCCAGTACTTCGGGAGACTGAGGTGGGCGGATCATGAGGTCAGGAGTTTGAGACCAGCCTGGACAACATGGTGAAACCCCATCTCTACTAAAAATACAAAAAAATTAGCCAGGCATGGTGCCATGTGCCTGTAGTCCCAAGTTCCAGAAACTCGGGAGGATGAGGCAGGAGAATCTCTTGAACCCTAGAGGCGAGGTTGCAGTGAGCTGAGATCTCGCCACTGCACTCTAGCTTGGGTGATAGAGTGAGACTTTGTCTCAAAAAAAAAAAAAAAGAATCCTCAGCTTAGTTCAGCCTGTTCCTCCACTTGCGAGACTTTGGATCGGCCATTTTTGTTTTCGTGGTTGAGCGGAGGATGGGACTGGGTACTGGGGAGGGAGGAATCACGGGGACGTCGCTGCAGGGCCCGTTTTTATTCACTGCCGTTTTCCCATGTGGATGCATCAGGCACTCAGTGATACCTGTAGTAGTCCTTTCAGTAGGATTGAGCTGGGAGACGCACTTGGGGAAGTGTTTGCTGCCTCAATGTCTTGGCTACCCCTAAACAGGCTAGGGATTTACTGAGGTCAGCAATGGTTGGATGATCAATAAAGCATTTCAGATAAAACTCCATTTTTGCCTCCAGCAAATTCCCAGTGTTACTCTGCCTTTGTAAACAACATCTTAAGGAATGCTGATTGTAAATCATCTCCCATGCACCTTTACATCCCTTATGCCATGCGTGCCTCCTAATAATTTTGTAGGAGAGGCAAGAAGGAATCTTTGTACCGGTGAAGACACTGAAGCCCAGAGGGCTAAGCTGACTCGCCTTAGGTTATAGTGAGTTAACGGGGGGGACAGATTAGAATCCCAGCCTCCCAGCACAGGGCCTCTGCCTGGCATAGTATTCAGCACTTTGGTTAATGTAGGGCTCAGAAGCTTCCCTAACCCAGGTCAGGGCCCCCCGCACAGCTGATGAGTGCTAACCGGTGGGCGGGCTGCAGGCTGCCACAAGTTCACCGAGGCTGGCAGAGCTGAAGGCTTACCTCTCCCGCTGTCTGGGCAGGCTGGCAGGAGATCACATTTTCCTCTGGCCCTAATTACCTGAGAAGAAAAGAACATTTCACTGTAAATCCACTGAACTGCCATCTAAGCAGCCTGTAGGCAGAGGTAAGCTGAGGATGAGTTTTACCCAAGAAGGAAAATATCATGTGTGGATGGTCCCATGCAGCGTGACCTCTTGGGTCCAGAAACCTGGCTCTGCAGGTTTTTCATTAACCCCTGAGAGAAGCACCTTCCAAGCTATAGTCAGTGTAGAGATTCAAACACATCTCGGTTTGGTAACGAATAAAGAGTGAATGGAAAACACTGACCCCTTCCTGGGGAAATCCAGTGTGAAAAGGAGCCGGCAGGCATGCCACCTCCTCAGAACTGGCTGGAAGGATGCAGGAGAGGGGCTGAAGGTCCCTCAGGGGTCCCTCTTGCCCAACTCTCAAAACACTTCCTGGGAGAGCCTGTCTACTCCCACATTGAGCAAGGCTTTTTCTGAGGCACGTGCCTGGGCAGTGGCTTCTCACCCACAGGGTGAGGACTGAGACCCAGTTGCATACCTGAAATGGCTCTGTCCCTTATCCCAAGCTACCAAGTCACCTTCTGGGAGTGGACAGAGGGCAGTTGTTTGTTAGCTTGTACAGGCACTAAACCAGGTAAAGCCCTGGGCACAGGCAAATGCTGCTGTTAACCTGTCGGGGGTAGAGAAGACAGGCGTGGAAGGCAAACCAAGTAGCACCTGTCACTTAGCGTTCAGCATGGGTTGCAGCCAGCTCCTAAGCTTGCAAGAACCAATGAAAGTCTCAGGAATTTGGTGAACTCATCGATATGTTCTTGATAGCTTCCAAATGGTCATGGTGAGAATATTTACACCATAATAATGGGCAGTGTCCCCGGGAGCCAGTTGTTAAACATTTACCAGCACAGTACTACACAGAGTTGCCCGAAGGTGGATTTTCTAAGCTTGATGCTAGACATCCAAGATTTTGTTAAGGCTTGCGTACTTCCTATCAGTGACTTCCAGGCAGCCTCACTCCTGATTTGGCATGACCGAAATTCTTTTCTTTCCTCTACTCTGGCAGGTGGGCAGCAGGCTGCTGTGGTCTGCCCTGCAGGGTGGGGATTCTGAATCCTCTCATTTAGGGAAAAGGCCCATCACCCTTCAAGTGACGGCTGCTATTCCTGGTGGTACTGCTTGTCAGACATGCGCTGTACCACTCTGACCTCCAGCTCCCTAGTTCCTTCTTCCCACACGCGTTTCCTTTGTCCAGGGTCTGCGGCTGAAGGCTGCCATCTGCTCACACTTTCTCCTTGCTCTCAGGGCGGACCTTCTGCTGGGCCAGCACACGCTGCCGAGGAGCCCGCTGGGCTGCATCAGTAACCGGCATTTCTTGCATATTTGGATCTTCTTTTCCTTTAACTTTAAGGGCTTAGCTGATTTAAGGGATGGCCCCTAATTTAACTTTATCTACTTGGGCTCTTGATGAGTAAGTCAGCATCACACTAGCTCCCATTTAGGGCGTGCTCACCACATGCCCCTTCCATGCATTGTCTCACGTGCGTTGCTGTTTGCTCCATGTCACTGATGGAAACAGTGGCCAGGAGGGCAATAAGTGGCCAAAGAGGGATTCAAAGATAGGTCTGTTTGGTTTCAAAGCCTGAACCCATGACCGCTCTGCTCTGCTGTCTCGCCATCACAGAGACTACCAGGGAGACACCAAGAAGGTGCGAGGTAAGGCCGTGCGTTTGATCTGCACTGCAGGTTTGGGAAGCCTTCAATAACCAATGGAGTGACATTGGCACAGAGGCTCCAAAGGTGGTTTCACTGTGCTTGAGATGGGGACCCAGGAAGAAAAGATTTTCTGGATATGTTGCTTGCATTTTGTATTAGTTTCCTGGGACTGTCATAACAAAGTTCCATAAGCTGGGTGGCTTACACATCAGAAATTTATTGTCTTGCAATTCTGTAGTCCAGGAGTCCAGTGTCAAAGTTGGTCTCTTTTGAAGGCTGTGAAGGAGAATCTGTTCTAGGTTCCTTTCCTAGGTTCTGGTTATTTGCTGGCAATCTTTGGCATTCCTCGGCTTGTGAAAGCATCACCCAAATTTCTGCCTTCATCCTCACATGGTGTTCTCTGTGTGTGGCTCTGTGTCTAAATTTCTCCTTTTTATAAGGACACCAGTCATACTGAGTTGGGGTGAACCCTAATGACGCCATTGTAACTGTGACAGCTCCAATGACCCTATCTCCAAATATGATCACAGTCTAGGGTACTGGGTGTTCAGCTGTCAACATATGAATTTTGGGGCAGTGGGGCACAATTCAGCCCGTAATAGCTTTGTTCGTATCAGCTCTTAAACTGAGAAGAACTATTTAAAGACTATTTTTGTTCCTTCCGTTTCTTGTTATAAACCATTTTCTGCACTGCAGCTCCTGATGAAATGAGTAGACATTTCTCTCTATTCTGAGCCGATTCCCATCTCCTAACTGTCATGTAAAGCAGCTCCCCAGGCCATCTGGGTATGTCTCCTCCAGATCCCTAAGGGCCTCCTCAGGCCTCTGTTCCTTGGACATGGAGAAAGCACGTGTGTGGGTGAAGCTTTCCTTTTGCCAGTGATCTGAGCTGTTTCTCTCCAGACCCTGGGGTGTTCTGTTCCAATGGTCTTTATTTTGATTCTACTGTTCTGAATATTCTGTGTGACCCACAGGTGAGGCACCAAGCGCAGATGAAATGATTTGGTGAGTAGTGTCCAGGCTAGTAGCTGCTGCTAATGGGACTGTTAGAAGCTTTGCCCCAAGTGCTGTGGTCCTACCGATAGAACCAACTCATTCATAGACTCCGGTGGGGCATAGCTACTTAGAGAAAGGAAGAAAAGCTTTGCTTGAGGAATGATGCCGGCTATTTCTGGCATGGAAAAAAGTGGGACCCATGGAAGAAATGCGGGCAGCTGCTTAGCTCTGGGGTGCTGCTCTTCTAGGGTACATCATTGCCGTGTACTCTCTTGGGACATCCCTTAGGCCATGGAGTTCCCTCTGAGACTCCCCTGCCCACCAGCAGGCACTGGTTTTTCAATTGTGAGTTGAAAGCCTCAGGGGCCACATGGTGACTCCCCAAGGTCAACCTGAGACCGACATATTTCTCTTGAACTCCCAGACTGGATGTGCCCACTTGAGCCCATCACTTACCCCACCCATGTCTTCATTCAACCAAGGACAAGATTGACCAAGAAAGGGGTGGAGTGGGGAGGGAAGAATGTTCTAGGCAAAGGGCCAAAGGTGGTAGGGAAGATGGTCCATGCCCCAAATGAAAGAAGGTGGATCTGGCTGGATGGTAGGGTGAGGGTGTAAGTGCGAGAGATGAAGTACAGAAATATTTAGCAGCCACGTGAGGAAAGTCTAAGCTGAGAAGACTGGATTTACACTGAGGGCACTGAACAGCTTTAAGGATAAGAGTGACATGGAAGATCCCTCTGGAAATAATGTGGAGAATGGATTTGAGTGGAGGTTAGATTAGAGTCAATAGATGATTGAAGAGGTTGTTGTAATAATCTACTGTTCACTCCTTCACTCACCAGCTCCTGAGTCTCCTCTCTGTGTTGTGGGGAGACTAGGAGCTGGAGAGGGGGTAACACCTCCGACAGCCTCTAAAACTCTTCTTACAACTGGTGGAGGCTGCTGTTTCTCCCCTTCACTGGGATGAAGCTGCTACTGGGCTGGCCTGCACCAGGCTGAGCACTGTGTGGTTTTTCTCATTCTGAAAAAAAAAAAAAAAAACTGGGTGATCAGGAGGCTGTCAGCTGTGTTTCCTGCTTCACAAGTAGAGCTTTGTTTGAAGAAGTTTCAGAGTGCAAAAGTCAGATTGAATACAATGGAGACACAAAATGAAATTGCTCTTTACAAGAAATACAGGTGAAATAAAATGGAAATACACTTGTTTTAACACCACAAATGTCCTGAGGATTTCTAAAGGCTACTGAGTAGGTTAAGCCAAAGCGGATTTAGGAAAGGAAAGAAGGAAGGTTGATCAGAGGGACCCTCATGCGTGATTGGTAAGCATGGGCTGTACAGACTTGATGGGAGGGCTTTGAACACCAATTAAAAACTCAACCTAGGTTAGAGGTTCCACCAGAGTGAGAACAGCCGACTCTTCCTTCTCCACCCGCAGTGGTCTCCTCTGTACTGATGTGCTCACCATTGCCTGCATGCATACAGACACATCCTCATGCTCTGTCTGCTGACTGGTGAGTTCACAGATACCCCACAGACCCTCTGGATTAGGGACCAGGGGAAAGAGAAATGGGAAACAAACATTCCACATACTACATCTACAAAATGGGAGAATCTCTTCCTGAATTAGGTATTTTTAATAGTGGACTAGGCTGCTTTCCATGACCTGGCTGAGTACTTTATACTAGGAGAGTCAGTCACCAGTCAGGAGGTATTTATGTAGTGCCTACTATATTTCCACATTGCTGTAGAAGCTAAGCATGCAGTCAAGACTGGCAGCAAGTGTAGAGTGTTTTGTTTGACTTGAACAGTGCAATTTACTTATTTATTTTAGTTTAAATGTCTTTAGATGGAGCAAGCACTTGGCAGTTAATCATAGTCTTGCACTTAACTGTTGCTTTGCTTGCAGCGTACGTGAGGAGAAGAGACTCACCTATATGAAAGGGTTGTGTTCCTTCCATCCAAGGGGTGAGTCAATGTTCTGGGCAAAAAGCGTCTGAGAGGGCAGGTACCTGAGAGGTAGCACGTTTGTTCTTTGAAGTCAAAATGGTTAAAGAATCATTGAACTTCTGCTTCTGCTTGGCACGGCTTCTGTTTGCAAGAGCTGTGGACTTGTCCCCAGACAAGTTGGCATTCAGAGGAAATAAGTGATTGAGCGGCTAAGGAGGATGTTTTCAGAATGAATTTTCAGTGTTGGGTCTAAATTGAGATGAGGCAGGGGTGGAGAACAATTACTCAGCTCAGAGATTCTCTTCCAAGCTGACTTCATCCTTCCTCTGATTCATTCTCAGCATCATCCTAAGCTGTGGAGAGACTGGATCTGGCATTTTGAACAGTTAACTGGGTCTTATACTTCCGGCTCATGAGTACTCCTGTCCTTGTATTCACTCAGCCATTCATTCAACAAATGTCTACTGAGTATCTACTGTGTGCCAGGCACTGCCCTAGATGCTAGGGACACAGCAGTGAATGACACTGACACAAATTCTTGCCCTCATGGAAGTTACATGCCAATGTATGTGTGTGGGAAGAGGAAGAATGGCAAGAAAATAAATTAGTAAGTTATGTGGTATGTTAAAAGAAAAAAATGGCATGGAGAAGATGAAATGGGAATGGGGTGGGGCATGCCCTGGGGCAGGTGGGGGAATGATGCAATTCTAAATAGGGTGGTCAGGGATGACTGCACCAGAAGGTGACATCTGAAGCAGGACTTGAAAGAAGTAAGGGGTGGTAGGGTAAATCCTGGGAGAAAAACATTGCAGGCAGAGGGATGACCCAGTCAAAGGCCCTGAGGCAGGAACAGGTATGCCAAATCTGAAGGGGCCTGTGCGACGGAGAAAGGGAAGGAGGAATCATAGGACAAGAGAGCAACAGGGGACAGAAGATGTGGGCCTTGCTGGTGCTTGTGAGGACTTTGGCTTCCACTCTGATGAGGGCAGGAGCCATTTCAGGATTTTGTGCAGGGGAGTGTCATGCTCCAGCTTACCTTTCATTAGGATCATTCTAATAGATGGTGGGGGGCAAGGGTGGAAGCAGGGATTCCGTCTGGAGGCTGTTGCAGTGGGCCCGGTGCAGTGGCACTGCTAAGAAGTAGCTGGACCATTGATAGATGTGGAGGCAGAGGGACCAGGTACCTCCCGATCTCTCTGGAGGGTACAGTAGGTTGGGAACTTATCATGCCCCACTACGTGCTAAGCACTGTCCTGTGTGCTTCACATGCAGTATCATCTTGTTAAGTCCTCTGGCATCCTGTTGAGGTAGATATGTTTTTTCCCCCATTTTACAGACGTTGAAGTCCAAAGAGGTGAACAATTGAATGACATCAGCTGTGATTCAGCTGGGAGTGTCTGAGGATGGAGGCTTTATGGAGCCCTGGAGATCTCTTGGTGTGTCCACATGCCGGGTGGGTCCACGGATGGTAGCTGTTCTGGTGCTTCCCTCACTCCCCACCCGACCATGCAGTACCCACCCTCTGCAGCCGGGCCCTCCAGCTGGCTCAGCTTAGCCCTCTTTTATGTTTAGCTGGTCTTTGATCTTCACTCTGTAACTAAAGCCAGAGCCAGGTGAAAGCTGATTTCATCCTTTTCTCAAAGTGAACTAAGCTCAAAAGAAATGGAGGGCCAATTTGGACCCACATCTAAACTCACATCTGAAGTAGGCAGTTGAGTGGATTTTCCTGTTGATCTAGAATTGGTCACTGGGGCTGAAACTGAGGACAAAGAGATGGCAAGTCCTGTGCCAGCTGGAGGGAACTGCCAGGACTTGAGTGTAGCACTAGCCTCGCTGCCACCAGCTCTGCCCCAGGCCCCTCCCGGTGTGTATGTGAGAAGGGATTGGAGGAGAAAGTGTGAGCTGAAGTCATTGTAAGATGGGGTTCATTACGAGAGGCCAACCTCTCACCATTCCATCTACCTCCAATCCCCCAAGTCAAGTGACGGGCTCAAGAGAATCCAGGGTGCCCATACTAGAAGAAGCAGCTCACATTCTAACTTGTGAATTAAATGTCTGCTTAGAGCACCAGCCTTCTGATCTGGCCCTATGCTTGGAAGAACAGGAGGAATGACAAGGAGGGAGAGAGGGCAGCATGAACACAGGGTGACCAGAGACAAGCCGGTGTGTCTGCATTTTAGTGTTTTAAGGGGACATGAGTTTTCCATGGGTCCAGTGGACCATTTGGAAGGTGGATGGGCTTGAGATGCCCTGCCTGTTTTGGCCTGTGCTGCTGCGTGAGTGGTGGGCCCCGGCAGCAGGAGACTGCAGTGTGCCAAGGTACACGGAGAGGTAAGAGCCGGAGTTGGACCTCCCATCTCAGAGGAGTGTGCAGGGGACGGGAGCAGCCCCGGATGGAGGCTTGTTGGTGAGAGTGGAGGCCAGCAGCAGAGTTAAGTACCAACCTTGCATCCCTGTTCCGTGTTCTTTCTACCCTGAACTCCACAGAAACCAGGCCTTGCAGGGTTGGGAGTCCTAAGGGTCTGGAGTTCCTCACTCCAAGCAGTCAGGGTCTCTGTCAGCCTTGCTGGGGGTTGGGGGAGGGGAGCAGAAGTGATTTAAATTAAGTTTGAGATTGAAGTTTTAAACATATCTGACTTTTAATAACCCAAAGTGATCAGAAAGTTATGAAATTTGATGAAGGTGCTATTAGGAGATGGGAATGGGAGATGAGATGAAGCTTGATTAAAGGCAGTGAATCGAAAAACTCATGTTTATATCCCACTGTGTTGAGACACATTTTAGAACATTATTGAAATGGAACCAAGATCTGAAAAATATTAGGGCTCCAGCCAGCCCTGCTCTGACCTGGACTGTGAGTGAGCTGGCAGGTTCTGGCAGTGCTTCCTGGGGTGCCTTATTTGAAGGAGGGACATTGAACCCTTGGAGTGTGTCTCACTGGAGTGCAGAATTGAATGTCACCCAAGTTATAGGAACATGTGGAGAAGCTCTTCAAAAACATTTAGTGAGCACTGATTGATTAGTTAAATTAATAATTCAAGGATAGACAACAAGGAGGAAACAAAAGGAAAGATTTCAGAAGTCTCTTCAAATTGGGAAAACTCTGAAGAAGGAATAGGCAGCCACCATTGACAGGGGTCCCATCCATGCAGGATAATGTTCCTGGGAAGCACTTTTTGCTTGGGGATTTTATGGAATATTTAGAACAGAGTCAATAGGGGTTGCCCAAGTGCAAAACTCCCTTATGTTAGGAAGCATTCCCAAACATCTGGGAACCGGCTGTGAAGCAGATCTTAGCCACACCATATCACATACCTCTTCCTATAAAAACATTGATGATTTTCTTTTTTAATGTTGGAAGACACATTCCTAATCCCCCAATTCCCTTCCTTCCTAAGAGAATAACTGGATACTTGGCATACTTTGTGTTTTGGCCACAGAATACATATTTTCACATGACTGTAATCATAGTGCAGACGCAATTTTGGTCTGTCTTTTAGCTGTCAGTGCAGACTTCCAGTTACTTCTTCTCTCCATACTTAGAATGTTCTATTGTAAATGCTAGGGCATAATGAGCTTTTCTTATTTGATTATTAGTATCTTCAAAATTATGGATGCTAGTGCAGTGAATGTCTTCATATACGTGAAGCTTCCTCCTTTTCAATAATGTTATGAAGATACTTTCTCAGAGGTGCAGTTTCAGAGTCAGGTTAGTTGGCTTTTGTTGCCCATGGTAGTGCTTTCCTGCAGTGGTCCTTACTTACACCATGTACTGTGGGACAGGGGTGTTCTGGAGGTATGGATGGCGTGCACCAAGATGGCCACTCACAGGCAGTGTGCACTGCACAGAAGAAGAAAATGCTTGGCTATTTGCAGGCCACTCACTGATCGGGACAAGATGCTGTGAAGGAACTATTTAGGTTCAAGTATTTGGGGTTGAAAAGGGTTGACTTTCCATATCGAATACAGGACATTTGTTCATTTCTTCTTCCCAGTCATGATCAATGATGGTTAAACTCTTAAGGGCCCACTTGCTGTTTGTCACTACAAAACCCAAGGTCCCCAGGTAAGATGAAGCCAAATCATTCATGAACTTTAAATCCTGTTTGAGAAATGACTCTAGTTCCTAGACCTGTGGTAGGTCTGGTAGAATAGGAAAAGGTAGAGACTGTTTTCCCCTTGCTCAGATGAAGCTTCCTTCCCTCCTCTTGACATGCTCTGAGTATGGCACCATTGTCGTCATAATCATCATCAGTCAGATTTGAGCACTGACTCTGACCCAGCACTTTCTCAGTTTCACCATCTCATTTAACTTTCACAGCAATCCTATGAAGTAGTGTGATGGCACTGTCCCTATTTACAGAGGAGGAAACTGAAGCATAGAGGCTAAGTATTAAGTAGCTTGCCCAAGGACACATAGCTAATAAGTGACTGTATTGGACCATGAAGGTGGACAGTTGGCTAAGACAGAATCTCTAGCACTGAAGGGCTTGCATCTTGTGTGTGTGTTTGTGTTTGTGTGTGAGTACACATGCATCTGTGTAAGGTTGATAGACCAATAAATGGGTAAAGGAAAACTGACAGTGGCCCCGAGAGCTCGGAAGGGAGCATCTATCCTAGACTTGCTTTGGGATGGAGAATGATTAAAGAATGTTTTCCAAAATAGCAGCTGGTTGAAGAGGAATAGGAGTGAGCTAGGATAATTTCACTTTGTGGTTAGAGATAAAAGATTTATTCAGTAAGGGTATAAGACTAATTACGGTCCAGGCCAAAATGTCGGCTCTGGGTGTCATGTGAGAGTTGTCAGAGTGGTCAGACAGAGGGGTCACATTATTGTCGAGACAACAGAGAAGAATGTGGTGGAGCCATTTCTGAACTAACTAGGGGAGGTGTGTCCATGAAGAGGGATTCTGGGTCTAACCTATCACCTGATGGTTTGTCCTGGTCTCTGCAATGGTCAGTGATGGGTCAGACTGACTGCCATAGCATCCCAGCTGTAGGAAAAGGTGTGGTGATGTCTCTTGTTTCCCTCAATAAAGGCTCATTCTTTTCATGGGTTATGAAAGTTATGCTGCATTTTCTTGATTCTAAGACCCCACTGATATTATGGACAGAATTATGTTTCCCACCAGTTATACATTGAAACCCTAACACCTAACATGACAATATTTGGAGACAGGACTTTAAAGAGGTAATTAGGTGAAGTGAGATCATCAGGGGGCCCAGATCCAATAGGACTGGGGTCTTGTTAAGAGGATGGGACACCAGGGATGTGCATGCACAGAGGAAAGGCCTTGTGAGGACACAGCTGCAAGCCAAGGAGAGAGGCCTCAGGAGAAAACAGCACTGCCCACATCAGGATCTGCAACCTCCAGCTTCTAATTTCTGTTGTGTAAGCCATCCAGTTTGTGGTACTTTGTTATGTCAGTTGCCCTAGTAAACTAGTACAATTGACTTAAGGCACACCATCAATTTAACAGTCATTGGGATGGGAGAGAGAGAAAAAAAGAAAGACTGCATTAAATTTACAAATTTTTTTGCAAGGATGCATATTAGCATCAAAAAGAAATGTTGTAGAAAACTTTGCAAATATAGAAAACACATAAAAGAGAATCTTACATGATGACAGTACCCAGGTAGAACCATTGTATTGTTTCATATTGCTGATCTAAATACACAAGCATATTCATTTTGTGTAAAATTTGTGTTCCTGGTTTTCATTGATGTTATAAATATTTTCTGACATCAAGACCTTTTTTCAAACTCCATTTCAATAGACGCACACCACATCACGTTATATTATTTGTTCTTAATTTACCTAACCTGTCCTTGTTACGTATTTGTTATGTCCAGCTTAGATGATGTTTTTCCTATTTAAATGATGCTCTGATGAAAATCTCTGGACAGACATCTTTACCACATCAGAGATACTTTTCTAAGAGTTAATTCCCAGACTTGGAATTAAGGAAACAGGAAATGTGAACATTATAAACAGAGGAAAAAAATTTTGTGATTCTTGATGCATATTGCCAAAAATTTTAGGTAATTCCATGATTCCCCTTCTTTAACCTAGATACCTGATTTCAGATATGATGTGACCAGTAGATGCAAAACAGAATTATAAGTTTTCTCTCTGGATACAATAGATAAGTCAATGCAATGTAAAGAAAAGGGTTTCTTTTTTTTTTTTTTTTTTTTTGCCTCTTGTGTTTATTTTGATTTTGAGCTGGAAAATAATGGCTACCTTTGAGAAAGAGAAAATAATATAATATGTGGAAGCCAATTCCAGGGTCCTGGAAATTAGATGGTATCACAGTAGAGCTCTGGGTGAAGCATGGGTTGGATTATGTCATCCAGGCCATCGTACAGGAACCCCACTGTCACTGCCAGGTCAGAACCCCTATACAAGGGGACAGAGGGCATCTCATCACTGACCCTTACTGGGGCTTGCCTGAGTAATGGCAGACTCCAGCCTTTATGACCAAAGACCCAGATTGCCATCTGAGCACTTGGGCCATCCTACCTCATTGCTCACATAGTCCGCAGCTCCATGAAATTACACTAAAAGGTGTGCAGAAGCCTCACTGTGGGGTAGGGGGGATGCCTTTGCCATTCCTCCAAGGGAAATCTTAGGAGCCCTTAGTTCTAAATGTTACACCCCCCACCCCAGAACAACATGATGTTTTGAAAAGAATTAATATGTGCCTCATTTCTGGATCCATCGTAGTTTTAACACAATGAGCTGAAAGGTAGGACTTTGAATTTTATTGGGACTGTGCTGTGCTCTAACCTTGCTCTTTGGTACAATATCTTTAATAGAAATCTATATGTCACATACACTGCTGTTACATTGTTTTCATATAACCATGTTTGACACCTCATTTGACAATGTCAACATTCACAGTGGTTCCTCAATGCATTTGACAGTATCGGCCCTTAAAATGTTTTCACAGTACTTCCATGTAAGCATATTTGACAGGATCAGCAGTTGAAATGTTACACAAAACTATGTATTTGCAGTTCCGAATACCAGCAGTGACGGTTTTCACAATATCTGTACATGGTGACTGCTCATTCATTCGGTACACATCTTGTTTTTCTTTTGAGAGCTTATGAAACACCAAGCTCTGTGATAGCCTTTTTGACATTGGGTACAAAGATCATTAAGATCTAACAAACACTTTCATGAAATTCCAAGTAAACAAAAAATCAAATAGCTAATAACCAGCATTTATTGAACACTTACTGTGTGCTAGGCTTTGAGCCAAGGGGTTTTCATGCAGCAACTCATTTCATGCAGCTCTAACTGAAGAGATAGGTTATAGCAATCCCATTTTACAGAAGATGAAACTGAGGTGCTGAGTTGATAAGCAATTTGAGCACACACAGCTGGATAGAAGTAGAACTGGGATTTGAACTCAGGCAGGATACCCTTACTGCTCTCGGGCTTTCTCTCTTTACTGTGTACTTTTCGATTTGGAATTAATGAAACAGAATGTGAGCACTGTGAATAGAGGATATGAACAAAGAAACAGACATTAATTATGGCATAATTGTTAAAATGGTGTGAGATTATAAAAGTGCTTTGAGAACAAGATAAAGCAGCCATCAATCTCCTGGGGACACGGACTGAAGACTTCAGGAGAGGAAAATATTTAAAGGGACTTCAACAACTTAATAGAGTTGAGTCAAGTGGAGAAGATGGGAAAATACAAAAAATGTGTGTAAATTCCAGGAGGCACTTAGTGGTTAAAGAATGGGGTCAAATTTAGGACGCCTAGAAGGTGTGCAAGACAAGTAAAATTGAGAAGAACTTTGAATGTGTCAGGGGAGGAAAAACTTTTCCTCTACCCTCTTAAGTTCAGTTACTGAATCTGAATGTGAAACTGACAAAAGACATATGAATAGGAGAAAAGGCAGAAAAGTTTTGTTAATATTTACATGAACAGGAGTCCACAGAAAATTAAGTGAAACTCAAAGAGGCAGTTAGACTTAGGGCTTTATATACCATTTTAACAAAGGAAAGAGAATTTTGGCTTTGAGGGGATGATTAATTGTGGGGACGTGACTAGGAAATATATGGGGGAACTAATGGAAGACAATGGTTATTTTAGTAAGGTCTGTTATGCAAACATCTTGGTATTGACTCTCGTCTCTGGTGAAAAGAGTCACTCAGCCCTCCCTTCCTAGTGCAGGGTGACAACCACCTTCACAAAGAGAAATTTATCTCTGCTTTTAGGCAGATATTGCGGGGGCGGGGGAGAGCAGAGAACTCTTTCTACCTCTGTTGATTCTCAGTTGCCCTCAGCTCAAAATAATCCATGTGCCAAAGGGGCATATTTCTGGGTGGCATATTCTGATCCCCTTCAAATGCCATGCTAAATAATTTAGGCTTTATTTTATAGCAATGAGAGGTTTTAAGCCTAAGTGACATAGTCAAATTTGCATGCTTGAAAATGCAAAATTTGGAGGGGGTTGTTAGAAGGGAAGATGCTTCAGGCTGTGCTCCCCCTTGTGGAGGAGAGAGAGAGAGAGATGGAGAACTCTGCATTGGGATTCCCTCCCTTTTTTCCATCTTCCTGAAGGAAAGCTGGGATTTCAATTTTCATCCTCCCAGGTGGCTGCTGTCTGGAGGCTGCTCCATCTGTGCAGGGCTTATTGCTGCTATTTTCAAGAGGCCTCTTAAGTTCTACAAAGCCCACCTGGGGAGCAAGCACACATGGAGCCTCCCCCTCCTCTTGAAGGATCTTAGCGGAGGCTGCACACAAGAGGCTGCCTGTGTCCTAGTGCACCCTAGTTGGGTCCTTAGCAGGTCTATCCTGCTCATCCCTGCTTTGCAAACATTTAACTTCAGGATGAGCTGCTCTGGGTGACATGGCATCGTGGGGAAGCTTCAACTTTCTTGTTTATTTTAGATCCCAGGGAAGCCCCCACAGATAGATGAAGAGGGTCAGGAGAAAGGTCGGGATTTCCTAACCATTTCTTTCTTGGCACAGACAGGTAGAGAACACCTCTCTTCTCACCCCTGGGCAGCCCCAGGAAGTCAATCTTTCCTCTATTCCTGCTCCATGCCTCTCTCCCCTCTCCCCAGATTCCTAGGAGACTTAAAAACCCTGTTCAACTCTCTCTGGGCCAGCTTCTCCCCTCCCCAAGAGGATTTCTCTCCAGAGCTGGTATCATCACTTAATGATGTTCCACCAATAAGGAGAAGGTAATTGATTGTTAAGTGAAAATATAAATTGTAATTGAATCCGTCACATTTCAGTTTTTCATTATCGTGTGACAAGTCTCTTAGTGCATTGGCAAGGACTGCAGGGATTGGGGAGGGCTGGAGAGCGAGATAAGGACAGTTGTCTCCCGTTTCCTTGTTCTGTATGGTAGGCTTCATTTTCAAATTGTAAACTGACTCACTGGGACTTGTGCACACATGAGTTTGCATGGGTGTGCACACACCTATGCACTGGGTCAGATGAATTCAAGAACTGAAGTGTAATGCTTACAGGCCCTTGACTGTAAGCATTAGGTTCAATTTGAGCTTCAGTTTTGTGTTTCTAGCTTCCCACTGGACGTTCAGTTTCTTTAATAAGTTCATGCTGTCCCAGGCATTGTGACTCACATGCTCACTATCTTGATTTAATGTAAGGAGGAAGTATAGTGTGGTGCTTAGAAAGTGGACTTGAGAAACAGTCTGCTTGCATTAGTCTAGTGGTCCTGCTGCTTACCAGCTGTGTAGCCTTGGGCAAGTTACAAACCTCTCTGTGCCTCTGTTTTCTCATCTGTAAAATAGGGATAATAATAAATATTTACAGTTTAAGGCTACTGTGAGGATTAGATAGGGTTAATTTAGGTAAAGCACTTGGAAAAATACACATGATAAAAACTGATACATGATTTTGGTATCAGGGTCATGCTGGCTTTATCGGGCAAGGTGGGATTTGTTTCCTCTTCCTTTATTTTCTGGAAGTGTTTGTGTTAAGTTTGGCACTCCATCCTCTTTAAATGTTTAATACAACTCATCATTTTGATGACAAATCAATTGGTTTCATAGATATGGGGCTGTTAATATTTTAAAATTCTTGTGTACAGTTTAGGTTGAGCTTTCAACAAGGGTTTCCCTTTTATCTAAGTCAAATTTGGAGGCATAAAGTTACTCCTTTTATTATATTTGTCTATAGGATCTATGAAAATTGTCCTTATTCACTTCTGATACTGGCAATTTGTGGTTTACTTTCTCCTTTATTTCTTGATCATTCAAACTGAGGAGATGATCAACATTATTAAGTTTTTCCAAAACACAACTTCTGACTTTGCTGATTGTCTTTATTGGTTGTGTTTCCACTGCCTTCATTTGTTCTCTTATTTATTATCTTATTTGTTTTACCTGCTTTGGGTTTAATTTACTTTTCTTTCCTTAGCTCCTTAAGGTAGTGGTTTAGATTGTTGCTTTAATGTCTTTCATGTTTCCTGAGATAGGCTTCTAAAGCTATACATTTCCCTATAAACACTGCTTTAGGTAAATCCTATACATTTTGAAATTGTTAACATTCCACTGAAAATATCCTGTGATTTCTTTTGTGATTTATTCTTTGATCTATGGACTATTTAGCAGTATGTTTAATTCCAAATACTGGGGAGATTTTTGTGGTGTGCTATTGAGATTGGTATCTGATTTAATGCCATTGTCACCAGAGAATATACTCTTTATGTTACTGGTCTTTTGAAATTTATTGAGACTTTTCAATGGCCTTGCATATGGATTTTTGGAACATTTTCTGTGTACGTGCAAAAAATGTATGTTTCACAGTTCTTGGTCTCCTGTTTTATAAATGTCAATTCCATGAAGTTGGTTGATTGAGTTGTGCAGATCTTCTATCTGCTCTTTGCTTTTTTTGTCAACTTGTTCTATCAACTCTTGAGAGAAGGGAATTTAGTCTCCATTTGTCTTTGTGGATGTGTCTATTTATCTATTTAGCACAGCCACTTTTTGCTCCAGATATTTTGAAGCTCTGTTTTGAGGTACATACACATTTAAGATGTTTGTACATCTTTAGTGGACTGAGACTTTTATAATAATAAAATGTCCTTTTATATCTCTACTGGGACTCTGTATCTTGAAGTCTACTTTAATATAGCTACACTATCTTTCTTATACTTAATGTTTGAGTAGTATAGTATATTGTTTTCCATATTTTACTTTCAACTTATCTGTGTCTTTGTATCAAAAATATGTTTACAGAAAGAAAACATAAAGGCTTTTCCTGCTTTTCATTCAGTCTGATAATTGCTGCTTCTTAAAAAGAAGATTTAGTTAATATGCATACTTATTGATATGACTGGTTTTAAGTCTACCATCATGTTATTATTTTGTATTTTTCCATTCTGTCTTTTGTATCTTTTTAATCTTTTTCTCCTTTATTCTTTCCTTTTTGTTTTGTGTGAATGAAGCATTTTTAGTATTCCATTGTATCTTTACTATTGATATTTTAGTTGTACCTATTTGTGCTATTTTAAAAATGATTGTTGTAGTGATGATGCTATTCATCTTTAACTTATCACAGTCCTCCACTCCCACGGTGCCATTTTTGCCCTTTAAAAATTATGGATGGCTCAACCCCATCTCTTCTAGAATTTATGGAATACGGGTTGAGCATCCCTGATCTGAAAATCTGAAATCTGAAATGCTTCAAAATCCAACACTTTTTGAGTGCTGAAATGATGCCACAAATAGAAAATTCCACACCTGCTCTCATTTGACAGGTCTCAGTAGAAAATGAGTAAAAAGTTTGTTTCCTGCACAAAATTGTTAAGAATATTATATAAAAATCACCTTCAGGGTATGTGTAAAAGGCGTATATGAAATGTAAATGAATTTTTGTGTCTAGAGTTGGGTCTCATCCCCAAGATGTCTCAGTATTCATTTGCAAATATTCCAAAATCCAAGAAAATCTGAAATCCCAAACATTTCTGGTCCCAGGCATTTCAAATAAGGAATACTCAGCCTGTAATATTATTTCATGAATAATGTAATAAATTTATGTAGTAAAGTTCCATTTACTCTTCCTGCTCTTTGCTCTTCTATATTTTTTACTTGTACACATGTTATTAATTCCATAATACATTTTTGCTTTATATAGTCTGTAGGTTGTTAAAAGAGTGTATATGTATGTGTATGGACAGATTTAGAAGGCAAGAAAGAAAAAGAGATGAGAGAAAGAGAATAAAGAAAAAATCTTTAAAACTCAAAAAAATATTTACACACATTTTTAAGCTTTTATGATCGTTAGTCCTCTGTAAAGATTCAAGTTTCCATCTGGTATCATTTCCTGCAGCCTGAAATACTTTTACTATTTCTTATAGTGCAAATCTGTTGGCAAAAAATTCAGATTTTGTTTATCTGGAAAAGTCTGTATCCCACCCTCATTTTTGCAAGGATAGTTTGCTGGATATAGCATTCAAGGTCAGCATGATTTATAATAGTTTTATCTAATTAAATATCTCATTAAATGGTTTTCTTAACTCCACTGTTTCGAATGAGGTCAGCCATTTTTGTCATGTACGAATGTCCTGGGTTTCCTATGCCTTTTCTTTGATTTTCAGCAGTTTGAGTGGTTGCTGAGATGATGGCTCAGTTTGTTTTGCACCTGCTTGTGGTTTACTGAGATTTTTGGATCTTTAAGTTGATGTCTTCAATCAGTTTTGTAGAATTCTTGGCCATTATCTTTTCAAATATTCCCTTTGCTTCAGTGTTTTCTTCTGGGACTTTGACTTTGTATATGTTAGACCCTCTAATATTGTTGCACAGATCTCAGATGCTCTGTTTCTTTTTTTCCCTCTATTCTTCTCTCTACCTATTTTAATTTGGATAATTTACTGTTTTCTAGTTGACAAATCCTCTTTCGTACTGTATCCAGTTTGTAACCCTATCAAATGAACTATCCATTTATGAGATTGTAGTTATTTATTTATTTTTAGCATTTCTATTTTGTTTTCTTTTATAGTTTCCCTCTCCCTAGACAAATTACCCATCTTTTCACATATTGTCCACAATTTTTTTGGATCCTTTAATGTATTTATCATAGCTTTTTTCCCCCCAAACTCCCTGTATGATAAATCCAAAATCTGGACCTTCTCTGGATCTGATTTCAAAGCTTTTTCCTTGGACCATGATAACATTTTCTCAGTTCTTTGTATATCTCCTAATTTTTTACTGTGTGCAAAAACATACATATTAAAGGCCTGAAGGGGTAGAAATAAACTTTATCTCCAAAAACGGCGCTCCCCTTTTCCTGCAAGGCTGGTACAGCAGAAGGACAAGTTAATCTCATGTGTAGTTGAGCTTAGTCTTGGCTTTGTTGCAGCTTTGGTCATATTTAGTTCACTTCTAGCTTTAAATGTTTTGAGGGTGTCATCAAGACTTTCCCTTCAGCAGGGCTTACAATCTGAGAGGTGATGAGGTTTGGCAATTTCTTTAAATCTTATAGGTTTCTGAATAACGAGAAACTCCATTTTCTAACCCTATCACCAACTTTTTGCGTCATTGAAAAATTGTGCATTTTTTTCCCAGTCCCATCCCTGGCTTTCTATTCCTTGGGAAGTTTCTTTCCAATGGGCTACCCATTCCCAGCCTTTGGATGGCTATTGCAGGGCACCACGTGAAGACCTTCACAGCCTTAAAGGGGTTTCCCCTGCCTACCCAGTCCCAGCTTTAGTCAGCTGTTCTGGTCACTGGATGCAAATCTATGACGTCTCAGGGAGATTTTCTCAGTTCTCTTTCCCTGCCCTTCCCCACCTGCAATGCATCCCAGTGCGTTGCACTTAGAGAGGGCTTGCATGCCTTGGGAGGGAGATATCTTTCAGGTCTCTGCCCTGCCCTAATCTTTAATACACTACTCCCATATACTTGGTCTAGGTTTATGGGAAATGTTTGGGTGCTGGGTACCGAGTTGTTCTGTGAAAGGGATCCCATGGACCTCCCATCTTACCAGCTCACACATGGCCATGGGAGACTTATAAAATTCTTTGTGCCAAATTCCTCCTTCTTTCACCGCACCACTAAGGATGACAGCAGCTCTAGGTCTGTACTCTCCAAGAAGGGGCTCATTGCTTTCTGGAATTTAACTTATTTAGGTTTATTGACATCCTTGGCTCTCTAATGGGCTTAAAAACTATAATTTTTAGCGTATCTGGCTTCTTTCAATGTTAGAATGGCAGTGACATCCCCTTGTGACTCTACATCCTAAAGAGACATTCATACTTTACAGCTCTACTCTCTAGAAGCGTACACTGGGTCAACAGCATGTTTCATATCTGGACAGTGAAAGATGATTTAACTCCAACCAATGGTTGTTTTGTTCTTCTGACAGCTGAAGATTCAGCCATATAGATGCAGACATCAACATTCTTAAATAAAGATTTTCATTTTTCCAGGTCATTGCTCCTAACATTTGGAGAGCAATACTGAGAAGCATATTAATCTGAATAGGCTGATTTTTGGCTAGGAAGGTTTAATAAAGCAAGTATTTTCTCTCTGACTTTGAGCAGTGGTTTGAACCAGTTATTCAGCACAGCAGAGATCAAGGCACTCCCTTTGCCCCTTTTTATTATGGCTAGGCCATTCTCTGGGGAAGGAAGTGGGTAGATTCATAAAGTAGAAGAGCTATCTTTTTCTATTATTTTGTCTGTAGTCAGTGACAACTGGTCTAAATGGTCCCCAATGTTCACCACCCATTTGAAATAAGAATGCCTTCTACTATAACTTGGATTTGATTTATTCTGGAAGCTCAATCTGCCTTTGCTTGTGTTTGAGGCTCTACTCCTCCTCATGGTAGCTTGACATCCTATGATGTCCTTTGGGAGGAGTGCTGAGGAACCACTAGATGCTGATAAGGTAGCTTAGGGGGCAAAAGGGCTCAGTTAATTAGGAGGAGGTGGCGAGTGTACACTCTTGTCAAAAATCACAGCTACTGCAAAGAGTACTACAGTTCCCATAAACCCTGGAGCTCTATTAGGAAAAAACAAAAAGAAACACAGTAGGTAGGCATGGTTACAATGCCAGAGCTAATGAGCCATTTTTCATAGTATAGTAATACTTTTAATTAATAAAGATCAATGCATAGTTCTTGACACTCACAGATGTGAGCATTCACCTAGAATGTACTAGGAGGGTGTGTGTCTGCACACAGGCAGGCTGGAGAGGCCATTCCGCTACATCTCCTGTTCCACGGCTCCTGGTGTCAAAGCCCCTCTCTGGGACTTGGGTTTGGCCTGTAATGAAGAAGCAGGGAGAGCAAACTTCAGACCTCTTTCTAGAGAAGGATAGAAATAAGTTCTTTAGTAGTGTGTTTAAACAGATCCATAGAGGTGGAAAGAGGCATATTTCCAACAACTTTATCATAAAATCAGAAAAATAATCATTCTGGAACTATTAGTATAACGTGATTGAGATGCTGATGATATAGAGCATGAACTCTGAGCCTTAGGTCAACTTTGCTACTAGCTTTGGTGATTGTCAGTGTTATTACAAGCAACTTCATAGATTTTAAATCTACTTCAGCTGACTTCTTATGTAGTCTTGAGGAAGCCATCAAGCCTGTTTCTATTTTTATGAGTATGGTCTTCAGAGCCCTACTTGATGTTGCAACTTGGATGTCTAATAGCCAACTCAGACTGGACAAGTTCAGTTCAGAGCTCTTGATTCTTCCCAAGACTTCCTTAGCCCTAATGCTTTCATTCACCTGTTTTAAAGCCACAGATCTAAGCACAATCTTTACTTTTTAAAAATTTCTTTCTTTTTTTTTTTTTGAGATGGAGTTTCACTCTTGTTGCCCAGGCTGTGGTACAATGGTGCGATCTCAGCTCACTGCAACCTCCAGGTCCTGGGTTCAAGTGATTCTCCTGCCTCAGCCTCCTGAGCAGCTGAGATTACAAGCATGCATCACCACACCTGGCTAATTCTGTATTTTTAGTAGAGATGGGGTTCCTCCATGTTGGTCAGGCTGGTCTCGAACTCCTGACCTCAGGTGATCCACCCGCCTCAGCCTCCCAAAGTGCTAGGATTACAGGCGTGAGCCACCATGCCCGGCCTTAAATTTCTTTTATTCTCCATATTCAAACCATATGCAAATCCTGTTGGCTTGACCTACAATGTATACCCTAATCCAATATGAATGCATATGCGTGTATAATGTGCATGTGTATCTGTGCATATGTAAGTGTATGTGTTTATGTATGTATGTACATATGGATATATATTTTATCCCTCTCTCCTCCCTGTTTCTCTAGAATATGAGCAAAGACCTTGACTATCAGCTTTGTATCTCTAGTGTTTAGGACACTTTGAATATTTGAATGAATCTCCAAAGACACATCTGGAATTGTAGTTGGGGATTAAATAGGTTCTACACAGGAGACACCAAGCTCTGGAGAGGCAGAATTATTTACTTTATTTTACTGGATAAATAATTTATTGCTCTAAACAGATACTGGGAAGATGCCTGGCAATGATAAAGATCATGAATTTAATGTTCTTTGGGCCATATTTGCCTACTGACAGTCTAAGGTTCAGATCTGGTCTTTACAGTGTTATAAAATTACTGAATTACTTGAACACATAAAACAAAGTGGGGTTTCTGTATCTCTTGAAAGTGTGGGTTGTCTGACAACACAGGAGGTGCATTCCTGTCCAACAACATTCTGATGCTAGAGCTGAGAAGTGGCTGCCCTTGAGCCAAGGTGCTACTCTCCAGGTGGCCAAGGAAGATTCTGTCCCAGCCCATTTCCCTAACTTGTGTGACCTGCCTGGCTTCTGTGGGTCTCTAAACCTGAGACCCTGGTCAATCTGGATTTCTACAGAACATCCTGTGAACAGGCAGGTAGAAGAACTTCCCTAATGCCCTTCCTTTATCACCAGCCTGGGATTCGTCTCCAGTTCTAAATGGGCACGTGGAGATTTGAGGGCCAGTACCTGGTCCCCATGTAGGCCTGGTTACATCTAAGATCTAAACACCATCTTTAATTTTTAAAAGTTTCTTTCTTTTTTTTGAGATGGAGTTTCGCTTTTGTTGCCCAGGCTGGACTGCAATGGCACGATCTCGGCTCACTGTGACCTCCGCTTCCTGGATTCAAGTGATTCTTCTGCCTCAGATACCACAACCAATATCTTCCTTATTCTCTGGTTATGTCCCAGACATTTTCAGAAAAGTATGGTGAAGAGAGAGTGCCCAGCTAGTGTTAACCACAGCCTCTACTCTTGGAGGAATGACTCAAAATTAAGTCCTGCTAATTTTGTCTTTAGAGTCATCTGCCAAGGACTATTTTGACTGGAAGAAGTCATGGCTCAGGTGCTCTGCCCTTCTTTGTCACCCACAGCCAGGACATCATCATTTCCTCCTCCACTTCCCTGGGCCAACATACAGTAACATCAGGCATGAGGGTCTTTGCAATCAATCCTTCATCCCCTTCTCTCTTGTATTCTTGGGAAGCCGGGACCCTTCCAGGAAAAGAAAAAGTGTACCTGGATCAGAATTGGGATGCCACTCATCCCAGGTTCTTGTGTTCTCAAATATGTGGTCAGTTTCCTGGAGATTTCTATATCTCTCAAGGGTGGCAGGAGGTCAGACTTCTATGAGAAATTACTCCCTAAGATGAAGTAGTGAATCAAAATTTCTCCTAATGTTTACTCGACCATACCACATAGCTCTGGCGTCTAGGAGATTTCCCTTGGGTTAGAAATGCCTATTCATTTTGTTATGTTGCTGGGTTATTCTAAGTCACAGAAGGAATACAAATAGTACAAAACCAGCACACGCATGGCATAAAGTTCAGGCTCAGATGCAACCTCTATATTCCACACCGTGGTCACATCTCAGCCTTCTTCTCACTTATCCGATTGTTGTTTTAGAACATCCAATGATCAATATGTTTAACTCCTGTCTGGGAGGCTCCAGTAATGAACAAAAGGCATTGGCTGCGGAGAACGCCACTTTCTACGATTACAAGCAATTTGCTAGTTTTCTCAGAAGAGCTTAAGAGGGTTTCATGAAATGTCTGCTTTCAGAATCATTAACTATTGATTAAACTCCCCATTTTACTTTGCGCAAATTCTGTTAGAAAGAAATAACGGTGAATAACAGTGCTGACCACCGTGCGATCACGGGGCGGCACAGCCTGAGTCAGTGCGTGATGTGCTCAGTTTCAGGCTCTTTGGAAAGGAGAGCTGATTGGGAGCATTCGCCTGTCCTGGGTATCTGGTTTCTGCGGCAGCTGTGTGTTTCGCCGCTGAGCTCATCCTTTATGTTGATTTCTATTAGTGAATTTATAAATACAGCCTGAGGAACATTACCCGTCCCTCAGCTCTTGAACCATCATTACGATCCAGAATGGTAAATCCTTTGTAAGAGTCACCTTGGTTTAGTGGGAAAAAAATTTCTGATGTGCTTTCAAAAGGTAAAGTTCGAGTTTTTTTTTTTTTTTTTTAATATAGCTGAATAGGATTTTAAGAAAGCAGAATTATAATGTGGAGTGAAAAGAAAAGCGAGAGGTTGGGTCAGAAACTAGGTTATCAGTACAATGCAGAAAGGGAAAATAAATGCTAATAGACTGCACATATGCCCTTCCCACTAGATTAGAGACCAGGAGGGTGCCTGCTGGATTCGGCCCATTGTGTGGCCGAACAGAACACAGGGTCTGGGCTATTATCCCCTCCACGGCCCCTTGTGCCACAGATGGTTCTTCTTGCTTCTTTTATCGGGCTGTGCATTCAGTCTCTTTAGCTTGATCTCTTCCTCACTCTTCTGCTCATACAAAATGGATTGATTTGCAGAAAGAGAGGGACTGGAGAGGGGCTGTCTCAGGACGAAAGGGGAGGGTGTGAAGACAAAAGCCAGGGAGGCCAGGTGCAGGGATGGGGCAGGGAGGAAAGAGAGAGACTGCTGCCTTGCTGGGGACAGCCCCGTCAGCAGTCAACAGCCTTGCGTCCCCTAGGCCTTGAGCTCAGCTACCTGGAAATGGCCTTATGTCTTTGTGCTCTGGACAGCCAAAGCTCTCAGGTGCTGGACAAGCAAGCAGTGCTGACTGCCTTTTCTCCCTTCCCTGGGGATGCTGAGCCTCTAGGGCTGGCGTTGCTGGTGGTCCCCTTCCAGGAGACCTAAAGCTCAGCCTTTGAGCTGACTGATGAGCTGCAAATTCAGCAAAGGTGAGCAGAGGCTGAGAACCGTGCCCTTGAGATCCAGCCCTCCCAAGAGAGCCTGCCTGGAAGCATGGGAGGGGTCATCCTTAGGGCTGAATTCAGAGCCCACGGTGTGTTGAACACAGTTCTCCTCATCTGGATCCACCTGAGGTTGTATGGCTGAGTTCACATCCAGGCTCCCTCACTTACAAGCTATGGGGCCTTCAGACATTTGCCCAGTTGTATTCTCATCTGTGAAGTGGCACCTAATTCATAATGTTACTGTGAAGATTAAATGGGTTGGTCATGGAAAGATATTAGAACAATGAGTGGCCTAGAACAATACCTTAAAACTTAGCTATTACTTTCATCATCATCATTATTATAAATCTATATTAGATTTATATATTTTCTACATTAACATTACATTTAACATGTTAATGTATGTTAACATTCTACATTAACATGACGTTTTCTTTTTTTGAAAACTTATTTATTATACTTTAAGTTCTAGGGTAAGTGTACAGAACATTCAGGTTTGTTACATAGGTATACACATGCCATGGTAGTTTGCTGCATCCATCACCCCATCATCTACATTGGGTATTTTTCCTAATGGTATCCCTCCCCTTCCCTCCCTCGCCATGCTACCTCTCCCCTAGCCCCCTCACCCCGACAGGCCCTGGTGTGTGATGTTCCTCTCCCTGTGTAAATGTCTTCTCACCCACTTATCAGTGAGAACATGTGGTGTTTGGTTTTCTGCTCTTGTGTCAGTTTGCTGAGAATGATGGTTTCCAGCTTTATCCATGTCCCTGCAAAGGACATGAATTCATCCTTTTTTATGGCTGCATACTATTCCATGGTGTGTATGTGCCACATTTTCTTTATCCACTCTAGCATTGATGGGCATTTGGGTTGGTTCCAAGTCTTTGCTATTGTAAACAGTGTGGCAATAAACATACATGTGCATGTGTCTTTATAATAGAATGATTTATAATCCTTTGGATATATACCCAGTAATGGGATTGCTAGGTCAAATGGTATTTCTATTTCTAGATCCTTGAGGAATCACCACACTGTCTTCCACAATGGTTGAACTAATTTACACATTTTCTATATTTCTATTATTTATCGTCAGTATTACAATGTATCTCCATATGAGATATTGTGGCATAATTGAGAGAACATGGGCTTTGGGGACAGATAGTTTGAGACCTCACCATGACACTCAAATCACATGGTATTTGTGTGATTTTTGGTGTGTTACTTCTCTCTTCAAGCCTCAGTTTCCTAACTGTGAGGTGGGGCTAATGCTATAAATTACCCAGTACAGAGCCTGCACACTGGAGCAGTTCAACACACGGGAGCTGTCACTCTTCTAAGCAGCCCATGCAAACACATGTTGTGTGTACCTGTGCGTGCCTGCGTGGTGCTGGGTCTGGGCGGTAGGTTTCTGTTGGTCTGTGTTGAACATGAGCCTGGCACGTGCCTGTGGGCCAGGGGCCTGAGCCTTAATGCATCAAGTCCTGCTTGTGGCTCCTGTGAACCTTTAAGCACAACTTCTCTCTCTCCTGGATCTGAGTTACTATGTATACTTTGAAGCCCCTAAATGCAGTTTTGGGGGATCTTGATCAGGGAGGTAAGAAGCCCAAGTTAATCCTGGCTCCCATCGGTGGAAAATGAGGAATAGGGAAGGGACCTTTTTCTCAATGTGCCTTAGTTTCACCATCTGTAAACCAGAGAACTGGATCAGATGAATCTCATATCCACCCCCTGCCACACCAAAATCTTACATCCAGATGAAGTGTGTCCTGTCCTCTGAGCATCTTTTTGCTGCATCTTTGCAAAGAAGACTGTGAATGTCAGAGTGAACCAAGAAGCAAATGTCTGAAACAGCAGAACAGACTGGGACAGGGAGAGGTTGGCAAGAAGGAATGCAAGCAGAAACAGAGACAAGGACCTCAGAATTCCAGGTCCTGGTTCATTGCCCTAATACCCATTTTCCTTCTTCCTTGTGGGACAAGGTACCTTTATCTGAGCAGGACCTGAAGGAACCCTAAAGGGAAGGTCTGAACTTCCCCAGGTTCCAGGAGTTATCCCCTTAATTATGAATAATGATTAATACTGGAGTTGTGCTTTGGCCTTGCTGGGCGCACCCCTGACTGGTCCTGTTCTGGGCCTTGAGAGGCAGGGCTCCACCCTGGCTTGTACAATGTGCCTATACAACCCCAGGGAGCAAGACTCACATTCATTGTCATCCTAAGTTTACATCACCATTATAAGAATTTTCCAGCAGATGGCCATAAAGTGTCTTGAGAAAGCAATGCCCATTTCTTTTTTTGCAACTTGCACAAGGTCACCATATTGGCTAGCAAGGGGTCCCTGAGACCACATCGCCTTTTGCTGGCCCCCTCCAGGCCAGGCCTCTTCCCCTGTCTGCTCTCCAGCCCTCCCTGAGCCTCCTTCTTCCAGGTCCCTTGCCACATCATCCTTCCTTCTCCCTTACCCCCACGCTAGGTTTGCCTCTGAAATTTCCCCTTAGTAATTGAAGGAATCTGATAGGTAAAGTGAACAGCCGCAGGAGAAGGCACACTGCTAGAAGAGGCTGCAGAGGACTTCCAGTCTCAGTTTTGCCCTGAGTGTTTTGGGACACGATGGGCGGAATCACATCCTGGTAGTTTTCATGTATGACCTCTCTTCTTTCTGCATTCTTAAGCTGCACTTCTCCTTCTCCATACATTCTCTCTTGTCAAATATTCTGGGGTTCAAAGAACTTTAGTCTCCTCTTCCTTCCAAAAGAAATACCCCATCCTCAGTATACCTTGCTATACCTCTTTCCCTGACTCCAGAATCTTAAGTGTAAGTCTTAATACCAGGCCTGTGAATCCAGAAGTCTTGGATGAGATTTGCTGATGGCAAGAAGAGGCACCAGGCTCTATCTCCCTAGAAATTTGCTCCTCCATGGAGGATGTGACCCAAGAAATTCTTAGAAACAAAGCCACAATAACCACTAACCAAATTAACCCCATGGGCACCCTGAGAGCTGAGGATATGAGGCTCTTGGATCCTGGTGTGCCCTGATATATAGTGCCTTTTGCCTTCAAGAAGAAGCTCATCTTTGGGAAGGCGCCTTTAGCTAGGATCTAGTGAGTTGAAGTTCGAGGCCTGCCTCTGCTGTTTTCTACCTCTGCCACCTTTGACTGTAAATGCATTTTGAGCCTCAGATCTGTTATCTGTAAAGTGGGATTATTGTATTTATCTTGCTTCTAGAACTGGATTTTTCTGATGCCAAGCTCAAAAAAAAAAAAAAAAAAAAAAAAAGCATGAGAAAGAGGAGTTTTGAGGATTGTGAAAATATTAGGTGGAAGATGCCATATACGTGTATATATGGCTGGATTTTTTAACCTGTCATCATTTCTTTCTCTCAGGCAGCAATGCTGTTTTTGAGGTCTGGCAGTTTTAGGTGGACTGTCTCTACCAAGGATAAATAAACTTTATTTATGTCTGGTGATTTACTTTAACATCCATCTTTATTTCTCCAGCATTTGGTATTAAGCCCCTGCTAAATGTCAAGCTTGTCATGAAGAAATGAGGTCAGCACACAAAGGAATGCCCACTGGAGAAACTTACCACTCTAGTTGGAGCTAACTGGACCAATCGACCAATGAAAAGATAAATCCAGTGTAAGGTGCAAGCACCTGCTTTTAACATTATGCCATTGTGATTTTAGCTGCTGCTCACAGGTAACTATTTGCCTTTCAAGTCTTTCCTTCCTTGTACTCGTTCATTCTCACAGGACGGACGTGTAATTGAAGGATGAGATTTACACATTGCAGCCCCCGGCTTTCCTTCTCTACTTTCCACTCCAATTAGGTTCCCAAGACAGGAATCTACAGATGATCCCTTTTCCCAGATTCAGAGCTCAACCCTAATGAAGCCACACATCTCACCTCGTGGTGCTGCAGCTCTGCGGGAGGCTGTCTCTGCAGGATGGAACCCCTTCCCTCCCAAGAAGTGCCAGGAGCCCAGACCTATCAAAAATTGACCCCATTTGGGGGTGGTTCAGGGATCTGCCTGAACCACTTCCTTCTTTGATTTTCCACAGGGCCACTTGCAAAACAAAACTGACTGAGAAAAGAAAGTCTTCAGTATTTTGAATCCATTGATATGTAGGTGAAACAAATCAGTTTGCATTTTCCCTATACTTTCAACACTTTGTTTCTGAATAATAATAAAAAAGTCCCTGAAGCAAAAACTATTTTGAGCCTAATTTCTGGAGGCTCCTAGCAGGAAAATCACTCTTTCTCTTGCTGTGATGTTCTTTTTGGTCTTAAAAAGAAAAGACTTAGGGGAAGGAGATGGCTTTTATTTTTCAAACATTGAGCAGGTGCCTTGAGGAGGAAGCCCTGGGTGCCTTGGTGGCTGCAGGGGGCAGAACAGGGGGAGACAGGTAGAGGGGGCAAGTGGAGATTTGGACTGGAAAATAGAATACTCCAATTCAGCAGTTCCCAACCAGGCTGTACAGTAGAGTCACTTGGGGATGTTTTAAAAAGAACCAATTCCCACTCCCCTCCCTAGGTGATACTGATTTAGCTTGTCTGGCACAGGGCCTGGGAATCTGAGTATTTGAAAGACCTTTCAGTATCTAGGAAATCAGAATTACCACAGGAGAAGTATGGGGAACTGTATTTTAAAAAATGTCCCACAGTGATTCTGAGGCAGCCAGGTTCCGGTGCACAGACTGGCATTTTCCAAAAAACGAATGGCCATTTCAAGATGCTCCACAGAGTTTTGGGGCTCCCTTTTGGGATGCAGCACCCTGTTACTTGCTAGAACACTCAAGCCGGCACCTGTACAGGAGCTGCAGGGAGCTCCTTACTCAAGGGTGGGGCTGTCAATGATCTCAAAGATGTCCTCTGACTTTGCATCAACAGCTGGAGACGTCGTCCTTGTCTCTCAAGGCTGTACTGTGTGATGTAAAGCAATGTTCAGGTTTATGTCCAAGGTGAATAGAAGACAGGCCTGGTGCAGTGGCTCATGCCTGTAATCCCAGCACTGTGGGAGGCCCAAGTGGGAAGATGCTTAAGCATCAAGATACTTAAAATGTTCAAGACCAGCTTGGGCACCCTTGTGAGATCCTGTCTCTACAGAAAAATTAAAAAAGTAAAAATTAACTGGGTGTGATGATGCGTGCCTATAGTCCTAGCTACTTGGGAGGCTGAGGTGGGAGGATTGTCTGAGTCCAGGAGTTTGAGGCTGCAATGAGCTATGATTGTGCCACTGCACTCCAGCCTGAGTGACAGAGAAAGATCCTGTCTCTAAAATGAAAAGACAAAACAAAAGAAAAACACATGGTTGGGTGGACAGAAAGAGGCCGTAGTGGAAGTGGTAGAGGTGGGTGGTGGGGTCTTCTTTAACTCATGGTAGCCACACTTGTGCCAGCCTCTATAAACCCTGGTAGGGAACTGTGGGCTTTGCTGCATTGAAAATTTTGTTTTACAAAAATCTTTCTTTTTGGCTAAAGCACATTGCACATTCCTCTCCATGTATCCACTTACCCATTCACTAAGACTCATCACACATGCCATTTTCCATGAAGTCTCCAGAATATAATCAGCAGTTACCTCTGCACAGCAGAGCCTGAGAACAGCACTGACCTCATGAGATGGGAGCCAGGTCCTGGTCAGGGACCTTGGACTTAGGCTGGGACTCTAAAAGCCTTCACACCCAGTGTACCTAGCAGGGCTTGGTAGCCTGTACATCACCGATGATGATCTGCATACCTATGGGAGAGACACAATAAGGCTTTGCCCATACCAGCTGGCAGAGAGCTTAATTTAATCCTCCAGGATTGTGTGTTTTAAAAACAAACAAAACAGATCGATTCTTAAATCTGCAGACCTAAGTTTGGTTCCTTTTTAGTCGGAGATCTTGGACAAATCAATCTTTTTGATCATCAGATTTCTCATCTGTAATATTGGGGTAACAGTACATAATTGGGTGGCCGAAGGGGTTGGGTAAGATTATGTTCAGTGCTGTGTAAATAATAAATATTACAGAAGTATGAGAGTTGTAATTGCTACCTAAAACTCTGGGCTTATGAGAATTATAGAAAGCTAACATCTGAGTCAAAGGATTTTATTTGATGTTTTGAACCTCCAATTTCCAAGAAAAAAATATACCTCTCCTTCCCCCCACCCTCATGCGAGACACATTTATTGGATACTCACCATAAGGAGTATCTGGCACTGGGGATACTAAGAGGAAAAAGACCAGATCGTTGACTTCACATAGCTCATAGTCTAGCAAGGAAGACAGATTAATAAAGAAATAGATTATTCTGAATTGTGATGTGTACTATGGTAGAGGAATGTCCTGGGTTTAGAGATTGGGAAGGGGAGGAAATGATTAGGTGCAGGCAAGAAGGGTTTCTTAGTAAAACCGATACTTGCCCCAGGTCTTGAAGGAATTGTCCAGGGAGATACGGAGGTATGAAGGGCATTTCTGGTAGAAAAGACAATAGAACTTGGTTCAGATAAGGAAAAATCATATACATGGAGAAGGTTGATTATGATTTTAGCTCTAGAGAAGGGGTAGATTTACAGTAATTTTAGTGACTCTGAGCTAGGAAAGACCATTGGACACTTGTGTTCTTCATATAAAACAGGATAAAAAGGATGAGAGGATTGGAGATAGTAGTGGGACCTTACAGGGTCTTGACAGTGAGAAGTGTTGATTATAAAAAATGACATTCAATACAGAAAAATAGAAACGTCTGCCCTTGTGTTCAAAACCCAAACTGCCTGCGAATAGTGTGGAGTAGACAGTGCCAAGCCGAGGTGTGTACTGAAACATTCAATACATATACCCAATGTGATGATGTGACCTACAAGTCTAATTGGCCCACAGAAGTCATTACATGGGATAATATGGCAATAAATGCACATTAATATCATGTGGACATCATTAAGAAAAATATGGATGCTTACAGCCATCCCCATATCAATCAGATCAAAGTTTTTAGTGATGAGGACAAGTCCAGGTCTGGTTCAAAATCCTCCCACATGATTTTGAAGTGCAGCCATTGTTAACTCTCTTGTTACCAATATGTCACCACCCAGAATGAAGTGTTGACTGCTTTCCTTGATCTCTACTGGTTAGATTATGTGGGCTGCTTTCTTATGGCAACTGCCTCATCAGATGGACAGATGAAACTTCCTATCAGTTGCTGAGAGTATATTACAAATCTCCAATTATAATTGTGGATTTGTCTATTTCTCCCTTTAATTCTGACAGTTTGTGCCTAGTATATTTTGAGGCTCTGTTATTAGACTGATATGAATTAACAATGTTATGCCTTTCTGATGGATTGACCTTTTTGCTTTCATGAAATGTCTCTCTTTATCTCTGGTAATACTCTTATTCTTGAAATATATCTGATATCAATACAGCTACTCCAATGTTCTTATGCTCAGCGATTGCATTGTAAATATTTTGTTAGTCATTTATTTTCAACCCATCTGCAGCTTTAGCTTTAAAGTCCATCTCTTATAGACATCATATAGTTGAGTTTTACTTTTTTAACCATTCTGAAAATCTCTGCCTTTTAACTAAAGTGTTTAGTCCAATTAAATTTAATGTAATTATTGATATGGTTGAGTTGATACCTAATATTTTACTACTTATTTTATATTTGTATTAGTCCATTTGTATTGCTATAAAGGAACACTTATGCCTGGGTAATTTATAAAGAGGTTTATTCGGTTCTGCAGGCTGTACAGGAAGCATGGCGCTGGCATCTGCTCTTGGTGAGGGCCTCCAGAAGCTTCCAATTGTGGCAGAAGGCAAAGGAGGAGCAGGCATGTCACATGGTGAGAGAGGGAGTGAGAGAGAGAGAGGTAAAGATGCCAGGCTCTTTTTAAACAACCAGCTCTTGAGTAAACTAATAGTGTCAGAACTCATTACCATGGAAGGGCACTTCATGAGTGATCTGCCCCCATGACCCAAACACTGCCCACTAAGCTCCACCTCCAATATTGGGGATTACATTTCAACATGAGATCTGGAGGGGACAAATATCCCAACCATGTCAATGTTTTTCTCATTTTTCTTTTTGTTCCTCTGTCTCCTCTTTCCTGAATTTTGGGTTAACAGAATATTTTATAGAATTCAATTTTAGTTCATTTAATTGGATTTTTAGCTGTACCACTTTACATTATTTGTGTGTGTGTGTGTGTGTGTGTGTGTGTGTGGTGGTAGTGGTTCTCACACAGGGGTAATTTTATTTCCCAGGGGAATTCGGCAATGTCTGGAGACATTTTTGGTTTTCACAACTAGAGAGGTACTACTGGTATCCGGTGGGTGGAGGCCAGAGATACTATTAAACATCCAGCAATGCACAGGAAACACAGCAAAAAATTATCTTGCCCAAAATATCAGTTCTGAGGTTGAAAAATCTTGCTCTGTGGATGACAATATAAAACTGTTATTTTCACAAACTGCTTAGATATTTCTGTTTATTTCATATGAAACTGGCTGGGCGTTGGTGGTGCACACCTGTAATCCCAGCACTTTGGGAGGCCGAGGCGTCCAGATCACAAGGTCCGGAGTTTGAGACCAGCCTGGCCAATATGGTGAAACTCCAAAGCTGCTAAAAATGCAAAAATTAGCAGGGCGTGGTGGTGGGCCCCTTTAGTCCCAGCTACTTGGCAGGCTGAGGCAGGAGAATTGCTTGAACCCAGGAAGCAGAGGTTGCAGTGAGCCGAGATCGTGCCACTGCACTCCAGCCTGGGGAACAGTGTGAGACTCCATCTGAAAAAAAACAAAAAAAAACAAAAAAACAACCTCGAAACTGTAGAGCAACTTTGCTTGTGTCCCCATGCCCCTTTTTAGTGGTCAAAACTCTTAATGTGAGATCTACCTTCTTGTTATGCAATGCTGTACAGCAGATCGCTAAAGCTTAATCATGCTGTAGAAGTATAATTTTATACCCTCTGAACAAGGCTTCATTCTCCACCTCCTTTATCCTCTGGCAGCCACCATTTAATTTTCTTATACTATGAGTTTGACTATTTTAGATACTTCATATAAGTAGGATCATGCAATATTTGTCCTTCTGTGACTGACTCATTTCACTTAGCATAATATCTTCCAGGTCCATCCATGTTGTTGTAAATGATAATTTTTTCTTCTTTTTTAAAGATTGAATAATAGTTCATTGTACCTATATAACACATTTCCTTTATCCATTCATCTGTCCATGGGCATTTGGGCTGTTGTGTCTTGACTATTGTGAATAATGCCACAATGAACATGGGAGTGTAGATATCTCTTCAAGATCCTGATTTTAGCTGCGTGCAGTGGCTCATACCTGTAATCTCACCACTTTAGGAGACTGAGGAGGGAGGATTGCTTGAAGCCAGGAATTCAAGACCAGCCCAGGCAACAAAATGAGACCCTACCTCTACAAAAAATTAAAAAAGTTACCTGGCATAGTGGCTTATGCCTATAGTGTCAGCTACTTGGGAGTCTGAGGTGGGAGGATCGCTTGAGCCCAGGAGTTTGGGGCTGCAATGAGCAATGATTGCACCACTGTACTCCAGCCTGAGTGACAAAGTGAGACCCTGTCTAAAAAAATAAAAGAAAAATTCCTAATTTCAATTCTTTTTGAAATTTCCAATACACCAAAATAGATATATGATAACTCTATTTTTAATTTTATGAGAAATTGCCAATCTGTTTCACATTGTGGCTGTATCATTTTACATTCCTATCAACAGTGTATGGGGTTCTAATTAATTTCCCCACAACCTTGCCAACACTCGTTGTCTTTTTTTTTTTTTTTTTGATAGCAGCCATCCAGACAGGTGTGAGGTCATATTTTATTGTGGTTTTGACTTGCATTTCCCTGATGGTTGGTGATGTTGAGCACGTTTTTATTTATCTGTTGGCCATGTGTGTATGTCTTCTCTGGAGACATGTCTATTTTTTTCCCTTGCTCATTTTTAAATTGGATTATTATTATTTTGCTTTTGAGTTGTGGATATTCCTCATATATTTTGGAAATTAACACCTTATCAGATACATGGTTTGCAAATATGTTCTTCCATTCCAAAGGTGGCATTTATACTTTATTGAGTGTTTCCCTTGCTGTGCAGATATTTTGAGTTTGATAAATTTATGTTTTTGACCAAACAGGCGAGATTTTCAGCAATTATTTCTTCTAATTGTTCACTTTCTTTTTTTACTTTTCCTTCTGGCACTTCAATTATGAGAATGATATTTTGATATCATCCCATAGATTGGTGAGGCTCTTTTCATTATTGTAATGAAGTTTCACCCCTGCTCTTTAGATTGGATAATTTCTATTGCTCTCTCTACTGACTTTTTCCTATTGTCTTTAAGATACTATTAAGTGCATCTAGTGCATTTTTGTTTGTTTTTAATAGCATTATTGAGGTATAATTGAAATATACTAAAAATATATATTTAAAGGGTATAATTTGATGAGGTTTACATCCATATACAACCATGAAACAATCACCGCAATCAATATAATGTACATGTTCACCAATCCCAAAAGCTTCCTCATGCTCCTTTGTAATACTTCTGTCATTCCTCCCTTGTTCCCCAGGAAATTGTGATCTACTTTCTGTCACTATAGATTAGTTTACATTTTCTAGAATTCTATATAAATGAAATAAGACAGTTGTTTCTCTTGTTTTCTGCAGCATCTTTCACTTACATAATTATTATACAGATCAACCATGTTGTATGTTTCAATACCTCATTCACTTTCATTGCACCATTGTATTCTATTGCAAGAATATATCATAGTTCTTTTATGCATTCACCTGTTGAACATTCTCCATAAAATTGCTATGAATATTCATGTACAAGTCCTTAAATGGAAATATGCTTTAATTTCTCATGGATAAATATCTAGTAGACAATGTTTAACTTTTTAAAAAAATAGCAAACTGTTTTCCGAAGTGGTTGTATCATTTTACACTCATCAGCAGTCTATAAGAATTCCAGTTGCTGTAGATTCATGCCAACATTTGGCGTAGAAGGGCCAGTTTTTAATTTTAGCCATTCTGGTGGATATATAGTGGTATCTCACTGTGGTTTGGATTTGCATTTCTCCAGGAACTAATGATGTTGGAGCAACTTTTCGTGTGGTAGGTGCTATTCACATATCTTTTTTTCTATTGTTTGCTCAAATCTTCTGCCATTTTTCATTTGGTTGTTTGATTTCTTATTATTTGAGTTTTGGGTTCTTTGTATATACTGATACAAAGCCTTTATCAAAAGTAATACTGAAAATATTTTCTCATAGCCTGTAGTTTGTCTTTGTATTTTCTTAACAGTGCCTTTGAAAAGCAGAAGTTCTAAATTTTGATAAAGTCAAATTTATATAATTTTCTTTTATGAATTCTTGTTTTGGCATCATAGGTGAAGTGTCTTTGCTTAATCTACGTAAAAAAGGATTTTATCCTGTGCTTCTTTTTTTCCAAGGGCATTATAATTTTAGATTTTATGTTTATTCCCATGACCCATTTTGAGTAAAATTGTTTATATGATGGAATCCATATGATTTGAGTTCATATGATTTATGAATTGAAATTCATTAATTAACTAATCGATGCATGCAAATGACACTTAATTTTCCAATGCCATTTGTTGAAGATACTATCCTTTCTTCACTGAACTGCCTTACACTTTTGTCAAAAATCAATTGAAAATTGATTTATTTTTAATTTTTTGGATCTATTTCTGGATTCTCTATTTTGTTTCATGTCTATTTGTCTGCTTTGATGCTACTAAATGTCTTGATTACTGTAGCCTTATAATAAATCTTAAGGGTTTGTAGTATGTCTTTCAACTTTGTTCCTATCCAACTTATTTTGGTATTCTATGTACTTTAAGTTTCCATATGAATTTTAGATCGTCACTTTAATGCTCTGGCAACGGAGCTATTTCAGTCAAATTTTAGAATCAACTTCTCAACTTAAAGCCTGCTGCAATTTTGACTGGGATTGTGTTGAATGTATAGAACAGTTTGGAGAGAACTGACAGCTTAGCAACATTGAGTCTTCCTATCCATGAAACAGAAACCCATAAAACTTCCTTCATTTTTCGAGGTGTTCTTCAGTTTCCTTCAGCCATATTTTGTGGTTTTTCAGTTACACATATCGCATGTTTTGTCAGACTTATCTCTAAGTGTTTCATAGTTTGGGTTGCTATTGTAAATTGTCTTTTCAAAATTTTAAGTTCTGAGTACTTATTGCTAGAAAATAAAATGTAATTGATTTTTAAAATATTGAGCTTGTATCCTGCAATATATTAGTTCTAGTAGGTTTTTTTCTGGTAGATTCTATGAAATTTTCTACACAGATAATTACGTTATCTCCATCAAGTGAATATTTTATTTCTGGAAATTTTAGTTTTCAATTCTATAATTTCATTTGGTTCCTTTTAAAATAGTCTATTTCTTTGCTGAGATTTTCTGTTTTTATTTACTAGATGAACATTTTTCTTTATGTCCTTGAGCATAGTTATAACAGCTGATTTAAAATCCTTTTTTTCCCTAATGCCAACATCTGGGTTATCTCAGGGTCAGACTTCATTTTGCTGCTTTTAAGTATGTCTAGTAATTTCAGATTGTATCCAGGACATTCTAAATTATATGTTGTAGACATTCTGATTTATTCTGTTATGGTCCTCAGAAAAGTTTGTTTGTTTTTTAAAGCAGGAAGTTTAGCTTGCTGGACTAAAATTCTAAACTGCCTCCAATATTGCAGGCAGCAGCAAAATTCTCTTCTTTTGCCCTCAGCTGGGTTTCTTCATGTCTGCCTCACACACGTGCAGTTCAGGGGACAGCCAGAGATTTGGACAGAATTTATGTGCAGAATATGGGGTTCCTGTATTAGTCCGTTCTCTCTCTACTATAAAGAAATATCTGAAAATGGGAAATTTATAAAGAAAAGAGGTTTAATTTGCTCACAGTGCTGTAGACTGTACAGGAAGCATGGCTAAGGAGGTCTTGGGAAACTTACAATCATGGTGGAAGGGGAAGGAGAAGCAGGCTTGTCCTACATGGCTGCAGCAGGAGGAAGGGAGAGACAGGGAGGCGCTACATGCTTTTAAACAACCAGATCTCTGATAACTCACTCAGTATCATGAGAACAGCAAGGGGGAAGTCTGCCCCCCCATCCAATCACCTCCCAGCAGGCCCCACCTCCAACCATTAGAGATTACAATTTGTCATGAGATTTGGGCGAGGACACAGACTCAAGCCGTATCAGCTCCCTATCTTTGGCTCAGTTCTGTTTGCATTAACACTCACCACCACCCCAAACCCCACCCGCCCATCCCTGCATCCAGCTGCTGTGGGCACCCTGAACTGTATCGTCTGGTTCTTTAAGCCATAAAACTGTGGAATGCCTATCACGTTTCAGCCGCACCACTTGCTACCGAGTGAAACCTGCCTTCAGGTTAAGAACAACGTAAAAATGGGAAATAAATCAGATGCCATTTCCTTCTTCCAAGATAAGTCCAGTCTCCCCTCAAGGCTTGTGTTCAGTGGTGTGGATCATGGCTCACTGCAGCCTTGACCTCCTCATCTCAAGCCATCCTCCCATCTCAGCCTCCTGAGCAGCTGGCACTAAAGGCATGGGTCACCGCACATAGCTTATGTTTTTTGCATATTTTTGTAAAGATGGAGTTTCACCATGTTGCTCAGGCTGGTCGGGCACTCCTGGGCTCAAGGGATCTGCCTACCTCAGCCTCCCAAAGTGCTGGGATTACAGGCCTGAGCCACTGTGTCTGACCTTAAGTTATTATTTTTGATTGTTGATCCTCAGTGCCTTCATGTAGTTATTTTTAAAGTTTTTCCCATGGTTTATGGTTTCATCTGCAGGAGAATTAGTCCAATAGGAGACACTTGATTGTCATGCTTAAGCAGCGGACTTTTTAGTTGCAGGGACAGGAGTCAAATATAGGAAGAAGCCAAAGAATGACTTCAGAAGCATGATATGAACAAAGGGATGATTCAGTCACACATTTATTTATCCAGCAAACATTTTTTGAGCCCCTGCTGCAGGTAGAGCTCTTCTCAAGGCACAAGGTAACATAATGTTGAGTATAGATAGACATTCTGCGGTCAAACTAAGAGATCATTTGGAACAAACTGACTTCAGGAGGGATTTGGGGAAAAAAAAACCCAGCAAACTAGGATTAGGCATCTTTTGAGGGGATAAAAGTTGTGCATGTTTGTACTTTCCTGCAGGGTCCCCACTGTGTACATACATATGACTACTGAGAACTTGAAATGTGTTTAGTCTGAAATGTTCTGTGCTGTAAGTATATAATATTTTATATACCACAGAATAAAGTATTTTATATACCACAGATTTTAAATACTTAGTATAAAAAAGAATAAAATATCTAATCTCTACTTTTTTGAAATGTGCTATTTTGGATATATCTGGTTATATATATATATTATTACAATTAATGTCACTGATTTCTTGTTACCTTTTTAATGTGCGTACTAGATTGTTTTAAAATACATATGTGGCTCACATTATTTTTCTATTGGACAATGGTGGGCTAGATTAGCAGTCAGCAAACTTTTTCTTTGCAGGGTCAGAGAGTTGGGATTTCAAATTTTGTAGGCATTATGATCTCTGTTATAACTACTAAACTTTGGCAATGTTGTATAAAAGAAGCATAGTTAGAGCCAGGCTTGGTGGTGGGTGCCTGTAATCCAAGCTACTCAGGAGGCTGAGGCAGTAGAATCGCTTGAACCCAGGAGGTGAAGGTTGCAGTGAGCCGAGATCGTGTCATTGCACTCCAGCCTGAGCAACAGAGCGAGACTCTATCTCAAAAAAAAAAAAAAAAAAAAAAAGGAAACATAATTAATACAAAAGCAAATTTTTGTCTTTACCAGGAAGCATGTTTCCTCTGGATTGCTTTTGCCATTTTGGCCTAAGTCCCAGAATAAGCATGCATAAAATTGACCAGAGCCCGAACTTTAGTTGAGATATGTCACGTACAACCTGATCTGCAGCTTGAAGCACAGGCACTTAGCCAAGCCCGGTATAAATCAGCAAATTTAAAACTGACCCCCACAAATTTGAGAGAGAGAAGTATTTATGGTTGTGTGTCACTAAGATTCTGTGATTGTTCATTACACAGCATTTGTCGACCACTACAAATTCTATTTTCATTTTCCTTTCTTCGTATCTCACTTTATACCTGCCCATCCTGTGTTCTTGGGCAAATGCTGGACCATCAGAAGTGGCGGCGTGGCCGCATTAGCAGTGCACTTGCTTCTAGGATTTCTCAGTGTAGGTATTGTTTATTTCATGCTGACACTGGGAGAAAGACAGCCAGTTAATCTAGATGCAATTGAATTTAGAAATAACTCAAATCTAATTTTACTCACTTCTTCATTCCCAAGTTACTTTTTCTGCATCCTTTGGTTGTGTGTGTTTCAAATCATCTCCCACTGTTTATTTTTAATTTCTACTTTATTTTAATTATTTAATAGGTGGCATCTGTGCTGTGCCTGTCATTCATCGCGAACAGTATGTTTTCTGCTTATGGAATCACAAAAATATTTAATCTGAAGCTTCGGTGGTGCAGCCATCCTTGAGGCTGTAGACCTTAGGATCCTTCTTTCTCTGTCTGAAGGCACCGCAGGGACAGGATTCTCTGAGAAGCCAATGCCCAAATGTAACCTGAGTCCAGTGAATGGCAAGTAAGAAGGTTTCCTTCTCTCGGCTGCTGTTTTTGAGCAAATGCTTTCTTAAATGTCCCCAGGTAACACACTGTGGATGACCTGCACAATGACGGGTGTTAGGGATCAGTGCTCCTACTGTCGATGCTTTCCCACACCAGATCACCTCTACTTTTGGGCCTGAGTCCACTGGGTAGGTGTGTCAAAATGTGGATCCATAGGGTCATATCTACTCATGCCCCAGGGACCTGACTCTAGACACCAAGTGAGTTCCGAGTCGTAAGTTGTAGATTCCACAGACGGGAAGAGATTAAAGGAGCTGGAGCATAATTAGCAAAATAATGATGATAAAAGTTGTCAGCATCATTCTAGTCATTCCTAAAGTATTGCACAATGTTCACAGTTTAGAGCAAACCGATCCTAAGGTTTTTCTGCCAAAGTCTTCTAACTTGGGGGCTGCAGTTCCCTCATCTCTAAAACAGGTTGGCTTGATTAGACAGCTTGTTATAGCCTTGCCATCCCAGGCATTGGATGAATTCTATGTTCATGATCTAATCTGCAATAATGTCAATGTTGAAATCTATGGTCTTATTTTTTTCTTGTAATTTTATGGAAGGTCTAACATCCTGCCAATACTTTGTGTGAAGTCTGTTGTGGGTTCTGAAATGATATTGCTAAAGCTCTATTCTTTCGGAATTGGCACTGAAGAAATAGCCCCTGGACAGGTAATATATAGGATAATACCTGCTGTTTACACCTTAGTGAGAACCACTGCGTGAGATTAGTTTGCTAGTCCCCTAGCACTATGTGAACAGGATTGGACCCTGACAGTGGGCAGACTGAATGCTTGGGAAAGGCACAAAGTCAGGGAAATGGTGGTGCAGACACATTTGGTTGGGTTACAGAGGAAAGGGGAACATGGTGGGTGGAATGTCGGGAGCCGTTTTGGGCTCTGGAAGGTTCCCTTGGAGCCAAGCAGCGGGGTTTTCAGACAGACCAGAACAGTCTGCCCTGGAACAGATTGGAACTGAGGTGGGAAGATGGTACACAGGAAGCAGCAGGAATAAGCAAGAGAGACTCTTGCCTGGGCTCCCAGCCTCCACTCTGGGTCCTGCACAATCTGTTCTCCTCCCCACAGAGCAGCCAGCATGGCCCTGTGAAACTTATACCAGGCTATGGCTCTCCTCAAAGCCCTGCAACAGCTTCTTTTCACACCAAGAAGGAAGCCACCACACTCACCATGGTCCACAGGCCTCCATCAAGCTCTGTCTAGCCCCCAACCTCATTTCTTCCCTGCCTCCTTCCTGGATCACTGTTTTCCAACTGCACAGGCCTTGATTTTTTTCATTTAATACACCAAGAAACCCCTTGCCTCAGCCTTGGCACTAGATTTTCTTCCCCCAGAAGCTTCGTCTTTCAGGTAGTAACATGGTTTTTTTCTCCAATTCATTCAGGTTGCTGCCCCGATGTCACCTCCTCAGCCTCTCAGTCAGGGTCTATCCATTGATATGGCTTTATTTTCCTTCAGGACATATTTTCACTGCCTGATCCTGTGTATGCTCATGATTTCTTGTTAACCTGTCTCCCTTATTAGAGCACAGGCTCCCTGAAGGTAGGTTTTTTCCTTATTTTGCTCTCTGCTGCACAGCAAGTCTCAAGAACAATGCCTGGTATATGGTTTATTCTCTAAATAGAGGATTGAATGAATGAATGAACAAATAGCTTTAGTGTCTGGTTGTAAGGCTGCAGGCTACTTGTGCTTCAGATGTTTCATTTGGCTGGTTGAGCACTTGCACTAGATAGATAGATAGATAGATAGATAGACAGATAGATCGATAGATGGATTGATGGACAGATGGATAGATAGATGGATGGATAGATGGATGGATGGATAGATGGATAGATAGATGATGAATAGATAGATGGATAGGTAGATGGATGGATAAATGGATGGATGGATGATAGAATATGATACTCTGGACATTGAGAGGTAGATAAACTTGTAAAGTTAAGTTAATCTGATACTCAGTGATATTATACAGAGATAGATGGTATGAAAGAATGAATGGAAGAGTTCATCTTAACACTGTAGTATTTTTCTAATTGTCATGCAAGGAAATACATTATGAACCAATCTAAGAAACTATTTTTGACTTTCAGAGATGCTCCAAAGCAAGTGAGAGATAAAAACTACATCACCTGCCTCTACAAGGTTTAGAGTAGGATCTGTATGTGGGGCTTGTTAGAGACGGTTATTAAAAGATTTCAAATAGAGTCAGAACTAAATGGACCCTGATGTCCCTCCATGACTCTCAGCCCTTTCTAGTCCCTTATTTTCACCTGAAAGCCCCATAGTTTGAACTTCATATTGCTCCTGGATACTTTAAAAAAATTATATTTCTTTGCTCTCTCTTATATTATTTGTCTCTGGAAAAAGTTCTTCAAACAGTAAAATCAGATGTTGGTAGCATCTACAGGGCTGGACAGGTGGTAGATGCTCCTTATCTTTGAAGAGGCAATTGCTTCTAGCAGGAGAGTCAGGGAAGACTTCCTGAAGGAGGCAAGAATTGAAGTGGACATTGAGAGATAAATAAACTTGGAAAGACACAGGAGAAAGGAGGAAAGCTAAGTATAACATTGCTGGCAAAAGGCTCAGAATCTCAGAAGTGGCAACATCTCCCTCCTACCTCTCTGCCTCGGGCAGAAAGTCTTCTCTCTATGGCTTCACTATGTGGAGGGAAGTGGGAAATAGGACACAACCCTCTCCCACAGCCTTCTCTCCACTCCTTAGCACTGAGCTTCCCAAGGAATTGCTCTCTTCACAGGTGTAGTCACTTAAGTTCTTGTGCCACGCTTTTGGGGACACATGACCAGTGAGAACTAATGCCTGACAAAATTCACATCTCCTGAGTTGTCAAAGCCCTGCCTCATAGGTCACCTTGCTTCCCCGTGCCCTAAGGAATGGAAAGGGAGGGGGAACACAAAGCTTTGCAAATTGGTATGAATTTGAGCCACAGCCAAGTTTATTTAGATATGCAACAGCAGTGGGCTAATAAAGTGGCACCTCAGCAATATAACTGTGTATATAGGAAGCAGATCACTGAAACAAATGTTAAAAGTAGACATTGTTAAAAAGCAAGTCCCAATAGCAAAAAAAAAATTGAATTTCTGTTTTCTCTACCCATTCTATGACTTAACTGTATTTTGGGCTGAGTATGTGCACTTATTCCATATCCTTTTAGGGCAGAAAGTGACCTAGGAGTCTCGGGTACAAGGAAGTTATATTGACAAATGAGCTTATGACCCAATGTCAAGAGGACATATTTTCTGGCATCAGCAGATAGCTGCAGCCTCTGGATGACCAGGTTGCTTAGTCTAAGACATTGTATAAAGCTTAACCCTCAAGGAATATATATATATGTGTGTGTATATATACTGTGTATATATATGTGTATATATACATATACATACATATACATATATATGTGTATATATATACACACACACTCATTTAATGAGTTAATATATAACTTATTTATAGTATATATATAACTTATCTTTAATATATATAACTCATTTATAGTGTGTGTGTATATGTACACTCATTAAATCTCAAGACCTGTGGAAAATAGAGAACAAATACCAGCCCTTCCTTCATAAAAGGCATGGACTTTACCCTTATTGAAAGAAACTTGAATTACAAAATCATCTCATCTAATGAAAAAAAATGATCCTTTACACTGTCTTTGCCTTTTAAAGATACACTGTGTAATCAGTTGACTTGTTAGGCTGTTTAACAGGTAAAGAATATTAAAATATTTGCCTTGGTTTCTGCACTTTCTCAGTGCTGTAAACATCACAGAACAGAGCCTGCCAATCACTTACTGGGCTGCGTGGGTGAAGGCGTTTGATGGAGGCAACAGTCTGTAACCAAACAAGATGCCTGCAAAATCTTGACTCTGTTGTGGCCCCACTTAGTTTTCTCTTGCTTATAAGGGAACACCTGAAACTTAGTGATGCATAAAAAAAAAAAGGAATTTATTTCTTACAGTTCTGGAGACTGAGAAGCCCAAGGTCGAGGGGCCATTGGTCAGGGACTTCCTGCTGGTGGGGACACAGCAGAGTCTAGAGACTGCACAGGATGTCACATGGCGAGAGGACTAAGCCTGCTAAAGTGTCAGCTCAGGCCCCTCTTCCTTTTCTTATAAAGCCTCTTATCCCACTCCCATGATATTCCATTAATCCATTAACCCATTAATTCATTAATCCATGAGGGCAAAGTCCCCATGACCCAGTCACATATTTTTTTTTTTTTTTGAGATGGAGCCCAGGCTGGAGTGCAGTGGTGCAATCTCAGCTAACTGCAACCTCCGCCTCTCAGGTTCAAATGATTCTCCTGCCTCAGCCTCCTGAGTAGCTGTGACTACTGGTGTATGCCACCATGTCCGGCTAAGTTTTGTATTTTTAGTAGAGATGGGGTTTCACTATGTTGGCCAGGCTGGTCTCGAACTCCTGACCTCAGATGATCTACCTGCCTTGGCCTCCCAAAGTAATGGGATTACTGGCATGAGCCGCTACACCTGGCCCCAATCACCTCTTCAAGGCCTCATCTCTCAGTACTGCCACATTGAGGATTACATTTTAACATGAGTTTTTGATGGGACAAATACTCAAACCATAGCATGGCCTGATGGTGTTTCTCAGAGTGGATCCCAGAGCTGAATCAGAGGCAGCTTGTTCCATTAGGCAGGTGGGTGGACCACCCTTGTTTCCTGGCACTGGACATTGTCCTTGGAGATGGTCATGGGTCTCTTCCCTTTAAGGGCTATAGAATGGTGAAAACCCATCTGGGACAGCCAGTGTCATGGGGTTCATGCCAAGAATCTCTTTGTTTTCCTGCTAGAATGAGGTTGCCAACTTTTGCTATTTCTGAGGAAGTCTCCTGTGAATAGAACTCCTCTGGTCTACTGGGCTCTGAATAAGTTATGAACTGAAGAGCAAGAATGAGTTTCGAATGCACCACTGATAACAAGGAAGTTGGAGGCCTTGAGTCCTGTGCTATTAACCAAGTAGGCTTGTTAATCTGAAGCTCAGAATGAGGCAGGCCCATCTCCCTAGGCCAGGCAGCACTGAATGGACAAGGCCTGGTACAGGGAAAGGGCTGTCCAGGTCAGAGTTTTGGGAGGAGCATGCCTGCTTTCCATGGACTAGCTGGTTCCCATAACTAATGAAATCTGAGTTCAGATGAGCATCCTGAGTTATTTTTCTTAAATTTCCTAATCAAAGGAGTGGTGGGAGAGGGACAGAGACCAAAGTGTGTCAATGAGGGAGTTCCCCTACTTGGACAGAAACATCAGGAATGGACAGAAAGCTTCCTCCATCCCTAAAATTACCCCATGTAGGAAGGCACTCCTTGCTGGAAGATCAAGTTCTTGTCTATCCCCACTCTGCTCGGTGAATTCCATCCTCTCTGTTCTTCAACTTCTCTAATTCTTAATGCAGACAGAGTTGCTCCAACTCTAACCTACTGTGTTAAACATTGGTGCCCATGCACAAAACATAAATAGAGGGATACACAGCAGAAAGGTGGCTCTTAGATCCTCTCTCTGCTGAGTTTCCCAAGGCCTCTGCCATGCTTGGCCTGATATTACCTCCCATTTATAGGAAGGTATCAGTCTTCTAAGGGCCCTCCTGGAATTCTCTCTCCCACACTGTAATTCACACTGCATGCCATCACTGGACTAATTTTCTGAAAATACTACTCTTACTGAGTCACTCTAACTCTCTGAGTCTCCATTTTCTCATTGCACAGTGGCTATGTTTATGTTTTCCCTGCTTGCCTACCTCACATCAAAGAAGACCATGGATGGAAAAGCATCCAGATGACAGAAACACGTTGTGTGTATGGGAGTGCACCAATCTTGGGTACCCTCTTACTTCCTATGGTCTATCAGATCAAGTATGCACTGTTGGACTTGTGTCCAGAGCTGCTGCAGGCAGGCACATGCCAGACCTCCTCTTTCCCTGTTTCCTTACAATCATGGTTCTCTTTTCCTTCCCTACCTGTCCCTCTGGGAAGTCTGCCTGACTGCTCCTACCCTCAGGAATCTCCCTCTCATCTGAGCTCTTACAGGCACTGTAGTTGGAATAAATTGTTCTCAAGCATGGCTGCACATGAACAATATCCAGAGAGCTTTTAAATAATAATATTGCCTGCACCGCATCTAATTTCAATTGCATTAACATCTCTTGGTGTGCAGCCAGGGTGGCTGTGTTTTCTCAAAGCTCTCCAGTGACGCTTGTGGATAGCCAAGGCAAAAAGTCCCTGGTTGATAACTGACACTTAGCACTGAACTGTTGTGTTGCATGAGTCCATCTTTTCTCCCTAATTACTCTGAATTTTCCCTAGGACAGAAGCCCTGCCTCAGCTCTTCCTCCTTTCCCTAATGCTTCTTGTCTCTCCAGGATACATCTGGTTTCTATGGGTTGTAGTTGGTGAATTTGCTTCAGAACACATTCATCTGACCTTTCTTCTGCCCCCAAGTCTGAACTCCGCAGGCATCACTCAAAACTGTGTGGTGGGTCATAGCGTGAGTCCCACCTGTGCTGCTCAATGGAATTCAAATATATTCATGTGTGTTTGGTGGACTCGTAAGTGGCATCAACAAGAAATCTCTTTGTATGAGGGATTCATCAGTTTCTTTCTTGGAATAGAATTCATTTTTTTTTTCAGTGGTGGGAGTCAGGAAGCAACAGAAGCAAATATTTAGAATCAAACATCCAGAACCAACATTAGGAGGCAATGAAGAAACATTTCCATGCAAAAAAAAATCTCTAATGATTACTTGCATTCAGGAGCTGGGTGGCTGAGACAAGTGTCTCTTAATGATGACACTGCAGTTCACACTTTATTAAACACTGGTCACTGACCTTCCCTTATGCTCCAGCCCACTGTTCCTCTCTTTGCCAACAGGAAGCCATGTTGGGGGGGGTTCTCAAATCCTTCTGGGAATTTGATGGTTCTAATTGTGGAAGGGCTCAAGAATTCTTAGAGCTCAAGAATGCAATTTCTATTTTCAACAGACACATTCACGATTGCATTTATTTCTAACACCATTCACACGTGCACATAGAGAGACACCGTGCCTGTTAAGTGATTATATACCCACTCAAATGCATGCCTTCCTACGTGGGGGTTGTTCTAGCTATGATAATTCTTCCAGCCTGGCCAACTCTGGGCAGTTTCAGGTTGGTTGCAGTTTTAGATTAATAGAATGCTCCCATTTCATTTCTTCCGTTTTGTTTTATACATTCCAGGCACCGTGTTCCAGGTTTTCTGCTCTCCCAGTGTCTTCTTGCGTATCTGTTGCACTTAGTTTCTCTCCAGGCTTTACTTAGAGATTTTGCAATTTTGCTTCAGGACACCCTTACTCTTTGGTGCCTGTTTCCTGAGAAGCCTTGCTCTGATTTATGGAAAAACACGAACTCAATTGTATTGTTCTGCTGCTTCTGAACATTTGGTTTTGTATCTCATAGATACAAAAGCCTCAGACTGTCCATTGTACTTCATATCTACCCTTAACTATCACTCTCTAAATCTCACTTCTAATCAGTCAGTGGTGTAAACTCAATAGTAGGCTTGGCTTGACAAGCTCATTGTTATCAGTGACTAAGGCAGCTTATAATGTCAGTAGGGCCTTGCTTTGCCTTACACCTGGGGTACTCTGTGTCTATGGAATGCTTGATTTTTGAGAACTGGAGATCACTGTCCAATAGCGAATCTGGCACTGTTGTTATGGCGTGTGGTCACAGTTGAGTCTAATCTGTGTTCACCAATGACATTCACATGTATCATGTGTGGTTGGTAGACTGGCGGGGCAGCCACACAAATACACCTGTTGGTTGAGTGAGCATATCCTCTCCTGGTCTTTTCATGATTCTGAGGTTTTAGGCTGGTGTGGCACTTGTGTCAACACTCTTTATTTGCCCTGGTATTACACACGTGTGTGTACGTATATGGTCTGTGGTAATTATATGCCACCTGCTACATCCCAGAAGCATGCTGGGTAGCATGAGAACATTTTTGCATGTATGGGATGCTTTTCAAAATTAGCATTTATTTCACTAATTTCTCCTCCTCTGAGGGTCAGTCAGCACATCTGTGGAGACCGCACGCACCCTTGTTTCCTGGCACTGGAGATTGTCAAGGATACCTGGTTTCTTTCTGTTCAGCACAGAGAGAGAGGAGGCATGAGGGTCTGTGGGCTCAGCAGCAAGCATCAGAATCTCACGGAGACGTTTCAGCAAGTCTGCTGGGAGGACATATGCTTGTAGTTATTTTTCCAGAGTTGGGAACAGAGCCAGAAGTACTTTATTTCATTCATTTCTTTGTTCAACATGATTTAGGTTGCTAATGTGTGTCTTTACTTGTTTTGAGAGCTATGGGGGGTAGGAAAGACACTTTTATAAGACATCTCTTCTGGTAAAACTGAGGAGACAAAACACACCTCACAGCCACACACACACACACACACACACACACACACACACACACACACGACATGAGTGAGAAGAAAGCTGTACCAGTTGCTCGATGCTCTTGAGGCTGGGTGAGAGGGGCTTTGAGTCTGGAAAGCTGACCCCCTCATTCTTGCCATGATTGAGTCTTCAGCCCTTTATTCATTCTCAGGCTGAGCCTAACTAGTCTAGCTGTGAGCAGAAATCAGCACAAAGAAAGAAAAGGAATATTCATGTTTATGTCGGATACCAGGATCCAGGAATGGAGAAAACAGGGGCCCATCTGCTTTGCATCAGTGTTGTAAGACTCAGGCATATCTTTATTGAATGTCTTTTGAATGTATTCTACAGTTTCTGGGGCTCTGGCCCAGAAAAAGATGCATTTGCTGCAAATAAACTTTCCTTTTAAAATATAAACAATAGATTCATTTACCCAATGCCATGTGATCCAGCCCTTTTTGGGATCTGGAAAAAGCCTTAACTCCACCCAAAATTGTGCCTAGCAGGGATACGAATGGGCAGGGAGAAATGAAGAAAGACAAACTCACTTAGCAGCCTGAGAGTTAGAAGAAGAATCAGTGATTCATGGAAACATTTCTTTTGGTATGAAGGGCAGAGGTCTCGACGCCTGAACCACAGCTGAGGTCGAGCTAGACTTGGGCATCAGGCAAAAGAGACTTTGGTCAGTGGCCTTGCTCACTGGTCTTTAGGCTCCCCAGAGCGTAGAAGTTAACTGGGAAAATAGGAAGGAAGTGGCCATGTTTTTGGGCTGTGTTTTTGATGAATCCAAGTGTTCTGGAAAAGAAAGAGGAGAGTCTCCCCCTCTCCCACTGGGAAGTGGGTCCCTTAAGGGTATCCAGTTTGTGATCTTTTATTCTTGCATATAATCTGTTTGGCTCTATATTTGGGAAATTACTTCTATTTAGTGCACTTAATTGCTGAGATTGCTGTGGATTTGCAGCATTTAAAAAAATTCAGTGAAAGAGAAAGAATGACAGCAAAATGTTTATCAGGTGAAGGTAATCTTCACAGATTCGTGGACAGAGGTTCATCTTATAAATACTGATTTTGGAGGCCCAGGAAATAGTTGAGAGGGTGTTGATTTTCTCATTAGTCTGTGGACAGAAAGTAACAGACATAATAACAATTATAGGTATGAATTTTTGAACATCTGTAACATGTCAGTAAGCACTCAGAATTTTACATCAAATTGAACAGTGACAGAAAAATCTGTGATGCTGCTCCTGGGGACTGTGTCATTCCAAAGCCTTGATCCTGAATGACCCCTCATGGTGCTCAGCGATGCCCATCCCATCAAGTCAGGGCAAGTTCTAGAAAGATTCCTCCCCTTGTCCTCCTGTTTTGAGGAGAATCTTGTAAGGTTTTCAAGTTTTCATGGCCACACTTGAGGAGGAAGCTGAACTAGAGGTTTGGGGACCGCCTGTCCAACAAGCCAGCAGAACTGTCACTGACCATCAAAGCTGAGAAAGTTGGAGCTGCCAAACAGCAGAGAAATGGCCACAGCAGCTACAGCAAGGAGGCCCTTGAAACTTGGCTCCGTTCCCCCGCTGTGATGCCTGACCATTTCTAACTGTGAGTCGAAGGGCATGTTTTCTTTCTTGTTTACACTTCCCATTACTTGAACTTTCTGACCTCTTTCCAGAAAACATCAGTTTTGTTTGTTACAGCAAATCAAAAAAGTGACCTGTTCATCCATTTATAGAGACTTATCAGTAGCCGGTGGGGGGTGTATCACTGTAGAAAATCTTAAAGCAAGTGCTCTCAGCTGGAATGCTCAACTTTCTTTGGGATTGATGTCTGCTGGGACAGGGATGGAATGCTGTTCATCAGCAGTAGACATTATTCTGTTCACCACCCAACTGGCTGTTTGCAGAGCCCCCTTGATGCCTGGAGAAGTTCCATCTCTAGGGGGATTTGGAAATGTGCGAGAGAGGCCTTTGGCTGACACAATGATATGGGGAGGAGGGATAAGATGGGTCCTGTAAGTGGAGAATTCTCTCTAATCCCACAGGAAGCTCAAATGTCTCAATGGACACTGATGTAATTGAAAAACCTTTTGATTGGCAGAGCCTAGATTCTAACTGTTCTACATGTAACACAAAGCGTTTTGCGTGCAATTGCGGTTTGCGCTGACTTTCCCAGGGGAAGTAACTACTGTGTAAATTGAGGAAGATTGTGTTTCATTATGTTCAGTCATTGACCAAGAATTGTGCTCATCTTTCTGATCATGGAAGATCATTATCACCAATAGCAATGCCTCTCCTGGTATCAGAGTTGTTCCACAACATACCAGTAACAATATGCATTTGTAGCTATCCCATTCCCGGTGAATCTGCGTAAAGACACACAAAGCATCTGGCCACTTCATTATGTCTTCTAGGTTGGTCATCTTCTTGACCATTTACAGATTGAAAAATGCGTTATTTTATTCTTTTCTCTGTATTTCTCCATGAGATTATATTTAGGGCATTATATGGTTGTTCATTTTTGCACATTTTGATGCTTCTTTTGTCTAAGAATGCAATTATCTTATTAAATGAGGTAAATGTATGCTTTGTTTTGCTCAGAACTTTACCAAGAGTTGTTCACCATTTTGAAAAATCAGCTTTCTGATGGAAACAGTGCTCATGATAATTTGAGTCATAAATATAAGACACTTGAGTCAGCCTGCAGTTTTAGATGTCTCATTCATGGTGATTCTTCCAAATACAGATATAAACATCTGATGATTTTATTGTTTGCTAGTGTAATCGTTCTCATTTACACATTGAGTTTTTTTAATATTGCAAATTATTTACTTTAATCTCTCCTTTAACTTGTAGTAAGGACATTACATTTCTATTTTAAAAAATTGTGTGCCTAGGATATTCGATCTGTGACTTTCATATGAGGATAGGAGAGGGGCATTACGAAAAGTGTGTTATACAAGGGGAGCCTTGGCTGTAACGGGGCTCTGATGAGAGGCTTCAGTTCTGTGCTGCCCATGCCTGGCATGAAGAAAACATGCCCACCTACCTTACACTCTTTGTAGGGCGACATGGGCATCTAGCTTTCTGTTTTTTTTTTTTTTTTTTTTTTGAGATGGAGTCTCACTCTGACGCCCAGGCTGGAGGGCAGTAGCCGATCTTGGCTCACTACAACCTCCACCTCCTGGATTCTGGCGATTCTTCTGCCTCAGCCTCCCGAGTGTCTGGGACTACAGGTGCATGCCACTACGCCTGACCAGGTTTTGTATTTTTAGTAGACACAGGGTTTCACCACACTGGCCAGGCTGGTCTTGAACTCCTGACCTCATTATCCGCCCGTCTTGGCCTCCCAAAGTGCTGGGATCACAGGCGTGAGCCAGCGTACCCGGCATCAGTTTCTTTCTTTACACAGCCATGTGACTTGGCTGAAGGTCAATTTGCCAAATACAAGTTGGCAATTTAACAACTAATCGGTTGATTAGATTCAACTTCCTTCCAAGAGTTTTCTATTGAGGTGTTCTGTATGCTTTTTGCCTTTTTTCCCGAAAACACACTGTCACATTTGCCTTGCTAACCTCTAGCTCTTCTGTCTCTCTTTTTGTATATAAATATATATAAACACACACATACACACACACACACAAACACACACATATTTTCTTTTTCTAATTCTTTTGGGACTAAATACACAATGATACTCCATTGTCCCTAAGTACTTAGTTCGTGTTTCCCAAAAACAAAGACATGACTGTATAAAGCCACAGTACACCTCACTAATCAGGAAATCAGCATTGACTGTCATGCTCCTGCCACACACATACTTCCACAGATGCTGTTCACAGATCCTGCCTGTCCCAGCCATGCTCTTTACAGGTGCAGGAACCAATCGAAAGTCACTCATTACATTTAGTTGTCCTGTCTTTTTAGCCGCTTTCAACCTGTAGGAGTTCCACAGTTTTCTTTGTCTTTTTTGACCATCATGATTTTTGAGTATGGGCCTGTTACTTGGGAGACCATCTCATTATTTGGGATTTTCTAATGTTTCCTTGTCAGTAGGTTCAGGTGATGCATTTCTGGTAGGAATGTCACAGAAGTGATGCTGTGTTCTTCTTAGTGCATCATTTCGGGAGGGACATGATATGAGTTTTTCCATTCCTGGTAAAAATTAAAAAGTTAACCACTTAGTTAAGGTGGTGACTGCCAGGTTCCTCCACTGTAAAGTTAATTAGTGATTATATTTAAGAGGAGACACTTTGAGAATAAGGACATAAACTCTTCTTATCAATGCTCACCCTGTGGCATTAGCAGGGATTAATGATTGTTGCCTGAATTAGTTATTACTATGTTGGTTGTCAAATGGCAATTTTCTGATTCCATCTTTCTCTACATTCATGAGTTGGCATTCTGCTGTAACATAGAACTGCTATGCATGTACAGATATGTGTATGTACTTCAGTATGGACTCATGGGTTCCTGTGTTACTCAATGGGCTGTAACTCTTAACCATCGTCATTTATTTTGATGCTCATGTTGCCCCCAACTTGGCTATGGGACCCTTGTCAAGCTGGATTCTGTGTCTTTTGGCCATGCTCCTGTCATTGCAGCACAAGATGGCCAGGGCTTGTATGTTTCCTGCTCCAGCCAGTCAGCCAGTCAGCCAGTCAGCCAGTCAGCCATTTCTCCAAGAATGCCTGACTCCTTTCAGGAATCAAGATCTGGTGCTGAATGTATTCATCGTTCCTGGTTTGTCTGACTTCACAGCAGACAGAGCTACAGTAGCTATATCTATAGATCTCTACATGCTTATGTCTACATCTATGTACACGCATATTTATCTATTACAAGTCACAGTGCAGATCAACATCCCTAAACAGAGTCGAACATATATGTTTTATTCTAGCCTCCTTCTTTCCATATTTGACTTCCATTCTCGCTGATGAGGAACCTGGCTCTCATAGGATCAATTCACTTGTTTTCTCAATCACCTTGTTTGTAACTAATCTCCTGAGCCCAGGAGCCATCTCCTTGGCAAAGCATTGTCAACTTATGCTGCTCCACTCCTGCTGAGAAATTCCTCCCTCTTTGAGCTCTGAGAGTTTGCTCTACATTGATATTTTTGAAATTAGGCATAAAGGGAATATTATATTATCTATAAACTTCATTGCAGGATAATGGGGGAAGTATTTTTATAATAACATATATATGTATTTTTAATGGTATATGTGATCAACTTTTTTCTCTGTTCACCTCCTGAATGCTTCATATATATCTTATCATCCATCTGTTTTCAATTTTATATGTCTGAAAAGTGACTTTATTTTGCCTTTTCTCTAGAATAATAGTTTTGCTGGCTGTAAACACTGCAAAGCGTTATCTCCTTCAGTATTTTGAGTATGTTACTCCCTTCTCTTCTCGCTTCTAATGTTGATGGTGGGAAGGTTGCTTTCAATCTAAATTTGATAACCCTCTTTTTAAAGGTAGATTTTAAGATTTTTCTCATTACCTTTAATGTTGTATAGTTTCACTACAATATTTCTAGGTGTAGACTTATTTTTATTTTCCCTGTCTGATAAGTGGAGGGCACATTGTTGTCAAGATTTCTCTTTCTCTAATTCTGGAAAATTCTTTTCCAAATATTGTTTCCCTGTCATTCCTTCCGTTCTCTTCCTCTGGAATTCTTATTTCATATTATATTTTTCTCTCTGCACAGCCTCTGGGTGAACTTTTCAATATTATCCTCTGTTTTACTAATTTGCTTCCACTTCTGTTTTCAGGCTAGAGTTTATCCCATTATTGATTTTGAAAGTCTTTTATATCTGTTATTATAATTTCCATTTCTAAGACTTCTCACTGGTTCGTTTTCATATCATTTTCGTGTCTCATTTTTGTCTCTTCCACGTAGATTCTTGCTCATTTAAAGGATGTTATTCTTTCATTAATCCACCTAAACATACTTACTTCCACACTTCTATAAAGGGATCTGGATTGATTTCTGTTTCAATTGCTCATTTTGTTTGCTTTCATTCTTACTATTATATTTCTTTACATGGTTTGGAATTTTGATTATGGCTTCATTTTTAGGGGAGATTTTACTAGTTATGTGTTATTTTCTTTTTCACTCTTTTGTGAATGTTTATTCCTATCTGAGTGGTTATGTAGTTGACATCATATAATCCTTAATTCTGAACAGATCCTGTAATAGTGGTTTTGGTTTCCTGCCCAATTGTATAATCAGGGAAATTACTGACCCTGTCTCTGAGCTAATGTGTACCTTAGTTTGTTGCTGATCTTGGGTCTGGGTTTGTATATCTGTGCCTCTCTAGACCTGTAAACTGTTATAGGACAGAGGCCCTGGGAGTACTTCCAGGCATGTCTTTTCTGCCTCCTTTCTCAAGTAATATGTGTATGGGGAGGAGGGAGTGGGAAATCTATTCCTTAGCTTTAAACAGTGAGTCTATTTCTACACCCCTATTATCCCAGAGGAATTGAAAATCTTGGTTTGGGTCAAAGTATTCAGCAGTCTAAGATTTCAGAGTAGCTTATATTTTAGACTTGCTGTTCTGTTTCCGATCCATTAAGACATTTACTTGTTTCTAAGTCTGGCTATATATTTTTTGTTTTGTTTTGGATATATTATTGCTACCTCTTTGGAGCCAGGGTATTAATGTCAAGTGTAAATTTACAGAGGTATTTTGATCGAACGTTTCTTGTGTCCATTAAGCAAAGGTAACATTCCAGTAGGGAAGAAGATACTTTGTAACTCGTATTAGCTACTGGCACATATTCTCAGGTTAGAGCCACAGGAGAACTTATCCCATCTCTCACTGAATAACAGAATCCCAGTACACATCACTAAGTTGGACCTTGCTTATCTCTCAGTCCAGGAAATTTTTCATGGCAAGTTTGATGCAAAGGATGCCTTTCAGTATGGTTCATGGGTGCAAAAACCTTCTCCAGTATATGTTTCTCTCTTGGTGGAGCACAAAGGTACAGTCAACACATGTATGCTTAGTTTTAGAAAAAGCTCAAATATGTATAAATCCAGCACCCCTTCCCACAAGAACATAACATTAGCGCTTCTTAGGAAAGCAATTAGATTTTTCAAAACCTGTGGAATCGCTGGGTTATATGTGGAATCAAAGGGTAATATGACCCTTGATCAGCACAAAGTTAGCAGGTTTTTTTTGTTGTTGTTTAATGGTGAAGTCCAACTTTGCCTCCTTATAGCTGCCACTGTAATGACACAAATGATATTCTGAAATGAGAACTGTTCAGACATGGGAAGATGTTCAGTTGGACTTTTGAGTTTTCTTTTCTTTGGGCTAAATTCTTCTTTTTTTTTTTAAACTGTCTTCTATAGCTCAGGTGTGTGTGTGTGTGTGTGTGTGTGTGTGTGTGTGTTAGCCATTTATTTAGTATAGAATGTTTAGACAAAGGAATGGGCAAGTCTATAAATTTGAAAGGGTCAGAGACGAGGGTTCAGTTTGGTACCTTGCTCCAGCTTCCCTCAGCTGTGAAAAGGATTCACTTGGCTCTATGGCTGGTCTCATGGTATCAAACAATTCAGTGTAATTCTCCAAACCCTCCTTTGCCCCAGTTGCAGCCTGTGAAGGGTTACTTGCAAACTACTTCTGTAGATAGGGTAATGGGGAATTGATTGCTGAACAGGTGGCAGGGGTGCAGTTTGATTTTTAGATGTAATTCTGTTTTCTGCCTTTTGGCTTTTTGCTGAAAGATGTTTTATGCTGTAATTTCATTGTGGGTTAATTTTGATTCAGCGCTTGCGAGTAGTTTTGACTCTCTGTGCTTGTGTATGTGTGTGTATGTGTGTGAATATGTGTGTGTGTGTGTATGCGTATGTGTGTGTTTGCACAGACTGACATGGTGCACTGAGGCTAGGTGAGGGCTAGGCAATGAAAAATGAAGAAGTATAGGAAAGGTTCTCATCCCAGACACCCAAGGTTTGTGCTGAATGTTTCAGGGAAATGTTTCCCAAATAGTGCTTCATGGAAGGTTTTAACTTTCTGAGATACTCTGTGAATAAAGTGTTCTATGACCATATAGTTTAGAAGTGCTGTACAGTATGCCTCCTTCTTGGAGAAAACTTTTAGTCTGATCATATCATATGGAAGGCTGTGAGAGTTCCAGCAGTAAAACAATCTTTTTTAACTTTCTTCTTTAACATTTACCATTCATATTTGGTCATGGAACTCCTTGAAAAGAAGACTGATACCCATTAGCATCCTAGAAAATTAGTATTCCATTTTGCACCTTACGGGAAGTGCTTTGCTAAGCCACGTGGCAAAGCTATGAATTTGATGCTCTATGCATTTCCTCACAATCATGCCAAATGCCCACTGTGTGCCTCTGAAGTCTGGGAGACAGCTACTTTCTCTCTTTGGGTAATTAATCTGAGAATTTATCTTACGGGGTACATCACCAACTTCATATCAGTGAGGTCCTGGAGACAGAAGACAAGCAGCAATTTGTGTCAGAAAATGGGACAGAGCACAGGGAAAGCTGTTGTTAAAATGAGCTGAGTGAACCGTGAGGCTATCCAGTAGAGCTTTCATGTGAAAATTCCTGAAAATGACTGATGTGATTTTCTAGGGAAAGAGCATGTGAACTGGAGCTAGCCAGCTCAGCAAAGGTGAGGAGGAAGCAAGGAATGAGTGGAAGGTGGTGGGGAATGAGTCGCTTACACGTCCTGGCTGATATACCAGGGAAGTGTGTTGATAAGGAAGAAAGAAGACTATTGTGGAGGGAGAGATTCAGAGGACATCTAAGGAAGGAGACTCGGTCTTCACTGCAGCATATGAAAGAGTCATGAATGGTGTTAGGGACCTTGGTACAGATCTCTAGGGAGACCATTCCTGGCCTGAGTGGCAGCTGCAGGCAGGGAGGGTGGGGCCGACTGGGGAGAAGGACTTGGTGATTACAAGGTGCAGAGAGACACACACTAGACAGTTACAAGGTACAGAGAGAAGAATCCAGCTCAATTCAATTCCCAGCATCATAGTGACTGGGATCCAGGTGTTTCTGAAGGGTGCACTTCTGTTCAGGCCTAGCAAAAATTGGCTTCTCCTCTGTCCTAGACACAGTGCTGGGGTTGTCAATGAAGTTCTTAGCTGGAGGCTACCCGATCACCATCCAGTCATTAGGAGATAAAAACTATTGATCATTATTTATCTGATGCTCGTTGCAAACAGCAGGCTTCCTGCTAATATCTTTATCCACTTCTAAGGCTGTCAGCCTATTGACTTTTTTTTTTAAACAGTTGATTGGAGTGTGAGGTGCAGAAGAAATGATTTTAACCAAATGATGGAGAATTTGATCATGACACATCTGTAGAAGAGCATGGAGAACTTGTGATGGCTCTTCTCTGCCTAGTGAAAGGGCAGGGGGTTGAGGGCTATCCTTTCTATTTATCTTATGATCTCTTCTCTTGATAAAGCCTAACACAAAGAAAGCACAAATGAAGAAAGCAAGGTTCAGCGAATGGCCCAGAACTGGCCACATGACCTCCCTGGCCTTGGTTTACTCATGTGGGCAAGAAGTTAGTTGACACCAGATGTCGTCCTATGTTCTGAGGCTGTGGTAACAACAGGGCACTGCGTGGCTTCTCTGCAAAGGCTGCTGAACCCCTGGGGTATGGGAAGCACAGAGGAGACTGAAGCAGTCCTGAGTCTCTGGTTTGCTGCAGTGAGCTCTACACTGAAGCCAGCTGCAGGGAACTCTTACATGAGCAAGCACACAGGACCTTTCCTAAGGCAAGCTCTGACTGGAAATACAGAAGTCCCTGGCAGAGGCAAAGACCAAAGGTGCATGAGGTGTTCTTAAAAAAAATTAATGCTGTGTTATTTTATTTATTTATTTATTTTTTGAGACGGAGTTTCACTCTTGCTACCCAGGCTGGAGTGCAATGGCGAGATCTCTGCTCACCGCAATCTCCGCCTCCTGGGTTCAGGCAATTCTCCTGCCTCAGCCTCCTGAGTAGCTGGGATTACAGGCACGCACCACCTTGCCCAGCTAATTTTTTGTATTTTTAGTAGAGACGGGGTTTCACCATGTTGACCAGGATGGTCTCGATCTCTTGACCTCGTGATCCACCCACCTCGGCCTCCCAAAGTGCTGGGATTACAGGCGTGAGCCACCGTGCCCGGTCAATGCTGTTTTATTACAGAGTTATCACAGAGGGAGATCTCTCAGAGGGAGATTCATCAACAAAATAATCAACAGTATTGATTGAGACTTCCTGGGCTCAGGTGCATGCAGGTAAAGGAAGGATCCTGATGTCAAGAACCCTGGTCTCAGAGAGCTCAGTTTCCATTTGGGTGATAAAAGCACTCTCACATTGGTCTGTTGTGGTCTATATGTGCAGAGAGAGTCAGGACTGAGAGATCATGAAAGATTTTCTGCAGGAATTTGGACTCATTTTGATTTTTGAAGGACAAATAGAGTTTGAAGCAGCAGACAGAAAAAGGAGGCTCAAGATGTCTGAAACAGTGAAGATACAGGTCTGGCTAGGGCAGAAGAGATCAGCTGGAGATCATGGTTGATGCTCCTTGGTGAGTGCTGGTCATACTGTGTGTGCATCTGTATTTATGTGTTTAACAGCTTTATTGACATACAATAAACTTCACATACTTAAAGTACACAGTATGATCAGGTTTGACTAATGTATACACCCATGAGACAGTCACAACCATCAAGATAATGAACAACCTACCACCCACAAAGGGCGCTGGGAGCCCATTTGTAATTACCTCCCTCTCCCCGCTCGCTGTTCCTCATCCCCAGGCAGCCCAGTGATCCGCTGTCGCTATAGATTTGATTGCATCTTTGGGTATTTTCTACTAATGGAGTCTAGCAGCAGATACTCTTTTGACTGGCCTTTTCTGCAGGCATAGTTATTTCGATATTCATCCATGTTTTATGTGTATCAACAGTTCATTCTCTTTGTTGTGGAGTAGTATTATTCCACTGCAGGGTTATAACCAACATTTGTTGAACTATTCACAAGTTGAGAGACATGAGGGTTATTTCCAGCTTTTGCTCATACAAATAAGGCTCTTATAAAAATTTGTCTTTACAGGTGCCTATGACACTGTTGTTCTAGTATTGGATTCCTCATTTTTCTGATATTTTTAATACTTATTCTGTCAGTTATTAGAAGATGAATGTTAATCTCTCTGACTATAATTGGGGATCTGTCTATTTCTTCTTGAAGTTCTATCAGTTTTTGCTTCAGGTGCAAAATTATTCACACAAAATAATTTTGAAGCTCTGTTATAAATTACATAAACATTTAAAATTGTTATGTGACTGGTGAATTGACCCTTTATCATTGTGACATCACCTCCTTTATATAATATTCTTTGCTCTGAAATTGACTTCATCTCATATTTTTATAGCCATTCCGGTTTTATTTTGATTAATATTAGCATAATATATACATAAATCATGTGTGTATATATATGTATTTACATATATTTGTGTACATATGTAAGTTGAGTATTCCTTATCCAAAAATTCAACATCTTAAAAGCTCCAATGAATATTTCCTTTTAGTGTCATGTTAGCACTCAAAACTTTTAGATTTTGGAGCATTTTGGATTTTGAATTTTCAGATTAGAAGTACTCTGTGTGTGTGTGTGTGTGTGTGTGTGTATTTTCATTCTTCTACGTTCAGTCTATTTGTGACTTTATATTTAAAATATGTTTCTTATAGGTAGCAAAAGTCTGATCTTATATATTTTTAATCCAATCTGACAATCTCTGCCTTTAAAAACACTTTTATGTTGTGATAGAGTCATATGTAGTTGTAAGAGGTAACAGAGATCTTGTGTTCTGCTTGTTTGATTTACCTCAGTATCATCTTGCAAAACTACGTTACAATATCACAACTAGGATACTGACATCGCTACAATCCATCACATTTGTTCAGATTTCCCAAGCTTTGCTTGGACTTACTTGTGTGTGTGTTTATCGTTCAGCCCAGCTTGGTCACATGTGTAGTTTCACGTATTTGCTGTTGAAATCAAGATGTAGAGTAGTGCCGCTAACACAAAGATCCTTTGTCTTGCCCCTCCCCCTCCGCCCCACCCTCATATTTAATGCCTGGCAACCACTAATTTGTTCTCCTTTTCTGACATTCATCTTTCACCATTAAGCATGATGTTAGCTGTGGGGTTTTTTTTATAGGTGTTCTTTATCAAGTTGAATTCTCTTCGATGCCTAACTTGCTGAGAGTTGCCATGAATGGTTATTGGGTTTTGTCAAAGGCTTTTTCTGCATCATTTGATATTATCATATGGTTTTTCTTCTTTAGCATGTTAATGTTATGGGTTACATTGCTTGAGCATTTGAATGTTGAGTCAGCCTTGCATACCTGAACCAAATCCCACTTGGCCATGCTGCATAATTATTTTTATACATCACTGGATTTGATTTGCTAATGTTTTCTTGAGGGTCTTTGTTTCTAAGTTCACGGGAGACATTGCTCTGCAGTTTTGTTTTTTGTACTGTCTTTGTCTGTTTTGGTGATCTGTGTTTTTTAAAGGAGGATTCAGATCATTTACCTTATGATTCTGATTATTCATATGGTTAAGTTTTATCTTGCCTTTTGTTTTCTATTTGTTCCATCTATTTTTATGTCTCCTTTTCTTCTTTTCCTACCTTATTTAGGATAGTTTGGTATTTTAAAATTGTTCTGTTTTCCCTTCTTTTTCGATGTACAGCTGTAACTGTTTAGTTATTTTAGTGGTTTCGTTAAGGTTTATAGAACACTTTTAAGTTATTACAGCATAACTTCAAGTATATTTTACCACTTCAAGTATGGCAAAAATCCTTATAATGGTAAAATATAGGCCTCCCTGGACTTTCAGCTTCACCACTGTACTTAGGGGTAGCTGCTGGGCATGGCCAAGTTCCCTATCCTTGGGTCAGGGCCAGAGGCTCTCTCAAGGGAGTACACCAGGGCAATCACCAAACTCTTCTCATTCACTCCTCCACTTTCAGAGATCACCATTCTTCATTGCCTGATGCCCTGTGTCTTGAAAGCTATTGCTTCATCTCTGCTGCTTGTCTTGCTTATTTTGTTTTGCTTTAGGTAAGAGGATAGTTTTCCTCTTATTCCTTCTTGGGCAGAAGCAGAAACCTTGCACTATTGTTTTGATGTGGATTCTGCAGACGTCTTGTCAGAATCAAACTGCTAATCCTTTCAAGGGCATCTCTGTTGTGGTCCAGAGAGAATGAAAGCATCAAGGCTACATGACCTGTGTTAGGTCTTTCCCTTTAGAAAGATCCAGCCCGTGCACTGGAACCTCACTGCATGGCAGATGTTGGTGCGTGATGATGGTAGAGCCCACACTCCAGGAAGAGGAGGTGATTTGCACAATGAAATTTGGTAATACATGTATTTAGCCTCCGTTTTCTTGTAACTATTTGTGAATGAGACTAAATCCAGGACCATGAAATCCCGCTTTTCACATTTATCAAATAAACAACTCTATTTCAAAGGCAAAGAGAATTGGCGTAAAGAAAGACCATCCAATGCTTAAAGAATCGCTTAGTCTTAAATGCTGGAGGGCCCTCAAGAATAGCCCTCTGCCTTTAGGAAAGTCATACACCCTCTTCTTCATTTTACATATACAGGCAACTCCAGGTATTAAGGGGCTTACAAAGGGTCCCGTAAGCATGTGATGGAAACAGAGCTGTAGTTCTCTGTCTAAGTGTATTAGTGGCTTTTTCAATGACTGTCTGTGGTATTCCTCCTCTTGCTCCCTGTGCTATCTCTGGGGTAGTTTCCTGCCCCCAGCACTGCCTGTCCCCCTTGCTAGGCAGCATGCTTCCTAAAGGCTTTCTGTGTCCTGCCTCTCCAGGTGAGAGACAAAATTCTCCCCTCTGAAGTTTCCCTGGGCAGGCTTTAGAGCTACACAATTAACAATTTCCCTGTTCGTTTTCCATTGCCTCGTGTTCCTGGCCTCTGACAGCAGATAGATGGCTGTATCATAACAGCCCTCTCACATCATTTGTCATGTCCTGGCATGCTGACAACAGCCTCTCTGTTTCTGGAAGGCCAGAAGCTAGAATGTCAGGCAGGGAAACTAAATAACGTTTCACCCTTAGGACATAATTCCTTCTTCAGAGAGCTGCAGGCCACTGAAAGCTGGTATGAGGGCGTGGAGCCATGGAAACATGGAGCCTAGAATATAACTGTGAAGACTTTGTTATGATCAGGCCTGGTCTTAGAAATTGATTTGAAAAAATGACCTGGAATGGGGCTGTTCTTTTCCCCAAAGCAATGAGTTACAGTACTGTGCTGTCTTTCAGTGAGGTGCTATCTGCTGATTCTCTATAGCCAGGAGCAACTGGAATTAACTGGACAAAGGGTTTTGTATGAAGGATAATAATACCAAAGGTATCACCAGTGAACATGTGTATAGGGATTTTCATGAACCAGTCTAAGTCCTATAGGCATATTATCTTACTGAAGCTTTGCCACAACTCTTTGAGGTAGGTGCTATTACTAGCCCTATGTTATAGATGAGAGCTAACAAGTGGTAGAACTGTGATTCAAATCCTGGCATTCTGACTCCAGAGTCTGTGCTCTTAAACTCAATGCCGTGATGTCCATAACCAAGAATGTAAAGTTCCTCTTCTTTATCAAATCACAGCATGGGGAGGAGTGAGCATTTAGGCAAGGAAAGGGTGGATTTCAGTACTGGAGCAAAGAGAAGAAATGCCTTTGTCCACAGAATGAAATGGGTGCTTAGAAAATGGGCACAGACTTGTTCCTTAGGGTTTCTGTGAGCTTCTCTACTTTTTCCAGCCTCCCTTGATTTAGGTTCACATGTGACCTGCTCTGGCCAATGAGATGTGTACAGAAGTAATATGAGCCATGATGATCAAGTAAATAATGTGACTTACCATGTTCCTTTTTCAGCCCTGTCTCTGAATCCTTGACAGCCTTGAGGGTAAACTGAAAGCTGTAATAAAGTAGAACCATAAGAGAAGAACAGCTTGGATCCCTGAATCGCTGCTCGGAAGAGTTGCCTAGGAGATCTATGAACCTACGTAGAACTTGGAGTATGCTGTGGACTGAGTTATGTCTTCTAAATTCATGTGTTGAAGCCCTAATCTCCAGTGTGACTACTGTCATGCTGAGACAGGGTCTATATGGAGACAGTTAAGGTGAAATGAAGTTATAAGGTTAGTGCTCTTATCTGACAGGATTAGTAAAAAGAGGCAGCAGAGAGCTTTTTCACTGTCTTTACCCACTCCCCCAAGTGCACACCCTGAGTAAAGGCCCTGTGAAGACACAGCAAGAAGGTGGCCATCTGCAAGCCAGGAAGAGAGACCTCACCAGAAACGGACCCTGCTGGGGCCTTGATCTAGGACTTCTAGCACCAAAAACAGTGAAAAAATAAATTTCTGGTGTTTAAGCCACCCATTTTTGATTGTGTTATGGTATTTTGTTATGGTAGTACAAGCAGACTAAGATAAAATGAATGAAAAATACGCTTGCATTATCTTAATCCACTGATATTTCCAGGGTTTGTTTGTCACTACAGCAAAAACAAACCTACCCTGATTGATATACGGGCGTGAATCTCCCAGCTTCCTTGTAGCCCTATCTGTTCAAAGGCCCTTTCTTTTGGGAGAAGGAAGGCTGTTTAGGTCTTACAAAGAGAGATACTGTCTGAGAAGCTAGGGAGGAACCACTTCCTGCAAGTCTTGTTCAGTTTTTTCCCAGCCTGTAGTAGGCTCCATGGGGGACATAAAAGCAGTATAAGGTGAAGTGTGGGAGAGGATCTTAGCTTTCTAATATTTAAAATGAAGGGGTAGCATTGTTGGATCTCTAAGGGCTTTTAAACCTCTATAAACCTGTGATTTTTAGGCATGTTCTGGGACGTTAAATATTTAGAATTTTCTGATTGCTAAGAAAGATATGTGCTAAGTACCCTCACACTTTAAAGGGATGTGCTAGCCCATCTACAAAGCACCTTAAAAATGAGCGACCTCAAACTATTCTGCCACATTGGCTCATCACCCGCCTCCAGTGTGTAAAGAAAAAGAGGAGGGAAAGAGGAGGTCACTATAAGGCTCCCTTTGGGGAAAGTTGTCAACATCTAGTGAGCTGTTTCCCCCACAGGCCCGGTGGGAAGAGAGGTTGAGGTCCAGGAAGCTTGACATGCATTCTCTGGCCTTTGGTGGATACAGGGTCTGGACTCTGTTGGCCAGCTTGGGTGGAGGGAGCAGAGAGGGAAGAAAGAGGCTAGGGAAATTGCCTGTCCTTCCAGGGTGTAGGCCAGGGTGTGTGTTTCTAATAGAGCAAAGAAAGTTTCAAGGATGAGGTGTGCATGGAGTCTAGCTGTCTAAGGGGACCCGCTGGAGAGGTGAGGGGATGAGGAGACTCAAAGAGAGGGTAGATTGAAAGATGACAGAGAATGCGGGAGTGCAGCAGGCTATAGGAAGCATTGCTCTTGCAAGGGAATGCAGGGTTGGAGTTGCTATCCAACACCTCATGAAGGAAAGGGTGAGCTCCCTGTGTCCTGAGAGCATCAGTGCTGGATTATATCTGTGTCATTCCAGGAGGAACTTGCCTGCCCCTTTCTTCCCCGTTTTCCCCCCTGCACTCACTCATAGGACCCCCATTCAGAGCTGCAGAGCTGGGGAGGAGGGAGCAAAAGGAAACAGTGACGATGCTGGCTTCTCCCCTTGGCCTTCTGAGACTGGTCCAGTGGTGAGACCTGACCAGTTGTACATCGGAGGAGAGGTTTAGAATTTTAATATCACATAGAACTGGGCTTTTTAATGCCCCCCTTCAAAGAGATTATTTACTTTTAATCTGAGAGTTAACAAAAAATGTTATGAGATGTATTGGGTACTCATTCGAGAGCAGGGAGGAATTGCTTCATAGCACGGGCTGGAAGGGGACTCTGTGACATAGAATTTAGTGCTTTTTGTTTGTACTCTGTTGAGCCGGATTTATTCAGTTAATTAGTTACATACACACAGTGCCTCACTTTTCAACATTTATTTATATGCATTTTCTGTTTGCTACCTACCTACCCATCTCCTGATAGGACACATGTGATCTGTGTGTAACCTGTTTGAGATCAAAGATAATGTTTTTTGTTCATTGCCTTGCTGGACTTCAGATGTGGCCATTGCCACCTGGGACTAGCTCTGAGGAGCCACTAGTGGTTACTGCTGCCACCTTCATATTTGGAGAATCCAGCCCACTGGCAGATAGAGGAGACAGCTGGGAAGGTGCTCTGAAAGCTCACCCTATTGACGTCCCTGGATGTCTAGAGAAGGGAGGATACGATGAATTAAGACATTCGGAATGTTTCAGGACAGAGGGACTCTTTTGTGCTTACAGGACTCTCCCTAGTGCTTATCCTCAGTATCCCCCACTTGTGACCTGCTTTCTACGTGCAGCAAAGCCAGCCTCTTCATGATTCCCTGGGTGTATCCTGCATTTACCCACTTCCGAGGCTTTGCTCAAGCTCACCTCTGTGCCTTAAATGCCCTACTTCTACGTTCATTGTCCAAGACCTTTCTCCCAAGTCACATCAAATTTCTGTCCTCCTCCCCCAACCCAGAAGCCTTTCCTGAAGCTCACATGAGGGTTGATTCTGTCCTTTCTCCTACTGCTCATTGTAGATGTCTCTGTGTTTTCTCTATGGTCAGCATCTACTTGGATCATGTCATCTGTGATGGTGTCTGTCTCTCTTACTAGTCTATGAGCTCTCAGAATGCAGAGACACAGCTTCCTTCATTTCTGTTATCCCGTGGGCACTCAGTGAATATCTGTTAAATGGAATTAAATTGCGAATTATCACTGGTGGGTGAATTTTAAAGGATGTGTGATATATATATATGTTTGACATGCTAGATCACATATATATATATATATATATATATATGCATACATAATATATATCTGTATAACCAAAAGGGTGGGATTTGAACCCTCATATATGTTAAACTCCACTGGGGTATTTCATGACCTGTGTGGATCTGTAGAAAATTCAGGTGTGCAATTCTTTTAATTCATTGCTGAGCCCAATGAATCATTGTCTTTTGTGAAACTAGAGGGCCAGCTATGTAAATCTTGATTGAAAACAGAGTGAGAAAGTTGGTTAACTAGTTAATATCCTCTACAGCCACTTTTTCTTTTTTGGACAAGAAAAAAGCTAACTAATGGGGAAGTAGAGGCCATATTGGGAAGAGTAAGCCCAGGTGTTCATAATTCTAGGTGTGTAAGGGTCCTTGAGATCACAGAGGAGAGAGTCACATATTCTACCGTGGCCTAGGGTTGGTGATAAATAGTTCTCAGCAGATCAATTGGGGATTTGGGGAGTTTAACTCAAGAACACAATATGGCAGCTTAGGAATGAACCAGGGCATGGTTTTGAGCATTGCAAGATTTAGGATGACCTGTATGTCAAAGGTGACACCTTCTCCTTTTGCTAGGGGTAGGCGGTGGGTTCTGGGCGGATCTGCCATCCAAATACAGGAGGGGTCATGGGTGTGGTGACAACAGCCTCCACAGTTACTTTTGCACCCAGTCATGCTTGGCACCCTGTTGGCGGTGAGGCCTTGAAGGCACAGTGGCTGGCACTCAGCCAGTGTATGTGGCTTCGGCTCTAACAGGGTTAGGCTCTGTGATTTTGCTTGCTTGTCGCTCTTGATCATTTTTCTCTTCTGCCTTTTATTTTTCCCCCAGACCTTTTGGTACCCAATGATTTTTGATTAATTTATTTACCATTGTTGGGTGATTGATGTTGTTTTGTGCTGGTACTTTGTAACTTTCCAATTCTTCTCGTTGTCAAGGTGACAGCCCCCTGATGATGAATTAGACCCTGTCCCTTGCTCTTTTTATTCTCCCTGTGTGCCAAGGCTCTAGGTTTTTAGCACATATAAATATTTCTAAATACAGACTTAATGATCGGCGTATACAACAAAATCCGGAAAGATCTATGATACTTTCATACTTCTTTACGTTCACACTGAAATTCAATCATTGTGTTTTTTTCTCTATCTGTTCTACTTTAGATTTAGGGAATCCACTTCGCTTTTGGGAATCTCCTAAGCTACTTTCCTGCTCTTCTGGGGTCTTCTCCTAGGCATAGTTTTCCTTTCTAACTTCCTTGTCTCTTGTTGTCTCCCTGAGTTAGATGAACTCACATTCCTCTACATAATGCGTAAGCATGGGATGGTGGTGAAAAAAGGTACTTTTATTTGTTAAGTCTTTATTTACCTCACACAACAAGTGGTACTTTTAAGTTCATAAAATATTTATTGAGGACGTATAATGAACCAGGAAAACTCCAAGAACCTTTGTACAAGTTGGCCATGTTAATATCTATTTTATATGCAAGGGAACTGAGGCTCTGGTAGGGTAATCAATATATTTTAATTCATACAAGTAGGAAACAGTAGAGCAGGGATTTGAGCTCAGTCTTTCTGACGTTAGCAATTTGCATTGTTTCCATGACACTGTTCTGAAGGTGACCAGGGATGGACGAAGGAACTCCTAGAGCCTCAGAATTTGGAAGAAACCATAAACTTTCTCTACATGGGTGGTTCTCAAACTGGTAACTAGATGCATGCTTGGTCAGCTACATAAAAATCATAGGGAATGCTCATTAAAATACAGATTCCTGGGTCTTTCCACAATTGTTAAGTCTGGATTGGCCCAGGACTTTTATTTTTAAAACATTGCCTGTGTTATTCTGATTCTCAACCAGGTTCGTGAACCAGTGCAATAAGCCAACTATTATCTAGAGTAGGACTTTTCTTGACACCTTGATTGAGAGATGTCCATCCAGCTTCTGGGGTAAGAAGCACAGCCCATGTTGTAGCTTCCAGTAGTGGGCAGCCCTTAATAATTTTGTAAAATTCTTTCTCACATTGACCTATCACCAGTTTCTCTGTAACTATAGTCTGTGATATGTATAATGCAAATAATAGGTGCTACTGATTGTGCACTCACTGTGTGCAAACTCGTGCTAAATACTTTAGATCTGTTTTACCACTCAAGTGCCTCCACAACTCCCTGAGGCTGGTATTATTATCATTCCTATTTTGCAGATGAGATCATTTCATCCTGGAGATACAAATGGTATGTTTCTTTCATCTAGTCTGTATCAGCTCTTCAGATGTTTGCAGGTAACAACCTTCCCAATCTCTCTGACTGATAAAATGAAGCTGCAATAATTCACTATGACCCCAAATTCACCAGCTGCTGACTTTTTCCAAGGCAGATTCTAACTTTGCAAAGATGAAGATCCCCCATTCTTAACAATTTACAATTGGGGGGCAGGGGGACAGAGAGCATCAGGATAAATAACTTATGCATTTGGGAACTTATCACCTAGGTGATGGGTTGATAGGAGCAGCAAACCACTGAGCACACATTCACTTGTGTAAAAAACCTGCACGTTCTGCACATGTATCGAGAACTTAAAATGTAATGAATTTTTAAAAATATAACACAGAAACAATCTACAATTGAGTGAGGGAGATCCAGGTAAACTTAGAATCAGCTTTGTGTGTGAGCCTTGCCTCTTTAACTGGACTATGAGTCTTTGTGGGCAGAGCCTCCAGATTCTCCAGTTTTCTTCCCTACAGTGGAAGGGTTTGAATGGATGATGGGGACTTAGTAAAGATACATTGTCCTGGATTGATTGTGAACATTTCATCCAGCAAACTCTTCTTTTTTGACTTTCATGTTTCCTAGGTGAGTCAAGTGATTGGACAGAGAGGAGGGTATGAGGCTCTCCCTGGATCCCTAGAGCCTCGGCTTTGGGAGGGCTCATGAATTTCCTTGGAGTCCCTGCATCTGTGATGTGGGGAATGTCTCCCTGTGAGATACTAGCTGGTCACAGTTTCCTAAGCAGGAAGAAATGTATCACAATAGATAAAGTGCAGGATGTATAAGCAGAAACATGTGAGTATCTTATCTACATCATTGACTTCCTCCATGGTCTTGGATCTATCTTTATGCCGTCACTGTTGTCATCTGCCAAACGGGAATACCAGTTCTTTTTCAGTTCTTCAGGATATGCAGAAGGAAGTATTAGTTATTATTAATGTACTTTAAACTCCTTGGTGACACTAGCTGCATACATATAGATCTTTCTTGTTTTAAACAAGAGATGCTAAACAAAACCAAGGAATATTAAATTATAAATTTACAGAAGAGATAAATTACAGAGGTAGTTATTATTTAAATTGCAGAAATATTTCTCATTTTCAGCCCAGGGTTCCTTTACAAAGCAATCTGTCTTGTGCTTTTAAAAAATGTAATTTAATTTACAAAAATTTGATTTGCATGCAACTTTTTAGAAACATTTATCATGTAAAGTGAGACATCATCTGACTAAATTAGAGAATTTACCAATATGTTTGGCTTAGGATGAATATCACTTCCTCCAAGGATGTGAATACTGGCAAATTGAATCTCACTTCTCCCCTTCTCAAACTGAGACTGTCCAAGTCCAGGTTTGAAGCATCTGGTCTGAGAATTAGTAGCCATGGTGGAACTACTTGGATTCATGATCTAGATCCATCAATAAATCAGTCATGACCTCAGAGAAGTCAACTTCCCAAGGCCTCAGTTTCCTCATCCGGACAATGAGATTGCCGGAGTTGATGTTCCTTCCAGCTTTCAGGTTTTTCAGTAGTACTCATTGTTAAAGGAAGTGATCTGAAATCACAAAGGGCAAGACCTGGCATCCTGTCGATGTGCAACAAATCTCTACATCATTCACTGAATAAAATTACGATGTTCATTTATTTCCAACCAATTCTCCAAGTTGGAAATGCTCCAAGTTTATGACAAAGAAAATAAAATGAGTTCAGAAAACCCTTTTCCTTATTTTGCACTGACTTGATCTCTCTTGATGATTTCTTGCATCCTTCAGTCTGGTGAGAAGAAGATTGGTTCTGTGCAAGTATTGGGGTTCCCTCCTTCGTAAAGAGTCCTGCAAACTGAAATGCTGAGTTCATCCTAGATTGCTACTGTGCCTTTTACATTTCAACTGATGCAATTGCAGTTGATAGTTGCAAGTAGCGAAGATACAGAGACGTGGTGGCAGCTCATTCTCCTCTCCTCTTCCCCAGTTTCCCCACCCTGGCCAGCGCCTGCCTTTGCATTTGCCGCTGCTGGCCAGCGTGCCAGCCTCCTGTCAGCCTGAGTCGTCTGTGCCTCCCTTCCAAGCCATGAATCATCAGAGGTGCTGTGGCTTCTCCAGCTTTGCATTCCTGGCAGAGGTGTTGTTTCTTCCTAAAAGTGGAGGGGAGGGAGTTGCTAAGGAACACCATTAACATGCTGACAGCACAACAATCTCAGAGAGTTTTGGCCTCAGCCGTTTGACTCTAATCAGGAAATCATTTTTAGAAAGATTTGTCAGTGTAAGAAAACAAGCTCCTGAACTAAATTAGGATCTGGATTATTTTCCCCTCCTCTCTCAATCTGCAGTGCAAGGCAGACTGGTGAGCCATCACGGTTTTGTGTGTGGTGAATTTGTTTCTACCGCACATTTTAATTCGGAGCTCCTGAAGGTGTCTGTGTTTATAAGGACTGTGTTTTTGGAGCTGCTCCCTCGGAGGTTTGGTGCTTGTTTCTCCTTCTCTCAAACTGGTTGGCTTTTTTGGCAAGGCAGCCTAGGCTTCAGGACTCTTTAATCTGATTTTCTTCTTCTTTTTCTTTTCTTTTTTCACCCCAGTAATGAATTCACTGCATGTCTCTGGGAAATTAAGGTAATCCATTATACTGTTGTCTCCCTATCTTTGAAGCAGGGATAATGGTATTTAACCCACCTTTGCAGTATACTGAGTGGCCTGTCAGGGTTTCTTCTTTAGAAGGACAGCTGGAAAACATTTTAATAAATGCTCCTTAACTGTATGCTTTAAAAATACATGGGGTCAAATGGCAAACAGCTCAGTAATAACTAGTTCAGCAAACCAGACTAGCCATTTATCACTCTCTGCTACTTCCGTCTTCTCCCCTTCCTCTCCCCACATCCTTCCATTTCTCTGGGGACATGTTATCCGCATTTGGGGTTAGAGTCTTTAGGGGGAAGCTAGAATTTTGTTAGTTGCAGACCAGTCCCTGCTGCACATGCAAATCTAACCATCTTTTAAGCTGCAGGAGCAAGTGAGTTTCATATCCTGTGATGCCTCTGACAGACAGCATTTAAGGACAGAGACGTGAATGCCAAGCTCAGTGGTGTTGCACAGATGATGCATGGGACTGGACCCTTGTTCTCCATTATATGCCTGAGGTTTCATTTCCAATACAATTAGGGACCTAATCACACTTAGGGATGTCCACCTGTGCATGTCAGGATGCTTTACTCACAGTCACTCTTCATCTCATGAACCTCAGGCCTGAGACTCGCATGGTATTCCTGAAGAACAGGGTAAAATGCGCTTTCTAACTTTATCTTTGTGTCTCCTTTTCTATGCAGATAAAGGGGTGGGAGTGCACAGACATTCCCCGGCCTGAGGAAAATGCTACCCAGAGCGCAGTGTGAACCCATCCTAGGGATGAGAAGACAGTCAAGGCTAAGGCCTTGTGTTATCTGCAGGGCTGGCTGCTGAAAGGGTCATGGCAGCCAGTTGTGCATGAAGGCTTTAGATGTCAACCTTATCTGCACTCAGAGACCCCAATACTCATACTCAACCATTAGAGATTTATTCCTTCAGGGTTGGGGATCTTTGGGAATTTTCATGTCGGCTCTGAGAAAAAGATTTCTCCTGGGCTTTGTGCGGATCCAGCAGGCTCCTCTCATTGGACGGTCCTATGTTGAAAAATGCCCCTTCGACCCTCTTCAGACTTCTGAATAGAAAAGCTTTATCTGTAAGAGGACTCATGACCCAAATAAAAATCCAGGTAAACCTGCATTTTCTCATTTCTCCAACTTGTATGAGTTGAGTAGACGATTTAGACGAGTTGGGAAAAGAGATGAGTTTTGATGAGTTCTCGAGGGAAAAAACAGGTGATGCAGGAATTGCTCCTGCTCAACCTCAGAACAACCACATGTGCAGAATCAAGGGACAGGTCAAGCCTGACGTCCCCAGAAAGAACAACGCTTGAGGTGTTTCACTCTGAACTGCTGGGATACGTTCTCCAGAGAACCCACCAGCAACTGAGCTCTCTAACCAAACTATGGAGCTGTTGAAGAAGGGCTTCTCTCATTGCTACTGTAAGGTTAGGGGACTAGACCTAGTGATTAGCCAGCTCAGTGGATTTGTGTGTGTGCACACGTGCATGTATTTCAGCAACAGAAACCTTTCCCTGCCCATTTAGCTTATGTGGAAGGCCTACATATTAAACAGATAAAAGTGGGGCCATCTCACTGAAGTGGAGGAGGGGGTGGAGAACTAAAGTCTCACCACGTGGCCTTCCCTTGCCTGTCCATCCCCACATGATCCTCTCCCTACAGCTGCTCCCAAGGCATGTCTGTGGAATCCTAGGGCTAAACACCCTTGTCACACTTTACCCTTGCACTTTTACAGATGAAGTCACTGAGGCTCTGAGAACTACTTAGCTTGCTTTGCACCATGCGCATAGGAAATGCTCAACAAATAAATCAAACACATCCATTTCTTAACTGTGAGGTAGAAGAGTTACACTAAAAGAGCCAGAAATTTGCTGTGAACCTAGGTTTTTGCCTTCAGTGGAAAGGGAAGGGACTTTTGGTCTCCTCTTAATTTTCCCTGCTTCCAGGAGCCCACCCACTTCCTTCTGGGCTGTCACTGCTGTTTACACAGTGCAGCTGGGACTGAGATGAACCCACAGGAAGGGACTTTCCTTTGGTGCTAATGCAGGAAGGAACATGGCATCGATCTATCTGCAATTATAAGCTCAATGTGTTTCCCTTGAATTTTTAGACAAACCAAAGGTACTTTGCAAGTGCAGTAGAGCTTCCAATTAGGCATTTAAGTTCCCCATTTCTATTTCCCTAATGACTTGGCTTGCGCTCTTGCTTTATGAAATGAAAATAGCTTTATTTGGGCATGAGAATGCAGCTGATTGCATGCTTAATATGCTTTTGCAACAAGTTTCTGTCTGTTTCTAGTATAATGCAATGGACAGAATAATACATTTCCATGCTTGTTTTTTTCCTACATATTCATGATCATTTGCTCCAGCTCCATCCTATGCTGAGGGTGGTGCAGTCTAGGTAGGAATGTCCAGAGGGCTGGTGTTTTAAGGCTCCAGAAGGAAGGCCATTCTCGAAGTGATGGGAACTGGCCCTAGGGCCATTTTTGTGGGGGAGGGGAGGGTTGTGACTTACGGATAAGATTTATCTATGTGTCCCCGCCCAAATCTCATGTTCAATTATAATTCCTAGTGTTGGGGGAGGCACCTGGTGAGAAGTGATTGTATCATGAGGCAGATTTTCCTCTTGCTGTTCTCATGATAGTGAGTGAGTTCTCACGAGATTTGGTTGTTTAAAAGCATGTAGCACTTCCCCCTTTGCTCTCTGTCTCCTGACACTATGGTAGATGTGTTTGCTTTTCTTTTGCACTTCCACCGTAATTCCAAGTTTCCCAAGGCCTCCCAGCGATGGTTCCTGTGCAGCCTGTGGACTGTGAGTCAATTAAACCTCTTTTCTTCATAAATTACCCAGTCTTAGGTAGTTTTTTTTCTTTATAGCAGTGTGGAACGGACTAATACACTTTATCAAGCGTTGAATGGTAGGTATCAGTGATAGGTCTGGGGCAAATCACTTGGAAGAGGTAAAACAGGTGTGGAGGACAAGCAGGAGGTGCTGAAGGACATCAGCTGTGTTTTAAGAAAGCAATAGCAGGAATGAAGAGCTGCTCTAGATCAAGCTCTGTGAAGCTATTAGGGTTAAGAGTTAAGAAGGTTTTTCTTCATCGGAGGAACAGACCGGAAAGTAAAAGTTGTGCCCATTTCCAACTTTATCTGTAGCTTCGAACACTGCAGAGTCTACTCTAGTTTCTGGAAGGCCAGAGGTCATTCCTCCTTTGGCTGTTCGGTTTGCAGAAAACCTTGCATCATCTGTGGCCCTTAAATATTTCATACACCTGGGCAGCACTTTGGAAAGCCACTCAAGAAACCCTCCAGTCTTCTCTCTGACCAAATCCTCTCCTTCCTTCCAGCCCTGTACAAGCAGAGGAGCCTTCTGGGGTGCAGCAGCCGATGCTCTGCGTACCTAACGCTGTCACCACTCTGCACCGCGCTGACTGGCCACATCATGGTTAAAAACGTCGTTTTTTTCTCTGGTCCCCAAGGGTGAACAGCTGGGCACAGGCTGGTGTCCCAGAGAAGAGAGGAGGAAGGAAAAGCAACCCATGCAGCCTGTGGAACTGTGAACTGTGAGTCAATTAAAGCTGTTTTCTTCATAATTTATGTAGTCTCAGGTAGTTTTTTAACAGCAGCGTGATAACGGACCAATACACTTTATCAGGTGCTGAACGGTAGGAATCAGTGACCGGTCTGCGACAGAGGAAGCCTGTCGCATGCCTGAGAGGAAGTGGAAGCGTGATACTGGGAAAGCTGGAGCCGGCACAGCCCTTCTGGCCATCCTGGAGGGCAGTGGCGGGTTGAGAATGGCCTCAGGTTTCCTGTTGCTTCTGCCTGAGTGGGGCATCAAGGTTTTCACACTGCTTGTTAAATGCAGAGCTCTCCATGGAGAGGACCGCAGCTGTTCCCCTGTTGTCTGGGTGCTTTGCAGAACGGGGCGTCATCTGTCTCTGCCATGGTCCGTAGCTGCTCTTGGCTTTCTCATCTAAGGTGCCCTTGATTAGACCTGAGATTATAGAGGATCTTGGCCATTGCTGCAAGGCAGATGTGGCTAAAAAGTACAAAAAGGAAAGGAATCTTACATGCTTCAGTCTTCTTTCTGGGAACACTCTGGGCCTTCTTCAAAGTGCATTCAGGTGCTGGCTGGCCTGCTGATGGGAAGGCCTGCTTTACAAGTCTGAAGGAGACCCCGAGGTCATTGTGTCCATTCCCCTGCCTTCAGGCAGGATTAGAGATAAGCTGCCTCTGCCAGAGGATAATCTCTTCTACTTGTAAAAGCTTCCAGAGCAGACCTGAATCTCTCTCGAGACCATTCATTGCAACTTTTAACAACTTTCACCATCAGGAAATTCTCCCCCATAGCTATCCTAAATCCCTTATACTGGGGATTAAGCTCCTTTTCTTATTCTATCCTTAGTAGCCACTGCCAAGACTTAGCCTGCACTACCTAAGAAGTCTTCTGATACCTGAAGATTGCATGAAATCCTGCCTGCCTGTCTTCCCTGATGAATAATCCCAGCTTCTTTTTCTCCTAGGCCTTGCAGCCCAGCCTGCTTGTTACCTTCGAGGCCGCCCTCAGATTCCCTCTAAGTGTGAGTTTCCCTGGTGGGGAGCCTAGACCAAGCACAGGAGGCTAGTAAGTTTCTGGCCCGTCTTAGGTGTAGTGAGAATCTTTCTGGAGCCCATAGCATGGAAAGCAACTTCCTGTTCATGCTCGTGAAGTGGGTTTGTGTATTAGTGACGGTTTTATTTGTGGGCCGTGGTCAGCCTTGACCCCGCCAGCATACTAAATTGTTTTTCTTTATTCTCCTTGGATGTTCAGGGCAAATTGTCTCAACTCCCCAACCAATGTTACTACATTCTTTAATGTGCACCGACACTGACCACGGCCACCACCAGAAATAAGGAGAAGGCAGAATGATGACAGTTTTGTGTACCTGTGGCTCTTTTGGAAGGTTTGGACAAAAGCAACCTGTATTTACAGAGCCAGCAGCCTGGTGCCACATCTGATTTAGGCAGAATCGCCTTCTTGGTCTGGTTGCTTTTCCTTCCTCACCTCTTCTCTGCTCTCTCTGACCTTCTGGCTTTTCTGTGCTCTTTTTAGGAGTGCCAGAGCCCCATACTGTGCTCCTGTTACCTCCACAGCACTGGAGACTCCTATATGCTCCTTCCTGAGCACACTTTGCCCCATGCCTCCCCAAACCCAGACTAACTTCCATTTGCTGCTTTCTGTGGATCTCAGTTCCAAACCACCAAGCCACTCCTGAGTGACCTGCACAGCCAGAATGTGCTCCCTCTGTACTAGGTGGGGACAAAGACAGGTGAGATGGCCGACTTCCTCAAGGCGAGTGTAGTTGAGACAGGGACTGAAGACTCAGGCATGGTGAATTCTAAGCAGCCAATGTAATTTGATCTAGTTTGCTGTAGAAGAAAATAGATGTCCAAAGGCAGTCTACCTATGAAGGCTAAGTGAGTTAGTCAGACATTCAGTGCAGCAGACTGCAGGCTGGGCATCAGAGGAAGCCTCCTGGCGGAGGTTGACTTGAGTATGAGCTGGGCCTTGGGCACAGTTGGGTGTAGGGTGGGCCTTGAGTAGGGGAGGCAGAGGCTCTTGAATGGCTCAGGGCTCCTGTTGTGCTCCCCCAACACCTTGATCTTTCCAATTCTCTCCATCTCCAGTTTCTGGAAGGAATTTTCTTCCTTTTCATTCTATTAATAAATAAATAAAAATATTTAATATGCATCTTCTAGGTGCTAGAAATGTTCCAGTCCACGGGCTTCCTGTAAGGTGCTGTGGCACACTAGTGGGGCTATGATTGGATTCAGGTATTCAGGACCTTGGTTCTCTCAGTTCCTGGACTGGATGAGCAGTACCTGCTTGGTTGGGAGGCTCCTGGGCTTTGGTCAGTGGGGCTCCTGGGCTTTGGTCATCTTTAGTTGCTGAGCAGTCACATTGGTTGACCACACTGTGTTCTGTAGTATGATCGTTTTCTGCATGTACTGTATGTGATTGGAGGTAGTGTATTCCAGGCCTCGGGATGCAGAGATAACAAGACAGGCAAATACTCCAGTAGGGGTATAGCTAGCCGTCAAGATTCCCACACGCTGGTGTGCATGCCCTGTGTAACCGTCCGCTCCCTTGGGTGTGGAGGTAAGCTGTGAACATGATGGAACAGTCACTACCATGATTAGGTTATGTTACATGGCACGGTTGACTTTTAAGGTGATTCTGCTGGGTGTGCCTGACATAAGCAGGTGATCCCTTCAGAGGAAGTGAGCTTTTCCGGGTGGCAGATATTCAAAGTGTGAGAGGGATTTGATGTGGGGAAGAGTCTTCCATTTCCAGCCTTGAAGTTGGAGGGGCTGTGTGGCAGGGAATGTGGGAGGCCTCCAGGAGCGCAGGGCAGATCCTGGCTGACTGCCTCCGAGGAAATGGGGGCCTTAATCCCACCACCACAAGGAGCTGAATTCTGCCACAGCCACTTGAGCTTGGAAGTGAGCCCAAACTGTAGATGAGAATATAGCCACTCGATGCCCTGATTTTAGTCTCGTGAAACCCTGAGCCAAGACTTCATCCGCTCTGTGTCCAGACATCTAACCTACAGAACTGTGACCTGGTAAATGGGTGTTGTTCTAAGCTGCTGAGTGTGTGGTCACTAGAAAAAAGTATTTGTGAAAGATTAGAATAGTGGTAAGAATTCTGCAGAGGATTTAAACCCAGGAATGTAAGGTAGAGTAGGTACTGTGACATCTTTAGAAGGGATGTCAAGAAGGACCCAACCTGGTGATGATCAGGGGAAAGAGCAGTCCAGGGCAGCAAAGGCCCTGAAGCTGCCCCAAGCCTGGGGTTTTCCGGGTACCAAAAGCAAATTAGCATGGCTGGAGTGTCTATAGAGGCAGAAACCAAGTCAGGGATTTTTTAGAGTGAACATGAATTTTGGATTTTATTTTCAATGTAGAGGAAGCCAAGGAGGATGGTAAGCGGGGCAGTGGCACATCTGTACAAACTGATATATGTTTTAAAAGATTCCTGCAGACCTTGGCTTGGGTTGCAGCTGGGGAGTGTGGGAGCAGGGACTCTGATGAGAAGGACATGGCACTGTCCAAGGGAGCCCTGCTGGGCTCTGGGACTGGGAAGGTGGAGGAGAGGTGAGCAATGTTGACTTGAGTGGGTTTCCCTTTCCCCTTTCTTCTCTTTATTTCTTTTTTTAAAAAAACCTAATTCTGTTCTCCCCTCTTTTTCTCCTTATACATTTACACACCCTCATGTTTTCCTTTAAGGATATAGGACAGTCTCCTCTGACCTGAGTCATGGCACATTCTCCCACCTGCTCAAGGCTGAGCAGATGGAATGGGTGTGTGGGTCTGGATAAACACAGTGCAGAGGAGTGAGAACTATCCTCAGCACCTGGCTCCCGTGGGCAGCTCTGTGGGGCACAGCCAAGGCTTGGTCAGCCCCTGGGAGTGGGGAGATCTGGTCATACTCTGCTGGGAGTTTTTCCTTTGTACCTCAGTATTAGGCCTCCCCAGAGGGACCTGAGTGTTGGAATTGAACCTTCCGCATCTATCTACCTGGTGCCAGCCCACTCACTCCACCTGTACTTTGGGCACGGAGGGGAGGTACTTGCTCAATGCTTAACATTAGACGATGGCAAAATCTGGTGTTGATAGCACTGACTCTGGCCAGAATGCCATATGCCAACTACCATATGCCAATTTGCCATTCATCTGTCCTTCCAATGATTCAATTCTTACTCCATAAATATTTCTTGAGTGTCTACTATGTGCCCCATGTTGTACTTGAGGCTGTGGTGACCCTATGCTATGGACCAAATGTTTATGTCTCCCCCATCTAAGTTCATATGTTGAAACCCTAACCCCCAACTGGACAGTGTTAGGAGATGGAGCCTTTGGGAGGTACTTAGGTCACGAGGGTGGAGCCCTCATAAATGGGATTAGTGCCCTCTTAAGAAGAGATGAGAGTGCTTGCTTCTTCTCTCTCTGCTCTCTGCCATGTGAGGACACAATGAGAAGGTGGCCATCTGCAAACCCAGAAGCAGGACCTTCCCAGACACTGGACCTGCCAGCACCCTGATCTTGGATTTCTCGGCTCTAAAACTATAACAAATAAATACCTGTTGTTTAAGTCACCCAGTCCATGTTATCTTGCATAAGCAGCCCGAGCTGACTGAGACACCATATCAGACCAATGATGGATCTTTTCTTTGAGGAACATACATTCTTTTTAAAAACTCTTGAAAAAAAATTTTTTTCAAATTATTTTTATAGACTCAGGAGGTCCATGTGCAGGCTAGTTAAGTGGATACATTGCATAGCGGTGGGCATCAGGCTTCTAGTGTACCCACCACCCAAATATTAAACATCCCAGTAGGCCATTTTTCAAGGCTCATCTCCCTCCCCCTGCCCCCTTTTAGAATCCCTAGTGTCTACTATTTTGAGGAACGTACATTCTTAAAGGGGAGACAGATTTTAAAGAAAGCACAGAAACAGCAAACCCAAGAAAACAATAATGAATGGAGGTAAACATGAAGGAAATAAACAAGGAAACTAAGTGCTCGGGCCTGGAGACTCCCAGAAGGACTAACTCCAAGTTTTGAAGGTATAATTTAATGAACAAACAAATGTATGAATCGATAATTTCCCTTCCCCTGGATTTGCTGTATTGTGCTCAATTTCTCTTCTCTGAGTCTGTTTCTCCAGGGAGGAGGACTGTGAGTATGGGCAGGTATTCAAGGAAGGGGTTTAAGGAAAGGGTAGCAATTTCCAGTTTGCATTTTAGAGCTGCAGTGGGGGTGGGGTGGGCAGCATGTTAGGACAGAGGCTGTTCTAATGTTAGAATGTGAGGGAAAAAGAGATGGATTTGAAGGACCCTTAGGAGACATAGGACATGGAAGTTTGCTGGTTAAGGAAGAAGGAAGCTAGAGACAGAGTTGCATTCTGTCACCCAGGATGGAGTGCAATGACGTGGTCACTTGATGGTCAAGGATCAAGAGCCTTTTTTAGGTTTCTCTGATTTGGGCATCTGGCTGGCTGGAAATGCTAATTTATTATGAGACATTAAGGATAAAGAGCTAAGGGCTGGTTGCAGTGGCTCATGCCTATAATGTCAGCACTGTAAAGGCCGAGGCAGGCAGTTTGCTTGAGGCCAGGAGTTCAAGACCAGCCTGGACAACATGGCAAGACCCCATCTCTACAAAAAATACAAAACTTAGCTGGGTGTGGTGGTGTGGGTCTGTAGTTCCAGCTACTCAGGAGGCTGACATGGGAGGACCGCCTGAGCCCAGTGATGTTGAGGCTACAGTGAGCCAAGGTTGCGCCATTGCACTCTAGCCTGGGTGACAGAATGTGACTCTGTCTCAAAAAAAAAAAAAAAAAAAAGGCAAATGGGTAGAGGAGCACCCTGAGAATTTTATTTTTGGTTGGTTTCGCTGCAGGCTCTTGTCCATTAGGAAGTCTGTTAATGCCTGTGATGTGCTTAGGAACAAGATCTGGGCTGGAGATGCCAGTGGGGAGGTTACTACACGTAGACATAGGAAGCCAGGAAAGTGAACGGGTAGAAAGGAGAGCTGAGGACTTCACACTGAAAACCTCATTTAAAGACGGGAAAAAGAGAGGAGATGGCAGGACAAAAAGTGCAATGTGCAGGAGTGGGAACAGTTAAGGGAACAGTGAATTGCCTTGGGCAGGGGGACGTGGATCTGGAACGCAGAAGATGCTGTTCAGGTAATGCAGGAGGATGGGGCTTCCCTCGGAGCGGAGCAGTGCAGGTAGCTTTGTTGACAGACATGAGACAGGGAAGAGGAGGAATGCCCATCTGACGCTTTGTATTTTCTCTGTAGGTAGGAGGTGAGGTAATCTGTTGATCATGACTCTTCTCATTTTTTTTTGAAGAAGTGAAACTCCAACACAGTAAAATACTCCCAGGAAGGAGGCTGCCACGCTAGAGGGGCTACAGATGTGGGAGAGGAGGTGAAGCAATGGAGTGGGCTGTGGGAGGAGGAGGCCATCTTGGCCATCTTTTCAGAGGTGAGAGTGGGTACAGATGCAGGTGGCATATGCATGTGTGTTATAGGTATGTTGTGTGTGTTGTGTGTTGTCTGTGTATGTTATGTGTACATGTGTGTGTTGTCTGTGTATATTGTGTGTATGTGTGTGTTGTCTGTGTATGTTGTGTGTACATGTGGTGTTTGTGTATGTTGTGTGTTGTCTGTGTATGTTGTGTGTATATGTGGTGTGTGTTGTCTGTGTATGTTGTGTGTATGTGTGGTGTGTTGTGTCTGTATGTTGTGTGTATATGTGGTGTGTGTTGTCTGTGTATGTTGTGTGTACATGTGGTGTGTGTTGTCTGTATGTTGTGTGTACATGTGTGTGTTGTCTGTGTATGCTGTGTGTATTTGTGGTGTGTGTTGTCTGTGTATGTTGTGTGTATATGTGGTGTGTGTTGTCTGTGCATGTTGTGTGTACATGTGGTGTGTATTGTCTGTATGTTGTGTGTACATGTGTGTGTTGTCTGTATGTTGTGTGTACATGTGTGTGTTGTCTGTGTATGTTGTGTGTATTTGTGGTGTGTGTTGTCTGTGTATGTTGTGTGTATATGTGGTGTGTGTTGTCTGTGCATGTTGTGTGTATATGTGGTGTGTGTTGTCTGTGTATGTGTGTATTCGTGGTGTGTGTTGTCTGTGCATGTTGTGTGTATATGTGGTGTGTGTTGTCTGTATGTTGTGTGTACATGTGTGTGTTGTCTGTATGTTGTGTGTACATGTGTGTGTTGTCTGTGTATGTTGTGTATATTTGTGGTGTGTGTTGTCTGTGTATGTTGTGTGTATATGTGGTGTGTGTTGTCTGTGTATGTTGTGTGTATACGTGGTGTGTGTTGTCTGTGCATGTTGTGTGTATTTGTGGTGTGTGTTGTCTGTGTATGTTGTGTGTATACGTGGTGTGTGTTGTCTGTGCATGTTGTGTGTATATGTGGTGTGTGTTGTCTGTATGTTGTGTGTATGTGTGGTGTGTGTTGTCTGTATGTTGTGTGTACATGTGGTGTGTGTTGTCTGTGTATGTTGTGTGTATATGTGGTGTGTGTTGTCTGTGCATGTGTGTATATGTGGTGTGTGTTGTCTGTGTATGTTGTGTGTAGTGTGGTGTGTTGTGTGTCTGTATGTTGTGTGTGTATGTGGTGTGTGTTGTCTGTGTATGTTGTGTGTATGTTTGGTGTGTTGTGTGTCTGTATGTTGTGTGTATATGTGGTGTGTGTTGTCTGTGTATGTTGTGTGTATGTGTAAGCAAGGGGCTTAGGAGTTTGCATTTGCTGCCTGCTCCTTGTATGTGACATTGGAGGTATGGCTCTCCTGGGAATGATGAAGGAGGTGGTGGGAAAAAGAGATTGGTGAGTGGAGAATGCTTGCTGTCGCCATGTGGAGCAGGAAGGAACGAGCTGGCCAGGAGACTTTCTGGCAGCTCTGATGGGGTCTCTGCAAATGGACCACAGAGCTGCAGGAGCAATTCCAGACCACAGTTATTCCGAATCTAGAGCTAAGCAGGCTGCAATGGTTAAGGCCTTGGCCTCCAGAGCACCTTCTTTCCTCCAGGCCTCCTAGAAGGGAAAGGGAAGTGGCCATCTGCTCTGGGAAGGAGACCACCCCACGAGCTTGTAAAATAAGTATGTGCAGTTCCCTCTTTCTGTCCCCCTCATGGTGTTGCTTGTCTTACCACCTGCCTAGTCTTCCTCCCCAAATCTGTTCCAAACATAATTAATGACTGCAACCTCGGTTTCTGTTCATGTAATTGAAGACACCTTTTGGCAGCTTTGAAACTCTCGTGTCGTTCTTGGCTTCACAAGCAAAGTGGCTCCCCTTGTGTCTACAAGTGTGGCTCCAGACCGTTCACTTCCACATACCTTCGAGTTAGGATATGCAAGTGATCGTGGCCACCAGGCGTGTCTCAGCTGTGAACCCTGAGCAGTGTGCAGGAGGGAAGTCTGCTGACATGGAGTCTGGGGCAGGAGATGACTGGTAGGGTGGGAGGAACTTAAAAGGATGGTAAAGGGCCAGATCAAACACAAAACACTACACTGCACATGGCAAAAGTATGCTGTCTTAGGTCAGGTTCCCTAGAAGCAGAGCCTGAGGAGGAGATTCTTGGGAAAGTAACTTACTAATAGAGTGCTCTCAGGGAGTAAGGGAAAGAGGATAGGGTCGGGGAAGAAAGCTAGAGAAGGGTGTCATCTCAGTCACACACCAGCATCCCCTGGTCCCACTGTGAGGCCTGGAGTACAAATTGCGTCCCAACATTGGACTCTCCCTGGCTGACTTTTCTTAGAGACGCTGTTTAGAAGTTCCTTTGACGTCTCCACTTGGACCAAAGTAAGTCTCCCAAGAGAAAACCAACAGCTTCCATTACTGGGTGCCCTTACTTTTTTTTCATTTAGTGAAGTCGTTCATTAATTCATTTATTCAACAATACATATTATGATTGGATCATCCCATGATCTTTGTATATCTGGCTATTCAAAGACACATTTTCTGTAAATTCTGAACTAGTTACTGAAAGCCAAAGGTTTTTATGCTTCCAGAGTGCCACGAAACCTCTCTTTTGTCTTTGAGTATCCGCCGACCCTAGCTCATTAGTGCCTCTAGACATGTGCACCCCATCTAAATAAGTTTACAAGTCTCAGTAGGGTGGAAAACAAAGAGATCAGGAGAGCACTGGCTGCCTCAGGAAGGGGGAGAAGGAAGGAAAGGGTGAGAAAGTGAGAGACCAGAAGCCCTGTTCTGGCTTCCCAAGCTTCCCACTGCTGTGCGTGGACTGCACTCAGGAGGAGAAAAGAGGAAAAGAGAGGAGACGAACTTTGTGGGTGGATCCCACCCGTCCAGTATGGGTGATGGCGAATTTGGGCTCTGGATTGGCCCATGGAAGTCCAGGCCACCCTGGCAGCTTATCACTGTGGAAGTCCCACTCAACACAAACAGGCTATTTTCAGGATTTGGAAATCATTCATTTCATGTGGGCACGGCTTCTGAACTCATCATTTCACTTTGTATAATGTCAAAGAGAGGTTGTCACAGTCACTACCCCATCTGCAAAATGGAGGCATCTAAGTCCTTGATCTTTAAGCTGCTTTCCAGGGTGAGAGGGTAGAGAGCCTCTGTCTTCATGACTCCTGGGCTCAAATGATTTGGAACAATTAATCGAGGCCTGCAGGGACCTATCTGCTGGCCCATCTGGAGGTTCTTTCTGCATATTCAATCTTTGCCAACCAGTTGGATAGAGGGGTGACAGCATGCTGCCTTGGTTTTGGGGGAACCGATCAATGTTGAGAGAAACTGAAACTGTGGTGGAATCAAAATGTATGAAATGTGAAAGGCTGGAAAAAGGTCTAAAACCTGACAGATTAAATGCTGCATTTTTTAGTTAAAAGCTAATAATTATTTGGCCAGGTACAGTGGCTCATGCCTGTAATCTCAGCACTTTGGGAGTCTGATGCTGGCAGATCACTTGAGGTCAGGAGTTTGAGAGCAGCCTGGCCAACACGGTGAAACCCCGTCTCTACTAAAAATACAAAAATTAGCTGGGCGTGGTGGTGCGTACCTGTAATCCCAGCTACTTGGGAGGCTGAGGCAAAAGAATCACTTGAACCCGGGAGGCAGAGGTTGCAGTGAGCCGAGATCACACCACTGCACTCCAGCCTGGGTGGCAGAGCAAGACTCCATCTCAAAATAAATAAATAAATAAAAAATAAAAAAGCTAATAATTGCACAAATATGGAACAAGTAAACTTACCCTATGAACAGTTTAAGTGAAAAGAAAAGAGGGGTTTTAGTTCAGGATATATTTGCTTACAAGTTCAGTAAATATGCATGGGGTCTCAGGCACTGATCCCGAAGCTAGGGGCTAGGAACACAGCAGTGAATAATATGGCCCCATCCTCACACTGCTTATATTCTATCACAACGTAATGCAATCCACAGTCTGCAATATGTGATACAAATCAGTAGTTATATGAGCTGGCAGTAAGTGGTGAGAGGAGAAGATAAAGCAGGGCAATGGGAACTGGGCTGATGAGGGGCTATGTGAGAGGGCAGAGTCAGGGAAGACTTCTAGGAGGAGGTGTTTGTCCCATTAGCTGTTTGACATGGCTGCTCAACAGGATGGAAATCCTGGGTTCTGTGACTAATTAGTCTCATTCATTAGAGCAACCTGCTTGGATGCCTCTACCTACCTGACTTCCTCTAGCAGTAGGCCCAGCCCCACAGGCCAGTCCAGGCCTTTCAGGAAATTACCAAGCCAGCCTATCTGACCTTGGCCTTATGTCAGTCAGTGTGTATCTTTTTGTCTCTTGTGAGCTGTTGCCCATTGTGGGATCCCCTGTCACTGACCACACCCAACACCTCCAACGCCCACCATCTATGATCATACTCGAATGCTTGGGGCTGGCTGGATTTCCTCCAGCCCCCACGTGAGGCCCACCCGCAGTGCCCACCCGGCAACCCTCACTCACCCAACCAGACCTATCTCACTCTTTCCTTTGTTCAAAGTCCTCTGCTGGTATTGACTGCAAATAAGATTCAAAGGGAACATTTTCTGTTTTACTGATGTTCATCTTCCTAACTTTGCACAGTGTGTGGCATAAATGCTAATTTTTCTAGGTGGGAGAAATTTTTCTCCCAAACTTCTTGCAATTTTATTAATAATGTAGCAAATGAGACAACATATTCTGAGGGCTTCGTCAATCCCAGGGAGGAGGCCCGGGCCTCTGAGCACCCGTGTTCTTCCTCTGGCTGACTCCAGTGCTCTCTCTCCGGCAGGTAGCTGTGGCACTGAAGAGCAGAGGGCAAGGGGAATTATGCATGAGCAGAGAGAGGAGACGCTGACCTTCTGTGTTTAAAGGTTAAAATGATTTCTTGGGAAATGGAACAAACTCACTAATCAGAAGCTGTTCTGAATTTTTCTGCAAAAATTAGACCCTGTGGCTCTCTTCACGTGCTCTGTTTGTGAGTTTATATGTACATATATCCAACAACTAAGTCAAGTTCAAAATCAATTTATTCAACATCTACTATGTTCCCAGTCTTGGGATGAGTTAGGCTAAAGAGAACACAAAGAAGTAAATCAACACCCTTGGTCATTGATAACTCCAATAACCAGAACACACAACAAGCCAGTGTGCATTTCACGCTGCTTAAAAGCGGTAAGGTAGTTATTCTTACTACAGGGATTTAAATACAAGGCAAATGGGACCAGGGCATGTCATGGAGTCGATCCCCTTTCATAGCCATGTGCTGGTCGGGAAGCAAAGCTCAGAGTGAAAGTCATGGGCATCACAGGCTCTTCGACTTTAGTCTGCATTGAAGAGGGGCAAGGGAATGGCTTAGGCCACAAAAGTCATCATTCATTCATATTCATTCATTAAACATGTGTGGAGTAGATTCTCTGTGTCTAGCATTCTAGTGGGCTCTTGAAGATTAATAAGTTACATGCAGCTTCTGCCTTCTAAAATTTAAGCCCAATAAAGATAGAGAACTTTTCTATCTTATTCTCTGCTGTATTTCCAGGACTTAGGGCAGTATCTGGTATCTAGTAGATGCATAATGATGTTTGATGAATGAATGAATGAGTTCATAGTACAGAGGGAGGTAGACAGGAATATAAATGTTATACATGTATTGCAGTTGTGTGTGTGTATTTTGTGCGTGCACACGTGCATGCACAGTGGGGGCGTAGAAGAGACAGAGCTTAGTTTTCCCTTCTCAGGTGGAAATACGATATGAAAAAAGACTTCAGAAGCATAGCAGGCAGGATTCTTAGTATCAGACAACAGAAATTAACTTTGCTAGATTAAGCAGAAAAAATGAATTCATTAAAAAACAGGGAGATCACAGAATCTCTAGGAGTGCAGAAACACCAGGCTCGGTGCTATGGCTGCAGGAACCATGTTAAAAATTGCACCACAGAGCTGTGCAGTCTAGAAGAGGTAGCACTGCCTTTGCTAGACACAGCAATAATGGCTTTCACCACTGAAACCACAGTGCTGGGCCCTGGAAACACCCCTAGAACCTGACACCACCGCCTCCACAGATACCAGAATGGGTTCTCTGGGCTGTGTATCTTTCCTCATGCTTCTAGCCTCGGATTCAGGATATGAACCGGGTTTCTCTGACTGGAGAAACTTAGGTCACTTTGGACAACCTGCACCTTGCAAAGGAGGCTGGGGTCATGAGTATCTGGTGGTGGTTCTCTTCCCAAAAAACTTGAGATGAGGAACTTGTGAAAAACGGAGTGGCATCCAAAGTTGTGAGGTGGTTGGGGAGAAAGACACATGATTGTCACAGGAGGATAGATGACTCTAGTTGGCAGGAGATCAAGCTGGAGACATGGTGGGGGCAGATCATGCAGAGATTAAAAGTTCAGATTCTTCACCGTAAACGTTTGGGAGCCACTGATGGGTTTTAGGCAGGGGAGTGACATCAGATTTGCATTTTAGAGTGAGGACCCTGAAGGCAGAGTGGGGAGGCTGGATGGGAAGGCCTGGAGCTGGAGGCAGGATGACCAGTTGTTGGGGAAGAGGGAACAGAAGGATGTGGTTCTGGAATGAGCTGATGAGGGCCCAAAATTGGCAGCGGCAATGGTGGTGGAGAGGATGGGGCAGTAGGTGGGTTGTTACGGGAAGGAAGCCATGGGACTTGTGAAGGAGAAGCTGTCAGGAATGGCCCCTAGGTTTCTGGCCTGGGAGGATAGGGAGGGTGATGATGGCTGGCACTGAGAGAGGCAGTGAAAAAAGTGGTCCAGTGAGAACACGTGGACACAGGGAGGGGAGCATCATACACTGGGGCGTGTTGGGAGGTGGGGGATTGAGGAGGGATAACATTAGGAGAAATACCTAATGTAGATGACGGGGGAACGGATGCAGCAAACCACCATGGCACGTGTAAACCTAGGTAACAAACCTGCACGATCTGCACATGTGTCCCAGAGCTTAAAGTAGAATAAAAAAAAAGAACTTCTAAAATTTAATACTAGAATAATAAACCATCCAATTTAACACATGAAAAAAAAGAGTGAGACTGAAGAAGCAGGTGGCAAATGACTGGAAGGGAATGTTCTTAGCAGAGAGGGATCTTCAGCAGAGGGGAGGGTTTGCCTTTTCCTCAGAGGCCAGAGAGATGAGGTAAGGTGTCTATTCAGTGCATGTTTAGACACGGGTTCTTAGGGAGTGCCTGCCCCAGACACTCACATTTTCCATGTTCCTTCCACCCCAGCCCAGCCTCCCTCCACCCTCTGTGCGGACAACCTCCCTTTCTTCTTCCTCTGGCTCAGAGGTCAGCAAACTTTCTTAAAGGGCCAGGTGGAACATATTTTTGGCTTCGTGGGCTGTAAGGTCTTTGTTCTGCCCACTCAGCTCTGCTGTTGTAGCGTGAAAGTAGCCATGGACAATCTGTCAATGAAAAGGTGAGGCCGTGTTGCAATAGGCATTATTAGAACTAGCCTGGCCCTGTGAAGTTTGCCAACCCCAATCTGGCCGGTTCCTGCTCCTCCTGGTGTGCACTGTTGATGCACTTTGCACTTTGTCCTTTTCCTCTGCACTCATCTCACTCTGATGAATTATTTCTCCAATTACGTGTTTAGCATCGGCTCCTTGGTGGTGGTGAGGCAGGGGCTGTGCATGTCTTCTTGTGGGGGATTCCCAGAGCTAACATGAATAGGAACTAGCATGTATCCTGTGCTCCCTGTGGGCCAGGTGTTACTCTAAGTGTGTTTTATTTATCAATCCATTCAGACTGCCCAGGATCTCCAATAGGTGGACTCTGCTCTTATTCCCACTTTACAGGTGAGGAGGTTGAGGCTGAGAAAGTCTTGAAATTACACAACTGGAAAATGGAGGGGCTGAGACTTGCATTCAGTCTGGCTCTCTTGAGTGACTCTTTGTGACACAACTTTGCCTCTTGATAAGTCACTGGTGAAAAGTGAGCCAAGCAAATTAGACATTTTGTTCCTCACCTAGTAGGAAAGGGAGGCGGCTAAAGGGAAGATAATGAAAACCTGGCGGTGTCACTGTGGGAAAGGGCGTGGACTGTCTGCAGCAGTGGCGGCCTTCCTCTGTGTCCAGGTGAGCGTGCAGAGCTTGCCTGGGTGTTACTTTACAGCTGGGCTTTCCTCTGGACACGTGCTGCAGCCTGTGGTAGGGCAAGGGCACGCTGAGCTCTGGGTTGCAGGTTGGGGGTTCACGCAGAGGTTCTTGGGGGTCAGGGCAGCATCCTGAATGGTAATTTGAGCCAGGATCAACAGATCAGGCTCTGGTTTGGCACTTTCTGACCTTATGACCTTATGATCTTATGACATGGTCATATGGCCTTATTTAGGCCTTGATTTTCTTATGTACAAAATGAGGAGAAGACGTCCTATGCTGCAGTGTTGTGGTAGCGATCAGAGCAAATTCATCTGAAGGGCTGGCCTGCCACAGAAGCTTAGCAAATTGGCCCTTGCTCTCTTTTCTGAGAAGTTTTTCCCCATGGGGCTCCATGAGAACAATATCTGGTCCAGGATATTTCAGACATGCCTGAAGAAGCCACACCTCCTCCTGTTTCACTGTGTGCTATGCCCCTCCCTGCCTGACCCTAGCAAGTGTTTGCAGCTCCAACCAGACAGTACTTAGGCCACACTATCCGCTGTCTGCTGTGTGCTTTGAGCCCATTTCTGCGTTGTCCTGAGGCGTGTGTCTGAGTGTGTGTTGGGAAAAGAGTCCACACCATGTGTCTTTCTGTGGGAGCGAGCACATTTCCAGTGTGTCTGCTGATGGGAATTTATATGTGTAGATACGCCTTTATATATATGTATGTAACACTCAAATGACAACCTTCAGTCCCTGTGATTGAGATGTGTTTCTTTTGTGATGATAACGAAAAATAAAAAGGTGACCGTGGAGCCAAGTTGATTAATTCTTTGGAGTGTAAAGATCATGATGTTTAACAAACCCAGGAGCCAAATGGGTTGTAAAGAACTAAAAGAAAGAACAGAGCATATCCAGATAAATGTCAGAAGATGTAAAAACTATGTATATATAAATATATATGAGTATAAATATATAAATAAATATAACATATAAACATGCAATATATGCATATTATAAATGCATATATTATACATATAATATGTACCTATGTAATACATATATCATACATATACATATGACATATGTATATATATACATACATGTATATACGTATACTATTATATATGTATATAAACATATTATACATATAAATATATTTATATATTATAAAATATAAATAATATAAAATATAAATGTAGATAACAATATGTATAAATATATGTAAATGTAAATATATAAATATATAATATATAACTATATAATATAAATATATATAATTTATTTAAACATATATATATATATAAAATTTATATAACCAATTGTGCAAGTTCATAGTAGAAGGAGAAGGGAGAAGAGGCTGAATTACTCTTAGGGGACAAAGCCCGAGAGGTCTGGCTGACTGCAAGCTCAGTCTGACTGAAAGACTGCAGGGTTAAGGTGAAGCTTTGTCTTCTCTTCCCCCTGGGCTTCCTCCATCCAGGCCAATACAGCAATGCTGAAGTTACAGAATTCCTGACATGGTGCTTTCCTTCCTAGATCATTTTCTCTTGACAAAGAAATGGTTTTGTGCTCACAGTTCCAAAGTAAGACATCTTGAAATATTTTCAGTCCCTGGGAAAGCCACGATGTTCCCAAATCAACAATGTAATCATTGACTGCAGTAATAAAGGTGTGTGTTCAGACCTTGGAAGGGACAGTCCTTCTGTCCTCTGCACTGGTCAAGCACATCTAGAAAGTGACTCTCAGCTCTGGATGCCAGAGAAATACATTGTTCAGCTTGGGTGAATGAAAAGGAGTCAAGGAAATCAAGAAAACACATGTTGGGAGACAATTCTCCATGCATCTCCTGAATTTGTGCTCATCTTTTGAACAAGAGGCAGTGCTTTGTTGTGGACCAACTTTTGAAAGATATAATATATTTGCAACAGCTTTTGAAGATGGGGACAGAGTGTCACTCTAGGGAAGATTTGTTTCCCAACCAGGATAATAAAGATGATATCTCCCTCTTGGAGAATCCTGGGCAAGCTTTCTAGCAGCTCCCTTATAATATTGGGGGTCTCTTGAACTCAAGTTTCCTCAGCTGTGTCATAAACTCACTGTATTCATAGAATTCACCTTGGCCTACCTCCACCTTGCCTGCTTTGGGATTTGGAGAGCAAGAAGAACTAATGCAAACTTGAAGCTCATGCTTCTTTCTGTGTTATGATTAACAAAGTCCTTTTCTTTGACCCAGGAGTCTTGTGTCTTTGGCCAGCATCTATGAAACTGAAAGGTTGTATTGTTAGCTTGAAAACAGGGTGGAATCTCAGAGTTTTGCAATTCTTGACAATGAGAAGCATCAGAATATACTATGATGAGTTGATGGAAGGGATGAGAGAAGAGTCATAGAACAGTTGGGACTGTTAGACTTCTGTGTAACCTCAGAGAACGGCACTAGGACTATTGGACAGAAATTTCATGGTGAATGATTTGGTAAAACTCAAGGGAATACTATTAATATGTAGAGTTGTGGGGTGGAATTTTGAGATGTTTTGTGGGTAGTGAGTACTCATCAGTACTTGCTGGACATCCTTTAGAAAGGAATTTTTGATGGTGTCTTAGCGTGAAATAACCCCTGAGACCCTTAGTGTTATGTGGTTTTGAAAATTGAAAAATTGATGATATTCCTACTGTTTGGATGTTTGTCAGCTGATAGACACCCTTCTGGACCATTGGTTTCAGATCATGATGCTCTAGGAAGCTAGGTAGGTGCCTGTCATAAATTCCATGACCTTGGATCAGCACCATTGGCTTGCTGTGAAGGACACCACTGGCTTGGACAGAAGGCAGCATGGGAAAACGAGGGTGGCACAGGCAGATAATAGCAGTAACTCCTCCATGAACGGGACCAGATCTTTGCCTCCTCACTCAGATTAGTTTGCTTTCCTATTTTTTATCATCATCAGAAAATACAAATTGAGTGTGTAGTGTGTGGTATTTGCAAGCAGAATGAATGAAATACAAATTTTAATCTTTGATTTTTATTTGTACATATTTTAATTCTTTCATTTCACAAACTGTTGCTGAAAACCTACATTGCACTAAAATGCAAAGGTTAATACAACATAGTTCTTGCCTTAAGTAATCTATAATTTATTTAAGAAAACATGGGAAAATATCTAAAATACAAGGGTACATTATGAGTGTATGATGGGAAACAAATTCATGAGACCTGTATGTTCAGACATTCCCCTTTCCCCAGAACTCAAGAGGATCTCTCCCTCAATGGGCATAGCGATGTGGTCTCTACCCTAATCCCCCATGCTGCCCCTGAAATAAAGGAAGAAAGCAAGGCTAAGGCTGGGTAATGAAGAGTTTTCTAGGGAGGAGTTAAAGAGTGTGCTGCTGGAGTATCTTTGGGGTTGGAAAGAAATTGAAAAAGAGAGTTTTGATAAATATTACTGTAAACTATGCATTTGATGCATAGAAACCTTTTGATGCCCCTTTCTTACCTTTTGTTGCCTTAAGAGAGCCAGAGTTGGCCGAAGGCATGCAGTGATGGTGTGACCTTCTTCTCTTCGTTGGAAGTGTTATATCTGCAGACTAAAGTCCTGTAGCTCCTTCTTTGAGTGTCTCCAGCTGCAACCCTGGCTGTTAGAATCCTTGCATCCTGAGACTTGGCTGAAGTTGCTTATCTGTTTCAGGAGATTTTGGGCTGAGACAATGGGACCTTCTAGATATACAATCATGTCGTCTGCAAATAGAGACAATTTGACTTCCTCCTTTCCTATTTGAATACCCTTTATTTCTTTTTCTTGCCTGATTGCTCTGACTAGAACTTCCATTACTATATTGAATAGAAGTGGCGAGAGAGGGCATCCTTGTCTAGTGCCAGATTTCAAAGGGAATGCCCATTCAGTATGATATTGGCTGTTGGTTTGTCGTAAATAGCTTTTATTATTTTGAGATACGTTCCATCAATACCTAGTTTATTGAGGGTTTTTAGCACAAAGGGATGTTGAATTTTGTCAAAGGCCTTCTCTGCATCGATTGAGATAATCATGTGGTTTTTGTCTTTGGTTCTGTTTATGTGGTGAATTATGTTTACAGACTTGCGTATGTTGAACCAACCTTGCATCCCTGGGATGAATCCTACTTGATTATGGTGGATAAGCTTTTTGATGTGCTGTTGCAATCGGCTTGCCAGTATTTTATTGAAGATTTTTGCATCTATGTTCATCATGGATATTGGCCTGAAGTTTTCTTTTCTTGTTGAGTCTCTGCCGGATTTTGGTATCAGGATGATGTTGGTCTCATAAAATGATTTGGGAAGGATTCCCTCTTTTTGGATTACTTGGAATAGTTTCAGAAGGAATGGTACCAGTTCCTCTTTGTATGTCTGGTAGAATTCAGCTGTGAACCCATCTGGACCTACAGAAGTTATAGCTAAGTAGGATTGTGATAGATGGAAGGAAGTTTGCTAAACAAATCAGAAAGAAAAGCTTCTAGATCAAGGGAATGGCACATGTAAGGGGACAGAGAAACAAAGAAAAAGTGAAAGAAGCTCTAAGTAGTTCAATAAGGAGGAGGTGTGGAATGGAGTTTGAAGTTCTAGGGTCAGAGTCATGGGAGGGGAGCCAAGAGAAAGTCCCTCAAAGGCTTTGGCTATTAGGGCCCTAAACAAGTCTCAGACAAGGTTGGGCTGGGTGAGTGTTGCATTTTGAAAGTCCACACCATTGCACTGAGTAAGATGAGTGAGCAAGTTAAGATTAGGGATGGAGACTCTTATATTATTTCAGGCAGCAAGACTCAGATTCAAGGCAATAGAAATAAGGACATATACAAGAGAGGAGCTCAAAGAGAAATTTTAGGTGTAAAGAGAAGGGAGAAGGGTCAGATTTCCAGTTTCCAGCCAAAGAAGGAAATTTGACTTATGTAGTAAGACACTGGAAAAATACATTAAACACAAATGTTCCTTTAATCAATGTGCAAAAATCACAAGCATTCCTATAAACCAGTAACAGACTTAAAGAGAGCCAAATCAAGAACGAACTGCCATTCACAATTGCTACAAAGAGAATAAAATATCTAGGAATACAACTAACAAGGAACGTAAAGGACCTCTTCAAGGAGAACTACAAACCACTGCTCAATGAAATAAGAGGGGACACAAACAGATGGAGAAACATTCCATGTTCATGGTTAGGAAGAATCAATATCGTGAAAATGGCCATACTGCCCAAAGTAATTTACAGATTCAACGCTATCCCCATCAAGCTACCAATGACCTTCTTCACAGAACTGGAAAAAACCATCTTTTTTTTTTTTATTGCATTTTAGGTTTTGGGGTACATGTGAAGAACATGCAAGATTGTTGCATAGGTACACACGTGGCAGTGTGATTTGCTGCCTTCCTCCCCTTCACCTATATCTGGCATTTCTCCCCATGCTATCTCTCCCCAACTCCCCACCCCCCGCTGACCCTCCCCTATTTCCGCTCAACAGACCCCAGTGTGTAGTGCTCCCCTCCCTGTGTCCATGTGTTCTCATTGTTCAACACCCGCCTATGAGTGAGAACATGTGGTGTTTGATTTTGTGTTCTTATGTCAGTTTGCTGAGAATGATGGTTTCCAGGTTCATCCATGTCACTACAAAGGATGCGAACTCATCGTTTTTGATGGCTGCATGATATTCCACGGTCTATATGTGCCACATTTTCCCTGTCCAGTCTATCATCGATGGGCATTTGGGTTGGTTCCAGGTCTTTGCTATTGTAAACTGTGCTGCAATGAACATTCGTGTGCATGTGTCCTTATAGTAGAACGATTTATAATCCTTTGGATATATACCCAGTAATGGGATTGCTGGGTCAAATGGTATTTCTATTTCTAGGTCCTTGAGGAATTGCCACACTGTCTTTCACAATGGTTGAACTAATTTACACTCCCACCAACAGTGTAAAAGTGTCCCTGTTTCTCCACATCCTCTCCAGCATCTGTTGTCTCCAGATTTCTTAATGATCGCCATTCTAACTGGTGTGAGATGGTATCTCAATGTAGTTTTGATTTGCATTTCTCTAATGACCAGTGATGATGAGCATTTTTTCATGTGTTTGTTGGCCTCACGTATGTCTTCTTTTGTAAAGTATCTGTTCATATCCTTTGCCCACTTTTGAATGGGCTTGTTTGTTTTTTTCTTGTAAATCTGTTTTAGTTCTTTGTAAATTCTGGATATCAGCCCTTTGTCAGATGGGTAAGCTGAAAAATATTTTTTCCCATTCTGTTGGTTGCCAGTTCACTCTAATGACTGTTTCTTTTGCCGTGCAGAAGCTGTGGAGGTTGATTAGGTCCCATTTGTCTATTTTGGCTTTTGTTGCCAGTGCGTTTGGTGTTTTGGTCATGAAGTCCTTGCCTACGCCTATGTCCTGAATGGTTTTGCCTAGATTTTCTTCTATGGTTTTTATGGTGTTAGGTCTTATGTTTAAGTCTTTAATCCTTCTGGAGTTAATTTTAGTGTAAGGTGTCAGGAAGGGGTACAGTTTCTGCTTTCTGCATATGGCTAGCCGGTTTTCCCAACACCATTTATTAAACAGGGAATCCTTTCCTCATTGCTTATTTTTGTCAGGTTTGTCAAAGATCGGATGGTTGTAGATATGTTGTGTTCCCTCCGAGGCCTCTGTTCTGTTCCATTGGTCTATATCTCTGTTTTGGTACCAGTACCATGCTGTTTTGATTACTGTAGCCTTGTAGTATAGTTTGATGTCTGGTAGTGTGATGCCTCCCGCTTTGTTCTTTTGGCTTAGAATTGACTTGGCTATGCGGGCTCTCTTTTTGTTCCATATGAAGTTTAAGGTGGTTTTTTCCAGTTCTGTGAAGAAGGTCATTTGTAGCTTGATGGGGATAGCGTTGAATCTGTAAATTACTTTGGGCAGTATGGCCATTTTCACGATATTGATTCTTCCTAACCATGAACATGGAATGTTTCTCCATCTGTTTGTGTCCTCTCTTATTTCTTTGAGCAGTGGTTTGTAGTTCTCCTTGAAGAGGTCCTTTACATTCCTTGTTAGTTGTATTCCTAGATATTTTATTCTCTTTGTAGCAATTGTGAATGGCAGTATGTTCTTGATTTGGCTCTCTTTAAGTCTGTTATTGGTTTATAGGAATGCTTGTGATTTTTGCACGTTGATTTTGTATCCTGAGACTTTGCTGAAGTTGCTTATCAGTTTCAGGAGATTTTGGGCTGAGACGATGGGTTTTCTAGATATACAATCATGTCATCTGCAAATAGAGACAATTTGACTTCCTCCTTTCCTATTTGAATACCCTTTATTTCTTTTTCTTGCCTGATTGCTCTGGCTACAACTTCCAGTACTATATTGAATAGAAGTGGCGAGAGAGGGCATCCTTGTCTAGTGCCAGATTTCAAAGGGAATGCTTCCAGTTTTTGCCCATTCAGTAAGTTATTGGCTGTTGGTTTGTCATAAATAGCTTTTATTATTTTGAGATACGTTCCATCAATACCTAGTTTATTGTGGGTTTTTAGCATAAAGGGCTGTTGAATTTTGTCAGAGGCCTTCTCTGCATCAATTGAGATAATCATGTGGTTTTTGTCTTTGGTTCTATTTATGTGGTGAATTACATTTATAGCCTTGCGTATGTTGAGCCAACCTTGCATCCTCGGGATGAATCCTACTTGATCATGGTGGATAAGCTTTTTGATGTGCTGTTGCAATCGGCTTGCCAGTATTTTATTGAAGATTTTTGCGTCTATGTTTATCATGGATATTGGCCTGAAGTTTTCTTTTCTTGTTGAGTCTCTGCCGGGTTTTGGTATCAGGATGATGTTCATATGGAACCAAAAGAGAGCCTGCATAGCCAAGTCAATTCTAAGCCAAAAGAACAAAGCAGGAGGCATCACACTACCTGACTTCATACCGTACTACAAGGCTACAGTAATCAAAACAGCATGGTACTGGTACCAAAAAAGAGATATAGACCAATGGAACAGAACAGAGGCCTCGGAGGCAACACAACATATCTACAACCACCTGATATTTGACAAACCTGACAAAAACAAGCAATGGGGAAAGGATTCCCTGTTTAATAAATGGTGTTGGGAAAACCGGCTAGCCATATGCAGAAAGCAGAAACTGTACCCCTTCCTGACACCTTACACTAAAATTAACTCCAGAAGGATTAAAGACTTAAACATAAGACCTAACACCATAAAAACCATAGAAGAAAATCTAGGCAAAACCATTCAGGACATAGGCGTAGGCAAGGACTTCATGACCAAAACACCAAACGCACTGGCAACAAAAGCCAAAATAGACAAATGGGATCTAATCAAACTCCACAGCTTCTGCACGGCAAAAGAAACAGTCATTAGAGTGAATTGGCAACCAACAGAATGGGAAAAAATTTTTTCAGCTTACCCATCTGACAAAGGGCTGATATCCAGAATTTACAAAGAACTAAAACAGATTTACAAGAAACAAACAAACAAGCCCATTCAAAAGTGGGTGAAGGATATGAACAGACACTTTTCAAAAGAAGACCTATATGAGGCCAACAAACATATGAAAAAATGCTCATCATCACTGGTCATTAGAGAAATGCAAATCAAAACTACATTGAGATACCATCTCACACCAGTTAGAATGGCGATCATTAAGAAATCTGGAGACAACAGATGCTGGAGAGGATGTGGAGAAATAGGAACACTTTTACACTGTTGGTGGGAGTGTAAATTAGTTCAATCATTGTGGAAGACAGTGTGGCAATTCCTCAAGGACCTAGAAATAGAAATACCATTTGACCCAGCAATCCCATTACTGGGTATATATCCAAAGGATTATAAATCGTTCTACTATAAGGACACATGCACACGAATGTTCATTGCAGCACAGTTTACAATAGCAAAGACCTGGAACCAACCCAAATGCCCATCGATGATAGACTGGACAGGGAAAATGTGGCACATATAGACCATGGAATGTCATGCAGCCATCAAAAACAATGAGTTCGCGTCCTTTGTAGTGACATGGATGAACCTGGAAACCATCATTCTCAGCAAACAGACACAAGAACACAAAATCAAACACCACATGTTCTCACTCATAGGCGGGTGTTGAACAATGAGAACACATGGACACAGGGAGGGGAGCACTACACACTGGGGTCTGTTGAGCGGAAATAGGGGAGGGTCAGCGGGGGGTGGGGAGTTGGGGAGAGATAGCACGGGGAGAAATGCCAGATATAGGTGAAGGGGAGGAAGGCAACAAATCACACTGCCACGTATGCACCTATGCAACAATCTTGCATGTTCTTCACATGTACCCCAAAACCTAAAATGCAATAAAAAAAATAATAATAATAAAAAATCCTTGCATCCTGTTTCACTCATAGGAAGTTTCAAGTCCTTGCATCTAGGGCTATTTTCTACGTGACAAAGATAGAATTGCAGAGTCATGTAAATGAATAAAATATTTATGATGAACCTGGGAAGTTAGTTTAATCACACATATCTTTTTCCTCTTGTGTATTAATTAATCCTGATAAATCCCCCTAACTCTTTTTCTTCTACCATATCAATATTGCTTGGAAAATACATATATGTGGAAGACCAGTGAAGGTCCTGTTTCAGGATCATCTTAAATGAATAAGCCCTAAAAATTTTAGGTGGAGTCATGAGTGCAGCAGACCCATCATCAGAAAATATAATTATGATGATTTCATGATAAACATCCATTTTTGTGTACTTGAAAACTGCCTGAGCTCACTCTATTTGGTCACTGAGACCTACTCTGCTATTACAGAAATCCAGCAGGATGAGTCAGGCTTGCATCCATTAGAACAGAACTCTAAGCTCTAACATCAGCACCTCCTAAGTCATTACCAAATTGTGTCGCTATTTCATGCTAAAGGATGAGGACACAATGGGGGAGGTGTTGGGCATTATGACTCCCTTTCACAGCTCTGGCAACTAGGATAAATCTTTTTCTGTAGTTAGAAAATGGGGTTCACCCCGAAGATGAAGAAAATCAACACCAACACAATCTATTTACCACTGCGATGAACTGCTGCATCTTTGTATTTTCTTCTCATTTACTCTAATCAAATTTCCCATGATTTCCAAGTATTACTGATGTTGTTTCCTTATGGAAAGATGGTATTTTCCTCTGATGATTTAACTCTTTTTCCAGATGAAATATAATTTCTGACATCTATTTCTAAGGAAAAATAGTCTAATTCGGGAAGCAAATATGAATTGTGATGGGAATATCTTGAGGAGACGGTAACATGGTCCCTTCTGATTTCTCCAAGTATGGTGGAGAGGTGTGGGGGTGTGGGAGGGCAAGGTGTGCATCTATAGTAGCACAGCCAGAGACGTGCAGGCATGGAGTGGATGATGGCAGAAGCAACAGAAGGGAGAAGCAAGGTGAGGACACACAGGGCTTTCTATACCAGTGGTTCTCAACCCAGGCTGCTCATGCAAACCTCCTGGGGAGATTTTTAAAAATACCATTGCCAAGTCCTACTTCAGAATAATGTATTTTTTTAAATAATTTATGCCTTTGAGTGAATTAATTCAATTAGATTGCTTTCCTTCTCAACTCTAGTTGAGACCATGGAATAAACGAAAGTTTTGTTTGGGGGACTTAATTAACCTTGGAGCATGGATTAATTAATTAATTAGGCAACCACTCACGTGTTATTTTTCCCAGCATTGTGCTAGAATGAGGAGCTAAGAAAGTCCTTACTTCCTACTGTGAAGAACTCACTCACTGGGGTCAGGGGACAGGGCTATATGCAGGTAGAGATGTTTTACAGTATGTACTGCCCTGGCATCAGAAATTTCTCTTGTCAAGAGAAAGCCCCAATTCCTTTGAGCATGTTGCCTTTACTTTCACACCTCTGGCTCTTATGATGACCCTTAAACCCTAACCATCACCCTTGGGTCTTGCAGGGCTGTGTCTTCTGGCGAGGACTGAGTGGAGCAAAGCAAACAAGGGTCTTTCTGGGATGTTGTGTTCTGAAGGGGTGATATGGTCAATCCAAGGAACACAATAGACACAGCTACCAAGCTTTGGCATCAAGACTGGAAGAGGGACAGAACTGGTGAACCAGTGAATGGGATGACTGGCACTGGCAGGCTAAAGGGAGCCCAGAGATGTCCTGAGAGGGTTGCTTTTATAGTTTATCCTAACAGCTGACATGGACTTGTCAGATACATTTAAAGGGCTAAAATACAACAGGTGCTGATTGCTATGAGTATAACATTCTTTAAGAAATGCATTCTGTGTTAGTAAAGAAAGCAAAGTGGGAATCAAAGATACTTGGCTTCCTAGAGAAATGGTGACTTTGTTGATGCTTTTCTTTTGCTCCACTGAGTAAACAATTATGAGGTACCAACATGATATGACTCTTTGACTTTTTTGGTCATAGACTAGGAAAGGAGAATTTTTATTGTTTCATTTATGACTGAAAATATTTCAAGAAATTCTAATCTACTTTTCTGCCTTGGTAATGGAGGCTAGTGGAGATAATGGAATATTTGTTTCCCTGAACCTCAGTGGCCTCACATTTTAATGTTTTAATCACACTTATCTTTTTGTTATTTACTAATTACATCATGTATGAAACTTACCTCTCCAAGGAGTCTGTGAACTCTTAGGGAAGCAGAATGTATTTCCTGCATCTTGGCATCCCCTACAAAGCCTACCTCATTGGCTTGAACATTAGCAGTGACCTATAAAGACCACTGCTTTCTTGGGCTGTTTTAATTTTCTAATATGTGAGGGATGTTTGTCTCATAAGGGTTGGTGATCAAGGAAAGAAGCGGGAGTTAATGGAGCTGGAAGCCATTATCCTCACCAAACACACACAGAAACAGAAAACCAAACACCGCATGTTCTCACTTATAAGTGGGAGCTGAACAATGAGAACACATGGACACAGAGAGGGGAACAACACACACTGGGGCCTCTCAGGGGGTTAGGTTGGGGGAGGGAGAGCATCAGGAAAGATAGCTAAATGCATACTGGGCTTAATACCTAGGTAACAGGTTAATAGGTGCATCAAACCACCATGGTACATGTTTACGTGTGTAACAGAACTGCACATCTTGTACATGCACTCCACAACTTTAAAGTTAAAAAAATAGAAATAGCAACACATTAAAAATGTGAATTCCGGGCCGGGCATGGTGGCTCATGCCTGTAATCCCAGCACTTTGGTAGGCTGAGCTGGGTGGATCACGAGGTCAAGAGATCGAGACCATCCTAGTCAACATGGTGAAACCCCGTCTCTACTAAAAATACAAAAAATTAGCTGGGCATGGTGGTGCATGCCTGTAATCCCAGCTACTCAGGAGGCTGAGGCAGGAGAATTGCCTGAACCCAGGAGGTGGAGGTAGCGGTGAGCCGAGATCGCGCCATTGCACTCCAGCCTGGGTAACGAGAGCAAAACTCCATCTCAAAAAAAAAAAAAAAAAAAAAGTGAATTCCTTGTCAAGGCATAAGGAGAGCCTCTTAAAGTGAGTCTATTCACTGACCATATGTGAGCCTTCCTCCCTTCTGAATGCCAGTCTCTGCACTCTGAAGAGAAAGGGCCACCTGAGTGCTCCTTTATTTGATGGAGGCATACTGCCATTTTTGGAGACCAGTCATCATGCAGTTATGACCCAGGTAGCTCACTTGCTGTGTGAGGAGAGGTTCAACTGCTCCTTTTCCCTCACTGCCTGGTGTGTACCCTTGGTCGCAAAGGTTGGATTTGAAAGTTAAGAAGTCTAGACTTGGGAATCTGCATGAGGCAAAGGGGTTGGGAAGGGGTAAGATTTCTTTTATAGGAAATATTTTCGTAAAACATAAACTAAGTATTTTGGCTAAATGTTCTTTTTCTGCTGAAGGGAGATGGGATATCACCACCATCCACAAGTGTAATGATTTTAGAACTAATCCATATCACAGGCCATATTGTGCAGGGCCCATGAAGGGCAAACTATGTGGGTACACCACACACTCACACCCTCCTGCAACTTACGCACATCTTCTCTCTAGAGTGAGTATGGCTGATTTATCTTTGGGGCATAGGCAAGAATCATACTGTGGTTTGGACTTCCCTAAAATCTGTTTGCCTTTCCCTGAAAGAAGGTTTTAGCTGTTTAATTTACCTTTGTTTACTTGCAATGTTGTGCTTGAACTTTGCTTGCATGCCTATAGGGTGGGAGGCTGTGGAAAACGTGTGCCTTCTAACTAAATCCAAAAGCAAAATCATATCAACTAAGCCCTGGACAGCTAGGGGCCACCTTTTACTCCAAGAAGCAAGTTAGGGTGGAAAAGAAAGCTCTTTCTAACCTTGAAAAGATGGGGAAAATATTTAGAAGTGAAAACTCATAAGGCAAAAATCTTGTACCCAAAAATGTGAGAAAAATTCTAGCAGAATATTATAAGAAAATTTACTTCTGCATTAGTTCCATTTCAAATTATTATGTATCCTTCACAGCATTGACTCCTACTTTTAGTTTTTGTTAAATCAAGACTATGCTTTGTTCCCATCTCATGTGTGTGATGTAAATTGGGGTTTTTGGCACAAGACAGGGATGCCCTCTCTCACCACTCCTATTCAACATAATATTCAAAGTTCTGGCCAGGGGAATCAGGCAAGAGAAAGAAATAAAGCATATTCAAACAGGAAGAAAGGAACTCAAATTGTCTCTGTTTGCAGATGACATGATCCTATATTTAGAAAAACCCATCGTCTCAGCCCAAAAGCTTTTTAAGAGGATAAGCAACTTCAGCAAAGTCGCAGGATATAAAATCAATGTGCAAAAGTCACAAGCATTCCCTATATAACAACAACAGACAAGCAAGAGCCAAATCATGAATGAACTCTCATTCACAATTGCTACAAAGAGAATAAAATATCTAGGAATACAGCTAACAAGGGAAGTGAAGGACCTCTTCAAGGAGAACTACAAACCACTGCTCAAGGAAATCAGAGAGGACACAAACAAATGGAAAAAAACATTCCATGCTCAAGAATAGGAAGAATCAATATGTGAAAATGGCCATACTGCCCAAAGTAATGTATAATTTTAATGCTATTCCCATTAAACTGCCATTGACATTCTTCAAAGAATTAGAAAAAATGATTTGAAAATTCATATGGAACCGAAAATAGTCTGAATAGCTAAAACAATCTTAATCAAAAAGAACAAAGCTGGAAGCATCATGCTACCTGACTTCAAACTATACTACAAGGCTACAGTAACCAAAACAGCATGGTACTGGTACAAAAATCGACACATAGATCAATGGAACAGAGTAGAGATGTCAGAAATAAGACTGCACACCTAAAGCCATCTCATCTTTGACAAACCTGACAAAAACAAGCAATGGGAAAAGTATTCCCTATTTAATAAATGGTATGAGAAGAAGTGGCTAGCCATAAAATTAACTCAAGATGGATTAATGACTTAAATGTAAAACCCAAAACTATAAAAACCCTAGAAGAAAATCTAAGCATTAGTATTCGGGACCTAGGCACAGACAAAGATTTCATGATGAAAACATCAAAAGTAATTGCAACAAAAGCAAAAGTTGATGAATGGGATCTAATTAAATTAAAGAGCTATGACACAGCAAAAGAAACTATCATCAGAGTGAACTGACAACCTACAGAATGGGAGAAAATTTTTGCAATCCATCCATCTGACAAAGGTCTAATATTCAGAGTCTACAAGGAACTTAAACAAATTTACAAGAAACAAACAACTCCATTAAAAAGTGGGAAAAGGAAATGAACAGACACTTCTCAAAAGAAGACATTTATGTGGCCAAAAAACATATGAAAAAAATTCATCATCACTGGTCGTTAGAGAAATGCAAATCAAAACAACAATGAGATATCATCTCACGCCAGTTAGAATGGTGATGATTAAAAAGTCAGGAAACAACAGATGCTGGTGAGGCTGCAGAAAAATAGGAACACTTTTATACTGTTGATGGGAATATAAATTAGTTTAACTATTGTGGAAGACAGTGTGGTGATTCCTCAAGGATCTAGAACAAGAAATACCATTTGACTTAGCAATCCCAATACAGGGTATATACCCAAAGGAATATAAATCATTCTACTATGAAGATACATGCATGTGTATGTTCACTGTAGCACTATTCATAATAGCAAAGACATGGAATCAACCCAAATGCCCATCAATAATAGACTGGATGAAGAAAATGTGGTACATATATACCATGTAATACTATGCAGCCATAAAAAGGAAAGAGATCATTTCCTTTGCAGGCACATGGATAGAGCAGGAAATCATGATCCTCAGCAAATTAACATAGGAACAGAAAACCAAACACAGCATGTTCTCACTTTTAAGTGGGAGCTCAACAATGTGAACCCATAGACACAGGGAGGGGAACAACACACACTGGGGCCTATTGAGAGAAGCAAGAGGAAGGAGAGCTTCAGGAAAAATAGCTAATGCATGTGGGGCTTAATACTTAGGTGATGGGTTGATCTGTGCAGCAGATCACCATGGCACATGTTTACCTATGTAACAAACCTGCACATCCTGCACATGTACCCTGGAACTTAAAAATAAATAATTGGTGTTTTCAATTATATTAAATGGATATTTATTGTGGTAAAAGGAAAGGGGCTATCAAGATAATCTTAGAAACATTCAAAAGGGTTGGCTCTTCTTTCTCAATAGGAGTACTTATAGAATAACCTTCTAGATTAATAAAAAAGTTATTTGCTCTTTCCTAAAATATTACAAAGAGTTGATTCTTTATGACAGTACAGTTGACGTCACAAAGAGATTATCTAATGATTGGAATATACAGAAAGAAAAATTAGAATATAAAGAAAAATAGGTTTGGGGGTTTCCATATGTAGAAATTATTGGAAAGATTAAATCTAGTTTCTGAGCGCATATAAATATCAACATACACAGCAACCATTGATAAAATATCTTATGTTTTATGGGTTTGGTATAATGCCCAGCAAACCAAATGTGCTTAATAAATTTTAAGTGGTGTCAACAATATTCCCTTGCAGCTGACAAAGAGTTAATGTTACCGCTTTGGGAAACCTTATTAACCCTTTATGGTGATTTCATCGAGTGTAGAGGGAAAATGCTTACTGGGCATCAGTGGTGTGGTTGAAATAACGTTTCCCCCCACGGTGAATAGATGTCTGTCTCTCATTGAGATAATCGATTCTAATATTATTAAGTACAGGCCCAATAAATCTGCTCTTATATTTTTCTGATACAAATACAATATACCTACCACTGCTCAATATCTTTCATATGTGAAGTAATAAAACTGATTCAATATGAAATCTTGTACTTTACATGTAAATTGGATTGCTATGGGCCATTAGACTTTTTACATAAACAATATATTTTGTTTAAAAGAAAAAAACTGTGTTCAGTTTAACATTCGGAAAGTTCATAATGTGGGAAATCACATTAGCAGACTAAATGGTGTCGGCAAGGAATCTGCGGCATGGCCAACAGAGACATTGAGGGAAAAGGAGCCTTAACTTCCAGCAGAGCAACTTTTGCTCCCATGGGTGGTTTTAACAAGATGGCTGCCAACAGGTGAAAGCTCACTAATGTCAGGTGTAATTAAAAACCTTAATTCCAGAATCCTCCTCTAAAGCATTCACAGTGTACCATGCCCAGGGGCTGAAGCAGAGAAGCAGAACCAAGGTAGCAAATTATTTGCCTCTCTGAGAAGGCGGCAATTGCTACACAGAAAGGTGATGACATATTGAGGCCAAATCTGGCAATGCAATATGATGTCACAGTACCCAATTTTGATATCAGATAATAGCCTTCATTCTGGCAGGTCAGTATCTTCTTCCTTGGCTTATTTATCTCCATTATGCACACAATCTGCAAAACCGGAATTCAGGAGACAAACCTTGCCCAGATGCACTGCACTATTTGCATCTCGGCCTCTTTTGTAACACAGATCCTAGTGCTCTGCCACAGCTGTCAGAGTAATGACTTTTTTCCCCCTTTTTATCTGGGTTGGCTTTATTCCCAGATTCCAAATGAAAGAGACAGCATTTTACTTGACCACCCCATTCCAACCGTTAAACACTGTGCCTTCAGGCTCCGATGCTCTAATGGTCGATTAAAGTTGATAACAGTCTGTCCAATTTCCATTTTTTAACATTCAGCTTGCTGAAATTGTAATATTGCGAAAATCCAAAGTCTTCAGGACCTGCCTGAGAATCTGTCTGGGTGTCAACACGTAGTAATAAACAAGGGGGAGAAAAGTATTGCCAACAGGCCTTCACATTTGTAGAGCTTGGGTTAGCTGTGTGGCCTAGCCAAGTTTGCGTAGAGTCGAAGTGGATGATAGATCAACGAGTCCATCAGTCAGGATGTGGAATGCAGCCACTCACAGTGTGCTTTACACTGCAGAAGGCAAACATCTTCCAAAACTCATTGAACCACTGGACAGCATATACGTGTCCTTCCTCACCTGCCTTACCAAGCCCTCAGTCCTTCTTGCTCTTATTAGAGATCCTTCCTTAACCTGTTTGGCAGACACACAATTCACAGCTCCTAGACTTTGTTGTTAGGGTCAAAGGGTCACAGGGATGCAAATCTACTTGAAATATTGTTGAAAATCTGATTTATCAGTGGACTGGACTAAAATAGTTTGACAGAATCTCTTTTTTCAAACCAACAGTGGTCTTCCTTGGATCTTAAAAAAGCAGAACTAAACCCAGAGATTCTGAGATGGATTTGTAGACCAGTAGAATTCTGAGATAAGCAGTTTGATTCCAGTCTTCTAAGTAATGGAAAAAAAAAAAATTCACCATGAGCCATACTCCCTCTATTTGTAGTATGCAGGCTACTCAGTTCCTTTCATTGTGCTAGTCAGCTTGCCTTTCTTAGCCACGCTTGAATTCGTTCTCTGAACGTGAATGATCTCCCAGAGTTCTCATCTTTGGTAGGCTAGTCTCATCTTTTTCAATCAATTGCTCAGCTCCAGGATGCTTTTTTTCATGTTGGGGAAGCAATTGCCCATTTTCAGAGTCTTTGCTGCTAAAGTAAGTGCAGATGAGTCCTTCAGACTCTGCCAAATTTATCACTGCCGATAAATATGACAGTTCTGGGAATGTGGCTTCAATCTCCTCTTCTAGCTGGGCTGAAATGAAGACTGGGAATTTGAAGGGCCAAATGTTTAGTCCTCTATGTTATTACCATATCACAGAGGCTGTGCTTACTTTTTTTTTTTTTTAAAGACAAGCAATCTTTATATCCACTTCTTTTAGACAAAAATCTTTACATCTAAAACAGATATCGTTGCTTACAAAACAAGTTTCACTCCTCCTCTGTCCAGCAACTTGAACTCTAACTCCCACCCGTTTCATCTCTGTCCCGGGGGCCTTCTTTTCAAGGGAAGGGGCATTGATAGTTTCTTATAAGCAGCTAGATAAGAACATAAAGAAATTCGACATCAAAAATTTGAAATAAAAAAAGATAGGACTCCAGGATTTTTCTCTCTCCTAGTTTTGAACTGTGATGATAGTAGAAAGTCTGCCCCAAGTTTATAAGCACTGATATTTATTTTTATTATTCTTTTTATTCCTGCTGTTGAAGATGCTAGTGCTTGATGTTTATTGCTGGAATGTTTGTAAATTCCTGGAAGCTCATACGTCAGACAATGTGTGCAACTTAAAGAGAAGAGAAAGACTCCATCTTCTGGGGCTGTCTTCATTTCCTAGAACTATCTATCGATATTTGCCTGGTAGAAGCTTTAGGTCACAAACTTTCTGCCTCAAAAATCTGTCTCTCTCTACATGTCTGCTGTAGTCACATTGATTTTCTTCTTCTCCTGAAACCCTTGAAAAAATCCTGATACTTTAGATAATAGTAACAATAGCAGTTAACACTTATATAACACTTTGTCGTGTGCCAGATACTCTTCTAAACATATTACGAGGATTAAGTCATTTAATCCTTATGACACTCTGAGGCGGGTACCATTATTTTCCCCATAACATAGATGAAGAAATGGGTTTGCACAGATCTATTGCAGAGATTGGTTATGTAATTTGTCCAAGGTCACATAGCTAGTGAATGCTGAAGATGAAATTTAAACCCAGGAAGGCTTGAGGGGAGAGTCTTCTCTTTAAGACTCTCCGTTGGTAAACTTATGAAGACCTTCCGTTTTCTTGGCCTTCGGGCCTTCTGCCTTGCTGTGTCCTCAAGTATCTCCTTTCTCCTCCCTCTCTACATGGTATTTTATTTTGATTGATTGCTCAGACCTCTTATCAACAGGAGCCCATACCCTGCAGTCACAGTTGCAACTGAAACCCTGTCCAGGCCTTATCCTCAATTAAGAGCCCATTTCCACTCCAACTGGATGTCCGGGAAGAGGTGGGATTCAGAGCCTGGTGTTGGAATTATCACATGATGCTTGGGTCTTCCGTGTGCCTCTGAGTTGTAGCATTTCCCCAGTTTCTGTTGGGTGTGCTCATTCGTGAGGCTTTCTGATGATCCCTCCTCATGCCTGATAAGATGTAGACCCTGGTTACAGTGTAAGCTTTGTGGTCTGTGACTTTAGAAAGATCAAAAGCCTCTGATCTAGATCCGTTGCCGAAGTGCATCCTATAGTTCTTTAAGGTAATGCTTAATAATGCAAGAGGAGTGGGAAAGAGAAATTACAGTAGGAGTTGGAAAGAAAATAGAAAATAATTAGAATAATAATAAGAAGAAAGCAGAAAAAAAAGAGTCTGTTATGCAACGTTTTCTAAATTGGATAATTTATAGGAAAGTGCTTGAAAGGCCTACAATGCACTCCAGTGGGAGGTGACATTATTATGATAATTGTTGGATTTGTTTTATTATTCTCACCTTAGGATTCTGGGTTCTGCCAAAGTCGAACATGGAAATAAATCAGTAGATGGCACAGAGTTCCTGAAGGCCGGGTGCTGTTGAGCAACCTGCAGGCAGGGACGCTGTCTTCTTGGGGCTGCTGCCTATCAAGTGAATGTCCTGAAGATCCAGGGAACAATCAGTTCAATCCTGAAGGAGCAATCAGAAGCTGAAGGAAGAAACCCATCTGCGCTGTAAACCAAAGAGGGGAGGGTGAATTCTCAAATCCAGGCCATGTACCATCAGTTTAAATGGAAGGGAAAAGATACAGGCCTCCTAAGCAGAACAATTCCAACCTGACAAAGGGCTTAGAGAGAATCAGAAACACTCTTGCAAATATAGCAGAGAAAGAGGCGAGACTGGAGAAAAAAAATAGGCCAAGTAATAAGTGCGAAAGGGGATTGAAGCTAGTAATGACTCAAAAACGGCTGAGCTGCCGAACCTATTTAAAAATCCTCTTAAAAACAGAAGCAGAGAAGAAAAGAATCATGGACAGAAGTGGCACAGGGATGACCTTGAAGAATAATTAAACCAAAACCAAGTGAGGGGCTATTTTGCAGCTTGTAACATAGAGAAATCAGTGTTGGATGGCAGGATTCCGAAGGCATTAAGGGAGCTTGTGCTCTCTAAGCTAATTAGTTCACACATTTACAGTTATTTTGGGGAAAAGTAATAGGGATCTAAGGATGCTAAGAAGAGAAGAGAATATAAAAGGTGGTTTCAATCTTGAACCACAACAGAAGGCTTACGGAAATGCAGTGCAACACGGCTGATGTCAACATGCGTTGGGGGATGTGAAGGAGGGACCCTGGCATCCAGAGGGTAATGGGATCATTGGCAAGAACCATGATTGATTTTTTTCAAGAACAAAGGAGGTCCAACAATTGATTTTTTTGTGTGTGCACAGGAGTTGGATGAATTTTAAAAGATAGCATAAATCTTTGAACTTTACTCACACATTTGGCATCAGGGTTCACATCATTTATTTCAAAGCTGAGGTAACTTGGCTATATGGGCCCTTTCCATATGGATCCAGAGTATCTAGAAAACTGCAGTAAAATACAAGGCAGTGGCAGTTTATCCTGCTCATGGCTGGATGGGAAGTAAATTATCCTGGTGGATGAAAGCTTCAGATGATTCTCAAACAGAGGATTCTGAAAGAGTCTCTGAGAATGTGAAATCCTGTACCATAAGCTTAGGAAACAGTAAGATGAGATTTGGCTGAGGGTGAAACTAGGTGCTGTCTTAGTAATGTCACTGGGCTTGAAAAGATTCTTGCCGTTGATAGATGACTGGATTACATGAATTCTTATGTTCCTTATGTATTTGATATTTTTTAACGCTAAGAATAGTGGTTGTCATAATTTTTGAAGAGTGGGAAGAAGGCAGGCTAACCAGAGGTTAAGTTGGAATCCCAGGGGAAGAGAAGATTTTCTGGGGTACTGAGGAATGCAGACCCTCTGATGATCTTCTTTCTTCATCTTATGCTGTGCCTCAGTTCCAACGCTAAATATACTGTTTCTATTGCCCCTGTCATCTTGGAGGCTTATCCTTTTAATGCCATTACCTATAACCCATCTGATTCATGCATATTCTGTTGTTATTCCCAACCTGAGCCTCACTTCATTTTAGGTCGAATGTCCCCTGTGAGAGTGCAGGGTACATAAAAACTTTATATAGAGTCCAAAAGAAATACATAATTTAGTACTTTTATGGCTTGATTTAGAAACCCTCATGGACAAAGCTGTATAAGTCCATAGGATTCTGAATGGGTAGAATGAGAAAGTGATCAGCTTTGATAAAATGAAAGACAGGCTGATAGATGACATAGAATGTTGTGACTCATAATCCTCCTGAAAGCCCTCTCCCTGTATGATGCCATTGCCCTGGAAGCTCCCAGGGCCAATTTCTTTTCCATTTTGCAGATGAGAATATGAAACACAAGTCAGGGGACTTCTGGTTTCAGCTCTTACACGTAAACAAGTAAAAAAGCTGAACACACTGAAAATCAATGACTTTCCTTGGGCCCATCAGAGAATTAGGTCATAGAACAAACCACCACTTTGAAATCTAGAGAAACAAAATGAATATCAAACAAAATCACAGCTGAAATCTGCTTACCTAGAAGAGAAGTCAGTTAAATGGTAATTTTGATGAATTGCTTGAGGCTGAGTGTGGACTAGTATCAAAATGAAAAACTCCTGGGGTCCACAGTCTTAGCAGGAGTCCTAAGCTTTTCTGGGTTTTGCCTCTGTCAACCCTACTAGATTCTCACAGTAGAGAGCTAAGAAAGATCTCTCTTTGGCTCTGGCAGGTAGGGATGAAAAGTCACCATTATGAAATAAATTCAAAGCATCTCCACAAAAAAAGATTACTTTCCAGGGATAAAGACTTTAGCAATGCCTTATCTCACCTGGAGGGAGGACATTTACTTGGCTTCAGACCCCTCTAGACTTTCTGTCTCACCTAAGTAGGGGGGAGTAGTTAAAAACACTTGTGAATGTCACAACCCAGGGACACAGAACCACTGAAAGACTGAGAGTTAATCATAAGATTGTGGAATGCTTCCCTTCCCTCACATCTTATTATTATACCAACAGGGCTCCAGTATAATCACAGTGGATTGCAGCTGAGAAAAACTACAAGATGCAAACTTCATCTAAGGTGGAGTTATTAGGGAAGCCCAAAGACAACAGAGGAGACAAAAACAAGGGCACTGGAAAAACTTAAAGTCTCTGCTATCTACAGCTACAGCTACAGCACACATGAAACACAATCACCTCTAAGCCAGATTAACATAAAACCCCACATTTGCCCATTTACCTCAGTTCCTATGGCCCCACACCTCACATCTGGCTGTCACCTAAACACCACAAGGCATGCTAAAAAGGAAGAAAAAAGAATCTAAAGAAACAAAGCAAGCATTATTAGAACCAGACTCAGACATGAAACAGATGTTGGAATTATCAGATAGGGGATTTAAAATACCTATAATTAATATGTTAAGGGTCCTAATATGAAAAGTAGACAATATGCAAGAATAGATTGGTACTATAAACAGAGAGATTAAAAACTCTGAGAAAGAATCAAAAGGCAGTACTATAAATCAAAAGTACTATAGCAAAAATGAAGAATAACTTGGTTTTTATTTTTTGTTTTATTTTTTTAAGTTCCAGGGTACACACACAGGATGTGCAGGTTTGTTGCATGGGTAAACATATGCCACAGTGGTTTGCTGCACCTATCAACCCATCACCTAGGTATTATTTGTATAAATTTATGGAGAACAAGTTTAATTTGGTTACATGCATAGATTACATAGTGGTGAAGTCAGGGATTTTAGGGTATTCTATATCTGGATGTCTGAATTTCTTGCTAGACTTGGGAAATTTGTATCATTTATTAAGTAGACTTTCAAAACTTTTTTTATTTTTCTTCCCCCTAAGAAATACTGATAAGTTTTAAGTTTATTTGATTTATGTAGACCCAAATGTCTCCAAGGCTGTATTCATTATTTTTTCTTTATTTTTGTCTGGCTGGATTAGTTCAAGACCTGTCTTGAAGTTCTGAAATTCTTTCTTCTGCTTGTTCTAGTCTATTGCTGAAGTTTTCAAATGTATTTTGTACTTCCTTCAATGAATTTTTCCAAAAATTTCTATTGTGTGTGTGTTTTAAGATATCTATCTCCTTGGTAAATTTCTCATTCATATCCTGAATTGATTTTTCTTTGTATTGGTTTTTGGATTTCTCTTGCATCTCATTACATTTTAAAAATCAATATTTTGATTTTTTTTCATGAGACAGCGTCTCACCCTGTTGCCCAGACTGGAGTGGAGTGGCATAATCATGACTCACTGCAACCTTTACCTCCTGGGCTCAAGAGATCCTCCCACTTCACCCTGGCGAGTAGCTAGGAATACAGGCATGCACCACCACACCCAGCTAGTTTTTGTATTTGTTTGTAGAGACAGGATTTTGGCATGTTGCCCAGGCTGATCTTGAACTCTTGAGCTCAATCCATCTGCCTGCCTCAGCCTCCCAAAGTGTTACGATTACAGACATGAGCCACGGTGCCAGGCCTATTTTGAATTCTTTATGTGACATTTTGAGGATTTCTTTTTGGCTAGGATCTAGTGATGAATGACTGTATTCCTTTGAGGGTGTCATACTACCTTGCTTTTTCATGTTTTTTGTTTCTTTATGTTGATATATGCACATATGGAGCAATAATCACTTCTCATTTTTGAATTTGCCTTGGTTGGGGGATTCTTTTTCTTAAAGATGTGACTGTAATGTTGGTTGGGTAGACAAATAGATAGTGTAAAAAAAAAATCCTACAGCTATTAAACAATTTAAATAATTAGTTAATAACCTCTCAAAAAAAGGCAACAGGACCAGATGGTTTCACTTGTGGGTTCTACCAAGCATTTAAGGAAAAAGTGATGCTAATTTTTCATAATCTCATCCATAAAAATAAGAGTAGTGGGAATGCTTTCTGAATCATTCTATTAGGCCAAGATTATCCTAATACCGAAACCAGATAAAGACATTATAAGAAAGCAAAAGTGCAGATCACATTAATATAGAAGCAACAATCCTGAATATTAATAAATTAAATCTAACATCATATGAGAAGAATTATACACTACAACCAAATAGAATTTATCCCAAGGCTGTCCCAACATTAGAAAATTAATCAATATAATCAACCATCTTAACAGATAGAAAAAGCAAAATCATGTGATAAATTGGTGCAGCGAAAGCATTTGGAAAAATCTGACAACCATTTATGGTAAAATCTCTCAGCAAAGTAGGATTAGAGGGGAACTTCTTCAATTTGATAAACAACAGCTATAAAACCCCTAGCTGACATTGTATTTAATGGTGAGAAACTGAATGCTTTCTCCCTAAAATCAGAAACAAGTCAAAGATATCTTCTCTCATCACTCCTATTCATCTTTGTATTAGAGTCTTACCTAGCGAAGTAAGAGAAGAAAAGAAGATAAAGTTATACATATTGGGCAGGAAGGAACACAGCTCTCTTTGCTTCCAGATGACAAGATTGTTTTATATAGAAATTCCTAAAGAATTGAAAACAAAACAAAAACCTCCTGAAACTAATACATGAGTATAGCAAGGTTGTAGGACATAAGGCTAATGCACACAAAATCAAATGCTGTCCAGGAGTCAACAATTGAAGTTTGAAATTTTAAAAATCAATTTGCTTGAAGTCAAATGCTTATGTGTAAATGTAACTGAATATGTACAAGACCTATATGTGGAAAACTATAATATTGATGAACAAAATCAAGGAAAATTAATAATTGGAAAGATATTCTGTGTTTATGAGTTGAAAACACAAATTTGGTGCAAATTAAAGAGAAGGCTGGGACTAAACTCTGTTTTCAGATTTTTAAACCAGAAAAGAATTTTAATTTGAGAAACTTTATTTTGATGCCTTATTAATAGGAACAATTTTAAACAATTCATCAATTAATTAACTGTCTAATTTGTTTATATCATTGCTATTGAAATGCAAAGCATTGCTCAGAGCAAAAAATTCATATAGTTTAAAAAGTGATGAAAAGTTTTTCTTCATTCTAAGAAGAAACTACAAATTATCAGTGTCTTGCCTGTGTTTCTAGAAATGTTCTAATCATACAGTCTTTCAGATGGTAAATCAGAGTTTGTGGCTAAAGAAGATAGAGAAAATGTGGACTGTTCCATTTGTGAGACCTTTATATACTATATATACTTGTGAGCTCTTTCTTCTTTGCATTGTTTTTAATTTTTAAAATAATACTATTTTTTATAGTTCACGAAAAGTATGAATTTTATAGTTAACATGTAAAGTTTCTGGTTTCATTTGTCCTCTGTGGCCTTTGGATAAATAATCCAAGAGTGAGATCGGGGTTGGTGAGATCTGACCTCTTCGTTTTGAGTGTGCATTGAGTATGAGTGTTTATGTGGAGTTTGGAAAGGAGAAAATATCTGGAAAAGAGAGAAAACAGAAAAGAGGAAAGTACTGTTTTTCTCCTTGTCTGTCTCCTGCTTTTCCAGGACTGCTCAGCGGTGTGCAAAGGAGTGTTCCCAGGCCTTAACATCTATCCTGCGGATATCACTATTTTGGAAGCCTGTTAGTAGCAGTAGTTAGACCCATACAAGTTCCCAAGCCTTTAAAACCTAGGACTGCAGTTTGGGACATGAACCTGTGTAATTGTCTATGATATGATTGTGGATGAGGAAGTTCTGCATCTTTTTCTTTTTCTTTTCTTTCTGGATGGAGTCTTGCTCTGTCACCAGGCTGGAGTGCAGTGGCGTGATCTTGACTCACTGCAAGTTCTGCCTCCCGGGTTCAAGCGATTTACCAGCCTCAGCCTCCCGAGTAGCTGAGACTACAGATGTGTGCTTCTATGCCTGGCTAAGCTTTGTATTTTTAGTAGAGATGGACTTTCACCATGTTGGCCAAGATGGTCTCCATCTCTTGACCTCATGATCCACCCGCCTCAGCCTCCCAAAGTGCTGGGATTACAGGCATGAGCCACCGCACCCGGCTAGCTCTGCATCTGTAAAAAGTTCTGCCTCTCTGCTCAGTCTCTTAGTCTCCTTCATTCAGTGACACCAGTGTGAAGTGAGAAGGGAAATGTGCAGAGAAATCTACCATGTTTTTGCACTCGTTATTTTCACCACTGATACCTGGCACTGACTAAAACCTATTCCATCTTCCTATTTTCCATGTTTCTAATTTCTTGCAAACCATCACAGATATTGCAGACTTTGGTAGGCAAATTGCATACCATGCTAATGAACATAACAAATCAGTCGAATGAGCAGGAGCTTGGTGTGCAAGAATAAGCATGGTGATAACATTGTTGCATGATCATTGCCTTGACTGGTGTTGTAAATGAGGACTTTCTCCTGGGGGTTCTGTGTGTTCTGAGGTTGATGTGAACATGAACCTGTCCTCTGGGCCATACCACCAGAATCACTGTGGGGCCGTTGGGTGTAGTGCCCTGGACTGAGGCTAGGGCTAAAGCTAGGCCTGGGACAAGGATTTGGAGAAGGAGAGAAATTGGAGAATGGCTTCCTGCTGCCCTTGAAGGCTTAAAATTTAGGAAAGGACACAGAACATTTGAACAATCTTATAAGAATTATCTTAGTGAAAATCAAATAATGCAATAGCCCAGAGTCCTTTGAATAGTGCGAGTCTTGCGGGAGTAGAGAGAAGCATTGGGGATGTGGCTGGAAGATAACACAAGGCACAGGAGTCTCCATGGTACCTTTTCATCTGTGATTGGCAAGCTGTCCTCAGTTCACTATCTCGAGGTTCCATGGAGCAAGGTCATGCTCTCAGATGCTCTGTTTCTGGAGGCTAGTCAGATGTGGCCACTAACTTTGCTCGGAATTAGCTCAAAACTTGATGCCCTGTCTGAGGTCCTTTGGCTTAGTGACATTTCCCGTAATGGGGCACTCCATGTCTATACAGTCATGTGCAACCCACTGACAGGAACTCCAGGGGGAATCTGGTGGTTCTGGCATTTACCCTAATAGGCTTGATAAACAGCATGTCTCTTCCTGGCATATCTTCTCCTTACTGGTTTTCATCTTTCCAGTGCTCTTCTTGTCTAGGAGAAGATAATGTAATTGTTATTGTTGTTTCACATCATTTCTCAGCAAAGTAATTGTTGTGTTTCCAGTGCCTTTAAAGAATACCTTAGATTGCTCTGAAATAGCATGATCTGAGACCAGCTGTCCATCAAATCTGTGGATGTGTGCAAGGGCAAGCTGGGTGAGTCAGTTGCCTCCCGTCACCAAATGAATCACCTGGAAACCTTATTAGGAGCTCTCCAGTGGCAGACTTAAATATATTTACTTGACATCATTTTGTTGTTCTGACTTCAGCTTGCTCATTTTGGAAAGCTGGAGGGTGGTGCTGGGCGCTACTGTCTTTGTCTGCTCTGGGGAGTGCATGGCCCTGGAAGTGTTGATCTGTTATGGTGCATTTGTATAGTGCAAAGTTCAGTGGTCATGGAGCTTGATGGTATCTGAGGGATTCTGCATACTCCAAGCCAGGAGCAGCTCTCTTTTCCCCACTTGAGGACATAATTCTCCTGTGCCTGCCCCATGTGATGCACAATGCTTTACCTCAAACTTTTAGCATTTTAAGTCTTGCATTAAATAAGGCCCCACCTTATAAGGAGGAAAATGAGGTGAAGCTGAAAATACAGATTTAGTTAACATACCCAGTGTCCCACCACTAGAGTGTATCAGAACAGTAAAAACACCTATCTTGTCCTGATGTGAGATATCGATCTAACTTTGTGACTTTTTGGAAGCCCTCCTTCAGTGCAGATTCATTTCAAAGAGCTCATCTCAGGCCTGCTATCCTTAAGGAGAATGTGTGGGGTGTGGGGGCTTCTTAAATTACCACTGAAAACGTTTGAGGAATAAGGGAGAAGTTTTGACTCGTTATTCACCTTTCTCTTTCTTTGAAGAATACACAGATTTCACTAAATCCACCCTCTCTCCACAACGCCTTCAATGCATTTATCATATCAAGTTTTCATTTTTATCTGCTGGCATAACTCATCGGTAGGCCCATATTTAACCATCCTTATTGTGTTTTTCTAATTATACACTTTTCCTTGCCTTCAAACTGTCTTTTCAGGGGTATGATTTAGCTGTTTCTTTATGTTATAAGGTTACACTGGGAATTTATTTTTTTTCCTCTTCATGGCATCAATAAAGCTAAACTATATTCAGTACCAAATACAAAGAGATAGCTTTGCTGTTCCTTCACTATGATCTTCACCCATGCACTAATATAGTTTGATTAGGACAAGTTCAGCTTTGTGACAGTCTTTTTCACATATCTCTCTTGGTCCCAATTTTGATCTCTATAAGACAGGGATAGTGATGAAGCAGATGGGTCCAGCCACCTCAAGACTGTTGTGAGGACAAAAGAAATTAGTATATAGGAATTTTCTCCCAAAGACCTCACATGAGTCCTTTGAGTAGAGGCACTGACACTTCCCTTTTGGTCCCTGACTTCTGCCCTTATCCAGTCTCTTCTCTCAAATTCAGCCTCAGATGCATCATTGTGCCTCTGAAACATTTCATCACCACACTGCATGTATTAGTTTGCTATTATTTACTTATCTGTATTCTACACCAGACTCTAATAAATCTGAGATCTTTGCTTTGGCTTCTCTGTATTCCCATTCCTGGAGCAAGTGGATTTCCAATGAATTCTTGAATATTTATTGAATAATTGAGTTATTGTTACCACTTATAACTAACTGAAATAAAACCAAATATTTTCCCCGTATTTATTAGGTCTGAGATCAACTGTCTTGTTTTACATAAAAATCACAAGAACCTTATGAGGTTGGTGTTATGTTAACATCTCTGTTTTATAGTTGAGAAATTGGAGGCACAGAGGGATAAAGTAATTTGCCTAAGGACAAAGAGCAAGTAATACTGGCAAAGGTGGGATTTGAACTCAGGAAGTATGACTTCAGAGCCTTCATGCTTAAATAGCATACTGAGACATTTCTTGGGAGCAACAGTGAGTTATCCCAGCTGCTGGCTTATCCAAGCTTCATCCCAGCTGAAGTTAAGGAATCAGGGAATCAGCATTGAAGTCCTCAGGCGTGATGACTTACCTGAATGCTCCACACATGTGACCGCTTCAGCCATTGGAATTGGGAGCCCACTGAGCAGATTCCAGAATGTGTTCTCAGTGGCACACATTAGATAGGTCTTAGTCTATGTCCAAATGTGTTCTTTCCTGAGTGAAGTTTTTATTTTTTTCTCTAGAATTTCTATTAGTTGAATAATATCAGATTGCTAGAGATCTTTTTATTTGCTTGTGTTTATTTTAGTTCTATCTGCATGAAGACATACTACTCTTTGGTCTTTCCTCGGGATGGGTCCGCTGTAGCAGACATGTCTGCATCACCAAAGTACTTGTTTCCTCCTGCCTTCTCCTCCATACCTCCAAGGCCCTTTTGTTGTAAAGCAAACAAGACTGTTATTTTAAAACCACCGGCTCTGAGATGTGTCATCTTAATTTTCATCTTGACTTTCTTCCCTGCAGTCCTTCTCTAAGCTAGAATTAAAAATTAGATATGTTTTGGAAATATGTTTAGAATTAGAAATAAGGTGTCCTCTTCCTTGTACTTTGAGGATTCCTCAGCCTTCTTTCCTGTCTCTCATCTATTTTCTGACTTTGTAAATTGCTGTGTGGTAGCGGCTGCTCTATGCAGTAGTCTCACTTGTAATGAGGATGTGATGAGTAGTTGGAATGGCAGGTTATGCAATGAGGTCATTAAATCCAGGACAGGTAAACAACATGTTATTTGTCTAACTTTGAAAAATCCTTACAGATGCTCCATTTTTCTTGCCAGAGTTGATCGTCATTACCAAATTTTCTTATTTACCGGGATGGGAGCAGGCTCACATGAGGGAGCAATGCTTTCCCGGTTAAATGCATAGATAGACAACTTCTTCAGAGCCTCATAGGGAGAAAGAATGCTTGATTCATATGTTTCTCTGTACGTCCAGAAGCATGTACCACTGTGGCCAGAAACCTAGAACTCTATTTTTTTTTTTTTAATATTGGAAGTCATTCAACTTTTTGAAAACGTGATGTACAGAGCCTTGAGTATTCCTTGCTGCCTCAACTCTCTCCCTGAATATGGAGATCTTGGAGACTATCTACCTTGTATCTAGGAATTTAGCTTTGGATAGGCAATATTGCTCTCACCAAAACATAATTGAACTCACTCCTGTCTCTGAGACTTTGCTAATTGAATTATCATCCTGCAACATTTACTCCCATTTTTTTCTAACTGTGCATATTCTGTTATTTAAGCTCAATTAAGGTGTTTCCTGCTTTCACAAGTCTTACCTGACAAGTCAACAGTCCTCCTCTGTGTTCCAATAGTTCTTGTTGTCTCTAGCCATCATCTAGCATATACTGTTAGTGAGCTTTCCTCATGCCTAATATTTTCCAGTATATTGTAGGCTCTTCAATGCCAATGGCTCTGCCCTTTTGAATCTTTGTATGACCAGAGGTTTTCTAGAACAGAGATTTGTTTATAGTAGGTGTGAAATAAATGTGTGATATTGGCTGATTTATGAGCAAGCCCTCTAATACAAGACATATGGAGTTCATTGGCTTCGTGCTTGAGTGTCACCACCCCCATACCTCCACCCCTTTCTCCAAGTTATCCTCTTGGCCTGGCCCAGCTGAAGCTGTGGAAAGTAGATAAATCATCCAGCTCCTAGGTCAGACAGCTCAGAGACAAATGAACACAGCAGGTCGTTGCCACTATAATGATGCAGTGGCTGTTCTGTTTGCCAGTTTCTGGACAACAATAGATTGCCTTCCTTCTCTTAACTTTAATTCCATTTCTCATAAGTCTGAAATCGCGGTTGCTATTTTCCAACTTCTTTTTCCCCCACCCTGCTGTAGTTCATGTCAGTGTTGCCTTAACTAACATTTTTATGGCTTGAAAATCAATTCTGTGCCAGATATAAAGACATTCTCTGTCTCAAGCCTTTGTTCTCAGCACTAGCCTCAGCACCCTCCATTGGCCCAGTGCTGTGGCTTCGAACCTGCTTCAGGGTCTCTAGTCTCTGATTCCTTTTTTATTTGAACTTTTGTTAGATCTGGGTTGATGTTTATGAGACATACTTTCTCTTGTTCTCCTTTCATTGATTTATTTTCCGATAACAGAATCTTTGAAATTATGAAATTGAAAAGATATGAACAATTCTTGTTAATTGTAAGCCTCACTTATTTTACCCTGTTCAATTTGATTTTGGAAGACAGAAAAGAGATTCTGGGATTAAAGCAGGGGGTTTGAGGAAGGTTTCACTGGTTCTCAATGGCCAGTCTCATAGTTGTTTTTAAGATTCTTTACCATCAAGATTCAGATTATTTTGTCAGTTCTTTCTTTAGGCCAGCTATGCTGGTCTTTAAATTCAGCACCATGGATAGAGGAGATTAGAGGCAGGAATGCGTGAAGCAAAACCCTGCCTGGGGAAGTGTAGTAGCACACAAAATGATTACTTTTATTCTCAGGAATGGTCTTATGAGTTGAGAGGCTCTATCCAGGACACCTTTGCTAAGTTTTACTAAAAAGCATTCACGTCGAAATAAACATATTAAGACTTGAATTCCAGTCTTTATATTTACTGGGTACATGACGGGTACACTTTCTGAGAACCAACTTCTGTACAGGTTATGATTGGAAAACTACTACCCTTAGAAGATGTAGAGTGTACTTCTAAGTTGGGTTTGCATTCTGACTCTACTCCTTACTTTGGGATCTTGTACAAATTAATTAAATTCTCTATGGCTACTTTCTCGTCTCTTAAGAAGGAGGGACAGTGGTGGTGGGAGGGTGGGGAGGGATAACATGGGGAGAAATGCCGGATATAGATTAAGGGGGAATAGAGGCAGCAAACCACCTGGTTATGTATGCACCTATGCAACAGCTCTTCATGACCTGCACATGTACCCCAGAACCTAACGTTAAATAAAAAATAAAAAAAGAAGGCAAAAAAGGTATTTTATTCATAATGTTGATGGGAGCCTTAAGTGAGATAATATATAAAAATTTTTAGAAGTATATATGGCATATATTAGGTGCTATGTTATTATTACTTTAATTATTTAATAAAATTATATAAAATTATATGAGATAATATATGTAGAATGTTGGACAGGCACTAGGCATGCAGTAATTCTGGTTATACTTTCTTTTTCTCCTCATTGATGTTTGAAATCACTCCTTTGCATTAAGCATTGACATTAAAGACTTTTATCACCCTTGGAAGGGGATTTATTCTCTTGTACATCTGTGTATGTTTGAATTAGTTCATCACTTACTGTGGGACAGGAAAACATAAAAGTTCTAGGCACTAGAGCTAGGGAAAGTGGGCAGAGAAAAGAAGGATAAAAGTTTGCTATATTGTTTTCTGGTTTTTGGAAGAGGTGAATGTAATTTAGAGAATTAAATGCTAGGAGTCCTTTTCATGATCCTATGCAAAAGGTTCACCATGCACACATCATAGCTGCAGGTTTGTTGTAATTTGCTTTATGAGACTCTGAAATCCTACTAAGAATGGAAAATAACTCAAATCATATGCATAAAAATCCAGAAGCTCAGCCCAATGTTCTTGGAAATTGTGCCTGTAAACAGGGGTCATTTGCTTCATTCATTCATTTATATATTCACATACTGTACATTAATTCATTTATAGTAAACAAGTATTTATTGATAATTTACTGTATCTAGGCATAATGTTAAGGATTACAACAGAGAAATATGATTTAGATGAAAGGCTACCATCAGGCATTATGGATGGCAAAACATATATGAAAGTGATTAAGCAAATCAATAAATATTAAGTATTTAATATTGTGTCTGGCAAATAATTGGGATATAACATTTGTTAGATGAATTAACTATAAGTTATTTATACTATCAAGTTTGATGAGTTACTATCTACATATGGGGTTTATAGGAGGAGTGAGATATTGCTCTGTTGGAGGCTGAAAGGAGATATCTTCAGAGAGAAGGTCACATTTGAGATAGGCCTTGAGGCAGGAGTATAACTTGATCATGGACAAATGGAAAGGAAGTGGGAGCTGAAAGGTATGGTGTGAACCAAAAGGCAGTAGGGAATCATAGGGGATTGATCATGAAGAAATAGCAAGTACTTTGAAGTGGCAGAAACATTATATACAAGTATTGAGAGATGAGACTTGGAAGGTGGGTTAGAGATTTATCTTGATAGCATTGAGTGCCAGGCTGCAGACTTTGGACCTTGTGGTGTGAGTGAAGGACTATCATTCAAAGTTTGTTTGTTTGTTTGTTTGTTTTTTACTCCAGATGGATCATCGGGTCTTGATCTGTTTTTATATAATGAAAATAATTGGCAGCAGTCAACAGAAACACCATAGTTGCTATTCTCTTTAATGCAATTGTCCTGTGAGAATTCCAGGTATAAAAAATGAACCCACTTAGTCATCCAAATTTCGGATAATGATCTCTTTATTTGTGATTTTATATTTATAAATTCAGGCGTATCTTCCTAGAACCCAGCAACCAAAACTGGACCAAAGGCCTTGGATCCTCAGCAATGGGGGTGCATCTGGTGATGGTGTTCATGCTACATTTGTGCCAAGAGACACCTGTTCTTGTGGGAGAATTAATAAATATTTCACTTCTGTTTAGGTTTCTCATCTGGGAGCTGCTATCATTGAATACATAAAGAAATTGAGCCTGCCCCTGTCTGATTTCAATCTTCACCTTCTGATGTTGATGAAACAGGATTCTATGCAGGTGAGTGAGCTGAGAAGCCATGATATTAAGGGAAGTTTTATGGAATATGAGAGGATCTTTTATTCCATTTCCTGTTTTCCCTCTTCTTTCCTCTCTCTTTCTCTTCTCCTCTTTCCTCTATCCCTCCGCTCCCCTCCTCTCCCCTCTCCTCTCCTCTCCTCTCCTCTGCCCTCCTGTATTCGTCACGGTTCTCTAGAAGAATAGAACTAATAGGATAGATGTATGTATGAAAAGAAGTTTATTAAGGAGTATTGACTCACAGGATCACAAAGTGAAGTCCCACAATAGGCCATCTGCAAGCTGAGGAGCAAGGAAGCCAGTCCAAGTCTTAAAAGTAGGGAAGCTGACAGTGCAGCCTTCAGTCTATGGCCAAAGGCTTCAGAGCCCCTGGCAAACCACTGGTATAAGTCCAAGAATCCAAAAGCTGAAGAACTTGGATTCTGATGTTATAGGGCTGGAAGCATCCAGCATGGGAGAAAGATGAAGCCCAGAAGACTCAGCAAGTCTGCTCTTCTGTCTTCTCCTGCCTGCTTTATTCTGGTCACTCTGGCAGCTGATTAGATGGTGCCCACCCAGATTGAGGGTGGGTCTGCCTCTCCCAGTACACTGACTCAAATGTTAACCTCCTTTGGCAATATCCTCAAAGACACATCCAAGAACAATATTTTGCACCCTTCAATACAATCAAGTTGACATTTAATATTAACCCTCATGCCTCCTCTCCTCTATCCTCCACTTCTTTCCCCTCCCCTCTCCTTCCTCTCTCAACATGTGCATGCACATGCACACAAAACATGCACACAAGAGGCATATATGCACATAATGCCTCAGGAAAGTTTATATGAAAGTCAGCTTCAACCTTGATATGACTTGGCTCTGTGTCCCCACCCAAATCTCATCTTGTAGTCCCAATAATTCCCACATGTTTTGGGAGGGACCCAGAGGGAGATACTTGAATCATGGGGGCAGGTCTTTCCCATGCTGTTCTCATCATAGTGAATAGTCTTATGAGATCTGATAGTTTTAAAAACCTGTTTCACTGCACAAGCTTTCTTTCTCTTTGCCTGCTGCCATGCATGTAAGATGTGAGTTGCTCCTCCTTGCCTTCTGCCTTGATTGTAAGGTTTCCGCAACCATGTGGAACTGTAAGTCCATTTTACTCCTCTCTTTTGGAAATTGCCCAGTCTTGGGTGTCTTTATCAGCAGTGTGAAAATAGACTAATACAGTAAATTGGTACCAGGAGTGGGGTGCTACTGAAAAGATACCCCAAAATGTGGAAGCGACTTTGGAACGTGGTAACATGCACAGGCTGGAACATTTTGGAGAGCTCAGAAGATAGGAAAATTTTGAAAAGTTTGAAGCTTCCTAGGGACTTGTTGAATAGCTTTGAGCAAAATGCTGATAATGATATGGACAATAAGGTCCAGGCTGAGGTAGTCTCAGATGGAAATGAGGAACTTGTTGAGAACTGGAGCAAAGGTAACTCTTGTAATGTTTTAGCAAAGAGACTGGCAGCATTTTACTCCTGCTCTAGAGATTTGTGGAACTTTGAACTTGAGAGAGATGATTTAAGATAGCTGGCAGAAGAAATTTCTAAGCAGCAAAGCATTCAAGAGGTGACTTGGGTGCTATTAAAGATATTCAGTTTTAAAAGGGAAACAGAGCATAAAGGTTCAGAAAATTTGCAGCCTCACAATGCAATAAAAAGAAGGTCACATTTTCTGAGGAGAAATTGAAGTTAATTGCAGAAATTTGGACAAGTAATGGGGATCCAAATGTTAATCACCAAGACAATGGGAAAAATGTCTCCAGGGCATGTCAGAGACCTTTGTGGCAGCCCCTCCCATCACAAACCTGGAGGCCTAGGAGAAAAAAATGGTTTCATGGCCCGAGCCCAGGGTCCTTTTGCTGTGTGCAGGCTAGGGACTTGGTGCCCTGCATCCCAACTGCTCTGGCCATGACTAAATGGGGCCAGGGTACAGCTTGGTCTGTGTCTTCAGAGGGTGTCAACCCCAAACTTTGGCAGCTTTGACGTGGTATTGAGCGTATGGGTACACAGAAGTTAAGAATTGAGGTTTGGGAACTTCCACCTAGATTTCAGAAGACGTATGGAAATGTCTGAATGCCCAGGCAGAAGTTTGCCACAGGGGTGGGGTAGGACCCTCATGAAGAACTTCTGCTAGGGCAGTGGGCTCAGAGACCCCACACAGAGTCCCGACTGGGGCACTGCCTAGCAGAGCTGTGAGAAGAGGGCCGTCACTGTCCTCCAGATCCCAGAATGGTAGATCCACTGACAGCTTGCACTGTTTGCCTGGAAAAGCTGAAGACACTCAATGCCAGCCTATGAAATCAGCCAGGAGGCTTTGCAGGCTGTACCCTGCAAAGCCACAGGGGCACAGCTGCCCAAGACAATGGGAACCCACTTCTTGCATCAGCGTGACCCAGATGTGAGATATGGAGTGAAAGGAGATTGTTTTGGAGCTTTAAGATTTGATTGCCCCACTGGATTTTGAACTTGCATGTGGCCTGTAGCCCCTCTGTTTTTGCCAATTTCTCTCATTCAGAATGGCTGTATTTACCCAATTTCTATACCCCCATTGTATGTAGGAAGTAATTTTGCTTGCTTTTGATTTTACAGGCTCATAGGTGGAAGGGACTTGCCTTGTCTCAGATGAGACTTAGGACTGTGGACTTTTGAGTTAATGCTGAAATGAGTTAAGACTTAGGGGAACTCTTGGGAAGGCATGATTGGTTTTGCAATGTGAAGATGTGAGATTTGGGAAAGGCCAGGGGTGGAATGATATGGCTTGGCTCTGTGTCCTCACCCAAATCTCATCTTGTAGCTCCATAATTCCCATGTGTTGTGGGAGGGACCTCTATAATTCCCATGTGTTGTGGGAGGGACCTGGTGGGAGATAATTGAATCACGATGGTGGGTCTTTCTTGTGCTGTTCTCGTGATAGTGAATAAATATCACAAGATCTGATGGTTTTAAAAGTTTCCCTACACAAGCTCTCACTCTCTCTTTTTGCCTGCTGCCATCCATGTAAGATGTGATTTTCTCTTGCTTGCCCTCTGTTGTGATTGTGAGGCCTCCCCAACCATGTGGAACTATAAATCCATTAAACCCCTCTCTTTTGTAAATTGCCAAGTCTTAGGTATGTCTTTGTCAACAGTGTGAAAATGGACTAATACAGACCTGCAGTTGGGTGTTTGTCTTATCTTTTCAGCCCCTGGTCTTACAACTGACACAATAGCCCCTCAAATTCTTTCAAACATAATAAGTAGTTTTCATGCTGGTTGAGTTGAGTGGTGGTAGTGATTGTGAGGTAGACCCTAAAGTAGATCATGGCAACTCAGCTGTTTCATTGACATGGGCATATTCAGACAGTGTATAGAAATGATTAGCATGTGTAAGTACAAAGCACCTTCAGAGAGTGGCTGAATTTGAAGAGGAGCTTTGGCAAGAAATTAAGCCAGCTCCAGGTACCTCTAAGCAGCTGAGTCTACTGAAGACAGATGTGAGTTGTCCTTTGTATGAAACGTGGCAGCCCAGAAGTCATCCTTCTTTGTGCAAGAACAGCCTTGTTTATTCAATCAATTCCTGTATGAGCACCTACTGTGAACCAGGATTGTGCTGGGCCTTAGGGAGACAGCAGCAAACAAGGTAGACGAAAACCTCTGCAGTCATGGAGGTCACTTGTGAAACAGATAAGAGGGTCATCTCAGTGGCTTGGTCTCCAGAGGTTGCTCCCTCCTTATTGCTCTCAATAGATTTTAATGAAACACTTTGGACCAGAGATGGGAATGGATCGGGCCCCATTCCTGGGATTTGAAGTACCAGATTATAAATAAACAGGCAAACAACAACATCAGATTATAGTCAGCGACCGGATTCAAGCAGAAGGACAGGGATGGAAGCCTCTACTGTGGGGGTGAATCTCTGGCGGGATGGCTTTTTCAGTTGGCTCTTGCCCATTTGCTTTTATATGGAGTGCAACAGGAGCCAAGAAGACAGAGAAGACCAAATGCCAAAAAAGATTCAGGAGGGCTTCTCAGGGACAGTGACATAATGGACTTTTAGACAGAAAAAGTTTTCTTTCAAATATGAGATTAAAGAGTAGGTCAATATTGGATTGACTGAAAATTGGGCTGCCTTTTGAGATAACAGAGAAATGTCTAAGAAAACCACATAGAATGACAAAGATTGAGCAGATTTGCCCTGGCCTTGAGGGTCTGTAGCCTACATCTTTCTCTAATGCTTTTTCCCTCTTTCTACTCCTGCATTTGCATTGTTACTGGCACAGCCCTTGGTATCTTTCTAGGATCCCTTCACTGGCCTGTCTGCTACCAAATGCTGTCAAATCATACCATAGTCATGTGTCACTTAATGACATGGATATGTTCTGAGAAATGCACCATTGTGTAATTCTGTCATTGTGAAAACGTCATAGAAGGTTCTTACATAGACCTAGATGGAATAGCTTGCCACACACCTAGGCTTTATGGTAGAGCTCATTGCTCCTAGGCTGAACACCTGTACTGCATGTGACTGTATTTAATACTGTAGGCAATTACAACACAATGGTAGGTATTTTCATATCTACACATAGAAAAGATACAGTTAAAATATGGTATTATAAGATCACGGACCACGGTCATACATGATGTTAGATATTAAAACGTCATTGTGCAGTGCATGACTGTATAAGCCAAAGTCTCTACCTGGCCTTCATCTGACACAGACCGGCCTTGTCACACCAGATGCAACACAGATCATTCTGTTTCTACCAGAGATCCTGTGGCAGCCTGCAGCTCAGAGGCCTCTTTGGGCAAGCTCTGTGGAGCTGGGTCTGCTGGCTCTTTTGTTTGCACACACCAAATTTGAGATGGGCTATCATTACCCAAATGGAGAGCAGCTGTGCTTACTGAGACAGTGTGCCTCCTCAGATTTGTGGACATGTCAGAATTTTTTTTTAGCTGGAATATCTAGCTCTAGAGGCCTCAGAAACATGTGAAGCAGCCTTAGTTAATGCTCTACAAGATCCCCCTTCTCTCTGGCTTAATAAATCCTGGGCTGACCTAGTGATGTAGCCTCAAGTTCCTCAGTTAGGAGATCATGCTTTTAGGATGAATAGGGTTTTCCCTTTCTTAAGGCAAATTCCTCTAGCAAGATCTCATATTAAGCAGTTTGCAGCCAATGACACCTTTTTTAGTGTGAATTAAGGGCTGGTAACTTCCTCTAGAAATTAAAGAGCTGAAAAAGGAACAGGTAAGAGAGGTAAAAGTCCTGAGTGAGAGACCACCCTCACTTGGAGGATGCCAGTTATGAGACATTCATGAATGGAAGGCAGGACTGCCAGAGACTAAGTTTGCACACCTCAAGATTGTGTCCAATGTTGTCCCTAGATGAAACCGGATTAATTTTTATTTGTTGTTGCTCTATTGTCAAAGGCATGGTGAGATAGACATCATCACTTTCTTTTCTCTCTTTTTCCCACACATCCTCGATTACTTACCTCTCCCTTTCCTTATCTTGTTTCTGTTCTCAATGACCCAGAATTCAGGTTGCAACCAGTAGCTCACATGGCTGTCAGCCATGCATTTCTAGGAAGCTAAGAATGACTTATGGGCCATCATTTCTGGAATGGAGGTGTTCACAGACCCTTTCCCCAGTGAAACAACATCATGCCTGTAATTCTAGCATCTTGGGAGGCCACGGTGGGTGGATCACCTGAGGTCAAGAGTTCGGGACCAGCCTGGCCAATATGGTGAAACCCCTTCTCTACTAAAAATACAAAAAATTAGCTGGGCGTGATGATGTACATCTGTAATCCCAGCTACTCGGGAGGCTGAGGCAGAAAAATTGCTTGAACCCAGGAGGCGGAGGTTGCAGTGAACCGAGATTGTGCCATTGCACTCAGGCCTGGGCAACAAGAGCAAAACTCTGCCTCAAAAAAAAAAATTTATTCAAGAAAGTTTACTGCATCTTGGTAAGGATGGGAGTCCAGGACATTTGATCCATAATTTGCTTCCTCCCTTCCTACTCTCTCAGCTCACAGTGAGGGAATTTCCACGCTGGGCAGGTGCAACCAAGAATAAAGGACTCCTTCTTCACTCAATTTTCAGTGGAGGGCTCCAGTGTCTCTACAGGGTAGGGGCAGGCCACCAGCATTTTACATCTCCACCACATCTCTGTATTTCAGAGGTTCTATTCCAGGCAAGAATGGCTGAGAGATCTGGGGCTGTCTTCCTCCATCCATGCCTTACTAATAGGGCAGAAGATTTACTCCAGGCATGGCAGCCAGGAATAGAGGGACCCATCACCTCACCCTAGCGTGGGTAAAAGTCTCTATGCAAGGAGAGATGAACCACAAAGACTGGAGGCTGCCACACCAGTCCAAGCTGACACAGATAAAGCTCACAAAGCAGGTATATGACTCTGAGACAAGTAGTTCTCTGTCTCTGACCCTCAGTTCTAGAGCAGTGCTGCAGATTTGTGGCCCAAGGGGAGAGGCAGGCCACAAGATCAAAAAGCACTGAAGCACTCCCAAGGCTTAGGGGATTTATTTTTACCACCACATAGGAAAGTACGAACCTAAGAGTGCTCTTAGAAACAATGGGGATTTTGTGATATGCAATTAAGAGGACTGGTTGCTCCATGAAAGCAACAAGCTTAACCTCAGACCATCCGAAAATTTACTGGAGGGAATTATGGAAAGAGACAGCTCACAGATAGTTTCCTCAAAGGCTGGCCTCAAAGATTACCCCTGCAAAGGGACCTAAATTTAATTGCATCAGACTCTGGAGCAATTTATGCCTCAGGGCACTGTAAAACATAATAGAACAATTAGCCAGCAATTAGTGGGGGTTGATAGCTGGGCATGATATAAATGGAGGCAGACAGCAGAGATATCAGAGAAAAGAGACAGCCAAAGAGAGCACTAATAAAACCACTGCCATCTCAGGGTGATGGTGTGCATGCCCAAGGATGCACCCTCTGAGCAGTGATATCAGAGGCTGCATTCTTGGGGGAAACAGACCCCTAAAATAACCAAGTCAAGTCACTAAATAGGCAAACAACAACATCATCAACCACAAGCCCCAGTGCAGGGGATCAGTATGGAGAATTGTAACAACGTATCATCTAAAATGCCCAGTTTTCAATTAAAAGTTACCAGACATGAAAAGAAATAGGAAAGTGTGAGTGATACATGGAAAAAAGGCAGGCCATAGAAACTGTGAAGGGCCTAGACGTCAGACTTAGCAGACAAATACTTCAAAGCAACTATTATAAATATGTTCAAAGAACTGTAGGAAACTATGCTTAGAGTGGTAAAGGAAGGCCTAGTTATGATGTTTCATAAAATAGAAAATAATGATAAAGAGATATAAACGATAAAAAATAGACATTATGAAGGTGAAAGGTGAAAGTAACTAAAATGAAAAGTTTACTGGAAGGGCTTGTGTATTTAAGCTGACAGAAAAATCAGAGAACTTGAAGATAGATCAACAAAGATTATACAGTCTGGAGAATTGAGAGAAAAAAATGAAGAAAAATAGACAGAGCCTCAGAGAAATAGGGGACACATGTGTAACTGAAGTACCAGGAAGAAAAGACAAAAAGAGAGCAGAAGAAATATTTGAAAAAATCATGGTTGAAAAAACTCTGAAATTTGATGGAAGCCATTAATCTATGCACCTAAGAGCCTCAACAAATTCCAAATATAGTAAGCATAGAAAAATCCACCCTTACACCTATCATAGTAAAAATACTGAAAGACAAACAACACACACACACACAAATCTTGACAGCAACAAGAGAAAGGTACTCATCACATACAAGGGGACCTCAATGATATTGTCAATTAACTTTTTTCTATCAAAGACAATGAATGAAATGACATAAAGTGCTAGAGAAATAAACCTGTCAACCAACAATCTTATAGCCAACATAACAATCTTTTGAAAATGAAGATAAAAGAAAAACATTCCCTGATAAATAAAATCTGAGAGAATTTACTGCTAACAGACCTGCCTTACAAGAACTACTAAGGAATGTCTTCAGGTAAAAGCAGGTGATCCCAGACAGTAATTTGAATTCACATGGAAACAACAACAACAAAGAATAAAGATAATTATGCAAATATAAAATAAAGCATAAAAGCATATTTCTTTTCCTTAACTGATTTAGAAAGCAGTTGTGTTAAACAATATGCATATAATTGCATTATCAGACCCATTACATATAGAAAGGTAACGTATTTCACAATACAAGTACAAAAGAGATATGTGAACAAAGCTGTATTGGAATAAGGAAATGATATTGGTTAGTAATTTGAATCCACAGGAACAAAGAACCAGAAATGGCAAATAAGAAGGCTAATACAACAAACTCTATAAATAAATACTTTTTATCCTTTGTTCTCTTATCTTCTTTAAAAGACAAAGTTATATAAGGTAATTATAACGATGTATTTTTGTATAATGATGTAATACAATAACTATGTATTATATATCTAGAGGTAATATACACATCAGGAATACCAAAAAAGGGGGAGGAGTAAATAGGGTTATATAGGAGTGATATTACTTTGTTTCACTAGAGCTAAATTAGTATAAGTCTGAAGTGTATTCTGATAAAATATTATGAATATGGTAAGCTCTAAAGCAACCACTAAGAAAATATCTCCAGGGTACAAAACAGTAGAAAGAATGAGTAAGATCTCGTAGTTGATAGCACAACGGGTGACTATAGTCAATAATAATTTAATTGCACCTTTAAAAATAACTAAAAGAGTATAATTGGATTATTTGTAACACAAAGGATAAATGCTTGCAATGATGGCTACTCCACTTACCCTGATGTGAATATTACACATTGCATGACTGTATGAAAAATGTCATGTGCCCCATAAATGTATTCACCTTCTCTGTACCCCCCAAAATTAAAAATACAAAATTTAAGGAAAGAAAATAACTTCAAAAATATGGTTAAAAATTATTAAATGAATTAAAATGTTACACTGGATAATATTTGCTTAATGCAAGACAAAGCAGTAAGGAATGAATAGTGAAACAAAAAAGAGACATATAGGTAGCAAAAGTGATAATGGCAGTCATGAATTCAACTGTAACAATAACAGCATTAAATGCAAACAGATTAAACAACCCAATCAAAATGTAGAGACTGTCAAATTGGGCTAAAAACAAAAACCATGATTCAACTATATAAGGTCTACAGAGTAAACAGTTTAAATTCAAAGATACAGATAGGCTAAATGTAAAAGGATAGGAATGGATATATCATGTGAACATCAACATAAGAAACCAGGACTGGTTGTACTAGTATCAGACAAAATAGGCAAAAAGCAAAACAAAAAACAAACAAAACCAAAAACCAAAAAACAAAACACCAAGTTAATAGATATAAAAAGGAACAATTTATAAGGATAAGAGGTGTTAATCTATTATGATGATAGAACAATTATCATTTATACAACTAATAGTGCCTCTAAGTACATGAAGCAAGAACTGTCAGAGTTGCAGTTATAATAGACAATACAAGAAATAGTAGTTGGAGGCTTTAATAATCTACTTTTAATGGTGGATAGAACAACTAGGCAGAAGATTAACAAGAAAATATAGGACTTGAACAATACTATAAATCAAGTAGACCAAACAGACATCTATAGAACATTCCACCCCAAAAGAGGCAAATACAAATTATTCTCAGGTGCACATGGAACATTCTCTAAGATAGACCATATGTTAAGCCATGTATGAGGCTTGAACATTTAAAAGAATTAGAATTATATGAAGTATGCTCTTTGATCACAATATGATGAAATAATAATAGCAAAAAAGATATAAATATGGAAAAATTGAACAACCTACTTCTAAATAAACAATGGGTCAAAGTAATCAAAAGAGAAATTAGAAAATATTTTGAGATGAAGGAAAGTGAAGACACACACACAAAATCTTAAAGCAGTGTTTATAGGAAAATGTGTAGCTTTAAAAACTTGTATTAAAGAAAGAAGATCTCAAATCAATAACCTAACCTTTCATCTTAAAACTTTGAAAAAAGGAGCACAGTAAACCTAAAGCAGATACAAGGAAGAAAATAAAAATAAAAAGAGAAATTAATGAACTAGAGAATAGAAAAACAATAGAGAACATAAGTAAAAGCAAAAGCTATTTCTTTGAAAATATCAAGAAAATTGACAAATCTTTAGCTAAACTGACCCAGAAAAAGAAAAGACTCAAATTATTAAAATCAAGCATGAAGGAGGGGACATTGCTACTGACTTGAGGGATAGCATGGGGAGAAATGCCAGATATAGGTGAAGGGGAGGGAGGCAGCAAATCATACTGCCACGTGGGCACCTGTGCAACAACCTTGCATGTTATTCACATGTACCCCAAAACCTAAAATGCAATAAAAAAAAAATGATTGGAAAAAAAAAAAAAACAAAACCAAAAGAATGATGAGAGAACACTGTGAACATCTGCATGGCAATTGAGATATTAAATAATTTGGATAAAATTATTTAACAAATTCTTTGACATATATTATCAAATTGACTCAACAAGAAATAGAAAATATGAACAGACTTCTAACAAGCAAAGAGATTGAAACAGTACATAAAAAACTGTACAAAGAAAAGTCCTGGCCCAAATTGCTTCACGGGTGAATTCTTCCAAACATTTAAGGAAGAAGTAATACTAATTCTTTACAAACTTTTCCAAAAAATAAAAAGGAAGGGAACATTTCTCAAGTTATGTTATTAGGCCAGTATTATCTTGATACCAAAACCAGACAACAACATAGGAAGAGAATAAAACTACCAATGAACATTCCTTATGAATGTAGAGGTAAAATACTCACTGAAATACTGAAAGTCCAGCAACATATAGAAAGGATTATATACCATGACCAAGTGGGATTTATCTGAAGAATGCAAGGTTGGCTCAACATATGAAAACCAATTAATGTAATACATCATATCAATAGAATAAAGGACAAACTACATAGTTACCTCAATTATTTCAAAAAAGCATTTGACAAAATTAACACAATTTCATAAACTATCCAAAAATCTAGGAATAGAAGTAACTTCCTCAACCCAATGGAGATCATTTATAAAACATCCATAGGCAATATCATAATTATGCTGAAAGACAAAATGCTTTCTCACTAAAATCAGGAACAGTTGTACATGAAGACAAGGATGTCTACTCTGATCACTTCTACTCAATGTTGTTGAATTCTAGGCTAGGCAATTATGCAAGAAAGTGAAAAGTCATCCAAATTGGAAAGGAAAAGTAAAACTATCTCTATTAGCAGCTGACATAATCCTGTATATATAAAATCCTAAAGAATCCGCTAAAAAAACTCTTGGAACCCATAAACGAGTTCAGCAAGCTTGCAGAGTATAAGATATGTATGCAAAAATCAATTGTATTTTCATACTCCAGTGATGAAGCCTCCAAAAATGAAGTAAACAATTTATTTCAGTGGCATCAAAAAGAAAATAGTTGTAAATTTAACAAATGAAATGCAAAATATTTATTCTGCAAGTTACAAAATATTTTGAAAGAAATTAAAGAATCCCTAAATAAATGTCCTGTTTAGAAAACTTTGTCTGTTTCAAGGTCATGAATATATTCTCCTGTTTTCTTCTGAAATTCTTGTTTTATAATTCGTATCTAGATTTACAATCCATCTGATGTTCTTTTTTTGCATATAGTATGAGGTAGGGTTTAGGATTTACTTTTTTCCATATGGATATACGATTGATCCAGTACAACTTGTCGAAAGATCAATATTTTTCTTCTGCACTGCAGTGGCATTTTTATCATAAGCCAAGTGACTATATATGTGAGTGAGCTTCTGGATTTTCTATTTTGTTCCATTGGTCTGTCTACCCTTGTGCTGATACTACACTGTCTTAATTACTGTAGCTTTATAGTAGATGTTGATATTTGATATAGGGGGTATTAGCCTTCTCTTAGTTGGTATTTTCCTGGTTTCTCTTTTTCAACCCATTTACTTTATACCTTTCTTCAATTTTTATCCATTCAGCCCCATGAGATTGCCAAAACCTCTGCTGTTTTCTTTGCTTTTTATCAGTGGTTTTCTGCTAGGTATGTGTGTCAAGAATTGGCTATTTCTCCTAGTAGAAACGTGGCCAGCTAACCTCTGTCTGCTTCTCTTTTCTCAGAGATTTGGGATCCTCAAGTCCTAAATTGATTTATTTCTTGGCATTTTTTCCTAACTTTTCTAGCTGTTCAGCAGGAACATTGGTCTGCTTACACATAACTTCATCCTAGCATCCTAGCTGGAAGCAGGTGTCCAAGGACCCTGATGTTTAACTTGTACATTTAAAAGCAGATACTATAACAGAAAATCTGTTATTTGCCCTATTATTCTTTTAAAAAGAAATCACATTTTTTTTTAAATGCAGGAAAAAACATTTGATAAAATCCAACACTTGTTTATGATAACAGCTCTCTTGGAAAACTAGAAAAAATAGAAATTTCTTCAATTTGATAAAAGTCTTATACTATACACCTACAACAAACATCCAATATTTGTCTCCTTTTATACTCACTCCCTTTAATATTAGAAATAAGACAAGGATGCCCACTATCAACATTACAGTTTACATAGTTAGGGAGGTTCTGGCTGTTACATTAACACATACACACAAAGATACACACACACACACACACACACACACACAGGACCAAAGGAAAAACACAAAAGTACTACCATTTTCTTAGAAAAAGTATCTGAACCAACAAACTATAAGAACCAATAAGAATCCAGTTATATTTCCAGAAAAAAAGATAGATGTAAAATATATCCTTGTACATCAGAAGTACTTGAAGATATAATAGAATATAAAATGTCATTTACAATATCAACAAAAGTATAACATATATAAAAATTAATCAGATGAAGAATGCATAAAACACAATGAAAAAATTCTATCAAAGGACATATAAAAAGACTTAAAAAAAGCATATTGCATATATGAGTGAGTCACTCATTATGAACATAATTCTGCCCCAAATTAATCTGTGAATGCGTTACAGGGCACTCTCCTCAGACAGCTCAGGTGGTGGGCTAAAGAACCGGCTTCATTGCTGAGAGTTCCACACCATTTCTGGGAGCACAATGAAAAGAAAAAAGTGGGAAAATGAAGGCAAATTTTTACTGATCTCTCAGTTTGCAGGGGGCCTGGAGGAGTGAATCAGTGGCAGTGAGTGACAGAGTGGTCTCAGCAGGAAGAGGTGGAGGCAACACTGGGATTTGGAAATGCCTCTGTGAGTGACTCATGTTTGACTGCAGGTGACTTGCAGAATGATGCTGAATGATTCAGGATCGCCACATACACAGTGAGGGTGCTACTAATTCCCATCCCACCTTCCTCATGGGGGATCAATAACATAATGGGAGTATTCCTTGAAAAATATAAAGCCAATATGTAGCATTGAGGTGACATTTTAGCTACTTTACCAAGACACTCAGTGTGAAGAGTGACACTCAGGTTCTGAACATCAGAGACACCCAGGATTCCCATCTCACTTGAGACACTCCCCAAAAGTGGAGAGCCTTGGTGGGGCTGGGGCTAAACTCGGTGCCAAACTTAATAATAATTTCAGTAGCTTGGGAACCTGCACTTAATCTCCGATTTAGGAATACATCTACAAGGTACTGCCTCTGATTCTCTCTCTGAATGCAATAATGATGGCAGGTGCTGGCAGTCTGTTCTCCGTTAAGCTCACTTTCATTAGGTGGGAGAAACATGTAGCAAATTTGCCTTTGTAGCTGACTGAGAGCTTAGCTGGAAGAAAGTGAACATCAAAGGACACATCCCTACTGGAAACTGAGGATCCTTATTTAAAAAGGGCCCTGTGCAAGGCTCTGGTTAGGACTAGACTGTAACCAGTAGAGCTGGGAATGGAGAAGCCTTTTCTGGGATAGAAACTGAATACACTTCAGATGGTTTTTAGAAACAAAACCATCTCTGTTTTAGGATCTCTTTTGAAATCAGATAAAGTCGTGATAAAAAGAATTTCATCATGATCATAGCCTACATTTAGAGGTTTTAGGCCCTTCCAAATGAGGAGATGCAAAGAAGAGGGTGAGGCCTGATAGAACTTTCCGATTGTCTTATTTTCATCAGCTAATTACATAAGTATTTATTGAATGCCTACTATGGTGCAAGCCCTCTGCTGAGATCTATTTTTAAAACTTTACAATTATTTACTTTTTTGAATCTCAGTTACCTCATCTTTAAAAATATATAGGAAAAAAAAGTCCAACTTCCGTCACCAGGTAGAGCCCTCTTAGGAGTAGGGGGTTTGTCTCTGAAGTGATGTCCCAGATACACTAGTTGGCAGTTCCTTGTAGTCACGTCACTTTCCCTTTCTGTAAGAAGCCTTGCTCACTAGATTGCTTACACGTCTCTGTCTCCCAAGACCAGCAGACTGAGGTGGCTTCAGTTATTTGGAGGGCAGTGAGTACTGCAAATGAGGTTGGTTTAGTATCGAAGTGAAAGAGCTATAGGAATGCTCACCTTGTCTGTTGCAGCTTAGCTTGGGAAAAGTGGCCGGACTCCTTCAGTGAGGATGAGGGACTTGGAGGTTGCCAAAGCGTACTGTGCGATGACCAACAGCATGCACTCACTTCTTGGGTAGAAACCTGGAGTTACTAGAAGTCTAATTGTCCCCTGCTTACTGATGTCAAGGCTTCTGTCCTGAAAAGATTTGTCCAGTGGGAATCTATGGCAGGGACTCTTACTAAGTTAGAGTGGGTGAAACTTGGGGGCTGAAGGAGAGATCCCATGGAGGCGTGATTGGCCATGTTTCTTGTTTGCCTGAAGCTGTTACTGTGCCAGGTGGATATAGAATGCAGTGTAGAAAATATATTTGGAAGAAATATCAGGAAGCTGTTTCCTGTTCAGAAAATCAGCGCATGTAAATGTCGTTCCACATAGTCGTACTGACCGTGATCCATCCAGGTGCTGCTGTGGCCAGGAGGTTTTTCCTTCCTGGATGAGGATGCAATAAAGGCCAGGGGTACTCCATATTTCTGTCAATTATTTCTGGCTTCTCTACTTGATACGTTCATCAATTAACCAGGTAATAGGCACCCTGCAAGGGAGAAGAAGAGATCTACTCGGGAGAAACTTTATTCCTGGAGGGGTGCAGCCCTCTGTGTCTTGCTTTCTCTGTTCCAAAAATATTCCTTCTCCACCCTTGTTTTGCCTGGGTTTGGAGCACACTGGGCATGGGGTGGGTGATTTCCCCCGTTAAACATTTCTGAGAGTCAATGCTCATCTTCAGCGAGACATGAACGAGGGCAAAGAAGCGAGGCCTGTTTTCACAGTGGCTGCTCCTGAGTTGTGCCCAGCTCACAGTGCTCAGGGTGGCATCAGGCATGGGGCTACAAGTGGCTGGGCCGAAGGTGATCAGTGCTGATCCTGAGTGTGAGTGGGTGGAAACTAGGCACAGTCTTCCCAGGCAATGCGGTTAGTATGCCTACACATGCATGCATTTCTCTGGCCAAATTTCAGTTAATTTGTATACAAATTGGTTTTAGAAAGATTATTCTTGCTGGAAAGGCGTGGGCTATCTGAAAGGTGACACTCTCATGGCTGGAAAGTGCTAGAGTTAGCACAGGAAGATATCAAGTTATGGGTAGAGATGGAATGGGATTAAGCAGTTAGCTAGGTTTAGAGAGAAAAAGGCAGAGAGAGGTGGCGAGGCCTTGTCTGTGATTTAATAGAGTCAGGTTTGCTGTACTTGGCTTGTGAGGAGGCTCCTTCCTCTGAGATGTAGGCCTATAATTTGGGTATATTGTGGGCTGGTAAACAAAAGTACCAGAGAAATGGCCCCAGGGTCCAAACAGCAGTTTATATACAGGTGTGGGTCAGTGGAGGAGATTCTTATGTTTTTCCAGTCAATTAGAACCTTTTCCAGAGGAGACTAAAGACACAAGCATGACTGTGATCACTGCTTTTCTCTTTTTCTGCTTTTTCCTGACCAGGAAGGTGCAGGAAAACCCGGTGAAAATGAACTAGAGAAAATGGTGGAGTCAATCGTGATCTAAATTGGCCTTTGAGGAAAACAATCTGCTTATGGTGAGCATAGACAGAGGCTGCAGACAAGTTGCCAGAGAAGCTTTGGATGTGAAGCTGGCTTGCAATTTGGGGGCTGCTCTGGAGGGACTGTTTTTGAAATAAAGATTTAGGATAAATTAGAAGGAAGTCCTCTGATTAAGACTGGAAGTAAAAACCAGGTTAAACAATGAATATAAAACAGTCCAAATTAGAGAGGGACACCAACCAGATCTTGAAATTTTATATAATTAAAAATGCGCTTTTTAGTAACTATTTACTTCAGGTTTTCAGATTTAAACATTGCTGTCTAAAAGTGGCCTTTTCTGGCCAGGTGTGGTGGCTCATGCCTCTAATCCTAGCATTTTGGGAGGCCGAGGCGGGCGGATCACAAGGTCAGGAGTTTAAGACCAGCCTGGCCAACATAGTAAAACCCGGTCTCTACTAAAGATGTAAGAAATTAGCCAGGTGTGGTGGCGGGTTCCTGTAATCCCAGCTACTCAGGAGGCTGAGGCAGAAGAATTGCTTGAACCTGGGAGGTAGAGGTTGCGGTGAACAGAGATCGTGCCACTGCACTCCAGCCTGTATGAAGGGCAAGACTCCATCTCAAATAAATAAATAAATAAATAAAATTAAAAGTGGCCTTTTCTTGTGGGAAATTGTCAAGCAGATGCTCAGGTAGACAGCATCTTCTACTGAACACCTTTGTTCTCATCACCCAGTCTGGATGGTAATTTACCCAAGACAAGCCTGACCCATCCACACACCAACCCCCTGTGCACACTTCCTTCCTCTCCTGTGATTTTGAAGGAAATCCCATAAATCAAGTAATTTCACCTACAAATATTTCAGTGTGTTTTTCAAGATAAAGTATTGCTCCTTTAATAAACAAGATAAATCTCTTACTTATCCATCCCAGCCTGTGGGGTGGTGGACTGTTTGACAAGTGAGGTCATACTTAAGGTGATGCTAGCTTCCCTTGGGGATCCAGACCCACCAGCCTCTTGGGTTCCCGGTCTAGAGATGTAAACTACAAACAGAATAAAAAATGATGCAATGTGTAATAGCCTCTGTGTTGTGAGGGCCACTCCTAGGTCAGCACAGGACAGTCAGCCGTCCAGGCTGTGTTAACTGGGTCATTTAGCTCCAAGCAGACTTGAGTTACTAACTGCAGAGGAGGCGAAGAGAAACGAAGAGGTTTAGTATAGTCAGGGGAAAAGAGATGGGCTTTCATTTAAAACACACTTCCATTGTCTGTAATAGGGCAGGACGGGCCTAATTAGAAGTGGAACAACACAGATGCAAGCAGCACAAGCAGGCAGATCTGCTCCTGCTTAGGAACCACTTGCAGGTTGAACAGAGCCAGGATGGGAGTTTGATCGGAGGCTGGAGAGCATCCCGAGTCCTTGATCTTTGCCTCCCCTCCCACGCTGTCATTGGGGTTCATGGTCAGCTGTGAAAAGGAAAGAGGCAGGGGTGTGACAATCTTCAGACTTGTCTTCCCAAGACAGGGCGACTTGCACTAACCAGTGCTTGTTCATGCTTCTTTTTTCCAGCATAGGCTCACAACAAGCCTCTGCTGTGACAGTTTCCTTCCCAATCTACAGTGAGGAAGCCTGTGCAGCAGCATGCCAGGAGAGCAGGGGTCACAGGGCTGCAGATGCCATCCAGGGATAAGCCCTTGGCATCACCCCTTATAGCTTTCATACTTTCAGAAGCAAGGTTCCCTCTCTGTTACTCGAGTCCCAGCTATGACCCACCCTCTGATGGTTCCATAAGGAAGCCCTGTTCCAGACTGAACCCCTCTGCAGCTTCTAAGTAGGGCCAGCTTTGCCATGAACCCACGCCTGGAAAAGGCAGGTGTTTCAGGCTGCTAATTATGGGATTCAAATCCCAAGTGGATAGATGAGACCCAAGTGCCTCCATAACTCTGCTTTTCTGTGTGAGCTGGGACTTTGGTCCTCTAAGCTCTTATCTAGCAATAAGAACCTTTACCATTTCCTAGACTTCCAGGGAATTTTCTATCAGAAAGTTATCCAAGCATCACAGCGAAGAAATTCACAGGATTGAAGTCCAGAGATACATATCTGGGTCCCAGATCTAATACTGGTTAACTCTTGGACCTTCAACTTGTCATCTTTAGAAAGGGACAATAGTGGTGGTACTTGCGGGATTGTGTGTAAGTCAAATCAGATAATACAAACTTTAAGATCATTTCGTATTGTTTATGTTGTTGTCATTATTATTTAAAAAGTCATTAGGTTTATATGTCAAACATGACATGGTCTGCTTATCTCTGTAGCATGATGTTACTACATCCAATAGCTAAAGAAAAGAATATTCTAATCCTGCCATTCATTGGCTCGTGTAATTTCTGTGAAACTTACCACTCCTTCCTCCCTCTGTCTCATAAAAAATTATAAAAAGAATAATCCTGATAGTTGGTTATAACACCACCAATGCTAAATTCCTTCTTATATCAATTTCCTGGCCTCAGCTCAATTCTTCTGGAGTAGGCTGTTAGCATTTTTTCCCCCTGACTTCCTTTTCCTTAAGAACACAGAATATTCACAAGGTAAAACATTTTCCATTAAACAGATTTTCCTAAAATCCTAATGTTATTTATGGATTCTTGGTCTTTCCTGGAAGACACTAACCCAAATAGCACATACAATTTAAAAATTGTACAGTTATAGTTTCTCAAAAAATAGAGTTCATCTATTTGTTTATTCAACAACAATTCACTGAGAGTTTACCATGTGCCATATCCTTTGCTAGGCATTATGGGAAAAAAAAAGGTGAAAAATTCAGGTTCTTGGCCTCAAGGAACTTACATCTAGGAAGCAGATAGGAAAACAAGCAGAGGGATAAAAATGTGTGAGAAGGTAAAGGGAGTGGTGGGTTTTGTCTGGAAGGGCAGAGACGGCCGCCTGGCATGGCTCACTTAGTACCACTCCACATCCTTCTTCATGTCACTGCTTTGCCTACTCCTATAGACCTCACTTTGGAGTCCTCTGGCTCAGAGGCCTCTCAAATAGAGGTGGATGTGGCCACCTCCTGTCTTGGATGCTATAGCTCTCATTTACACTTCTTCCAGCCCCAAGACTGTGACTTATAGGCTTTGGGTGTCTGTTCTTAGGGATTCCAAAGTATTTCCAGGAAGGCCTCTGAGAGGGTAGGCAGAGAGAGGCTGGGTCTAACCCACTTCACTGACCTCTCCTTTCTCTCTACTCTCTCCAGCTTGCAAGGCTGCAGGAACCAAGGGATCAGAGTCCTGCTGGTGCTGAAGGGATGATTGAGACTTTCTGAATCCCAGGGTTGTTGTGAACTTGAAAGAGGAGGTGTTAGGAAATCGATCAAATGGGCCATTATACCTGGGTCTTCACTGAACACCTAATGTGTGCTCTTCTCTGTAATGGCCAAGCTGAGCACGCTGGAGGTAGGGTAGCAGTGGTGGCGTGGAGGCTCCCAAGGAACCAGAAATGACCAGAGTAAAATGCTACATGCTTAACCCTGAGCTGGGCCTTGCTATAGTCTGTGAGTGGGGTGGGGATGGGCTGTGGCCTTCCAGGAGTCCAAGCTGCTCAGGGGTAGTGTGTGGGGATATCTGGCTGAGCAGGACAAGTTAAAAATCCCCCGGCCACATGTGGGTGAGAGCTTGGCAAGGTTAAAGGTGCTCAGAGGAGTAGAGACTCTTTAGTCTGTAGTGGCTAGAGAAGATTTTGGAAAGAGGGCAAGGCAGAGAGTTAAGGTTGGGGCTCAAAGCTTCTGAGGGACATTGATGAGGCTAAGAGGGGTTGTATGATGTCACTTTTGTGTTTCTGTTTCCTCGAGGTTTAGAGGTGGTGCTTTGTAATATTGATCGATCCATGCATTGGTTTTGGGTTGAGTTCAGGACCAGAGAGAATCCCAAAGGTCTCTTTTGTTCATTCCACTGCTTTACTTTCTCACTGTGTGCATTTCCTTGCCCTAAATAGAGTTATTAGACTCTCCCTATGTTTAATTAGATTTTGTTTTTTAAAATTCTATTGGAAATCACTTTTAGTGGCTCTCCATAGCAAAAGGTTAATTCAGCCAAATGTTAGGCATAGTATATTCTGAACAAATGCTTGAAGTGACTACCTTGCATGAATTACACCCCATCTATAACTCAATCCATATTTTTTGCTGATCTCTGAAATGGTATATCTAATTGTTTGCTGGACATTTACCTGCATTGCTGATAGGCACTTCAGAGTTATTGTTCTAAAACTTTGCTTCATCTCTGTCACCACTGCCCCCTACCTCACCACATGCAATCAGCCTAACCTGCCTTCCTCAAAGATAGCATAGCGAAAACACTAGGGCATCTCTGGGTCTTTCTTCCACGTTGCTTAACTCTACCTAGAGATGGAGCCTGTTTCACACTTGTAGCTATGAAATAACTGAATCCACCCTTTCTTCCTCCCCATTTGCTACAATGTTATCCAAGCTTCAGCAGCATGTCGCTGAGGTTATTCAGTAGCACATAAGTTGGAGGGCTGGCCCGAAAGAAAAATCTGACTCATCAGTCCCTTGCTTAACACCTACCTGTGGATTTGTCCTTAGAATGAAAACCAAGGTTCTAATCATGGCTCACGGAGTCCTCACCTTCTTGCTCCCATCTGCCTTTCCAGCCTCACTTCCTCATGCCCCGAGCAAATTCTGGATGATCTCAAATGTGCCGCCTATGTGTTATGCTGTCTTTACACATACCCCCAGATATGCTGTCTTACCCTTTCCTCACTTCCACATCTGGAAAAATCTGCCTCTGGGACCTAACATTATCTCCTCACTGAAGCCTTCTCTGACTGCTCCAGCCAGGGTCACCCCCTCACGTGGGTTTCCGTGCCACCTTGGTTACCACATTTTATCATAATTATATTTAAATGTGTATTATGATGATCTGTCAGACTAAGAGGGAAGGGATTACTGTCTTATCCATCACGGACACTTTTGTACCAAGCTGAATGCTCTGTAAGTATTTGTTAATGGTTAAAATAGAAAGGAGCTTAGATCTTGAAAAAAAAAAAACTCTCCTGGTTTAATTATTCTTAAATTCATTTATTTATTCATGCATTCATTCACTCCCTGTACAAACATTTACTGAGTACCTACTATGTGGGAACTGCCCCCCTTCCTCTAGGCAACAAAGCCTTGATTAAACAGACATAAAAGAGAAACAGCTGCCAATCCATTCTCCAGGAAGCTGTGCTCCACAGGCCTTCATTTAAGAATCCTGGAGCTTCAGTTTCCTTTCGTCAGCTTTTTTCTTAATGGCCAAACTCATGGTGTCAGTGACAATGGATTCTGCATTAGTATTAAAAATTTATTCAATAAATAATGGATTAGAACCCCTGTTTAATAATTATTAATGCACTGCAATTTCAGTTGCCCAAATCTCAAGATGTTTTAAACATAACTAATTGAAAACACAATTAACAGCAACTTGCTGAAATAAATCTGAAAGGCAGAACACCCTTGAAAACCTCAGACTATAAGAGAAAAAGTTCAAAAACAGCCCTCTCCCCGTGCCACCCCAAGGGGAGGAGTTGATGTTGAACTCCAGCAGGGAAGGATGGCGGTCCCTGGCGGGATCTGAGACTTGGAAATTGGTTTAATAGCAGTTCTCCATAGACACTGAAACTTCAGGTGGCCACTTTATCATGCCTGGGGACAGAGGGGATTTACCTCGCCAGTATGCTATGCTCACATATGTCAGATGGGCCTTTAGAGAGAGGTTGATTTGGTGACCTCATTATGCATAAACTCAGCAAAAGAAGTCCAGACCCTGGGGTCTGGCCATGCATTGAGGCTGGGTGTTGTCTCCAACCTGGTGAGTGGCAGATCTGTGGCCGGGAGACCTGGGCTCCCAGCACTGAACTCTGTGCTCACTTGCAGGCCCTCATTTCTTTCTGTGACTGGTTCTGTTTATCCTGACTCAGCAAAAACAGTACTGCTGGGTCTTTGGATCAAGGGCTTACTGCAAGTGCCCTTTGGCTTTCTTGCTTCAGCGAGAGTCAGCAAAGGGAGAAAATGCATCAAGGCTTTCAGAGGATGGACCTTGGGCTGGTTGTTGGGCTCCAGGATTCTAGAGGGGCCCTGAAGAAAGGTAGTGGGCTCTTTTAATCTTTTTATATCTGTTCCTATTCTATTTTTGATTCCAGAAAGGTCTTCCTGTTCATATTTGCGTTTGGGCTTGGGTATACTTACCTCCTTGTTTCCTTCAGACTTTCACATGTCTTTAAAATTTTTTGTAGGTATTTCACTGAGACATTGTAGGGAAATTAATCCACTACAGGGTCAGCCGGTGGCAGGCACTCAGCACATGGCAATTCTCTTTCTGCTCTCAGCCTTGTCTATGGCCTCTGCATGGTTAATCCATCCTCAGGGTGGTCAACCCTGCTGTGGGTGGGTTTTCAATAGGATAATAATACAGTTCTTGGACACATGGATATTATTCCTGGAGAACAGAAGGTAGCTAAGGAGGAAGCTGCCCACTCTGGGGTTCAGTCTGGAGAGCAGTGTGGCTGGGCTTGAGATATGGGTCAGGGGGCAGTAAGCAACGTAACCAGAGATGTAGAATGAGGATATGTTGCAAATTATGTGGAGAGCTAGGTTAGCAAGTTTGAGCGTCATCTTAAGGGGGACAATGAGGAATTTTTAAGCTAGAAGGTAGCATGGACTTTGGCTTAAATTGTATGCAATAGAGCAGTGGTTCTTAAAATTTATTGAGTGTCAGGATTATCTGGAAGGCAGGCTGAAACATGGGTGCTGAACTCTACCTCTAGAATTTCTGATTTAGTAGTTCTGGGAAAGGGGCCTGAGAATTTACATTACTATGATGTGTCCAAGTAACGCTGCTGCGGGTTCAAGGACTACACTTTGCAAACCATTTCTGTAGAGGATGCCCGGGGGGTGGGTAGGCCTGGAGGCATCGAGCCATTTAGGAAATTGGCACAATAATCCAGTTGGGAGTTGATGCCAGCTTGAGTTAGAGCTGTGACTCTAGAAAGAAGGGGAGATGCCACAGAAGAAGGGTCAGTATCAGTAACATTTAATGGTCCAGTAGATGAATGGGAAATACTAGAGTCTTCCAAGGTTATTCCCACTGATAACATTGGAAACATGGTAGTGCTTCTCATAAGAAAGGGCATGGAGCAGAGGTATCCTGGTCAGAATGGAGGAAAGTTGTCTGGCTGATGGTTCCAAATGATCCCAGGTGCAGGTGCAAGAAACCTAGGGTAGGGGGCTGCATTCTAGCTGGGTTTTTTTGGTGCAGTAGTGCCCTGAAGAGGGAATATTTCCAGGAAGGTACCATAGGGCTAGCACTGGGGTGAGTGAAGCAGGGTGTATACTGTATAAAATTGGGGGAGACACCCACTGCCAGTGTCATGCAAACTTTATGAGCTCCTCATTAAATTTTACCACCTAGGTGCCTTACTTGACTCCCCATAGCTGCAAGGTTTTGTGTTGCTGTTGCTGTTATTTCAAGCCCGGAAGGAGCCTGGTGAGGTCAGCACAGTGAAAGAAGGGCTGCGGAACCCAGCATTGGTATTGAGTCCCATCACTGGCATTTCCGTCTTTATTAGAACAAATGATGAGATCATCCTTTAGCCAGAGGCTTCCATACTCCCGCACACAACTTGTATTGAACCAAATCTTGTGTGCACAGGGTTGTTAAATGGAGCTCAGCACAGCGATGGCTGGAAAGCCTTGCAGGTCTAGAGCCTTCTATGGGGAATGTGCATGCATGTTCCTAAGGCATTAGCAACACGTGGTATTTCTGTACTGGCTGAGCCAATGGGAAGAGCCAGCTGTTCTTCAGAAGACCGAAGATCAAGTCTTGCAGCTTCTTTCTTGAACGTACTTTTAAATGTACTGTTTTTGGTTGTCGTGTGTTTTTGTTTCTGTTTTTGTTTTAAGGACTTAATCTATGGAGCTCCATCATGCAACCAAAGCAATCCAAGTTTAATCTCTGAGCATTCATCTCTCAAGTTCAGATTTTTCTTCCCGCTTCTCAGCTGGAGCATTCCCTAACTTCTGAATGTCTAAAAATACCCAGCGTGGTTCCCTCTACAAAACACCAACACCCTGCCAGCTGTTAAATAAATAAACTAAAAAAAAAATGCTGTAGTTGTGAAATAAGATATATTTAATTAAATAAAAAAGGAAAAGCAAGTGCTATTACAAGAACATAAAACTGTAAGGCATAAGATAAAAACTAAATTACTACAAGGCAACTCGATCCAATCTAATCCTCGAAGATAAAGATGAAACCAGAAAATTGCATGTATTGAGAAATCAACATAAGCCCTGAGCAAATATTAACTAGAGATCTATAAACTGGTTGATAATAAACAGTACTATGAACATTAGGATTAAGAAAGGAAATGGAAGCAGAGCCACACTGGGGTAAGGGGGACTTGAGTTCATCTCTCCAATCTGCTTGGAGCGAGGTTTTATGGGATGATCTTGTTAGAGTGACTTTTCCACTAGCTAATTTCAGTAAATCTGAAAGGAAAAAGTGAATGGTGTGAAGGTATCTGGCAAATTTCTATCTATCATCTTTTGAAAGACACAAAGATTGATGTGATCTCATCTTACCAGGCTATAAAATGGAGCCTGTAGATAAACCATTTAGCTTTTACCATGGGTTTCGAAGTTAGCTATTGGCATGATTTTAACAGTGTATTTAAGCATGAAGAATGGGCCAATTACATGTTAAGTAGCCTTTTTTTATGGTTCTAATAAAGGTCCATTTAGACGTTTATACTGACAACTCAGTTCTTTGGAAGGGCATTTTTCAAGTTGCCCACTAAAAGAGGACATTTCACAGTTAAAAAAAAAGAAAAAGGGGAAAGAAAAAAAAGCCTGCTATTAGCTGGAGAATGTTCCAGCTTTCAGAGATGTGGTTTGTACAGAGGCTGGGCCTTCTGATGGAGAAGTTCGCAGCAGCAGCTGGAAAAATCAAGCTAATTCACAGGTGAAGGTGTCCTCTTTGTCACAGTTTCAGGCTCTGGGATAAAGCTGCTCCATTGAGAGCATTCAAGCATGTCACCCCACATAGGGAGCTTCTGAATACAGTCTGAATGGGAAACAGACTCTGTAGAGTGAGAGGGGTGGCTCCAGTAGGCAGAGAACGCAGCCCTCCATCACATCAAGGTCCAGGAACAGCCAGGGCCTCTGAGAGAATGGGAAGACCTTCTGGGGACAGAGTTAGCGTTCTTAGGCCCCTGGGGATGTAGGTGACCCAGGGATTCACAAACATGGTTCGTTCTTTTTTTTTTTTTTGCCTCTAGTGAGACTCCAACTAAAGTGTTCCTGACAGAAAGACATACTTCTGTGCTCTTAGCTCTGGAAAGGAGACTGCACAACCTCCTGGAGTCAGGAGCTAGGTTTGAGTCTTGGCATTCATTCTTTGTCAGTCTTCTTAGGGCCTTAAACTCTTGCTGCCAGCTCCTCGAAGATAGGAGCTTCTAGTGGTTGGCTAGGGCTTCCAAAATGAAATACCACAGACTGGGTGGCTTAAAGAATGGAAATGTATGTTCTCACAGTTCTGGGGGCTGGAAGTCCAAGATCAAGGTGTCTCAGGATGGGTTTCTTCTGAGAACTCTCTCCTTGGCTTATACATGGCCATCTTACTGCTGTGTCTTCACATGGTCCTCACTTTTTGTGTGTCTGTCCTCATCGTCTTTTCTTATAAGGACACCTGATTCCTATAAGGATTAGGGCTCACTGCAATGACATCATTTAACCTTAATCACCTTTTTAAAGGCCCTTCTCCAAACACAGTCCCATTCTGAGGTACTTGAGGTTAGAACTTCAACATATGAATTTTGGAGAGAGGCAATTCAACCCCTAACAGGACTGCAACCTAATCCTGTTTGTATAACTGGGATGTAAATACATCGCATCTACTTACTCTGCCTCCAGATATTTGCTCAATACATGAGGGTCAAAAAGTAAACCTCATGTCATCCCCATTCTGTTTATGGAGAATGGGAGGAAAGGTGTTCTGCATATGAATTTCTGTTGCAAGGTAAGAAAACATTTTACTTTCAAAGCATCTGCAAGTGTGATTCTCAACCATTCCTGAGCTCCATCTCCAGGGCTTCTCATCTAACTGACAAGCTCATGGTTCAGACATGGATGTTTTTTCAAATCTCCTCAAGTGATTCTAATATGCAGCCAAGATACACAAACCACAGTTGTCAGGATTTCTGGGTGCAAAAGGGTGACCCTCAAGGGCAGGTAACTTGTTTGGCAAGTCATTTCCGATGCATTGGTAGACCCCTTGACGTGGTCTGGAAGCAGGAGAGAAGCTCCCTGGCTGTTTGTGTGATGATGTACAGAGGATCCTCATGGTGGTCAGGGACGAGTACTTGTAGATTTGGCCCAAGTGTCTCCCAGGAAAGGAGAGTCCCAGTGAAGGACTTTATAAAGTGAAGTGATCACGGGAAGCTCTGGGCTGATTCAAGGCACCAGCGAGGTTATTTCAGACTGAATAAGTCGAATCGTGGAAAGAGGGGAGTCTCAAGGATTGTTGTTGAGCAGAAGGGTTGGATGAAATGCTGAGACCAATCTCCAGGGATAAAGCGTATGGCAAGTCAAAAATGGAAGGACAGAAGAGGGACTCTCTTCCAGGAGAAGGGGTTAGCTGACCTCAGCTCTGGGAAGCAATGCTAGGAACTGGGGTGTGGTTGTGAGAATAGCTCCTGTGAAGAGCTTATTAGTTCTCTTGAAGTTTTGTACAATCATTTGTGTCTCATTTACATGTTATTACCTCTCTGTTATCCCTCAGAGTTGCACACAGACCTTTTGTAGACTATCCGTAATTCCAGCCTTTGTAGAACAAAGGGAAGGGACAGAGAGGGAGGGGCGTGTGGCCACTCTTGCCTCCCCTGCCCGGATTGCGGTGGTGGTGGCGTACAGTGCAGCAATTCTTCTGTCTGGATGCACTTTAGAAACAAGTGGGAGCTTTTAAAAAACACTAGTGTCTGCGCCAGACCGGGACTGGTTAAAACTGTCTCCAGGGGTGGGGCTGAAATAGCAAGGGCTGGCAGCCTGTGATACAGATGGGCGGTAGTCCTGTACCTCCAGGGAGGGAAGGCCTAAGACCCAGGACAACTCTACGAGAAGCATGATTGAGAAGGAGTCCATGAGATGGGCCTGCCGTACTGCTTTACAGGTACCCGGTGAAGGTCAGCCACAGTGCGTTAGTGGGAGTGAGGTCTGGGCGACTTTTGTACTCCTAGCACCAGGTAAACAGCTTAGTATGGAGGCCGGCATAGTTTCTGCAGTGCTTCTCTGGATATTGGCGTTGTATACTTCTCAGGAGTATGTTGGAATGTCTGCCAAAATGCTGGAAAAGTATGAGGAAGCCGAAGTGGTACAACTGGTAACGCACAGAACTGTTTTCTTGTGTTTCATCCACACGTACCCTATTTCAGTTCCCCCTACTGTATTCTTGATAGGGACTGACTGACTACGGTCCTTCACATCAGTAAATACTGAATGTTATATGCTCAGCACATTGACTTCCAGGAAGCTACGCTTGAGTTGTGAGGATAAAGTATGTCCACATGAAAATATCAATTTTCACCCAAGTCCAAGTGCTTTGGGAACAGTCTGCTGCATACCCGGTGCAGGCACTTAGAGGAAGGATTGCTCCCTGAGGACTGGAAGGAAGTTGGATCCACAGACAGTTAGAGGCTTGAGCTGAACCTTACAGGACGAGGACATTATGTGGCTGGGGAAGGGAAAAGGTCTTCTTTGTAGAAGTGAGCACATGGGGTACAGATGTGTATATTGTGGGGAGTGGGATACAGGAGTGGTACCTAAAGCCTGACTGCACTATGGATGATGTAGGCAATGCCACATAATAGATCTGGGTGCTTTGGGGGGCATTAGGCAGAAGTGGGGGTGACTGGTGGGTGGCTGAGTGATTATGACTTGGTTATCTGATCTTGCTCCACTGAACTCCCTACCTTCCATCTCTACAGTGCTGTGACAGTTAAGGCAGGGAGCTACTGAAAAGCTGCCAGAGACATACATCACTGAGTTGATGGACAGTAAGCTGACATAGATGGGATGGAAGCCATGGACTAGAAATCAAGGGGCAAGAGGCCGATGGGGAAGAAGCAGTTGCCTTGTTTTAATAATGAAAGTGGGAAAAGATGAGATGTAGATGATGTCATCCTGGACCCAAAGCTCCCTTAAAGTATTCTTGTCTCTTCCACTGTCTTTTGCTATGTGGCCATATTCCTAATCTACCTTAAGGAGTCCTATTTTCCTTTTTTTTTTTTTTAAGAGTCCTATTTTTAAGTCATTAATTGTTTTCTTGCATTTTTAGAGATTTTCAAGTTTCTCTTAATCCCTTATAAATCCTGTGCATTTCAGAGTAACCTAGAGATGCTCAGAGTGCCCTAGAGGTATTGCTAAATCTCCAAATACTTGATTTTTGGAGAAGCTTTTTCGTCATCCACCCCTGCATTTAATTCATTGAATTCCTGTGTGTTTGTGAGTGGCAAGGTCCCATGTGCAGGGGCCAGGTACTGATGGAAAACAAAGTAAATCTAACACCAGGCCTCACTTCATGGAAGAGAAGTGGGCTATATGGGAATTTCTATTAAGCACATTTTAAAATCAGATATGTATTTGTAGGAAGAAAAGTAACTCTGGTTTATACAGGACGTAATCGTACTTAACTGACAAGCTTTTAAAAAAGCATCCCTTTATAGGAAAAGCGACAATGCACAATGTTAAATCAACAAGGCTTTGCTAGTCACAATAAAGCACAACATTTAAGTGAAAAGAAACACTCTAAGACTAGAATGTCTAGGTCAGAATCATGGTACGGCAAGGGCTTTTGTAGAAGTTCTTCAGCCTGATTGTTTGCATCGAAAGGAATGCTTTTCTTCTCATTGTTTGAACTTGCCAGCCTCCTCCCCATCTCTGAGGCCCTGAGGACCTGCAGAGGATGTCAGAGGAATCCTTGGATGGGTAGCAGAAGAGTTCAAGACACAAGGGCCCAGTTAGCAGAGAAGGGCGGGTGGATTATGAGCTTGTGCCTGTGCAGACTGTCCCATTCCTGTCTTGATTGCTTCTTTATCTAGTGAACTGGCAGCCTTGGCCTCATGTGAAGCTATAAGGATGTCACAGGACCTCTGTTTTGCTTAGTGAAGATGCCCACACTGGAGCAGAGGGCAACAGTGAGAGAGGCAGGCACTCCCACACAGCCTCCAAGTTTGGGCGTGAGGACCAGGCAAAGCTGCAGTGAATTTCTGTGACATCAGTGGGATGTGAAGTAGTGAAAGTTCCCACAGGAAGAGAGTACATCAGGAAATGCTCTGTTGGGCTCTCTGGGGAACACAAGGACAAGGAGGTCTGTGCCTTCCCGGGTCACCTAATAGCAAGCACTTAAAAGCTCCTTGCTGGGAGGTGGCAGGGAGAGATGCCCAACCCTGGCAGCCTAGAGGAATTTATCCTCTTGGTGAAGTAGATATAGGACAAGAAAGGACTCTCCACAGTGACATGTGGGGTATATGATGGAAAAATGTGGTGGCTCAGGAGCCTGGCTGCTGACCCCAGAGACAAAGGGAGGTGCTGATATTGGCAGGGGGAAGTATCAGGTAACAAGGGGGGGCCGGGCATGGCAGCTCACACCTTAGTCTCAGCACTTTGGGAGGCCAGAGTGAGAGGTTCACTTAAGCCCAGGATTTCGAGACCACCCTGTCAGGCAACATGATGAAACCCTGTCTGTACAAAAAATACAAAAATTAGCTGGGTGTGGTGGTGTGTGCCTGTAGTCTCAGCTACTTGGGATGCTGAGGTGGGAGGATTGCTTGAATCTGAGGTCAAGGCTGCAGTGAGCCATGATTGTCACTGCACTCCAGTCTAGGTAAGAGAGCGAGACCCTGTTTCAAAAACAAAAACACAAACAAAAACGGAAAACAAGCAAGGATCCCCCTGACTTTCCAACTTCTACCAATGTGCCAAGGTTGGCCCAGGCCCTCTGGTCCCATCGGTCCCTGCCTCTCCATTCTAGGGGAGTGGTGTGTGTGGTATGTGTGGGGTGTGTGTGTGTGTGTTTGTGTGTGTGTAGGGTGGGCAGGACCTGGAATAAAAGAGCATCTGCAAACCTCTGCAGAAACTGGCCCACCCTTACCCTTTTCAGTGCAAGGGAGGCCAGCTGGAGAGGTGGGCTGGAGGTCTAGGGAAGGCCTGCTGCCTCAGTATGAGCAATGAGGACAAAACGGTTGGAGTGAGTGTAAGGTGGTATCTCACTTTTCTAGGGCTACCCTAACAAAATACCGCAAACTGAGTGGTGGCACTAAAAACAAAAAACAAAACCAGAAGAAATGTATGGTCTTAGTTCTGGAGGCCAGGAGTCTGAGATCGAGGTGTCCGTGGCTGGCTGCCTGTCTCTGAGGGCTCCGAGGAGGAATCTGTTCTAGGCCTCCCCTGACCCCCAGCTTCCGGTGATTTCCTGGTGGTCTTTGGTGTTCCTTGGCTTGTAGATGCAACTGCCCCGTGTCTCCGACTTCAGCTGCAGGTGGCGTTCTTCCAGGTGCGTGTCAGCCTCTGTGTCTGAATTCTCCCCTTTTGTAAAGATGCTGGTCATAATGGATTAGAGCTTCACCCCAATGACTTGATCATCTGAACAGACCCTATTTCCAAATTAGGTCACTTTCACAGGTACTGGGGGTTAGAACTCCAACATCTTTTGGGGGGACACAATTTGACCCATAACGAGGGCCAATGATGCCACTGGTCATAGGTGAATGGGGAAGGGTGTGGATTTTAGGAACAGGCTTGGGTGTAGCCCTGCAACGTGGTTTCAGGGTGAATGCTGCTTCACAGAGTTAGTGTGACGGTGACATCTACAGACCCCTTGAAATTTGAAGAGGATGTACATATCAGCTGTTATAGCAATAATGTGCCTCCTACATGTTCTCCCACTGAAGAGAGACGTTGTAGCCTTATTCTCTTGTTTTCTCAGCTGTAAAGTGGGTTGAACAGATAGTGCATTAACCTGGCATGCAATCTGACAGCGTGGTGACTATACAAAAGGGTAGAATGTATCTACTGACCACAGAGCACGTCTAGATCTTGGGGCCAGGGAGTTACGATCAACTAGAAACAGAAGACCCAGGGAGTTTCATTAGGCTATGAGGACAAGAGAAGTGGACCTCACGAGATGCACTCAGGTCGGGAGTACAGCAGCTGCTCTGCGGGGTTGCACTGAAAAATGACACGTGTTGAATCTTTGCCTTTAGATATGTTCCAAAGGATGCTATTTTACAGATACTTCCTGGCCAGAGTACATGTCACAATCCTGTCCTTGAGTCCCCTTTTCTGTGACCTCTGAGTTCCCTCCTAGAAAGGAGAGCCTGTGACTTGCTTCTGGAAGGTCCCAGGACCTCAGCTGCCCCACAGTGAAGGGCAATTTATATTAGGTTGGTGCAAAAGTAATTTCTACTACTTTAGCAAAACCCACAATACTTTCACACCAACCTACTATCTCGTGAACCAATTCTGAATTTCTCTCTTTGGTAGCTCTGTTGTTCATAAATATACACTCACCTTTAGTCTTCTAACCTAAATAAAGGGAGCCATTCATTGGAGGCAACAGGGGGTGACCAGCCCCCCACCACTGACCTTGATGGTGGAACCCTGGCAGGTGTTTTGGTCAGTGTCACTCTGTGCCTCACAGAGCCCGTGGGTGGCCTGGGGTTTGTATGAACATATATGTTACTTTGGGATTTCTCCCCTGCCCTGCTCCAGTCCTCTTCTTGGTGGTTCCCAACCTCATTATTGTTCTTAGACTGCTCTTACGTAAAGATGATAAACCCACACCTTCCGCCGCAGCCCAGAAGGGTCAATAGAGGAAGCAATGGCTGGCGATTTTTTTTTCCTTCTTGTTTGGTACTGAAGCTGAAAAACATTGCAGCATACTTCAAACTTGAGCAGTGGCTGTGAATGTATTCACTCTTAAATTCATCTGTGAGGTTATTATATGCAGCTTTGATGTTACAGGAAGACTACCTGGGTCGTTTTGTTCCAATTACTCAGTGCAGAGGAGGAGGACTTCCATGTCGTGAGAAGGTGCCCAACTTTGATGTTTTGTCGAGGATGCCCGTCTTGGGGCTGATGCATCAGGAGTGATGCAGTGCAGCTGGGGCATCATCTAGGTGGCGGGGCTGTAACCTGTGTGCTCTGCACACACTGCTCTGGCTACCTCAGCTCTGAGCAGCCGTGGTGGGGGAGAAGCTGTAAGTGAGGGCCTATCAAGCACATTTCCCATCGCATCACAGAGGACTTGGAAATAACCTCATTTTCCTCAATTAGGAAGATGGAGATTGTAATGGCTGTACTTTGCTCTCCTCAGACGTCTTTCATCTCTCCATCACAAAGTGCTCTGAAAGCATGATTAACGAAGCTTCCCAACTCCCCAGCCCGGCAGGCGTCCCACTGCCCTCTTCAGTCAAAGCTAAATGGTTGAGGCCAGCTCCCCGGGTGAGCTTAGGGTCATAAGAAATCCTATTGACCCCCACACAAGGCCAGGGCAGTGGCTGTTCACCTCACAGGATGGGGCGGGGAGGGAGTGAGAGGCAGCCCAGTGCAGGGGAGATTCCTGGCCTGGGAGGCAGGGTCTGGGAGCCAGCCATGGCTGTCCCACTCACCTGTTGTCATAGTGTGGACCTGCCACTACCACAGCCACCACTGCCAGCCAGGTCTCACAGCACAGTGTGAACACTGGAAGTGGATTTTGATGTCTCAGTTTCCTCCTGTCTCTGCCATTCTGAGTTGCCTGGTAGCCGTGGAATCCCCAGGCCACGTGAGGTCTTGTCCCTTGATGGTATCCTCACTCAGAAGCCAGGGTGCTCCTGGATGCTGTGGGATGCTCATGCCTCCCTTCTCCCAGAAGCTCCCCACATCACCTGCATCTTCCATTGCTACCGTATTCACACTGCATAGGCTTCCACACCCAAATTCTGCACACAACACCTTGTCAGATGGTCTCTCTGTTCAAATCACCCAGTATCAGCTTGGCCTGCCTTCCAAACCTTGCCTTCCATTCTTGCTCTCCTCTGCCTTTCCTCTAAGCAGAAACACAAGCTTGTTGTGGAGTTTTGCCACACTGGATTGCCCACTTTGGTTCATTTGAGTCAGACCTCCTCCTTCAAAATCTTCCTAGCCTCTTGCAAAACCTTGGATTGTTGGTTCAGGCATGGACAGCCCCACCTACTGTGCTTTCAGAGTCTTTGTCACCTGTGGTGGCTGTCCTCTTCCTGTTCCAAGGCACTGTCCTTAGTATGCCATGGGTTGAGAACTAAACTCACTAGTGTTTAAAATGTAGGAACAAGAAGTTGAGGTTTCCTTGTGGTTGCTGATGTCTCTGGATGGACAGGGAGACCTCTAGCTTGGGTTCTCAGCTGACTTGCAGCACATCTTTTCCCCCCTCCCCGCCCCACTGTGCTCTGGATGGTTGAGGATGGCTGAGGTCTGGACAGATGGGATATAATGGAACTGTGCAGAAAGAGGGCACAAAGAATGAGGCTCCAAAACTGGGGTAGGGGATGGCAAAGGTCCATTTTCTACTTGAAGGGGAATAAAAATGGAAACAAGCTTTTCTCATTATTATTGTTTATTAATATATATGCTTCTATACACTGCATTTTGAAAAATATTGTGATACTACAAAAAATTTTTTTTCTACCAGTGTTTGGAAATCTGAAGGGCTTCCCAGATGAGAAAGTGGATGAGATGGAATCATGCTTTGGAGGATGGCATATCAACTGGGCAATTCTTATTCTTATCTAAGAAGTTGTGACCTGCCTTCCTCACATTCCTGGGGAGGGAGCTCGGTCTCAGAGAAGTGCTCACTCTGGGCTTTTGCTTGCTGTGCTGGGAGCCTGCCCTTAGTTTCCCCAGTCATGGGTTGCCACGATCTGCCACAAAAGCAGTTCTGAGGAAAAGCTGTGTCTTGTTGTAGAGGTTTTCAAGTGTGAAACACACAGTAAAACTTAATTCTATCATTTTTCTGGAACAAACAAAAAGAAAACTGCTGAAGTGGAAAATTCAGAATGGAAAATATAGGAGAGCCATTAGGTTGGAGTTTTAAAAACTGAAAAGAATGCCTGTGTACTCCACATGTTTGCATGGGTGGGGGCCACCCATCTGTTGGGTGATGGTCAATGGACTCCAGTCTGATGGGCTCTTCTGATGTGGGTGAGATGCTTCACGAGGACTACTATGTGAGCTTCTCTTGTGTTTGGATTCATTGTCACTCCCAAGTTCATCTCTGCTTCTCCCCTCCCCCCAACTCTAAACTCCTCATGGGCACATCTGCTGATGCCACTCAGCCTCAGGCTCAGTCCCAGATTAACCTTTCCAAGTCCACAAGCAGCTTCTGTGCCACTCCTGAGACTCTGTAGGACCCGAAGTCCAGGGGCCAAGTCGTCCTGCTATACTCTCCAGGGTCTCTGCTACTGGGTCTCCTCTGCTGCCATCAATCTTGGGACAAGCATCCTCAGGGGCAGCCCTCAAGGTGTGGGACTTTACTGAATCCTGACTCCTGAGTTCTGCCTTCACAACTGGCCTCCTTCTCTGCTTTAATCAAAGCTTAGCAGTCACCCTGCCTGCCCCTTTGGCTGGTGATCAGAGTCCTTGCTGGCGTCTCTCACCATTGTTGGACATACATGACCTCCTCTCTGTGAGTGCCCCGGCAGGCTGAGCTGCAGAGAGGGACAGTCATGGCACAAATTATAGGCAGTGAGGAGTCGACAGATCTCTAGGGAGGACTTCTAAGGGGAAAATTTTGAGGGCAACACTGCCACATCATCTGGCAGCGCACAGAAAAGGCTGAGTGGGAGTGAGATATGGGAAGGGAGATTAAAGAGTCTGCCCAGGCATGACTCAAGGATCACACTGGAATGCCATCATGATGGGATCCTTTTTGGATGTTAAATTGATAGAAGGTAATTTAATAAAGATGGTGAATTTCCTTTGTCATTTCTTGGGTTCCACAGGGCCAACTGCAGGACTCAATATTCTATTAATTATGGTATTCTCGGGTGGTCCTGAAGCCAATACTGGATTGTCCCAAGGGACAACTGCATTTGTTTTACCACTTTAATTTATACAGCAGGGCACAAAACTTCTGATGATCCATCATTTCCCAAATGCCCTGGGATGCTCCTCTATGCCCTGTTAGTATCACACTGTTGACAGAAATGTTCGGGTAGCCACCAAAGGTGTGTGTTCTGTATCATTGCATAGAGCTGCTGCCAGGAAGTTGCTTTCTGGCAAGGCATACCTTGCATCTAGGTGGGGCCCTGGGCCAAGATGTTGCTAATAGAAATTGATGAGAGGAACTGATGAGTGTCATGTCTGGTTCTAGGGAGTTACCAAAGTCTTCTCCTATTTGTTGCCTGGTTGGAGAAACCATTGAGGACTTCGAGTGGGGATAGCCACAATACAGAAGGAGCCTGGGTTCCTGAATGAGCACATGACAGGTGTGTCATGAGAAACATCTGAACTGGACGGTGGTGTGAATAGGAAACAAATCTTCACTGTGGTAAGCACTGGAGAACCCATTAGAACTTAAGGCTTAACTGTTATAGTAGTAACTGGTGTTACTGTAGACACTGCACATTGATTTTAACCACCCAAACCCTTTTTGGTCCTAACCAATGTGAGTGGCCCCATCCTAGTCTGTGTTTTATCTCTGTCCTTTTCCATCTTCACCAAGGGGCTCAGGACCTGCTACTGTTGAATGGGAAGGTTTTGAGGAAAGAATGATGTGAAAAGACAAATAGGATAAGAGGTAGTTTAGGGTAGCTATTGAAGGAATTTCTTCTCTGGGCTCTGTGAGTTTTTTTTTTTTTAAGTGATTTCTGGGTCTCTGGAATTATGAGAGTAATGGAGTCATGAATATAATTACCTCTATTCTGTAATTACCCGACAAATATCATATGAATACATAGGGGGTTTGAGTCAGCAAATCTGGCAGCTGCAGAGTTTGATTATGATGATTTAGCTGCTGGGAAATGCCAGAGATTAATTTTAGTCATCAGTGTAGGAACAACAAGGAGAAATGACCCTAAATTAGGAAAGGACAAATGCAGGCCACGTGGGGAGCACATTTTGTGACTGCAAGTCAGTTAGACACAGGAGCTTACCTCTGCGGAGGACCACCCCTCAGAGCCATGCCTGCAGGGAGAGGGGTGAACCAGAGATGTGCTTGCACGCTGCTATTTTCCCCGGTGACTGCACTTTACGAACCTCACAGGTGAGATCTCGGAGGGCAGCAGATGTGTTTGTTTCAGCTCTTTGGCTTTTGCAGTGATTGTTCCCTTTTGTTTTTGCCCAGGTACTCCTCTGAGGTAGACTTAGCCCAGTAATTCCCATTTTACAGATGCTGACCTGAGTCCTAAAGGAGTGGATCTTTCATGGTGGCACAGTTAGTGGCATTTTCTAGGTTAGAACTAAGGTCCCCCTGTACCCTTTCCCTTATTTTGCACTGGCTTTGGTGAGAAACATTTTCAGTTATAATGTTTGTCCAGTAGAATAGGGTGATTCCGTTTGTAATTTGATTTTGTTTTTTTGCGAGAGTTTCACCAAAAAACAATGTGAGTACTTCTTGTGCAAACCACATCCTGTTTTCCCTCAGCAGGATAAGACCCTTTCAAACTTGAGGTCTCCCAAGAGAGACCAAGGATTCTGTATTAGTCCATTTTCACACTGATAAAAAGAACTACTTGAATCTGGGTAATTCTTGAAGAAAAGAGGGTTAATTGACTCACAGTTCTGTAGACTTAACAGGATGCATGACTGGGAGGTCTCAGAAAACTTACAATTATGGCAGAATGTGAAAGAGAAGGAAGCACATCTTTCCATGGTGGAGCAAGAGAGAGAGAGACACACACACACACACACACACACACACACACACAGAGAGAGAGAGAGAGAGAGAGAGAGAGAACATGCATGAAGTGGGAAGTGCCACCCACTTTAAACCATCAAATCTTGTGAGAACTCACTATCATGAGACCAGCAAGTGGGAAATCTGCCCTTATGATCCAGTCACCTCCCACCAGGCTCCTCCTCCGATTTGACGTGAGATTTGGGTGGGGACACAAATGCAAACCCTATCAGACCCCTATAATCTCACCTTTGCTGAGAATTCACTCAAGAGGTTCTCTTGCTATTTGCTCTAGACAATGCCTGCCCACTACCACTGGAGGAGCAAGAGCTGTGGTATCTGGGTTGAGGCCAGCACTGTCTGGAGCATTTTCCAATAGCTAGAACTTGGGACAACCAGGGCTGTTTGGGGCTGGGGCTAAAGTGTAGGGGAGGCAGTATCTTGGAGCACAGAGGAGAGAGCTCACAGATTCCATACCGGCCTGGACCTCTTCCTCGCATGGGTTTGAAGGAATCAGAGCAATTTCTCGTTTTTATCAGTAGAATAAGCAAACCTTTCTCTAAGCCTTCAACTGAGGTCTGATAAGCAGGTTTCATCAGGGGGCAGGGCATCCTCCTACTTTTTCTGAGGGGTCAGGGCTGCTGATGGGAGCATAGTAAGTGTGAGTAAGCCAGGTTGGAAGGGCTGGGTCCACAGGACTCCAAGGTGGTAGAGGGTGTGAAACCCTGGCATGTTCATAGCCAGAGGAAGTACCAGAGACCCAGGGCGAAGCTGCTCTAGGCAGTCATTGTGTCCACTGTTACTGTCTAGGTGTATGGAATCATCTGCATCAGATACACACCCAGACACCCAGCTACATCTTGCCAACACACACACAGCTGGGTCATATCTCTACCAAAACCATAGGCAGAGCACAGATGATCCTTACCCAGGGTTTTGTCAGTAACTGGAAAGTTCCATTCCTCATGATCTGAATTCAGATCTAAATGCTTCTTTTGATTGAATCTCCAGACCGTTTTCCTAATGTGCTGACCTGGACCCTGACAATGACTCTAAACCAAATCTCAATGACTTCTTTTTTTTTTTTTAAGACAGTCTCACTCTGTCACCAGGCTGAAGTGCAGTGGTGCAATCTTGGCTCACTGCAACCTCTGCCTCCCAGGCTCAAGCAATTCTCCTGCCTCAGCCTCCTGAGTAGCTGGGACTATGGCACATGCCACCATGCCCAGCTAATTTTTGTATTTTTTAGTAGAGACAGGGTTTCGCCATATTGGCCAGGCTGGTCTCAATCTCCTCACCTTGTGATCCTCCCACCTTGGCCTCCCAAAGTGCTGGGACTACAGGTGTGAGCCATGGCGCCTGGTCCAAATCTCAACAGCTTCTAACATATAACCTAACCCTAAGGTCTATCTAGAAGTCTGGCCCCTAGCGGGAACTTAGGTACCATGCTTTGTTGTAAATAAGATTCTCATCGTAACCTATAGTCTAATTCCAACCCTAACCTTGACCCTGACATCAGGTCTTACTAAGTTTTGCCAATACAGATTTGAACTCTAATGTTGACATAGCCTTAAAACTAACTCAACCCAGAAAATATTTTAAGGTCTGGCTCTTCTGAGCTGGGATCTGGTACCTTGATCTATGATTCTTCCTCTACTTGCCCTTCCTTGCACTGCCATGTCTGCTGCTCTAGGCTCCTGAATGTGATCACCCCTGTCTCCCAGGAAGGGTTTTGAGCCTTGAACTTTGAACTTACATGATTGCTTTGTGATTTCTAAGGTGGGAGACTAGCTGATTTGATGATCATCTAATCTTGGGTAGTGTATTAGTTGAGGGGAATAGATTAAGCTGTCACCCCTTAAGAATCTATTTGCATAAAGAATTATTAGGTTTCAAGTAGTTATCTAATCCTAGGCTCTTGGGGCAGGTGAAGAAAATCTTAAAATCATTGTGTGGTGGTGGAAGGCACAGCTTTATGCTTGAGATCATCATTTATCTTTGCCTCACTTTTCTAAACTATGAAGTAGGAACACTTCACATTTAAGATTAAATGAGCTTAGAACACTCAATAAATGCTCATCATCATCACCATCATCATCGTGGTCTTTCTGTTTCTTAAACCCTCAGTATATCTAAAGCCACTTAAAATTTTCCAAAAATAAAGTAAGTTAAAAATGTGAACCCAATTTTTCACCATCAGTTTTCAGCAAAAGCTACCACTGCAAATATAAACATTTTTAGTAAAAGCAGGCTTCCCGAGGGCCAATTTAAATAAAATTATGTAGACAACTTTTCTGTTACGTAGAGAGATCAGTGGAAGATGGTACTAGAAGGTACACGTGTGCAGCAGAAATCATCTTTTAATAAGTCTCATTCAATGTGACATAGCAAAATAATTAAAGCTGTGGAGTTTCTTTAGCCATGCTTCACTGCTTCCCAGCAATGGGCAAAGTCATTTATTCACTCATTCACTGAATCATTTCTTGCAGTGAACAGGGTGACCATCATTCCAGTTCTCATGGAAGGTTTCTATCTAGCGACACAGAAAGATCCTAATCCTGCAAACAAAAGCATATGTAATTACAATTGGAGACCAATTGAGTTGTAAAAATTAGATTTGTTGAGAGGGGATAACAGGGAAAGAGGTTCCTCACTTAATTTCGGGGGTCAAAGAAGCTCAATGTGGTGCTAGAGGATGAATAGGAGCTGTTCAGGGGAAGAATGTGGGGGGAGAGTTTTCTTTGTACAAACGAGGCTCTTAACTGCAGAGGAATTCAACTTTATTTCACTGTGTAGCGTTAGTGGTGGGTATGATCTTGTCACCAATAGGGATCACAGCTGTTTTCATATCACATTCGCTGAAATTATGGTAGTTACTAGAACGATTGCAAGATCTTGTCAGCAGATACATTGATGAAGAACCCCATATATTATTGCTACATGGCAAATGCATTTTTAATAGACTTTATTTTTTAGAGGTGTTTTAGGTCCACAGCAAAATCGAGCAGAAGATACAGAGATTTCCCATGTATCTCCTGCCCGCTACATATGCATGGCTTCCTCTCCTATCAAAACCCTGCACTAAAGTGGTATATCACAGATGCAGCAGTATTTTGATACATTTTTTATAATCCTATGCATTTTATTTTATACATTAGAAAACACTCTGAGCAGGGTTCCATAGGTCTCGCCAGGAAGCCAGAGAGATCCAGAGCATGCAAAGGGTTAAGATAGTAGGACATAGGAAGAGCAATCTGCTGAGTCCCTGAAGGAAGAGAAGGATGGCAGCCTCGAGATAGCGGGGTAGCTTCATCAGGAAGAAGGTGGCAAGGTGAGGCTGGAGCGGTGGGAAGAGCTGGGTGTTGAAGAGCCTTGAGGGCCACTGCAAAAATTTGATTTTCTTGTATAGACAATAGGAAGCAATGGGAGAGTTTTAAGCAGAGATGGACTTTATAATTTGACTTATCTTAAAAACTAAAACCACCACCTCTTCGTGATTGCATGTGAGGAAAGGCATGGAGGGGTTAGAGATCAAGCAGATACAACCTGGACTGGCATGATGGTGATAGAAATGTAGATAAGAGAATGGAAGTAAGAGAGATATCCTGCAGGTGAGATGGAATTTTGTGGTAATGGATTGGATATGGATGGTGAGAGAAAGAGAAGTGTCAAGGATGATTCCATGGCTTCTTACTTATGTCACCAGCAGATGATGGTGCCATTGTCTGTGACAAAGAAGACCGAGGAGAGGCCAGGGGAAGGGAGCCCTGTTTTAGACACGTAAATCGAGATGCCTGTGAGACGTCCAAATGGATGTGTCAAGTAGGCGATTGGATAAATGAGTCTGGAGCTTAAATGAGATCTGGGTCAGAGATATGAATTTAGAGATGCCAACGTATAGATGACATTGAAAGTCATGGAGATGAATGAGGTTGCCTTAGGCGAGAACAAAATGAGAAGATGACCAGAAGGCTCCGAGGAGCTTCTCCATTTAGAGAAAGAGTAATAATAGGTTACTGTAGTAATAGTGATAGTTCAAGGAGCTAGCTCTTCAAGAGGACTCACTATGTGCCGGGCATTGTTCTGCGTGTATCTCTTTATTTTTACCACAACCCTATGAAGTAAACTGAGTAATAAAATATTAAATATTTGTCACTGTTAGTAGATGGAGGAGCTCAGGGTATGAACTCAGCAATCTGGCTACAAAACTTTTTCCCTTAACCCTTGTGGAACCAGAAGGGGAGTAGCCGGGGGAGTCAGGAGGCAGAGAGAGAGAGAGAGAGAGCAGCCAGAGGAGACCAGGAGTGTGATGTCAAGAAAAAGAAGAGAAGAGTCTTCAAGATGGAGGGGGTGGTCCACATGGTCAGATATAACATGGAGGTTATAGGCAACAGCAGAAAAAGTAATTTTGGTGGAGTGGTAGGCAGAAGTGGAAAGAAAATGAGCACAGGATGTAGAGATGGCATGGCCCTTAACTTTTCCCTGGAGGATAGAATACTCGCTTTGCAGGGTAGTTAGAAGATTTGGAGAAAGTGTATATAAAGCACCCAGCACTGTACCTAGCACACAATAGGCATGCAATAAATGCTTACAATTTTAAAACATGTCTACATAAATCTTGAGGTCATAAAAGCCAGCAGTGTTGGTGACACAGGAGCAAGAATATAAATGCACAACATTTGTTCGACCAGCATATAGGTGTGCAGGCACCGTGACAGGTTCAATGAGAGATTTCAGGATGAATAAGACAAGCTCTAGCCCTGGATGAATTAACAGGCTGGTGCTGAAGGAAAGGCATACCTGAGAAAAGGTACCAAGGCTGTCTGAGACATACCAGCCCCTGTGAGTAGGTAAATACGGAAGCTGAAGGAGTTCAGGGGAGAGACCCTATGCCTGGATGCATGATGCATTTTCCTGGAGAAGAGATGGCCCGTATTGCTGAGATCCCTGCTTCTGTCTAAGGAATGAGGGACCCAGGCAGGGGTAATAGCTTTGTCACTAACCTGGGTAGGTTTCAGGCAAAGCTATCAGTCACACACATCGTCACATTTGGAAGTACTCCTCTCCACAGGGCTGAAAGCAATTTGTAAACAGAACTTAGTCTATCTCACCCCCACCTCCAGCCTTCCATCCCACTGTGACTAATGGCTCAGGCTTGTGGGAAGGAGCCAGGGACCCCTGGTGTGACTGATGGCAGCATGGGGAAGCTCCCACAAGAGTGACTTGGAGCTCAGAGTCAGAAAACTGGATTGAGACATGGGTCGTTCTCAGGGTTCCTCAGAGCTGCGCATCAGATCCTTCCCTAGTAGGGCAGCAGTGAAAGCAGGCCTCCCTTACTCCTGGGTCCCTCCCCTGTTTCTGCTTGCTGAAGAAAGGTGTCCAGCCTAGCACCATAGTCGGGGGTTTCTTCCTTCAGAGAGGCCACTGACATTTCCTTTGCCCCCAAGGCTGTGTGGGTGGTGACCCAGAGAAAAGTGGGGTAGCTTGATGTTCTCCAGGGATACCCTTCCCCTGACCCTTCCACTTTGTTGGGACCTCTGACCTGTGCCCTTGATGGGAATCCTTGGTGAGCTGGTGGGGAGGGAAAGGGCCAGGCAGGTCATGGAGGGCAGTGAGGCAGAGCTGTGGGTGCTTCTAGGGACTGGGCAGGGCCACCTGGTGTCCAAGCACCCATTTCCTGCCTGCAAGCCCTAGACTTATTTGTGGAGCTGTGGGGCTTTCTCAGTTATTTGGAACTTGCTCCAGTTTTTCTGATATTAATACATTGCTCTACAAGCAAGTACTCTGTTTCACAGTATTTATATAAAACTCTCTGTAAATGTGGTTCTTGCTAATTCCTACAGAGTCACTGAGTGCTGGATAGAATTGTAGAGAAGGCAAAGCCAGGTAAACTTGGGGCAGGCTATGCAGGAACTTGCTGATGTACAAGAATATCTACTGTATGGGATTAATGGAGAATTATTCTCTATTTTTGCCTACTATTTCATTTCTTCCTAGCCTGCCTAATCCTAGTCATCATCCGAGGCTCTGATTAAGTTCTACATCTTCTAGAAAGCCTTCCTTGATTTTTTTTTTGTAATATTCCTTTTTTTTTTAATTGAGGCAAAATTCACCTACCATAAAATTAATCTTTTTTTTTTTTTGAGACAGAGTTTCACTCTTGTTGCCCAGGCTGTGGTGCAATGGCGCGATCTCAGCTGACTGCAACCTTTGCCTTCCGAGTTCAGGCAATTCTCCTGCCATAGGCTCCTGAGTAGCTGGGATTACAGGTGCCCACCACCACATCCAGCTATTTTTGTATTTTTAGTAGAGACAGGGTTTCTCCATGTTGGTGAGGCTGCTCTCGAACTCCTGATCTCAGGTGATCTACCCACCTTGGCCTCCCAAAGAGCTGGGATTACAAGCATAAGCCACTGCGCTCGGTCAAATTAATCATTTTTAAAAAAATTTTAAATTCTGGGACATATGTGCAGAACATGCAGGCTTATTACCTAGTTATACATGTGCCATGGTGGTTTGCTGCACCCATTATCTAGGTTTAAGCCCCGCATGCATTCACTATTTGTCCTAATGCTCTCCCTCCCCTTGCCCCCTACTCCCTGACAGGCCCCAGTGTGTGATGTTCCCCTCCCTGTGTCCATGTGTTCTTATTGTTCAACTTCCACTTATGAGTGAGAACATCCAGTGTTTGGTTTTCAGTTCCTGTGTTAGTTGGCTGAGAGTGATGGTTTCCAGCTTCATCCATGTCCCTGTGAAAGACATGAACATGAACTCATTCTTTTTTATGGCTGCATAGTATTCCATGGTATATATGTGCCACATTTTCTTTATCCAGTCTATCATCGGTGGGCATTTGGGTTGGTTCCAAGTCTTTGCTATTGTGAACAGTGCTGCAATAAAAATACACATGCATGTGTCTTTACAGTGGAATGATGAATAATTCTTTGGGTACACAACCAAAATTAATTATTTTAAAGTGAAAAATTTAGTGACAATGTTGTGTAACCACCACCTTCATCCTGTTCAAAAATATTTTTATCACTACCCAGATTAAAACTCATATCTACTGAAGAGTTGATCCCCACTCTCCCCTTCCCCCAGCCCCTGGCAACACAAAAAATCCCTATGTCTGTCAGTATGGATTTACTACTTCTGGATATTTCACATAAAAAGGAATAATGCAATAATGTATCTTTCTGTGTTTGCCTTCTTTCACTAAGCATGATATTGTCAAGGTTCATCTGCCTTGTTGCATGTATCATTACTGTACTTAATTCCTTTGTATATCTGAATATTTCATTCTTTGCATATATCAAAGCATATTTATTCATTCATCTGTTGATGGACATTTGAGCTGTTTCCACATTTTGGCTATTGTGAATATTGCTTCTATGAACATTGTGTACAAATATTTGTTTCAGTACTTTTCCTTCAATTCTGGTAGGTAGGTACTAAGGAGTGGAATTTCTGGGTAACTTGGTTATTCTATATTTAACTTTTCAGGAACCATCAACATGTTTCCCACAGCGACTACACCATTGCACATAACCAGCAGCAAACCTTGATTATTTTCTTTCATAATAACTCCTTTACAAAGGAAATGACTGCATTTTTCCCATGTTATATGCCTTGTTGGATTTCTGTCATTGTGTACACATTATCTTTTAGCTCAACTCTAAGCTCCAGAACCTCTAAGACAGCATCTTCTTCATCATTTGTTCATCGTTTAATTCATAAATTCAATTAGTAGTTGGCAGTGTAGTTTAGCAGCTGAGAATGCTGGCTCTGGAGTGGAACTACCTTGGCTCGAGAACTAAATCTGCCTTGCTGGGCATGTGATATGGGGCAAGTTATTTTACCATTTTGTGCCTTAGTCTCTTCATCTGAAAAATGAGGATAATGATAGTTGTGTTAGTTTCTCATTTCTGTTATAACAAATTACCACAAACTTGCTATTAATAGCTTAAAATAACACAGATTTATTCTATTTAAAAACACATGTGCATATATGTTCATTGCAGCACTATTCACAATAGCAAAGACACAGAATCAGCCAAAATGCCCATACGTGATAGATTGGATAAAGAAAATGTGGTATATATACACCATGAAATATTATGCAGCCATAAAAAGGAATGAGATCATGTCCTTTATAAGGATGTGGATGGAGCTGGAGGCATCATCCTTAGCAAACTAACACAGGAACAGAAAACCAAATACCGCACGTCCTCACGTAGAAGTGGGAGCTAAATGATGAGAACACGTGTACACATAGAGTGGAACAAGACACTGGGGCCTGTCAGAGGGTGACGGGTGGGAGGAAGGAAAGGATCAGGAAAAATAACTAATGAGTATTAGACTTAATACCTGGTTCAGGAAATAATCTGTGTAACAAACACCCATGACAGAAACTCACATATATAACAAACCTGCACATGTACCCCTCAACTTAAAAACTGAACAAAACCAAGCACAGATTTACTTACAGTTATGAAGGCCAGAAGTCCAAAATGGATCTACTGGGCTAAAATCTAATGTGACAAGGCCACATTCCTTCTGGGGGCTCTGGGGAACACTTTGTTTCCTTACCTTCTCCAGTTTCTAGAGGGCACCTGCCTTCTGTGGCTCATGGTCCCTTTCCTCGTTCAAGCCAGCAACCACATCACTGTGACCCCTGCTTCTGGCATCCCCTCTCCTTCTCTGACTCTGAATCTCCTCTCTCCCTCTTATAGACTCTTATAAAGACACTGGGTCCAGCCATCTAATCCATGACAGACACCCCTCTTAAGGTCATTAATGTAACCACATCTGCAAAGTCCCCTTTGCCATATAAGGCAACATTTTTAAAGATTCCAGGGATTAGGCTGTGGACATTTTTTTGAGGGAGGGGGGCATTATTCTGCCTCCTGCAATCGTATGACTGCATAAGATTATTTTGAGGATAAAATGAGATACCTTACACAAAGCACAACTACTCAAAAATGTTAGACGCTACTGCTGCTGGATGTATGGCTACTTCTTTTAAAATACTGTTAGACTTCAGTAAGTCACCTTTGTCTTTCCTAATGCCTTGAATATATAGACTGGGTCTAGGAATCTGGGGACCTCTAAAGTCTCAGTGCTGTTGCCTCTTAGGAATGAACTGCCTTTTTCTCAATAAGGACAGAGTCACTTATTAAACTCCCCATCTCAGAGTCATCTCTGGGGTTCTACTTAGTTAGATCTTTCTCTTTGGGTTATAATGAATCTGAGCCCTGAAGCTCTGATGTATCACAGAAGTGTTGCATATTTCTGTTGTCTCTGAATTGTAGAATCAGAAATTCTGGGGCCAGGTGCCATGGCTCGTGCCTGTAATCCCAGCACTTTGGAAAGCGAGGCAGGCCAGTTACTTGAGGTCAGGAGTTTGAGATCATCCTGGCCAACATGGTGAAGCCTCATCTCTACTAAAAATACAAAAATTAGCCAGGCATGGTGGTGGGTGCCCATAATCCTAGCTACGTGGGAGGTTGAGGCAGGAGAATCACTTGAGCCTGGGAGGCGGAGGTTGCAGTAAGCCAGGATTGTGCCGCTGCACTCCAGCCTGGGCAACACAGTAAGACTCAGTGTCAATTAAAAAAAAAAAGTTCCTGGTCTTCGGGAAGACATATTGAGGCTCAAGAATCCAAGGCTGAGTAGGAAAGTCAATCTAGAAGTTGTGCTGAACTCTGAGAGCCCCTGGTTGCTGTCTCTGGTGTACTTTTAATCCTGCAGAAGATCCTGGTTGCAAGAGAGGTTCCACTAGGCGGAAAAATCTGCCTGGAAGGTGTGTTCCTAGATCCCTCTCATTTTGTCTTGCCCAAGGCGATGGGTGGGAAGATGAAGAGGGATGGGGGACAAGAGCCCTCAGACAACCTGACCCCCTTGTGTAGTCATTTAGTCACTTTGGGAGAGTGGGGAGAAGATAAGATTTTGCTATTGCTGTTGTCAGGCAGTCTTTCCGGTTGTGTTCACTGCAGCATCCCCAGTTGGGAGATGTGCAGCTGTTCCCAGACCTCGTGGCAAGAGCAGAGATTCCTTCCCAGTGTGTAACTAAGAGACATGTGAACGGAGGCCAGATCCCTGCATGAGGAGGTGGTGGGTGGGGCTGGGGACAGAGAGTCTGGCTCTAGTGAGGAAACTTGATTTAATTAATTTGCCTTTCTTGGCCTTGGCCAACCAATCTGAAGAAGGTGGGTGGATTAAAGATTTTGCACAAGCCCTAGCTGCTGATGATTCTATAACTGTTTAAAGAGTTACTCCAAAGAATTTTAAAATAAATTCATTTCAGATGATTCAGTTTGAGGTCCTATCAACAAAGTGCGATTCTTAGATTTTGACTCAGTCCATGGAAACGTTTGGCTCTTACCCTGCCCACTTGTGTTTACTCTTCAGCAACGCTTTGAGAAACCGTCAGATCTCCAGAGTTCTGCCCTTTATCCACGCCTGTTTTGCCAGGACCAGCTGACCCCTGGGAGTTTAGCAGGCTCCAAACATCCTGGGGTGTAGAAGAGAGAAGTGTACACTGATGGTCCTGAAATATTTCCCCAGAAACCAAGAAATAAAGGTGCTTTCTTGGCCTTTGAGACTGTGGGAAAGGAAGACCAGAAGTGGAATCTGCTGATGCTGAAGTAGGGCTTTCAATCCCTTTTCACCTGGGACCTCCCCTGAGTCCACAGAAGATGGGGCTCTGAGGCCAGGAGGCCACCCTGGAGTTTGTGACCTACTGAGAAATGTCAACCCTTTGAACACTTTCTGGGATGCCCGAACTTTGAAGGAAAGCTGAAGGGTTCTAGAATGAAACAGATCTTTCTAGTAGTTATAGTTGGAATAATCTTATACTGTCAGAAGGAAAACATCAAGCCACATGGACAATGGGAAGGGGTCTCATGAGGCCCCAGTGTGGGGAGAAGGGAGAAGTCAGGATGGTGTCAGACAGTCTGCAGAGGCCGCAGGGGCAGAGGTCCAGGGGCAGAGCAGGCCTGGCATGTTTGGGTAGCTCCAAGCAGTTCACTGTCTTTGGAGTGCCAGGTGACGGGCAGGGGGCAGCCAGCTGTGGCTGCAGGCGAGGCAGGAGCAGGCCAGGAATGACCTTGTGGACAAGGTAGGGTGTGTGAACTTGACCCTGTGGGAGTGTGGGGTGGGGAGGCTTAAAGGGCACCGGGCAGGGACATGCTGAGGTTCACTGAGAGTTCACCAGCCCAGCTCCTCGTCATTAGGTGCACACTGTCTCTGTCTCCTTGTTTTCACGGCAGCCTCAGGCTCTTCACTCAAGGAGTTGTCACTTCAAGTCGAGAACAAGCAGAGCAACAAATTCTCAAGAGAAATCTGTGCTTTCCCCAAAGTGTTGTTGGCAGACTAGGAGGAAGGGAAACTTGACACAAGATATGTGGGACTTTGGGGACAAACAGTGTATTTTGCACGTCGCTGCAGGGCATTGGGAGGTCTCACGGATGCTTAATTACATCCTGCACGGTTTTGTGGAAAATGCTGCGGTCACAGCTTGTTTGTGGCAGGCGCATCTCCAGCAATGCCTGATGATGATGCTGTCCCCTTTCCTCAGTGTTCATCGTCAACAGAAAGGAAACCCATTGCAATCTGAGTAAGGGCTTCAGAAACAGCAGATAGAATAAAAGGGAGAAAAGGAGTCCTCCTTCTCTTTTATTTTGAATATGGGCAGCGGGGCTGTCACCGAGTCTGTGGAGGTGGCTGAGCCCCGTGGATCAGAATGGGTCTTAATGCAGTGATTGTGAGGGAAGAGCATGGTGTTGGGGTCGCGTGCCCTCCATGTCAGTCCATTTGTCCACCGACTGGCTGTGTGACCTTGGGCAAGTTTCATTCTCTTTCTGGACATCCATGTTCCCATCTGAAAAATGAGCCATCGAACTCGACATTCTCTTCTGGCTCCAAGTTTCTGTATATAGTCACTGGAAAGGTTCTTCCCCCAAGTTTCAGTCCTTCCTCCTGTTTTTTTTGTTTGTTTGTTTGTTTGTTTGTTTTGAGACAAAATCTCACTCTGTTTCCCAGGCTTAAGTACAACAGTGTGATCTTGGCTCACTGCAACCTCTCTCTCCGGGTTCAAGCAATTCTCTTGCCTCAGCCTCCTGAGTAGCTGGGATTACAGGCACGCATCACCACACCTGGATAATTTTTGTATTTTTAGTAGGGATGAAGTTTCATCATGTTGGTTAGGCTGGTCTGGAACTCTTGACCTTGTGATCCGCCCACCTCAGCCTCCCAAAGTGCTGAGATTATGGGCATGAGCCACTGCACCCGGCCCATCTTCCTGTTTTATCTTAAGCAATTTTTGATAGTGTTTATTATTTATAACTGACTTATTTCCAAAGAGGCTTGGAGTCAGGCTACCATAAGAGATGTGGTCACAATGGAATCATTAACAAGAAAATGAATGATCAAATGCTATTTGATAGGTGGTGGTGGTGGTGGGTGTTCAAAATACACCAAACCTTGGATGAAGAGGGCCTTTCCAAGTAAGCACTAAAGGAGAGCTCTGGCCTTCCTGGCTGCCAGTAGGAGACGGACCCCATCCACTGCTCAGAGAGAGCCCTGTGTAATGTGAGAGGCATTGCTGGCACCTTGGAAAGAGGTTCAAGGACCACTAGAACACACCACTCATCAACAGCACTTCTATAAAGATGCAAGATTTCAATGTCCGGCTTTTGTTTGTTTTCTCTTTTAGAGATTCCCATTTCCTTAGCAGAAATGAGCAGCTGTGTCTCAGAAACTGATGAAGGGTGACGAATTTAAGGTTTGCTTAGAGCATTTTTTAGAAACTGGGAGACTGCTCTTTTGGGGGATGGCTGTGAAGCCTGAGCCTCCCTTCCCAGACTCCTCTGCCCGGTCCGGGTGAGCATCTGTTCTTCCCCATTGCATGTGGAATCTGAGCCTCTCCTCCATCCCCTGCTCTCCCAGCCGCTGCCAAGCAGCCCGAATGCAATCCTCACCTGTCCCCTAAGCAGCCACCTCCCAGAACCTCTCTAGGGATCTAGCACCAGGCTTCTGAGTAACTCTTCTCTCCAACTGACCTAGACACCCTTTTGGAGTGTTTTGGGAGTCTATCTTATCCTAAAGCACACTAAGAAAATGTCACATGCTGAGTAGATATTCTACACAGCAACTTGTTGAAACCAAAGAAAATAAAAACTTAGCTTGAAAATGAGCAAGTTTCATGTTCTGCAGCTAATCATCAGAAACACACGTCTGCCGCCTCAACTGTGGCAGAGACAGAAAGCTGTCCTTCCAATAACTGTGATTCTGACTCTGCATAAATTTGGGAGCTGCTCTGGGAACTGAGGGCTCTGAAACCTACTTTTTTCCACTGCATGTGCTAGTAGCTCACATTAAGGATAATATAAGATACGTGGGGACTCAGATGCTGGCAGAATTTAACTCATAGCATGGTGGAGGCATTATATGTGGCTTGTGTTTAACTTAGGGCTGGGAAAAATGCTAAATTAAGAGCTCAGAGCATTGGCCCCTACATTCATCCATAATGACATGTGGCTTTCGGAAGTTGAAAGGGTTCAGCACAATAGAATTAGGCTGTACCAAGGGTGGAGACTGAAGTGTGAGGCTCAAATGACTCCACACTCAGCATAAAGATAGGAGGGACTGAAGCTGCGGGCATCTTATAACTAGGAAAGTCTGGGAACTCAAAACTATTAACACTTTCTTCGCTATTCCTCCTGTCTACTGAGATCTGCCACCCCCATTGTTAATTTCCTTTCTGTCCACACCAATTCTGACTCTCATTCCTGTCTTATTTCCTCTTTGAAATTTCCCTTGACTACTCAAACCAGCAGCAATTATAGGATCACAAACTCAGGGAAGCTCAAGGCTGGAAGGATCTTAAGAGTTACTCCAGGCTGGGTGTGGTGGCTCAATCCTGTAATCCCGGTACTTTGGGAGGCTGAGGTGGGTGAATCACCTGAGGTCAGGAGTTTGAGACCAGCCTGGCCAACATGGTGAAACTCCATCTCTATTAAAAATACAAATATTATCTGGGAGTGGTGGCAGGCACCTGTAATCCCAGGCTCAGGCAGGAGAATTGCTTGAATCTGGGAGGTGGAGGTTGCAGTGAGCCGAGATCGTACCATTGCACTTCAGCCTGGGCAACAAGATCAAAACTCCATCTCAAAAAAAAAAAAGTCACTCGATTTTCCCAGTTCTTCAAGGAAGAAATTCCTTAGAAAGTATCTCTCACTGTGAACCTCCAACTTTTCCTTGAATACCACTAGTGTTGGGCAGCTCATGACCTCTTATATAGTGTACTGCTTAGGAACTCCTAACTGGATCCAAATACAGTTAGGTTTGTAGTCAGCTCTGCACCTCACTAAGTGGTTTTTCTTTGGCAGTTTTTACCACCTCTTTGTATCTAAATATCTTCATCTCAAAAATAGAATTAATAATAGACTCTCCTTCATAAGGTTGTTGGCCTACCCTTGGTTTGGACCAAAGTTGTGTCTTTGAAAGGCTAGGCTTTATAAAACATACTTTTAGAAAAATTTGGTTCTTTCATTTTTAAGGAAGTCAAGGTTAATAGATACCTGAACTGTGGAATAAAGCCAACATGTGTATGTAGACATTTATACTGACGCACGCTGCACTCCGGACAGTTGATATTCGGCGTATGAGTTTGCTAGGGCTGCCGTAACAGAGTACTGCAGCTGGGAGCCTTAAACAGTAGAAATTTATTGTCTCAGTAGGATTGGCTCCTCCTGAGGTCTGTGAAAGAAGGATTGGTTCAAGGCCTTTCTTCTTGGCTTGTAGACGGCTGTTTTCTCCCTGTCTCCTCACATCTTCTCTCTGTCTGTGTCTGTTTCTGTGTCCAGAATTTCCTTTTTTGTAAGTACAGCAGTCATACTGGATCAGGTCCCACCCTAATCATCTCATTTTAACCTGATCACCCCTGCAAACACCCCATCTCCAAATAAGGGCACATTCTGAGGTATTACGAGTTGGAATTCCAACATATCTTTGTCTAGGGGAGATACAATTCAACCTATAATATTGGGTAATGGACAAAGTACCAGGCTTGGCATCCAGAGGCCTTGGAATGAGTCCCAGTTCTATTAATGACTGGTCATGTGACTCTGGCTGAGTCTCCCGATCTGCATTTTTGTAGCTGTATGTCGGACAGATTAACTTGGATGACAACCCAGGTCCCTTCTAGCACTTCAGGTCTAAGCATTGAGTGGTTCACTTGTTTTGACAATGAACTGATGAAGATTCAAAGGGACGATTCTCAATGTGGGGCCTGGAGAGTGGGAACATGGATGTTTGTGAGTGGGAGTCTCCTGCAGTCCAGTTGCCCCCAGACCACCGCATCTGCATTGCAAGAAATGGACAGTGGCTTTCCACTGCTCTGAAGGAGTCCTTTCTTTCTCTACCAACCTGTTTACAATCCTATTGCTTGGTGAATGGCCCTATTTTAGCTACAGTGTGGTATTTTTATGGTCTTAAAAGCTCCATAAGGCAATGATTTTGGGTAAGGTAGCTGAGGAATTCAGTGACTTTAAGAACATATTTGTAGTATTTCATAAAAATAAACCAACCTTTACCTTTTATGGGAATAAACATTTTCAACTGGGAGAGTTGCATTGTTTTCTTCCTCCTCTACTCTAATTCTTAGAATAGTCTTGCAAAAAATTGTACCTAGTAGAGTCCTTTGTGCATTTCTGCCTTTTGTCATACTGTTATAGTCATTGCAGGATAGTTTTATTTTTGTTAAATGATAGTTTAAATGTTGATCCATTTCAGCAGAGCATTGAAGCCATCAGCATATATAATTGCATTAATATTAATTCTCATCTCAGAGAGAAAGGTGTTTCGTAATCACTTGTTATTTAACCCTGGCTGTAACCTTCCCAGGAAAGAAGAGGACAAGTTGACAGGTCTCTGCATACTCTAAGATGAGCTGTTGTGCCGTCTCTCCTCCATTCGGGGCCAGAGTGGGTAGGGGACCCCTCCTATCACCAAACATAGTTCTGGGCACACATCAAGATTTTCATAGGAAAGAGAGATTAGTGGTTATTGCTGGATTCGGGAATCCAGACTTTAGCCTTATGCAGGGAAAAGCTCAGAGTTGTTGATGTTTGTCAGATGTAACTAGGAGATTCTCTCAAAACAGATGCACCCTGGGTCATCTCTCATTTTGATGCACTTACTGATATAGTGATGTGTTGGCCAAAGTTTTCTTTTGGAGAAAGTAGCTCCTCTTGGGATTTGGAGTAGGATGTCTGCCAGTGGAAGAAAACTCCCCTCATAGTTCCCTGAAGTGATCTAGGAAGGAATGAAGCCCAAGGTCCAAGGCCTCCCAGTTCTTTCTACCTTGGCCAGCAAACTGCTGTTTTGTCACCTCTTCATGATAGGAACAGTATGTCTGGCTGCCTCCTTTCCTTCTGAAGTGCAGAAGTGATCTACTATAGACATCTGGGTATAGCACAGAGCTTGTAGGAAATCGTATTTTTCATCATTCAGAATCTCAGAGCCTTGCCTGGCCCTTGGGATGGTGAAAAATTTAGGCTGTATCTGGACACTTTGCATCAGACTTTTGTGTGACCAGCCTCCTTTGTGAGCATTGGGGAATGGGGTGGTGCATCCTCTCAGACCTCTTCCCTGCATTTGGGTTGAGATAGCTATGTCATGTCATGTCAGTATTGGTTATTCTTCCAATGTTGTACCTTTGGTGTCTTCTTTTAGAGGACAGGGCAGGGCCCAGGTCTCAATCTTTGCCCCCTCCCATCATTTCGTGAAGTCCCCATTCATCAAGCTCATTTGTAGCCCTTACTTGTTCACTGAAGGAATGGCTGCTTGTCTTTGGAAGCAGCCAGCCTGTTGTTAGCCATCAGTGGCTCCCCTCCTCACCGCCATCACTGTCCGTGTCTCTGGACTTGTTCTTTGGAGGCAGAGTCCCCAGACAAGAGACCTAAAGAGACAGGATGATGTTTGGGACTTCAGTTCTTTAGAGGTTTGATCCTTAGACAAGCAAAGCTGAATTAGCAGCTGAGAGCCTTCCTCTTGAGGGACCAGTCCTCTGCCGTCCTCTGCCTCCAGCTGCCCTCTGGGAAGATGGGCAACGATACTGTTGACAACATCCAGTCAGAGGTCGGTGTGGAAGAGCAAGCAGAGCCACTGTCCATCACGCCGAGGCCACTGTGGTCATCCTGCAGGCGTCACTGAGGGTCTGATGTGTGCCAAGCATTGTGTCAGGCCTTGAGCAGCTTGACTATGAACCCATGGTGCTTCCTACTTTTGGGAACTCAGATGCTTGAAAAAGACAAGATACCCACAGGGAAAGCTGACTTATCTAAGACCCAGGAATTAGCGTCTTTCACAATTACTTGCACAGCAAGGCATCCATATCTGTTTTGATGAATAATTAAATGAATGAAGTGCCAAATGGCTACCAGGACGTCTAAGAGGAAAAGTGCTGAGATCTGAGAAATCCAAGGGATAATTTTGCAGATGATTCAGGTAGCCTAAAAGGACCTGTAGTTTTTGACCAGATAGAGAGGAATGGAAGTTCCTGGCAAGAGAGTAGCCCCAAGGCTGGAAGGAACAGAGAAGAACAGAAATGGAGCTGTATGTATGTGGGTGTGTATATGTGGGTGTGTGTATGTGTGTGTGTACATATATATATATAGTGTGTATGTGTGTGTGTATATATATAGTGTGTATGTGTGTGTGTGTGTATATATATATAGTGTGTATGTGTGTGTGTATGTCTGTGTGTGTATATATATATATAGTGTGTATGTGTGTATGCATTTATATATTTAGTTTTTGTTTCCTCATTTACTCTTCCCAACCCTTGTTTGCTACTGCCCCCCACTCTGATTTTCTCTTTGATATTGTGATCTTTTTTTTAAACAAGCTAGAGAAGTTCTGCATTTTAAAGCCAATCTCGCCTGCCAAGTTGTGCTCCCAAGTTCTCTAAGCTCCACATGCAGCCAGAATAACTTTAGGATGAAGCTCATTAATAATGTGCATGGTAAATCACATCCTCTGCAGGAGACCTGCAGAGGGGGGCTCTGCCCCTGTCATCAAGCTTTCAGAAATGGCAGCTCACAAATAGGACACCCTGTCCCCACAGCCTGAAGATACAGGAGCTGTCCACACAGGTGCCTGGTGGGGAAATTTCTTCAGTGAAATTTCTCCATCTAAGGTGGGGGTTCAAGTGCAAAAGCCGGGTCTCCTTAAACATAGTTGCTTCCTGGCCCAGCATCTTGGTTGTATCTTTGTAGATATTCTCAGTTGGGGGAAAGGGGAATTTCCAACAGCATACCGCTTAGTATGAATACACCCATTAGTTATAATTAAACAGGCCACTGCAATGATTACAAATAAATTTAGCACCAAAAGGATTGTGCGGATATTCAGAGCCATAATAGTGGTCTTCTGATGACAAATCAACCAGGCTTTCCAATGGGCTGTGGAGGAGCTCAGGGGAGGGGTTCGTCTCCCTGGCGGATGACCGCATAGTCTCAAAGGGCAATGCTTCCCTGGAGGAAATGCAGCTTGAGTTTATTTCAGGTACATCCTCAAGGCCTGGGATGATGGCTGCATCTCCTTACTTTTCCTAACATTTGTGAACCATTTTTTTTCCTGCTTCATGCTAAATGCGCTTGTATCATCATCCATCTCTGGCTTTCTCCTAGGAGAGAAAGATGCCCACTGTTTAGAGCAGTCTCTCCTTGTCATCTGCCACCTTTAGCACCAGACTCCTGCGGGATGCAGAGGAGCCAGAGTCCATTCTTGCACCCCACTCCTAAGCCAGAACCTTCTGGTGGTCTCCCTGACACGGCCATCATCAGGAGAAGCCAAATCCCACCTTGTGAGCTTGTGGTTAATAGCTCATGGATATCAGCCTGGATATTTTATGCTTCAAAATTCTGCATTATTGTGCCTTTGATATCCTCTAGACCCCACGTAGACAGTGCTTTATTAGACTTCTTGAAATTGGAACATAAAATTTGGGGGGAAGGAAGGAATGTCAAAACCAAAACACAAAACAAATTGAGAGGAGTGAAGAATGGCAGGTAGGTTCTTGAGCAGAACACAGTGAATCCAAAGCAAAGAGTATTATTTGTAACAAGGCTTATCACAGAATGGGTGTGACTTCTTCTTTGATGGTTATTGTGCTTGTCCTTTAAGTGAGGGCAGCATAGCGTGATGGTCAAGAGCACAGACTTCAGTGCTTGGTTGCCTGGGTTTGAATCTTGGCTTTCTGCTGATGACTGGAGTGTCCTTAGTCAACTAACTTAATTTCGCCATGCCTTAGTGTTCCCATCTATAAAATGGGGCTAATAGTAGTATGTTTCTCATAGGATTGTTGTGACAATTAAGTAACACAATTTATGTAAAGTGTACAGAACAGGATCTGTATCTTGCGAAGGTCAATTCTTTCTAACATCTCTTTAGTTATTATTATCCTCACAATTTTGCTGTAATCATATACCTATGTGTTAATATTTAAATGTCTTATAAAACATTTTAAAAATTATGAATATAAGAGATATATTAAAAGGTGCACAAAGCATAAATGTAGAAATCAAAGAAATTATCATGAAATGAACACCCAAGTCAAGAAACAGGGCCAGGACCTTGGAAACACTTTTGAGGTCCCCTTCCTGCTTCCCCAGAATTAACTGTATTCTAACCTCCAAACTATTGTTTAGTTCTCCCTGTGTTTGTTTATTGCACATTTAGGATCGTATAGTATGTTTACTTTTGTGTGTGTCTGTGCTACGGTTTGAATGTTTATATCCCTTCCAAAATTCATGTTGAAACTTAACGCCCACTGTGGCAGTAATGAGAGGTGGGGCCTTTAGTGGGTGATTAGTGCCCTTTATAAGGCACTAATCAAGAGAACTAGCTAGGCATTTTGCCCTTCTGCCTTCCTCCATGTGAGGACACAGTGAAGACACAGTGTTCATCCCTTCTGCCATGTAAAGACATAGCAAGGAGGTGCATCTTGGGAGCGGGGAGCAGCCCTCACCAGACACCAAATCTGTTGGTACCTTGGTCTTGAACTTCCCAGCCTCCAGAACTGTAAGAAATAAATTTCTGTTGAGAAATCTCCCTCTGTTGTTGCACGTAGCTGTGGTTCATTAATTTTTATGGCTGTGTGGTATTTTATTGTGTTTATCAGTACAATATTTATTTATTCTGTTTATGGACATTTTAGTTGTTTCCAGTTTGGGCTATTAGAAATAATAGTGGTATCAGCATTGTTTCTGTGTTCATTAAAGCATGTTTATGCTGAACATGAGTAGGCTGGGTTATAACATGTGGGTATGTTATCTTTAGTAGATAGTGTCATATAGATTTTTCAATTGTTGTACCAACTTACAGTTCCATTCTACAGAAGTTTTTTTTTTTTTTTTTACAATCCAGTGGTATTAATATATTTACAGAGTTGCACAACCATGATCACAGTTAATTTTAGAATGTTTTTATCACCTTCCAAAAGAAACCTGTACCCATTAGCAGTTACCTTCATTACTCTCCAAATCCCCCAGTCCTAGAGAATCACTGATGTATCTCTCTATATAGATATGACTATTCTAGAAATTGCATACAACTGGAATTATATAATTTGGGGGCTTTTGTGACTGATTTTTTTTTACTGAACGTTAGTTTTCAGGGTTTATCCATGTACTAATACTTCATTTCTTTCTATTGCCAAATGCTATTTCATACCCCCAAAACCTAAAATACGATAAAAAAATATTGTGCATTCTATGGAAGTTTTAGGCAAGTATGCAAGCTTCCATTGCTCTCCATCCTTACCAACACTTAGTTTTATCTTTGTTTCCACCTCGCCACCCTGGGGATGTGACACCTTATTGTGTTCTTAATTTGCATTCCCCTGATTACTAATGAGATTAGGCATATTTTCACAGTGACTATTTGGATACTTTCTTTTGTGAGTGTCTGTTCAAGTCTTTAATCCATTTTTCTATTTTAAAAAATATTTTTGTTGATTTGCAGAAATTCTTATATATTCTGGATATAAGGCTTTTCTTGGCAACGTGTTGCAATTAACTTTCTCACTCTGTGTAAACTAAATTTAAACTTTAGATTTATCTTAAGTAGTAATATCTGTGAAGTTATAAGTTTGATGTTTGTTTTTCTTTTTCTAAAATGTCTGTTTTAATAAAAGTTTGCCCTGTGCCAAATAAAATTTTCCTGTACCACTAATGGTGTGCTTTCTTACCCTTTGGGAAGCACTATATTATCTCATGTAATCTTCACAAAGAACTTGTTAGGTAGGTATATTGTTATCCCTTTTCCACATTTAGCATTGGAGGCTGAGAGGTTTAATAACTTATCCAAGGACTCACAGTTCAGATGAGGACCCAGTGGTAACTGCTTGCCAAGCTCAGCCTATTCCATCATATGGTCAACAGGCTGTTTTATCACTTACTTTACACTCTAGATCCTTGAGAGACTCTGTGCAACCCGACAGAGCCTTGAATGTAGTGGAGCCCTCAGCATTTGTAGGGTGGATGGATTGTTGGATAAGTGAATGAAGGGAGAAGTTGGTGAACAGATGAGTAGATAAATAAATGTATGGATTGGTGGGTAGATGGATAGATGAATGGGTGGATCGGTGGGTAGATAGATGAATGGAGGGAGACATGGGTGGATGGACTGATGGGTGGATGGAGGAAGGGAGGGAGGAAGAGAAGAAGGTGGTGGGAATGAATGACATAGGAGGGTAACTTTTTTCACAAAGGCTCTTTGTCTGGGGAGGAGCTTGCTCTCAGGTCATGCCCTGGTTGTCTGTAAACCTGCACCGTGACCTCACATCGGCCTTGCTATGACCCTTCTCTTTTCAGTGGCCTTACTGGAGAGAAAGATAAGAAGGGATCTGGGTGAAAAAATGGCAATTCCAGTTTTCCACTGCTGAGGAGAGAGGTACTCTCTCATCTTCCCCAGTGCAGCAGCTGTTTTAGGAATGCTTGCTTGCAGAGGAAGTGAAAAGTAGCGGTAGACACACTCCAGTGAGTTGTTAAAACAGATCTGTCTAAATGTCAGGAGCAGGGCTGAGATGTAGGCTTGCCTTTGGAATGACTTTCAGACCCCTGGATAAAGAACTCTCCTCTGCTTCTTCTCTGAGCAGAGAATGGGCAGACTGGAGGGTTAATCCTCACATTTTCCAGACTCACTATGTTTGACCTCACCTCATCCAGGCTTTTCTTTGCCTGATAGAACTTGCTCTGTTTCACTCGAACATTGGCTAGCTCTGTTTCACTTGAACATTGGCTAGCTCTGTTTCAGGGGCCAACCTGAGCGTTTCTGTGGAAAGGATGGTAAGTGGCGCTCTGTCCGAAGAGCAGCAATGAGAGTCTGCCTAGGGAGATCCCTTTTGGAATTGGGGTGGGGTGGGGTGATTGCGAAGGTCACTGTTCCTGGCTATCAGTCTGTTCTTGAGCTATTTGTTGAAACTTTGTTCATACTAAGTAAGTGGCCACTGGCACCTGCTCTCATGCTGAGTGCTGGTGATATGCTCTTCTGGAGTATTTCTGAGCACTTGTCTAGGAAAGTGCTTGTTGTATTTAATAAATTGCTTTGATTTATTGCTTTTATTGATCTGCTGAAGCACTCTATATTATCAGAGGTGATAGTCTTCTTAGGAAAACATGGAAGATCTCTTCATTAGCGTCCATTTTTCTATAAGGCTTTGGAGGGTGCAATGCCAGGATACACAGTGTTAATTCCAGTGATATATTGAACACGATTAGGGTGAACAATGGCTTTGGTATAAATCAGATGGAAGGAAGAATTGAGACCATTTGCCATCGGCTCGCTGGAGTTTTTGTGATGAAATGAGCAGGCTTCTTTTCTTTCTTTCCGTGATGACAAACTCCTCTCTCGGTTTCCCACAGGGAGTGGCGGTAGGCTGAAGTGGCTCTAGGGAGACGCATACCTCCACAGGCAGAGCAGTCTAGATTGTTTTAGCACATTCCACTTAAGCGTTGCAGTGTGACAGCAGGTAAATCACTTGCCACTTTTGTGCCCATGCTTCTAGCCCATCAGTTTGCGCCTGACCCTCACCTGTGACATGCTCGCTTTCGCTCTCTGCTTCCTTCCCCAGACTCAGTTGGTCTGGAACAAGCCCTGGGATTTGCTGCACGTTGCTGGTCCTGAGTTTTGGAGAGAAGCCCTGATGAGACTGACAGGGATGCTGAGAACCAGGGGGCCATTGATGACAGACACCTCTGCCTCCTTCTACTTTATTTGGCTGGCTGCCTCCCCATGTCCCAGCTTAGGTTTTTCCTTTTCCTCCTGGAGAAGATGAGTGCAGTCCGGCTCCTGCTTTTATCTCCTTACCGAGGATTTTGCCGGATTAGGAGCCCCATTCCTGGGAGCTTTCAATTTTGACAACTGCAAATCCTTCTACCTTCCATGTGGATGCATTTGTTGAGCACTCGAAGCTCCTTGGATTCTTTCTGCATCTGACAAGAAGGAATTTTCTCTCCTTGTGCATCTGCAAAAATTATACTCTCATTCCAGGAGACCTCACACTAGCACTTGTGGGGTTCAGGAACAGTTCTGAGTTTGAATCTAGCCTCATGCTGTATGACCTTGGCCAGATTACTTACTTCAGGGCATCCCTTACTTGCTTGTTAGGGATAATATTGCCAGAATCAAAAGATTATTGCAAAGGCTAAATGAGCCATATTTGCCAAGTACTTAGCAGCATATGACATACAATGCCTGCTCAAACAATGGCAGCTATCATTATTAGTGAAGATTCTCTAAACATGCATCAAGCAGGCAGCACTTGAAGCTGTGGCTAACAAAGTCTCGCATTCTCTGTTGGTCCTAGGGGTAAAATTTGAACGAGACTGACATGCCCCTGCCTGCAAGGAGCTTGTTGTTCAATGGATGAGACTGGCAGCAAAACAGACAATGAAAATATAGCACAAGAAGTTCCATGGAAGGGTGGTGGTGGTAGAGCGGCATCACAGATCACAAAAGGAACATGTACGAGGGATATCTAATCCAGCTTAACTAAGATCTGCTGCCATCCCTTCCAGGCTGGACTGAGGCTCTGAAAGCTGACCCGGAGCAGGCAGGGATAAGGAGCCTGCTGTTTGTAAAGGAGCAACCATTCTTGCAGTTCCCTCCACCTCCTCAGCAAGGATGAGCCTGCTGCTCCATGATGTTACTTTACCCTTTAAAAATTGAGTACGGGCTGGGCACGGTGGCTCACACCTGTAATCCCAGCACTTTGGGAAGCTGAGGCAGGAGGATCGCTTCAGCCCAGGAGGCTGAGGCTGCAGTGAGCTGTGATTGCACCACTTCACTCCAACCTGAGCAACAAAGTGAGACCCTGTCTCAAAAAACAAAATGCAAAAAACAAAAAAGTTGTGTCTGGTTCAACGTGATTTCTCTTGGCAATTACGAGTAGTATAGGTTGAGCATACCTAATCCAAAAATCTGCAATCCGAAATATTCCAAAATTTGAAATTTTCTGAGTGCCAATATGATATCACAAGTGGAGAATTCCACATAAGTACTTGACACAAACTTTCATGCACACAGTTGTTAAAAACATTGTATAACATTGCCTTCAGGCTCTGTGTACATGGTGTATATGAAACAGAAATGACTTTTGAGTGTATACTTGATCTAATACTCAAGCTATTTCACGAGGTATATGCACATATTTCAAAATCTGAGAAAATGAAATTCAAAACAATTCTGGTCCCAAGCATTTTGGATAAGGGACTCTCAACCTGGCCTTGCCCAGTGTCTGTCTTCCCTGCTGTAGAGTGCACCCCCTTACAGGCCTGATCCAGGCCCGTCTGCTATTTCCACAGCATTTGCATGGGGCATGTAACACTTTTTTATGCTTAACAATATTAATAATTAATTGAGAATACAACCAACATTGAGACTTGCCATACTCTGTCATTCAGAAATACCCCTAGTCTTTGTGGCTCTCCCTCCTCTTCCACTCCTTCCTACAAGCCGGTGACTGGCTCCCATTGGGGTAGCCCTAGGCCCTCCTGCCTGCCAGGGGTTAGGGCTTGAGCTGGGAGTTGTACTCATCCTGGTAAAGCAGCCAGCACCCCCCTCTTGAATCTGGTTTTGGATCTTTGCTCTGGCGCAGGCCCCTTGCTCCTCAGGGCTCCCTGTCCGAATAATCAATGTTGTCCTTATCTTCAGAGGAAATGCTGCCCAGTGATATCACACGCCTAATCGATTAAAAGCAGAACTTTGAACTCATTTGGTTGGAGAGGTCTCCATGGAATGACTCACTCAGTCCTCCCTTCATGTTGTCCCATGTCTGCTGGAAACCCCATCTGCAGTTCAGAAGCGACTCTCATTGCAGGCCCAGAGAATAGCTGGCATTTTCACAGATTTGCTTGAATAGGAGCTATTTAATGTATTTAATGTATTTATCTACAATGAAGTCACCTTCTTTAACTAGACCTCTCTTCAACTTTTGTTTATAGCTCCATTCAATCAGAACAACCTCCAGGTTTTCATGGCTTTCCCTGTTTCTGTTTTGATTGTTTTTTTTTTTTAATCTAACATTTACCATCATTATATTTTCCTTGCAGAGAAAATCCTAATGTTATCCCTTCCCAGTGCCCCCACCACCATGGCACGTGTATACCTATGTTAAACCTGTACGATCTGCACATGTACTGCAGAACTTAATGTATAATAATTTTTTAAAAAAGAAAATCATTGCTAGCTGGGTGATTGCATCCATTTTATCTTCCCAGTCCTCCTCTAGATGGGAGGTGGAGGGTATGTGTACCAATCTCTTAATTCAGAAATGAGACAAAAGGAGGAAACAGGAGGAGTTCAGGAGCTGTGGGATCCATGTCTGGCTGCAGGCTATGGACATTCCTGGAGGGAGACTCCATCAGAGAAGTGGCGCTGGAGTTGGGTGTTAGAGGGTGAAGGGAGAGTTTGAACAGGCGGGGATGAGGGAGGAGTGACTTACAGTGGGAGAGGGAGAGGCAGCTTGAGAAAGTGCAGAGCTGCGAGTGAGCATGCGTGCCCAAGGAAAGGGAGTCAGGCACTGCCGGGGTGCAGGTGGGGCAGATTAGCAAGGTGTGCGGCTAAGGTGTGGAAGGAGCATGCTAAGTGTGATGGTTAATTCATGTGTCATCCTGGCTAGGATATGGTGCTCAGTTGTTTAGTCAAACACCAGCCTAGATGTTGCTTCAAAGCTATTTATTAAGTAGCTTTTAAATGTCATTTAAATCACAGACTTTGAATAAAGCTGATCACCCTACATAATGTGAGTGGGTATCATCCAATCAGTTGAAGGCTTTAGGCGCAAAGAGAAAGAGAATACTCTCTACAAGACTGTGACGTAGAAACTCTGCCTGACTTTCTAGCCTGCTGCCCTGCAGAATTTAGACTCAAGCCTGCAACATAACTCTTACCTGAATTATCAGCATGCTGACTCACCCTGCAGATTTTGGACTTGCCAGCCCCTCACAATCCCATGAGCCAATTCCTTAAAATAAACCTTTCTTTTTCTCTCTGTATATATTTATATCCTATTGATTCTGTTTCTCTGGAGAGCCCTGACTACTATACCAGTGAAGGGAGGGCTTTGCTAAGTGATCATAGTCCCAAGGGCAGCCTCTGAGAGCCCCGCTCCCTTTGCAGGGTATTTGAAGACCAGACCTTGAGTCAAATTCTGCAGCCAAATTCAACGCCCTTAAGACTTTCTGCTCAGAAGATCTCATGCAAAGGGAATCCCCAGGGCTCTTTGAATTAGATCTTCCATTTGTGCAGACACGTGATAAATGTGTTGGCTACAGCCTGGCTCACACCACTTTTTCCACTTTTTGGGTGGAGTCAGTTTTAATTGACAAGAAGTGCCTCTACTGGTGGACCTTTTTTCTGGTGTGGGGCTTAAAATCAATGCTCTGCATTCTGCTGGGCAGCAGAAAGATTGCTTTTTCAATAAGCAAGACTTGGGTTTTTTTCTGAGTCAGTGGTATGAGAAATACCTCTCCTGAAGGCCACTGTGCAAGTGAGTCCCCGCAGAATCATGCCCGAGCTGTCAGGTGCAGGGAGAAATATCTTTAGTAAGAGCAAGTCATGGAATGAGACCCTCCCACCGCAGCATAGATGGGCAGAGGGGTTTCCACAAGGACAATTCTTAAGAATCTCTGTAAAAATGCATGACTCCATCTGTCTCCTCTCTCTTCTTTGGCTTCAGATGAGCTGAGCCATTTAAAAATTCCCCAACAAGGGACCCCAGGCACCAGAAGAAGTGGTGAACAGATTTTCAATTTGGCCCTGATTTGCATAATTTTTTTTTATTTCTGGCAGTCGAAATCATTGAGACTAGAGGCTGGAGGTGGGTAGTAGTGGGTTTTCCCCTACTGAAGCAGATTCTTGATTGGTCTGGACAGACTGCTGGCGCACCTGGGTGCAAGGCTCTGACCTCAGCTTCTCCAGAGAAGGAAGAGATGGCAAAGGGGAAGGCCTGGGGTTCTGGGAAGGACTTTGGAACCCCACTGGGGGGTCAGATGCTCCAGGTCTCCTTCCAGAGTGGCTGCCTGGTAACTTTCCCAGCATTCCCTTCAGGGAGCATCTCCTCTTCCATGTGGCTGGATTCTTCTGATAGGAGACTGCCTTGTAATTTCTCACCGACAGGACAGTGGGGCCTCAGACAGAGCCTGGGGACTTGGCTGCCTGGAACCAGAACCTGGCCCTTCAGAGGAGCTGCAGAATTTCGACAGAGGAGGGGTTTAGGGGAGGCATATGGCTGAAGAGGTGGCCCAAGGGTGTGTCTTGAGGCTCCGTGTGTGATAATTTGGGCTATCTTTGGTGGTGGTGGTGAAGGAACATCTAATTATAATAATACTAATAGCGAGCATTTGTTGAGTGCTTCTTCTAACCCAGGTGCTGGCCTAAGCCTTTGCTCATACTTAGTCATCTAATTGCCCCAGCAAGCCTGTGAGGTGGTGCTCAGTTATTCTCATCCTCAGATGGGATGAGAGGCTAAGAAACTTGCCTAGTTACCTAGCCAGTAGTTGGTGGTACAGCCAGGGTTGAACCTAAGTGGTCCGGCTTGGAGCCTGTGTTCCGAACCTCTGCACATACTAACTTTCTCCCTAGCCTGTCTCTTGGCCTCGACTCCATGTCCTTTTCTCCTGCCTAATGTGTGGGTCAGGCCCCACAGGAAGCCATTTAGAGAGCATTGTGATCTTTCTGGAGGCAGCTGTAGTCTGTGTCAAGAAAATTCCCACTCAAGAAGAGTTTCCCAAAGACTGCTGCATGTCCTTGTTCGAAACTCTCACCCCACCCTGAAATCCCCTCCAATCTCTCTCCTCTGTGCACTCAAATCCTGCCTCCTGCCCTTTAAGACCTCAGCTCCCATTCTACCCACTCACGGAGATTTTGGGTAGGGCTACCTGTAAAGCAGTGCTCTCTGGGAAAAAGCTTCAATCTGATCTTGCAGGTTAACTGGATCCCCACAGTAGAAATAATGATATAAACCTCAAATCTAGATGGAAAAAAAAATCAAATCGCATAGGTGGGCTCTCTCTGTCCCATGGGAAGACGGATGGACAGACACGTCAGTAGCGCCCTTCTTGACTCTTCCCTTGCACCTTTGCAAGGGGTAGCCTTCCCCTGGGGTCTGGGCCTTGTTTGAATTCTTCCTACAGGTCATAGAAAGAAGAGGACAGCAACTCTGGTCTAGGCAAGAAGGGAAACCAATGTGTATAGAGGTGTGTGTGGAAGGTGCGTGGGGCTGGGGCAGGAAACCACCACCTCCAGGGAACTCCCACCGCATGCCAGAGCAAGGCATCCACCTGGTGCTGTGGGGAGGGGGGTGTGACATCAATGCCCCTCAGGCCTCTGGCAGCCAGGCAGCCTTGCAGCCCAAGTGCTGGGCCTCCACAGGTGGCTGCCTCCTCCCTTTAAGGAGTATCCTGTTCTGTGTGAGCCTCGGTATGGGAAATAAAATGACTGAAAGCCCGTAATTAATGCGGTATTGACCAGAGAGAATGAAATCATAAAAATTATAAGACTAGCTACTAATTAGAGGCTTAGGCGAAGGCCTGTGGGCAGCTGACAGGGGAGGCCTTGGGATCTCAGCAAGTGGGCAGGACTGGACTGCTGATGAGGCACTGTTCTTGACAGACTCAGACATGGTGCCCCTGTCAGCGCCCAATTTTATAGGTAGGTAAACTGAGGGCACAGACATAAAGAGTTGCTCACCCAGATTTCAGGGAACCTGACACTAGGCCAAGAATTGTTCAGCTTAACTTCTCCCAGGGTCGCACACAGAAAGAATCTACCTACACACAGATGTTGCTTGGCTGGTGCTGATGATAACTTATGTTCATCCAATCATTCATTCCTTTGTTCAAAGACATTTTATTTTTATTTTTTAGAGACAGGGTCTCACTCTGTCTCCCAGAATGGAGTGTGGTGGCACAATCATAGCTCATTATAGCCTTAACTCCTGGGCTCAAGTGATCTTCCCACCTTTGCCTCCCAAGTAGTTAGGACTACAGGTGCGTGCCATCACACCTGATTAATTGTTGATCTTTTGTCAAGACACACTCTTGCGATGTTGTCCAGACTGGTCTTGAATTCCTAGCCTCAAGTGATCCTCTGTTCTTGGCCTCCCAAAGTGCTGGTGTTATAGCAGGAGCCACCACGCCTGGCCCTGTTTAAAGATATTTATAGAGTGCCTGCCATGGATCAAGTACTGGGCCAGACATGGGATACAGCTGTGAACAAAAACAGACAAACGTTCTTCTCCTCATGTAGCTATTTTTTGAGAAGGAGAGAGAGACATAAATTCAACACACAATAAATAAATAAATACTATGTCAGAAGGCAGAAAAAACAACGGAGAAAAACAGACTGGACTGTGTAGGGTTCCCGCTGTGGCGGATTTCTAGTCAGAGATCAGCAGCGATGCTCACATGATAGTAAGGCCAGCGGTGAAACGAGTGATCCCACTTTGGCAACATGAAGGGTGCTGAACAGTCTCTCCAGCCTTGAGAAGGGCAGGAGGTAGAGTTGGAGGAGGACAGAGCTGGAGGATGTAATTCATAAGACCATGTAAGAGGTGGCCAAGAGGTACTGTCCTCCGGGGGCCCAGGGAGAATCCTGAGCAGAGGAATGAGCTGGCGAGGTCAGGGTGGGCTTCCTGGAGGGAGGCTTCCTGGCTGGGCATGGAGGAAGTGGCATCATGGGATATTTGGGGATGGCAAAAGGAGGTTGCAAGTGGAACTCGTGGACTGGTCTGGGAGCAGAATACAGGAGAGGAAGGAGAAAGGGATGAGAGAAGAAGTATAGCATAGGGCTGACCATGGGGACTGTGGAGAAGAGGCTCACGGATCTTACCTCCCAGGGGAGATGAGGAGCTTCTGTGATTTATAGCTGGGTGACCTTGTGAACAGGCCACTTTGTGAAGGTCATTCTGGCTGCTGCAGGAGGGTTGTGCTGGAGTAAGAAGGAGCCTGTAATCCTCATGCCTTGAGGGCTGTGACTAAGGGATGGGGAGAGGGGATGGATGTGAGAGAGGGAGGAAGAATCACAAGACTTAATGCTGAGCTTTACTCCCCAGTCTGAAGGTATATTTGGGGTTTTCACAAGGCCATAGTCTCCAGTTTTGCTGTCTTATACATATGGCAACTTTCCAGGATGGGGACAGGAGGCCTGATTCCTTAGGGACGCTCTACAGATGTCAAATCTCATGCTACCACTGCTGGATGCCACTCAGTCTCTCTTCCACAATCTTCTTTCCCTAAGTCTAGCCTAAACTTGGCCAGGCAAAATCAGACAGACTCTGGGGGACGGTCAGCACGAAATATTGGGGTCAGCCCAGGACTAAAGGAGATGCACATGACCTGTTCCTGCAAGACCTAGCAGGGAAGGAGCTTTGAAGGCATTAGCTGTCCTGAGTCTGGTTACACTGTGATAAAGAAGCCCCAGGGTGTGGCTGGGTGCCTGAAATCAGCAGAGACAGCTTTGGGAGGTTGGTCAGCAGAGACCTCTTTGAGGGTCTGCAATAAGGGTTCTTCAGCTTGTGGCAGGCTGGCAGAGGCCCTTGGGTTTTCTAGATGGACAAGACTGAATCAACTTAGTACCTAGTGTCCTTGATAAGAGTCATAGATTCCAGCCTGGGCTAGGACTGGGTCTGGGAGAAGAATCATGCTGTGATTCCAGACCTTACTGAATGCTTCTGCTGGGATCCACAAAGCAACCTCTGGAAAGATCTGAGTGGGACTGTCATGGGGCTCTGGGGACAGCTGGAGCCCTAAGGGTCCAATCTATCTCAGAGCCATGCAGGGGCAGTACCCATGGACAACCCAGGCTCATGAGTAGGGAAAGTAGCCAGGTGAGTAGACCAGATGAACCAATGGAGATTTCAAGATGTCAAAAGAGCCCCATTTAGTGACAGAACAGAAGCTGGAGTCCTGGCACCACTCCTCCTAGCCCAGTGCCCCTCCCCAACTCCCTGGGGTCTTGAATGGAGCCTAACTGAGAGTTCTCAGAGGCCACCATGGGATGGATGAGTTTGAGAGAGCCAGCAGTCTGATGCAGAAACTTCACATTGATGAGGCAGCTTTGCTGTGCCAGGGTTGGCTTCCCCAGCCTCTCTGTGCAGACTGAGGTGGGTGTGTACTATGTGCTTAATTATAGTGCACATAACCAGAGAGGAGCTACTCAGAAGCACATGTCATTTTGTTTGGGGATAATAGACATGAAGTCTAGAAAACATCTATTAGATCATCCTGTCCTGCCTCTGCCAGAGCTGGTATGATGGGTGTCAAATCACTTGGGCTTTCTTCAGCCTGTGACTCAAACAGGGGGAGCTGGGCGAGGCCTCCGGGGAGATGGCAGCCCCATGTTTTTCTCAAACTCTGCTCTGGTTTTCCTTGTCTGTCTCTCCACTTTTTTCATCCACAGATCTGGTTCTGCAGGCCTTGCCCTCTCGTGTCCTCCCAGTGAGCCTTGACTCCTCCAGCTTCATCTACTGAGCCCCCGCTCTGTAGCAGGGCTGCCCACGCTCAGTTCTTGGGTTTCAGACAATGATATCCATCAATCCACAGTCAAGAGTAATGTGAGACATGCCCACGAATAATTTCAATTCATGACCAAATATGGAAACCGCCATGCAAGAAATACCAATGTAGGTTAGGGAAGGGAGAGGTGGCTTCTGTCTCTGCTTGTTGGAAAGGCTTCTTGGAAGAGATGGCAGCTCCCTTATCAGAGCTGGGTGAGATTCGTTAAGTGGAGGAAAGGGGTGGAGGTTTTCCTCCATTTAGTGGGGAGCTACGGCTTCCTTCTCTTCCTCCTACTGCCTGAGCTGGGCCTGGTTAATATCCTGTCTTCACCTCATCTTTTTGCCTGTGACTGACTCTCTCTAAATCCAACCTTTGCTACCTCATCCTTCTTTTCTTCCCCTTCTCTTCCTTCCCTTGTTCTATTTTAGATACAGTGGGCCAGCAGGTGAGGTTTGAGACCAGGGAGGGAGACAGGGGACCAGAAAACTAGGGCCAGAGCTGCCACCAGTCTTCAGCTCCTGCATCTGCAAAATGAGGGGTGAGGGCTAATCTCTATGGACCCTTTAAAGCTTGATGTTCTAGGAACTTCCAGAGCAGTGAGCTACTCAGTGGAGTCAGAGTCCAGAGGTGCGGCCTCATAGCTGTTTCTTCCTCGTGATTTCTACCACCACGATCAGCCTGGCAGCCCTGAAATCTGCATCCCCAGCACAGACCCCCTCCCTGAGCCGTAGGACCACATATCCCACTGCTCCCTCCCTGGCCCTGGGAGGTGATTTAAAACCAGCATGTCCAAAAAGAAAATCAGTACATCGCGTACTATTCTGATTCTGTTGCCGGGATGCATGTGCATAGAGCACTCACATTTGCACACTTCCGAGCGTGTTACTTGCTGCTTAAAACCACACCACCAGGATAAAATCCCCAGAAATCAAGGCTTGGTGTGGCACAGGCCTCTACTGACCCGACTCCAGACTCATCTCTCTTGTCTTCCCACCCCTCCAGACATCATATTCTAGCCATCCCTAACTGGTGAACACACCATGGTGTTTCACACCTCTGTGTCTCAGCATCGGTTCTTTCGCTTGTATGGAAGATCATTTCTCCCTGTGTTTTACTGAGGAACTTCTTTTCATTCATCAAAACTCAGCTTATCACCTCTACCATGAACTCATCTTGGCCATCACTTGTCCCAGTTAATCACTCAATCTTCCTTGCCATCCTTGTCCTGGTGAGTACAGTCTTTATACATTTATCAATTAGTTATTATCAGTTTACATGTGTGTGGGCACCCCATCTGCCATAGATCTTTTTGTCCTAGATTTCTGTAGCACAATGCCCATCACTTATTAAGTGCTAAAGTTTCTGATTTTCATAAACTCAACTGAAATGAATCCCAATTACTGACCTGTTGGACTCCCAGCCCTCTGACATCTTGGCCCTGCCCAAAGTCAGGAGTACATTTCCAGAGGGCTCTGCAGTGGGAAATAGCAGTGGGAGTCTGTGCGGATTCAGCTCAATACATGCCCTGTGTTAGGTGTTTTCCCTTTTGCAGGCTGGAGTGAGCCCTTGAGCTGACCCAGAAGTTCTGAGCGTTTATCACCCAGTATTGATGACCGTGTATTTTGCCTCCTCTCTTTATGCCTAAAGATGAAGGAAGAAATACAAGCTTATGTTACAAAGAGTATTTCCCTGGTTTATCAGCTTTCCCCCTCTCAGTTTGAGCTCAGAATGATTTCTTAGTTCTCAGCTTTTCTTCCTCTGATCAAAGTGCCTGAGGCAGTGAGCACCAGGAGGGCAGGAGCATTTCTGGCTGATTCCAATGCTCCCCTCTTCTGGGCTGTTTTAGGAAGCCGTGACCCAGTGTTCTCTGGTCAGGCAAGCATGGCCTGGCTGTGGAAGGGTCTCCAAAGCCTCGTGGGTCCCAGGTGCCCTGGATATGCCTCCACTGGGAGAAGATTAAAGTCCCCTTTGCCTTTCTTCATCCCTCCCTTCCCCACCCTGTTCACTGAATCGCTCTTTTCTCTCCAATGAATTAAATGCAGAAAATCCATGAGCAGGATTTCTCTCTTCAAAGGACCAAATAACCTTTCTTTTTATTCTCCCTCATTTTTTTTTTCCAAACTGCAAAAAGAAAACATGCAAACGGACTTCAAGTAAAAGGGGAGAGAAAGAAAGAAAAGTTGAAGTGAAGTAATTTTAACTTGAGAAGTAGAGCAGTTGAAACCCAGAAAAAAATGTACACTCAGCAATATAGTCCTTTCCTACAAATTAATTAACCCAAAGTGCTTGTTTAATTAGTGTGAGGGGTAGGGAATTGAGGAGCTAACAATATCTCTCACCCAGTTTAGAATTATGTTCACAAAATAATTTCTTCTTTTCCTGAAAGGGATGAGAACGTTGCCTTTATTGGTCTGGAATCAGTAGGCACCTCATGGCTGGAGGTGTATTTTCAGGTGGGTTGGGCCTCTGAAGAGGTGGCTTTTCTGATGCACCCCTCTGACTCCCTGCTTGTGTGGATGACAGGTGGCCTGGCTGCCACAGGGTGAGGGCAGAGGCCGCTTAGCCCTGCTCCAGAGAAACAGCTCTGAGGGCTTCCAGAGACCAGGGCCCTGGGCCCCTCAGTCCTCCCCACTCTTCTCTTCCCACTCCTGTGCTACATATAAACTTCTTTTTTTTGGAGATGAAGTCTCACTCTGATGCCCAGGCTGGAGTGCAGTGGCGCGATCTCAGCTCACTGCAACCTCTGCCTCCCGAGTTAAAGTGATTCTCCTGCCTCAGTCTCCCGAGTAGCTGGGACTACAGGCTCTTGCCATTATGCCCGGCTAATTTTTGTATTTTTAGTAGAGACGGGGTCTCATCATGTTGGCCAGGCTGGTCTCGAACTCCTGACCTCAGGTGATCCCCCTCCTTGGCCTCCCAAAATGCTGGAATTATAGTCGTGAGCCACCACGCCCGGCCTGCATATAAACCTTTGAGTTTCCTGCTTTTGACATGAGCATGGATATTTATCACTTCTAGAAGCATTAGGAGAGCTCAAGTCCAAGTGCTCAGAGACCTACAGTGCAGTTTAAGACCCTCTCACAGGAGTCTTTGGGGTGGGGGCTTGCACAGGAGTTATAGAGGGTGGGGGTGGGATAAGTTCTCAACCAATGTTTTTCTTTTTTCCATAGACTCCTTTGGCATCTGGTGAGGCCTGTGGATTCATTCTCAGAATCACATTTTTAATGTGATAAATAAATAACATAAAACAAGTATGTGGTACAGTCATATGTGTGCTTCTTCATTAAGTCATTACAAAGCAAGGTCTATTTGGAGGTCTAATAACTGTCATAACCTTGAATAAATCTCAAGTGAAGAAATCTTTAACAGTCATAATATATTAAAAGATCTGATTTCTACTGTTGGCAAATCATAGATATTGCTAAAACTGTGGTTTATTGCCTGCATTCATAATTGAAGGAAATGCTGGAGTTCAGTGAGAAGGATGTGAAAATAAAGAGAGCCTTTTTCCCCCGTGTAAGTTCACTGGACCTCTGAATTCCTTTCATGGGTCTTTTGGTGAGTCTTTGCTGATGAATAAATGAGTTTCTTATGAATGTCACTGAACCTTGGTGTCTTCTACTGAATTCTTTTGTAATTTACTTGAGGAGTCTTTGCCACTCTTTGTTGCTTTCTTGGTCATTGAGGGCTGTGTTGTTAAGGGACTGAAAGAGGTTGAAGGGGATAGAAATGGAGTGAGAACCCCAGTATACCAGGTACAGGACAAGTAGTATCAGGTTGTTGGGCTGTTACTGTGAGGAAGGAAGGCTGAGAGCTTGCGTATGGGCCAAGGAACGATACATGAGCACTGAATCCCCTGTGCCTCCCAGATGGGAAAGTGTGGCTGCTTCAGAGGTAAATTGGCCAACTCACATGGTGAGAGGGAGGCGCCTTGGGGACAGGCAGGGTGCAGGCTTGTGGGGCGGGGCATATCGGCAGGTAAAGGCGGTGGTGGAATATGGACTACTGGAACAGAAAAACCACCATACCTGAACTTGAGGCCCTGTGGGCTGTAGGGACAGGGTAGGGCCTCTTTCAACCTCCCCAGGATGCTGCACCATGATTGGATCCATATTGCAAGTATATGGATTGCATATACATTGCACTGCACAATGTAATCCATACTGAAAATATATGGATTGTGAGGTACACCTGGCCAGACACTGAATTCTTTCTCTTTCATATGTTCTCCATGAGTGAGGTGTCAGTGTCATCACGTGTACTTAGAACTTTTTCACCCACTGCCCATTTCCTTCCCAAATAACCCCTCCCAGCTTCTCCTAAGCAGCAGATTCAAGCGTCGTAAACAAATATCTGTAAGCCAGCTGCTCATTTGCCCCCTCTTTAGTGCCTTTGATCACTAGTAATCTCAGAGCAGAAAAATGATTTTATCTTTCTTAGCTGCTGTTCGGAGGACTGGGGGTGGGTGATTGAACTTCTCTGCTAGAGAAAGAAAAGTTGCTCTAGGTAAGATGTAATTTTACTAAAGAAAAATCTCAAAATGACTTTACCCTCCTAAGTTAATATTTTTTGTCCTTGAAAACAGAACCCACATGATACAGGCAGAGGGTTCCCTAAAGTCTTTGTTCTCTAACAAAGACTTTAAGAGACAACCTCTTACTTTTAAGAGACAACCTCATACTTTTTAAACCATAGCCAAAGATGCAGAAGAGGTTATTTTTTCTTTGGGGACTGTGTTGCTCTTTTCTCCAGGAAGTATTTGTTAGTGTTTTCTATTCATAGCACTGTGCTAGGCACTGTTGGTCAGGAGCGAAGGCAAACGCCAGAGTAAATCAGATTCACTTCTTGCTACTGGGAAGTAAAGTGTGATGTGGGAGGTAAGATGAGACTGTCTGGGTTATTGCAAGAGGAGGGGCTGAGAAAATTGTACATGAGAGGCGCCAGAAGAAGGCCACCAAGGTGACCTTGAGAACTGTGGCCCAGTCAACAATTTAAAATTACCAGCGATAAAGAGAATGTTGCAGTGTCTCACTGGGAGAAGTGGAAAAGCAGGTCAGGCAGGGTTTTCTTAAATGCTAATTACACAGAGTCTCAAAACATAAGGGACACATGCAGGTTTATTCTTTGTCCTTTGAACCTCATTGATGTCAAAGCACTTTCATGCATGTTGTTTTATTAGCACTTTGTGATAAAACTATGACATAGCATGAGTTACTATTCCCATCTGAGAGCAAAAGGAATACAAGGCCAGAGACATGAATACCTTTGTACCATGCCTGAGGATCGTCCCTGCCAGGCTCTAACTTGGGCAGGAAGAGGGAAAAGGTATCACATGTAGGTGCCTGGGGATATTGATATAAGAGCTTAGATCCCAATTTCTCAGGCTGTAAGCTCCTGTCTGCTTTTGTTCTGTAGGAGGGGGACAGAGCCTGCTTCAAATGGATCGGAGTGTGTCCATCTCTAGCACATCATGCTCACTGAATGTCTGGGGGAGATGGTCGAGGTGGAGCTGAAGGCAGTTGGGGGAGACCTGTGAAGGCCTTCTCCTAAGAAGGAGGGTAAATGCCACATGATCTTTGGTGCCTGTTGGTATCTGGTCCTTTCCCCCCTAATTCTAGTCTTCCTGAATCCTACCCAGGTGTTAGGTGATCATGTCTGAAGCAGTGACTTCTCGGGATTATTTATCTTTCACTTTGGATGTCTAATCAGAATAAAGCACTCATCTTAAAGCCAAGAAGTGAAAATGATGGAAAAGGGACTGTGGCATGATGGAGGCTGCAACCCTTCCACCTGTTTGTAAAACACTGAAAAAAAAGTGACCTCAGGTAAGTAAGTATCCTCCAGTGAGAAAGTAATTATTTTCTACCAACCACATGATAAATGTACAGGTGAGTAAAACTTGGACAGTTGAGGGAAAATTTATCTAGAAGAATGGCTGGTGACTAAGACCCTAGGGACAGAACTAGAAGGAACTCAAATGAGGACCATGGTCAGCTCAGCCAAGGGCACGGTGAGGGATGTGGGGCCGTAGCATTCAGGGGCAAGTTTCCACAGGCAACTTCTTCCTTGGTCAACACTGATAACTTTGCTCGCTCACAACTTCTACCGTGTTAGCACCTGGTTATCCATTCCTGACCAGCCTGTTCTCCTTGTTAATTAATTTCCTGCTTCTGATTGGAATTGCCGTGGATGATCACTTCTGCATCTACAGGTAATCAATACAGGGATGGGTCTACTCTTATTTTCACAATTCTGTTTCCTGTCTTCTCAGCCCACAGAGGTGCTTTCTCCTGGATGCACTCAGCACTCATACAGGGATGGGAGGGGATCTCAGGCCCTGGAATGCCCCAGGGAGGGGTCCTGAAAGGAGGACACTTCCTTATTTGTATTTTATTTGACACTTACCTAGCATTTAATGTGCACTAGTCATTGTTCTAATTGTTTTACAAATTTAACTATTTAATCCTCACAACCACTATAATCCCCATTTTAAAAAAGGAGAAATGAAGACCCAGAGAGGTTAAATAACTCGGCCAGAGTCACACAGCTATCAAATAGCCAAGGTTAAGATTTAGATCCAGGTAGTCTGTCTCTAGAACAGCACTGCACAATACAAATAAGATGTAAGGCACCAATGACAAGCCTAGTACATAATTTAAAATTTTGTAGTCGCTACATTAAAAACACTTTAAAAAGAAACAGGGAAATTAACTCTAATAACTTGTTTTCCCTAACCAATCTAAAATGTTATCATTTTGACATGTAATCAATATTGAAAACTATTAATGTGATATATTCTTCCCTACTAAATCTTCAAAAGTACTGTGTATTTCACACTTACAGCACATGTCAGTTCAGACTAGTCTCATTTCAAGTGCTTTGTAGCCGCCATGCTGAACGATGCTTCTTTAAGTCTTGCTCTTCACCAGTGGGTTATGGTGCCCCTTGGCTAATCTGCCCATGGAGCCCAGAAGGACCTTAAAGGTAGGGCTTTTAGAATAACTGCTTGTTAGCAGAGGTGTGAGCATGATACGAAGACACAGGGAGAAACACGGGGGAAGACACACCACCCTGTGCATCAAGGAGCAAGCCAAAGATTCCCATCCCCTTGAGAAATTGGAGAAGGCTACTCCTGGAGTTTGTGGGTATTCTGAGAGCGGGGAAAGTGTCTTCTTGAAGACCGCCTTAACCCTGTATGTGCAGCAGATGCCTGGAGTCCAAAGAAGAGCCTTGCTCACGAAGAGCCACCGCGATGAAGAAGCCACACCCATAACGCCAACACTGTGGCAAGAAGAGAAGGAAAATGGAAAGTGTCTCCAATTCTCTCTAGTAGCTCCCGCTTCACAACTACCCCTGAATTCTGCCTATTAGTCTTTTGTTATTTATTTATTTGGTTGTATTCCATTTTATTCCTTGAATGGATGAGATGTGTTTACAAAGATAGTTGGATGATGACAAGATGACATCAAAGACTCCAAAACACGAGGCAGAGGAGAAGTAAGAATGGGAAAGCTGAATAGAATCAGGTGTGAAATGCGTTCAAAAGTGCATCCCTTAGGGTCTCGCATATTGGCTAGAGATGGGCTGTATTGATTTGAGTCTAAGCTTCCCAACAGCCTAGGCCAAGAGGGACGCACAATGGTTACACGAATCACAGTGTAACTAAACAGAAACAAGCAGGAGCAAGAAGCAGAGTAAAGATGTTACTGTTTTAGATTCAGAGGCCTGAGAGAAGGCCCTCTGAACTCCTTGAAAAGAGACATCATCCAGTCTCAATGCTATCCTCAGCAGGACACTGGTGTAAGATCTTCCCTACCCTTCCATGCATCCAGTTTCCTTTCCTGCCTCTGTTTAGACTGAGAACTTATCTATTCTACAGCTATTGTGCAGCATACTTCCCAGATACTCAGCACTTCCCAGATACTCAGCACTTCCCAGATACTCAGCACTCAAATGAACTGGCTTAATCTGAGATCAGTTTCACTGATTTAGATCAATGCATTTCTGGTGCAGGAACTACTGTGAGTTCAGCAAAGCCTGTCTCCTTCCGTCCTCGACACTTATCATGAGTGCTTTTCCCAGCCTTCATTGCAACTGGGTGTGGCCTCAAGACTGAATGTGGGCAGAAGTGGTTGGAAAGTCTAAACCCCTTTCCCTATCTGTCTGCTGTCTGGAAGGAAAAGGATATCAGGACCCACAGGAGGGTGGAGTTACAGGAAAGAGAAAGTGTGGGCTCCTGGAGGCCTGGGGGAAGGAAACACAGCCAGAAAACCTTAATTGGGCTGTGATGTACACAAGAAACTAACTTCTATTGTGTTAAGCAATTGAGAATTCAGGATTTATCTGTTAGAACAGCTAGCATTACTTTAACTAATACAATTCCCTGTTGGGAAATACCCCCTAAACACAATTCCTCTCAATCAAAAGGAATTGAAAGGTTTGAGTGGCACCAAGTTCAAGGTTACATTCCCTGACAACTAGCAGGAGTGCAAATATTCTCCATTGCAGGGAAGTGGGGAGGTGTAGAGCCTTATGTTTTAACAGTCACCCAAGGTGGGAGTAAGATTAACATACTCTTGTCAAAATTGTGTCACCTTACAAGAACTCCTGCCTGAATAGAAAGCTCTTATATCTCCTTTTGGAGATAAGCCAGGATGTACTTGTGGGTAAGGCCAAGATTCTCTTTAGAAAGTCATTTGGATCTACCTGAACACACAGGAAAATGATAACCAAGGCCACACAGCTTTATACAGTGAAATCTGCTCTAATAATTTTTGCCTGAAAAAAAAAATTAAAACAGCTGTAACCCTATGACCGTTGTGCCCTTAAGAACAAAACAAAACTTGCACAGTTTACCTGTCCAAGTCTCCTTCTTTTTTATTTTAAAACTACTATATTGTGGCATGACTGACAGATAAGGAACTATATGTATATTTAGTGTATACAACTTGATGAGTTTGGGAATAAGTGTACATCCATAAAACTGTCACCACCCTCAAGGCCACAGACATACCTGTCACCTCCCAAAGCTTCCATGCCCCATTTGTTTTTATTATTATTTCTATTTTTGGTAAGAACACTTAACATAAGATTTACCCACTTAGCAAGCTTTAAGAATACAATTGGCTGAGCTCAGGTGGCTCACACCTGTGATCACAGCACTTCGGGAGGCTGAGGCAGGAGGATCACCTGAGGTTGAGAGTTTGAGACCAGCCTGACCAACATGGAAAAACCCCATCTCTACTAAAAATACAAAATTAGTCGGGTGTGGTGGCGCATGCCTGTAATCCCAGCTACTCGGGAGGTTAAGGCAGGAGAATTGCTTGAACCTGGGAAATGGAGGCTGCAGTGAGCTGAGATTGCACTATTGGACTCCAGTCTGGACAACAAGAGCGGGGAAAAAAAAGAATACAATACAGTATCATGAGCTATAGGGTCTATTTGGTATAGTAGATCTCCAGAAACAGTACCCTTTGACCATCCTATCCCCATTTCCCATTTCCTCTCCCCCAGCCCCCTGGCAACCACCCTTCTACTACTTCTATATGTTTGACTAATTTAGATTCCACATATAAGTGAGATCATGCAGTATTTGTCTTTCTGTGCCTGGCTTATTTTGCTTCATATAATGTACTACAGGTCCCTCCATGTTATTGCAAATGGCAGAATTTTCTTCTTTTTTAAGACTGAGTACTATTTTATTGTGTGTGTGTGTGTGTATATATATATATATACACACACACACACACACACACACTGCATTTTATATATCCATTTATCCATCAATGGACACTCATTTTAGTTAAGAAATGTCCATTTCTTAACTATTGTGAATAATGCTGCTGTAAACCTGGGAGTGTAGTTATGTCTTTGAGATTCTGATGCTGATTTAAATTTCTTTGAGTAAATATCAAGAACAAGCTGGGGCCTCATATTTCTAGATTTCAAATTACATTACAAAGCTATAGTAATCAAAACTGTATAGTGCTGGCATAAATATAGACACACAGACCAATGGGACAAAATAAAGAGCCCAGAAATAAACCTACGCATGTAAGGTTAACGGATTTTCAACAAAAACACCAAAAATATAAACTGGGGAAAGAATTGTTTCTTCAATAAACAGTGTCGGGAAAACTGGATCTCCACATGCAAAAGAGTGAAATTGGATCCTTATACCATACACAAAACTAAACTCAAAATGGACTAAAGACTTAAATGTAATACCTGAAAACATAAAACTTCTAGAAGAAAACATAGAAAAGCTCTGTGACAGTGGTCTTGGAAATACACTTTTGGATGTAACACCATAAACACAGCAACAAGAGTCAGAGTAAACAAGCAGAATCGTGTCAAACCAGGAAGCTTCTGTACAGCCAAGGAAACAATCGACAAAATGGAAAAACTGCAGAACGGCAGAAAAGATTTGCAAACGACACATCTGATAAGGGGTTAATATTCAATATATACAAGGAACTCATACAACTCAATAGCAAAAAACCAACCAAATGAAATAAGTTGTCATTAAAAAATGGGCAAGGGACCTCAACAGACATCTCTCCAAAAAAGACACGCGTCAGGGCTGGACGTGGTGGCTCACACCTGTAATCCCAGCACTTTGGGAGGCTGAGGCAGGCAGATCACTTGAACCCAGGAGCTGGAGGTTGCAGCAGTGAGCTGAGATCGGGCCACTGGACTCCAGCATGGAGACAGAGCAAGACTCTGTCTCAAGAAAAAAAAAACATGCGTCAGTGATCAGGGAAATAGAAATAAAAAACCACAATGAGATATCTCCTCATGCCTATGAGGATGGCTATTATTAAAAAAAAAAGAAGATAAGTATTGGCAAGGATGTATAGAAAAGGGAACCTGGTACGCTGTTGATGGGAATGCAAATTGGTATGGCCATTATGGAAAACAGTACAGAGGTTCCTCAGCATTAAAAATGGAATCACCATATGATCCAGCAATACCACTTCTGGATATTTATTCAACCCTGGGCTTTAGTTTCTAACCATGATGAATGTTAAATGCATGTGATGGGCCAGAATTGCAATCCTACAATCTATGTGTATGATGCCAAACAAACTCTCTAAAATACTTATATGTCATGTCAGTAGTAAACACAATTCTGTTCCCATTGCTCTTACAAGGTTATAAGCACATGAGCACCAGGTAAAATCACAGAACAGGCATTTCCAGGTGCCACGCCCACTATACAAAGTGAGATGGTTATAATATTTATGGACGAGGTCCTGGTGGAGAGCCTGTGGGGAAATGCTTCTCCCAGAATAACACTGTGGGCACATGGTTGTGCTTAATGACCAATTTAATTTCGTCCCATGGGTCATGATGGGCCCTTCTGTCTTCGTCACATTAAGTGTTTAAGGGAGGCTTCAGGTTTGTGAGCCTTGCTAGTGTGCAGGGCTACTTTGCTTCTGATGGACACTTGCCACTGAGTCATCTGCAGAGCTTGGTGATCTTCCCAGGAATGAGCTCATAAATTCTGCAGATTCCAGGGAACAGACAAGAGCAACAGCAATGAAAGAACCAAGACAGTACTGGCTGGAGTCTCTGATGCTAGGCCAGCTGTCCTGCAGTGTGGTCTGGGCAGCAGATATTCCCCCAATGGACACAGCTATCTTTAATTTCAGACTTCACCCTGACTACACAGGACCTGAACTTTTGTCCTTAGAAGAGGTAAAGCCAAACTCTGGCAAAAGATTGAGAAATTCACAATAAAGTATCCCAGATCTGATTTTTTTTTTACCCTCATTTGAATTTCCAAGTATGGTCATAAATCATCCTGGATTTTTCTTCCACAGTCTGCCCTCTTCTGGGAAGGTCTTAAGATCGGGTGGGATTGTGAGTGGATGCTTCCTTACTATAGAGATTGGGTGGCTGGGATACCAGGGATCTAGGGTTCCTGGGGTCTACAGTCCAAAGTACCTTTTACCTAAGCCCAGGGCTGCGGCCTGGGGCGGGGCGGGTCGGGGGGATTTTCCTGTTTCATGCCTTGCTGACTATCCATTCTCCTCAGATGCAGGACCTTGAAGAAGGCATCCATGTCCGATTACAGGCATGCACTATAGACTCATTAGAAAGCACACAAATCACCCCAGCACCTTGTGAACCTGCAGCTCCTGAGTCAACAGGTCTGGGGCCGGGCCTGAGACTGCATGTCTAACCAACTGTCAGGGGATGCTGATGCAGCTCCAAGGACTGCAGACTGCATAGAAGAGCCCAGGGGATTGTGTGTAGAGTGATGTTTGGAAAAGGCATAAGTCCCCACAGCTCACCAGCGCCTGCAGTGGGGGAGAAGGGGCCTGTGATGAGAAGGGGCTGCTGTTAGTCTAAGTGAGAAGAGAGCATCCGGGAGAAGGGCTGCCTGGGGCCTGTGGAGCACATCCCTGGTGGGCTTCCTTCCACGGACCTGGCCTTTGTGCTTTTGTGCCTTTGCTTTTACCAGTTTGGAAGGGCCTCATTGTACCCTGCGGTATTTTCAGCTAGATATTTAGGCAATCTGAGAATATAAGCAAGCTGGCAAAAGGCACCTGATAGAAAAGCCTCCTGCCCCGGGGCAGAGGGGCTGCTATGCATTCTGTGCTCCCTGACAGATATCTGAGGTCAAAGCCCAGCTCATTCTTGTCCTCTCCTCCTCCAGGGATGCTAAGGAGGGGGCGCCTCCACTCTTGGAGAGGCTTGGCTCTTTGCATCCTGACGTGCACATTTTCTGTTTTATAGGAAGAAATGCATCTTGGCTGAAGGCCCATGTTTTGTCCCAGCACATCCTTTTTACCAAAAGAGTCATCCCTGGAGCTGCCAAGAGTGTTTACGAGAAAGCCATCCAACAGTACTTTGCATGTGGGAGCATGGCTGACCGTAGACGTGGCCTTCCCCATGCCACGAACTATCCGTCAGACAGCCTGGCACGTGCTGTTGGTGTCTTTATTTTTACACCCAAATGTAAAGCTGGATTCTTCATTCTTTTTTTTTCTTTTTTCCAGCTGGGAAAACTCCTGTCAGCGGATGCAGTGTCCTTTCCAGATTCAATATTATGCAAACTGCATATTGGCAAATGGAGTAAACAAATATGTCCATGAAGTTTCTGGATGCACAGAGAGAAGGGCCGTACCAACACACAGGCGCAGACCTACGATCTGCATGGGAATGACTGAGCACCCTCGGCCAGACCCTTGGCTAGCCCCGCGGCCATCTCCTCTGCTGTCTCTCTCCCCTGGAACATGTCTGAGCACCTGAGATAATGGGCCACTTTGCTGCCCAGCAGCAGAGGACAAGAGGCAGCACACATATCTAGGGGCGGCTGTAAGTTAAATTGGAGGAGTCAATGGCTGGGTCTGGAGGTTCCTTTCAGGGTATGAGAGAGAAGGTGCCCCAGCCAGTCCTGTGCCTGCTCTAGGCCCAGCTAGTCCTGCCCCTGCTCTAGGCCTGGCTCTCTCCCCTTCAGCCCCACCCACAACTATCAGGCTTCTCAACCACAGGCGAGGCTGTGGGCATTTGTGCTTTTCAGCTGTGTCTCCCCTGCCTGTCAGGTATGTAGAGGAGGCATTACCCATATTGAGACTTCCTGGTAGAGAGAACTTGGCCCAGTTCCTTTCTCATCACAGACTTTAGTTTCCAGGCATGGGGAGAGTTAAACTGAGTGTGACGGACCAAGGCTGGCTTTAGCCCTGCAGTTCTGCAAGGCTTCTGCGCTATGCTGATCCCAACATGCTCCTATTGCAATAACCCTGGGAGATTAAGTACTTTAAAAATTTTCCCTTCTAAGCAGAGGAGCAAACAGATTTAAAAGGATAAGAGTGTTTTTTTTTTTAAAAGGTGGGCAGTGAATAATTGGCGAAGCTAGCGTTTAGACCTGGAGCTGTGTTTTAAAAAAAACTCATACTTACTTTTTTGCAAAATGGTACCAGGTTTCCCCAAACACCCCTGCATTGAAAACAAACAAACAAACAAACAAACAAACAAACAAACAAACAAACAAAAAGAGACAAGAACATCTAAAAGGTCCATCTTCAAAGCCTGAAATGAAATGTGTATCTATCTGTCCTCCACATTCCACCTCTTCCATCCTGGCTGGCTTAAAAGATATTTTTTGCAGTTTCTGTCCCCTTTGTTTGTGACAGAGAATCCGCCTGCTTTCTTACTGCTTGTTTCTTTGGTCAGATAGAAATCAGCGTGTCCTCTGCTGGTTTGTGGCGGGGCAACAGGCCCTTCTCACTATCACCTGCCTTGTGGGATCTGGCTTTGCAGAAGCTGTCTCTCAAGTAGACTGGCCTCAGTCACTAACACACATATTTGAAGTCTCAGAATTACTGAAACAAATATTTGCAGCCATGCTAGCTGGGCTCCTGATAAGTAGGGCATATTTGTCTTTATTGTTTTGGAAGAGTGATGAATTCTAAGATGTCAAGAGAAAATGTCCCCAGACTCGATTTCACGTCCCAATCAGTGTCCTGTCCCTGGTGCCCAAGGTGTGTGTTGCTGAGCAGATGCTTTTGGTAGAGACAAGGCTGAGATGAAAATGCATAACCCCCTTGCATGGGCAGCTCTGAAGAGTCTCCATCAGCTCCTGCAGGGGAGATGCTGGGATGGGAGGTGAGTTAGGCCACAGGAGGAAGAATTGAGGCCAAAGCTTTAGGTGTTTAGTGGTTAGACATCTTATTGTGGAGGCTACTGATGAATTGGATATCTGTGATCTGATTTTTCGCACCTAGCATGTATTTGATATTTCATATAGGTCTTTGGTTATTGAATTGTAAATAGTTTTAGATCTTTCCCCTTTCCAGAATTTCACCAACTCCATTCTCTTTGAAAGTAGGGACATCAAGTAACTAAAATATGCTTTGGCCAATCACTGTGCCCACTGGATGTTCAGATCCAAAGCGAACAAAATCTTTTAAGAATACCCCAGATAATGCATTTTGAGAATTATTGTCAGGCTAGTTGATTTGAGTCTCCTTCTTTCATCCTAAGACGTCTAAAATAGATGATAGGAACTATCCCAGCAGAGTTGTACCAATGAAATTATTTACCAAGAAAAAAACACTAGTGATTAATGGGTACAGAAAAAACTTATTTTCCTCACCACATTGCCTAAACTCCTAATCTTTTGCATGTCTTATCTGGCTTTCCATGCCAGAATATATGTTGAATAATGTACTCGTGCCTCACATTGCCATGCCTGTTCCTTGGAGATGGCTTTTTAATTATTTTTCCATGTCTCTCCCATCCGTGGACCACATGCAAACAATAAGGTGACCCTCCATGATCCCCAGCTCCTGTTCACATCCTGTACAGTCCCTTCCCTTGAGTGTGGACAGGACCTGTGACTTGCTTCCAACCAACACAATATGGCAAAGGGATGAGCTGTCACTTCCAGGATTATATTGCATTTTATGAGTCTCACTCTTGTTAGCAGATTTAACTAGAAACTCTCCTTGCTGGCTTGATGCAAGCCCACAAGGGGCTCTATGAATGGTGAGGGCTTCTAGTTACTGAGGGCAGTCTCAAACCGTTAGCCAACAAGAATCTGGGGCCCTCAGTCCAAAAACACAGGGGAAAATGATTCTGCCATCAACCAGAACAAACTCAGAGGCAGAATCTTCCCCAGTTAAGCTTCCAGATGAGACCTCAGACTGACAGACACCTCAGTTGCACCTTATGAGACTCTGAGAAGAGAATCCAGCTAAGCAGACCCACAAATACTGTGAGATGATAAATATGTGCATTTTAAAGCCACTGAATTTAAGATAATTTGTTGTGCAGTAATAGAAAAGATACATTACACTTAGGAATTCCTGGTCACGTGCATTGTATGAAGGATTCAGTGCTGCTACTCTGAAATCCTCCTGTGTGTCATCTGAAACTTATTCTCTGTGTGCTCTTGAAAATGAAAACTAGGTAACTTGCTAGAGGAAAACAACAAATCCTGCTGGATTTGAGGTTTATAGCTGTTACTGTCTGTGTCTATAGGCTGCATGTCCTTTGAGAAGTCCAGGTCCGAATGCCCATGAATACATCTTTACTTGGTGGTTCCACCTCACATGAAAAAGATCCCAAACAGAAATTCTCATCATCCAAATCTGCTGCTTCCTCATCACTTTCAGCTTTAGGAAATGATACCCCTCCTTTCTGAACCTGAATCCTTATGTCTCCCCGACTTACCACAGCTAACTGTTCCCTGGGCCCTTGCCCAGAAAAAAAATGGTTCTTGGTGATTCCTGTCCTCATGTCTAGAGTAGAAAAACACCACAAAGTTCCCATGAGTCAGGGCCTTTGTAAATTGTCCTTCTGCGTTTCTATGGGGCCTTTGTTTTTTTTCCCCAAGGGCCAAAGATACTCTTTCATCTGAAAAATAAGAAAGTACCAAGCCTCAGACAAGAATAACAGACAAGAAAAAATCACAAAGGCACTAGGTCCTGGAAACACCCCTGAGTCTCTCAGGTTTGCTCTAAACACGAGAGAAAGGAGGGGGCCTTCTGCCATGGACCCACGTCTCCCTGCCTTGCCTTTCCAGTCTCTTAAAACTGCACTATTAAAGATTCAGAGAAACCATATATGAACACCCTCCTATATTAAATGACATTATGTTAGCATCCAGATAAAGCCAGCCAAGGTTTGTTGAGTAAGGAATGTCTTCACATCCATACTGAACTTCAGCATAGGCATGACTGCCCTTGATAAATCACAGGGCAAAACATCTCTCAGTATCTGCATTATTGGTCAAAAGTAAAAGTCATAAGAGTTGCATTTTTTAAATGAATATAATGAAAAGGAAGTGGTGTCTGTTCAGATGACAAACAGAAGTGTAGAAGCAGAGACTGTGCTTGTCTCTGAAAAAGTGTTGCAAGCTCACTGAGAAATGTCATCTGGGAAAGGAGGAGGAACTAGCCCCACATACAAAAATTAAAGGGATAGGGGAAAAGACAAACCATGAAGTCAGTGCATAATCTAATGGATGTATCATGCTTTAAAATGCAGTGCGCCGATAAGTAAACAATGATTAAAATGAAAGACATAGAGGGATACGAAATGTAAGATGGGGCCAGAAACAAGGTCTTTAGTCAACTTACATGCTGTAAATCCCACCATATTTGGCAGAAATGTGCAGCATATTTGGTCCTAAGTTTTCTAGCAGCCAATGATGAAGGAAAGAGAATCAGTTGCATGAATTGCATGGCCTTCAAACCAACAAAAGCAGAAGTTACTCAGAAGAACCAAAGAAGTTCTGCTTTTGAGTCCAGAGACAAAAGTTCTCCATGAAGGCAAGTGAAAAGGAGACAGTGTGATATGGTGAACTGTGTGTGCCATGACACTTAATAGTACATGTGGCTGCAAGTATGAAGTCATTCCTTATAATGTCCCTCAGCATAGGCCACTGCAGCACCAAAGGGAAGCCCCTTAAGGTAGTCCCCAGGAAGGAACAAATGATGTAGTGCAGCCTCGTGAGTATCTGACCGTCCAGCTTGATCCAAAGGAAGATTTTAGTCTCTGGAGGAAAAATGCTCTTCTCTTCCCCTCGTCAATAGTGTTATTTTCAACACTGAGCAACAGTGAATTTGATGTTCTTTTATTATAGGTTACATGTTACTTTTGGAAAATGGTCAGCCAGGCTGGATATTAGGGCAACAGCCACTAAATACTAAAAACTGTTAGTCTGATGAGAGTAGTGACCTCTGCCTAGTCGTGGGTGAAAAATGTACCTGAGTGCAGGTCAGTGTTCATCGCAGAGAAATCTTACATTCTTTTCTAAATTGTGGGCAAAGGCACAGCTGAAGCCACTTATAATGATTTGTTTGTATAGGTGTCTTACATTTTGTGTGCAATTCATTCTTATGTATATTACATATTTTGTGAACATGTAAATGGCATTTATTTTTCCCATTGTAACTTTCTAACTGGCTAACACTAGCATAGAAAGAAGTCATTAATTTCTAAATAATCATTTAAATTATTAACAATTATATTTCTAATCATTTATCAATTGATGCTTTATCTAGAGTTATCTCATCCTTAAGTGATAATAATAGCACCTTCTTATTTCTTGTGGTTGAAGGTCCTTTTCTTCTTATTTTTATAACTTTATTACACTTTGACTTAGTGATATAAGGTTGAGGTTTTTAGTTTTCCCATAATATTGAACTTTCTTTGCATTCCTAGAATAATTTATACTTAGTTATGGAGCAATACTCTTTTTGCTTTACATGATCCTATGTGGTAAGGTTTTACTTGGCTATTGCAAGGTCAAATTTTCCCCCTGAAAATAATACAAAGAATTCTAGACAGGATAGGCAGGCTTTGGGTGGAGTGAAGGAAGGACTTTTTCTTCTGGGAGCCAGGAAATAGACAATGGGGCAAGGTATCAGATCAGAGTGTGTGCCTGAGGCTGGACCCTCCCGGGCTCAGTCATTTTGGCACAGTGCAAGTGTTTTAAGGAAAATGCCCCAGTGTACGGAGAAAGGGCTGAGTAGTCAAATAGCAGCACTGGTTGCTCAGACATTGAATGATGTGTCCTGAGAACGTCTATAGCACTGGCCTCTAGCACTCCGTGCTTGCACACTGGACTACCTGGTGCTGTTGTCAGGGCCAATGAGAGGTTTGATCCATGGATAAGGATGATGCCTGATACTGGGTCACTTGCTTTCAACGGAGCCACTGTGTGTGTGTATGTGTGTGTGTGTGCGCGCGTGTGTGTGTGCGTGTTCCATGAATAACAGCAGCAGTACACTTGGCCCTCTGGTGGACTGATTAGATTTTCTAGCTTTTTTCTTCTTGTAAAACTAGTAGTCAGCACTATTTGTACTCAGTCAGTGTCCTTGGGATTTTTGGATTTTTCACAAAGATGGTGCCCAGAGAGAAGGAAGAGAGGTGTTTTTATGATAGTGGGATGGGATGGGATGGGTAAGAATAGTTTTTTTTTTTTTTTGAAGGTCAAAGTGTGATTGTATTCGTTTTCTAGGCGCTGCCATAACATAGTGCCAGATCAGGTGGCTTAAACAACAGAAATACCTTTTTTTTCCCCTCACAGCTCTGAAGACTGGAAGTCTGAGATTAAAATGTTGGCAGGATTGACTTCTTCCAGAGCCCTCTCTCTGTGGTTTGTAGATGACTGCTGATATGGTTAGGCTTTGTATCTTTACCCAAATCTCATCTTGAATTGTAATCCTCACAGTCCCCAGGTGTGAAGGGAGAGACCAGCTGGAGGTCTTTGAATCATAGGGGCGGTTCTCGTGATAGTGAGTGAGTTCTCGTGAGATCTGATGGTTTGATAAGGGGCTCTTCCCCTTTCGCTCAGCATTTCTTCCCGCTGCCTGGTGAGGAAGGTGTCTTGCTTCTCCTTCGCCTTCCACCATGGCTGCAAATTTCCTGAGGCCTCCCCAGCCATGCTGAACTGTGAGTCAGTTAAACCTCTTTCTTTTATAAATTACCGCATCTTCGGGAGTTCCTTATAGCAGTATGAAAACGGACTAATACAACTGCCTTCTCACTATGTCCTCACATGGGCTTTCCTCTGTACCTAGGTCCACATTTCCTTTTGTTATAAGGACACCAGTCACATTGCATTAGTACTCACCTTAGTGACCTCATTTTGACTGAATTACCTCTTTAAAGACTCAATCTCTAAATACACTCAGGTTCTGAGGTACTGGACATTAGCACTGTTGACATTTTGAGGAGACACAAGCCCATACGGTGATCATATTTTTTGTCCTCAGGATGGAAAGTGAAAAGTACATCTTATTTAAACTTTTTGCTTCTATGATCAAATCACACTGAAGTTTTCTTTTTGGATTAAACCCTTTTGCCAAATTTTAGATCAGGGTTATGCTAACTTCTTAAAAGTAGTTAACAAACTTTTCATCTTTTTCTATGCTCTGTAACAGTTTATGTAGGCTGACAAGGCCTATCCTGCAGCCACTGGGTTGAGATATGTTTCCAAAATCAGAACATTTGGGTTTTTTGGAAGGTAATAGCATGTTCTCTATATATAATACATATATGCATATACATATATACACATATGCATATACATATATACATAAACTGTATAACACATATCTTGCCCTGTTAGGTCTGTGTCCAGAGTGCATAATAAAGTACATTAATATTTCAAAGTATAATATGTAACAATAAATAAAGACCATATACATAGCTTCATATAAATTCAGGTCAAATTTTGTTGTTAAATGAGTTCTAGTCAGATTTTGCCTTTAAATGTTTTGTGATAAAAGAGTGTTTGAGATTTTAGAATTGTAAATAAGGAATTACAAATGTGGGTAGCAGTGGGATTCTCTCTCCCCTGAGAACATGAACGTTTCACCTGGGTATAGCTGGCTTAAAAAAAGATATATCCAGCCTGAGAAACATAAGGAGACTCCATCTCTACAACAACAACAACAACAACAACATAAACAAAAACAAAAAAATAGCCGGGTGTGGTGGCACTTGCCTGTGGTTCCAGCTACTTGGGAAGCAGAGATAGGAGTATTGCTTGAGCTTGGGTGGTCAAGGCCGCAGTGAGCTGTGATCGTGCCACTGCACTCCAGCCTGGGGATGAAGTGAGACCCTGTCTCACACACACAAAAAAAGATACAGATATTGATATCGATATAGATACACACATATACATGTAAAATATATTAATATATATTGTGATGGTTGATTTTACGCACTAACTTGACTGAGCTAAGGATGCTCAGCTGGTAAAATGTTATTTCTGGAGGTGCCTGTGAGGGTGTTTCCAGACGAGAATAGCATTTGAATAGGTAGACTGAGTACAGCAGATTGTCCTCACCAATGTGGGTGGGCATCGGGCAATCCATCGAGGAGTTGAACAGAAGAAAAAGGCAGAAGAGGATGAGCTGGACCATCCGTCTTCTCCTGTCCTCAGATATTGGTGCTGTTGGGCCTTCGGATTTGGTCTGCGATGTACATTATCAGTTCCCCAGTTCTCCAGGCTTCAGACTCATATTGGAACTTATACCATTGGCTTCCCTGATTCTCAGGCCTATGAGCTTGGACTGGAACTAGAGCACCAGCTTTCCTGGGCCTCTAGCTTAGGAACAAGGGTTCATGGGACTTCTCAGCCTACATAATCACATGAGCCAATCCCTCATAATAAATCTTTCTATATATCTGTATGTATATGGAATATACATTTTTATACATTCCAAAATTTCTATGGAATATAAACCCTTTTAAATTCTATATTCATATAGATATATAGAAAGATTGATCATTATATAAAATAATGTTTATATATATATATAATTGGTGTTGTTTCATTTGAGAACCCTAATATGTGTATATATAATACATACTATATATACACACACATGTATATATATATGTACAGGCATATATTCTGTGGCAACTCTTTCAGGTTTTCTGTGATTAATGAGCTACTTGGGTTAATTCTTGAGTCAATTGTGGTAATTTATAGATGTTCTAGAAACTTTCATAGCAATTATCAGATTTATTAGTATGGTAGAAATAATACTTAATTTCTAAAATGTAAACTTCATATTTACTTTAAATATAAATGATTTAAATGTGATTAAATCACTTTTTTTCTTAATTATATCAACTGTATATTTTCCTGTTTCTTAAAAAGTCAACTCTTACAATCATTCATTTCTGGAGGAGATTTTATTAAGAATAATTCATTTGTAATATCTTTATTTTTAAAAGCAATTTCCTCATAATATTGTGCTCTTTTTCTGACTTCTTAAGCTTGCTGCTTAGTTTATGTATTTCATTTCTTGTTGAAGCGATAAAATCGAGTCTCCGAATTTTTCTGAGTACTGCTTTGGTCTCGTTCTCTAAGCTTGATGTGTAGTTATAAACTGCAGGCTTAATGAACTCTGAAGGCCAGCGTCTCCACCCTTTCTTCTGACCCCATCTCTTCCTGCCATCTTCAAAAGTCGCCGCTATTGATTTCCCTTTTCTTCCTGTGTGTTCATCCTCTTCCTTTGATTGTAATTCTTTCCATTGGATTTTTTTTTTTTTGCAAAATCTTATTCTCTCCTATTAAAAATCCAAACAAACAAAAGGCTTTTCTTGGATCTGAACTGTCTCCTTTCACAGTTGAAATGTCAAGAGCTGTGGCGTGCAGTGTTTGACTTAGTGACTCTAGGAGGTGTGGCACTTTTAGTGATGACAAGTCCAATCAGTGACAATGGCCGTGGGTGGCTGGGGCAGAGAGAAGGTCAATGAAGATGAAGTTGAGGTAAAGAAACCAAAGTCCCCTGTATTGTTTCAGTATCTCGGGTCCATCCAGAATGATGGAAGGACTCAAAGGAAAAATCCTGTGGGTGCCTGAATGAGAAAGTGGAGGAGAAAGATAAGAAGGCGAATAGAGGTGAAAAGGAGGAAAAGGTTATAAAGCCACGATGGGCCATCACCAAAAGAGCAGTGGTTTTGGTGTGTGTGTGTGTGTGTTTTAAAAATAATTTGTTGAGATGAAATTCACAGAACATAAAATCAATCATTTTAAAGCGAACAATTCAGTGGCATTTAGCACATCCACCATGTTGTGCAATCCTGTCTCCACGCAAGTGCAAAACATTCCCATCACTCCAGGGTGAAATGTCTTGCCTCTTTGTCATCTTAATTTTTAAGCATGCATTTCAGAGGTGTTAAATATATTCATAGCGTTGTGTAATGCCTTTGATTTTGTTTTTCTTGGCTTTGGTTTGTCTTTAGGGAAAGCATGATTTGTCTTAATTCTGCTGTCTTGTTTTTCAGTTTTGTCTTCTTTATGGCTTCTTTTCTGGGGGGGTTGTTATTTTGGTGTATTTTTCTTCCATGTGACCCATATTTTCTGATTTTATTTCTGAAAATTGCTATGAAATATAAACCTTTTAAGTTCTATTAATGGCTATATTAGAGTGAAACCTTATATACCATTTATTATAAATGCCAATGATCCATGAACTCTCTGCTATCTCAGATGCCTATCATTACTTTTCTTTCCCACTCTTTCTGTTTTCCTACACTTGATCCTCTATCTCTGCTCTGGAGTGCATGTTGATAAATTATCACTTTTTGCTAAGTTTCATGTTATTAAATGGATTTTTTTTTACATTATGTATATTCTACCAGAAGGATTATGACGTTTGTAATTCTGTTTTGTGACTACATTTATAACAATTATATACAACTACTTTTTAGCATAAATTCTTTCAGTGCTTATCTAGAAAGGTAGGAAGGAATGAGCTGGAGAGACAGACAAACATTAGTTGACATTCTGGCCAAACCTTGACTCTAGCCCTAGATCAAGCCCCTTGAGTGCCTCATAGGGATTTGGGAAAGGTGTCTTTTTATCTTTCATCTTATCTCCTCACATGTGGTATTCTTGGCCACATCACTTACTGTGTCTACAATGATAGCCGACCTGCTGATAGGGCCAGAAGCTAAAAATGTTACCAATGTCAACCATTCCTGAGCTTGAGTCACCACACATCCTAACAGAGAGGCAGAGCCCCTTCGAGTCTCTCTAGCTTCCTTACCCCAAGTTTCCTTTCTGTCCATTTTTTTCTCTGCACGATCCATAAGACCCTTCCAAGGTAGCTTTGATCTTGGATATTTGGCTCACAAGTACTTTCTTAGTCCATTTTCTGTTGCTATAACAGAATACCACAGACTGGTTAATTTATTTTAAAAAGAAATACATTCTTTACAGTTTTGGAGGCTAAGAAGTCCAAGGTCAAGGGGCTACCTCTGAGGAGGGACTTCTTACTGTGTTACAACGTAGCAGACATCACATGGCCACCCAGTGAGCGACTGTGTGAGCTCAGTTCTCTCTTCCTCTTCTTATAAAGCCACCAGTCTCATCATGGGGGACCTACTCTGATGACCTTATCTAATCCTAATTATCTCCCAAAGGCTCCACCTCCAATCAACATACGAACTTAGGGATGAAGTTTCTAGTATATAAAATTTTACTCAAAGCAAGACAAGTACAGTTTATTAAGAGTCAAACTTTCCTCAGAGGACTCCAGGTATTTTCCCAGGCTTTTTCAATATTTATGTATTTTCTCCCATCTTTATTTGGGTTGATGCATGTTTGAGAAGTTTCTTGGAAACAATCTGCAGATCTCCTAGCAGGCTGGCCATGTTCCGGGTGGGGATTTCAGGTGTGTGCATCTCTGGATACACTGCAGGAATGATGGTGAGTACTTCTGGCCTGCTTTTATCTCAGTGGTACACTCACTGGTTATGGTCCTCATGGGGGATATAGCACATATCTGGATGTACCAGGTGATAAAGGCACTTGAGATGCTTTCCTGGGATGCCATTAGGATCTCATTCTGAGTGGGACTGTGTGAGTGAACTCCTCTCATTCAGACTTGTAGGCTTCTTGAGTGTAAGATGGTACTTGATGCTTTTCCAAGGAAAGAAGGTGAGGTACAGGACAAAAAATTGAGTTCATATTTGGGTTGCAATACGTTAATGTTGGAGCTGTTTTAAGAATTTAAGAAAACAAAGGCTTGGAGCCATGGGAATTAATTTACTAGTTCGGGTTGTTTGATTACTCTTTTTAAAAAGGTGTTTGTGTGCTCGTGTGTGTTTGTGTATGTTTCTTGTTCATGGACCCATTCATGCTGTTTAACTTTAGAGTTGGTGGCTACATCTTAGGACAATACACTTTTAAGTGTGGCCCATGGCTGAATAGCATCAGCATCTCTTGGAAGCTTATTTCAAATTTAAATTCTTAGGTCCTAATCCACACCTACTGCATCAGAAACAGGTTGGGGCCCAGCAATCTGCATTTTGACAAGTCCTCCAAAAGATTATGGTGCACATTAAAGAGAGCCACTGCTTTGAAGATGATTCAGTCTACTCTTCTCAATCTGCATATAAGGTACTAAGAATCCCCCAGCCCCCTGCCCAGAGGGAAATGATTTACCCAAGATCACATTCCCTGTCAGATTGAGGGCTAGGACCCAGGTATTACCCATGAAAACAGCTGACATCAAGTCTGGAATGTAAGAGGTACTCAATAAATGAGCTCTCCTTCCTCTTGCTTCTGCCTCTCCCTAGGGGTATATTGAAGTCTGTGAATGCCCTTTTCTTTCTCTTCCTAATGCAAGCGCAACTCACAGGCACATGCTGTAAACTCACTGCTATCCAAGAGCAAGCCGCCTTGCCCCTCTGGGCCTCAGTTTGCCTATTGTCATAATGAGAAAATGAAGGGTTAGCTGGGCTCTCTAAGATCCCTTTCAGTTATGACTTCCTAAGGCCCCATAACAGACTCTGACACACAGGCTTCTGCAGTTGGCTATCAGCGGCCATCTGGCAATTAGCAGCCTCTGAGGCAGCTAATCCCACTCTGAGCTGGATTAAAGCAGAAGTTTAAAACACGGAGATAGGCAGGTGATTTCTGTTGGAGTCTTTGGGTCCTGCTGTCCCTGGCAGCCTGGTGATGGAGGACAGAAAAGCTGATTTCCTTTCTTATCTAACTTGGGCGGCTCAGCGGAGCCAGATCAGCTTTCCAGAGGGGCATCCTATGCTGGGAGATGTCCTCGGCTGCAGGAGGTGCCAGGTGAGCTCCAGGAGCCCAACCTCAGCAACACAGGGCATGGCTGGGCTGGCCCGGGGAGAACGAGGACAGGGACAGCCAAGTTCTGTGTCCAGCACTGCATCACCAGAAGCAGGTGTAGTGCAGAACTTGGGACAGAGGCCAGAATCACTTTGGGCCATGGCTCCCAGATGCCGTGAAGGGCCTTGGGGTAGTAGCTGACAGGCTCTCGGCTCTTCCGGGGTGTCCTCTCATTAGGCAACATGGTCAGAAACCAAACCCGTGTGTTTGTTCATAGCCTAAGGAGATAATTAACTTATCTCCACAGAGGGCCTTGATTACATTCCTAGCATGATCAGAATGAGAAGTCTGAACTTGGAAACGCTGGTGGTAGGGGGGAGGTATTTGCAATGATTGGCTGAGGAGCTGCTTGTTCAGAAATTGGGTGCATAATCAAACAAATGCCTCTTTTCCTAATTGTTGATAAAAATCAGCTACTATGGCAGATCCAGGGACTACTCCTGAGACAACACATTACTTAAGGTGAGCATGCATCTGAATATGTTAGTGTGATCTAAAAACATTTCACATAGCTTCAGTTTAAAAACAAATTGTGCTCATTGTGAATTTTATAGAGAGTTGGGTGCAGGGAGTGTGATTTACTGCCTGCATTTTGTGGCTGCCTTGTTACAACTATCAGATATCACCTTTCACAAATATTTACTCAGGTTAGGTATTTTATTGGGCACCTACTGTGTGCATTTCAGTGTTAGGTGCCATGAGACCAAGGCAGACATGTTCCCTACCTTTGGGGAGTTTCCTGCTTATCCTTATAGAAAAGTTGTATAACCTATTCCTGAACTCTGAGTTGTGCAGTTTATTCTATGAGGACCATGATGTTCAATTGATGTAGAAGTCACAGTAGACTAGATAATATTAGCTAATACTTCTTGAGAGCTTACCTGTGCCAGGCACAGTGCTACGCATTATTCCCCTTAATTCTCACAACTGTTTTTTGCTGTCATGGCTATTATTATGACTCCTGTTTTATGTATGAGAAAACCGCAACCCTGAGAGGTTATGTACCTGCACCAAGATGGGCAAGGAGCAGAGCCAGGAGGTGCACTGAGGTTTGTAGATGTTCAGAGCCTATGCTTTCAATGGGGAGGCTGCAGAGGGATTGGCTTCCAAAAGCTGCACCTGCCCTCTTCCTACTCACCTCTACCCTGCGCAGGCGCAGACAGCCGCATAGCCTCTGGCTGGTACTTGAGTTGGTTCCTGCCCCTGGGCTTGTGTCTCAACTTCACAGACTCTCATCTCATTGCATAGCTTTCTCTTTCCCATTATTTGGGTCTCTGATGAAATATCTACTCCTTACAGAGGGCTTCACTGGCCCTCCTATCTAAAATAAGGCACGCCCCCCATCAGTTTTGAATCTTTTATTCTATCCAGTTTTTGTAGAATTTATTATTATTTGAAATTAAATTATTTGTACCTTTGTTCTCTTGTTAAATGTCTGATTGATTCTTTTACCAGAAGATGAGATGATAAGGAATCCTTGGACCCTGCAGTTCTTGAAGCACTGTGATATTGAACTTTTCTACAGTTTAGGGAGATGGGCAGCTTAGTTGCTTTTATGTCCACTTTCTGATAACATGCTGCAACCCAGCGAGCTGAACCAACATATTCAATGTCACACACCTGGTTAACGGCAGAGGTGGAACTGTACCACGAATGAGCCTTCTGACCCCTGGCCCAGTGTTCTTTTACCTATACTGGGAAAGTCCCATTACATTTGACATACAATAACCAAACTCAATCCTTATTTCAGAGTCCTGGAAACCAGGAAGTTGCTGAATCTATCAGTTACACTGACTTAAAGTTTCCTATGAGTTCTTTTACCACTCTCTTCCTTCAAAATGTCATGTCAGGTGGGACAACATAAGATAGCTCCAGTTGATGAGAAATTAGATTTCTGAATATTTGAGATAGAGCAACTGATGAAACAAAGAAAGCATATTTTGTTAATTCATTCATATGCCCACCTTACTCCACAAGGTTTCAGTCTAGCTACAAATATAAGATACATAAATAAGCCAGAGTAAAAGAAGAAAGAAAAACTAGCTGGAAACATAGCATGGTCCAGGAATGAGACCAAGAACAAAGATTCTAAGGACCTACCACAGTGAATTGGACACAGTGTAGGCTCTAAATTTCCTAGCAGGTGTTCTCAAAAGAAAAAGAAAAAAATACTTGGTTGTTATGTAATTCAAAGTGTCTTTCCATAAAAAACAGAAAAATTACTTAGGAGAAAAACAGCCATTTCATTTTCTAAACTGGAGGTTAATTTTTCTTGAAAGAAATGTCTCTGGTAGACTATTTCTCAGTCTAAACCTCTGGACTTTTTGATAGTGATTCAAACCTCACTCTTCCATCGAGAATTATTGATGCACAGAAAATGGATTTATGTTCTATCTACTCCCATTAACTAGGACAATTTTGTTGATCTTTACTTTCTATAGACTGTAGTAAAAATAGATACTGCTTTATTTTCCAAGTACAGATTTAAACCATTTCATTCCCCAGAGGTACTTGTACATCCCGTCCATGTAGGAAGCTGTTGCTTCTCATTCAGCTACCACCACAGTAATTTTTGATTTAGGCAAGAGTCATCAACAGATGTTGAAACTATTGGGTGAAAATTTGATGAGAAACAGGATATTTACTTAATCTCAAAATATGTCCACTTATTAATTAAAAAGGGGAAATAGCAATTTTATGATAAATGTCACCATCATTTTAACCAAGAGATCAAAGTTATTACCATTTTTAGGACAAATTAGTATGTGATTCCTGATACAATACACTGAGAAAGACAGATTGCTTCTGTGTATTCCTGCCAAGAATGTGTGAAACGTCAGACAAAATCAAGTCATTCTATAAAATAACTGACTTGTGCTCTTCACAAAGTGTAAAGGTTAGACTAAACAAAGAGACTCAGGTAATGTTTTAGATGAAAGATCAAAGAGGCATGACAATGGAATGCAGTATGTGATCCTGGATTGGAACTGAGACAAGAATAGAATTTATTTTGTCTCCTTTCTTTAGTTCTTTATTTTTTCTTTTAAATATGAAAGTTGTTATTGGGACAGTTGGCAACCTTTAAGTAAAATCTATAGATTAGATACATATTTTCCTGATCTTGATAATTTTATTATAGTTGTGTAAAAGAGTACCCAAAATAAACACTGAAGTTTTAGGGTTAGATAAATTTGCAACTTCTTCCCAAATGATCAAATCTATCTATCTATCTATATCTATTATATCAATCAATCAATCAATCAATCAGTCATTTATCTATCTACACACACACATGTGCATGCACACACACACACGAGATGGGGGAATGTGGTAAAACGTTATCTGTTGTCAAATCTGAAAGAAGGGAAACTGAAGTTCTTTGGTTCCTCTTGTATTTTTCTTTTCTGTAAATTTGAAATCACTTAAAAATAGTTACGACCATAATAGAGAATGACAGTTCTAATTAGGTGTTTTAAGGAGTCCTTGGCTAACAGGCTATAGCTCCACCTATAGGTGGGAGGAGCATCTGTACACCAGAGAGCAAATGCCAATCAAATGTCAGGGAGCGTTTTTACAGACTGTATTTGCCATTTCCAGAACACTTTAATTGACCTAACTTTGTAAAGTCATTCCACCTCAGGAGTAGGGTCCTGTCTCCAAATTTTATTGCTATAGAATTCCTTTTTAGCATAGAGAAAAATGACATTCTAAGAGGGATTTAAATATTTCTCACCTTAAAATATCCTTGTTAATTATCAGCACTATTCACTGCCTCTTTATTACTGTTATTTATATCTCACTGGGAGGATTTCCACAAGGATCTTTCAGTTGCCTTTCATCACCTCTTCTTGATATATTTTCTTTTCCTCTGCTTTTTCTTCCAAATTTTTGTATTTTATTTTATGCCGACAGTTTTATAAGGAATGGTTTTAATAGGTACATGTTGTAAAATGGAAATATTTTACTAGGATATTACATAAAATACACAGGAGAAACTAGGGTATAAATTATATTTTTATTGTAAGGCTTTACTGCAAATAAGTTCACATATACAATCTTTTATTTATGATAAGAGCAAATTTTTTTTACTTATAGCTGCTTTTGAATTTGGTGCTTCAGTAAGGAAGCTTATGTGTAGCTACATAAAAGAAGGTTGTGTTTCGGTGAGAAATGAAATCTCTTATTTAGGGAATGTTATTTTTCTTGTTGACTTATAAAAGTAGAGAAAAGATGAGGTGGTTGTGCTGGCAAATGGGAGTAGGGAGTCAGTCTCTGTAAGAAAAGGTTAGACTTGCAAAGGGGTGTATGTGGTTGTCTTTCAACAGGGCCTCAGTTCCAGGGTAGCCTCAGGCATCCTTAATCTACCCCCACCCCATCTAACCTCTCAAGCTCTAGCCTTCCCATCCTTCCCGTTCACTTTGAGAAAAATCCACTAGTGAGCTGAGGCCCTGATACTCCCATAAAACAAGTTTTTCCTGCTCATGGAAGCAAATGGAATTACAGTATGTGAATGTCATCTGTCGTTTCTAAACAGTAATGCAGAGCTCTGTGTGCCCTTCCCCACAGATAAAGAGATCTCTTTCACGAAGTTGAACGTTTGCTACAAGGATTATACAATTCCAAATTTCTTGCTTAAATTTTTTCTTTGCTTAGAAGTTATGCATGCTTAGTGTGCATATTTTCCTTTAACATATAAAGAATTTTAAACTTTGGGGTCCCAAGCAATCATTGGGTGCCACAATACACTCACCTTTCTACTCTGAGGGAAGCAATTGGAGTGGTCAGACACTCTCTTCACATAAGGCAGTGTCATGAATTTGCTCAGACTGGTTCAGCTCTGTTGCAAGCAAACTCCTCATCTGAACCCAACATGTTTTGAACTAGAGAGCCCAGGTCTACTTGGACAATTTAGGAATTCCCATCATTGGTCACTCTTAGGCAGATGGCAAGATCAGCACAGGTAAATCCTGGTATTGTTTGGCCCTGCATTTGATTGGGAACAAAAAAACTAAAGAAATTGTATAACCTGTCTGTTGCTTGCTGACTTGAAATTTCTATCTCATTGAATTAGGGAATTAACTGAAATGCAGTCTTGCCCCTTGAGAGGAGGTGTGCCTAATTTTGGCAGGCCATGAAAAATGTCCTGTTGGAAACTGAAACTTAACAAATAAGACTCTTTCGTTTAATGGTCTATCCATAAACATTTATTGAGTCTCCTTTCCTGGCTTGTATTCCTTCCCCCCATATCTCCTCCTCTTAATTTCCTATTTCTGTTAAAGGCACCATTATTTTTCCTGCTCCTAGGGTGAAATTAAACAACCGGAACTTCTGAAAAGCAAAATTTCAGGGAAAGATTCTTAAGAAAACCAATGGATGGCTGGGCTCGGTGGCTCACGCCTTTAATCCCAGCACTTTGGGAGGCTGAGGCGAGTGGATCACTAGGTCAAGAGATCGAGACCATCCTGGTCAACATGGTGAAACCCCATCTCTACTAAAAGTACAAAAAATTAGCTGGGCATGGTGGCGCATGCTTGTAATCCCAGCTACTCAGGAGGCTGAGGCAGGAGAATTGCCTGAACCCAGGAGGCGGAGGTTGCAGTGAGCCGAGATCGTGCCATTGCACTCCAGCCTGGGTAACAAGAGCGAAACTCCGTCTCAAAAAAAAAAAAAAAAAAGAAAACCAATGGATGGATTTATTTGTTTTAATTTGTCTCTTTTTTGTTGTTGTTAAATCTAAAATGTTTTTCCCTTTTTTCCTTCCTTCTTTTCTTTCTCTTCTCTTGCTCCTGTCTCTTACCTTTCTCTCATGCTCTTTCAGTACATTCTTTTCAAAAGGTGGAGAGTTCATGTAGATATTAATCTGGAATTCATTTCTGTGAAATGGTACTGAGAGAATCTGGTTTTTATTTTTCACACAGAATTAATATTTTGTGCAAGTCCTCTTTATAGATGATAATGCAATACAAAAGACAATCACAATCGACATTTTTATTCCTTTCTGCATACCCATTTGTCCTGCTGATATGCATAGAGTTTCCCACAGGGACATTCTGGTACCTGGCCAGTTAGGACCTCTGGCTTCTGGGTTCCTCTAATCAGTCAATATTTTGAAGTTCTTAGGAGCTCTGATGGTAGAACAGTACTGAGCCAGCCTCTCATGAACAAAGTCTTGGTAAGCAGTTAAAGAATACTGTGCAAGGGACAAATACATTTTAAAATTGCCATAATTCTGTTTCTCTAACAAATTGACCTTTGCTGTTGCTAGGTGCCCATCCAGTTTTGCCAAATATACACCTATTATTGCAGTCGGGTAGCGATCAACATGTAGATACACTCTTACATTCTGATTTTCAACGTAATGTTCCATCTGTTATAAACACTTAGTTTTATTGCCACATATTTAATTTTTCTAACAACTATTGAGCACCTATTATGTGTCAGCTACTGTGTTAGAAAAGGGAATGAGACAGTATGGTGGCCAGATACCTGGAATCAATAGACCAGTCTTCAATTCTTGGCTATGCCATTTACTCACTTTGGGCTTTGAGCAAGTTACTTCTTTGAACCTCAGTTTTGTCATCTGTTGAATTGAGAATAATAATAACATACATTATTAGAATTGTAAAATTTTATTGAGATATGGAGATAAAATACAAAATGCATAACACAATGCTTGGCATATAATAAGCATTAGGTAATTCTGGCGAATAAGATGCTATTACTGGACATGATGATATGCTTGTGACCTCAAGAAGTTTAATAAAGGATGATGTATATACATATACATCTATACATACACACAATGAGAAATGACAGGAGCTATTACAAATATCTCTACAGGCTTCACTGGAGGCCCCAAGTAAAGCATGTTAAATTTCACCTGGGAATAGAGATATAATAAAAAATCAAGGAAATCTTTACAAAGAGGTAATAAGTAAGCACAAATTTGAAGACAAACTAGCAATTCTCACACACAGAAGGCCCCACGAATTCTAAAGATGTATGTGCAAAGCCAAGCTAATATTTTTAGCTGAGTTTTAAGGACAAGAAGGATTTTACCAAGGGGAGATGAAGAAAGGCTATTCCAGGTAGAAGCTACAAGACAAACAAAGACATTGAATTATGGATGTTTATGCAGGAAATGGGTGTGTTTATGATTTGTTTAGTACAGCAGGAACAGAGGTCTCCAGGTGTGGCCACTGCAAAAAATGAGGTTGGAGAGGAAGGTAGTGAAAAGCCCACAGAGGCCTCAGGAGCCAGAATGCTCCCATGGAGGTGAGAGAAATACCATGTTCATAAAACCCCTCTGATGGCAGGGTAAAGCCTAGACTTGGGAGAAAAAGGTGAATACAAGAAACAAATCAATTGCAATGGTCCACGCCAGAGAGGGTCCTGCCTGAGCTAACTCTGGATAATGTTCTACCATGTTAACATTCCACATAACCTAAACATCTTGTTCAAGGGCACTTAAATTAACTTTAAACTTTTGCTGTTCTGAATATTGCCATGGTTCGCATCTTTATATGCATAATATTTTCTTTCTTTCAGATATTTTATTTAATATAAAAAGCATACACATCTGCATGACTCTTGATAATTATAGGTAAATTTGTGTTAAATGGGCTTTCCAAATTATATTGTCACTAGGGTACATTTGTGTGCAGGGTTTCATGACACCCTTGGTAACACTGGGTGCTGACATTGTTTTCTTTGTTGCTTTAGAGGGCATAAAACTGTTGTTTTAATTTGCCTTTCCTTGATATCTAGAAAAATAATATGTTTTCCCCATTTGTCTACTAATTATGTATCCTCGCTTGTGAATTGCATGTTCTGTCCTTTGCCCATTTGATAAGCAATTGTGTTAAATCCCTTTTTGGCTGGCCTCTCTTCTGGCAACTCTCCACATACACATTTCCCCACAGGCTCTCTTTCTAATTTCTTTTCTCTTTGATCTATTGAAACCAAATCCTTTTTCTAGCTCAATATTACAATAGACATAACAATTCTAATTGCTCTATTGATTCATGGCCACTATAGTCATGGGCACATTAGGAAGAACAGGGCTTTGCTATCAGGGACCAAGGTTTAAAAGCCTGACTTCATGCTACCTAGATGTGTGATTTGGTGCCTGTGTCTTAAGCATGCTGAACCAGTTTGCTTATTTGTAAATGGGAACATTAATATATGTCAGTGTCAGTTAGAAACTGCATTTGACCATTAGCACAGAGATTCAGATATAGTGGCACTATCTTTTCATGTTAAATAGTTTTGGAGATGAAGAGGCCAGAGCTGATGTGGCAGTTCCATGAGGTCTTCCTCTGCCTTCAGCATGCTGGTGGGATTAGGATCACTTTGGGGGAGAATGGCAGAATTGTCCAGACTTACAAACAGCCTTATTCCTTAAGGGCCAGGGAAGCAATTGGATAGTGTTGGGTAGCAGCAAGGCTGAACATCTTCACTTACTCATCAAACAAGTTTTTCTAAGTACATGTTATATACAGAGCTCCAAGATTTTCTATAATGGAAAATATACATGCTAAGTCCAACAAGAAGATCCAGGTTATGAGAGTCAATTCCTAAACCATAGAAAGCTATGATCTCTTTGTTTAGAATGACCCAGGCTTGGAAAATCTGGGTTTCAAGGTGACTCTGTAGCCTTCTACCTAGTTGTTCAAGTATCCTTATAATAAACTTTTATTCTAGAAAACACATCCCTGTAAACTAACCAGATGCAGGCTCATAAATAGGCTCCCAGAGTTATTCAAAAGGAGAGACCATATACTCATCATCAGATGCAGTCAGTTATGGATGTCTGCATTGTGGTCTGTTGGTTAGAAGATTAACCTCTGTTTTCGTAGTCTCATTATTTATATAGATGCCATGGAACATCACAAGACCATGTCATGGACAAAGTCTCACAGAACCTCTGCCAGATGAGAGAACACAGAATCCTCTTGTTCTCTTGATACGGCTTATTATTATTATCACCAGTAGAATCATCATAATTCTACTTCTGACAAAATGTATTCATTACAAATGAAATTTTTGTTCAGATCTCGTAGTTCATGCCTGAAAGCAAAGATATTAGAATTAATGAGCATTTTTGCTGATGAGAAGAAAAATCACTGAAGGGTGATTGGACTTTAGCCTTTTAATGGGTCTAATATTCTTCTTTCATTAGGGCTGACAAGGGTATATCCAGCTCCCTTATGCTGTGTGCCACGGTTTAAGAATGTACTTTATATAACATGAAGCCAGCTTTTCTTTCACAATAATATAGCCTAGTAATCATGAGCACATGCAAATAGAGCTCCACTGAAGTGGGAGTCTGGGCAGAGGTAGGGTGACTGCAAATCTGGTTAGCAGGTGGTAGAGGGCCTTGATGGGTTTATTAAAATGGCAGTGTAATTTGATTCTACTTTTCCTTTTACACAGTCAGCAGGCAATAAGGATTTACAGAACAAGCCTACTCAGGAAACTGAGTAGTAACTCTGCAAGAACTGTTGAGTCCTGGAGACAACACAGGAATCTTGTTGATAATGCAGGGGGTATGAACTCTGAGACGTTTTACTCAGGGTTCAAATGGATGTGGATATGTACTGGAACATACTGTAGCAAAGGACTTAAAGACTGACTCAAGGAGACATAATTAGAAGCCTTCAGGGCCTGTGAGTTTATGCAGTGTTATTAATGGGGTTTGGGAGAGTTTTCAGACTGAGAACAGGCATTTATTTTTGATATCCTAAGGCCACAAAATTACAGAAACCAGAGAGGAGAATTGAGGTATCAGTTCTAGCTGATTCTGTCACTCTTTCATGGACTTTCCATTCAGGTGAATGGGATGTGGGGCCAGGAGGGAATAATGCAGGCTCTAGTGCCTGTAGGGTTAGCTAGCATACTTTTATAAGGCAGTGGCAGACTCTGTTGGCAACCCGATTGGCCTCTCTGAACTGTTTCCTTTTTTTGAAGACTGAGTCTCGCTATGTCGCCCAGGCTGGAGTGCAGTGGTGTGATCTTGGCTCACTGCAACCTTCGCTTCCTGGTTCAAGCAATTCTCCTGCCTCAGCCTCCTGAGTAGCTGGGATTACAGGCACACGCCACCATGACCAGCTAATTTTTGTATTTTTACTAGAGACAAGGTTTCACCACGTTGGTCAGGCTGATCTAAAACTCCTGAACTCGTGATCCACCTGCCTCAGCCTCCCAAAGTGCTGGGATTACAGGCGTGAGCCACTGTACCTGGCCTGAACTGTTCTTACTCCAGATATTTCTGACACCAAATGTGTGTGTGGTTTTTATCTACACTAACCAGTCCTCCAACTTTCTGGACACCAACTGGGTGTCCCACAATTCAATTCAATTCTAGACTAACTACCCAGAGTTCAGGCAGACCCCACAGGCTCAGTCTTATGAGACTGCTCCCATTTCACATGTCAGTTGCAAGTCTCAGATTGCCATCTGTCCTTCTGACCAACCATGAATTAGGAATTCCCATGACACCCTTCTCAGGTTTGATAATTTGCTAAAATAGCTCACAAAACTTGGAAACACTTTAGTTATGGTGATATCAATGAACAGGCAAATGAAGAGGTACTTAGGGTGAGGTCTGGAAGGGTCCTGGATGCAAGAGCTTCTGTCTGGTGAAGTTGGGAAGTACTGCACTCCCAATACGTGGATGTGGTCATCAATCTGGACACTCTCTCCACCCCATTGTTTTGGGATTTTTGTGAAGGTTTCATTACATAGACATGATTGGTTAAATTCTTGGCCATTGGTGATTGAACTCAATTTCCAGTCCTTCTCCCCTCCCCAAAAGCTGGGTGCAGAGCTGAAAGTTCCAAGATTCTAGTCAATATTTGGTCTTTTAGGAGTCCAATTCAATCCATAAGCTATATAAGTGCTCCCAGTCACCAGTCATCCTACTGTATACAAAAAACACTCATCATTCTGAAGATTCCAAGGGTTTTAGAATCCAGGGACAAACACAAATATTTATTTTTTATCATATCTTAGCCTTCTTGTCCAAGGGACCAGAGAAAGTGGGGCTGAAAGGGGAGTCACATGGGAAAGACATTGTCTGCATTTGAACACAGGGTTAGGTTGTCGTGCTGGAACTAAATTGTCAGGCTCTTCCAAATACCAGCATGAACTTGAAAAGAACTGATGATCAACCTTTCTTTTATTTCCCCTTCATTTTTCTTCCTTTTCTTCTTTTTTATTTTCTTTTTTTTGGTACATCTTTTTTCTCTATCTCCAGCTCCCTCATGTCTTCACTCTTTTTCACAATCAATATCTAGCATCTGCTATGTGCCAAGCATTTTCTCCGGTGATGTGATGAGTACATAGGCCACCACGAATGCCATACAAAGGAGTTCACAATATTGGAAGAAACAGCATATAAGCAACTGTACATAATACATTGTGGGAAGCAATATTTAGAGATTTGTAAAAGTACTGTAAGAACCAAGAGGAGAGAGCAATTAATTATGCCAGGACTTTCAGGTATGTTGCTGTCACAAGGGATGTAACATTTTCAGCTTGCTGGTGAAAGATGAGAAGGATATTATCCCAAGTTGAGATAAAGGAAAGATATTCCAGGCAGAGGCTACAACACAAACAAAGACATTGAGTTATGGCTATTTACTCAGGAAATACTGAACTGAGCAGCATGGTTGTAGCTTAAGGTACTAACCAGGAGCAATCATAATAGTCAGCATTAATCAAGCATTTATTATATGCCAGAATGTGTTAAACCATTTATGCATATTAATTTATTTAATCTTAAAAATAATCCTGTGAGGTTGTTACTTAATATTATCTTCATTTTACAGAGGAAAACATAGAGGCTTAGAGAGGTGAAGGATCTTCCCTAAGGTTGTAACTTTCTATAGCCTGGAGCCAGGATTAGAAAGCAAACAGACTGACTATGATTGACTAGAACAACAAAGAATATAGGACTTAATATCTCAGCCCGGGGCTCATTCTTAATCTCTGTTCCTCCCAGAATATTCTGATGTGGGGTGTATAACATCCTCCATTTGGGTGCAGAAAGAATATTTTTAAATTTTCTATTTGTTTTTATCTCTTAAAATGATTACTTGTAATTTGTTTCATAATGTACCTGCAATGTTAATGCCTTAGAACCTGTATGTAATTTATAAATAAACAGGCATACCTATGTTGTGGATCTGAAACAATTTTTACTGGAAGAACTGCAAATAAAACAGATGTAAAGACTATGTTCTAGGCCAGGAATTCTGAAGTGTGGTTTCCTGACCAGCAGCATCAGTATCACCTGGGAACTGGTTAGAAATGTGAATTTTCAGGCCCCACGGCAGATGTACTGGATCAGATACTCTGGGGTTGGGGCCGAGCAATTTGTGTTTTAATGAATCCCCGGGTGAGATCTAACAGTTTATGCAGTGCGGCTTTTAAGGTGAAAAGTGAAATGGTCAAATTTGAGTTCTAGAAAGATACTTCTAGTTGGATTGGAAAAAGAGATAGTGGAAGTTGGGAGTTCTTTAAAAGGCCATTCAAATGGTCAGTGCAAGAGCTGAGCAGAGTCTGAGTCAAGTAAGAGAAGTGGATTTCAGAAATGTTTGGGGGTGAGGGAAAGGAGGTTAAATCCAGATGTGACACCTAAGGGTCTAATGTGCAGAATTGCTGTGACCGTGTGTGCCTAGCCATCAGTGTGTCAGAAGGTGTGATGGCAGGAAGCTTTCGTGAATGATTCCACTTAATTTGAAGTATGTGAATGATATTCAAGATTAGTAGACAGCTGGAAATTTAGACTTAAACTCAGAAGAGAAAAGGATTTGGAGATATATATTAGTTAGTGGCATACATGTAACAATAGAAATACTGGGCATGAATAAAATGAGAAAGTTTCATCTTTTCTATAATGAAGTATGGGGCAGAAATGTCTGTGAAGATTGAGAGGGCCAGGAGTGGGAGAGGGTCTGAAGACACAGCTGATATTCAGAGCAACTATGGGAACTAGGAAAGGGAAGCAAAACAGGGGAGAAAACTAATGTGTCTGCCAGCTGACCTCTGAGACCACTTGGGCACATGGCAGGTGCTCAACATGTACTGGCTGGCAGGAAACTCAGGTGAGCTAAGCGCTATGCTATGGGCTGAACAGCAAGGATTCTTCACCTTTTTGGTGTCATGGAGCCCTTTGGTTGTCCAGAGAAGCCTATGAATACTTTCTCAGCATAATGTTTTTAAACATTTAAATTAAAACATATAGCATTAAAAAGCAAACCAATTATAGTAAAATATGGTTATCAACATATCAAAAGCAAATTTGTTTTATAGTAAGATAGTTATTATTATATCTATGTGTGTATACACAGATTTTTTTTTATTAATGTACTATATAAAAGCTGCATCAGTGGGATTAATAACCCTAATTTCAATATTGTGACAAGCATAAAGAATCATTTGAGATATTTGCCACAGCTGTTATGTGATATGAACATATTGTTGATTTCTAGTGGTGACAAAACTCACAGGTACTGCTAATAGTTGTTGGGTTTTTTGGTCGCATAATTGAAATTAATGCTAAATTCAATTAAACATTAAAAAAATAAATAATTGGGCCGGGCGCGGTGGCTCACGCCTGTAATCCCAGCACTTTGGGAGGCCGAGGCAGGTGGATCACGAGATCAAGAGCTCAAGACCATCCTGGTCAACATGGTGAAACCCCGTCTCTACTAAAAATATAAAAAATTAGCTGGGCATGGTGGTGTGTACCTGTAATCCCAGCTACTCAGGAGGCTGAGGCAGGATAATTTCCTGAACCCAGGAGGCAGAGGTTGCGGAGAGCCGAGATTGCGCCATTGCACTCCAGCCTGGGTAACAAGAGCAAAACTCCATCTCAAAAAAAAAAAAATAAATAAATAATAATAATAATAATAATTGTATTCCCATGAAAGTACATGGACCTCTGAATTTTATCCATGGACACCTTGAGGGTACATAAACTGCAATCTAAGACCTTCTATGCCAAATCAATAGAAGTCCATGCATTTACCCTTGTGTATACATAGTCACCAATTTGTTTGCAGATAGGAATTAATCTTCTAGACCAATTGTCATATGTCTTGTTCAGAGGAAAGTTTTGTTTGAAAGACTTAGATGTTTTAGATTTAAGGTAATTTGGGTGTATTTCACTAAACCCTATGGAGTCATTGAGGAGAAATTACTCTCTGTCTATAAAAACATTAACCTTGTTAGCTTATCTTCAGCCAGAATGGTGGTTTGTATGTATTGGCAACGATTCCCCACTGTTTTAACTCTGGTTCAGGTGTTTAAGTTAGAAGTGACTTAATTCATAATGCTTACTACCTTTAGATGATTTTACAAGAAAGATTGTGGCAATTTCATAAAACTAATTGTTGTTTTGCTAATTTTGTTAAAATTGGAAGAAAACTGAGGTGTCGGATTCAAATCTCACATTTTGTCGGTGAGAAAACTGAGACCCAGAAGGAGAAAGAGACCAGACCTCATTCTTGTTATTTACTGCTGCATCAGAAATTTTCCCAAATACTTAGTGGCTTATGTAAAAAATTACTTTAATATTCTCACAATCTTATGGGGTAAGATTCAGGCATGGCCTCCCTGGGCAAGTCTTCTACTCTACCTGGCATTGGTTGTGGTCAGTTTTAATATATGATGAGTGGATGGGCTGGTCCAGAGAGAGGGTTCAAGAGAGCTTCATGCCATGTCTGATCCTTGATGTGGGCAGCTGGAGGGCTGAGCTATGCTGAAACTGTCAACTGGAATGCCTCCATGTGTCCTCTCCTGCATGGTAGCTCACAGCTCCCTGAAAGTCTTTCCAGAGGCCCAGGTGAAAGCATCTCAAAAGTCCCAGATGTCAATTCCATTGCATTTCATTGGTTATACAAGTCTACAAGGCCAGCTCCGATTAGAGGGGAGGAGTATATCAGGCTCCACCTTTCCAGGGAAGCAGTGCCAAAGGAACTGTGACCATCTTTCACCCATCACAGTCCACCTTTTGGCCACAAACTGTTTATATTTCTTCCACATACACATACATTTGCAGCCTTTCAAGACTCAAAATTCTAATCCTGTTCTAGCATTAAGCTTAAACTAAGGCCCTGTTTTCTGTTAATCTAAGCATCTAAGCTAATGAGGCTTGTCAGGTGTGGTTCTTTGAATATGGTTCCTCTCGGTCTGAAGTTACATAAAATAAAGAGACATATTATCTTCCTCCTACACAGTCGAAATACAATGGTGGTGTGTGGTTGGGATAAACATAATAGACATTCCCACTTAAAAAGATGGTAGTAGGGGACACATAGCAGTCACAGGCCCAGGCCAATTCAGAAATCCAGCCAGTGCTAAAATAAAATACAGTTGAGCACATGTTGTCACTTGTTAGTTAGGCCTCTTCTTCTGCTCTGGGAACGATTCTCCATGGCTCCTATCTCTGCTCTTTGGGCTCTTGGTTCTACGCTGTGGGTCATCTTTTCTTTCACGTAAGAAATAGCCAATGTTTGCGGCTGAGTAGCTTTCTCAGTCGGCTTCCTGCCCTAAGTAAGTTGTGAGTACAAACGTCTTCCATTTTGCATTGTCTCTATCTAGCTACGGTGCTTCCAAAGTACAATTTTCTTAGAAACCTTTGTGAGCTTCCTATGACTCTTTTTTGGGTTAATTCCATTAGATAAAAGTCACTCACAGTTATCTTCCACAAAAGCTTCTCTCCGGCTTGTTGTGCCACAAGATGCTATGGTACAAAGCCTTCAAGATTCTTAAAGGCTTTTTGTCTAGATGAAAGATTTTTACAATGTTTTACCCTTAAGATTCTTAAAGGCCCTCTTGCCTACCAAAGAGAGTCTACTAGGCATATCCTTAAGATCCTTAGAAGGCATACGAGGCACACTTAAATCTTTCTGAGTTTCAACAACGTTTTACCACAATATCTTTAAGATCTTTGCCCTGAGACCATTCTTACTCTGAGATCATTTCACCATCCAGAGAAGCTGAGAATAGAGATACTTTTGTTTTTGAAACCAGCGAGTACTGTATTCCTTTTATTTCTTCTAAATTCTACTTGGAAGCTTCACATTTTCTTGCTTAATCTCATTTCTATCAGTACTTTATCACATACAGTTTGAATAAACCAGCTGCTACTTTTGACACTTTGCCATGACATCTCTTTGGCCAGATCTAACAGTTTGTTACACACATTTTCAATATTCTACATTAGTATAGATGACAGTTTTACTAAACTTTCCACTGTTAACATCTTTTCTGCAGCCTCCAAAAACACTTTTGTCATTGTCCTTTGAGATTTTGCCAATATCTATTCAAGGCTTTTTTCTCTTTCACCCACCTCTTGACTTCAAAGTCAACGTCACTTTCTTAGCACTTCATCTAGGTGCAAAAAATTACCCCAAAATTTGGTAGCTTTAACAGGAAATATATTACTATGTTTCACAATGTTCTTCTTAAATTTGAGAAGGGCTTAGCTGGGTGATTCTTCAGTTCCATGTGATCAACTGGGTCGCCCTAACCATGGTATTTAGCTGACAGATGGGCTGGTTAGTGGAATGGTTGGGATTAGACATGGGTTTTCTAGTTTCTACCAAAGAGATTTTCTTTTACATGAGGTAGTCAAATTGGTCTTAATTTTCTATTGCAAGAAGATTTCTTCTGTTTTTATTCAAACATTTAGGAGGGAAGGGGGAGGTTTCCTTCATAAACAAGCAACTAACCTTGAATCTGTATGTGTATCCCATGGGTTGTTCTGGGTTGCCATGCTTCTCTGATGCTCCTGGTCTGCTGATAATGCACTTAGGAATGCTATATAAATACAGCACTTTTTCTGCTTATTTGGCCTCACTTAGGGACGAGGCACTCAATTACAACTTATTTTTAATGCATTAAGATCAAACTCTGCCACACCTGTCTTTCTGATGAATAAGCAAGCCTCCTGCATCCACATCTTCCTGACTATTATAGTTGGGGTTGCCCAGTAAGGACCTATATTCCTAGTCTCTAGAAAGAGTTTCTAACTGGGGGGAATAACAAGGAATCAACATGAATGGAGTCCAATATTAAGTCATACTTTAAAAAATTTTTTTAAAGATTTTTGTGGGTACATAGTAGGTGTACATATTTATGGTGCACATGAGATGTTTGATATAGGCATGCAATGTGTAATAATCACATTATGGAGAATAGGGCATTCATCCCCTCAAGCATTTATCCTTTGTATTACAAACAATCCAATTACATTCTTTTAGTTGTTTTAAAATGCACAATTAAGTTATTATTGATTACAGTCATTCTGTTGTGCTGTCAAATAGAGGGTCTTATTTATTCTCGTAACATTTCTTTGTGCCCTTTAACCGTACTCCCCTTCCCCGTCTCCTGCTACCACCCTTCCCAGATTCTGGTAACTTCTACTTTCTATGTCTATGAATTCAACTGTTTTTATTTTTAGATCCTTAAAATAAGTGAGAACATGTGATGTTTGTCTTTCTATGTCTGGCTTATTTCACTTAACGTAATAATCTCCACTTCCATCCACATTGTTGCAAATGGCAGGATCTCTTTCTTTTTATGGCTGAATTGTACTTCATTGTGTATGAATACCAATTTTTTTTTTAAATCCATTGACCTTTTGATGGATGCTTAGGTTGCTTCCAAATTTAAGCTATTGTGAACAGTGCTGCAACAAACATGGGATATCTCTTTCAAATATTGACTTCCTTTCTTTTGGGTGTATACCCAGCAATGGGATTCCTCGATCTTATGGTAGCTCTATAATTACTCTGGGTTCTCTAGGGGATAGAACTAATAGGATATATCTATATATCTATATATCTATATATATATAAAAAGGGGAGTTTATTAAGTGTTAACTCACATAATCACAAGGTCCCAAAATAGGTCGACTGCAAGCTGAGGAGCAAGGAAAGCCAGTCTGAGTCCCAAAACTGAAGAACTTGGAGTCTGATGTTCGAGGCAGGAAGGGTCCAGCATGGGAGAAAGCTGTAGGCTGGGAGGCTAGGCCAGTTTAGTTTTTCACATTTTTCTACCTGCTTTATATTCTAGCCATGCTGGCAGCTGATTAGATGATGCCCACCCAGATTAAGGTTGGGTCTGCCTTTCCCAGCACACCAACTCTAATGTTAATTTCCTTTGGCAACACTCACAGACACACCCAGGATCAGTACTTTGCATCTTTCAATACAATCAAGTTGAAACTTAGTATTAACCATCACACTCTATTTTTAGTTTTTTTTGAGGAACCTCCAAACTGTTCTCCATAGTGGTTGTACCAATTTACATTCCCATCCACAGTGTATGAGGGTTCCCTTTTTTCTGTTTTGTCACCAGCATTTGTTACTGCCTGTCTTTTGGATATAAGCCATTTTAACTGGGGTAAGATGATATTATATCCCATCATGGTTTTGATTTGCATTTCTCTGATGATCAGTGATACTGAGCACCTTTTCATGTGCCTGTTTGCCATTTGTGTGTCTTCTTTTGAGAAATGTTTATTTCAATCTTTTGCCCACTTTTTGATAGATTACTAGATTTTTTCCCTATAGAGTTGTTCGAGCTGCTTATATATCTTGGTTAATAATGCCTTGTCAGATGGGTAGTTTGAAAATATTTTCTCCCATCCTATGGGTTGTCTTTTGACTTTATCAATTGTTTCCTTTGCTATGCAAAAGGTTTTTAACTTAATGTGATCCTACTTTTTCATTTTTGCTTCAGTTCCTTGTGCTTGTTGGGTATTACTCAAGAAATTTTTGCAGAGACCAATATCATGGGGATTTTCCCCAATGTTCTCTTGCAGTAGTTTCAGAGTTTGAGGTCTTAGATTTAAATATTTAATCTATTTTGATTTGATTTTTATACATGGCAAGAGATAGGTATCTAGTTTCATTTTTCTGTATTTGGATATCTAATTTTCCAAGTACTATTTATTGAAGAGAATGTCTTTTCCCTACTGTGTGCTCTTGTCACCTTTGCCAAAAATGAGTTCACTTTAGGTGTGCAGATTTGTTTCTGGGTTCTCTATTCTATTTTGTTGATCTATGTGTGTCTGTTTTTATGTCAGTACCATATCGTTTTGGTTACTCTTGCTTTGTAGTATAATTTGAAGTCAGGTAACATGATTCATCCAGTTTTCTTTTTTTTGATTAGGGTAGCTTTGGCTATTCTGGGTCTTTTGTGAATTTATATATCTTTTAGGATTTTTTTCAATTTCTGTGAAGAATGTTATTGGTACTTTGATAGGGATTGGATTGGATCTGTAGATGGCTTTGGGTAGTACAGACATTTTAACAATATTGATTCTTCTGATCCATGAACATGGAAAGCTTTCTATTTTTTTATGTCTCCTTAAATTTCCTTCATCAATGTCTTATAGTTTTTATTATAGAGAGCTTTTACTTCTTTGGTTAAGTTAATTCCTAGGTATTTAATTTTATGTGTGGCTATTGAAAATGGGATTACTTTTTTATTTCCTTTTCATATTTTTCCCTGTTGGCATATAGAAATGCTACTTATTTTTCTAAGTTTATTTTGTATCCCACAACTTTACTGGACTTGTCAGTCCTAAAATTCTTTATGGGGTCTTCAGGTTTTTCCAAATATAAGATCATATCATCTGCAAACAGGATAATTTGACTTCTTCCTTTCTAATTTGGATGCCTTTTCTTTTTTTTTCTTTTGCTTGATTGCTCTAGCTAGATCTAGTATTATGTTGAATAACAGTGGTGAAAATGGGCATCCTTGTCATTTTCCAGATCTCAGTGGAAAGGATTCTAGTTTTTCCCCATTCAGTATGATACTAGCTGTAGGCATGTCATATATCGCTTTTATTATGTTGAGGTATGTTCCTCCTATACCTAGTCTCAGAGTTCTGTGAAAGACCCTCATCATAGTACTTGGGTATCATTGCTGGTTATTCAGGGTGCAAGGGCTCTTTAGTTAGCAGGTGATTAATGCTGCCAGGACTGGGTCCTTCCCTTCAAGGCAGCGGGTTTTTTTCTGGCCCATGGTGTGTCTAGAAATGTTGTCCAGAAGCTAGAGCCTGGGATGGGAGGTCTCACCACTCTGACCAGTGCCCTGTCCTGCAGTGGCTGAGCTGGTATCCAAGATGAAAGACAAACTCCTCTCCATTCTTTCCACTCCTCTTCTCAAGCAGAAGGAAGGGATCTCTTTTGGAACAGTGAGCTTTGCTGCCCGGGGTTAGGGGAGGGGTGATGCCGGCACTCCTTTAGCTGCCCCAGTTGGTATCTTCGGTAGTTTGCATTCCCCTCACCACCCCCACCACTTGAGTTTACTGGCTCTGGGCTCAGTTCAACAGTAGAATTCCTCTAAAAGTTGCAGTCCTTGTGGCCTAGACTGTATTTCAAGTTTGTTTACAGTCCCTGAGCACTTTAGACCCCAGTGGCAAGGTTTCCTGGAACTCAAGTTCCAAACTCTGGGAACCAGGATTCCCTTCTGGCTAGAGCTGATTTAAATGCTCCCTCCATGGGCAGGAGTCAGCTGAATGTGGTCCAGTTTTCCTTTCTGCTCTAATGGGACAGCACTGAGCTCAATGCCTCACCATTTTTGTGTTCTCCCTCCCCCAGTGCACAGAGATGCTCTTCACACCAGGCAGCAGCCACCTGAGGTTGGGGAGGGGTGGTGTTAGTAATTCCAGGCTGCTTTTCCTACTACTCTTCAGTGCCTCTTTCAGCAATACAAAGTTGCTGGAACCAGGTACTGTGAGTTCTCACCTGATTTTTGGTTCTTAAGAGGGTGTTTTTGTTTTGTTTTGTTTTGTTACATGTGTAGATGGTTGTTAAATTGGTGTTTTTACAAGGAAGGATGATGGGTGCGGCCTTCTCTTTGGCCATCTTGCTCTGCCTCTTAAATCCTATTCTGACCTTGTACTGAGATTTATAGAACGTGTAAGCCTTTCCCTGGTCAATTAACCAAGTCTATAACCTTGCTCTCAGCATCTGTAATGGGTCTCACTTTGGTTCATTTTGCCTCTGTCCATTTTTATGTAATTTAGGTCTATCTTGCCCCTATTCCATTGGATAAACATGATTATTTTAAAATAGTGATAAAAGCACATGAAAAATAATTCAGTGGGAAGGATTAATGTGAATTCTGAAGAAAAATCTGTTTGCTTCTTTGCAAAAAACACGATGAGTAGAGGAAAAATATGTCAGAAGTATAAAAAAGGACACATGACATTATCTTAAGCAAAATGGACATAAAAAACAAACTACAAAGCAAATACTGTGCACAATTATTGACCAAAAAGGAGACAGGCTGAGGTTTGGAAAACAAATATTTTTCAACACGACATATACAGAGCCAGAAGGCATTTTAATGTTTTGTGTTTTTTATATCGTCTATGCCAAGAGAATTTATGATCAGAACATTTCTTCATGATTTTTGGAATTAATAATAAAAAAAAGGAACTTGGCATAGTAAATGAGGATCTGTTTTCCACAATAGATTCAGCAATAGACATCCCAGAATGTCCCAACCAGCAGTAAGGAAATTGAGGGTCAGCAGGCTCTACATTTAGGTTTCTATCCCTTTGTAAGGAACCAACACGTAACATCCTGTGGGTCTGAATAAGCCTATCTGTATGACCCCATTTAAGGGTTCAAATTCCACGAACTCTGTTGTACAAGCCATTTATAATAATTCTAGTTCTTCCTCAAAGTAGACTCATTTTTTCCTCAGGGAAATGGTTTTCTGAGGCCATAACTAGACCATCATATTGAAGGAAAAGAACTGTATACATGCTAGACTGGTAATACAAAGAGAATGTCTGCAGTTTTGGGTTTTCGCCCAAACATACAGAAAATAGGTTCCACTGACAAGATTACTCCACTGTTTCATTTGGGATGTTGAGCTTGGACTTACAAGTATGTAAGATTGTTCCATAAAGTCATAGAATGCTAGAAGGCCCCTCGCTACACTGGTGACAACATGGGATTCAGAGAGGTTAAGAGACCGCTCCAAAGTCACAGAGCCAGCCTGTGTTAGAGCTGAAGCAAAATCCATTCTCCTCATTCCCAAATTTGCATTCTTAAATTTAGACCCCACATGCATACAAAACACAGTTTCTGTATTCTCTGTTTTAAATTCTGATGTGTCTCTTGAATCCTTAAAAAAGAAAAAAAGCTTTGCTTTTTACTTATATGGCCTCAGCTTTTTACTACTTTTCATCTATTCATTTATTCATTCAATCAGCAAATATTCAAGTGGCTACCATGTGCTGGGCATGTTCTACCCTCCGGATGATAAAGCACTTATGGCCTTTATATTTCTACAGGAGAAAAGAAATGAATAAATGATTTCATGCAGAGTAGATCAGGTGGTGGTAAGTGCTAAGGAGAACTGCAAAACAAGAGAAGGAAACAAAGAGTGCCAGGGATAACTATCCCACATAGAATGGGGAGAAGGACAACTTCTCTAACATATGGTGACACCAGAACAAAGATATGAAGGAAGTGAGAAGCCAGACAGATTGGCTTCCTGAGCACACTACCTGATGTGGTTGGCTGTGTCCCCACCCAAATCTCATCTTGAATTGTAGTTCCCATAATCCCCAGGTGCTGTGGGAGGAACCTGGTGGGAGGTAATTACATCATGGGAGTGATTACCTCCATGCTGTTCTCATGATAGTGAGTTCTCATGAGATCTAATGATTTTATCAGGGGTTTTCCCCCACCTTCACTGGACTTCTTGCTGCCACCATGTGAGGAAGGACATGTTTGCTTCCCCTTTCATCATGATTGTAAGTTTCATGAGGCCTTCCTAGCCATGTGGAATTGTGAGTCAATTAAACTTCTTTCCTTTATACATTATCCAGTCTCAGGTATTTCCTTATAGCTGAGTGAGAATGGACTAATACACTACTCATGCAATTGCACAGGACCCCACACTTGGTTTAATGCTCCGCTGATGCCATCTTGCGATTCTTACCAATTTTTTAACAAAAAACATTTTTCATTTCACACTGAGCATGAAACATTATGTAGCTGGTCCTGGGCCAGGAATGTGTTATCCAGGGAAGATCATTCCAGGCAGAAGACACTAGTAAGAGCATAAGGCCTGAAATGAACAAGAAAGAGGAAGGAGACCAGTCAACTGGAGTGGGGCAGGCAAGAGAAGAGAGTGATGGGATAGGACATGGCAGGGGCATTGAGATTGGGCCCTTGGGAGGACTGTGGCTTTCCCTCCAAGCGAGGTGGCATTGACTAGAGGAGTGACACAATTTGATCTTCTTTTAAAAATAATTATTCTAGGTTTGTGCTGACTCATTATCACAAGAGTTCAATGTGAGATATACCTATTTCCCTAAATAAGCTAATAGCAATTTTGCCATAATTAGTTACACAACTTAGAAAAAAGACTTTTTAACATTTAAAAAAGCTTACTTAAACATATTAAGCAAATGTATTAAAAACTTTGTGAAAGTGGCACATTATTCACTCTCCATACTTATACAGACTAAACCTTTTTTCTTTAAAAGTATCCCTTCATTAGTTTCAATATTTAAAACAGTGTAGATAAAATGCTTAACCATAAATATTCCTGTTCACAGAAATACTGTGTTTTAAAATATAGTTTTACTAGAAAAAGCACATGTATATCCTAGAGAATGTTGAATCTTTGGCTATACTTCAGTTTCCTCTTTTGAGAGAGAGAGAGGGAAAAAAATCATGCTTCATTATTGAATAACACCACTGTTTCATAAAAGAAGACATTTCTGCCAAATGTCCAAAGGAATGAATCTCACTTAATTATGTTGCTGGTTAGTGTATTTCTTTTTGAAAAATTTTAAAAAATATGTTTTTGAAATAAAATCCTAGTACTATTCAGTGTTAAATATATGGAATTAAAAAAAATAAATTTGTTATAAGAGAATGAAAAGCAAGTTTGAAGTTATTAAAGGATATTCTAAAGGAAAAATAGGCATGCACCGAGTACTCAACTTATATGAGAGTTTTGTGTTTCTGTTTATAGAAATACCTTTGTAATGTGGAGTTCAAGTAAGTGTTAAAGTTGATGGGAGGCTTTTAGAAGTGGAAAATGTTTCTTTAGTGATGTTCTATAAAGTTATAACCTTTCCAGCACTTTGTAAGTGCTTTTGTGTCTTTTACTTAATGCTATCCTCATTATTCCTGAGATGAGTAAAGCATGTTTTATTTCTAAAGTGTAGATAAGAGCTGGGTGTGGTAGCTCATGCTGTGCAGTCCCAGTTACTTCAGAGACTAAGGCAGGAAGATCTCTTGATCCCAGGAGGTCAAGGATACAGTGAGTTATGATCACACTATTGCACTCCAGCCTGGACAACAGAGAGAAATCCTAGCTTTAAGTAAATAAGTAAATAAAAATAAAATGTAGGCGAAGGAATAGAAGTTTAGGGAATTTAAATCATTAGTTGAAGGTCAAAGGCAAAACAAGAATCTACACATCTTGACTCTCAGTTTGATGTTCTTTCCATGTCTTCTTACTTGATTCCTTCATGTTAAGGAGATTCAGTAGCCACTGGATGTGCTAGTGAAACAGACTAAACCATTCCTGCTGAACATGGTCAGTTGAGGTGTCACTAAGAGTAAAAAGAGATAGGGGCAAAAAACAAAAACACAAAAATGCATACTATTAAAAAGGATTATAAATTAGACTCTTTCACAATTAAAAATTTCTGTTTTGCAAAAAGTACTGTTAGAAAAATGAAAAGACAGGCCATAGACTGAGAGAAAACATTGGCAAAATATTAAGGACTTGCATTTGGAATATGTAAATTCATCTGAAAACTCAATAAGAAAACAATCCAATTAAATATGAAAAAATATTTGAACAGGTACTTTATCAAAAAGTATGGATGGCAAATAAGCCCATGAAAGGTTACTCAGCTTCATTAGTAATAAAAATGCAGATTAAAATCACAATTAGATATGCACCAAATAAACAGGCTAAAATAAAAACAACAGACAATGCCAAGTGCTGATGAGAATGTAGAGCAACTGGAATGTTCACAGATTGCAACAGGATGAGAATAAGTCGTGTTCAGCCATTTTGGAAAGCAATTTGTCAGTTTCATGTTTGTCCACGAGAAATAAAAACTTACAACCACACAAAAATCTGTACGTGAATGTTTATAGCAATTTTATTCATGATTGGGCAAACCTGAAAATTATGCAAATGTACTTAAAGTAAAATAGATAAGCAAATTGTGGTATATCTATGCAAAGGAGTGCTATTTAGCAATATAAAGGAACACCCTGTATAAAACTCAAATGCATTCTGCTAATTGAAAGAAGCTAACTGAAAAGGTTATACACTGCATAATTTAATTTCTGTGATATTCTGGAGAAGGCAAAAACAGATCAGTAGTTGATAGGAGCTGAAGACAGTGGGAGAGGTTGACTGTAAAGGAGTATGGGAACATGTTTGAAGGAAAGGAAACTGTTCTATATCTTTATTCTGGTAGCTGTTATATTATTTATAACCTTATTTTCAAACACATAGAAATGTACTTCAAAAATGGTTGATGTTATTATATGTAAATTGTGCGTCATTTAAAAAAAAAATACAGGTACATAAAATCTAGTTGAAACTAAAAAACATGATATCTAATTGATATAAAAAATGTCAGATAATAAGAAAAACACAAATTGTCCAGAGCATCTCATATTTGATATTAGACTTAAATTAGTAATTGAAATTTCCAAGCACTATTTCTGAAAGTAAAAATTTGAAGACAGTTGGTTGGGATAGAGCTCATATTCAGTTTTAAAAGCTATGTATTAAAGCTAATCATAGCAATAAAACAGAATCATAAGTGGTCTAAATAGCTGTTACCATTTTTTAACATGAAATAATATACTGAAAAAGCCTTTACTTACAAATTTATTTCACTATATAGAAATAATCTGAATAATCAAGGCTTCAGAATGTAAACTCCAAAATTTCTACTCAGCAAAAGCAAATAAAGGATAAAGAAATTATCTTAGGACCATTCTTCAATTGGTCAAAAATTATTGATATTCGCTGAACCCTTGGAAATCATGTCAACTCTAGGCCTTGGTATTGCATGTGAATATTGCTTATTTACCTTAAGTATTTTAAAATCCAGTGTTTAATAAGGTGCCAACATGGCAAGTTTGCCTTGCAAACTCCATCAGTCTTTTTCATATTTCAACTGTAGTGGCTCTCATGATTCAGTTGTCCTAATGGAAAAACCTTGTAGTTTTCTGTAATTTTTTTTTTTTTTTTTTTGAGATGGAGTTTCGCTCTTGTTACCCAGGCTGGAGTGCAATGGCACGATCTCAGCTCACTGCAACCTCCGCCTCCTGGATTCAGGCAATTCTCCTGCCTCAGCCTCCTGAGTAGCTGGGATTACAGGCACGCGCCACCATGCCCAGCTAATTTTTTGTATTTTTAGTAGAGACGGGGTTTCACCATGTTGACCAGGATGGTCTCTATCTCTTGACCTCGTGATCCACCCGCCTCGGCCTCCCAAAGTGCTGGGATTACAGGCGTGAGCCACCGCCCCTGGCCCAGTTTTGTGTAATTTACTTCCCTATCTTGGTCTTTGATGCAGTCTCTGCTCTCTGGTTGAAAATACAAAGATCTCAGGTTTAATAAACACAGTTATGCCTTCCACAAGGTAAAAAAGCAGTGTTTTGTAGTCAAGCAATCAGATTTTAAAAATAAAAATGAGAGAATCAAAGAAGTACAAATGAAAGCAACCTTGAAGTACCTTTTTCTCAGATATACTAAAATAATAACAGCAAACAAACAACACTTGTTTTCAGTCCTGTTGATGATATAATAAAAGTAGTGCACCCATTTTTGCTTAAATGACCTTATAAATTTCTAACATTAGTTGGAATAACAAAATGGAAGTATACCGTGGGATCTTACGAAATGTACATTTTCATTAATTCTCCATTTAAGGATTTATCCAAAGGAAATGATTTGATGGGAACAAAATGATGCCTGACCCATATATCATCCCAGAATGAGCTAAAGTAGCATTAAAATAGAAAGCTAATTAAATGTACACCATTAGGGGACTTGGATATAAAAGAAATTTAGTGGAATAGAGACTGCAGGGACCTCTTAGGTAGCATGAGAATTAATTCTAGCTACCTGTGGTCAGCACCTGTGTTTAAACATCTCCTAGTTCTTCCCTATACCACCCATACAATGATGTCAAGCACCATGTTACTAACTGTATGTTTTGTTTGATAATTTTCTTCCTTGTTTGCCTCGTTTAACTAGAACGTAAGCCAAAGTATGAGTGCAAAGATTTTTGGCTGATATTTTTCACTGTTGTGTCTTCTGTGCCTAGAGCAGTTCCTGGTACATAGTGGACCAAAAAAATTAATATTTATTGGAACAAAAACTACAGATGAAAAAATACTCAGTTAGGACTTTTAGTGGCATAATTTTGATTTTGTTTCTGTTTTTGCTTTTTATTCCATGGTTCATTTTACTAAGCCCTCATTTTACTACTCGTTATAGTAGCCAGACACTATAACGAGTCCTGGTTTACAGACATAAACTTGACAGTCATAATCTGGCTTGAATGGAGCTCACAGGCTGACGGGAAGGAGTTGCTGGAGCAGTGATTATGAGGGAGGTAAATGGGGAGTAGAGTGTGCCATTGCAATGTGCATCATGGGGCATCATCTCCCTGGGGCTTAGAGAAAGAACTCCCTGGAGAAAGGTGCATCTACTAAAATCTTGAGTGATGCGAAGGTGCTCACTAGGAATGTTGCAGGCCTGGTGGACACACATGAAAGAACCAGAGCCATACAACTTGCTACTTCTAAGGTCAGAATGAAGACCTAAGCTGCTATGGTAGGGGGGCATGACAATCTCTGGGGAGCCCACTACAGGACAAATACAGGATAGACTGGATTGCGGAAGAACTTCCTCAGGATTTTGGTCTGTATCCCAAGGAAATAACTGACAAAAGATAGATTTAAACTGAGAAGAGAGATGACCCTATTCAAAGTTTGCAGGGATGGGTGTGGCTGCACTATTGTCTGGAGGCAGCTGACCCCAGAAGATCACACAAGTCTGGTTGAGAGGCCAGAGTCCTGGGTCCAATTCCTGCTCTGCTCCCCAGTCTGCCTCCAATAAAGGAGGTCTCTATCCTGTCTGCCTCGTGGAGTTGTTACAACAAATAAAGGAGACCGGAGGGTCCATAGCAGGCTGTGAAATGCTGGCAGCGTGACATGCAATTCATATTCTTCATCTGACCTGGAAAAAGAGAGCATCAAAATGAATTATCTATTTTTTTGGTCCTCATGTTTAAGCTGAGAAATGGGCCTACTTCTCACTAAGTTTCCATTTGAGAAAATTCGAAGATATTTGAGTCACACTCTGTTGCCTTGTTTGGTAATCACAGGCTTGGGGATGGAGAACAAGCGAACTTTTTCATTGCTTTTACCATAGAGATTAATTTGGTGGCAGAAACATATGCTTGCTATGAAGGTATAGAGCAGCTAATCCTTGCAAAGTTCTTGCTGCTGTCCCACAAAGAAGCATAAGCTCATGGCCAGTCCCTGAGGCAGGAGGTTTCCCTGTAGAGTGCTCCACACCCACAGGGGTGATGCAAGCTGCTGGCTCCCCACTTCTCCATTTCTAATCAATTCCTAGCCTCCCCACTTCATTTCTAATCAATTCTTAGCCTGCTGCGGCTTGGGGCCCAGCCTTTCAATTATTCAAGAATTGGAAAGTATTTGTTGCCTGATGCAGGATTTGCTTTTATTCAACAGAACAAAACCCTAGTAGGTGAGATTCAACACCCAGGGCAGTGAGGTCTCTAGACACATGCAGATTGCTGACAGAGGGGCAGTTGCTCTGGGAAGGGGGTCTGGTTCAAACAGCATATAGAGTGGATGGAAGAAGGAAAAAAAAAAGGCAGAGATGAATAGGAACATCCTGATTTCACCTTCTATTTATCCAACTAGAAAACCAGAGCATGCTGAAATAACAGAAACCTTGGGCTGTGGTTCAGGCAAGGGGCATCTTTGCAGAAAGCATCCCCAGGCTGGGGAGTGAGAGCTCTGGATTCTAACCTAGATTTTGCTGTTAACTTGCCCCATGTTTTTGGTAAATTTTCTCGCTCATCAGGCCCTAGACTTCTCACTTTTGAAACGAGGAAGGTGGATTATATGATCTCTAAGTCTCCCTTGCATCTGTTTTCTAATACCAGAGCAATTCTCAGGCCTTGGTACCAGCCATTAGAAAATCCTCTGCTTAGGATGGAAATTGTCTCCTTATAATCTCTTCTGCTCATTGTCATCCATTTAATCCTTATTGTTTTTGTTAACAAACAAATACTGAGCATTTTATGTGTACTGGGGGCATCTGTTCAGGGGATCCCAGTCTGTGCATCTCAGGTGATACAGCGAGATCATGAAGGACTAGTTGAGCATCACCTCTAATCTTACTTTTTCACTAGACTCCGAAGACTTATTTAATTCACATCAGAAGAGCCTTTTAATGAAAGCTCTGGGAGGCCCATTTATTTACTCCTCTATTCATTCAGCAAACATTTATTGAGCATAAACTATAAGTCAAGTGCTATATAAGGGAAAATCAAAGACGAATGAGACAAAGGTTCTGCCCTCAAATTCACATGTTTTGTTGATGAGACTGATATATAAAAGGAAAACTATAATGCAGAGAGATAAATGCAAAAGAAGTTATGTGCATAGGGAATTATGAGAGCACAGAAGAACTGTATCATTGAACACTGCCTGGAGAGCCAAGGAGCGCCTCTCAGAGGAGCTGGGATCTGAGCTAAGAGTTATTTTTAAATAGCTGTATAACTTCATTCTGATTATGAAATGTATATATGTGTGCATGTGTGTGTATAATTCAGAACATTCAGATAAAAGGAAAGTAAAGATTACCTCTTTTCCCATAATTAAAGATAACTAAAAATACATTGGCATATATTTTAAAGATTTTTTTGATGATTTTTCTTTTCTTTCATTATTTTATTTTGATTAAAAAATCACCCCATAAATATTACTGTGCAAGTTACATTTTAATTTGATGTCATCGACTTTTTTATATCAATAATTACAATTCTGCTTTGTTATTTTTAGTTGCTGTGTATCACATTCTATTTTATAGATGCCCTTCTATTTATCTGATCTATTGATGGATTTGAGTTTATTCTAATTTTTCACTATTATAAAGAACATTGTGATAAAAATGCTTATCCTTAGGACAAATTCTTACAAGCTGGATATCTGGGTCAAAGGATTTCTTAAATATTGATACACACTGTCAGATTGTACTTTAGTTTTCAAGTAGAATTATCTATTTCTCTCTCTCTCTCTCTCTCTCTCTGTGTGTGTGTGTGTGTGTGTGTGTGTGTATGTATACTGAGTGCACATGTGTTTTCTTTAACCTTGAGGGCTTACTATAAGATATTAGACTAAGTGCTTTACATACATTGTCTGATAGAATGATTGTAACTCTTCATCCCAAGCAAACCTGTGACTCATACACTATTATAGCAGATACTCCAAGAAAAATAATCCACATTTTATTTGCCAACCCAAGAAACTTGGTGGTATTTAGGGGCAGAAGAGCAGGCATATGAAATATAAAAGAAACCATAAAATCTTGGTTTTAGCCTTACTGGATGGCAGTCATCCTGTGCCATTGTCCAAAGTTCATGGCCTTAAACTTAAATGCAACTGGAGAAGTTGTCCACCCTGAGTCTGTGATTGCTGCCACAACTAAAATCAAAATTTGCAGAAGACCACTGCATTTTTAGTTCTGTCTTTCAGCTGATGGTATCAAAATTTTTCCTAGAAATAGGAAGACTGAGGATATTACAGGTCCTGATTTACCTGGAAGGTCCTGGCATAGACCAGGACCTTGCTTGTTGTCTTGAAGTAATTACTGATGGTGCGCCCTTTCATTCTAAAATTCTCCCACTTTGGACAAGAACTTATTTTTGGGAAACTTGCTGCACCCTGGGCAGAAATTGAGCAGTGAGATTGCCAAACTGCTGCCCGCTCCCTTATGCTTTAGGGGAGGACATTGCTGTCTCTAACTTTCTAAAGCAACTTCTTTTCTAATTGTGCATGAGGGTATCTTACCATCTCACTTATCCAAATAATTAAGAACCAGAGAAAAGAAAAAAATACCTGTGTAGTATAATCATTTTTTTCTGTAATAACATTTTTGCCCCTGTCAATGGAAGAAATTCTTATTTAAAGCCTGTCTTCTCTTGTTTTTCTGGCAGACCCCCAAAAGCTTGGGTAGCTTACTTCTCACCCATAGGTGACTGAAAGGATAGATTAGAAGGAAGAAAGGAATGCTTAAGGAAAATACCTTGGTACGAGCAAGAAGAGGCTGAAAGCAGCCTGAATGAGAGGGAGAAGACACAAAGCCTACAAACAAATGCAAGGACTGCCATTGTGGATATAAGCAACCCCCACCTACCATAATGGACCTTGAGAGGGCAGTCCTGAGAGTCCATCATAATGGCCTTGAGTTATCAAGAAAATGTTTCATTGCATTCGGAAGGCACATTTAAGAAAGAAGGGTAGCGTAAAACATTTTAGATGAGATTTCCATCCAAAATATTTCATATTGCTCAAATGAGACTTAGAAGAGATAAGCATTCAGCAAGCTGAGTTCCTTGATTATACAGAATGATTTAGCCTTCTAAGAGTCATGGGCAGCTAAGAATTTAATGTATAAGAAAAGGCATTTAAGTCATCTTTCCCACCCTCAGTGACTTTCCTACCTTATTAGTAATGTAAGTTTTCAACCTTCCTATATCCCTTTGCATCTTAATAAAGAACTTTGAGAGACCAAAATGCCTTATAATCCCAAAGGAGTCAAGTTCCAGTAATGTAGTTCTGGGCGCTAAGAACACAGGGGGAAAGTTTTAGGGGCCAAAGTCTTCTTATGGTTATGCATGCAAGGAGCTGTTGACTTTCCTTTGTGTGAAGATAGTCCTGTGAAAAGAATTACTTCTTTAGTTGCTCATGTCCTTGGGAGTCATAACCTCCCACCCTGTAGACCTGAATCTTGCCTTTAAGACAGTGCAGAGTGAGTCAAACATGCTCATGGCCAAGAAGAAGGCTGTGAGGGGTCCCCAGAGAAACTGAGGGTACCACTCTGCACTAATCAGAGACAAAATTACAGATAATTTAAGTGACAGGGAGTTCCAAACTCTCAGAGTCAAGACCTTTGGGGTTCTGAGAATTCTGGCTGGGTGTCCTTCCGGCCTCTGCTTAGTATCTCCATCCATGGCAATGTTTAAAGCGTAATGAAAACTCAATGCAAAATAATTAGAAGACTCAGGGCTTTAAATGGTTATCCCCAGGACACATAGTCCTAAGGCAGAGGACAGAGGGCACTGGAAGCAGAAAGGGATGAGGCTACCTCCATGGCATTGTCGCTCACCTCCTTGGTGCCCCCAGAGGAAACTCGGTCTGGAAGGAAGGTGTTAGCTGGGAAGGAGGCCACACTTCAGAAGGTCAATCCAAAACCTTGACCTAAATCCTCTACCCTACAGAGTGACTGTGACAGTTACTTAAACCTGCTTAACTGTGATGCGTTCCTGCATGTTGTTACCAAAAGTAATACAGACCAACATTTCCCTGAAAGAGGCTTAGAATGTCTCTAACCTAATACTTGCTCTCTTCCTGGGCAGTGGAACCTGAATCTCTGAGATCCAGGCAGGAAGAACAGCTTCTAGTTCCAAATAGGCATCTGTTGACTCCAGTTAGCATTTCTGGTTTTTTGCTTTGTTTTGTTTTGAGATGGAGTCTTGCTCTGTTGTCCAGGCTGGAGTGCAGTGGCGTGATCTGGGCTCACTGCACCCTCCACCTCCCGGGTTCAAGCGATTCTCCTGCCTCAACATCCTCAGTAGCTGAGACTACAGGCGCACGCCACCATGCCCAGCTAACCTTTTTTAAAAAATTTTTTGGTAGAGACGGGGTTTCACCATGTTGACCAGGATGATCTCGATCTCCTGACCTCATGATCTGCCCACCTTGACCTCCCAAAGTGCTGGGTTTACAGGCATGAGCCACCGTGCCCAGTCAGATTTCTGTGTTTTCAAGGTGCTTGTTTCTCACTCTCTTCTGCTGGAGAGAAAAAGCAGCAAGATCATATATAGCTGACTCAGCTATGCAGGGACCAGATAAAGCCCATCCTCCCCAGCCTTGGGCTGAGGCAGAGAGAGTGACTGCTTTTGCAATATGACCTCCTTTATCCAAATCAGTATCCATTTTCTATAATTGATGTTTATAGTTCCATTATTAGAAATGTATTCCCTCGCGGCCTGCGTGGGTTGGCCTTATATGTCTCATCAATCATTGCACCTGTCATGTGCTGAAATAAGATGTGCAGAGGGCAAGGACCAATGGTTCCCAGGGACCCTGGCACCTGAGATTTGGGAAGGTGCTCTACAGCACCAGAGGAATGCTAGAGATGGCAGAGACACACTCTTCTACCTCAAAGCTCAAGCCCTGGTGCTGATCCTATACCAATTCTGCTCCTCTACCCCATGTCTCCTATCATCTCAACCCTGCACACCCTCCAACCCACCCCTTTGGTCATCATGGTCTGCTGGGCATATGGTTGCTGACTTTAACATATAAGGAAAGTCATATCTGCTACTCTACTCTGGAACAGCTAATTTCAAAATAGTTTCATCTAGTCCAAGGTTTTCAAAATCAGTTGCTGTAACTCCTAACAAGCTCAGGAAATTAAGGGGAGACAGCCAGACCCCAGAGTGGGGGTTCCAGAAGCAGATTTTGATGTTTCATAAAAAAGACACCACCATCCCTAGACCAGAGAAAACTGTCATTGGCAGCCTGGGATGTGGGGGGCTATGGAGTCCTAAGGAGAGGCTGAGGTTGTTTAGATCCCTTCCCCAGCTCCAAGCAGGAAGCAGCGCTTACTCTCCTGCAGAGAGAACCCAGCTGAGACTACAAGCCCCAGGGGATCAGGCACCATGGCTCAAGCACACAGACACGAGTGCACATGTGCACACACACACATGCACATGCATACATACACATACACACATGCACACATGAAGGTAGAAGTCAGTGGGGGGCCTGTCTGAAAGAAGGTATTTCACCATGGGAGGAAGACAGAATGATGCTCTCATATAGAGAATTTAAAACAAAGAGATACGAGTCAGTAAAAAACTGCCAGCTTCATTTTTTTCCCTGAGGCCAGGGTGCTGCACTGAGCTCACCTGCCAGCACTCAGAGGCCCCTGTCGTATCTGTCTGTCCTTCCCAAGGTGCCATCCCAGACAGCCCACCCCTCTGTGTAACTCATTTCCACATCATCTACACTTTCCAATAAGCTCTTACTCTATTAGATTGCTTCCAGGAAGAGCCAAATATTAAAAATCACCGGTCAGTCAGTTCTTTATTCTGTTAGTCACCAAACTGATTTTTTTAAGCTCAGAACCAATAAAGCTGTGACGATGAAGAACAGATATAGATTTCTCGTTCCCACACACTCATATATAATAATAATAAAACTTTATTAAACAAGAGACATGTTGTTTCAGAGAATTTTTCTTTCCCTTCTCTAGTGCCCTGAGGCTAAAATATACAATCTTATTAACTTCCTGGAAGAAATACTCCATTCCCTTGGTGAAAATGCAGAACATTCATCTTCTTAGACCTGGAAAATGAGACAGGCCCTTGACGAAAATGTCCGTGGGCCACCGTTCTGTCCAGGGAAATCTAGGGAATGAGTGTGATTACGCAACTTCCCAGGAATCTCTGCAGAGTCCACGAAGTGCTTGGGATTGGCTACTCTAGGACGTCCCAGGGCAGAAAAGAAAGGAAAAGGGATTCGACAGCAGGCTGGTCCTCAATGGCACCCCAGGTCTGAGGGAGGCTGGACATTCCATTTAGACCACCCTCCCAGTCAGGACTGAGGCTTGGGCAGGGGCTGTCACGTAACCAGAATGACACAGAATAGACGGTGAGCAGGAAACAATCTTGGCATCTGTTCTGAGCACCCCCTTCTCTGCCTTCCACCCAGCAGTCCTGGCCTGATCTAAAAGGAAATGCAGCTGTGACTCCTACATTGCTTGTTTGGGTGCTTCACACTGCTCAGGGAGACCAGGGGCCGTGCCCTCTCCCGCTTTTGCTCTCTCTGCCCACCGCAGAAACAAGAGCCATGCTATTCATGAGGCAGTGTGTCCGTCAAAATCAGCAAAATCTATTGAGTGACTAAATGATCTCCACCAGGTAGTGAATAAGATCAGAACACAGAAATCTAATTCATATACTTCCATGTGACCATGGGAAGTGTTTGGTCCAAGTAGGGGCAACACTCAGTGAAAAGCCCGAAGACACTGTGGCCTTGTTTTCTAAGGTCAGAGCCTTGAAGAAGACAGAAGACAAGGACGCAGGCTGCCACCAAGTATGTCCAGGCCAGGATATTTATCAATGCTTCCTGGAAGGCTGTTTTGGCATACTTAGGGGTTTGTGTGGAGGGGATGATCGTGGACAGGCCACACACAGATCTCAGGCACCAACTGGGCCCTGAGACAGAGGGGTCCCCCTGTGTGCCAGCACCCAGCTCCGTGAGGTGGTGTGAGGATTTAGGGTGGTCCTTAGGAGTGAGGGACTGTTGTGAAGTGAACTGTATCCCCTCAAAATGCTTTAAGGACTGACCCACAATATGACTATATTCAGAGGTAGTGCCTTTAAAGAGGTAATTAAGGTAATTATAGGTAAATCGGGTCATGAGGGTGAGCCCTAATCTGGTAGGACTGGTGTCCTTCTAAGAAAAGGATGAGGTATCAGAGTTCTTTCTCTCCGCACCTGCACTCAGAGAACAGGCCATAGCAAGAAGAGGCGGTAAGCAAGAGGAAAAAGAAGCCTCTCTAGAAACCAACCCTGCTGCCACCTTGTTCTTGGACCTCTGACATCCAGAGCTATGAGAAACACATTTTTGTGATTTAAGCCATGCAGTCTGTGGTATTTTGTTATGGCAGTGCAAGCCAAAGAGGGTGGAGGCTGACAATGAGGGCTGGAGTCTCAGGAAGAACAAGCACAGCAGGAGTCAGGGCCCGGGTGCGAGTTCTTGTTGCTAGCTCTGATACGGGCAAATAGTCTGCACTTGGTGAGTCTCAGCAGAACAGAGCAGACATGGGCTCTCCTGACTCTGATATTCTATGTGGTATCCTTTTCTGAGGTGCTGCAACAAGACAAGTACTCCTTGTCATTTGCTAGAATCTTCCCAGGAAAATGGAAAAGGGATCAAATGACTTCTCAAGGCCATTGTCATCATAAAACTCTAACCCATTGGAACAGGAGATTTATCATTGAAAATGTTTTGTTGGGAATTTTTTAAACTGCAAGATTCGCAATCTTTTAATTCCATGTAAAAGAAGCAACAGTGGGGTAATTGTAAACAAGTATCTATTTGTATTTCAGATTATGTATTTCAGGTACCATTTAGTGAACCCAAATTAAGTACCTGTCATATACACATGACATTTAGCAAGGGTTGTCTCAATATTTATACTGCACAGGAAGTGCTTCTAACACACAGGGCAGTTGAAAGTGCTGGACAGATTCTCTTGCCTTCCTTCCCCTCACCATGAGAGTTAATTTGTAAGAATCCTCCCAATGTCCCTCTGACACACACTCAGACAGCATCACCACTCCAGCTTTGGATGCTGGGCCCAACCTCCACCCTCAGCCTCCTTATCTACAATGTTTTTCTGTAGGTCCCATTTAAGATCAACCACCAAATGTTTCCCAAGCAATTACTGAGCACTCAACTCTGTGCTTAGCTGAACTCTAAGATAGCAACCGAAATGACCTCTGAGGTTACTTCCGACTTGAGAGACAGGGCAGGCTGCACAGACATATGTTCTCAGGGAGCTTAGATATTGCTCCCTTCATGAAGCCTCCCTAACTGTGGCAGGCAACATAAATATGCACCAAGCCCCATTCATTCCCTTTGCTCATGAACACAGAGATAGACTACATTTGCCTATCCTGCCTTCATGGAAATTGTGTTAGTCTGTTCTTACACTGCTAATAAAGACATTCCCAAGACTGGATAATTTATAAAAGAAAGAGATTTAATTGACTCACAGTTCCATATAGCTAGGGAGGCCTCACAGTCATGGCAGAAGGTAAAGGAGGAGCAAAGTCAAGTCTTACATGGAGACAAGCAAGAAAGAGAGAGAGTGCATGCAGGGGAACTCGCCATTGCAAAATCATGAGAACAGTATGGGGGAAACCACCCCCACGATTCAATTATCTCCACCTGGCCCTGCCCTTGACATGTGGGGATTATTATAATTCAAGGTGAGATTTGGGCGGGGACACAGCCAAACCATATCAGAAATGTAATCAATTTCTACATGGGCCATGTGATGACAGAAATGTGGGTGGGAGTGATGTAAGTCCCTTCCAAACCTCGATCTTAACACTTTCCTTTTAGCCTGTCTGTTGGTTGTAGAGGGCACCTGTATAAAATGTCAAGATTCTTGGAGCTGGAGAGATCTGCTATATTCAAAAAGCCTGGATCCCTTAATGACTGTGTGGACTAGAACCACACCCCCAGCCCCCTGCTGCCAACCCACATTAGACAGATGGGGTGACAACAGTAAGAAGGAAACTTCTATTGTGCTAAGGCACTGAAAGTTGGGGGTTGTTTGTTATGGCAATTAGCATCTCAGAACTAATACGCTGATTGACTCTAGGATTGGAAATAAGAGTCATTTGATTTCAAACTGAACATGCCCCCAGATAGGGAGCGCCAATAGTATAATTTTCTAATTCCATAGAGCTATGAATGAAAACCATGGTCCCTCTGACTTCAGAGAGCATGATCTTGGTCCATTTCTTCTCTAATATTCTCTGGGATATAGTAGCAGCCACAGAGTGTTGTGTGATAGCATAAGAAAAAAGCCTAACTCATCATACTCCTAAGTCGCTAAAAAAAAATTTTAAACAGTGCATATAGGAATTTTCTTTGCATCAGGCGAATTCTGTCTCCTCTTACCACCATGTTCCCATCTCATCCCCTCAAGTATAACCTCCCAAAAGAAACCGAAACAGCTTTTGAACTGGATCTAGGATCATCTCCTGGGTTCATCTACAGGTCAAAGGCAGCACGTTCGCAGAGAACAGGCTTTGCAGATGTCACTTTGCTTTCTGTGACATTTTCCAAAACTTACTGAGCTGCTCAGAGTGAGATCTGATGTGGTAACATGCTAGCTCTGCCACCCCTAGGCATGTGGTGACAGAGAGGTCAGCAGGGGCCCGGGGCTGGGGGCGCAGGACTCTTGAGATGCACTTCTCCTATTTAATTGAAAGTTTCAAAACTAGAGAAGGTCATTGCATTCTCAATTATTCCCTTGCTAGGCTGCCTCCCCACACTGGGCCTTGGCAGCGCTAGCTTCAGTATAAATCACATTCCATCAGCGTAACTGCAGAGCTTCAGGGATCATTTTGGAATACTAGGATGTTAATGCATCAGGTTTTGTTCCAAGCAGTGAGCCTCCTCCTGGGATTTGGGAATCTCTCTTTTAAATCCAGATAGTATTAATGAGCTAGTAAGGGCTTCTGACCCCTTTGACTCATTCTCTCACTCCCAGGAGTGCTCTGAGCTTCGGAACTAGCCACATGTACACTTTACTGCAGCCAGCCATGGGCTTGATATAGCCGCGGCTTTCAATGCAACTGGTTCCACTTGGAGGCATTCTAACTGCACTTTCTTCTTTTTTTCTAAATTACTGACTAAACCTAAAAGTGCTTTGCACATGAAGGATTGAGTAAATGTTTGTGGTTATTTTGGTGTCAGTTGCACTGGTGTCCTATATGATGGAATTTGACCAGGAGCTGTCTCTAATTCTATTCCCAAGTAAAAATGACACTAGGAGGCCAAGGAGATGGCCCTTGAGGGGGAAGACAGTAAGAAAAGACTCATACTGGCAAGCAGTTGAATACCATTTAGCCTTTTAGCCAGGCCTGTCTCTCAATGCCCCTCACTTACATTTATTCCCTTGAAAACGCCTCGTCTAGTACTTAATGTGTCAGGGTCTGTTCTAAATGGTTTACAAACATTTACCAATTTACTCATGTATTGTTATTTATGTCCACTTTACAATAAGACATCTAGGACAACAGAGAAGTTAGGAAACTTATCTAAAGTCATAGAAGCAAGTAAGTGGTCATGACAGGTTTTGAAGTTGGGAAGTCTGGCTCCAGGGACCACAAACTTGGCCACTGTACCGTTTATTCTCTCCTCCACTGTTATTCCTGCCACGCTAAATTGGCCGATACAGCCCATCCTATCTAGAATGTCTGTGTCTCTTCTCCTTCTCTTCACACTTCTAAATCCTGGCTCCTCTGGTTGTTGTTTTGTTTTGTTTTATTGTGAGATGGAGTCTCTGTCACCCAGGCTAGAGTGCAGTGGCCCAATCTCTGCTCACTGAAACCTCCACCTCCTGGGTGCAGGCAATTCTCCCTGTCTCAGCCTCCCAAGTAGCTAGGATTAGAGGCACCCACTACCACACCTGGCTAAATTTTGTATTTTTAGTAGAAACAGGCTTTTGCCATGTTGGCCACGCTGGTTTCGAACTCCTGACCTCAGGACATCCACCAGCCTTGGTCTCCCAAAGTGCTGGGATTACCAGCGTGAGCCACTGCACCCAGTCAACTAACTGCTCTTTTAAGACCAACTTAGTTCTTTCGTGAAGCCTTTCCTGAACATTTTGCACCATGCTGCAGTTGACTGGCTCCACACTCCAATAGCATAGTCATTAAGAGAATGACATTCAGAGCTAGGCTATAGAAATCTAGTTCAAACCTCAACTCCGCTGCTTACTAGTTTTATGACCTCGGGTAAATTGCTTAATTTCCATGAGCCCAAGTTCTGATCTTTAAAATGAAAGTAAACATTGCACCAACCTCACAGGGCTGTTGAGAAGATTAATTACACTACCATATCTAAAATACTCAGATTAGTACTTGGCTCATACTGTAAGATAGATATACATTATTATTATTATTTCAAAATATCCTCTCCTATTGCTTTTGGGTCACAACTGTATTTTCCTTGTATGATTCCTATCCTCTGTGAGACTATACTCACCTTGGAGACAAAGATTGGCTATGTTCTTTTTTTTTTTTTTTTTAATTCTCCAGCACTTAGATTAGCATACTGCAGAGAGTAGGCACTCATTTAATAGCAACAATTAATTAATGAGTTGAAGGCAGCTAATATTATATCCCTGGCCACCAGGATTCAAAAATATCTCTCTCACTGAGTTGCATATAAATATAAGTCGTAGGCCCTCATCGATTTTGGAATAGTGCATCTCAGGGGTAATTGAATCTGTCTTAGCTTAAAGAAGACCCACTTCTAAACAAGTTAACAAAGGCACTCATTAATTGAGGTGGCCCAGTATTTAACTGCGGGATTTAAATATCAATAATCTGTAAAGAAGTACAAACCTCCAAGAATTTGTGGTTCCGATGTCATCTTTTAAAGCTTTGCTTCCCAGTTTTGTCTTCAGAGAGGCAACACGTATTTATGATGGGGATTCTGCAGACAAACCCTGCCAGGTGATTGAGAAACCATTCGAAGACCAATGCCTCATTATCACCGGAAGCACAGAGCAAAGAACCACTTAGAAAACCTTTTCTATTATTTGACTCTTTGGAACCCTAGGTTTATCGATTTCAGAATATTTTTAGTGAATCATTCTAAAATCAATAAAGTTCCATGACTTGCAAGAGGTTGAGAAGCTATTGCAAGGTTCTGGGTCTGCAGCCGAAGGGACCTCTGCAAGACAGCTGTCTGCTGCTCCCACTGAAAATCTGGGCAAGAGTTTAATTCCATGCCAGCTTAGAGACCTCAAGTATTCAGCAGAAGTCTTTGAGCATGCTCAGCTTGAAGGGGCAGAGGCTCCTGCAGTCTTCGTCTGAGCACTTAACATCTGTTTGTTACTGTTTTTGGGAAGTTAGCCTTCTGGAAGGAGGGAGATAAAGAATTATGGAGAGTGGAAACTACTTTTCTTACAACAGAAAGAACAGAACTGCAACATGTTCATAGATACCTTCTGGTTTTTCAATACACTCTTTCTGGAGCACAGACATCATCTCTCATCCCTGAGGTTGTCAGCAGGGCTCCAAATAGCCATGATATTGACAACGAGGCACCAGGAAGCAGATGTGGTTCCAGGTGGTTCTATTTCATGATTCCCCATTCTTCCATTTAAAAACATTCCCTGTCTGCTTTCACATAGAATCCTGTGTAGCTGACAAATATTTTTTTCATGTTCAGGGACAGGTTTGGAATGAGTTGATATTTCATCTCCTACTGGCCTGATTGCCCCGAATGAACTACACATTGAATGGCATCCCACAGGTTATTCAGAAAGGAATTGCTTTTCTTTAGCCCTATATCTTGGGAGGTGTGGGGAAAAGGAGATGACTAGTTAGATTCAGGGAAAGAGAAGCAGTGAGTGTTGACCTCTCCTGGAGGCGGCTTTCCTAGCTACTGTGTCAAGGTTGTTGTGTGTCACATGTGAGTGCTTTCCCTACTCTTTCTAAAATAACACTCCCCCTAACTCATTTAAGTCATGCTTAGTATTGTAAACAGTTGTGAAGAACATCCATTTCCTTGTTACACCTCAGCACCTTTCCCATAACATTACACCCTTCTTCGCACATTTTACCTCATTAGCTGTTTCACACAGTGTAAATCGCCACCACTAATCATCTCTCAATTTGTATCGCTCATCTCCATGTCAACAAGCAGATTCCCGGTCCAGCTCCCATCATCTCACACTCAGATGATGGTGGTTGACCTGGACATTCTGCCTCTCTGCTCCTTGCACACCAGTTTATCATGTCCTCTCTGGCAGATTAATCCTGTCACTGCTTTGCCCAAGAAAATCTGATGGCTCCCGTTATCTACTAAAAGTTAAGCTTAGCCTGGTTTTTAAGGCCTTCTGGAATCTAGCTCCAATGTCTCTTTTCTGCCAGTCCCTCATCTATACTTTGTAATTCTCATCATTCCCAAATTTACACCACACTGGTGGCTCCTTGCATTGCCGCATAACATATTCTCGTCTTGGAATGTGCAACACCCTCTTCCTTGCTTCATCTGTCAAGTCATTTGGCAAAGAAAGGGTGCCCCCACCCCCCTAACTTCTGCTATCTTACAGAATTTGGTTTGTTTCAATCACTTCACATTATTACCCACTGCCTTGTTTGCAGAGATGTGAGTGCCTTCTGCCTACATGACTGGACCCTTAGCTTGATGCCCCATGATGAAGAACATCAGGTCTGTCACCCACACACCAGGTTCTCACCTTTCCACAGTGGTACTTACATGCATAGGACCGGGAATATAACAGGTGCTTCAAAAGCATTTAAAAAAATAAATGATATACATTCCAGCTTTGGAAACTAGGTGGTTGAGATATAATCCTATGCAAAAGAAAAATAATCACATCTATTTTATTGTCAGTATTATTGTTGGGGACACATCTAGAGGTACCAACCGCTAGTGGAATCTTCCTTCATCTGTGGTGGCCCTGAGTGAAGGATCTCCCTCTCCTCAGTGTCAGGAAGGGGAACAGCCTTGACCTTTGCAAACACAATTTTCTCCACTTGGAATACCTTCTTTTCCTTTCTCCACACAATCTTTTTCAGTTTTCAATACCTGCACTAAATATTATTCCTGATGAATCCTTTGCCAGATGTCATCTCTCCATTGTCACTCTATGTGACTAAAAAATACATAAAAGGAATGGTCACCACAATCTCCCGAGACATACATGACCAGATTATTTTGAGAGTATAAACCTTATCCCATCTGTGGACCTGTGGCCTTTTGGAAATGGCCCTGCGTGCTGTTTTCTAATAGTTTATTTTACTTTGTAAACTTTTTTGTTAAAAACTAAGATACAAACACACATTATTTACATACTAGGGTAAATAATGTGTGTTTGTATCTTAGTTTTGAGCCTCTCTTTGAGCCTCTCTTCCTAGCTCTTGCTTCATGCAGAGCACTGGCATTCTGGTTTTCTCCACTCCTACCTGCAAGATCTGCATAGCTGAGTTGAAAATGTGAGCCTCTTCTTCAGTTATCAAGGATCAAAGATGGTGGGCATTGAAGCCGGTGCCTTCTGTCCCATGTGTGATAGCCTTTCGCCCTCTGCAAGGCTCTGCTTTGCAGTTTTGTCTTCTCAGGTACCAGATTCTCTGTAGTTCCTCGAGGGTGCTGAGCCTGCACCTAGCATGGAAGTGAGACTCACGATCTGTTTGTTCGCTGAATGAATGAACTGAATGAGCAATGGCCAGGGGCTTTCCTCCCCATTCCAATGTATATGTCCATTCTTGGGTGCGTGGCTGTGTATACATTCATGGTTAAGGGGAACTGAAGTAGGTCAAATGAGGGAAAACAACAAACAAATCCATAAATTATATTTGGGTTTAAGCACTCACTCTTTTCATGTGAAATCCTGTGTGCTGGAGGACCTCACATGAAAAGAGTGAGAAACTTAAATCAAACTTTCAGGCATTTGTGACCAAACATAGAGCCCTTGTGATAGCCGCATCCTGGAAGTTTTCCTAAATCCAGGTCCAACACTGCTTTTTTTTTTCTTCAAATGTAATCCACTAACTCGGTCTTTGTCTTTATTTTTCTTTTTACTTCCTCCAGCTCCATATATCCCTTGAGATTATTCAGTGTAGGAGGCACCGTATCCCCCAGACCCAATGGCTTTTACTGATGATCACCATGTGGAAGCAAAATGGGGAAACAAGTAATACATACTCCAACCCCATTGAAATTACAAAGGCGTAACAATTTCAGGCATGCCCTGGATCCCATTCCTGGCTTCTTTCTAATGTGGAAGCTGGTTGAAGGAGGCAATGTGGTCCAGCAATTGCTTTGTATCCCATCCCAGACACCTGCTAATCGAGAGGGACTTGGGTGACTTATGTGACCCTTGTGTCCTCAGTTTTATCATCCGCTATCTGCCTCTCAGGGTGGGTGTGAGTGTCCCATAAGATAACACCTGTATGCTCTCAGCCCAGGGTCTGTGATGTCCTTGCAGCTCAGACCATAGTAGTTAAAGTCGCTGCAGCAGCTCTGGATTGGCAGCCATGGGAGGTACTGGATGCAGGGGTAGATTTTTCTCTTTAGAAGTGGTGCTCATGGAAACCCTGTTCCCCCCTCTCCCAGTCTCTTCCCATCATTAGCCCTATTTCTTAGCCAAGAACAAGAACAAACTGCCTAGAGCTTTGGTAGCCTTAGCAACTCAAGCCAAGGAGCCAAGAAGCAGAGGTCAAAGCTGAAGTCTTACAAGGGGGAGAAATGCAAGTCGGTTTTCTTGAGGCAGCCTCTGGAAGGAGCCCAGACATTCACAATTGCTAAGAATACATGTTGCTTATTTACTTGGGTACCTGGACTCTACTTGAGGCAGCCGTGACTCCTGACTCCTGACTCCTGTTTCCCTCCTCCATGACAGGACTGGAGCCTGACCTCCCCACATATCAAAGACAAACGATAAACTCTTTTGAATGAAAAAAATGAATGAGTGAGTGAGTGAATGAATGAATGCATACATGCACATAAGAAAGATAAGGCCTCATACAATAATCCCAAATCCAAACCTACAGCATTTCCTTGGAAGGACAATACATATGTAAATAGAGCCATCACCTTCAAAATGTCAGGCCTCAGAAGGTTCCTCTGGAGTTTACAAAGGCCACTTCACATTTCTCCATGAAATTCCAAAACTTGACAGCTTTCTTAAACACAGTCATGGTGTGGAATAAGAGCTTAAAAAATTATGCTGTTTAAAAAGTAAACTATTTACTGTTCAGAGGAAGAATTTTCAATGTACTGAGAAGCTATTGAAATGGAAGCAATGACTCAACAGTGATTTAAAATGTAAATGAGACCTTTAGGCATACAGATGAGGGACCAGCCATGGCCCGAGCCCAGTTCTTCTGAGGAGGAAGCTACATCTTAGCCATTCAAGGGACAGGCTCATGTACTCACCGGGTCCCTGGCTGGACTAGGCCTTCAGCTACCAACATTTACAGAATTTAACACCACCTCCACCCACTGGCTCCCAAAGATCTAAAGCCGGTGCTACAAATGCCTGCCTTAAGACATGTTTTCACAAAGGAAGTATGCAGTACATGAAGTCTAGGTTAATAATCAAAGCAGATGTTCTTAAAAAAGTAACGAAGTCATGCACTGTATGACAACGTTTTGGTCAATGGCAGACCGCATATTCTACAGTGGTCCCATAGGCTGATAAATGGAGCTGAAAAATTCCTATCGCCCAGTGATATCTTAGCTGTGGGAACACTGTAGAGCAATGCATTGCTTGTGTGTTTGTGGTGATGCTGGTGTAAATGAACCTATTCTGCTTCCAGTCTTACAAAAGTATAGCACATGCAATTACATATAATACATAATACTTGATAATGATGATAAATGACTCTATTATCAGCTTATGTATTTGCTACATTATGCATTTTATCATTATTGTAGACTGTGCTCATACTTCTATATATAAAAAATTAACTGTAAAACAGCCGGAGGCAGGTCCTTCAGGAAATATTCCAGAAGAAGGCATTGTTATCATTGGAGATGACAGCGTGATTGAGTTGTTACTCCCGAAGTCCTTCCAATGGGATAAGATGTAGAGGAGGAAGACAGTGATATTGGTGATCCTGATCCCATGTAGGCCTGGGATAATGTGTTTGTGTCTTAGTTTTCAACAAAAAAGTTTACAAAGTAAAACAAATAAATGAATTTAAAAATAGAAAAAAACCTTATAGAATAAGTATATAGCGAAAAAAATTGTTTTTGAGATGGAGTCTTGCTCTGTTGCCCAGGCTGGAATGCAGTGGCATGATCTCAGCTTACTGCAACCTCCACCTCTAGTCTTTCTTCTGCCTCAGTCTCCCAAGTAGCTGGAACTACAGGTGTGCACCACCATGCCTGGCTAATTTTTGTGGTTTTGGTAGAGACGGGGTTTCACCATATTGGCCAGGCTGGTCTCAAACTCCTGGCCTCAGTGATCCCCCCATTTCAGCCTCCCAAAGTGCTGGAAATACAGGCATAAGTCAACGTGCCCAGCCCAAAAAATATTTTTGTACAGCTCTACAACGTGTTCATGTTTTAAGCAAATGTTATTACAGGAGTCCAAAAGTTTTAAAAAAGTAAAAAGTCTCTAAAGTAAAAAATTTACATATGTACAAAAGCTAAGGTTAATTTAGTATTAAAGAAAGAAAATAATTTTTATAACTTTAGTCTGATCTATATAGTGTTTAGAAAGTCTAAAGTGGTGTACAGTCGTGTCCTAGGCCTTCACACCCATCCCTCACTCACTGATTTACCCAGAGGAACTTTGAGTGCTGCAAACTTCATTTATACCTAAGTCCCCTAGACAGATGTGCTATTTTTTATTATTACCGTATCTTTAGTGTACATTTTCTATGTTTAGATACACAAATACTTGTCACTGTATTATATTTGCTCACTGTATTTAACATAGTGACATGCGGTCCAGGTTTGTAGCCTAGGAGTGATAGGCTACACCATATAGCCTAGGCATATAGTAGGCTATACCATTTAGGTGTGTGTGAGTACACTCTATGACATTCACGCAATGATGAAATTTCCTAAGGATGCATTTCTCAAAACAGATCCCTGTCGTTAAGTGATGCATGACTATATGTGACCTCCAGGAATAGAAGGTTATCTGTGAACTTCACTGTGCTTTGTGCCCATTGAGTCCCCTCCCTGTGGGTATAACTGCATCTCTATCTTTGGAGGCATGTATGTGCATATGTAACACTCTAGGGCTCTCTGCCTTCCAAGTACATCTGATTCAATAAACCTCAGACAGTCCTGTTTAATTTTGTAGGATGAAAAGGACCCCGCAGGACTCCTTCATGAGCAGTGGTCAACACCGTCTGCACAGACCCATTAGCTCCCCCTTAGCTGTGGGCACCTGCTGCCCCGGGGCCTGGCGGTATGACTTGGTGTTGGTGCCAGAGCCTGTGGAGCCAGAGCTGTTCACAGGTTTCCTGATAGGAGCTGGCAGACGTTGCCTGGGTAGGGGTAGGACTAGATGACCTCCAAGTTCCCTTCCAATCTTAAGATCCCATGACAGGATAGATGACATGACACTAACATTCTGCCACATTAAACCATCAACCCTCCTCCACATAGAACTATAAAGACTGTTTGGGAATCTGTCCCACCTTTTTTTTTTTTTTTCAGAATACCAGTCCAAAATGCATGGTTGTAGATAGAAATGTGATCCATTTTTTCTCATATTTAAAATTGTACCATGGTATTAATATATTTATATGAAAACACAGGATCAAATATAAAATTCCTCATACACAAAAAATTGTGAACACTTCATAACTGCAGTGAAGACACTCACGAGCTCCAGGCAGGGGTAAGTCAAACTTATTTTTTAGAGGAATATAGAAACCAGTAAACTAAACCAAGGAAATTGCCTACGTATATAAAATTCTGGGTACGATTTAGTTCAATTTAATTCAACAAATATATGTTGAGTGCTTACTAAATGCTGGGCGCTGTGCTAGGCTTCAGATCCATGCAAAGAAGGCCTCTTCATTTCAGGGATTGGGAGTTTTCATAGGGATGAGGAGAGGGAAATCAGAGCAAGAGCACAGAATCATTTTATTACTGAGGACCAATCGTAGGGTAGGCCTTCTGCTGCACTAAGCATTCTATATGTATGTGTATGTGTGTGTATATATTTATATATGTGTGTATGTGTGTTAGTGTATGTATATATATGCATTTGTATATATATAATAGCTAATCCTCAACTCAGCAAAGGTAGTTATTCTTATTTCCTATTTTACATTTGAGAAAACCAAGTCATAGAGAGACTAAGTAACTTAACCCAGCTCACCCAGCTTTGAAGTACTGAGCCAGATTTTGAAAAGGTGACTGTCTGTCTTCAAAGTCAACAGGATATACATTATCCCTACATTTCAGCCCATGTTTCACCATCTTCTGTAATGGCCAGAAATACCTGGCAGAAAGGATGAAGGAAGGTTTCAACCTTTCCTGTGACTCTTGGTGACAGCTGATCCCCTGGTGTGCAACTCCTCCACCAGGCCCTCCTGCACTGCCTAAGCAAGGCCCTTCCCCTGTTATTTTATTTTAAATGGGCCAGATCATGATCCAGGTAGGAGGTGGTGGACAGCTTTTGAAACTGGCTTTGAGCTGTGTTAAAGATTCCAAGTAGTCGACAGGGGACCAGTGGCTCATGCCTGTAATCCCAGCACTTTGGGAGGCTGAGGTGGGCAAATCACAAGGTCAAGAGATCGAGACCATCCTGGCCAACATGGTGAAACCCCATCTCTACTAAAAAATACAAAAATTAGCTAGACGTGGTGGCGCATGCCTGTAGTCCCAGCTACTTGGGAGGCTGAGGCAGGATAATCTCTTGAACTCGGGAGCGGGTAGTTGCAGTGAGCCAAGATCACACCACCGCACTCCAGCCTGGTGACAGAGCAAGATCTGTCTCAAAAAAAAAAAAAAAAAGAAGATTCTAAGTAGTCAATTTAGGTCAAGTGTTTTCCGGCCACCTTAATAAAGTCTTTCTTCTGTTTAAGCCAAGACTGCACATGCAACCTCCCTGATGTAGGGTCTACTCAGCAGTGGTGAATGGGGTTATCTACCCTGAGGCCTGGTTCCTGGCCAAAGGGCAAAGCTTGCCTGGAGGTGAGGCTTTGAAAAGGTGCTTGGCATGCTTCCCTGGAGTAAGCCTTCTAGTTCCTTTCCAACTGTTGGAACCAGTTCTTCACCAAAGGGGATGCTCATATGAAAACAGCAGGTTACTCCTGGCAGCAGAGATATATCTTTGCCCCCTGCAATGGGCTCCACTAGTCTGGCAGCCACAGGCAAGATGTGTTTTATTCGTGAACGTCCTTCTTGTTTCAGCAGATAATGGACTCTAGTTAGGAGACAACACAGTAAACACAGCATAAACATCCGGATGTGCAGTTGGAATGAGTCTGAATATAAATAAGAGCGCTGGGAGCCAGGGAGGTAATAAGTCAGGAATGCAATGAGGAAAGGTTATTAAAAGTGAAGCTTGTAAAAATCTGCAACAGGCCTGCAAGCTTGGAGCATTTCTTGATTACAAAAGGACTAAAGGCAGCAGCCTGTCTCATCTCTGCTGCTGACTAGCTGGGTTACTGGACACCTCACTTAAAATCCTGCTGTTACACACTTTGTTCAATCATAAAATTGGAATTTTACATACTTTAAAAACCCACAAAAACGTTCTAGGACTGTTGTAAAGATTTGTACTGAAAGAATTATGAAAAAGGCTGAAAATGCTGCACAAAGGCAAGGTTACGTTATTCTTAATTTTCAAAAGTGGCTAAAATTACTCTTACACATCCGAATCCTCTTGTTGGTTGAATATTAAGCAAGGTTCTCTTTTATAACAGAAGTCTCTCAGGAATGCATCAGGCATAAAAAGGGACCAAAAGTATTGTCTGCTGTGTTATTGTTGAAACAGAAAGACGCTTTTGTTAGCTCTGTATTAGTCAGGATACGGCGGGCTATGCTGCAATAACAAATACATCCTGAAATCCCAGTGGCTTAACAATAACAAGAAAAAGGAGGATGCTCCTATCTTTCTGAGGCAACGCTACTCAGAGGGTCTGGGGTATTTCTCCCGTGTCTTTCCTCCAAGAAGTGAGTTCTGAGTCCCAGGCTGCTTCTGTCTAGTAGCCTGGGATTATCACAGAAGGGAAAGGGCTGGAAGAGCCCATCAGGATGAGTTGTTCACAGTCAGCCCATATGGTTTGTTACTTCCACTCCTATTCCATTGTCCAGAACTCGGTTTTATGGCTGCAACATGAAGCAAGGGAAGCTATGAAAATTAGAGGAGCCTATGGATGCTTTGGTGAGCATGTGTGTGCCTTATCTTTCCTAAAGTGAGTGCCTGGCTAATGAATGTACAAGGAAATCTAGTAACTAGAGAAGAGACTGTACTGCTTTGATATAACCCTTCTGGCCAGTAAGTCTATGCAAAGGATTATGAACTTTCATATTTTGGGGGCTAAACAAGATATCCAAAAGGACTTACTAGCAGCTAAAGACCTGGTATGTGGGTTCATTGTGATTTTAATTCTGGAAATTGGTGTGTCTACTTCCTGGTTTATTCAAGGTAACACTTAAGTAATTTAACCATATTTCCAGGCTAATTGCTTCCATGCCATCTTAGCAGCTATGATATAATTGGGATAGGATTACCTCTTAGCCTTCTAATGCTAAGGCTAATAGCTTTGGTCAGGCATTTTACTATTGATTAGAAGACTTTATTAAAAGCCTAGAATTATTATGTGAAAAGAAAAACTTGTTAAATGTAGTCGTATATATCTTATAGGCTAACATCTGGCATTTTCATAGTCTGAATTCATCATAAATTGCGGACATTAGTTACCACCTGCAAACAGTTTCAATTTTAAAGTCGTTCACTGGTAGCTTTTAGAATTACATAAGATATCTCAGCATCAAGATGACTGGAGAGTCCAGTGTTACATTTTATGACTTTGAACACTACATGTGAACAGAATGGATGGACATCTATACAAAACAATTGTTACCTTAAAATAGCAGTCTGCATTTAAGCTAATTTTAAGCACTTTTTCCAGATGGACAACCAACTGTTTTCATCAGTGTTTGGAATTTTCCAGCAGTAAAATGCTGGTGTATAAAGGTTACCCTTTCATTTTATCTTCAACAATGCAGTCTGTTCTTAGACTGAGTCCATTCTTTGAATTTGTGAGCTTGATGATTTGAATTCACTAATCCTAAACTCCATCTGCTTGTTGCCTGTCAACAGTTGAACAGATTTCAATAAATTTAGAAACTGTAAATACATCTTTGAACAAACCTGGATGATTTGTAGGATTTAAACATTGAGGATGGTCAGCCATTATATTTATTTAAGACTTATAGATAGGGATCTGTTCATGTCTCATCATCCACAAGGGCAGATAAGAATTTCCTACTTTCTCATATTTCAAGTGGTGACATCTTTTCCTTCCAAACTTTGCTGAAGAAAAAAATCCAGACTAAATTGAAACGGCTTGACCTGTTCCCTCTGGTTTCCCTAGGCACTTGAAATTCATCATCCTCGAATCTTTCTGCATTTCTAAAGATTAAAAAAGACAATATGATATATAAAACTTCTGTGTATTATTTTATTTTGTAAGAATTTTGAGTATCTTCTGATAGCAAAAGTTATAGTACTTTAAAGGCATTGTTGAAATGTTTGAAAAAGACAGCAAACTTTAGAAAGACCAGGAATTCTCAGTAACACATATTGATATAAGAAAAAATGAATTATGTGGCTATCTCTTTTTGCCATAACTACCGTTTACTGTAAGCATATATTTCAAATGTTGCTAAGTATTTTTCCATGTAGCATTTCATTAATATTTCCAAAGAATTTGAGTTACACACTGTCTTTATTTGACAAATGAGAAGAGCAAGTCTGAAAAAGGTTAAGAACCTTACCAAAGTCACATGGCTGGTAAGTGGAGGAGCTGGGATTCAAACTTAGGTTTTCCCTCTGTCTTCTCCTTTGATGATTTCTTTTGTCTTTTACTGAAGGAGTTGAGTGGTACCAGTGGAAGAAGATAAACCTTTCTTCATGTTCTTTGTTGCTTCCACAAACGCTGGCTTAATTAGGTAAAATAAGATGTTCAAATTTTGTTTCATAGATGTCCTTTGATATTTCTATTTCAGATGATCTTTGAAGGGACAGCTGGGCAGACATGCTAACTTCTTTCTATTGTCAGATTAACCAGAGATGGAAGTAGGCATCTGAACTTGGGTTAGAGTCCTTTTGTCCATATTTCTACCATAAAATAGAGATTCAAATATAGTTCATATTTTCACATTGACAAACAACCTATACATTTAATTGATTACCTTTTATAAAGTTAAAGTATACCAGGGTATTTACATACACTTTAATGAACTCATTTTAAGTATACAATTCAATGAATTTGGATAAATATATACAGTCATTAACCACAAGCACAACAAAGACAGAGATTTCTGTCATGTCAGAACGTTCCTTCCTGTTAGCAGCAGCTCCTTCCTGTTTGTTTGTAGTCAATCTCTACTACCGCATATTTGGCCCAGACAATCATTGATCTGCTTTACGTGATTTTAGATTTGATTTGCATTACGATAGGAATTCAAATATATGGAATCATACAATACCTGTTCTTTGTGACATTTTTTTCCTTTTACGAATATGTTTTTGAGACAAATCTGTTTTGTTGTATATATCAGTAATTTGTTCTTTTTATGGGGTGGCGCAAAATAGTATCTATTATATAAATATAACACAATATACATTTGTTTATCCATTCACCTGTTGATATATATTGGGGTGTTTTTCAGTGTATTTCCAGTCACATGTTTCCGTATGGGAACATATGTTTTCATTTCCCTTGGGTAAATATCTAAGAGTAATATTACTTGTTAATATGGTAAAAGTACGCATAAGTTTATAGAAAACCAACATATTGTTTGCCAAAGTGGTATATTTCTACCAGCAATGTGTGAGAATGACAGTTGCTCCATATCTTGACAAACACTTGGTATTACCAGTCTTTTAAAGTGTTGGCCATTCTAATATATGCATTAGTTTTAATTTACATTTCCTTATGACTGAGAGTCTTAAGCATCTTTTCAGGTTTACTTCTCTTTTTTTCTCTCTTATGTTTCTGTTTAAATGTGTTGCCCTTTTAAAAAACTGCATTGTCTGTCTTCATATTGTTGAGTTGTTCAGAGTATGGTATATATTCTGGATATAAATCATTTGTCAGATATATGTATTGCAAATATATAAACCTAGCCTATTATTATTTGATTACTGCATTTTGAAGAACAAATGTTTTAAATTTAGATGAAGTACAAATTATCAATGTTTCCTTTTTATTAATCCTATATAAGAAATCTTTGGTCCTATCAAAACAATCATTTTTTTTTTATTCTATCTAAACAATCTAAGGACACAAAGATTTTTTTTCCTATGCTTTCTTCCAAAGTTTTAGAGTTTTAAACTTTCATACTTAAGCCTATGATCATGTCACATTAACTTTTATGTATGGTGTGAGGTGATTGGTTGGGCATTATATTTTTCCATATGGATATCCAGTTGTTCCAGCATCATTTGCTGAGAAAATAATTATTAATAATAATTATTATTTGCTGAGAAAATAATTATTTCCCAATTGAATTACCTTGGCTTCTAAAAGTTAATTGAAAAAAATATATATATCCATTTATATATATGTATGTATATTTTAGACTTGAAATTCTTTCTTATTGATCTATGTGTTTATTTCTATGTCTTACTCTGTAGTAAATCTTGAAATTAGGTTGCATAATTGTTCTGTTTTTATTTTTTCTAAAATTGTTTTAAGTATTCTGTGTTTCTTAAATTTTCATATACACTTGGGAATCAAGTCATTTTTTAAAAGTATTCTGCTGACCGGGCGCGGTGGCTCAAGCCTGTAATCCCAGCACTTTGGGAGGCCAAGGTGGGTGGATCACGAGGTCAAGAGATCGAGACCATCCTGGTCAACATGGTGAAACCCTGTCTCTACTAATACAAAAAAAAATTAGCTGGGCATGGTGGCGCGTGCCTGTAATCCCAGCTACTCAGGAGGCTGAGGCAGGAGAATTGCCTGAACCCAGGAGGCGGAGGTTGCAGTGAGCCGAGATCACGCCATTGCACTCCAGCCTGGGTAACGAGCAAAACTCCGTCTCAAAAAAAAAAAAAAGTATTCTGCTGAGAATTTAATTGGGTTCAGTTGAAACTGATAGATAAATTTGGAGAGAATAACGTAATGAGTCTTTCAGTTCATAAACATGTAATGTGTACTCATTATTTTAATCTTTCTTAATTTTTCAAAGCCAAATTTTACAGTTTCAAGTAAACAAAACTTGCTCATATTTTGTTAATTTTATCTGAGCATTTCGTTTTTTATGTATTCTAAATAATACTTTTAAAAATTCGATTTCCAATTGTTTTAACACATTATTGATTTTTCTATATTGATCTTGTTTCCTATAACTCTATTAAACTAATTATTAGTTCTAAAAGTTTTTATGTAGATTTATTATGACTTTCTATGTATATGAAAGTAATTAATTAATTATTTTAGAGACAGGGTAGCCCAGGCTCTAGTGCAGTGGCATGATCTTAACTCACTGCAGCCTCAAATTCCTGGGCTCAAGCAGTGCTCCCACCTCAGCCTCCTGAGTAGCCAGGACTACAGGTATGCACCACCATGCCCAGCTAATTTTGTTTATTTTTGTGTAGAGATGGGGCTTCACTATATTGTCCAGCCTAGATTGCAACTCCAGGCCTCAAGTAAAATCCTCCCATTTCAGCCTCCCAAAACACTGGGATTACAGGCATGAGCCACTGCGCCTGGCCTACTCTTTTATGGATTGCATTATCTTATGTGCTAACATTTTCTTATGAAACTTTATTTTTGTATTATAAAACATATTGGTCTTCAGTTTGCTTTACTTATATATCTTTGTCCAGTTTTGGTATGATGTTAATGACAACCTTATAAGATGAACTACAAAATATCCTCACGTCTTCTAATTTGGAAGAGTCTTGGTGTAGAAATTATTATTTTTGGCCAGACGTGGTGGCTCACACCTGTAATCCCAGCATTTTGGGAGGCCGAGGTGAGTAGATAATAAGGTCAGGAGATCAAGATCATTCTGGCCAACATGGTGAAACCCCATCTCTACTAAAAATACAAAAATTAGCTGGTGAGGGTGGCAGGGGTGGTGCATGCCTGTAGTCCCAGCTACTCAGAAGGCTGAGGCAAAAGAATCGCTTGAACCAAGGAATCGGAGGTTGCAATGAGCCGAGATTGTGCCACTGCACTCTAGCTGGTGACAGAGTGAGACTCTATCTCAAAAAAATAAAAAAGAAGAAATTATTACTTTCTTAAATGTTTAATAGACTTCACTAGTGAATACATATGTATCGGCAGTCTTCTTTATTAGAAGGCTTTAAATTACAAATTCATTTATTTTAATGGATTATTGCTATTAGATTTTCCGTTTCTTCTTGCGCTGTTTTGCTACTTTGTATTTTTCAAAAAAATTTGCCCATTTAATCTAAGTTGTCAAATTTATAGCCATGTAATTGTTCATAGTATTCCCTTCGTCTTTAATGACTATTATAATAATAGTAATATCCCATTATTCATTTCTAATACTGGTAATTTTTATCTTCTATTTTTAACCAATTCTGTTGAGCTTTTTAAATGTTCAGTTTTTAATTTCACTAATATTTCTCCATTCTTTGTACTGTTTTCTAATTCATTGATTTCTATTCCTATATATAATTCTTCCTTTCTTTTTCTAACTTTGGGTTTAATTTGCTCATATATTTATACTCAAAGGGGAAATTTGGATTCTTCATTTCAGGTATTTTTGCTTTTCTAAGGTAGCATTTAAACTACAAATTTTACTCTACTACTTTAATTGTATCTCACAAATTTTGAAAAATTGTTTTTCTATTACTATTTAGTTCAAAATATTTTCTAAATTTCCTTTTATCATTTGATTTAGAAAGGCATTAAATTCCAAATATTTATATATTTTTTGTTGTTATTTATTTATAGTTTAATTCTATTTTGGTCACAGAATATACTATATGTGATTTCAGTTATCTTATATTTATTGAGACTTGTTGTATAACCCAGAATATAGTCTATTTTGGTGGCTGTTCCATGTGTACTTAAAAATAATGTGTACTTTGTCATTATTGAATATGGTATGCTATGAATGTCATTTTGGTCATGTAGTTTGAGAGTGTTATTCAAGTCTTCTATATCCTTATGATATAGTGTAAACAAGATATAGTAATAGAGTTTTCTATTTTTACTTTTGTTCTGTCAGATTTTGTATTTGGAAGCTGTTATTAGATGCTTACACATTTATGATAATGAATGATCAAGAATGGTCAATTTTCTTAAGATAATATTAGCACAGTAATATGAAAGTTTTCATATTACTGTGATTTGTCCACCTTTTTCCTTTTGTCCACCTTTTTCTTTTACTCCACCTTTTTTTAAAATCTATTTTATTATTTGTCTATTTTTTCATTTAATCTATCTGAATCTTCATATTTAAAATGAGTTTTTGTGGAGCACATAATTGGGCTTAGCTTTGTTATCTGTTCTGGAAATCTCTGTCTTTTAATCTGAGTATGTTTAATGTAGTTATCACTTAACACCTTGTTAAGTCTACTATTCTTCCTTTTGTTTTCTATTTGTTCATGTTTTCTTTGTTTTGTTTTTTTTTCTTCCTCTTCTTCCTTCATTTGCATTTAGTATTTTGAAATACTCCATTTTATCTCTGCTACCAGAAGTTGCTCTAGGTTGGTGATTCTCAAAGTGTGGTTCACAGTCCATCAATATTAGCTGATATATTCTCCTCTCAGGCTTGTTTATCTAGCCTTGGCACAGGCCCATTCCCAGTCTTACTGGATCAAAAGCTGTTGATGTGACCCAGCCATCTGTCTCATTAAGCCCTCTCAGTGAATCTGATGTATCCCAAAGTTTGAAAACCATTCCTTTAGCATTTAAAGTGTGCATATTTAACACTTCACAGTCTACTTTTAAATTATGCCACTGTGCCTGGATGAGTTTAAAACAGTTTGCTCTCATTTGCTCCCTCTTGTTATTGGTGCAGTCATTGTCATAATTTCTTGTTCTACCTTTATTAGAAATCCTATAATGCATTTTACTTTTGGCCTTAAACAGTTCATTGGAAACATGAGCTAAAATCTTTTACATTTATTTATATATTTACCATTTCTGTTGGTCTTCTTTCCTTTATGTCAAGGTTAGCTTATAGAGGAAGTTCCTTTACTGCTTTTTGCAGTAAACTTTTCTATTAGCAATAGATTCCCTCAGCTCTTGTTAGTCTGAATATATCTTTATTTTACTTTTATTTTTATTGATATTTTTACTGAATGCATCATTCTAGGTGGATTTTTTTTAGTACTTTAAAGGTGTTATTCCATTTTCTTCCTATTTGTGTTGTTTTTGACATAAAATCTGTGATTATTTATATATATAGAGAGAGAGAGAGACGGAGTCTTGCTCTGTCACCCAGGCTGGAGTGCAGTGGCGTGATCTTGACTCACTGTAACCTCTGCCTCACAGGTTCAAGCAATTCTCCTGTCTCAGCCTCTTAAGTACTTGTGACTACAAGCATGTGCCACCACAACTGGCTAATTTTTTTTTATTTTTTATTTTTTTATTTTGAGTGGAGACAGGGTTTCATCATTTTGGCCAGGCTGGTCTCGAACTCCTGACCTCATATCCACCCGCCCCGGCCTCCCAAAGTGCTGGGATTACAGGCATGAGGCACTGCATCTGGCCAATCTGTGTTTATTTTCACATTTGCTCTTTTATGTGTAGTGTATCTCTTTAATGTTTTTTGAGTATTTTCTCTGTATCACTGCTTTACAGCTAGTGCATCATGATGTGTTTTAGTATTATTTACTTTGTGTTTATATTGGTTGGTTTCATTGAGTTTCTTAGTCTTGTGTGTTGGTAGTTTTCATCAAATTTGGATAATTTGGGGCATTAGGTCCTCAAATATTTTTCCATTCCCATGGTTGGTTTGTGACAACCATTGTTCACAGGTCATTGAGGTTCTGCTTATTTATTTATTTATTTATTTTGAGGGAGTTTTTCTCTTTATGGTTATGTTGGTAGACTTAAAATTTCAATGTCTTCATGTTCACAAAGCTTTCCTTATTCAGTGTCGAATCTGCTGTAAAGCCTATTTAGTGAGTTTTTCTTTTCAGGTATTGTATTTTTCAGCAGTAGAATTACTTTTGTTTCTTTTGATATTTTCTGTTTTTTTTTTTCCTCCTTGTATGTATATTTCCCCTTCTGCCAGTTCTATTTTCTCTGTGATTTCTGGGCATATTTTACTGATTAATTTTTCTTTTGATTTTAGGTCATACACATTTGCTTTCTCAGATTTTGTCCAGTGATATTTGTTTATTATGTTGTTGAATATATGGACCTTATTTCTTTCCTTAAAGAGTGTTAAGATATATATATATATATATATATATATATATATATATATATATATATGCAAGCAGTTGACCCATGTATGCCTAGTGTTCCATTACTGGAACACTAAGCTTATGGGAGTTATTTATATCCTACTGCTCAAGGTAATCACCAAGGTCAGATTTTTCACACAAAAAATTTACAACCTCTAGCATAAATGGGTTAAATTGCTTACAGAATGGCTTGATCCTTTCGACGTTTCCTTTGAAGTTTTTTTGTGGCTTTCTTTTCTTTTTTTCTTTTTTGAGCAGGCATAGAGTAACATTTACTCTAGGACTAGTTTAGCTTTATTTCTAAGTCGTGGTTTTTTTTCGGTCTCAGTGAGTTCCCTGAAGGTTCAGTGAAATCTTGCAACTCTGGCTTCTTGGGACTAAAATGCCTCTCAGTCTTGTATAAGCTTTAAGATTTATTCAGTTTACAGATGCCGAGTTGTTCCATGTCTCAGCATGGAACAGCTCACTTGTCTCCATGTGATATTACTCCACAAATGCACAGCTTAATATTCAGCAAAAGACTCAAAGAGGCCCTATGCTAATTTCTGGATCATTTTTTCTTGCACACTTCTCTCCTTCATGGCACTTTGACCAAATTTTGGCTGCCTTAGCCTCCCAAAATTCTGATCACTAACTCCTCAACTCAGGTAGAACCACATTTTGCTTGGGTTCTGCCTCCTTAAGCTGTAGTCCAAAAAGTGCCCCTAGAAAGGAAGTAGGGCAGTTCTAGAGATGACTTTGTTCTATTTCTGTTCTCTGCATGATCACAATTCTATGCTTCTTGTTGTTCAATTATATATGTTGTTTCATAGTTTTGTAGTTTTCTAATTGTTTGCAGAGGGAGGGCAAGTCTGGTCCCAGTTACTTCTTTATGGCCAGTGATAAAAATCATCCAGTGATGGGCCGGGCGAGGTGGCTCACACTCGTAATCCCAGCACTTTGGGAGGCCGAGGCAGACGGATCACAAGGTCAGGAGTTTGAGATCAGCCTGGCCAATATGGTGAAACCCCATCTCTACTAAAAATAGAGAAAAATTAGCCAGGAGTGGGGATGCGTGCCTATAATCCCAGCTACTCAGGAGGCTGAGGCAAGAGAATCACTTGAACCTGGGAGGCAGAGGTTACTGTGAGCTGAGATCGTGCCACTGCACTCCAGCCTGGATGACAGAGCAAGACTCCATCTCAAAAAATAAATAAATAAAAAATAAAATAAAATAAAAAATCCTCCAGTGATTTGCTTTGGATTTTTGTTTAGATTTGAACAATGAAACATTAACTTATTTAACATAGAAAAGTCTCTACTAGGATTCTCAGTATTCCTTCTTCTCCTTTCCATATGAAAACCATTACTTTGGAAAATTCTTCAACTTAACGCATGGCAATGTGGTTTTAGTAACTTCGACTATGTATGGAAAATTGTGTTCTCACTGTTCTATTTGTTTATATCTTTTAGTCAGAAACTTTGCAGGGCATTTTAATATTGCATGTGTTTGTGTATTGCGGAGGCTAGATGAGGCTTATGCTCTGAAAAAAGTACCCCCAAATTGCAGTGACTTATAGTCTATTTCTCACCCAAGCAAAATTTTCTTGAGGTCAGATTAACCCTCAGGGGGTCCTAAGTATGCACTGAATCAATTATCCAGGCTGTTATAACTTGTGGTTCTGCAATCTCCATGCTTGATTTCTGTGCCCACTGCTAAGTGAAGAAAGAGCTAGAGCGTCTTTCAGGGATTTTCTTGCCTCAACCTGGAAGTGGAACATTATCATTTCCTCTCACAGTCTTTGCTCAGAAATTATTACTTGGCTCTTCCCAGGAGAAAGGGATCTAGGAGATGTGGTCTCCAGTGTGCCCAGGAAGGAGAGAACTTGGTGTTGATGAGTGCTAGTGTACCACGGTGTGTGTCCCTCATCTGAGGCCATACTTCTCTCTGCTGCTGAAGAGGGCATCTCAAACTATATTGTATGTCTGTAATCCCTCTGACTATTCAAAGGACTTTTTTTTTTTGAGACGGAGTCTCGCTTTGATGCTCAAGCTGGAGTGCAGTGGCACTATCTTGGCTCACTGCAACCTCTACCTCCTAGGTTCAAGTGATTCTCCTGCCTCAGCATTCTGAGTAGCTGGGATTATAGGCACCCACCAACACACCCAGCTAATTTTTGTAGTTTTAGTAGAGACAGGGTTTCACCATGTTGCCCAGGCTGGTCTCGAACTTCTGACCTCATGTGATTCACCTGCCTCAGCCTCCCAAAGTGCTGGGATTACAGGAGTGAGTCACTGTGTCTGGCCTCAAAGGACTTTTGTATCCATTATCTTAATATGTCTCCAAATCAATCTATGAGTTATACAAGGCAGGTTGTTTTAGACATATTACCTTGGTTGAGGTATAGTGAAGCTAGACACAAATCAAGAAAGAGAAACAGGAAAGAGTCTTACAGTTTTATTATGTCACAGTTCTCGGGAAGAACAGAGCATGCCAGGTAGGGCCTCTCAGGAGGAGCACAAGGATCACAAGGCAGAGGGAGGGAGGGGAACTGTGAACAGGCAACTTGCTCGTGGCTTCTGCTGCAAGGAAGCGGAAGGTGGGGTAAGCAGGTGTAGCATTGGCTAGTGTGAATAACTTCATCAGGCCCTGAGGCATAAGGACTGCTCCTGGCTCTCTGGCACCTGGCACTGGTTTGCCTGTGTAGAGGCCTGGAGTGTGAGCATCCAACAGAGGATGATGGTTGTGGGTATGGACTTAATTGACTGCTCAAGAAGGGGAACTGACCAGCCTCTAGCCAGGGCCTAAAACTGGGTCAAAATAGCATTTAAAAAATACGATATTACACAAGTATTATTTATTATCCCAATTTTACATTTAGGAAATTGAGTCACATAGGGGCTAGATCAGTTTCTCTAGGTCATCTAATGATTCCCCTTGAGTTGGAACACAAAAATTTGATTCACTGATGGATATGTGTGAGAGGTTCAAAATATTCTTCCATGAATCAAACTACCCAGTCAGGTGCCTGGGTTCTCCTCTCTGTGGCCTCATTTGGCAGTGCTGCTCTTCTGCTTTTCATGTAAGACTGCCATGTGGTAGTGTCTTGGAGGAGCCACTAGACTCAGGAGAGGTGCCTTCTTTCTCCAGTTTTCAATGAAGTCAGTCTTCATCAAGAGGAAGCACAACAGAAGGCTATAGCTGATACCTTGGTCAGCTCAAGAAGATTAGCTCAGAAGATCTGGCAATTCCTCGATCTAATAGCTGTCTCTGGAGGGAGAAAGGTTACCAAGTCAAGAGCCAGGATTTTCTGGAAGTAGTTTGGTCAAGGAAGCAGGCCTCCAGGGCATGGCAATAATTAGAGCTGGTGGATGAAGGTTTTCTAAGACTGGATTCCCCTAGAATAGAGGTTAGCCTAAAACATCAATGCCATTCCTTCTAGGATGTGTGGCATAGAACCATCACACTCAATGGGGCTTTGGTTGTTTCTAGAAGCAAATGGTATTCCCAACCAGTCAAAAATCTCCCAAGCAATGCTGTTCAGGGCACCAGTGCTGACCGCACAATCCAGCTTTATGGGAAGAGCAAGTAGTCCAGAAGGCTGGCATGTTGTGGGGTTTAGGCCATATGAACATTAAGACCTATTTGCAAACACTACAGAAATGCTAAATTGAGTTAATTTCAGTTTCTTGCATTGAAACACTGAATTAAAAAACAATTTAAATGTCTTCTTTAGAAAAAAAAATCAATGGTTTAAAATTAATTTCATTTTTTAAACTCACTGTTAACTCAATAAAGCCTTTTGGGCTTTTTAAGCTAATTGTCTTTGAACTCCTTTTAAATTCAGAAGTCTTTATAATTTTGATAATATTTTAAACACTATCCTCAGTAAAGCAGTTCATATTAAACCCTAAGAAGGATATCAAAAAAAGAAACTAACGAAGCCCCAGTGCAAGAATGATATATACATTTTTGAACCATTTCTGCTATTCTTGTAGAATAGTAGGAGTTATATTATCCCATTTTTGCTTAAGAAAATAGAATGTGTATATGTATATATCTATGTGTGTGTGTATATATAGAGTGAAAATCTGTATATTTATGGAAAAATAAAATCATACAATAGAATGTTATCTCTAAGAAATAGGAAATATTTTGTTTCTATTTTGACTCAATTATTTCCAGCAAGTTTCAAAAAACTTTATTGTTCATAAAACAAGTAATTTATCCATATTTTAAGCCCGGAACTAGTTTAGTTTGAATGTGGTCAGGTCCATTTTGCCTATGTGTGAATGGAATTTAAAGCTCTTCTTATGAAGTGGGGTCACATGTTGTGAACATTTTCCATGCCATTAGTGTTCTACAGCACCATTCTTATAAATAGTTTTACAATATTCCACTTTAAAAATGTAAAATCTTTTTTTTTTTTCATTTTAAATTTAACAGGAACACATGAACACATGTTCATTGGGAACAATACATCTGTTAGGAAAGGCAACAAGTGAAAGTATTCTCTTCTCTGTCGCTTTCCATTCTTCCATCTCAAGTTGGATACATTTTAAAGAGTTTAATGCATATTTTTCTAGACCTTTCACTACTTATTTACAAATTTAAAAATGTGAGTATGCCTTGAAAAGAAAAAGGTTACATTGTTTCTTCTCTGTCCCATGCCCTCTTTTAACTATTTATATTTTCAATTCTTCTAGTAGTAACCTAGATAGGATTTACCAATTTAAAATATCATTTGTGATTTGCTTAGTATTTGAGAAATTTCCATCACATATACTACTTCTTTTTCCTTTCAACCTTCAATCATTATGTTTTAGTTTAAATCTATTGGTTTATTTTCTGATTTTAAAATAATACTAAAATATCCATTTTTTGACCCATCAACATGGAATTACACCTATTGTTTCTGTTATATCTCTTGCTCCTTTAGGGTCAGGGGTGATAATGGGTTAGAGTAATGGATTCCACATATTTTGCATGGTTTTGGCAGTACAGACCAGGTTTCAAGCTCGTTCAATGAACCAACTCTTTCTGCTGGAGCAGCAGACTCTGTGTTCCAGCTGATAGAAGACCCACACCGAAAGGAAAGACAGAGTTGGGAAAATGTGTAGCTTAGCATCCTGATTAGCCTTCCAGGGTTTTAAATTCATTTAGGACCCAGATCTGACTTCCAATACATGGGCACAAGGCCCATGAAGGCTTTGTAGTGATGACTACAGCAAGTATTTATCTTCTTCGGACACACTCATGAGCAAAAAGGACGATTAGCTCAGAAGATCTGGCACCAGATGCTCTTCAATATTCCTCAGATTAATAGCTGTCTCCAGAGGGAGAAAGGTTACCAAGTCAAGAGCCAGGATTTTCTGGAAGTAGTTTTTCAGGAAGCATTATCTCAATGGCCCTATCTGTCAACTTGGGATCATATAGGGTAACAGACTTCTCAGACAGAATGGAGATTCCCAGATTCCTGCTAGCTCTGGGCACACGGGCAGGGAGAATTTGAAGGAATGGCGAATGCCGTGACTGAGAAACAGCTGTCTTACTGACCTTTTGTCTTTTATGAATAATGCTCATTTCTGCACAGCACTTCCCAAACACCTCCAAATCCATCCTTGGGTAGATTACATATGATGTTTACATTGGTCATACCTAACCCACCCATTCTTCAGCCAGTAAAAGCCAGGTTAGGATACTTATGTTACTGGTAGAAATAATCAAGGCTTTCCCCAACCTGGTTTCCACTGTGCTCCAGTTCCTCCAGTTTCTTAACCATTGCCAGTCACCCCATTTGTTCCAATTCTGCTTTTTATAATTTTATTCTCTATCTTTTACTGTTGTTTTATCTTCCAATTTGCTTATCTCTTTTCTAAAAGTGACTCATCTTTATTAAGTCTTTTCTAGGTGTTCAGTTCGGTGTAAACAAAAATAACCCTCTTTTCATGTTTATCTTTTATTGGTTTACGTGGCATTGTATTAAATTACATAATTGCAAGAGTATATCCGACTGGCATGAATAGGTTTAGATACAATCACAGCTGACATGGCTGAGCATCCAATTCAGTTGGTGGAGGTGACAGTGTTCATATTTATCAGAGATTAGCCAGTTAGCAGAGAGCTTTGAGCGCGCCGTGCTATCAGTCAACATGATTTACCAGAGACATGGAGAATACTCATTAAGTAAGTAGTTGGAATGGGCAGAGCAGTTCAGAGAGCTTGCCTATCAATGAATTCCACCACGGTTTGTCTTGGAGTCCTCAGAGCTCTTTCCACATCACGGAGGGTGCTGCTCTAGCTTACATCTGTGGGACCTGAGTCTTGTACAGCCTTTGGGGCTAGAACCTCAGCAGACACATTATGGTTGTAGGAAGGTGTGAGGAATGGTCAGAAGACAATCCCTCTGAAAATATCTTCCCAATTTCAGAGTTCCATACCAGGATCATGAAGTTTGGAGGACATAGCTGCAATTGTATCTACTCTAAAAGGCAAAATAATGGTCCCTCTAAAGATGTCCGTGCCCTAACCCTAGTAACCTGTGAATATGTTCGATTTCATGGCAAAGGAAAATTGGGGTTGCAGAGAGAATTAATGTTGCTAATCAGCTGGTTTTAAAATAGGGAGATCAACCTGGATTGTCCTTGGGGGCCCAATGCAATCTGTTCTTAAACGTGGGAGAGGGAGACAGGGAAAGATGGGGCTCCAGGGAAGCTCCAAGACATTTGGTGTCAAAAGGACTTGGCCGTCTACTGCTGGTGGTGAACATTGAAGGAGACCACCATCTAAGAACAGTAGGCACCCTCTAGAAGATGACAAGCCTAGAAAGCATTCCCCTCTGAAGCCTCCTTAAAGGAAGGCAGCCGTACCCCGACCTTGATTGTAGCCCAGTGAGACATGGCCTCAGACTTCTTGCCTCCAGAACTGCAAGATAATGTGTGTTTTTAAATTCAGTGTTGGTGGTAATTTGTTATAGCAGCAAAAGGAAAGTAGCCTTCTTGCTTTCTCGACTCCTTCTCTCTTCCTAATAAAGGAAATTACATGTAGAAGATTGATTTAACCTAGTATCCGATTTTTTAATCCTTTCTTATATGCTGTTATATTTAAATGCAGTGTCAGTGCTGCTGCTTGTGACTTAGAGGAATGTAAAATAAAGGGCCAAACCTCTTTACAACCAAATGTTTACAATGCTTTAAATATCCAAGGAGAGTTTTTAAACAGCAGTTCTGTCATGGATGGAGAAAGAGCAAGAAGCATGAAGTGCTCCACAATGTACTTGGCTTAATAAGCCAAGGTGAAGAAGGAGCAAGGGAGAGAGCTCATCTTTGGAGAAGGGAGGGCCTCTCAGGGAAGCCGGCTTGCCCTGCCCTTGTTCTGCCTCGCCCCTAGAGTGACCTTGCAAGCAACAGGTGCTGCCAAGCTTATCTTAGTCACTGTGGTGTGTCAGCACAGAGCCTCTTCCATTTGGACAGCAAGACTGCAGGGTGTTGCAACGAAGAGAAACGTCAAAGAGAAAATCCACCTTTAACTCACAAACCATCTATAGAACCAGAGGAGAGAGCAAAACCTCCAGCAACAGGTACAAGGCTAGTGTTATAAGAAGGTAGAGGACTCTTAGGAACTTTTCCCAATGCAGAATCCAATAGAAATAAGATGCCTGCCCAGAAGAATGAGTAATGGAGCAGTGGTGATTAAGTCCTGAATGAATGCCAGCTGCTCAGTGTTTTGAAGTGCAAAAGAGGCTTCACCCTCTGCTCAGATGTCAGAGTGGCCCAGTGGAAAGAAATGAGATAGAGGTGGAGGATGGTGGGGATTGTGGGTAGGGGTAAGAGTGTGAACAAATACATCTGCTCAGGGACTCCAGGTTGATCAGGAGGAATAATGGGGAAGACTGTGTTAGGGGACATGCCCTGAGTAAGAAGCCTAGGCAAGAAGGCTCTCAGCGAACTGTGGCAGCTCTTTAATTCCAAATCAAGAAAATAGATGGTAGTCATTAACACCAGAGAGTCTCTGAGGTTTGTGAGTATAAGGGTGAAATACGTAAGCATTTCTGAGATATCAAGAATTTAGAGATGAGGCTGGGTGCGGTGGCTCACACCTGTAATCCCAGCACTTTGGGAGGCCAAGGTGGGTGGATCACCTGAGGTATGGAGTTTGAGACTAACCTGGCCAACATGGTGAAACCCCATCTCTACTAAAAATACAAGAAAAAAAAAAATTAGCCAGGTGTGATGGTGGGTGCCTGTAATCCCAGCTACTCAGGAGGCTGAGGCAGGGAGAATTGCTTGAAACTGGGAGGTGGAGGTTGCAGTGAGCTGAGATCGTGTCACTGCACTCCAGCCTGGACAACACAGTGAGACTCCCATTTCAAAAAAAAAAAGAATTTAGAGGTCAGAGAGAAATTTTCTCTGGGTGGATGTGTGGCTCACATCAAGGCATCCACCCTGAGACTTGATTTCCCCACTTGTAAACTTGGATCAGTGATCCTGCCTGTATCCTCAGATTTAGAATAAAGTGAAATATACATGAGATACTTGGTAAACTTTGAAGTAGTTTGCTTAAGTTATGATTAGTATTTTCATTGCTGCTAATAGATTCACTTAACATTCATACAAATTCATTAGAATTACCAAAGCTTTAGAATGATATTTCTCTTTAGGTATTTTATGGCAAAAGAAGGAATTGAAGCTTTTGGACTCTGTGACCTTCTGTCGTTACTATCTAGCTGTTCTCTTCCTCTGGCCCGGATTCCATGTTTCTGCTTTCTCATCCTCCATTCACATCTGTCCACATCATACAGGCATCTATATCCTAGTAATTTATAAGATTGCTTTGGACAAGGCCATTAATGATCTTTCTATAATAATACTACTAATAATGATATTGATAGCTAATGTTTAGTGAACCTTAATTATGTCAGGTATGGTTCTAAGTGATTTACATGTATTAACTAATTTAATTTTACACTATTCTGTGAAGGAGATACTATTATCAGCCAGATTTTAATGGTGAGAAAATTGGCAGGGAAAGGTTGTCCCTTGTCCACGTCACACAGTTAGGATGGTGCAGAGCCAGGATGCGAACACAGGCAATCATACCAGAGCATCACACCTGTAACCGTTACGCTATGCCGCCCCTTCCTTTGGTGCTGTCCTTTGCTGGATGTGGACATTGCCCCCACGTACAATATCTGGTTGGAGATGGGCACTGAAAAGCAAGTGAGCAGGTGTGATAAAGCAATGGACATGGCAGAGAGCATTACGCCTTAGGGATGCTCTTGGCATCAAGAATTCTACAGCATTGGCCAGGGTTGGCAGCCTCTCTGGAGGTCCTTGCTTTGAGGCTTTGGCTGTGCCGGTGTAGAAGGGCTGGTTGGACAGGCTGGAATTTAGGGAGCCAAAGAAATCTTAGGTGGGCATTTGGATGTGGAACTGGCAGATGGCTAGGAGTCAGTTCCTTCAGATCTGGGGCACTGGAAGGGCCAAGAGGAGGATGCATGGTGGACCTTGGTGAACAGTGATTTTTAAGGCTTCTTTGTGGCACTTTGGAGGCTTCAGGGTCTGTGGCTTCCTAGTGCATGAGTGTCCCTGTCTTTTCTTTTGCCTCTGTGATGAGGATACATGCCTAATATGTGGTGGTCCACATGTCTTCATGACTGGGGTTAAAGTGGCACACTGGGTATTCTAATAAAGCAGACAGTCCCTTCTCAAACTCTATTTAGCTTCCTCTCAGCCTCCCAGGGATACAGCGAAACTGGAGAGAAAGAGCGGAGTGCATTGCAGCCTGCCCGTGTGCAGGTCTGCATCCTACAGAGATGTGAGAACACGAAAGGGAGGAGAGAGGCACACTTGGGAATGCTATTTTGAAGGAAAACCCTCAAAAGTGAAATAAAGTTTTAATCAACTAGAATACAGATGTGTTAGCTTGCCTGTTCTGTGATCAGTTACTTTTTCAGATGTACAGAAAGCAATTTGCCGCTCATAAATTGGACAAGTCAAGACACAATCCCTTAAAAAACAATATTTGAATAATTTACCTGTGATTTTGCAGAAATCACTTAGTAACCATATAAAGTGAGACTACATGATAGAAGTATAAGTAATCCTGGAATTCCTAATCAATGAAGAGAAGAACTAAGAGAGGACTCTGGGTTCCTGGAGCAACTTGGTGCCCTGTTAGATGTGGGTGTTGTCTTGTGCTCTGTGTGTGTGTGTACATTGTTTGTTTGCATGTGCATGTGGATGTGAATGTGTGCTGGGTGACAACACCTCTGTTTGCCTAGAGAGATTTTATTTTGTCAACAGAATGAAAATAATTTGACTGTGACAATCCTGACTGTTGCAGAAAAAATTTTGGTTGGTCTTTGTCTCCAGAATAAAGGACCTTATCTCTCTGGAGATCTTACAGTTACTTAGTTTACTCAAAGGACAACAAACAGGACAGTGTCTACTTTGGGAGCCCAATTCCTTCCATGAGTTTTTAACCTCTTACGAAAATCCACACCCATGTTGGGAACATAGCTGTGATGCTTTGTTAGAAGCCCTTCACTCTCTATTCCCTGGGCAGAGTCTTTGATTATGCACCATTATCCTTTTCACTCTCTGCCTTTTGATAATAGAATGTGACCCTCACCCTGAGGTTTAGCTGAGAACATGGCTCACGTCCACCCAGATAGAGGCTGATTACTTGGCCTCCTACTCTCTGGCTGTGGCATGTAATTAAATTTTAGCCAATAAAGTAATAATGAAATTGATGTATGCAAACTTCCAGGCAGAGTTTTCATCATGAACCTCTGTGCGTTTCACTCTTCCTTCCCCTCTCTCACTCTGGCTGGGAAATGGCAACCGAAGCTATTCCTTTGGATCCAGAGATGGAAGCTACAGGTTAAGGACGGCAGAGCTCCCAACCTTCCTGACTGTTCGGTGAGAGGGAAATAAATATCTCTCTTATTTAAGCCTCTGAATTTTGGATCTCTGTTGTACCAACTTAACCTGTAACTTAACTAAGACATGCTCTAAAAGATCTATATGTAAGCTTATTTGCATCCTGAAATATTCTGGTTGACATCTCCCCAAACAGCCCAAATTTACTTCCTGATCACCAGGCAGAGCCTGGTGAGAGCACAGCTCAGGACACTGTGGTTTGTCTAAACTATTACTCCTTGGAGAGTTAAGAAATGGAATTCATTGCAGCAGCTAGCTGGGAGAAGGCTCTTAGAAATTTACACATAAATGCTTTGTTGTTGCTGCTGGTTGAGTGACTTTTTATTTTTATATAACTTTGAATTGATAGAAAATGTATAGACAAGTTGCAAGAATAGTACCATGGCTTGTGCAAACCCCTTTTCTGGATTTATCAACTGTTTATATTTTGTCTCATTTAATGTATCCTTCTCTTTTATCACGTGGTATTTGGTTTTCTGTTCCTGCATGAGTTTGCAAAGGATACTGGCCTTCAGTTCCATCTATGTTCCTGCAAAGAACATAATCTCATTCCTTTTATGGCTGTGACATATTCCATAGTGTATATGTACTACATTTTCTGTGTGTGTGTGTGTGTGTGTGTATATTCGTATAGTATTTTCTTTTGAATCACTTGAAAATAAGTAGACTGCATTTCACAGTCCTGAAGCTTTGAAAATCACAACCAATAAATAATTGTAAAATGTTGCTCAATCAGGATTAGACTCGTGTTTTGCATTTTGGGTAAGAATATCATAACAGTGATGTTGTGCCTTCTAGTGCCTCCTCTCAGAAGGCAAGCAATGGCCTGTTGTCACTTTGATCACTAGGTAAAGGTTGTATCCACCAGATTTTTCCATTGAAAAGTTACTCTTCTCCTATTTAATTAGTAAATAATGTGGGGGCAGATACTTTGAGATCTTGTAAATATCCTGTTACTCATCACACTTTCATGAGTTTTAATTAAAATCCATTGGTGATTTTATGCATTAGGAGTTTCAAAATGGATTTACTTGGAAAAGCTGTCTCATCTGAAAAAGGAGCTTAGGACTATCAAACTTGTAAGCAAGAGGCCTGGAGTCTAGTTTCAGTCCAACAATCGCAGTCAGACTTTTCACCTTTACTTCCTCTTTTGTAAAATGGTGGAGGGGTGGTGTTCTTGGGTGGAATGGCTTCTATCATTCCTCTAGGTCTCCAACTTTTTATTTATTTAAGCTTTTATTTTAGTTTCAGGGGTACATGTGTAGGTTTGTTATATAGGTAAACTTGTGTCATGGGGGTTTGTTTTACAGATTATTTTACCACCCAGGTACTAAGCTTAGTACCCAATAGTTACTTCTTCTGATCGTCCCCCTCTGCCCACCCTCCTCCCTCAACTAGGTCCTAGTGTCTGTTGTTCCACTCTTTGTGTTCATGTGTTCGCTTCATGTAGCCTCCACTTATAAGTGAGAATATGTGGTATTTGGTTTTCTGTGTCTGTGTAAGTTTGCTAAGGATAATGGCCTCCAAATCCATCCATGTTCCTGCAAAGGACATAATCTCATTCTTTTTATGACTGTGACATTGTCCATAGTGTATACAAACTACATTTTCTTTATCCAGTCTGCTTTTGATGTGCATTTAGGTTGATTCCATGTCTTTGCTATTGTGAATAGTGCTGTAATGAACATACACATGTGTACATCTGTATGGTAGAATGATTTATATTCCTTTGGGTATATACCCAGCAATGGAATTGTTGGGTCAAATGATAGTTATGTTTTTAGCTCTTTGAGGAATTGCTACACTGCTTTCCACAATGTTTGAACTAATTTACACTTCCACCAACTGTGTATAAGCATCCCTTCTCTCTGAAACCTCGCCAGCATCTGTTACTATATTTTTTGACTTTTTAATAATAGCCATTCTGACTGGAGTGAGATGTTATCTCACAGTGGTTTTGATTTGCATTTCTGTAATGACCAGTGATAGTGACCTTTTCTTCACATGCTTATTGGCTGCATGTATGTCTTCATTTGAGAAGTGTCTGCTCATGTCCTTTGCCCAATTTTTAACAGAGTTTTTTTTTTCTTGTAAATTTGTTTAAGTTCCTTATAGATACTGGACATTAATAGGTCTCCAACCTTAAGGTTCTCATGTTTGTGAACAGGAACTCTCCAGGCATCCTGGTAAGAATGGTTCTTTGAGGCATGCGATTATCATATGCTTTGTAGGATCTTTAGCATCCGTGGCTGCTGTTTACTAAAGTCCTAGATGTTTTCTGCAGCAGAGAGGCTTTTAAAAATGACTATGCATTCTTTGCTACTCTTCCATCAGCAGGTGGGTCCTATATAATTAAGTCTAGGTGAGCTTGTGCCTGTTTTGGCCAACATAGTACTGTGAAAGTGACACTATGTAACTTCTAAGGTTTGCTTATAAAAGGTCACATAGCTTCTTTCTTCTTTGCCAGAGCCGTAGTCTTGGATGCCTGAGACACCAAGTTAAAACTCAACTACTCTGAGGCTGCCATGTTGTGAGGAAGCCCCATCTATAGACAGAGGTCATAAATACAGTAGTACTGATCTCATCTAAGCTCCATATTTGAGTTACACTGGTCCAGCTACCAAATTCATGAGTGATAGAGTCTCCAGATGATTCCAGTCATTCTTCATTTATCTGAGTAATTAACAGCTATTTGAATCATCCTATTTGAGATCCCAGGCTCTGTGGAGCGGAGAAAATCTATTTCCAATGTACTTTGTCTGAATTCTAGGCCCACAACATCTGTGAGCATAATACAATGGTTGTTTTATGCCATTATGACTTGGGAAGATTGCAGCAATAGGTTAGTGGAGTCCCCATATGCTTCTTATGGGACTGTATCACCCTTGGGTGGGAGCCACTGTAGATTCTAGCCTAATGCTTTCTCTTTCTACTGCTCATCAAGAAAATGTATTTTAAATAAAAATATTATGATAAGGTGAGTGTGGTCTGTCTCACTCGTGTCCTCTAAGGGAACAAAGTTATGACTTTTGTGGTTTTTGGTAATGTCAGCAACCCTGAAACTTTAGCTTTATTTAAACTCTGAAGTTTATAAGAAACCATGCCATGTTTGTGGGATACAGATAACTTCCAAACAATAAGTCTAATAAGAAATGTCAGTTATACTCTGCTTTGGGAGTAGCTGTGATTCTGAAAAAGCGGTGATAAAATGAATTCTGTAGTGGAAATCGTATTTATCCAGAAGTGCACCTTATACATTTGGAGATGTGTTCCTCAGTTTTCTATATTCTTGCTTTGATGTTGAAAACTGGGTGGCATTGAGCGGGGAGATGAGAGCTTGTGAGTGATCTTGCCTTGATTTGACAAATGTACCTAATTCTGTGATCTCCTTCTCTTGACATTTAATGGCTACCAAACCTAAGAAGGAGGGAGAATTTTAAACGTTTTTCATTCATTCATTCAAAAAACTAGGAATTGTACTAGGTTTTGGTGACAGAGTGTTGAAGAAGGCAGACATCATTCCTGCCTTCATGAAACTTACATTCACTCTAGTAGGAGGGACAATGAACAGGTAATTTATAAATTTGGTGAATATAAACAGGTAATTTATAAATTTGGTGAATATAAAAAGACTGTGCTTCTCAAACCATCTATGGCAAAAGATCTGTTTTTTTAAATCTCTCTGTCTATCATCTATCTATCTATCTATCATCTAGCTATCATTTTTAATTTCCAATCTGTCACAGATATATGCATCCTATCACACATGATTTGTACTCAGTTTGAACCAGTGCAATTTACCACTTAAGTCTGACAATACTCAGACTGGTCTATATCCTATTCAGAAAGATAAATCCACAGATTACTTTCTAAGATATCATAACCATGGCAAATTGCTATACAAGTACCTATGTGTTGCCTTTTCATTTTGGTATTTATCTTACTATAAATCAGTGACAAATTGTTAGCACACTGGCTCTGGTACGCAGACCACATGGAGCAGCACAACTGCAGATTAGTTTGTAAAAGTGCATCATGTTGTCAATTGCCCTTCTTCACAGCTTTTTCACCCAAAATGAGAAAATTGGAGGTAGTTTTCTCACAATGCACAGACTTTTATGCTCTAACTTCTTATTCTTTAATCCTAGGCTGATTACAGGAGAACTGATGAGCAGAGGCTGGGAGTTACCAGTTTATCTCTTAGAATCTACCATTTGCTACATGAACATGCAGGTTCTTTTCATGTCATTTCCAGGTTCACTCAATTCAAGGCCTGATTGGGATGCAGAGTTGACATGTGGTATTCCTAGATCCTATCTACATAGTGTTGATATAATGACTCTCCAAGGTACAGTGTTCTCCAGAGGGTCTAAGGAAGGAAGTGCTTCTTAAAGTAGTTTTAAAACACTCTAATCATTAAATTCTCAGTGATCTTATCTCAATTCTAAAGGTAAAGAAATGGTCACATATTAACTCAGGGACTCTCTTGGGTGAACAGATAAGGAAAGAGACACTCAAATTGTGAATACTTTTTCCTACAGATTTTAAAAACTGGAAAATAAAAACAATATCCAAGTTTGAAGGATGGTAGCACTTTATGACCTAGAATTTCTTAATAATTTCAATTATAAGTATTTTCCTTTTAAATAATTTCCTCCTGAAATTAAATAATCCAAAAGGCAATGACTTACACAGCAGCTAGGCATAACATTGTTCTCAAAACCGAGCTAGCTTTGTGTAAAATGAGGGAAAGGATATGATCTACAGACTCTATCCACCAGTTTGATGTGAGAGGACTGTCTTTGGGAGCATTCGGGAGGTGCAGCCTCTGGGGAACATCACATGGCCCCTCCACTTCTCATGGCAGTTCTGGCAGCACAGAAGAACTTTGCAATAGAGCAGAGAAATCAACGAATCATTGACTCTTGTCAGCTGTAGAGGCTATTCAGTGAGGAGTTGGAGCTGGTAAATAAAGTCCTGCTGCTTGTGTCCAGAGCTGTGAGTTTGAAAAAAAACTTCACTTTCATCTATTTAAAACAACAGCAAAAACCAAAGAGCAAACAACCACCACCATCTTCCAAACAAAACAAGAAATAAAAAGTCCACCTAAGAGTCCTTTCTCCTGCCTTTCCTTCAAAATACCAATGTTTATATAATAGACCCACAGCCTCAGGATGAAAACAAACAGATCAATCACTAGGGTGTTCCATTGTGCCCATCATCCTGTAGTCTGTTGATGGTATTTATCTGAGTCTGAAAGTCATCACACGGGGCACAGGTGCAGCTGATGCAGCATGACATTGGTGCTATATAAAGAGCTGTGACTGACAGCAAGAAGGTAGAGGAAATTATGCCTCTGCACTCCAGGCAGCCAGCCCACCTCCCAGCCTTCCTGCTACCCTTTGCCTTGCCAGAGTCACCTCCTGGTCACGGCCACCATGTCTCATCATTGACTTCAATAGTGTTAATAGTTGGCACTTTGCTTGCCTACTGTTCTGCCTGCGTGCAAGACTGAGATGAATATCTAATGGACTCCATCTTTGTCTGCCAGGGTGAGCTCATTCTTGTGCTGCTTTCTAGCTTGGAACTGCTCTTATTTTTCAGATGGGATACAAGTTTCCACAGGTAAAGGATCTGCTCATATTCAGAAGACAAAGACTGAGGCCTGAGATTTGTGAACTAAACAAAAACTCATGCAAACCAGGAACTTATGGTTGCTAAAGGCAGTGCCATTCCTCAACATTTTCATTATTGGGAGGATAACTGCCTGCCACAAGAGAACTGAAGCAAGCTAGAACTTTGTAGTGCTTCACTAAATTAAATTCCACACAGCGCTCGAGCTTGTCTGAGTCATGCTGGTGCGCTGCAGCTTGAGTGGAAGGCCACTCCCTGGGAATGTGGGCATTGCCACTGTGCAGAAGGAAGAGCAACCAGCAACATTTTGGTAATGAGCAAATAGCCTTTACCCACCCTGAGTCTCAGCATTGAAGCTCTCCTAAGAGCCTCTGTCTATAATAGATTGTGCCTTTTGGGAAGCACTTGTGTGCTCTTAGAACATGAAGGTTTATATAGAAAATTTTGTAGATGTTCACAACCCCCAAAGAGCCCTGTTTCCAACCAGGAAGAAAAACACATTGGTGAAGTTGTCAGTTGTGGGGTGCATGGGACAAACATGGGCTGGAGGCTATGATACCTTGATTCTAGGTATTGGCACAGGGGACTTGATGACTTACGAGTAGGGTAAAATAAAGTACATTACGTATGTCTGGAAAAGGAGATCACAAATGAATTAAGCCAAGAGAGATAGGAGTGATAATAACACTAATCTTGAGCCCTCTCCTGGCACCAGTGTTCTAATCCATGAAGGGCACACAGTCCAAATCACAGAGTCCTGAAATCGTTGCAACTGCAGCTCAGAATGGACCAGTATCATTGTTCTCATTTATAAAATGGGCTGATTTTGATGTCCCTACAAACCTACAAGGCAACCCATTAGGTTTTGTGGTCACATACACCTATGACATTGAGCAATCTGGGTGGGTCGTGTGTGCTTGTGTATTTGGGGTGGGGGTTTGAACAGGGTTAGGTGTCCTGTAGACTCTGAGAGGGGAACTGGAGCCTTCAATTCAGCTACTGAGGGGATTGCTACAGTGAACACATCACAAAGTTTATTCAGGGCATGCCTTCAGAAAGATGATTTTCTCAGGGGTGAAAACTGTGATACCATTTAAAGTAGGATATTCAATCATTAATTTATTCACTTATTTAGTTTTTACTTTTTACATTATTTCATTCAGTCATTCAACAGATAATGATATGTGTGCACGGTTGCCAACCCTGCTTGCTAGGGTATGTATGAGACCTTCAGTTTCGGTTCTTTTGAAAAGTTTATCTATCTCATTCATTCATTCATTCAATAGCATTCTTACCCTATAGAGCTTACATTCTCTCTTTAGGAGAAAAATACAAGCAATTCTTTGTCTATGTTCTCTGGTGCAGAGCTGGGATGATTTGCAGCTGCTTGGAAGATAACCTAAGCTCTAAAACCATCTCAGAGCCAGGCAGAATGCTTGCCTGTCAGGGTCCTGCAGAAGGGCTCTTAGTAGAGGCCCTGGAGGAGATAGGTTAGGAGGAGGAGGAGAAGTGATTCATAACTTTTTAAAACATTTTCTTATCTTTATTTTATATTTTTGTGGCTGCATAGTATATGTATATATTTATGGGTTACATGAGATGTTTTGATACAGACATGCAAATGTGAAATAAGCACATCATGAAGAATGGGGGATTTATCCCCTCAAGCACTTATCCTCTGCATTACAATTCAATTATACTCTTTTAGTTATTTTAAAATGTGCAATTAAGTTATTATTGACTATAGTCACCCTGCTGTGCTATCAAATACTAGACCCTATTCATTCTTTCTATATTTTTTGGTACCCATTAACCATTCCCACCTCCCTTCCTCCCTCCCTACCCTTCCTTCCCAGACTCTGGTAACTATCCTTATACTCTCTATTGATCTCCATGAGTTCAATTGTTTTGATTTTTAGGTCCCACAGATAAGTGAAAACATGTGACATTTGTCTTTCTGTTCCTGGCTTACTTAACAGAATGACCCCCAGTTCCATCCATGTTGTTGCAAATGACAAGATCTCATTCCTTTTTAATAGCCAAATGGTAAGTACTCCATTGTATATCAGCACTAAATTTTCTTTATCCATTCATCCATCGATGGTACTTAGGTTGCTTCCAAATTTTGGCGATTGTGAACAGTGCTGCAACAAACATGGGGTGTCTCTTTGATATACTGATTTCCCTTCTTTTGGGTATATACCCAGCAGTGGGATTCCTGAGTAATATGGTAGCTCTATTTTTAGGTTGTTTCCAGGAACCTCCAAACATTTCTCCATAGTGGTTGTACTAATTTATATTTCCATCAACGGTGTACGTGGATTCCCTTTTCTCCATTTCCTGGCTAGCATTTGTTATTGCCTGTCTTTTGGATATAAGCCATTTTAACTGAGGTGAAATGATACCTCATTGTAATTTTGATTTGCATTTCTCTAATGATTAATGATGTTGAGCACCTTTTCATATACCTGTTTGCGATTTGTATGTCTTTTAAGAAATGTCTATTCAAATATTTTGACCATTTAAAAAATCGGATTACTAGATTTCTTTTTTCCTATAGAGTTGTTTGAGCTCCTTATATATTCTGGTTATTAATCCCTGTCAGATGGGTAGAAAATATTTGCAAATATTTTCTTCCATTCTATAGGTTGTCTCTTGACTTTGTTGATTATTTCCTTTGATGTGAAGACACTTTTTAACTTGATGTGATCCCATTTGTCTACATTTGCTTTGCTTGCCTGTGCTTGTGGGGCATTACTCACAAAATGTTTACCCAGAACAATGTCCTAGTGATTTCTTCCCATAGTTTCTTGTAGTAGTTTCATAGTTTGAGTTCTCAAAGTCTTTCATTCATTTTGACTTGATTTTTACTTATGGTGAAATAAAACATTTTCTTAGATGTTTTACGATCATATGCCTGTTAAACCTGTTTACCTGAGTAAGCACTAAGCAGAAATAGTGGAGTCATTGTTTGAGTTAACTTTGCTGTTACTAATGATACACCCTTGTTACTGTTTACCTTGTATTATTAACCCTATTTGTTTCCGTTACCCATTCTTCAAGCTTTAACTCATATGCCCCCTCTTTCAGCAAACACACTGATTATAGCAGCTCGATTATATACAGCCCATCTGAGCGAGGCTATGCCTCAGTATCTATCTACATGTTTCATGGAGGCCTTGAGGGCTTCATAATTTCAAGAAGGCATGTTGTTTCTCCCTATCTAGACTCTGACCTCTTTGGAGAGCAAGTGTTAAGCATTGTCCTTTCTGCCTCTTTCTTGAACGTGAACACTTTGTTCTCTGGGCACTGATGACAATGATACTTCAGAGGCCAGGCCAACTAACTACCAGGTTGGTGTTGGACCAGACTGTGAGGTTTCCTCGATAGGGCTTTCTGCATATGTTCAAGGACTTAATCTGTACAACAGTTGAGGCCTGACTTCAGCTGTTTCCACACTTTATGTTTATTCCTTAATGGTGCCCTTAGGGTTCTTGCTCCCATCTCAGCAGATTTTCCTGTAAGAAATTTGCACGTGTCAATTTGCCTGTAGATACTGCTGTGGTGTCACAATTGCGACTTGATGAGAACAATTTTTCTAAATGAAACAATCGTGGTGATGAGCTTCAGCTTCCTTCTGCCAGCCAATACAGCTGGGATGTGCGGCAGTGTCCCCTCACACACGCACATACAACCCAAGGGTCTGGCTTCCTGGGTGCTCTAGGAGCCACCGGAGCTCCCTTTGTAAGCCGTCCCTCCCTTCCTGAGTTAACAGTGGTGTCCCAGATACATGCATAACAGGTTTCCAATTTATTTCTTTTCAACAGCCCTTGGCAAACGTTTCTTCCCCCTTTTTTCTTTTCATTGCTTGCCTTTACTTTATCTGCTAAATCCCTGCTTCTGGGGCTCCAACTGCCTTTACAGCACCTGCCCTCGTTAATATCTCCGAGTTGTTGCAGTTGCTGCCCTTGGGGTCTTAATGAGGAGCAGGTGGATATTATCAGGTCACTTTCAGGAAAGAGGATGGGAAGGCAATCTATTACCAGCACAGGAATTATATAGGTTATCTCATTTAAAACCATCCTCATGCAGTAAATATTATTTCCCTGACTTTATGATGAGAAAACCTATCCCCGGGAAAGCCCCCATATGTCATTCTTTTGAAACTCCCTGTAAGAGTCAATCTCTCTTCTGCTCAAGTTCTTTCAATGAAGTCTTATTATCAACTACAGAATAAAGACCACATTCCTTAGCCGGATATTCAAAAATCCCTCAGGACCTGGCCTCAATCTACATTTTTCTCTCCTAATGCTCACTACTTTATAAATACTCAGTTATAATCAAATTGAGGTTTTTTCCCTTTTTATATAGTACCAAACCCTTTCTCACTTCTATACCTTTTCCTCTGTAATTCCTCCCTTTATAATAACCTCCTCATAACACTTTATCTACATATACAGATAATGCTTAACTTTTCAGAAGCTCAAAAGTGACGATCTCCAAAAAAATAAAAGACATCTCCTCAGTTGACGTCACCACTGCCTGCTCCCTGTAAGCTGTCCTTGTGGTGCAGTCCTATTCTCAGTTGAAGTCACCACTGCCTGCTCCCTGTAAGCTGGCCTTGTGGTACAGTCCTATTGTGCTATACGTCGCCACCCCATCCCTTGAAGGTGAGAATCATGTCTGATTTTAGTTCATCTCACAGTGTGGACAACTTTCTCAGAGATGATGTTTAAAAAAAAGATTGTTGAATCAGTAATTTTGAAAAAGTCACGCTATCTTCTAACTACCATCTTTCTCTGTAGTTAATAATTAGTACTAATTCAGATGCTCCTGACTAAAATATATGAAACACAAAAATTAGTGCTAACAATTAGCATTCTGAAATTTTTGCATAATAAGGCTAGTTCTTTTATGCTTCCTAAGTGGTTTATCTTCAGTGACTATCATTGTATTTGCTTAAATTGACATGGTCTCCTTTTTATCAAAATTTGAAATTTCAAAATAGTTTTTTAAAAATTCCTCATAATAGAATATATACAAATATGGCTTGAAGTAATTAATCCTTTACCCATAAACAATGGATGGTTATGCAAAAAATATAAAAATAAAATGTGAAATATGCTTATGAAGAACTCGTAAGAGTTAACTTATCCCTCTTGACCAGCATTCCTCCATTCATTTAACCATTCATTTGATCAACAAGCATTTATATTCTCAGACATTTATCTTTGCCAAGTTTCAGACCTGTGCATTCAGTTATCAACTCAGCAACTCTACATGAGTGACCCATGGCTCTCTGGAATCCCAGATACTGAAAATTGGATTTACAATCCCATGTCCCTGTCCAGCAGCCAAACCAAGTCACATACAACCTGATGTGCCTGCTCTGTGTAAATCAAAGCCCGGTATCTGCGGCATCTCTTTAGTGAATCTAGTAATTATCCTCTGTTTTACTTCTCCCTTTTCTTCCTCAATTCTGCACAACCAATCAGTTATTCAGAACTGTTGATTGTACTGTAGAATTATCTGTGGTATATTACTCCTTTTTTTTTTTTTTTTACCTCCACTGCTATTGTGTGCAGTTTTCTTGAATAAAATTTTAAAATTGACAATATTATTAAGAATAAATACAATAGACAGTGTCCTGTTAACACACCAGTTTCTTTATATATGTTATCTTATTTAACTTTCACAAGAACCTCTTGAAGAAAGGCATTTCAAACAAAATGTTTCTTTAAATGAGGAAACTGAGACTTAGAAAGTTGAACTGCCTAAGGTTTCATAACTAGTAAGTGGCAAATGGGATTTAAAATTAGTGCTTGTGACTCCGAAGTCTAATTTCTTTTACTGTATGTTGCCTCCAAGTGAAGAAAATACTAGTTTTGATTTAAAACATTCATTAGTTTGTTCAGCAGATGCACTGAGCATGCATGTACCCTGGGGTCTGATGATATCTTTGTGGTATCTGTTGATACCATAATGAATCAGGCTCTGATGACACCATGATGGATATGTTTCTAGAGGAACTCCTGGGATCATCAGGATTAGTGAGGCTGTGCTGCCGTGACAAACACCTCGAACTTCTCAGTCACTTTGAAAACGTGAGTTTTAGTGTTCACACACTGCCTGCCTACTGATGGTTGGCGGGGGGCTGGACTCTGTTTCATCCACCTCTTCTCAGAGCCCAGTGTGATGGAGCCACCACTTTCTAGAACACGACTGGTTACCTTGACAGTGAAATGGTACTTTGAGGAAGCAAGTTCTGGCTCTCCAACTTTCTAATCAGGAGTATTGTCATCTGGTTAGAAGCTCATACTTCATTGGCCAAAGAAAGTCACATGGCCACAGGCAGGAATATCTTGGGAAGGGTAGTAGATATTGTTGAACAGTAATACAGCTTGCCACTAATACAGCTTAGCAAATATATAAATATTTAAAAGTTAGTCATACACATACTATAGAGAAAGGAAGTTAATAATCTCCTCTCCCTTCATCTGAAATGTTCCAAGGAAGAAAACCTTACTAATATAACTAATCAGACTTCAAGGCACTGATTGTGCCTTCTGGCCCTTCCTGTTGCCCTGAGTTAACATACCTGCATGGAGCCAGTCCTTAGGAAGGGACTGGCTGTGTCCCTCTCTCTCTGTTCTGCAGTATTTTATAGACTTGCCAACCCAAGGCTGTACCTTCTTTGATGCCTGACCATTCTCTTTCCTCTTTGCTCTGATCTTTCTTTCTTTCTTTATGTGGCCTCCGTGATGGCGGAAAGAGGCAAAGTTTATACTTTACATCAGTGGGAAGAAAGAAATAGAACACCCTTTTTGGCTTTGAACTCAACCCATTTCTCTAACCCAACTTTTCATGAGGCTAAGTGCTGGGTGCGCACACTCTTTAAGCTGATAGCAGTGCCGTGTCTCCCATTTGGCTACAGTTCTTTGAGAGCATTTCTCTCAGAATCCCATCAGGGAGAAGCATTGGTTAGTAGAATTCAATTTTTCTTTTTTGGATCTTTGCCTTTATATCATCAAATTCCCATCACTATTCATGAAACATGCTGATGGAGGCATATGCACATTTTATGGATCGCAGAGAGCAACAAAGACCAATATACTGTGCAGGTAGGTAAGTCAGGGAGGGATGAATTTCCTAGGTCTTGAAGAATGAGAGGAAAGAGTAGGACAGAAGGAACAGCAAATGCAGAGTCAATAAAGAGCACAGCATACTAGGTGAACGACATGTGAATAAGATGGATTCAGAGCCAAGGCTTTGTTGTGGGGTTTGTCAAATAACAGGGCATGGAAGACCATATTGTTAAAGGCTGTTAGTCAATAAGCATCTAATTTTTAAATTTTGTAATCTCAAATACTTACTACACTGCCTAAAACAGAATAGGCACATAATCATTATTCAGGAAATAAATGAATTAGTGCATAAATAACAAGCATAATATCTATAGGCTATTTACTAGATGTAGGCATTAGATTATTAAGTCTCCACAAGAACTTAACATAGTGAATTACTATTGTTATGCCTATAGTAAAGATGGAGAAATAATGAAGCTTAGAGATATTGAAAGAGTTTGATGTATCACACATCTGTTAAGCTGGCCAGGCGTGGTAGCTTATGCCTGCAATCTAGCACTTTGGGAGGCCGAGGCGTGTGGACCACCTGAAGTCAGGAGTTCGAGACCAGCCTGGCCAACATGGCGAAACCCTGTCTATACCAAAAATACAAAATTAGCTGGGTGTGGTGGCATGTGCTTGTAATCCCAGCTACTTGGGAGGCTGAGGCGGGAGAATCATTTGAACCCAGGAGGAGGAGGTTGCAGTGAGTTAACACCACTGCACTCCAGCCTGGGTGACAGAGTGAGACTCCATCTCAAAAAAAAAAAAGTCATTAGCTGGCAGGTAAAGTTTTCTTTATCTAAAAATATTTTGAATAATGATTAAAAAGGTAGACATTTATTATTTGTCATAAAAAGAATTCTGATGGTAATTCCTTTTAGAATTAATTTCACAGGTCAATAAGTCAATAAGGTCAATAAGTCAATAAGTCAATAAGTCAATAAGTTAATAGGTTCCCAGGCCCTTTCTACTTTTCTATTCTTGGTCTTTGTGTTTTCTCCCTATGGTTACAAAATGACTGCTGTAGTTCCAGACATCACATGAAAGCATGAAGATATTAGCTAACAAAAAGGAAAGTTTACTCTCTGTATGTCTTTGGTAGGAAAGAAAAGAAATCCTTCATCACTGACCATATTTCGGAGACTATCTCAATAGGCCCTTGGTGTGATTCTGAGGGCCTGGTGTACCTACAGACAGTAAAACAGAGAGTTACAATGCTCTTTTTATTGTGTTGGACAAAATCTGGGGTTAGGGCAAGTAGAGAAGTAAGAGAAGGGGAAGTAAAGAGATTGAAACAAAAACGGGCCCTGAGCTGAGCAACATTATAGGGGCCAGCACTACTGGAAGTCTGAGTGACTGAAGGAACTTTTTGAGAAGTGTCTTTTAATTTTAAAATTTAAAGTGTTCCTGTGGTGTTATTCTATTTTTCTGATTCTTTTATCAAAACCAAAGCATATACACATTCCACGAGTTTGTTTTGGAGAGAAAGTAAAGAAGAGGAACTATATTCCCTGACCTTTGTTGGTATAAAGCTTTGAGTTTAGGTTGATGTTGGGAAATTTTAGAGTTCATTCATTACAGGAACTTAAAGGTGACACCCCAAGAATCATCAGAAATCTTGAGGAAGACAATGGAATTTCCAGAGGATATGAGATAGGGTCTTGGAATGACTTAATTTAATTTTCAAAGGACAGGAAGGCCTCAGATAACATGTGGGTCACATACAAAATGCTGCATTAAATATTTCTAAATGTCAATCTTTGCCTGTATTTCTGATAATTTCCTATGTATAAATTCCCATAAGAGCAATTAGTGGTCAGAGGTTATAGACAAGCATAAAGCCCTTGAAATGCACTGCCAAGTCCTGTGACAGTGCTCGCTTCCCTGTACCCTTGCCAACACTGGAGGGTGTTGCCATGTGTTAAGAGCTCTGTGTCTGAGGTTTTAAGTGCTGTGCACTGACCCTGAGAAAGTACACATGTTTTCTTCTGGAAATCTCTGCCCGCCTCCAGCCTCAGCCATTATTCATAGTCTTGGGTGATTCTGATTGTGTCTCCCATTCCAGAGAAGCAGAAAAATGTGTCGGGAGGAGGCAGGGAGGAACATGGGATGAAAGAGAGATCCAGGATGTTTAGAGTCTAAGAAAGGTAGAGATAGCAAGTGATGAAGAAATTTTTAAGGAAATGAGCCACTTTCTTGGAAATTGAGTATCTGAAAGAAGGATCCTTTAGGATGAGATATCTTAGTCTTAAACTTGAGGATAGGTGCCCTCTCCAGAGGATATTCTGACCCCACCTTATCCCCACCCCAACCTATCACCTCTGTTGTCTGCAAGCACAACACACATGCAGTCCTGTGCCACTGTCTGAGGTTGCAAAGCCATCGCTTTGTCTTGTAAATGCAGATTTCATGGGAGAACTTTCATCAAAATTCATTTCTTCTGAGTAGCTTTTGGGGGAGGACCTAGGATGACAAGGGGCTGGGTGAAGTGCTCACTTCGCACTGACCAGCGCTCTCTCTGTATTAGAAGGAATCCATCTCCATCTTTTGCCCTTGACTCCCTGGATTGGAGGCAGATTCATTCACAGGAAACAGAATCCAGCAGAGCAATGGAGACCTGGGCTGTTTGGGCTCCAGGGAAAAAAAAAACCTAATGAGGGATAACACTAGAAACTCTTAGTTAATCAGGTGGTATTATGTTTCCTTTCTACATCCTTTGCTGTATAAGTGCTGTGTGTATCTGGTAGACAGAACAAGGCATGGGAAATGCTGCTGGGAAAACAGATAACTTGAGGTCTTTCCATAAGGAGTTTCTGTTATGGTTTGGCAATCTAAAATAGCCTCCAAAGAAAATTCACCAAGCTCCAAAACCTGGTTTGCCTACATTCACTTCATTTAATATTTGCCAGTGAGCATAAATATATATGCTAGTGAAATTTGGCAATTATTAAACTTGGGGCATCTGTCACTTCAAATATAATGTCCTTGTCATTGTTATTATTCTTATCATCTCAATTTCCCTTAGCATCATAGGAGCCCAACTGATTCACTCACAATCCTCAGTTCTATTCCTCAGTCCACCAGTAGTGTAAAGTTGCATGAGATCAGGAACCTCATCTGTCCACTCACCTTTGTGATCCTAACATACTTACAAGGCACAAGCAGGCATTCAGCACGTGCTTACTAGATGAATGAGTGAATGCATGTATACGTGAATAGTGTAATATCACTAGGCAAGGTGCCTATTTTATTTCATTTTATTTTAATACGATTACTTTCCTTTTCAAATTCCATTCACTTTTTTTCTTCTTGTATCAGCATTCTCTACAGTGTATTTAACATTTGTCCTTCCATTTCAACTTACGTATATATTTAGTTATCTTTATACCTTAGGATAACCTGTTATGTATATTTTAATTCATATAAATAGCAATTGATGAAGATCTCACTTTTATTTTTTTACTTCATAGTCTAATGTTACGCTATGCAAAACTAGTTGGTGATTTCTGATGCTTGCAGAGCATTTTATAGTGGACTTCCATTATATTTAGGTACCGTTTCTGCAGTCATGGGCATGTAGTTGGCAGACAGCTTTCTGTTGTCATAAATAATGTGAACCTGGACATTCTAGTAAATGTTTCCTTGTGGATCTGGAAGTGGGAGCTTCTCTGGGGTAGCTACTCAGGGATGGGATGATTCCCAGGTCATTTATCTATGTGTATGTTTAATTTCAGTGAGTTCTGCCAGATTCTTTCCAGAATGGTGACAGCAGTACATACATATTTCTATTTTCAACATTTAGTGTTACCTACTTTCTAATTTTTGCTTATCTGATAATTGCAATGTGATACTCACTGATGACTACTGAGTGTGAGCATCTATAATTAGGCTTTCAGATCCCCTTTGAGTTGCCTGTCTTTATTCTTTACCTATATGTGTTGGTCTTACTACCTTTCTGAATGATATATAAAGAGTCTTCATATATTTAAATAGTAATTCCTTATCAATATCTTCCTTCAGGCTGCTCCTATTGTGACCTTTGCATAGTGACATTTGAGGAACAGAAATATTTTTGGTTTGTTTTCTTTTCCTTCATGGTTTATATATTTTGAGTTTTGTTTAATAAAACTTTTTCCATTATAAGGCAGACACCTTTCTAATCTGAGGTCAATACATATTCTACTATATTTCGTCTGTAAACTTAGTACTACTGCCTTTCACAGTCCATTTTTATAATCTAACTATATATCTGAACTTGATATAGGATGGAGACAGTGTCACAAATTAGGAAAGAATGAATAGGGCATTTAGTGAATATATGGGAAGAATTCGCTCATAACAGACAAATTATTAAAAAATTAAATACCTGTCTTCCTTTTGCTGTATATTCTATCTTCTGCTAATAATTATTCTATCTGTTGTCTTAAAAAAAAAAACAGTGCATATTCTCTTTAGCTACTTCACTTTTCTCTTTGAACTCATCTTTTACACCCTAGGGAATGTCAGCTGCCTTCCTGGCCATCTTGATGGGAGAGCAAATCTTAGGTCTTAGGTTATTCTTCTTGGTGAATTGGAGAGGATACAGAGCTTCTGGTGTTGATATTTATGCTGGATTGTTCCTTGTCCCCTTTCCAAAAGAGTTTCTTAATTTCTCCCTATTCCGGGGCATCCCCCTCTGTGGTACTCTTGTGTGTGGGAAGGTAGGGGTGATGTAAATAACCACATTCCTACCCTGTGTTGATGCAAGCCAGAAAATGATATTCCAAGGGCCATATTGGGGCTTAGAGTGGCAGACCAGCTGTCTTTAATAGGGCCCTTACCTGCGCCCCTTGGAGGCCACAGTCTAACCTCAACCACCAAACTTCTATCTTTCCTAGAGATTTCACACATTTTGTTTAGTTTTTGAGTACCTGTCTTAAATGTACAACCTTTCTTTTTCTCTTCTAGTTTGTTCACAGTAGGTTGGGGAGGGTGCCAGCAGCCTGCACTCACTGACCATTATGTGGACAATTGGAAGCCCATCAGGAATCTGTAACATTGGACATCAGTGTTAAAGATTTGTGCATATCAGGCATGATTGTGGGATGATTTATGAGGTTTTACTCTATTAAATTGTTTAATTCAGATTCCATTTGCCATCTTTTAAGTTAAAAAGATATCTTTCAATATTTAGTCTTACTTGTTGGACAACAGGTTTGTTGGAAATGATAATGTCAAATATCACAGTCATCTTCATGGAATTCTTTGTGCCCATAATGAATCATTAATTTGATCTTCCAGGATTCTTCTAAGAGCAGTTGTGTCTGTGTTTTACTTTACAAATGAAGAAGCCAGAGTGAAGTTGCGAGTCACACACTCAAAGCCACAATGGGTATTGGTGGCACTTCCTAAGACACATTTGTGGAGGTCTCTATTAAAAGTCCTGTACTTTGGGCCGGGCGCGGTGGCTCACACCTGTAATCCCAGCATTTTGGGAGGCCGAGGCGGGTGGATCACGAGGTCAAGAGATCGAGATCATACTGGTCAACATGGTGAAACCCCGTCTCTACTAAAAAAATACAAAAAATTAGCTGGGCACGGTGGCTCGTGCCTGTAATCCCAGCTACTCAGGAGGCTGAGGCAGGAGAATTGCCTGAACACAGGAGGCGGAGGTTGCGGTGAGCTGAGATTGTGCCATTGCACTCCAGCCTGGGTAACAAGAGCGAAACTCCGTCTAAAAAAAAAAAAGTCCTGTACTTCAATGATAACCTGGGTCTCCTGGTCCAGTTCTGCAGCCATCCTCGGATCTGTTGTTCAAGCTGATGGAAGCTGTAGTCAACATTTAGCTTTCCACAACAAGAAATAACACGTTGCCTGTATCACCCCCACTTAAGATATGTGGGGAGAAGATTTGTGGAAACCCAGAGACCTGGTTTCTAACCCTGGACACATGACCACTGGGATGCATCACTCTGGGCCAGTGTCAACTTCTCTGGGCCTCAAGTTGCCATTCTGTGAATGAGAGAGGTGGCTTAATGCACACCCCTTTTCACTCAGCCCTAAAAAGTTTGGGGTTTTGATTGCAGGCAGGGGTTCAAGCAGTCTCTTGTCCTTGACTTCCATCCAAGAGAACTGAATTTATTTTTCTTCCAGACCAGAAAGTATCAGTGTCAAAGGTTTACAAGGACTTTTAAAGACAAGCTAGGTAGTTCCAAGGCCAGGATTCCATTTGCCATCATGTGAGTTTAGCAATCCAATGGGAGCAGATATCTTTTCCTGTATATTCTAGGATTTTCCATGGAAAGGGAAGATAAAGCCTGTTTCCTCCACGTTCACTTTCTTCAGAGTAAGCCTGCCCCAACTTCTTTGCCTCCCTTCTTTCCTGCCTCCACTCTCTGCAGCCACCCCACCATTTCCAAAGGCTGCTTTTGCAGATGTGCATCCTGGCACAGGGCCATTGCCCACAGAAGGTGCTCATGGAATATCGGTTTGTGATGTGCTCATTGATCCCATTTTTGCAGCCATAATCAATGATTATCAACACTATCAACACCTGGGCTGGTTTTCATATTTGAAAACCAGACAGACGTTAACCTTTTAAAGTCCCCCGTTTGTGGAGTGGGTTTTTAAATAAGGCAGAAGGAGACTGGAGGATATCCAGTGCTAGAGGGAAGGATGAGATGAGAGAGAGAACTGTGCTGAAAGCCTGCCCGCAGCAGAGGACCTCTGATGTCAGTGGATCAGCAGGGTATAACCAGAGATCTCAGCATCCCATTTTTTTTGGTTGTTGCTAAGCCCCCTGCTCTGGCCCAGGTGACTCTGCTCCCTGTGTAGAGGTAACTGAGAGATAAAGGGGATCTTAAAACTGCTCAGCAGATGGCCACTCCATAGGAGTATCTATTTTCACAAAATAAACTGTGGATTTGTCCTAAGAACTCAGGCAGCAGAGACTGCAGGCTCATCCCTGTTCTCATGCTTGAAGACTTTTTCTCCCAGTAATGAGAGTGCCGCGCGAGAAGGCCTTTCCCTGACAGTGCTGGCAGCAGGACAACTTGTGCCCAGGATGGATTTTTCTTCATTGATTCTAATCTTCTTCCTGACTGTCTGTCTTGGCTGCTTTGACATATTGAACACTGAATAGTCCCTGAGTAATTCTTGAACATTTGGGGATCGTTTTTATTTTTACAAGACAGTAGAATCCAATGGGATGATTTATACATGTACTTGAAGAAGATGAAGAAAAAAATAACAAAGCGATTTCATTCCGGGAATAAACACAGACTCGATGACAATTAAAAACTACACCAAACAAAAGGTTCACACCCAATCTTCAATAATTTTATCATTTTGTGAGGATGCGCAGCATCATGTAGAGATGAACAGTAATGGATAAAGGGCTTTCACAGCTGTGATTTCAGTCATGATTGATGAGAAAATGCTACTGGAGAGAGAAAAGGAAAATGAATATTTATTAATGGAATAGTGTCGGGGGCTTAAAACCCGAGGAGATCCATCATTTCAAATTCAAGGTTGGATGCATTCAAAACAGAAGGTTCAATACAGTGGCCCCATAGCTGAGCCGTGGACCAGAAAAATTCACAGACACTGCTGTCATTCGGACCATGGGGGACTTTCTGGAGATGTTATTCCTGTTTCAGCCCCTGTTAACATCGCCAGAACAGGGCAACATTACATGAGTTATAACCCTGAGAATGCTATGACAACAATTGCCTCACATCTTAGAACACCCAGAGCTTTGTGGTCTGGTCATTCATCCAGAAATTAATATATCATGTCTGCACACGTTCTCTGTATGTGGTAGTTATGGTCTGTGTGCCAGCAGCTTGGGAATTATTAACAAGATTTTTTTCCTTTCATGACTTCATCAGTTCTCCCTTGAACTTTATAAGGGCCGTGTGTAGACCACCAGTAGCACATCTTCAAATCTCTTTGCAGATTTTCTCCCCATAAGGCCCCTTTCCTATGCTTGCTCTCTCTAGCTTGGTCAGTTAGTTAAGACTTGGAAAAAACAGTTTCCTTTTGCTGAAATATTACTCACCTGACCTTAATGTCTTAACAAAATTAGAATTGGAAATCCAAGGAAGGCATCGTTGATCTCTCTTGTTGTAATATTATTTCTCTGTGTAAGCAGTTTGTTCAGATAATTAACAATAGTGATATTGTGGCTTACTGTTTTGACAGGGAAGGAGGAATTGACTGATGGCACCTAATTGCCTAATTTAACTTAAGGGATTGAAGTTGTACTGGAAGTTTCAATGTGTAAATTTCAGCTAATGGGTAGCCCCTAAGCACATCGTACCTCCCCATGTAACCATATGCCCACGATATCGTAGTTCCTCAGGCTTCCTTGGGATCTATATAATTTTATTTTAGTATATGGCAGTAGTGACTTTTTGGTCCTATAAGTCCATCTACACTAAGCTTTTGAAATCACAGCCCAGATAGATGGTCTGGGTCCTTAGACTGTCATACTCATGTTATTCCCAGATGTGGCTAATTCTGGGTAGCAAATCTTGTACGTCAGGAGCTTGTATGCATTATGCTGGAAGAAGAGTTGCTACTCTGTTAGACAGTGTGTTTCAATTTATTGTAAACAATTGATTTCTCCAAATCCTTAGCAATGGATGTGGATGAGTTATCACTGTAGGCCATCTTTGGGAGAAGGCCAAGAGAGTAGGAATTATATTGTTATTCCTCTATATAATGTTTATTTCCCACTTCCCAAGATAGACTGAGCAGTTCAGTTTTCAGGAAAAGTCTGGACCTAAAGTAGGTACCCAGCAAATTTTTGATGAGTTAACTAATTAATACAACTTGCTACTTGGACAAAAAGGAATACTGGAATTATGTTCTGCCTGTAAAGGAAGAGTCAGACCCACTGATAGTTACGCAGCAATGACCAGAAGGTACGTGTTCAGGGCGGCTGCAAATCTCAAAGGATATCATTGAAAAAGTCTCTGAGTTGAAGAAAAACATTAATGCTGTCTGCAAAGAGTTGTCTGGGATGGCTACAGATAGAGTTTTGGGCAAGTGAGGAAGAATGACGACAGATAAAGCTGGAAAAGGGTAGTTAGAGGCAGGAAGTAGAAGATTCTGGTTATGTCTGGCTAAAGACTGTCAACTGTGTCCTGTAAGCAATGAAACATCAAGGGTCTATGAGACCAAGTAAGTAGGTAACACCCCATCAGATATAGATTTTGGAAAGATTACTTAACAACCATAGATAAACTATGAAAGATGGCAATAATGGAGGAAGACAAAAAAGGTAGAAGACAATAGCCATCCACTAGAAAAATAGTCATAGTGTCATAGACTTAATTGTGCCCCCCACTCAATTTATATGTTGAAGCTTTAACCTCCAGTATGCAGAATAGGACTGTATTTGGAGATAGGGTATTTAAAGGTAATTAAGTTGAAATAAACCTGTTAAGGTGGACCCTAATTCAATTCAACTGATGTCTTTATAAGAGGAGGAGGTTAGGGCACAAGAGGCTCCCCAGGGATGCACATACACAGAGAAAAGGCCACATGAGGACACGGGGTAGGTGGCCTTCTGCAAGCTTGAGGGTGGAGGCTTAAGGAGAAACCAGCCCTCTTGAAACCTTGACGTTGGAATTCCAACCTCCAGAACTGTGAGAAAGTACGTTTATGTTGTTTAAACTGCCCACCCTGTGTGTTGTGGCAGCTGTTTTGGCAGTGTTTACCAAAGAAACAGAACCAATAGGCAAGGTCAGCCTTTCTGTCAGATGAGGCCCACTCACTTGGGGAGGGCAATCTGTATGACTCAGTCTACTGATTCAAATGTTAATCTCATCCAAAAACATCCCCGCAGGCATACACAGAATAACATTTTACCAAATATGTGGACACCCATGCCCAGTCAAGTTGACACACAAAATTAATCATGCCAGGAGCCCTTGCAAATGAATACAAACAACAGTACCAAATAGAAGCAGAAGAGGAGATGAGTTTGAGAAATATTTTAAGTGGAATCCCAAACACTTGGTGACTGATCAGAGATGAAGGGTAAAGAAGAGTGATGAGTCAATAATACCTTCAATATCATCCTCCCCTCAATGATGAAGTGGGTGATGTGCTGGTGAAACAGAACACACACACCACCTTTGTTGGATATGGATAAAAGTTAAGGGGTAAATTGAATTTTAATCACTTACCCAGATTTTTACTGTTCTTTGTGGCTATTTGGAGCACAGCTACAAAACTGTAAGAATCTATACAAATTCAGTAATAAGGATAAAGATACACTCAACTCATAGAGGAGACCCTGAAACCTTTCATCAGAGCATTTAAGACTCATTTTACATAGCTATCTTTTTCTTTCTTTCTTCCTTTTCTTCTGTTACAAGCCCACCGGCGATAAGAAGCAACATATCAGAGGAGAATTTCAGTGTGCACGTGTATTGTTTTGTATACAGGGGAGGGTTCTAGTCAGGTTGATTAAGTACATATAGAAATAACTGTCAAAAGCCTAGTTTTGAGAGAAGGAAGAGAAAATATGTAGAAAATATATACATGAACTTAAAGGTGCAAAGATTTGAGGCCATTTTGATCATGAACAAAAAGATACACAATCGGTGATCCTGAGGTCATCAGTGTTTGGTAACTGAGTCATCTGTAAAAGGTTATACATGATGGTCAGATCCACTATCTAATTAGGCAGGGAAATAATGGATAGGTTTTAGAAATAACCAAAATATAAAACAGTTTTGCAGTAAAACTAAAATGTGATTGATGGTGGTGTTACAGCCCTTGGCAGGGGAGTGAAAATGTCAACTAGAGTTTCCTCATGGTTGGGCAAGGGGGTTTGAGGGGGACAGTGGAATATAAGCGAGGCTTCTCCATGTGGCTGCTTCTAGGGCTGAGACCTCTGAGCAGCCTGAGGCATGGGGTGCAAATCATGGAGTGTCTGCCCTGAATGGTGCTGCTATCACTGACAATTCCCCACTATCCCTCCTCCGTCATGCTTCTTTGGCTGGTGGAAGTGTGGGATTTGATGAGCCTCAGCAAACAAAAGCATGGAAGAAGTAAAACACGACCTGTCCTAAACTAACTTTGTCTTTCCTTGTTACTGCAAAAGCTCCTACTTCACAACCAGTCCAGTTGCTTTTCAGGCAATCTCTTTGGAGGAATGAATCGGTTAGCAAAAGGGTGGGTGCCTGTTTGTCCAGAGATTGAGGACCTGGTTTTAAGAAGTCATTGGCATTCTACTGTGCAAGGGACACTCCCTTCTTTGGTGTTCTTTAATTTGTTAGTACAATTGCAAGTGAAACTCACAAAGAACTGCATTATAAGCCATTTTCTGGTAGAACTCACATGTGATACAGGGAAGTTGGTTCTATGAAGGCTGCTGACTCAATTTTTTTTTCTTCAAACAAGTATATCCTGTGACTGAAGGCCTGTGTGTATGTGGAGCAGAGAAGGAAAGTAGGGGAGTGGTGAGCAGATATAAACTCAGGGTGAGTCATTTGTGCAGTTAATAGAAGGCTCATCAAATCCCACACCTCCACCAGCCAAAGAAGCATGGCGGAGGGAGGTGGGGTAGTGGGGAATTGTCAGTGATAACAGCTCCATTCAGGACACTCCATGATGAAATTAGGTTTAAACATCCATAGCAAATAGTACCCAAAGCCAATAAGTAATCAGTTAAGTCATACTTATCAGCCTACTTAGAAATATCAGGTTAAAGAAACTATTAATATGAATAAACCCTGTGATAGAAAAAATAGAAGCAAAACCGTTAACAGCTCCTGCTTAAAGAGTATTTTTTTTTAATTCCGACATCTAAACGTGATAAATACTTCTTGGCACTTTTCTTGCTTGGGTCTTAGGATGGTCCATGATCCCAAGGCTATGGTAATAGTCACACTGTGTATTTATTACCTTTAGACTCAGATGGCAATCCTCGGCCTCTGAGGAGTGGGAAAATGACCACGGACATCTGGCCAGGAAATGACTCTTATGCTGCTATAAGGCTGGCTGGCTCTGGCACCTCCTTTTTTAGAGTGTGAATGATGTTCTTTGCTATCATTCACTGACAAACTACTCAGGGAGTGAGGAAACCCACAACCTGCTTGGTCTAGGTAACTTAGTCTAGACCAGCATGGGCTAGTAGAAATATAACGGAAGCCACAAATGCCAGCCCCATGTGTAATTTTAAATTTTTAAAATATTTTTTAGTAGCCACATTTTAAAAAGTCAAAATCAATAATATATTTTCTTTTTTTTTTTTTTTTTTTGAGACAGAGTCTTGCTCTGTCACCCAGGCTGCAGTGCAGTGGCTCTATCTTGGCTCACTGCAACCTTCGCCTTGCACAAAGGTGAAGTCTTTGTTATTCTCCTGCCTCAGGCTCCTAAGTAGCTGGGATCACAGGCCTGCACCACCATGCCTGGCTAATTTTGTATTTTTAGTAGATACGGGGTTTTGCTGTGTTGGCCAGGCTGGTCTCAAGCTCCTGGCCGCAAGCGATATGCTCACCTTGGCCTCCCAAAGTGCTGGGATTACAGGTGTGAGATACCATGTTCGACCTAATGTTAATTGTATATTTTCTTTAACCCAATATATTCAATATTTTATTATTCTAACATGTAATCGAAGCTAAAGTTATTAATGAGATAGGTCACATTCTTTTTTCATATGAAGTCTTCAAAATCTAGTGTGTATTTGATGGCATTTGTAACATATCTTACTTCACACTCCCCACGTTTCAGGTATTCAGTAGCCACCTGTGGCTGGCGGCATCTGCACTGGCCAGGGCTGGTTTAGAACGTGTGCAGCAGCTGCCACCTCTCAGGCTGCTCAGGACCCAGGCTCATGCCTCTCTCCAGCCTCCTAATGAACTGCCTGTCACGTTCTTTCTGCCCCATGGTCTTCCCGCTCTGAGAGCTTCCTCCTCTGTCAGCTCTTTCGGCTTTCCTACTTTCTTGTACTGCATGATCTGGCTTCACTTGGGGATTTTATTTAACAGCAGGTTCTTGGGATGTTCCTCTAAAGTGCTTTTCTGAAACCAGAAACTAACATGATATACATTATGGCAGCATTCAAACTGTTCATCAACTATCCGTTATATCTGCCATCTCCCTTCTGCCCATCGAGGTACCGATGTTACTATTTTAAAAATTGTATTTTAATTATGATCCAATTGGAAGACGCATCCATTATGTAGAGTGCTTTGGCATGTTCTGAGAATTTATTTTTTGCATAAATAGCAACGCAAAAGTTGCAGCGAGGGAAGGGCTCATTTGTTTCTTCATTAATTGAGTGATAGAAAGCGATATACAGAGTATTCACTATGTAGAGGCATGTGCTTAGTGGGGGGCATGAAGTTATACAGGCCATGTGGCCCGTCCTCTCAGGAAACTCAGAGCCTGATCAGGGAAATTAGTCATAACAGATGCACAGTATGGCCACGTGCCTCTAGGAGGGATCTGAGTGGGGTGACAGAGGAGACTCTTGGAGGAGGTGAAATTACACTAGGTGTTGAAAGCGTGGGTAAGATTTTGATGTGTCACCATGGATGGGAAGAGAGAGGCGGGAGGTTTATTTAAACAGAGACTGGCCTGATTCTATGACACAAGGAGGTAAAACGATACATAGAAAATGTCTGCAAGAATGCATCTTTTTGACAGGCTGATATGGAAAGGGGGTCGAGGCCCCTGTGGGCAGTGAGATGCACAACTAGGTCAAGCTGGATTGTGGTAGGATTTTCATGCTGGGCTGAGAAGACTGCATCTCATTTTCTGGGCTGGGTGGAGCCACAGAAGATTCTAAGCAGGACTGTAAGAGGATCACAGCCGTGGTTTGTGAGGAAGGACCTGGCGTGTGTGCATTTGTGCGTAACAATCGGAGTAGGGGGGAGACTTGGAACACTTTGTCTCTTGTGGGAACAAACAGTATTAAAGTAATGGGTTTATGCATTTCTTGACCTTTAAGAAATGGTATTTTCAGCAAACTTCCTCCTCCCCACCTCGCCCTTGTTAAATATTTCATCTCAACTGGAAAATACCCACAACAATGATTTTTTTTTTTTTTATGGTTTTAGCCTTTCAGTAATAAACCAAAACAAACAGTGGGGAGCTTAAAAAGCCTTTCAGCTGAGAAAGATGAAAGCATATGCCTCTGGTTTAGATTATTGTTAGAAAGCGCAAGAGTCGGTTTCTTCTGGAAATCCTGTGAGGAGGAGAACTGGAGGGACTGATGCCACATTCACCCCATCCCTGACCTGATATTTCGGTGGTTTTTCTTACCTGCCCAGGGTTTACACCCCGGAATCTCATTGTCTGAAGCAAGATCCTACTTTCCTTCCCAGTAGCTAGGACCCTCTGGTCTTTCAACCTGCAGGCAAAGCCCCAGTGAGAGAGATGAAGAAATGGGCACTCATCTTTCGCAAAACCATTGAGAAAACAACAATGCCTTTATGGCTTAATGCTCTAAGTGCAGTAACAACAGTGCTTTCAGGCAAAGGGCATGGTTTCTTTTTTTGTTTTTTTTTTAAGACAGAGTCTCGCTCTGTCACCAGACTGGAGTGCAGTGGCGCAATCTCGGCCTACAACCTCCACCTCCCAGGTTCAAGGGATTCTCTTGCCTCAGCCTCCCGAGTAGCTGGGACTACAGGTGTGAACCACCATGCCCAGCTAATTTTTGTATTTTTAGTAGAGACAGGGTTTCACTGTGTTGGCCAGGATGGTCTCCATCTCTTGGCCTTGTGATCCGTCCACCTTGGCCTCCCAAAGTGCTGGGGTTACAGGCATGAGCCACCGTGCCTGGCCTCCACGACTTCTTAATGTAGTTATTTGCCTAGGCCACTGACTTAAGGTGCATCTGTCACTATGTCCTTGAATTACCCAGAACTCTGATTAACAGCAACAAGCAAGCGTACATTCCTTGTCCGTCTACACCATTTATTTCCATAACTCTTTGCTTACCCCATTCCTCCCACTTGGAATAGCCTACCAATTTATTTTTTTCAGACATTGGTTCAGCAAACATTTAAAACCCACTGTGTGCCAGAGCACAAGGGTTCAGAAAGGAATAAAATGTAATCTTTTAGGAGCTCACAGGGCACATGGATATTAAAACATAATATGCTAAGTGCCATGATTAGCCTCATTTTCAAGGCTGTGTGGATACCCAACTCAGTCTATGAAGTCAGAAGGGAGAATGTCTTCTTTTCAAATAATGACCTGCATGCTAACTGCGATAGTCAGAATGTTTGTGAACTCCCCAAATTCATATGTTGAAAGGAGATGGTATTGAGATGGGGTCTTCTGGCGATGATTAGGTCATGAAGTCCTCACCCTCATGAATGAAATTAGTACCCTATAAAAGAGGCCTGAGGTGGGCTGTGCGATCCTTCTGCTTTGTGAGGCCGCATAGAAGGTGCCATCTGTGAGGAAGAGGCCCTTACCAGACACTGCATCTGCTGGCACCTTTGATCATGGACTTCCTGGCCTCCAGAACTGTGAGCAATAAAGTTCTGTTGTATATAAATTACTGAGTCTTAGGGATTTTGTCACAGCAGCCCAAATAAACTTCCCATAAGACCCCAGCCCCTTAGGCATCCTCTCTCATCTGATGCCTCCTTCCCTTGAGCTCTGCCCCTTCTTCCTGTATGTTTTTTGTCATTACATTTACTTTTATATTCATAAAGCTTGCATTGTAGAGGTAGTATAAGCTAATAGATACAAAACAAAAACAATGTAAACACATAAAACCTGGTGAGAAATACTGAGAACCAAGATAAAAAATAAAGCTTTTGGGGAGGTGGGCCTGTAATTTTTTTTTTCATACTGTGCTCATTTTAATAAGCATTATGATGGCCACCTTGCCGACCTGCAGGGAAGACTGGTGGCTAATGAATGCAATGTATGGGCTTGCAAGGGGGACATGATGGAGGCAGGTAGCGGGTACAGGCTGAGGTTCACTCCTAGAGAGAGGCTTGCTGAATTGACTTCAACTCCCAAGGATGTTTTGAAGCAGGTGCCTAGGCCTCTAGAGCTCCGGGAGGGTTCCCTGGGGGACACAAGCCTTGTTTCCTCAGAGCCAGCTCTTTCCTACACTGTATGCTGTGACATTTCCATGCTCCTCCTCCTCTTTCCTTATAAATATACCTCTTGGCTTGAGTTTGGGTCCATTAGAGATTCCAGACAGGAAAAGTGAGCAGTCAGTCTTAATTAATTTCTGACAATTTCCAAAATGGTACAAACTAAATGGCACTTTAAAAAAGGGGATATTCGGGTGCTGGGGAGAGGAGGAAGTAATGCAGAGTGATGAAGCCACACCAGACCATCCCCATGATGACTGGAGCCTGCTTCCACTTGACTTTCTCTCTCTTTCCCAGAGTAAAGGACAACATTCCTTTACCTTTAGCCAAGGTAGCCTACCTTGGCTAAAGAGGATGTTTGCGGCCAGGTACAGTGGTTCATGCCTGTAATCCCAGCACTTTGGGAGGCTGAGGTGGGTGGATCAACTAAGGTCAGGAGTTCGAGGCCAAGCTGGCCAACACGGTGAAACCTTGTCTCTACTAAAAATACAAAAAAAAAAAAAAAAAAAATTAGCTGAGTGTGATGGTGGACGCCTGTAATCCCAGCTGCTCAGGAGGCTGAGGCAGGAGAATTGCTTGAACCTGGGAGGTGGAGGTTGAAGTGAGCCAAGATTGTACTACTGCATTCCAGCCTGGGCGATAGAGCAAGACTCCATCTCAAAAAAAAAAAAAGGAATATTTGCCACTGGCTTGGTAGAGTTCATAGGAAGAACCACCAGAGCAACTTACCGTACTAAAACAATTTGTGAACCTGTGTATCTCGTAGGATAAATTTTTGGCTTTGTTGAAAGCAGGGCTCAAAATGTCCTTTGTCCCTGTTTATATAGCTCAAACACCTTAGCAGTAACATGTAAAGCTTGAGGAAATGCCAGCATTCGGAGAGATGGCCCACAGTTGGCGGCCGCAAGAGAGCAAGACACTGTCTGCAGGACGTGCTCAGCCTCTACGGGCTCCTCTCAAAACCCCAGCCGGAGCCCTTCTGGACAAGGCCCAGATGGAGTGGCCTGACCAGCTGGCACAGCAGTCGACTTTTATTGTGTGTTAGATGTGAGACGTGTGCAGTGAACCATCAGACAACCAACCAACACACTTTAATTGGCGCCTGCTGAGTGCCCTGCCCATGCAAGATTACCGTAGGCAGGGTTGCAGCAGCCTGGCGGGAGCAATAGGAAAGGAAGCACTCGATGGAGGGCTTGTTGGTGGCTCTGGGCAGTGGTCTTCAGCAACTCGTGTGAAATAAGCTTATTAGAATGGCTTCCTAGATCCTACCCTGGGAAATTCTGATTTATTAGATCTAGGTTGGTGGTTGGGCGGGGAGGGGGTGGTCCAGAAATCTGACTTTTTGGCAAGCACTCCAGATCACTCTTCTAGCTCGGCCCAGTCTTTGATAGGCGTGAATGGTACAGACCTGCAGAAGCAGAGCTGTTTCAATTAGCTTTTTCCAGGGTCTAACATTTCTCTGGGTGTGATGTGTTTTCTCTGACTCATTCCCCACACCTCTGCTCACACCAAGGTAGCTCAGAGTGTTGTCAAAGGTGTCCTCTCCTGCAGATTCCTAAGAGAAGTCACAGACAGAGGAGACCAGTAGGGGTATTCACTAAAACACCACAACTCTCATTACTGCTATTATCAATATTTATTGAGATCTTCTAAACCTTTGGCTCATTACCTTTCTTAATTCTTATAGCTGATCACTGAGATCTGCATTGTTACTCTCCTTATTTTACAGATGAGGAAACTGAGGAAGAGCAGGTGGAACAGCTTGCCTGTGATTTCACAACTGGCAAGTGAACATGTACCTGGCTAAGGAACCCCAGGGAGCTAACCCAGAGCACGGGAATGACATAAAACTGGAACAAGAGGATGGTTTATACTGTTGGGTTTCAGTTTTCTCACCTGTAAGATAAGAGTTTTGGATTATGTGACTGCATAATCACATAATCTAAAACCCTTATCTTACAGGTGAGAAAACTATAAATAGGGCTGCCTTTGTGGGTATGTGCCCTGTGCAAACAAGGCCCATGGTCAGAGGGGTCCCAGGCTTGGTTGCATGCTCAGCTCTTGTCGTTGCGAAACAAATTACTAATAATAATAAATGAAAGAGCCCCACATTTTTCTTTTTCATTGGACCCTACAAAATAGGAAGCAGATCTTGTCTTCAAGTACACTTTATATATGTACAAAGTCAGACCTCCAGATCCATGGCCTCTGCAACCACAGATTCAACAAGCTGTGGATCAAAAATATTTGAAAAAAAAATGCATCTGTACTGAACATGTACAGACTACTTTTCTTGTCATTATTCCTGAAGCAATACAGTATAACAAATATTTATATAGCATTTACATTGTATTAGGTATTATAAGTAATCTAGAGATGGTTTAAAGTATATAGGAGGATGTGTGTAGGTTATATGCAAGTACCACGTCATTTCATGTCAAGGACTTGAGCATCCATGCATTTTGGTATCTGAGAAAGGTCTTGGAACCGATCCTCTTGAATATTGAGGGATGACTATGTATATATAGGTTTATGCATATTTTTTCCCTCTATTCCCTTATAGATCCTTAACAATTCCCCGCGCCTCCTTAGCCATGAAACCACGTTCTGCATGAGGGATGGAGCAGTGGGCTGACCCAAACTTCACATGAGTGAGTTCTGGCTGTCCACAGTGTGTCAGTAGAGACATGGGAGGTGCCTGCAGAGCGATACAGGGGGAGAGTTTGCTGGTGGCTAAGGATGGGGCACTATATGAGCTGGCTGCTGGCTGCTGATGACAGCCACAGCCTCCAGGCAACTTTGAGTTTGTGAGTTTTATCACTAAGTGACTCACTGACAGCATAAATAGGTACATAGATCTAAAGACTACACTAGCAAGCTCTCCATGCAGAAGATGTTAGAGGATTCAGGGAAAAGTCGAGGTTCATATTCAATTCTCCAGAGAGGCTTCTGGAGCATTTACTGGTCACCCCTCACCCATTCTTTGGCTCTGGGCCCCACCCCCACTTGCTTGCTGGCAGCCCCACCCTCACCAGTCCCTTGTCCCAGGAATTTGTCCCCATGGGTCATGTATGGAATAAGCTCTATAAAATATTAGTTTCTTCCTGACGATAGCTAAGGTTACCATATACACAGTTCGCAAAATTTATTATACTCACTGTCTAAGAGGCTTGGCTCAGTAACGAAGGAAGGAAATGTTTATTGAGTGCTTAATGTGTGATTCCTTATTTTCGTCTCTCTAGCTCTTCCTCCAAGTAGTGTCTTAGTCCCATTGCCTTCTGATGTTAGAAAGGTCTAAATCAGGGTTAATGACTTCGATTCCTATCAGCACTGTGGCAAAATATTCAGACACCAGATTTTCTTTATACCTTGACACTTATAAGCAGAACAAAGATAAGCCATGAGGAAAGCATGTGTGTGTGTGTGTGTGTGTGTGTGTGTGTGTGAGAGAGAGAGAGAGAGAGAGAGAGAGAGAGAGAGAATGAAAGAGAGAGAACTGGGAATGCAACAAGACCAGTTATTTTGCACCGAGTGAGACATTTTCTCCACTTTTTTCTCCTCCTCCCCTTCTAACTTTGAGATCTTTTACCAATTATTTGTTGAATAGTCCTTCATTTAAGTTTGGACATTTCTTCCTGAAGAAACCTGCATGCCCCCTCTTCCGCGGTCTGGGTCAGATGCCTGCTTTCATGCTTCCAGGGCACTCGTACCTAGCCTAGTATTGCACATCTCACTCTGCATTGCAATTGTTTATTTACTCACATGTAGCCCCATTGGACCATGATCTCCATAAGGGCTGGCAGCGGGACTGTCTTGTTCACTGTTGCAACCCCAGAGTGGAGTAATGAATGTTTGTTAAACGAATGAATGCACAGCATGAAGAAGAGATACAAATGGCAGCAACTGAGACCTGGTGTCTCAGGTGCGAAGATAGATGCCTTCCATGCCTTGCACGGAAGCAGTTCCATCTGCAAGGCTCAGCCAGGAATTACTTTTATAAGTCTGTATTGCTTGAGTACTCATCAGCCACCAGGAAGCCACACAGAGGACTTTATTTGTATCGTTCTATTTAATCTTTATAAAACAACTGGACTAAGTAGGTCCTGATTAAGTTTTTATGCAGAAGGTAACTGAACCTTGAGCTGAACCTTGAAGGGTTGGTCAGGCATGTAAGAAAGAGAAGGGTTTCTAATTCCAAGACAGCCAACTGAGTTCTGTCCAGGGGTGTAAAACCTGGCTCAGGTGAGTGTGTCTATGGCTGAGGACAATGGAGAGTGGGTAAGTGGAATGTGGTGGCAGTCCTGAACTTCACCTGAGACCTGTGCTTCTGGAAACAGTGGCTGTTAGGAAGTCTTCCACCCTAATATGTTTCAAGAAAAGAAAATTACAAAGAGCACATGCTGGTGTATTCCTAGGAAGACCCATCTCCATTCTTCCCCATGACTTCCAGAAGACTTGCCGATGACTCTCTTGTTTACCTGCTTCTATGAAGGTCAAGGCCCCCTTCCTTTTCTCTGATATGTTCTTGTTTCCCATTAATGACTGTCCTTCTCATTGCAGTAGCCCAAATGATATAATCTCCTTCATTGTCCCATATTGTCTTAGTCACTTCAGGCTGCTATAACAAAGTACCGAGGACGGATGGCTTATAAACAACAGACATTTATTTCTCATGGCTTGGGGTGCTGGAAGTTCAAGATCAGGGTGTAAGCATAGTTGATGTCTGGTGACATCAGCGTTCTAGGTTTCAGTCTGTCATCTTCTCACTGGGTCCTCATAGGGTGGGAAGAAGGCTAGAGAGTTCTTGGGTTTCTTCTAGAAGAGAACTAATCCCATTCATGAAGGCTCCACCCTCATAACTTAATTATCTCCCCAGTATCTTATTTCCTGACACCATCTCACTGTGGTGGAATGGGGGCTGGGGTCAGGATTCCAGCATATGAATTTTAGAGACACAAACATTCAGCCCATATTTTACCATACAATGGAGCTGTGTCTGATGAAAGAGGGAGGGATCAGATTACAGAAGACCCTGTAAGCCACAGTCAGGAGTTTGGACTTGCTCTTGTAGGTGCAGAAAGCCAATGGTGGGACAGAGGTGTTTTTAATGGTGAAATAGCAAATACAGACATGCACTGCAGAAAGATCACTCTGCTTTCTGCATGTGAAAAGTATTGGAGGGAAAATACACTGAAGACAAAGAAATTAAATACTCTGGTAAGAAAAGATGGGGTTCCAAGGTAGGGCAGTGTGAGTTATGCATGGTGTGCCAAGGATGGTATGCCCAAGATATGGTACCTGGATGTAAGTCCAAAGGAAGGGTCTAGGGGGGCTTGTTGGCCTGCAAGGACATTCATGTGTGTCTGGGTGGTGTTAGTTCACTGTCAGCCATCACGAGAGGGGCTGTCCTTAGTGTGCACCGTGGAAAGTGAGCCACTTGGAAGGCCACAGGCAGGCCAACTGCATGTGAAAGGGTAAGCAGGTTTCTATGGCACCATCAGAAACCAAACTCAGAAGCAGATGCCTATGAGGCTTCAAAAATACATAGAAAGGGGTGGGAGACCCGACACACACAGGGCCTCCTGCAATTTGATCAGGCTGTGTGTGTTTTTTTTTTTTTTAAACAAACTATAATTGTTGGAGAAGAGATCCCCTAGCATCATTAACCTGGCTGAATCACTTTGTGGAAGGCTGCCAGGAAGATGAATAACGTGGCCATAAAGACACCTAGGGAGATTACAGTTGTAGTTTACATTTGTCCATTTTCTGCTTCATTGTTGATTAGCAATAATCAGGGTCAATGGAGACCTGGGTCCTGTGTCCCTTCAGCCTCTCCTCTGTAAACCAACACTAAGGAAATGCCGGTATTTTATGGTCTTCATGGGGAGAGCTGTTTCTGTGGTAGGTGCCACATGGAAGCAGCAAATGATTGAGCAGCTAATTCCTCAGGGAGGAAGACACCTTTGTTAAGCATCTTCACAAGCCTGTGCTCAGGTTGGAGCTGTGAATCAAAGTCAGCCTGGTGCAACATTCTTCTAGATTGTTCACAAGATGTTTGTGGGTTTTTTTCTTACAAGTGTTTTTCACACATTAATACCATTTTCAGGCTTTTATTTTTCTCCCGGTCTTTGGTTGCCTGAAAACTAATGTAGATGTAAGCACTTCCCTGGGTTTTCAGTGAAAAATATTACATCAAGGTAATTACAGCCATGATGATTCATACTGTCCTGGTATCATGAATCTGGGTCTACAGGGAACTCTCCACATAAAACCCTGAATTAAACCCTTTCCTCTGAATATGGCCTCTCCTGCTGCAGGGTGGCTGCCTCAGGACTTCCTGTAGGCCAGTGCTTTCAGGACAGTTCACGTGCTGGGGACTTCCTAGGCTTCAGAGTCCATTCTCCTATGCCTGATAATTGTTGGAAATGGGTTTACAACATCAGGAAAAATCCACACCGAGACAATGGATCGCTCAGCAAGGCTAGTTTACATCCTGCAGGAAGAGTACAACTCACCAGCAGTCTTGCCATGAGAGCACACCTGAACAAAGGAGATTGGGATATTTATAACTTCCATAACCTGATGCAATCGCCCTACTGCTGTGTCCAGTTTCCATTGGATGGAACAAGACCACATTCTGTGCTTGACCCAATTGGCTAAAAACTTGTAAATGTCCTGAATAGATAAGGGGAAACAAGATGAGGAAGAAGACAAGGAAGGAGAGGAAGCTAGTCAGGAGAAGGTCATGAGTGTTTTGATATAAGCAATGGCATACACCAGGGTTTGGGGCTTGCCCAGTTCTGTTCAGACATGCTGCAGCGAGTCAAGGTAGCTGATTTAAGACGTAGCTGATTTAGAGAATATATATACCTGGGTATATGTTTATGCTAATAGCTAATAATGGCCATAGATCAAGAGGTTATAACTCCTTCTACTTACAATGTAGTCTAAGATATAAACTTTGAAGAACTTTCCCATCTCTCACACCAGGACCGTAGAGCCAAGCGTTAACTCATGTCATCACCTGGATTTTATGCAGAAACCACAAACCACACATCTTAATATGGAATCGGTCATCTTTCTTACCTTTCCCATTCCTTTCCCTCCACACTGCAATAATTTGGCTGTCAGATGGAAAGCATCTGAGACAGATTTCTAGAGGAAGTAATGTCACACTTAGAGAATCAATAGGGATTAGCCAGGCAAACTAGGGAGTGTTACCGGGACTGGGAGAAGGCCAAGGAGTTTGGCAAATGGCTTCTTCCTGGGTCTTAAACTGCTCATTATTACTAATCATCAGAGAAATGCAAATCAAAACCACAATGAGATATTATCTTATAGTCGGAATAGCTATTACCAAAAAGGCAGAAAAACAACAGATACTGGTGAGGCTACAGATTAAAGAAAATGCTTATACACCATTGATGGGAAGGTAAATTAGTTCAGCCACTGTGGAAAGCAATTGGGGGATTTCTCGTAGAACTTAACATAGAGCTACCATTCCACCCAGCAATCCCATCACTGGGTATATACCCCAAGGAAGATAGATCATTACACCAAAAAGACACATGCACTCACATGTTCATCACTGTGATATTTACAATATCAAAACATGAAATCAATGTAGGTGCCCATCAGTGGTCGATTGGATAAAGGAAATGTGGTACATATGCACCATGGAATACTACTCAGCCATTAAAAGAAATGAAATCATATCCTTTGCAGTGACATGGATGTAGCTGTAGGCCATAATCCTAAGCGAATTAATGCAGGAACAGAAAAACACCATGTATTCTGACTTGTAAGTGGGAGCTAAATTATTGAGCTCACATGGACATAAACATGAGAGCAACAGACACTGTGGACCACTGGGGGGAAGAAAGGGAAGGGGCATGGCTTGTAAAACTACCTACTGGGTGCCATGCTCACTATCTGGCTGCAACATACTCATGTAACAAACCTGCACATGTACCCCCCCTGTATCTAAAACAGAAGCTAAAATTTTATTTTTTATTTTTTTTAAAAAGGATAGCTGGAGCATTCAAGATCTCTTTCTACTGTAAGGATGGCTGTCATATTATAACATATAACGTGCTAAAGCCAAGACAATTTTATGTGCACCCATATTTTGTCCCTCTGGTTCCCTTTTTTCCATATATTTTCATTATTTTCATCCTTAAATGGAAGCTTATTATAAAAAATCTGAAAGTATTAACCATTTGCAAACTCATAATTTTTAAACTGTGTTCCCCTGGAAATAACCAGAGAATGGAATCTTTCCCAAAGTAATACCCATGTTAGTGACCAAATCCTACAAAGCTACAGACCTCCTTAGGAGGAACAGTGACTTTTTGTACCTGTGAGAGACAGAGAAGAAGAGAGATATTGAGGTGGGGGATATTGAAGAAGGGAGATGTTGAAGTAAGATGACTTACAAAGGTATTATTCGTATCTGGCAATTTCTCTGTCTTTCAGGACTTTGGAAACAATTGGGAACGGCAGTTTCTGCTATTTCGAAGCAGATGATGTGTGCTTGGTAGGGACAGTGAATAGGGGAATTTGTGTGGGACAGAGTGTTGCTTTTAAAATGTGGATGAATTGTATTTTTTTAGGAAATATGGTAAGTTTTCCCAACGTGATTGTGTTCAGCGGAATGATGACAAATTTCCCATGCCTCCGATCCATGCTCCTGTCTTCCTGCATGATGGTGTGAGATGTTCCTTTCTTGTGCATTGTTTTTCTGTAACCCCAGTGCCAAGAGGCCAGGAGATTGTGGTCCAGAAGTAAAGGTAGTGGCGGAAGTTTTTGTGTGTCTGTGTGTGTAAATGAGTTGGTTGGGTATGCGTGTGCATCATTGTAAAGGTATGAGCTGTGTTCCTGTGTGAATACATTTGCAAGGTGTTTTGCAAGTGAAGACCCATTTCCTTTTAAAAATAGAATTGCTTTTCTAAGGCAGGAACGCTGAGTAAGTAGAAGGATGGCTCTGAGTTTTAGAGGGAGTGTTCCAGAAATTGGTGCAAGGAACTTGCTAATGGTACTGAGAGATAGATGGGGAGATGCACGGACCATGCTGTGTTTTGCATTTCAATCTCTGTGGATACTCTCTCCCTGCCTATGCATATTTAAAATTCCTTTCAATATATAAATAGGATAATTCTCTCTCCTCATCCCCACCAGAGTTCATTTAACAGGCACAAAAAGAATTGTGCATCCAGGCCTGTCTTTTCCTGCCCCCTCTTTTTACTATTTATTGGTTTCTCTCCTTTTTTTTCTCTCCCACATTGCTCCCTTTGGATTAAACTGTGTCTCAGGACTGACCAGGGGAAGAAATGCATTTTTTCCTAAGTATGGCCGAGCCAGAGGGATGTGGTCTCCAGGATTTCTCTGCTCTGTGGCACCAACCCACAACTTTCCACAACTTCACTTTGAATAAAAAGCCCAGGGCCTTTGACAATCTGGGATTTTGTAACCTTCCCTTAGCACACACAGTCTCTTCCCATTGTTGATGATAGTTGCTCATTCACCCATGAATGAAACTCCAGCACTTTCTAGTCCCAAAGGCACAAGTGAAGACTTAGAATCACTAACAGGAAGGACACTGGGCAAGGATATGAACTGGGATCTGGGGGAAGGTGCCTGTAACAATAGGCAATCAAGCTCTTCTTCCTAGAAAAAAAGCACTAGGAAGCTTTGGTTGAGTCTAATGGTCTTATCTCATATTGAGAATATGAATAATTCAGTCATTTCAGAATCATCCTTAGAATCTCCAAAATCATGGAAATGGTATATGCAAATATTAAAAAGTTTATTAAACCTGGATAGCAAATATGGATCTGAGGATTTTGGTTTCTGGCTTTTTGAACATTCATAGTTTCTATTTTTGTTTTTGTTGTTACCACTATTGTTTAAACACTGTAATGGTTAAGGCCAGGTGCAGTGGCTCATACCTGTAATCCCAGTACTTTGGGAGGCCCAGTGGGGCTGATTTCTTGAGCTCAGGAGTTCAAGACCAGCCTGGGCAACATGGCAAAACCCTGTAAAAATAGTGGTTAAGGGCGTGGACTGTTGAGCTAAACTGCATGAGATCAAATGCCACTTCCTAGATGTGTAATCTTGGACAAGTTACTTTTTTGTTTTTTGAGATAGGGTCTGGCTCTGTCACTCAGGCTGGGGTACAGTGACATGATCGTGGCTCACTGCAACCTCTGACTCCTAAGCTCAAGTGATCCTCCCAATTCAACCTCCCAAGCAGCTGGAATGACAGGCCCATGTCACCATGCCTGGCAAATTTTTTGTAGAGACAGGGTTTTGCCCTGTTGCTCAGGATGGTCTTGAATTCCTGAGCTCAGGCAATTCAGCCACCTCAGCCTCCCAAAGTGCTGAGATAACAGGAGTAAGCTACCACGTCCAGACATAGACAAGTTATTAGACTTTTCTATGCCTTAGTTTCTATACAGGTAAAATGTGGACAATTATAGTTTTTGTGAGGATTAAATGAGTTAGTTTGCTAACAACACTTAGAACTACGCCTGACAGCCTAAACACTATGTGAGTGTTCCATCCTTTTATGGGAAGTCGCCATTGCTGTTATAGTTGATGTCTGAAAGGTGTGCTGAATAGCATGTCCTGTATGAAAATATGATAATGGCTCTTGTGTTTGCAACTAGTATCTATTAATTAAGAAACCGTCATTTGTGCTCTGTAATTATATTTATTAAACCCTAACTCCTATCATAACAATAATTAGTTCTTGCTAATTAAATTTATCAAATTCCCCCTGGATTCATATCTTAGGTAAATATTTAGTAGCCCTACACTAATTATTTTAATCAACATGGAGTGTATTTCAAATGACTACAAATAGTTCTAACTAATTAGATTGAGTACAAAATAATATCTTATGTAATAAATTTGCAGGTGCTCCAAAGAGTGGGAATGAGCCACAGGATAACGTCTCAGAGACCTTACCCACCTGACTTGGTTAGCGATTACAGCTTTTTCAAAGCTCAGCCATGATACTAGGGGAAGTAGCCTGAGAAGGTTTATTATTTCTGTTCTGATTTGTGCTCTACTGCCAATGTTTTGAGCATGAAGCAAGCACTGTGTGTGATTCAAAAACATGCCACATGATTTAAAATTGTACCCATCAACACTAGTAATTACTGTGGGATCAAGAAGCCTGCAGTAGCAGTGACAGCAGCAACAGCAGTCGGGTGAATCCCTGCTTCAAAGAGTGTGAAGGAAGAAAGGCACACTCTCCAAGGTTCTTCTTTCTGCAGGCTTGGTCTCCTCATCCTCAAGCCACACTCTGTCAGTTCTGCCCATACTAGGAGGTCCTCTTACCTCCTGCTCCCAGCTCCTTCATAACAAAGAAAATGAATCTGTGAATTACAGTTGGCTGATTGGCATCCTGTTGCTAGGAAACTATAAAAGGAATGTATCATATTTCATAATAAAAATGTCTCTGACCCATTCCTGCAAAAATATGCACATTGACTTGTGGCTCCCTTGTGGGAGTGGCCTCTCCTTTCATCTATTCGCTTCTAGGATCATTTTGAGACCCCTGGCTCTGGTTAATGGTGGCCAGTCTCTTGCCAGACACAGGGCTGTCTGTGGCCTGAATTAGGGTTCTGCTTATGACCAGGATTGGGATAGTGGCTATCTATTGCTGGAATAGGGGTCTTGATCTCACATTGGTAAGATGCTCATTTTACAATGGAGTTTCAGTACTCAGTCTGGGGTTGGAATTTGGGTTTAGGCTATTGTTAAGTTCATTAGGGAGAGGATAGAAGAAAATGTCTGTTACAGTAGTGGTGGTTGCTTACACTGTAATAAAAATGTTCCATCTCAAGAATAAAAAACAGTAAGTTAAAGTATCAGATACCATGGAAATAACTACATCTTTTCAACATGGTCTCCAGCCCTTTTTGTAAATGACAAGTGAATTATCAGAAACAAGCAGCCAGCAATGGATATCCAGGGTTGTGTCTGGAATCACTCCAGGCTTTCCTGACCTTCCATTTCCATCAACTGGCTGTTGAGGAGGGGGCTGCTCCCTGGCAGCCTATCTGTTACATTCTATTTTTGTGGAGGAAGTATCTTGAGTGGGCATGAGACGGACCACAGGAGACATATTTGACAGTGAATCTGCACTTTTGCCTCTCAGGGAGGCCTAAAAGCACATGCAAGTTATAGAAAATCCAGGAGCATTATCTCCCCCTCTCATTAAGCTGTCATCTGCTTTCAGTGCAGATCTATCACTAGGTTTTGAATCTCACATTCCCCCCTTCTAGCTCTCCTTGGAGTATTTGTGATCTCATGCAGTCATCTTTATGACAGATGAATTATTTCTATGTCAACCATAGTCATCATGAATCCTCTGAGTGAGCTGGAAAGAGAAAATCGCTTTCAAGAGAACAGATCTCCTAAAGGCCATGGGTAGTAAAAAAAAATCTGAGAACTCTGGATTGATGGTGATATGATCAAATCATGGCCAGCTAGAAAGGATGAGAATACAGGCCCAGAAAGGGATTTGGTTTAGCTCAATGTAACACAGAGCTAAATCTCAGGACTCTTTTTTTTTTTGTACCATGATATACAAGTAACTACATGAGACTTGCCATGTGTCAACGGAAGGCAAATAGGCCATATAATAGAATCATTATGTGGTCTTCATATGAACCCATGGGCCTGAACATTAAATTTTGTTCAGAGAGTCTAAGTAAGGCTTCAGGACCAAAACTGCATCTGGGCCCAAGGCATGCTGTTTCTGAAATTCTCAGTCTCTTCTATTCCATTTCTATTCCAGGGGATGTGCTCACCAGTAATGGTTGTGGTAATGGAGCCTCCATTCAGTAGAGGCAGCTCTGCAGATGGCATGAGAAAGCCTCTTGGAGATGGTCTCCTGAGTGAAGGGATTGGGTGACATAACTATACTCTTGCTGTGGTTGCCAAAACATACATATGTTATTTATATCATTGTGCACTACAGGTGGGACTTAGAATTTATTTTAACTGAGAGAATTTTTTTCTGAATGGAGCCAAGATCAGGTCATGTAATCATGTATATACTACATATGGCTTTCTCCCTTTGTGGTCATCACAAGGTCATCCATTCACCTTTCTTACTGGTTATTCTGAAGAGTCACCATGTATGGCTTTGTGCTTGAAGATGCTCCCTCATCCCCTCCCTGCCCACATACGTCCAGGGAATCCTTCTTTTAAAGAATAAAATGGCTTATTTTATGCTTTGAACAATTTTTATCCCAGATTGTGACTGAAGAATAGGAAGAAAGCGTACATCTTCTGAAAGAATCCACTACAAAAGAATCTGATGGGCATAGAAGGGAAGCATTGCAGCTGTTTCATTTCTGTGTCTTCCACTGGAGTCTCCTGAGAAGGCACCCTGCAGCTTGCCAATTGTTCTTTCTCCTTTAATGGATTATCCAATGGAGATCCAAAGCCCATGGCAGAATGGGCAGATAACCACAACGTCTGAGCACATTACTCCTCAAACTGAGAACAGTGAAGTCTGAACATTTACTTCTCAATCCACTGTCATATGGCTTCTGTCCTGTGAATGGCACTGATTTTTCTACATCACTAAATGTTAACAGACATGTAAATTTAACAGAAGCTTGAGCAGGATTTAATGTAATCGAGCACATACATTCTCGTTATCTTCTCTTGGCTCTCTGAACAATACACTTTCCTAGGTTTTTCCTCTGTGTTGGTTATATCTTAGTTTCTTTTATTGGGCTTTCTCAAAGTTGAATCCTGGATCTTCTTTTCTATATCTTTTTTAAAGAATTCAATGATCACCTATGCCTGCATTGTCTAATATGGTAACCACTAGCTGAAGGTGGCTAGTAAGCACTTGGAAAGTGGTTATCTAAATCATACTGCTATAAGGATAAAACACTTACTTACTATAAAGTTTGAAGACTTATTGGAAACAAAAATCAAAAGAATGTAAGTATCTCAATAATTTTTACATTGACTGTATACTAAAATGATATTTTGAATACATTGGGTTAAGTAAAATAAATTATTAAAACTGTTTTGTATGTTTCTGTCAGGCAATATTAATCTATGAAATGAATATACCCAAACTTAACTTTAGCTCAGACCTTTACTTCAAACTCCAAATATAATGAATTGCCAACATAACCTTTCCATTAGGCTATCTGACAGGCACTCAAACTCAACATGTGCAAAATGAAATGTGCGATGTTTTCCCCTAAACACAATAATCCTATTTTAGCTACTGGTCCCATAATCATTTTCCTTTTCCTCCTCTCTTCTCCATAGAGCTTCCTCTTTGCACAATTATGAAAATGTAGAATGTCTGAATAAGAAAGCCAGGAACACAACCACTAATCCTATGCTTGTGCCTTCTCTGCAGCATATAGTCTTTATGTGGACATCCGTAGCAATGGGGACATTTCCTGATAAGGCAGCCTATTCCATTTATGAACAGCCTCTGTTGTTAGAAAGTTTCCAAACACACTGAGTCAGAGTTAGACATTTTAGAAATTCTATTTATGTTTTAATTTTGTCTCCCAGAAGCCATGCAACATAAACTTAATTCCTCTTCTACTTATGAGGATTGTTCAATGTCTTGGCTGCTCTGATTTTTTTTTTTCTCTAAGTTAAATATTTCTTGCTCCATTGACATGGTTTCATATCTTCTCTCTCATTCTTGCCTCTGATATTTCAACATATTTGCCTATTAAGAATGTGGTTGTCAAATGGCCCACCAATTTTAATAGTCAAGTCACAGACTATAAATAGAATCCATATTGGTTGCTTTAAATTCTGTGCCTCCGTGAATATCACTTGAGCATATGTTTACTTACTTGGGAATCACATTAAACACAGATATTTGTTTGTATTGGACTTATTTTTATGTAAATCCACTATATCTTGGATATGTAATGTAATTAAGCTAAATCTTATGCATCTTTTTCATGCTTATACATTATATTTTAATGTCGTAATTATATTTGCAGTTTGGCTCATTGCACTAGCAAGCCTATCTAGACACCACTGATTCTGATTCTTTCACTCACTGTGATTTGTTCTGTGTCTTAGATCAATGTTATCAAAATATTGATTAGTAAACCCATATTTTCATACATATCATCAGATACTAATATCATCAAAATGTATATAAAACAAGATGTAAGTCAGAATTCTGTTGTATACTAGACTTCCATCCAAGTTATGTCATCCCATTAGTTAGCTCCCTCCCAGGCAAACTGGTATGATGATTTAACCAACTAAAGGTGAAAATGACAGTACTTGCTAAATTATTTTTCATTTTCACTTCAAATGATTCCTATGCTCTGTTACATCTTTACTGGGGGCTCCAATTACACTTCTGTTGACCATTTGATGTTGTCACAGTGCTATTAGGTTTTGTTTTTTTCTGTTTTTTATCTTTCTGTGTTTCAATTTGGATAATTTGTATTGATATTGACATATTTTCAAGCTCATTAATTTATTCCTATGCTGTTTTCACTCTGCTGATGAGCCCATTGAAAGAATTCATTTGACATGATTTTTAATTTATAGTTTTCATCTCTCTACTGAAAATCTGTATTTGTGTATGCAAATTGTCAAACATTTCCATTAGACAAGAGGTTAGCAAAGTTTATTTTTGTAAAGGGCAAGATAGTAAATATTTTGGGCTCTAAAGGCACTATGGCCTCAGAACTATTTAACTCTGCCATTGTGGTGCAAAGATATCCATAAGTAATCAGAAATGAATGGGTGTGGCTGTGTTGAATAAAACTTTACTTATGAAAAGAAGCAGTAATCTGAATATGGCCCATGGGCCATTGTTTGCTGACCACTCCTCTAGATCCTTTAAGATATTGATTGTATTTATTTTAAGTTTGTTGTCTGATAGTTCCAGTCATCTCTGAATCTGGTTATACTGACTACTTTATCTCTTGACAATGGGTTATTTTCTATATTTTCTGTTAGTCTCATAATTTTTTTTTGAATGCTAGAGATGACATGTTGAAGAACAGAAGAGACTGAAGTAAATATTATTTACAAAAGGAAATGGGTACATCTCTGTTAGGCCATTATATAGAGAATTTAATCAGTCTGGTAAATATTTCAGCTGGATTTTTTTATGTGTGTGGTTGTTGTTACAATGATTATCTCTAGTGTAATAAGCCTTCAAAGCTCTCTAATAGTGAACTGCTTTTATCTTGTGCTTTGGGTAAGGAATGGTGCTAGAAGCTTTTTCTCAGTGTTCCAGCTCCACTATGAGCTATATTATGTACCCATCCCAGAGGAGGTCTTATGCCTCCTCTCATCCCTTCCTGCTGGTAGACTGCTGTTGTTTGTTACTGGGAGTTGGATTTATGTTATGGGTAGAGAGAAGGAGGTTTTCTTATGGAATACTACTTGAATTAACTCATGTTTCAGCATATTTTCCTGCTTAAAAGGTATTATAATGATCCAAATAAGTGTTTTGACAAATTTTCATTTACAGTACCTCATCGAATTATTGAACTAGTAACTTTAAGAAAGCAAAAATAAGTAGTGATTTTAGACATGACTGTTTTTGGAATGTAGTGCTGTTTCCCAGAAATTGTTGTTTCCTCTATAGGGTCTATGAAAACACACATAATTTATTCAATAATATTTTATGGAATCTTGCCAGAAGTTGATGTCAAGAGAACCTATCTCTAGATTACAGAATCAAACTTACCCTTTATTATCCTATAATATTTGCTCTTCTATAATTTTCTATATCTCCCTGACATTCTCTGGGGTTTAAAGTGGTTTACATAATCACACATTTGAACTTCTCTTAAAGTCTTTTCGAGTAATTTGGCCTAAGCCTCCTTTTAATATGTATATTCTTTACTAGATAGATCTCACTAAAATTTATGTTACTGGTATAGGCAACTATATTCTTTTATTTATTTATTCAACAAAAGTCTATTCAGTACTTAATATGTATCCAAGTTTTAGGTTAAATGCTTGAGAAACAAATTTGAATAACATTTAGTTCCTGACTTCAAGAAGCTCCCAGTCTAGACGTAAAGGCAGACATATAACAAATATTTCAGTAGTAGAATATAATAAAAGCAACAGTAGGGCAATGGCTGGTAAATTATAATGAGGGTTGGGAAAGGAAATTGAAGGTTTCAGAAGTTGGTGATATCCTCAGAAAGTCTTAAAAAGAGGTATAGCATTTCACTTGATACATGAGACAGGAAAGAACATTCCAGATAATGTAAAAACACTTCAAAGCAGTGAAGGTAGAAAGTACCATGGTGCTTGCATTTGCATATATTCCAGCAATGGTGGGACATGATGGCAAGTAGTGGAAAGAGATGCAGCTGGAGAGGGGGTAGGGTCTGGCTATGAATGTCATGCTTGCCCATTTAGGAATATTGGGACTTTGTCCTGTAGGTGATTAGGATTAATGGAAGTATTTTAAATAGAGGTAGGGTATGATGAGATTTACATTTTGGAAAGGTTGCTTTGGTTGAGTGAATGCAATGAGTCAATGCAGCTTTATTGTTTAGGCTTTGCAGGTGCAATGCCTAGGACCCATATGCTTTATAAGGGCCCACAAATTGTTTGGGGCATAGATGGGGGGAGGAGAATATTGATTTCATAACTGGAAAGCTGCCAAATCAAAATAATTTTAAATAAATGACTATAAACCATGGAAGTATGCTAACTTTTTAACGATAGCTCAACAAAGCTCTTAATAGTTTCATTCAAATTTGGTAAATGTTGTGGAGAATCAGGACATACAGAACATACTCACATAGTAACTTCATTTTAGTCTCTGTGTTTCTTCAAATTCAGTCTCTAGGGTAGCTTTTCCCCTTTTCTTCAGATAAAATATAAAGAAGCTTCCATGGCTTTTCTGGTTGTTGTTTGGGAATTAAACATCCTATGGTCACTCGTTCCCTAAACAGTCTTAGTTCAATAATTAGAAAGATCACTCCCCTTGATAATCAAAACTACATGCATCTTTAAAATTAATTTTGTTTTTCTCCCTTTATAACATTTTTGGGGCAATGGCTTGTGTGGCCAGAGAGGTTTGATTGGCTTCTTCTGTATTCACCTCTGAAGGTTTTTAATGCATTCTCCACTCACTAACTGACTTTGCATCTTCCACAGTTGAAGCAGGAGAGGGGAAACCTAATTAAAAATGGAAATGTACAAAATGTTCACATGTTATATAGGAGGTAAGTATACAGCTTGGCAACTAATCAGAATTGAGAGTGAGAGAAAAGATGCATGGAAAATGACTTCTGGCTTGTGTAGCCTGCCACAGTGGTACCTCTACCTAAATTAGGCTCTGCATTTATTCCTTCAAGAAATATTAACTACCTACCTTATATTTACATCCACATGAATAAGACATTTTTAATCCTTGAGCAGCTCACAGTCCATTGGGGAGAGTAGTAAACAAACAATTAAAATGTCCTATGGTAAGAACTTCATCAACGTTATGCCCTGGAGATCGTGGGAGCCCAAAGGCATATCCCATGCAGCTGGGAGTGAAATTGGAGGAGGCAGCCTCTGGAAAAGTGGGTTGGTCAGTCCGCTTTGGCTGGTCAAGTTATGTGTGAGCTTAGTTTGGCAAATATTGACGCGGGTACCTGTGAAGATGTGAAAATGGGTGTTAGTCATAATGATCTAGGGCTGAGGAAAGGGTTTGATTTACTATAGTAGTTTAGGAGTCATCAGCATACAGGTGTAAGCAGATAGAAGGAGGTACATCATCTAGGGAAAATATTAACTCTCTTGCTAATATTCATGTGGGGTACAACAGAGGCATGGAGAATGTGTTAGAGATAAGTAGGAGAAGGAGACTGGGGAGAACTGGTAAGAGGAATAGGAGAACACTGAAAGAGAGGACTTATAGAAGTCAAAGGGGAAGAACTTTTCAGGTATAAGAGACTTACCATTACTGTAAATGGTGCCAGGGGCTCAAGTGTTGGGTAGAGGAACCAGCAAGAGTCACTGGTCAGAGAGACCTGGATCTTCCTTAGCTTCTACTTACAACCTGTGACTTGGGTAAAGTTATCTAACCTTTCAGCAGTAAACATGGTCTTTGTGCTCTTTGAATTGTTTCATAGAGCACAGGATGTTGATTGTTTTTCCAGAAAAGCCACATTCATCATTTGTGCTGAAAGCATACCAAAACTGTGTCCAGAGACCCTTCCTCTGCTTCCCTGAACTCTGTGTCTTTCTTCTCATCAGATCTCCTCCCACATTATCCAAATCATTTGGTTTCTGACTCCCTGCCTCTCACTGGGTTCTCCCATCTTGCAACTCAAGGGTCCTGGCATGTGGAGCTGCACACAGATGTTTCTATCCTGTGAGTGCTTGACTTTCTGAGGCAATGTCTCTGAGCAGGTGTTCTGGTGTGTACCTCCCACTTTTTCTGCTGCTGTGTTTTCTGTGCAAACACCAGAATGCATTGCTGTTTTATTCTATCTGGAGAGAGCCCAATTCATGACGATGATGAAGTAGGATGTGCTTTCAGGCTGTTAGATGGTGCAGTGGTTTTGCAGAACAGAGTGTTAGGCCAAAAAGGTTTATGGATTACAATTTTGAGCTATGACTTCATCTGCTCATGACCTGCTGTCTGTGGCTTGTCTTCTGTTGGGCTGGCGTTCTATGGGAACATCCTTTATCTTGACTTCCTACCCATGCCCCATGTTCCCGTGTGTCTCCTAGGTCTTTTGTACTTGTTCACCCTCACGTGAGCCTTCCTAAACATGCTGGGTTCTTTATCTCCTGACAACATGTGAGGTTAGAAGATGGAGTCAAAGAGTCTATGGAATCACTGTATTTTACAATAATAGATTTGAAGAGCCTTGGCGAAAATAGGGAAGAAGCAGGGCTACCTGCTGGGCCTGCTTGCAGGAGGATGAACTGTCCATATGAAGGTCAACAGTGAGCGTGTTACAGTGGTCTGACTTCCTTTTCTCTGTTTTTCTCTTTGTTTGTGAACTTGTCTTTGCTTTCTGAGAGTTTTACTGTAGCAAGGGACCTAGGGATATGGAAGACAAAATCCTGCTTTTAAAGAGGATGCTGTTTTACCTTACCTCTTGATTGCCCTTTGGGAATTCTTTATTTTGCAAGAGCTTTTCATTCTTGCTTTGTTCCATTTATCACACCCTTTTTGTCCTTGTGCAATAAAATAAGTTGCATTTACTTGACACTGGTCACCTCTCCTTATTGGAAATAACAATCTTCTTGAAGCGAGTGCTCGTGATCCCTACACAGAAACCTATAGACAGAGCTTACCCAGAAGCATTTGTTTGAATGTTTTAAGTAGAAACTTAGAGAGTTAGGAAGAGATGCCAGAGGGAATGGTGGTGAAGTCAGAGGAACCAAAGAAGAAAGGGGTCCTGGGGTAACTCACAAATCAACCAGCCTAAAATTCTACCCATATCCCGATAAGGCAACTGGCTGATGAGAGACAGTGGTGGAACTCAGACCCGAGTAATCTTATGGCCACCAGTGTGAAGTATATTTTATAATCAAAGTTTTTCTCACTTTACATAGCAGATCATGTTCTGAAAATTTGTTTGCAACTTAGTTATTTAACCTGCTTGTGGGGGACATTTTCTCTTTGAGAGAAGCCAGTAATACATTTACTTATAAAGTGAAGCATATGACATTGGGAAAAACATACGATCTTTAGAAGCAGGCACACCTGAATCAAACTGTGGCTTTTTCACTTCATTCATTCATTTATTCAGTCATTCATTCACTCAGAAATGTTTATCAAGAGCATTCACTGTTCTAGGCATAATGCCAAGCTGACACTGGTGCATTTTCCGTGTCAGCTTGGGTAATTTAGTAACTTCTCTCAGACTCAATTTCTCATCTATAAAATATGAACACTATTACTTACCTTGCAGGTTGTCATGAAAGTTGAAATAAAGATACAATTTCTGGTATATATCAATTTTTTTTATATTGAGGATGATAATTATGTGAGTAATGTCCCATTTCATATGTTATATGAGTTTTTTTAAGTGAAGACCACCTATGTACAATGACTTATGATAATGTTATTCTTACCAAGGTTCCCTGAGTAAACATTTCTCTTTCACTGATAGATTAAACTTCTACTCACTCAAACTCATTGAGGTGGAGATTTCAGAAATCAAGTCAAATTGCAAATGTTATGGATATGACTGGAATTGGCTTCCTCCTTTATAGGAGAGTTCTAAAATAGCATAGGACCAGAAGTCCATAGGCATGTTTTGTAGTTTTGCAACTACATAACCTCGGTTTTCTTTGTTTTACTTGTCTCTGGATTCCACTTTTTCCATCTTTGAAATACTTATAATGAAAATTTCCTTGCCTACTTTGTATTGATTTCATAGAGATTAAATGCAATAGATGATAGTGCATTTTAATCCTTTATTGTATAATTTTTTGGTTTTGTTTTCTTATTTTTAAGAAAGGAATGAGAATAACTAGGAATCCCTTGCTCAGTTTTATATATTCTTGCAAATTATCCTATTGTATTACCTTTTATAAATTTGCACACTCAGAATCCTTTTCTGAATTATAAGCAACAATAATGGCGGATCCCAATATGAGGAAGAAGGGTTTGCCAAAGTTTAAATTTACAAGCTAGATACGTTTGAAAAATGAAAGTTTACATTAGGAAGTGTTTATTTTACAAAAGGGTTTCTTTGACTTTCATAAACTGGTAAGGACCAATAGCAATGCATTTAAAGCATGGATTTAATGTTTTAGGAATAGTACTATTGCACAATTTGAATTATATCTGCACAGTAACATTAGAGAATGGGCTAAGAGTTGGATTTTTTGTCCCACTATCCAACTAAGTGTACACAGTAATGAGATGAAGAAGTTCCCACAGCAACATGAAACACTCCTAAGTTCATTGTTATATGTTTAGCATAGGACTTTGGATTGAGGTTTGTTTTGAATGAATTCCAAAGTAACTTTATAGTTAAGAGGTCTAGAAAGAAATTAAGTCAAACAGATCTAAAATATAATTGCTCAATCCACAAGTCTGCTGTGAGTGCCTGGTGTGGGTACTTGGCGCCTGCTAGGAGATGTGCAGTTCAGAAGGCTTTACTGAAGAAATGCCATTTGAGTTGAATCTTGAAAGTTGCATAGGTATTGATCAAGTGAAAAAGGGGTCTAAGGGAAAACCAGCCACAAAGGACTGTGTGGCCAACTTAGAAGGGTACTAGAACCTAGGGAGCTGGTTTGAGTGTAGGGTACATGTGGAGAAACTGTGGTGGGGGAGGCTGGAGAGATAGCCAGGAACCAAACTGAGAGAGCCTCCTAGGCCATGCTGTAAAGTTTCAGTAGATGCAGACAAAAGAGTGAGTGCTTGATAAAACAGCCGCCAGCCCATTCTACTCCAGACATTTCCTCTATGAATTTTCTCATTGAGCCCAGGCAATGGTATTTTGTTATTATGCAGAAAGGATTATAATTTCTTTGCTAAATTTTGTACTCCTTGGCCCAGAATGCTGATGAGCTAAGGTTTATGTAGATATGTTGCTGCCTGGATAAGTCATATTTAATGTCTTTTACCCATTAATTTACTGTAATGACAAACTATGTGGATTATTATTTTTTTTCCTGAAGCGCTTGCTCTCTACTTCATGTATAAAGCATTTATGGGGTTATCAAAATGTTATTATGGAATCATGCTAGCCAGGGTTGTGAGTGTACCTGATCTCTAAGAAAGTACTAGATAGCACAGGTAAAGCCAGTCAGCTCTGAGTTGGGGGCCCAGAAGAGAAGAGAAAGTGGGGGTCAAAGAGAGAAGTCATTAACTGATGAAGGTTCTGAAGAGGAATGTGGTGACAGAAACAAGGAATGATAGAAAATCCAAAAGCTCAAGACCGGGTCTCTAAATTGATTTTGGAAGCACTTGGAAATAGACTAAATTGAAAATGCACATTCTTGTTGCTGTGCAAATGCTTCTTTGGTCAGAGACATCTGGAGATACCTTTACCTAAGGCAAATCCAGGCATCAAGCTACAAGACTGGGAGGGCTTGAGCTTTCCTGAGATTGCAGAAATACAAAAGAAAAGTGTTCCAAGAAAAGTCAGAAGTTGTTGGCTATGGAGTTGGTGACAGACTGAATGCAGGGAGCAAAGAAAAGTGGAATCCAATCTGGGAGGACTCCTTAGCTACTTGACTGTTAGGGCGCAGCAGGGAATGGCACTGCTCCATGCTTTCTTGTTGTTAATCATTTTTCTCATTTTCCCTAGTTGTTAACCCTAGGACCATACTAATCAACTCCTCATTTCCCTGGGATCAGTAGCTTGCCCGTGGCTTACATGGTTCCTTGCTTATTACATCTGAGTTTAATCATTGTCCAGACTGAGTTCCATGTCTTCCTTGCAGTTTCACCCCTGATTCAGTTTGTGTTTTACCAGGAAATGTAGCTGTATAGAAATGGAAAGATCTGTCCAGAGACAGGAGAGACGAGAAGAGAAAGCCTCATCCAGAAAAACGAGATAGGACTCCAGGGTGACATACGGATTCCCCTTTTCCCCCATATCTAAGACAGTAATGGGAAAAATCAGAAAAATTTTAAAAAAAATCAATGTTGTTTTTGACTTGCTACATTTCTTCTTTTTCTCATTGCATGAAGTATAATCCAGATAAATAAACTAGGGAGCATAAAAGTTTTGGTTTTGATTAAATCAAAAGCTTCCGAATACAGTCAACTTGACATTTAAGTAGGAATTGTCTGGAAGCTATGTTTGGCTTCCCCTCCTATCTTTGTCTGCACAGCCTCTTTCCTTCTAGGAGTCCTTCACATTTCAGAAACAGAGTGTGGAGGAGGCAGAACTAAGTCAATCATGGGTTCTTCAATTACTAGAAACTGTCATGCTGGCCAACATCAATTGATGCTGTAAGACATCAGAGATGTTATTTATTGCTCTACTCTCTAAAGTTGTCTAATTTGGAGATGGCAAAGATTAAAATCAGTTCCTTAGAGACCAGACCAGCTCTCAAAATCTTAAGAGAATTTATGAATAGATGCAGGTATATTTTTTTTTTCCCAGAAAATTCTGTCAGCTATTCTGATACCTTGAGGAATACTTGACTTAAGAGAATGGAGTATTTTTCATCACTATACAAACATCCCATTATGTTTCCCATTTTTAAAATAAATAAACTTATATATCTTGACCTGATTTTTCACTTAACCATCTCATTTCTTTCCTTTAAAAGGAAATCTCCTCAAAAGAACTATCTATAGTAAACATTGTTCCTAAGTTTTTTTCAGTTTTTCCTTGAATTCACCCAAATTAGGCTTTCAGATCCACCACTTTCAATAAAAATTGCTCTTCTCAAGATGACCAGAAACTCTGTTTGATAAATCATGTAATTACTTCTTAGTCTTTGCCCTATTGGCCTATCAGTGGCATTTGATACAATCTGTTACCTTTTCCCACTGAAAATACTTTCTTAATTTGACTTCCAGGTAAAACACATACTCTCATTTTTCTGCAACCTCACAGCTGCTCCTTCTCAGTTTTCATCATTGGTTACTTGCTGTCCCCATCACTTTTTAAAATTTTTTTCTTTTTATTTATTTATTTATTTTTTTTGGAGACAGAGTTTCGCTCTTGTTACCCAGGCTGGAGTGCAACGGCACGATATCGGCTCACCGCAACCTCCGCTTCCTGGGTTCAGGCAATTCTCCTGCCTCAGCCTCCTGAGTAGCTGGGATTACAGGCACGCACCACCATGCCCAGCTAATTATTTGTATTTTTAGTAGAGACGGGGTTTCACCATGTTGACCAGGATGGTCTCGATCTCTTGACCTCGTGATCCACCCGCCTTGGCCTCCCAATTTTATTTATTTTTTAAATTTAAAAGTTTTTTTTTTTCAGCTTTTAAGTCAGGAGGTATATGTGAAGGATTTTCACATAGGGAAACATATCACAGGGGTTAGCTGTGCGTATTATTTCATCACCCTTCTTAATGTTGGAATGCTGCAGTTCTCAGCACCTGGTTCTTTTCATCACTCTATCTATGCATATCTCCCCATGATCTCACTCAACTACATGGTATATAAATCACCTGCAAAACATGATTTCCAAGTTTCTGTTCCCAGTCTGGACCTTCTTCCTGAGTTTCACACTTACAGATGTCCAACTGACTGCTCAGTATTTCCACTTAGATGTTTGATAGAAATCCTAAAACTAACATGTTCAAAATTGCTCCTGATATGTTTCCAAAATCTGGCTCCTCTTGGAGTTTTCTTTTTCTCAGTTAATGGCAAGACTTTCCATCTGGTTGTGTAAGTGAAGGAGCTAACTTACACCCTTGACTCCTTTAGCTCACCATCAGCTAGCAAATCCTATTGACTCCACTTTTGAAATATATTTGAGATTGGATCACTTCTCAGCCACATCACTGTTGCCATTCTGGCCCAAGTCATTATTTTGGCTCTGGGTTACTGTACTATATTCTGTGAAGAGCAGAGAATAAGCATGCACAAGCATGCCATAGAGTCCAGAAGATAATGTAGGTTACTGGTTCAGTGATTTCAGAATGAGGTGAAAAGTCATTCTTGAATGGTCTCAGCAGGAATGATATATACACAGAGGACTGTGCCCGTTATTTTTGCCCGTCTCCCTTCCTGCAAGCCTCAGATCCATTCTCCACAATTGTGTGTCCTGCTCTGTTCTTTATAAGCCTGACTTCTATGGTCTACATCTGCTAGGCTTTGTTACCCTCACTCTGCTTGAGTTCAGGCAAATGGAAGGCATGGGCAGGGTCAGAGGACAGGACATGGAAGACCATCCCTGCACCCCCACCACACACCAGAGGGTGACTGCCCCTCAGCCACAGTGCATGCCACACTGCCTTTAAGCATTGTTGCATCTTTCTCTGGGCCTTGGAAACACCATTTCCTCCCCAAGCTCCTTCAGGACATCAAAATGTTAATAGCTTTCTTTCCCCATCCCTGCTTGTCTCACCATTTCTAGATAGTTCCTTTAGTGCTACCCAAACCTCTTTAAATAATCTCTTCATTGGTCTCTTTCTGGTAAACTTTTCTGAGGATTTCTTCTATTTCCTGCTGAGACCATAACTAACATAAATAGAATTACTTTTTCATTGTAAAATACATTTTAAATTAATTTGTTAATTTGATAAAAATAAAGTATTATAAAATATGTTACTCATGGAAAAGTAAAGAATATGATAATCTAGAAGGAAGAAAAATGATCAGTCCTAACTGCTATGCCACCAGATAATCACTGTTACCATTTTGATGAATTTTATTTTGGGACTTCAATATTTTATTGTATTAAATTTTTTATTTGCACAATTTTAGTTTCCTTTTGATGTTTAAAAACATTTACTTCTTAATATAAAAGAAATGTAGAAAATTTGTAGTATAGATAAGATATAAAGAACAACAAAATCAAAAGTTCTATCATTTTAAAATAATCTTGGAAAAGATTTAATTTTTTTAAGAATCTTTTTTCTTTGAATTTTAATATAGTTCCTATTTTATATTACATGGTGATTTTAAAGTATAGTCAATACAGATCAGTCACAAACAGGACAAAGAAGTAAAGAAAGGCTCTAATAATATCTACCACCAGTTAGTTTTTATTATTCTTTCTTAATATAAAGAAAACTTACTCTAGCCCTTAAGTAGGAGCTTAAATTACAAAAATAAGTTATTCAATCACCTGATATAAGAGCTGCTTCTATATATGCTTTATGTAACATTACTTTTTGGAGAAGAAAGACTTTATTTGGTGATTCTCCCAGTAGTAAACTAAAAACTTGTAAAAACTATATCTATTGGCTGGGCGAGGTGGCTCACACCTGTAATCCCAGCACTTTGGGAAGCTGAAAAGGGTGGATCACCTGAGGTCAGGAGTTCGAGACTAGCCTGGCCAAAATTGTGAAACCCTGTCTCTACTAAAAATACAAAAATTAGCTGGGCGTGGTGGTACATGCCTGTAATTCCAGCTACTCGGGAAGGGGAGAGAAGAGAATTGCTTGAATCCAGGAGGCAGAGGTTGCAGCGAGCCGAGATCATGCCACTGCACTCCAACCTGGGTGACAGAGCGAGACTGCATCTCAAAAACAAACAAACAAACAAAAACAAAAACCTCTCTATTGTTTGTGTTGTCACAGTGCAGTCATTGCTGTTTCTTCAAACAGGTTCCCACACAAGTGGGAAGCAAGATGTGTCTCAAAAAGATTGCCTGGTTCTAGGAAAAGAAGGAACGTTGCGGAGGAGTCACTATATGAAGTATAGCAGGCCCAATTTTGTGCCTAGGATATATGATAGAAATTTCAGCATATAAATAAATCGATTCTGAATCAGTGGTGCAACTGAGCAATAAAAGGTCCTGAAATTGTTTTACATCATAACTTTCCTCATGAACAGTGTTATGTGTGTGTGTTATATGTGCTTTGTTAGGGAGATGGGGAATCACTTTAAATAGGGTGGTCAGAGAAAGCCTTTCCAAGAAGGTGAGTACACCTTGAAAGAAAAAAGGGATTCTTCTCAGGGGAAGAATATTCTAGTCAAAAGAAACATCCAGGGGAAAACCTTTGAGGCAAGATCACGTCTGGTGTGTCAGAAGAGGCCAGTGTGACTGCAGCAGAGACTGAGGGGAAGTGGCAGAGGAGGGGCCAGAGAAAGGAGGGGTGGGGACGATTAATGCCACTCAGGCCTGGCAAAGGAACACAAGATCTTTGTTTTTATCTCATCTTCATGAAAGAATTGTTCCCTCAAAAAGTACTTTAGTTTTCAGAAATTATTTACAGAAATGGCTTTATTCTGACATCAAGGAGTAATTAGTTAATTCTGATAGCACAGAACCTTTTGGGTTCTTGTGAAGACTTTGGCTGTAATCACTTATTCAGTGTTAAACCCAAGTTCTTGCTCTCTTAATCTAATCTTTGTGTAGGAATCATCCACTCATTTGGTCAACGATATTTATTTTTTTAAAAAATTATTTATGTAAATATTCTTATATTGACTTCAAGGAGATTTAGGTGAATCAACATGCAGCCATTCCATGTGGTCATTTCATCTTAGAAATTTGAAGGACCTCAGCAGTTACTACCATAATAGCAGGTCATTATCTGACTTCTGCTTGAAAAATTCCACTATTTTACTCCCGTTTGTAGCTGAATCTATTACTGGATCACTTTAAATTTTGCCAGTTTGTCTTACAACCCATTATATATTTGAAAATAATTCCTACATTCCTCTTGAGTCATCTGGCCCTTATATTCTAGATCTTTCCTCTCGCAGACCTAATGTTCCAGACTCCTTGCCACTTTCACCCTCTTTTAGACAAGGACATTGTAATTCCTACATTTCTATGTAAGAAAAATAGTCTTAAATAATTTTCTAATTTTTTTCCTAAGTAAAACTTTAACTGTGGTTATAGACCAAAATCAATTAGTGTTGGTAGTAATATTAAATATTTTGGCACATTATGAGAAGTGTTTCCTTCTCTCACAGTAAAGTTCTATAATGGATTTTCCTTCAGTTCTGGTGAAATTGATTAATTAATTCAACTTAATTGAATGTATGTAGTGTCTTCACCATTCGAGATCCTAAAAACCAAACTCAGCCATGAGTTAAGATCTTCCTGTTTGATTCCATCTGGCTTTATGATCTGCATCTCCCATGGTGGCAAAGCAAGTGCTCGGCATGTTGCAAAATTAAAGAGGCTAGGGATAAACTTGGGTTAGTTTCTTACTCATGATATGAATGAAGTTAAGATAAACCTGATGAGGTGGATCTTTTCCTGTTCCCAATGGAAAATACTTAAAAATATGATGATAAACATCACTTTCCCTGAGTGCTATGTAAATTTGTTTGGTTTTGGAAAAACTTTTAATTTATCAAAAAGTTAAGTTTGCAGAAGAAGCTCTCAAGCTATACATAAACTGTCTGTTCATTCATCCAATCATCTCTACCCAACAAAGTTTTTCTTTATACTTGGGAAGGTCTTCCAACATTACAGGGGATATTTCTTCCTTGGAATATCCTTTTAGACCTTCTGAAATCCCATCTGTCGTTCAAGGTTCAGCTAAAAATTATTTCAGTATGAAATTTTCCTTAACTTTCATCCAGAGTAGTACTTACTATTTTTTAAAAAATTTATTTATTGTACTTTAAGTTCTGGGGTACACGTGCAGATTATGCAGGATTGTTGCATAGGTACATACATGGCAAGGTGGTTTACCATCTTCATACCCCCATCACTTATATCTGGTATTTCTCCCCACGTTTTCCCTCCCCACCCTCCCCACTCCCTGCTGTCCCGCCCCTAGCTCCCCGCAGCTGACCACAGTGTGTGATGCTTCCCTCCCTGTGTCCACGTGTTCTCAGATACTTTTCAAAAGAAGACATATATGAGGCCAACAAACATGAAAAAATGCTCATCATCACTGGTCATTAGAGAAATGCAAATGAAAACCACACTGAGATACCATCTCATGCCAATTAGAATGGCGATCCTTAAAAAATCTGGAGTACTTCATTTCTTTAGGTGCCAAGCTCCCCATGGGTGTCTTACCCATAGCATCTATCTTACTTTGGTGATGTCAAAATTATGTCTATCTACACATGGTCAGGCTTCCATTCCCAACTCTCACTCCATATTGAGGATCCTGGTAGACGTTTCTCTCTTTTATTTTCTTGATTGTACGATATCTTAATGCCCTTTGGTGGAATTTGTTATTATGTAAGTTACTGTGAGAGGACCTGCTTCTGACAATGGAGGACAAAAGTCTGGAAAATCATCCTCTCCCATCCCAACAGTAGGGCATAGGCACATGACTTTAATTAGCTGATAGTGTGGTGCTATTTAGAACCTTAAATTGAAGCATTGACACCCGTAATTAGGGATTGTTGAAAATCAATTTCAGCCATGGTAATGGCAGGAGCCTTGTGGGGATCATGGCTCTAGCTGAGCAGTGGCCTCTATTCACCAATGATGACATCCATGGTGTCTCATCCAGGGGACACCTCTAGATCTGGTGCCTGTCTATTTTCTGAGGCTGGCTGCTGGCTTTCATGTTGTAATTGCAAATGATTAGTACTCTTCTAATAAACAACATTTCAGTTCATTTTTGTTGTTTGCAACTGATAATCCTAACTGGTAGAAGAAGAATCTTCATTTTATCCAGATTTGAATATGAGGTATATAGTATGTGCTGGATCAATGTTTGTTGAATTATTTAGATCACAGGGAATATAATGTCTTTGAAAGCCAATGGAGGATTGTCAGGCTAAACTTTTCCCTCAACTAAACTGTCACATTAAATTTCAGAGTGTAAAACCCTGGACTGGGTTTTGGAATAGTCTTTCTCCCTCTACCCTCCTGTTTGCTTCTGAATGTAGGATCTCAGTATAGATTTTCAGCAGTTTGCAGATTAGCTTGTTGCCATTTTAACTTTGCAGAATTACTGTGTTCAGTTGTGCCGGCAATCTCAAGCCTGAGAGCCAGTACACTTCTGGATTCCCAGAAAACTGAACTTGCTAAAGAATGTAAAGTACAGGAGAGACGTAACCTAGTATTTTACTCCTTCCTCCTCCTGTGTGGCCTAGAGTGGTTACTTTGGTTTTCAAACCCCTGGGAATCTAGGCCCAGAGGAGAGAGAGTGGTGCTGGGTGGTTTCTCCCTTTCACAGTTTTGACTGGCCCTGATTTTGCCAAGAAATTTGTAGATGAGAGCTGTCATCAGTGTTTCACTGAAGCCAGAAGTGCAGGGGAAAAACAGCCCACTGTTTTCTGTAACCAGATCTACAGTGCACAGATACCCCTTGGGTATAAAAAGTGGCCTGAGGGTTCCTGGTGATTTCACTGCTCTTCTGGCTTGTCACCTTCTGCCTGGGGTCCCCAGGCTCCAGCAGAGCCAAGTGTGTGTGGGGGGATGAGAACATCAGCCCGTCTGGAGGCTTCACCCCCTGACAGCGAGTGATGAGCGTCCTAATGGGCCTGTGATGGCTGCGGCCCTGCCTGGAGGCTTGGCATCTGCTCAGCAGCTGCCACAATACCGCACTGCTGGCCTTCCCCACAGCCTCAGGGGAGCCCCGCTCCAGGCTCGTGCCACTCCAATGACTCTAGAAAGCTGTATGTTTCCACCATGGGGAGTGAGATAAGTGTGTTTATCAACTACCAGGCTTGGAATGAGAGTATCTCCTCATGGAAATGCATCAGTCATTTCTCAGGACTGACCTTTTGTGGTAGTTCTTCTTGTAAATGATGTTTTGCTTTTCTTGATTGCAGAAAAAAAATGAGAGCTTCATAATTAAGCGTGTGGTAGACAATATGGTAGTGGCCCTCTGTTTTCCCAGTCGTCTCAAAACAGCATTCTGCAGTAAGGTTTGGGGTAGCAGCTTTGGAAAAAGATGAGACAGATTGAGAATTCCTCCGGGCTTCCTGGCTACAGTTGTCTAAAAAGATAGATAGGTGATTTCTATGTGACTCTTGACCTGAAACAATGCCCCAGGTTTTTTTGTTTTTGTTTTTTTTTTATTGCATTTTAGGTTTCGAGGTACATGTGAAAAACATGCAAGATTGTTGCATAGGTACGTACGTGGCAGTGTGATTTGCAGCCTTCCTCTCCTTCACCTATATGTGGCATTTCTCCCCATGCTATCTCTCCACAACTCCCCATTCCCTGCTGTCCCCCCAACTCCCCTCCAACAGACCCCAGTGTAAAGTGCTCCCCTCTCTGTGTCCATGTGTTCCCATTGTTCAACACCCATCTATGAGTGAGAACATGCAGTGTTTGATTTTGTGTTCTTGTGTCAGTTTGCTGAGAATGATGGTTTCCAGGTTCATCCATGTCCCTACAAAGAGCACAAACTCATCGTTTTTGATGGCTGCATAATATTCCATGGTGTATATGTGCCACATTTTCCCTGTCCAGTCTATCATCGATGGGCATTTGGGTTGGTTCCAGGTCTTTGCTATTGTAAACTGTGCTGCAATGAACATTCGTGTGCATGTGTCCTTATAGTAGAACGATTTATAATCCTTTGGATATATACCCAGTAATGGGATTGCTGGGTCAAATGGAATTTCTATTTCTAGATCCTTGAGGAATCGCCACACTGTCTTCCAAAATGGTTGAACTAATTTACACTCCCACCAACAGTGTAAAAGTGTTCCTATTTCTCCACATCCTCTCCAGCATCTGTTGTCTCCAGATTTTTTAATGATCGCCATTCTAACTGGTGTGAGATGGTATCTCAATGTAGTTTTGATTTGCATTTCTCTAATGACCAGTGATGATGAGCATTTTTTCATATGCTTGTTGGCCTCATGTATGTCTTCTTTTGTAAAGTATCTGTTCATATCCTTTGCCCACTTTTGAATGGGCTTGTTTGTTTTTTTCTTGTAAATCTTTTAGGTCATTGTAAATTCTGGATATCAGCCCTTTGTCAGATGGGTAGGCTGCAAAAATTTTTCCCATTCTGTTGGTTGCCGATTCACTCTATCGACTGTTTCTTTTGCCATGCAGAAGCTGTGGAGTTTGATTAGGTCCCATTTGTCTATTTTGGCTTTTGTTGCCAATGCTTTTGGTGTTTTGGTCATGAAGTCCTTGCCTATGCCTATGTCCTGAATGGTTTTGCCTAGGTTTTCTTCTAGGGTTTTTATGGTGTTAGGTCTTATGTTTAAGTCTTTAATCCATCTGGAGTTAATTTTAGTGTAAGGTGTCAGGAAGGGGTCGAGTTTCTGCTTTCTGCATATGGCTAGCCAGTTTTCCCAACAACACTTATTAAACAGGGAATCCTTTCCCCATTGCTTGTTTTTATCAGGTTTGTCAAAGATCGGATGGTTGTAGATATGTTGTGTTGCCTTCAAGGCCTCTGTTCTGTTCCATTGGTCTATATCTCTGTTTTGGTACCAGTACCATGCTGTTTTGATTACTGTAGCCTTGTAGTAGAGTTTGATGTCCGGTAGTGTGATGCCTCCCGATTTGTTCTTTTTGCTTAGAATTGACTTGGCTATGCAGGCTCTCTTTTTGTTCCATATGAAGTTTAAGGTGGTTTTTTCCAGTTCTGTGAAGAAGGTCATTTGTAGCTTGATGGGGATAGCGTTGAATCTGTAAATTACTTTGGGCAGTATGGCCATTTTCACGATATTGATTCTTCCTAACCACGAACATGGAATGTTTCTCCATCTGTTTGTGTCCTCTCTTATTTCCTTGAGCAGTGGTTTGTAGTTCTCCTTGAAGAGGTCCTTTACATTCCTTGTTAGTTGTATTCCTAGGTATTTTATTCTCTTTGTAGCAATTGTGGATGGCAGTATGTTCTTGATTTGGCTCTCTTTAAGTCTGTTATTGGTGTATAGGAATGCTTGTGATTTTTGCACATTGATTTTGTATCCTGAGACTTTGCTGAAGTTGCTTATCAGTTTCAGGAGATTTTGGGCTGAGATGATGGGGTCTTCTAGATATACAATCATGTCGTCTGCAAATAGAGACAGTTTGACTTCCTCCTTTCCTAATTGAATACCCTTTTATTTCTTTTTCTTGCCTGATTGCTCTGGCTAGAATTTCCAGTACTATATTGAACAGGAGTGGTGAGAGAGGGCATCCTTGTCAAGTGCCAGATTTCAAAGGGAATGCTTCCAGTTTTTGCCCATTCAGTATGATATTGGCTATTGGTTTGTCGTAAATAGCTTTTATTATTTTGAGATACGTTCCGTCGATACCTAGTTTATTGAGGGTTTTTAGCATAAAGGGCTGTTGAATTTTGTCGAAGGCCTTCTCTGCATCGATTGAGATAATCATGTGGTTTTTGTCTTTGGTTCTGTTTATGTGGTGAATTACATTTATAGACCTGCATATGTTGAACCAGCCTTGCATCCCTGGGATGAATCCTACTTGATCATGGTGGATAAGCTTTTTGATGTGCTGTTGCAATCGGCTTGCCAGTATTTTATTGAAGATTTTTGCATCTATGTTCATCATGGATATTGGCCTGTAGTTTTCTTTTCTTGTTGAGTCTCTGCCAGGTTTTGGTATCAGGATGATATTGGTCTCATAAAATGATTTGGGAAGGATTCCTTCTTTTTGGATTATTTGGAATAGTTTCAGAAGGAATGGTACCAGTTCCTCTTTGTATGTCTGGTAGAATTCGGCTGTGAACCCATCTGGACCTGGGCTTTTTTTGGGTGGTAGGCTCTTAATTGCTGCCTCGACTTCAGACCTTGTTATTGGTCTATTCAGGGTTTCGACTTCTTCCTGGTTTAGGCTTGGGAGGAGGCAACTGTCCAGGAATTTATCCATTTCTTCCAGGTTTTCTAGTTTATGTGCATAGAGTTGTTGGTAATAATCTCTGATGATGGTTTGAATTTCTGTGGCATCTGTGGTGATATCCCCTTTATCATTTTTTATTGCATCTATTTGGTTATTCTCTCTTTTCTTTTTTATTAGTCTGGCTAGTGGTCTGTGTATTTTGTTGATCTTTTCAAAAAACCAGCTCCTGGATTTATTGATTTTTTGTAGGGTTTTTCGTGTCTCTATCTCCTTCAATTCTGCTTTGATCTTAGTTATTTCTTGTCTTCTGCTAGGTTTTGAGTTTTTTTTATCTTGCTCCTCTAGCTCTTTCAATTTTGACGATACGGTGTCAATTTTAGATCTCTCCTTTCTTCTCATGTGGGCACTTATTGCTATATATTTTCCTCTAGAGACTGCTTTAAATGTGTCCCAGAGATTCTGGTATGTGGTGTCTTCATTCTCATTGGTTTCGAAGAACATCTTTATTTCTGCCTTCATTTCATTGTTTATCCAGTCAACATTCAGGAGAAAGTTGTTCATTTTCCATGAAACTATGCGGTTCTGGGTTGGTTTCTGAATTCTGAGTTCTAAATTGATTGCACTGTGGTCTGAGAGACTGTTCGTTATGGTTTCCATTCTTTTGCATTTGCTGAGGAGTGATTTACTTCCAATTATGTGGTCAATTTTAGAGTAGGTGTGATGTGGTGCTGAGAAGAATGTATATTCTGTGGATTTGGGGTGGAGAGTTCTGTAAATGTCTATTAGGTTTGCTTGGTCCAGGTCTGAGTTCAAGTCCTGGATATCCTTGTTAATTTTCTGTCTCATTGATCTGTCTAATATTGACAATGGTGTGTTGAAATCTCCCACTATTACTGTGTGGGAGTCTAAGTCTCTTTGTAAGTCATTAAGAACTTGCCTTATGTATCTGGGTGCTCCTATATTAGGTGCATATATATTTAGCATCGTTAGCTCTTCTTGTTGCATTGATCCTTTTACCATTATGTAATGTCCTTCTTTGTCTCTTTTGATCTTTGTTGCTTTAAAGTCTATTCTATCAGAGATGAGAATTGCCACTCCTGCTTTTTTTTGCTCTCCATTTGCTTGGTAAATCTTCCTCCATCCCTTTATTTTGAGCCTTTGTGTATCCTTGCATGTGAGATGTGTTTTTTGGATACAACACACTGATGGGTTTTGGCTTTTTATCCAATTTGCCAGTCTGTGTCTTTTGATTGGGGCATTTAGTCCATTTATGTTTAGGGTTAATATTGTTATGTGTGAATTTGATCCTGCCATTTTGATGCTAGCTGGCTGTTTTGCCCATTGGTTGATGCAGATACTTCATTGTGTTGATGCTCTTTACCATTTGGTATGTTTTTGGAGTGGCTGGTACTGGTTGTTCTTTTCTATGTGTAGTGCCTCTTTCAGGAGCTCTTGTAAAGCCGGTCTGGTGGTGATGAAATCTCTGAGTACTTGCTTGTTCACAAAGGATTTTATTTTTCCTTCACTTAAGAAGCTTAGTTTGGCTGGATATGAAATTCTGGGTTGAAAGTTCTTTTCTTTAAGGATGTTGAATATCGGCCCCCACTCTCTTCTGGCTTGTAGGGTTTCTGCTGAGAGATCTGCTGTGAGTCTGATGGGCTTCCCTTTGTGGGTAACCCAGCCTTTCTCTCTGGCTGCCCTTAGTATTTTCTCCTTCATTTCAACCCTGGTGAATCTGACGATTATGTGCCTTGGGGTTGCTCTTCTAGAGGAATATCTTTGTAGTGTTCTCTGTATTTCCTGGACTTGAATATTGGCCTGCCTTGCTAGGTTGGGGAAGTTTTCCTGGATAATATCCTGAAAAGTATTTTCCAGCTTGGATTCATTCTCTTCGTCACATTCAGGTACACCTATCAAACGTAGATTAGGTCTTTTCACATAGTCCCATATTTCTTGTTGACTTTGTTTATTCCTTTTTACCCTGTTTTCTCTAATCTTGCCTTCTCATTTTATTTCATTGAGTTGATCTTCAACCTCTGATATCCTTTCTTCTGCTTGGTCAATTCAGCTGTTGAAACTTGTGCATGCTTCGCGAAGTTCTCATGTTGTGTCTTTTAGCTCCATCAATTCACTTATATTCCTCTCTAAGTTGTCCATTCTCTTTAGCATTTCGTCAAATCTTTTTTCAAGGTTCTTAGTTTCTTTGCATTGGGTTAGAACATGTTCTTTTAACTCACAGAAGTTTCTTATTACCCACTTTCTGAAGGCTGATTCTGTCATTTCATCACACTCATTCTCCGTCCAGTCTTGTTCCGTTGCTGGTGAGGAGTTGTGATCCCTTGTAGGAGGAGAGGTGTTCTGGTTTCGGGTGTTTTCATCCTTTTTGTGCCGGTTTCTTCCCATCTTTGTGGATTTATCCACCTGTCGGCTTTGTAGTTGTTGACTTTCTGATTGGGTCTCTGAGTGGACATCCTGTTTGTTGTTGATGAAGTTATTTCTGTTTCTTAGTTGTCCTTTTAACTGTTTGGCCTCTCTGCTGTAGGACTGCTGAGGTCCACTCCAGGCCCTGCTTGCCTGGGGATCACTTGCAGCAGCTGCCGAACAGTAAAGGTTGCTACCAGTTTCTTCTTCTGCTTTGTCCCAGAAGGATACCTGCCAAATGTCGGTCTGAGCTCTCCTTTATGAGGTGACTCTTTGGATATATGGGGATCAGGGAGCTGCTTGAGGAAACAGTCTGTCCTTTATATTATCTCAGGTGCTGAGCTGTGAGCCCCATTGTTCATTCAGAGCTGCTGGGCCAGTAAATTTAAGTCTGCAGCAGCAGGACTCATAAACCCCCCTTTTTTTGCCCAGGTGTTCTGTCCCAGGGAGTTAGGGCTTTATGAGTTTCTGCTGTGCTGCTGCCTTTTTTTTTTTTTCTTTAGGGCCGCCCTGCCCACAAGGAGGCAGCCTAGTCACTCTCAGCCTGCAGAGGCTTCGCTGAGCTGCTGTGGGCTCCGCCCAGCTGCCATGTGAACTTCCCTGCAGTCCCTCTGAACTTTCACTCAGAGCTGCAATCCTGAGCTGCATCTAACCGGCCATCTTGGAACTCCTTTCCCTGCCCCAGGTTTTTGACCAGGAATCTTCCATATATCAGTTTGAAGTGGAAAACCCCACTGAAGCCTCCTGTGTTTATTCTACATAGCGTATCACGGATCCTAAGCACACAACTTGCATTTCAAAATTGGAACAAGGGGGCATTTGTTCTCTTTCCTGAGTGGCCACAAAGCATTTCTGAGAACATTGTGAGGCATAATTATGTTGATTTGACTTAGGCCAGAATCAATGGATTGTTTTCCTGAGAAAGATGAGAGACCTTCACTTGTCTACCCACCTGCACCCCACCCCACCACAACTGCTTTGGAAATAGACAGCCTGTGAGAACATCACTCCTTGCGCTTATTAGCAATACATCTAGGGCTGTTCCTATTAAATAAATAGTTTTAAGGTCAATGTGATACACCAAATGGAATGTAACAAAAAGGTATCTAAATAGAACAGCCCTCTTTGTGATCATTAAGACAATGTTAAAAAGGGAGAAATCTATACTATTGACCCAACTTTGATATTTTCTGCTTTAGTTTAGGGTTGTCACCACAAATCTCAGTTATTAAGCTTGTTACATGTTGCAGAGGCTACCTGAGCTGTGTGATTAATAATCCTCTTCTGAATGGAGTCATCACATATAATGTAGTATTCTCTGGTGCATGAGAAATACAGCCACCAGGGCCAGCTAGTGCCTTCTGCAGCCCTGGATAGCACCTTTTGTGTGAGCACTTTCTGACCAACTCTTGGATTCTAAATCTCTTATAACTACTACTATACATCTTAAGTTGTGCCAAATGACAAATAAATCTTGCTGACAGTACTATAGGTATCTGTTCTTTATTGGGTTTGGGCAAGTGTTGTTGAGAAGCCTTCTCATGACCAAGGAGGGATACTGAGGGATGCCAAGATCACAGGCAACTCAGTTTGGATCATTTGTCACCATTTACATTCTCTCCACAAATACCTGGTAGTTAAAATATCTAGCTCATATAATATTATAACAATAACAAGAGCAGGTACATTAATACTATTTATTGAGTATAATTATGTGATGGTAATTAAACAATCCCTTGATACTGGAAATGGCAGCTGCTTCTTTGAAATTCAGGTTTTATCACTGTATTAGTCTGTTCTCACACTGTCATAATGACAAACCTGAGACTGGGTGATTTATAAAGGAAAAGAGGGTTCATGGACTCACCATTCCACATGACTGACAAGACCTCACAATCATGGCAGAAAGCAAAGGAGGAGCAAAGTCATGTCTTACATCATGGCAGGCAAGAAAGAATGAGAGTCAAGGAAAAGGGGAAGCCTCTAATAAAACCATCAGATCCCGTGAGACTTACTTACTACCAAGAGAATATGTATGGGGGAAACAGCCCCCATGATTGAGTTAGCTTCCTCTGGTCCCTCCCACAACACTTCAGAATTATGGGAGCTATAATTCAAGATGAGATTGGATGAGGTCACAGCCAAACCGTATCAATTACTCTAAGTCTTGTTGTGTCTTCTGAAGGAATTGGATATTAACTGCAGAAGACATTGGTTTTAGTCAGGAAAACCAGAATTTGAAAGGTAGACCCTATACAGATTGGGAAGACTTGTAGACTGTCTCAAAGCTTTCTTCTCTTGCATTTAGACTTTGAAAATGGGAACATAGCTGTGTGATTGTGGGTTCCTGCCCATAGATAAGATGGGGCCCAAGTTATGGGAGTCTTAAAAGGCAAGCAGCATCCTGTAGTTAGATGATCATGGGTTATGCTTTGTGGAGTTTTACTTGTTTTCTTCTCTCTTACAATTTGAGATTCTTGGAAAAATACTATTAATTTTATAAACTCTCCTCAAATTATGCAGTAGGGTATTAAAGAAGAATTTTGGCTCCCTCCTTGGGCTAGGACATGGTTTACAACAGAAACCATGCTTTCCTAGGTCAGTCACCATGGCTCAAACCTGTAACCCCAGCACTTTGGGAGGCTGAGGCAGGTGGATCACTTGAGATCAGGAGTTTATTAACTTGTCAACACGTTAGTGGTGACTTGGGGCTAGAAATCAAGTCTTAAAGCATGTGGTCCAATGTGCTTGTCCTTGTTTCTTTTTGAGCATTTCCAATTGGTCTTTAAATGTCTTGAGTTGAGAGGAAAAATCCAGTATTTCTAGAAGTCCTAAGTTCTCTTCTCCTTAAAAAGAGAGACGTATGGCAATGAAAATAATGATGGTAATGCGAAAGTTTCATGGAGCAATTAATGTGTATCCTTGCAATCTTACCAGTACTTTCCTGATATTTGATTTTCCCTGGGTGTCTGAGATCAGGGAAACCTTAGTCTGTGCTAGAGCTCTAAAATCATGGGCTGGTGGTGCACACTTTCTGTAGGATTTTATTCTGAAGATTCTAAATAAGTCTGGTTCCCAAACATAGATACAGTAACCTCTTTAAAATTGAAGTTTTTCATGACTCAGAATGGTCTGATTGCCTTTTTTCTTGTTGTAATTTTAGGTCTATGTAAAATCTAGCTTCTAGCAATGCAGGGAGGGAAATTGTGGTCAGAGGTGATTATGTGCCTAGGAGTTATTTCCTAAAGGATATCAAGAGTCAGAGTGTGAGAATCTAACCAAACTGAAGTGAACATAGTTCTTGAGTTGGGGACTCCTAAGCTCAGGTCCCACAATGTTTGAAGTCAATAAAATTTCTCCTAGATCCTGTCTTTACTCAAACTGTGGTTCTCAGAACCAGTAGCATTGGTATCCCCTGGGAACTTGTTAAAAATGTAGAATTTCATGCCCCATCTCAGGTCTGCTGAATTAGAAACTGCATTTTAAAGAGATCCTCAGGTGATTTAACTTGCACATTACAGTTGAGAAGCACTTTTCTAGATAGTCTTAGGAGTTACTAAGGCACCTGACTGTGCTGGCTTTGGATTGAGAAATGCATCGTTATTCTGAGAGAAGAAGGAAGGCAAGATATTAGCTTACATTAACTTAGAATCAAGCATGTTGCCGGGTGAGGGTTGGAGCTGATGGAAGGCTGTGTTGATTAGTTCATGTAAGTTTAATGTTATAGATAGCTTCAGCTATTCAAGTGTCCACAGACCAGGGGCATCAGCATTAGGTGAGAGCTTGTCAGAAATGCAGACTCTCTAGCCTGCCTCAGGCCTCCTAAATTAAAACCTGAATTTTAACAAGACCCTCAGGTGATTTGTACATACATTAAAATGTAAGAAACACTACTGTGGTCCCATCCGACGAGAAGAGCCTGGGCCAATTCCTTAATGAAGTAAGGAAGATACGTCAGTGTCCACGGGAGGCTGTTTTGGAGGTGGATTCTTCTGGGATTGTCTTGAGGTAAAGAAAAATAACCAAATACCCTCTAAGAAGTGGTTCTCGAGGTTGGCTGCATTCTCATTTCTCTCCGTAGAGAGCTTTAAGATAAGCCTAATACCTGACACCTACTCCATGATAGTCTGATTTCATCATCCTGGGCCTGGCCTGGTCTTGGACAGGTTTTCAACCTTTGCAAGTGAGTATCACATGCAGCTCGGTCTGAGAAGCACTGCTCTAGATGGGACATGGAAGCCTCTCTTCAATTTAGCTTCAATTCTGGGTTAGATCTGAGATGAACCATTTGAAGACTTACTTGTGTTTTTCTTAATGCTAAAGTAAAAATGGCATTGTCTTCAGGGTCTTGAGAAAATGTGGGCAGAGTGTGGAAGTCCAGGAGGAAAGGTTGAAGAGCATAATAATGTATTGAGGCCACATGGGAGGTACAAGGAGATGAAGCCTGAGCTCAGTTCTTCTCCGTAGCCGGAGGCACACATCCTGCCTGCGATTCTCGTTTATTCCGAATGTCAGAAAATTCTAGTTATGACATCAGGGAAATTGTAACATTTCAAAGCCTAAAGCAGCACTGGGAAACCATTTTGTTCAATCTCTTTTGATGAATCCATTTGATGAATATCTGTTTTTTCCTTCTCCAAGTAATGATTCTTTACTTAAAGGTCACAATGATTTCACCCATAACAGTCTCATTTGTTCTCTCTCATCCTATCCTTCCTTTCCCTTCCTTTCTTTTTTCCCTTCTTTCCTTCTTGCCTTCTTGCCTTCATTTCTTCCTTCTTTCTCTATTGAATGAAGAATTATTAAGCACTTTTTGTATGCTAAGATGTGATGTATCGTCTTCTCTTTGATTATGTGTACATTGTGCTTTTCTGAACGCTTTCTTGTTAATCTCATTCTTTTTAAAGTTTGGTGTCTAAAACATAACTCAGAACTTTAGTGAGGGTCTGAGAAAGAGAGAGAGTGAAAGGAGGTTGACTTATGTGCCAGAATGTTTGTGTTTAGTTTGTGAAGAGCTTGGAACCCTTGTTTATCTTTCCTTGTCCCAAAGCGACCCACTGCAGAGTCACTTCATTTTGCCAAGGTCAGTTAGAATTAGATTCCTGTCTTGTGTTTATTCTTGTCTTATTTTTTGTCTATTAGCAAATCTGCCTAACTTAGTATAGTCTGCAAATTTGATGAGCGCATTGTCGATTTCTTCATCTCAGCCATCAGTAAAGATATTGAATAGGCAATAAAGATATTAAATCTTGTCATACGCTGGGACAAAGGCATGGGTGTTCACAATAACACTCATGACCCAACAATCCTGTCAACTGAACTCCTACTTTCTTCTAGGAATCAAGGCACCAAGCTCATGGGGATTTTATTTACACAAAGAACTTCAAATGTCATTAGTGCTGTCAGCCAATCCCCTAATCCATCTTTGATCTATTGATGTATATTGTGCTTCCAACCACTCTTCTCACCGTAGCCGATAGTCCTTCATTTTCACCCTCCTTTTTTGACTGGGTCTTTGTCTACATAGGTAACTTGGGCTCTGGGCCATGTCAGTGCTAAAACACCTGCATCTTGCCCTTGATGTCTTATGATTTCTAGCCATGACTATTTCTACCATAACTTTTTTCTCCTCCCCAATTTATACTTAACACTCCTCATGTCATAACATTTATTCCCTGCAGTACATTTGGAAAGCAGCACAGGATGCGGTTTTGATGTTGTCAGTGACCAAGATAGAAATGGGCTTTAATTATTTTAAATGCTTGAAATACAGTTCCTCATTCCCGTGGCAAGCTAGCAGACTGAACACACTTACCTTTGAGTTTTACTCTAACAGTTCCCTGATTGGGGTATAGAGAAAGCGCTCGGAATATTTTTGAGGCAATGATTCTTCATTCTGAAATGTCAGGCAGTCAGCAGTCTGTGGCAGGGACTCCTCTCACTGCTTCCTTTTTCCTTGGCCTCAGATTATCCCCTGACTTAGAAATAAAATGCCAGTAGAGTTAATAATGTGACTGGCAGAGAGACATAGAGTCATTTGTCTCCATAGAGTGAAACAAAAGCTTGTATCAACCCAAACAAACAGATGACAGTCCCTCTCCTGCAAAAGAACTTTTTCTCATCACTGTCCATCCAGGTGGCTTTCAGTTTTTGCTTTAATTTAAACCACCCATTTGAAACACCAATCATAGTTCAAAATAAAGACAAATGATGTGCATCCCTTTAGACTGTGAAATGGGCACCCTGCCTGTTCTCTGTTTCCATACTGACCAGCTACACATACTGGAGTTTAATTTCATTCTCTTATGATAGACTGTGAATCTTTTTACTGTTTCCATGTATGAAATGTTACTCAAGCTTCCAAGACTTCTTACCTGTTGGTGTCAATACCTGGAAAGCATAGCCCCTCTCCTTGCCTCTTTAGCGATCTAAATGCTACTCCCAGCCTCATTGTCTTGATCATTCCCTACTTGGGTCATTAAGGCAAACTTCTTTAGCCTCTATAGCTACCTTCTCATTACCCTTGTTTGTCAGACATTTTGACACTTAGTGATGGCGTGGCTTGCAATGTTTACTGTTCATTCATTCACTCATCCATCAACTACTTTTACTGAGTACCTACTATATGCCAAGTATTATAATAGGATACATGGCATAATGGTGAACAAAAATAGATATGGACCACCCTGCATAGAACTTATAGTCTGGTGAAGGACACAGGAATTAAGTAACCACAAATAATATAAAATTAATAGCCACTTTAAATGCTTCACAAATCATAAATATAGAGTGCTTTTAAAACTTTGATTTTTTTTGCCAGCAAAGTAATTTTTGAGTTGAAATTGAAAGGATAAACAGAAGTTGTTTAGGAAGAGGCTAAGAAAGATAGTAATCCTGCCAGGGGAGCGGCACTGCACAAAGCTTTATGGAGGAAGGTCCATGTGATTTGGAGACAAGCCTGTGTGCTATGAGACAGAGCTCCAGAAGGTGGTAGAGTCCAGGCAGGTAGTATCTACGAGACCTTATGAAAAATTTTGGTCTTTGGTCTTTGGTCTTTGTTCTATGAATAATAGAACCCCATTGAGGGCTTTGTAGCAAGGCAGGGACATAGCCTTCTTTTGTTTTGTAAGTTTTACACTGGTGCCATCTGCGAAAACATTAAACAAGAGCAAGAATTTTGGGAAAAAATGGGGGACACCATTTAGTAAGTTATCTAGGAAAGAAATGTTGGCAGCTTAGGCCAGGAAGCTAGTGGCAGAGATGGAAGGAGTTGAATATTTGAAAGATGAGGTGACTAGGACTCGATGATCACATGGTTGTGGGGGTTAAAGAAGGGACAATGACAAGGATCGTGCCAGTTTCTGGCATTCGGAACTAGCTGGAAGGTGATGTCAGTAGAGAGACTGAATGAGAACCATATTGGAGGGGGAAAATCATGGGACTGGTCTGCATGCTGTAGATTTAATGTATTTTTCAGTCATCCAAGCAAACCTCAGTGTAAGGATCAGGAGTGCCAAGGAGAGGGTCTGGGCTAGAGCCATTGATGTAGGAAGCTTGGATGTGCAGATGGCAATTAAAGCTCTGTATGTGGGTATAAATGCCTAGAAAAAGAGGGTTAAATGCTTCCAGGTCTAACAAGACCTTGCAGAATTATATTTCATTTTTCCTTTTTGCCCTTCATTATAGCAAGCAGAAACCTGGGTTCATTCATTAAGTTGAGTTAATATTTACAAGACACGATGCTAGTCGTGTATACCAGTCTTTGTTTAATTTTCTTAGCTTTCCTATAATTTAGATATGATTACTTCCATTTTAGAGATACAGAAATTCACACTCAGCAGGATTAAATAAATATCCAACTCACATTAGTAGGAAGTGCCAAAGCTGTGGTAGAAACCATTGTTTTCCCCTCAAACCTCCACCCTGAGCTCCTGCTTATAAAAACCAACCAAAGGAGACCTCAGTAGATACTTGTTTGTTAATTGATGGATGCCAGATTAATTAAATGTCTGAGAATTAGTAAATGTTACTGATTTTCCATTTTTCTAATCAGTGGCTGTGAAATAAGCCTTGTTAAATACAAGCTCCACCTCATACAAGCTCCTGCCTCTGGATTGGGGAATTGTGCAGAGCATATGAGATGACAGCTGGCCAAGGTAAGCAAATAGCCTCGGGATCTGAAACTGTTTAAAAGCATCCACAAACAACCATGCTCCTTTTCAGCCCTCATGAAACAAGTCACTGAGTGTGAAGCCAAGTGTATTTGGGGTAATTAAAACTGACCTTAAAAATGGCATTTCCTGGAAGTTTTAGGCTGGTAGGGAGGAGCAAGGAGGTAGGGTGATGAACAGCCCCAGCTTGCAAGGCCAAGGGTTTCCCAGAACGTAGAAAGAGGTGGAATTTTGAGGGTTATTTAAAGGATAGAAGATCACTGAGAATGGTATTGAATTGGGAAAAGAAAAAGGGATCCAAGTTGCTAGCCAAATTACCAGGAACATTAATCCCTTCAAATCTATTAATGAGAAGCTATTAGGATACAACCCCAGAGTAATTGCATACTTTCCCCAAGGCCTTCCAGAGACAATGACTGAATTGTTATCCTATATTCTTCAGATTTTCCGATGGGAATTTCTGACCTGGCATCTAGGGAACTGGTTTCACTGAAGTTGAAGATATGAAATCATTTTTACTTACTCTTTCTCTGCCTTCTCCCTGAACCAGCCCTATTTAAAAGAATATAAGCCATTTTTTGCAAAACTGCTGTAAATCTACTGCTGACAAGACAAAATGCTGTAGAATTAATGAATTATCTGATATCTCAGGAAGTGAATTATTTGCTCATAAATAAGTATGGTGTCCCCCCAATCAATTATAAAGCCTGCAAAAGCAGGCCATCTACAGTCTCAAGATTAAGGTCTTTAAATTCTTATTCATCGCTAGTTTATCTTCAGTGCATGCATGGAGTAAGTACTGAAAATAAATGCTTGCTACACCAACGTGGAAACGCTACATAGTCCCTGCTTAGGCATATGACAGGCACCATACATAAAAGTGAAGCTAGAAATGTGTCCACACAGGGTGCATTTGATATGTCACTATTTTAGCAGATGTCTCTTCCCTACCTTATCTGTTTTTTTTCCTTAATGCTTCCAGGCTAGACTGTATTATATTCCTGTTGTATGTTCTTGCAATAATTTTTGAGGAAGGGGGTCTCTGTTCCGTGGCTAGAGGAGATATAAATGTTAGAGGAAAAGTGATGCCAGAAGCAGAGTAGGGAGCTAGTGGCCAGTAGACCAGTTCTAATAGTTCAGAGCCAAGAGGATGAGCCAAAAATCAGAGAGACCAGGGAACAGTAATAAGATTAATAGATAATATACAAGACAGAAATAACCTGGGAAATTGCTCGGCAAACCACTGTTGTCTGAAGCTAGCTTTTATGTGCCACCTGCTAGGCAGAGGGTGAGTAGGCCCCCTCATTTAAAGGGCCAGGTACAATAGACAAGAATAAAAGGAGAACATATATGGATCCAGAAGGGAGTATTGATTTTGTACTGTTTCCAGAAAAAAAAGGCAATGCGAAGAAATAGAAAGGGAACACAGACTTTGGAGTCAGCTAGATGTGGGGCAAACCTCAGCTCCTGTTTGCTAGATCTGGGGCTCTGGGCAAGTGATTCTACCTCTCTGAGCCTCCTTCTCTCTGTAAACTGGAGTTTACAAAACCCACCTGGGTGAGGTTACATCATTGGAGTTTCCAACACAAAGCCCAACACATAGTAAGATTTCAGCCTAGCAAATATTTGTTTTTCTTCACACATTTCTCCTCTCACCTTCTTTTTCTTTTCCTTTTTTTGAGATGGAGACCTGCTGTTATCACCCAGGATGGAGTGCAATGGCATGATCTCAGCTCACTGCAACCTCCACCTCCCAGTTTCAAACAATTCTCCTGCCTCAGTCTCTGGAGTAGCTGGGATTACAGGCACCCGCCACTACACCAGCTATTGTTTTTTGTATTTTTAATAGAAAAGACATTTCACTATGTTGGCCAGGCTAGTCTTGAACTCCTGACCTCAGGTGATTCACCTGTCTTGGCCTCCCAAAGTACTGGGATTACAGGCGTGAGCCACTGTGCCTGGTCTTTCCTCTCACTTTCCCACCTGATGTCCTTGTCCTCTCTTCAGCGTATCTTTCACCTTGAAATGTACAGTTCTAAAATAACAGGTGAATCCTGAAGCAGTTTGCTCACATGAAGGGAATCTCTGTGACTTTACACTTTCAGTCAATAACCCATCAGTGGATGAAGAAGTGGCAAAGGCTCCCGTGTCGGCAGGGGTGGAAATGTGCATATATTCTGTGCACACATATGTGTGCATGTTTGCTATGTCTATGTATTAGGTATTGAAGACCCTACCCTGTGTGGAGAAACCCAGCATGTCCACAGACTCAGCAGAGGACACGATGGGTCTGTGACCAGATTGGCCTGTCTACATCCTCCCTCTCTCCCGAAGAAGTGAACGTGATTACCCAGAATTCCACATGGCTTTTTTAAGGTCCCTCCACTCCCACTCTGGCTGTTGCCAGAATTTCCCTCTATATCATGATGACCACATATATTTCTGTCCCCTGAACTGTCCACATTTTTCTATGACTTGGTCATTTAACCCAGAATTATTAGACACCCATTATAAGCCAGGTAGTACAAGTGTGTACAAGAGACTCCCAGTAAAAACATAAACAAAACCAACATTGTTCTTGTTTTCAAATAGCTTATAATCCAGGAAATAAGTCAAGTATTTTACAATTCATTATATTACCAATTACATTAGTTTGCTATGACTGCCAAAACAGAATACTACAAACTCTGTAGCTTAAACAACAGAAGTTTTATTGTCTGGAGCTGCAAGTCCAGGGTTAAAGTGTGGGCAGGGCACTAAGGGGTAATCTGTTCCATGTCTCTCTCCTGTCTTCTGGTGGTCTGCTGGACATTTTCAGCACCCCTTGGCTTTAGCTGCATTTCCCCATGTCTGCCTTCACCTTCACGTGGCATTCTCCCTGTGGGAGTTCTTCTGTGTCTAAGTTTCTCTCTTTTATAAGGCACTAGTTTCATTGGAATAGGGGCCCACCCCACTCTAGCCCACTATGACCTCTTTTTAACTCATTATAACCTGCAGTGACACCTATTTCCAAATAAGGTCATATTCTGAATTACTGAGGTTTAGGCCTTCAACATATGAATTTGGGGGAGACGCAATTCAACCCATAACAGCATTCAATGAAAATTAAGTTAGGAGAAGTGCAGAGTTCTGTGAGAAGTGTCTCTGTGTTCTCTACTTTCCCAAATCCTCAAGATTCTATGGGGTTCTCCTTCCCAAACTCCTCCTTGGCAGCTCTACTGCACAGTGACCGCCACTTCAGCTTATAGCCCCTCCTTGGGCCTGTGCCCTCTTTCCTCTACCAGGCTCTTGATTCTTTAAAAGCCAAGGATGTGTCTTCTCCTTCCCTTTTGACTGCCTCAGCAGCAACTTGTTGCCGAAGCCAGCATGATTATTGGAGGTCTGGTGACTTGATAACTGTCCAGCATGGAGCAGGTGGCGCCACACACGAGGTCTTCCCTGCCTTTCCCTCCATCCTCTCACTCCAGTCTGGGTCCTGCAACCTCTGGGCTCCTCTTAGTCACAAAGCCAGTAGGAAATACCTTAGCAAGACATAGGCTCCCCCAGAACCCTGTCCTGTGGTTGGACTCTGAGCATAGTCCTGGAAAGAGGCATGGGAAAATGCTGCAGCACCTGGACCTCTCCCTGTGATAAAGCTTGAACACAGTAGCAAGTTCTGTCCTTCATTAATGAAAACAACAACCTCATTGGAGATACTAATGATATCCTCAAAAATCTCAGGGTGTACATACAACACTCATGCTTTTAGCAGGAATACCAGACCCAGGAATACATTCACAGAGCTGTTAGTGCTTTGATACATAGCATAGAATAAAAAGAAATAAGAAAGAACCCTTATTCATCTTCATTTGTATTTGTACAAAACTCTGAGAAAAATATATGTCCTTAATCTACATATAATATTCACGTATTTAATAGAATATTGAGTTTGATTACAAACGTATGCTTCTGTGACCTTTTTGAATAAATGATTGGGTTTTGTGGACCCGAGGTTAGAGATCCTGCCTGCTCTTAAGGCAGCGAAGCAGATGGTGCATTAATAATGGGGATATTAGGAGGATTGGCTTCCCAATTCCAGTATATTCATTAATATACTTTAGACAGTTTAATTGCTTCCTGAAACACTAATTGAAAGAGGTTCATTTGCAAATGCCTAGGTTCTAATAATATAAATCTGGCACAGTGCCACAAAAGCCCCTTAAATACCATTATAAGATGAATTGTGGCATTTAAATAAAGGCAGCTAGATTTTAAAAATAAAATCAGTGCAGTGAAATATAATATATAAAAATTTTTCCAGAGTGAAGGAAAGAAAACAGTAGGTGTTGAATCCTTCCAATATTGGGGTTTATGAAATACTCACCAACGTCATGCAAGTGAACCTTGGGATTGTGAACATCTGGTATACTCTGTGACTTCAGCAGCACAAAGCAGAATGTTCTCGTTTACATACACTCATTTCCTAGAGGAATAGCTATGGAATCTGTTATTTCAAGAGAGCATGTGACTAAACGTTGTTACACTTTTGAAGGAAGAATTTTCCCCTTAGAATCATTCTGCCTACTGACCTTCCTTAAATTGTATTTCATGCCTTTACAGGCATATTGATTCTAGACACACTTCCCTGGTATTTACCAACCAAAACTCTGAGCAGTTTGGCTAAGAATACATAAGGAGATTGCTTCTATGTGAAAAAATAAATACAGATTGATCAGCACCTAGATGACAGCAGTTCTCAGTTTCTTTTGGTGGAGTAACTGTCTACAGTTAACTATGAGTGTGGGATGGATTGCTCATCAGCTGAGGAAGCTGAGTAAGGCATGAGCCTGTTATTAGATAACAGTACAGAAGCTCCAAATCTTCCATCAATCACTGAGAACTTTGATGGCTTCCTTTACTTATGTGAAACAGGGACAATATGCTTGACACAAGTTGTCATGCAATTAGCTTCCAAGAGGTGAGTTCAGTTGGTGTCCAGTATTGTTCTGGGAATAGTTGGAGTCCCTTAGAGGTCAGACAGGTGAGACCCAAGTCCAAATGCAAGGCATGGTTTAACTGACGAGCCAGGGAATTAGGAGCACAACTGCTAATTTTTCAACAAACAAGTGGCATTAAATATGAGGGGAGAGGGGCCTTCTGGAGTCTTTGTTGTAAGGTAATAAAGCTACCTAATGTCAGGATCTACTGGACGTTTTAGGAACGAAATAGTTTTGCTCAAGAAAATAAGGAACAACTTGCTTTCAAATGATTTGTCAGTCCTGTTGATTGCTGTCCAGCTGTGAATCTTTGCTCGCACTTCTGCTTTGAGTCTCACTTGTGGTAAAGACTAGTTGGTCTAATAGATGTATGTGTAACTGACGTGATTCCAGCTAGACACATCAATCTATGATTGTGCTTTTGGGTTTATTGTGCTTTTAATGAGAGCTGTAAATTTAAAAGTTACATTATTTTTTGTTTAGAGGGGCATTAATTTTTTATTTAAAATATTTTAAATATAAGGAATAGAAATTATCTTCCCATTTTTCACCCTCTCAGCCCTAAACTCACTGAAGACAGAGATTATGACTTCAATCAAATGTTATATACAGTACCGTCATAAAAGCACGTATTGTAAAATAAGTTTTATTATTTCCATCTCTTCTCTTTTTGTACTTTTCTTTCTTTGTCTTGCCTTTATCCCAAAAAGTGATCCTAAGTAGATACTCATTAAACTTTGGTTGAATTGAATTGAATTGAATTGAATTGCAATGGAGATTATTATTATTTAGAATAAATGGAAAGAAAATTGGTTATATCTCAGCCTAGGCTAGAGCTATGTAAAGCCAAGCTGTCCCTATGTTTGACTTAGTTGCTGAACACGTAGAGTTGTTGGTTTAACATCTTGCAAAAAGACAAACTTATAGACAGAGATCATTCAGCGCCAAGAAATGTAATCACTTTCATGTAATCATTCTTAGAACCAGAGGAAAAATAGGACCCTACTTGTCCACTAAACCCAACATTTCTATAATACATCTGACCATTTTCTTTTCACTCCTATTTCTTTTGATTTAATACAACCCCTCATATCTTATTTTACTGCATATATTTACACCACAAGCCAGACCAGAAACAAGATATGCCTCCAGACGAACCATCTCCCTTTTCACTTCCTTTCTTTTACTTCCTCTCTTAGCGAACTCAGAAACCTCAGTCATTCTCAGCTCTTCTCTTCTCTCACCATACTCACTGGCCGCTACTTTTTGCCTGTCCTGTCTCCTCAGCTTCTAGTTGGTTTCCTTGTCATCTATCTTATCCCCTCTTCATCCATCCTTCACACGGTTTGCTGAATAACATTTCTAATCTGGATGTCTGACCCCATCACTCTGCTGCTTAAAATCTGCAGGATGAAGTGCAAATACTCCAGAAAGGCACTTTTCTTCACAGCTGCCCGGATCTTTCTCAGTAGTTGAGTTCTGATCCCTCTCCAAGTAATGTTAGTCTCTCCTCTAAAGTGCCATGGGGCCTTTTGGGGTATTTTGTTATAATGTTACACGCACTGTCATTTCTTATTTATTTCTCTGTCCCTCTAATAGCCCTTGGAGGTAGAGACCTTGTTTTGTTTTTCTTTTAAATATTTCTATTGTCAGTCATTTGCCAAAAAATTGACATATAATAAGGTGCTCAATAAATCACTGTTGACTGTAATTGAATATAACAGGATGAAAACAGTAAGCTTTGGCCTTTGGTAAGTAAAGAAATGGAAGCAGTATAAGAACCATGTAGTGTCAAATTAGAGGGTCAAAGGCATGTTGGATTGCAAGGCATTATGCGGAATATTTGAAGGCTGCATTCGTATGATAATATCTGTACTACAGAGACCAGACTGTCTATATCTGAGATCTGATTTTGATTCTTAGACCAGCATAGTTCCTCTGTGCATCTAGATGTTATAAAAACATATAAATTAATATGTACATGTTGTGTCTGTATGTTTCTTCATGTGTATACATAAATATATGTCTCTGTGTTTGAAAGATTGAGGATACATCTTAAAATGCATAAACAGTGACACATTTTATTATGTTACCCAGATGTGTTATTGATATCAAATGTTTTCTATTAACTTGCTAAATCCTATCAGACCAGAGTTTAAAAGTCCCAAATTACCTTATTTAGGAAGATACCTCTGTAATAAAATAGAGTCACATATGCAATATATTGGCTGCTAAAGAGAAGTTCACCTTATTTTCTTTTAGATAAGGACCTGAGAGAAGATGGTTTAACTAGGTCCTAGACCTGTTAAGGGGAACAATAAAATTAACTGATATTATGATGGGGAGAGTAAAAGAGAAGGGGAAATAGGAAAAAGAGACATTTTGAGTCAAGTTTTAACTGCAAGCATTTTGCTCATATTTGATTCTGAGAAAGTATCTATTGTGGGATATTCTCTGGTAACTGGTAATTTGTGATGGCAGATTCAAGTTACAAGGAGGCATTTAAACAAAAGCAAGAGTACAGGAAGGGTCAGAGTGCTTTAAGGTCAAGTTTTTTTTTTTTTTTTTTTAGATGGGGTCTTGCTCTGCCACCCAGGTTGGAGTGCAGTAGTGCAATCTCAGTTCACTGTAACCTTCGCCTCCTGGGTTCAAGCGATTCTCTTGCCTCAGCCTCCCAAGTAGCTGGGATTGACAGGTCTGCACTACCATGTCCAGCTAATTTTGTATTTTTAATAGAGACAGGTTTTCACCATGTTTGCCAGGCTGGTCTTGAACCCCTGACCTCAAGTGATCCACTCACCTCAGCCTCCCAAAGTTCTGAGATTACAGGCATGAACCATCGTACCTGGCCAAAGGTCAAGTTCTTTAGGGCATGACGTCCTGGATTCTCGTGGCAGATCTAGAAGTGCCATTTCTGAAGGGTTAACCTGCTACTTTTCAATATTTAAATACCTCCCAGTTTTAACCACTCTCATTATTTCCTCTCTCACTACTCACTGTTACAGGCATCAAATAATTACAGTTTCCACTGCATGTAGAGCCTCGGCTTAAGAATTTTCATGAATGTTTATACGAAATCATGTGAGTGTTTGAGGTTGAATCTGGATTCAAAAGTTACAGTCGCCAGAAAGGAATTAGAGAAAAAAGTGTCTGGTATTGTTAATAATTCTCAAAACATGCTAGTGGAAAAAATTTAAAGTTAGTTAGTTGCCTTAGAATTATATTCAGTGACATAGGTATGACTTGTTAGTGTTAATCATAAGGAAATTATTAACCACATATATTTTTTCTCAAACCAAAACCAACACCATACCTTTCTCTTCCTCTCTTCTTTTTCTGTCTCTGGCACACACACACATACCCACCCCCCCCCACACACACACACACACCCACGTTGTAAATCACTAAAATTACAGTAAATAATTTCATTCTACTTGTGTTTTTCTTTGTACAAATCTTGAAAGCATTAGCCTTGCAAATCAAATATGACAACTGAGAGGAAAAGGAGGTATGCTTTGACTAGAAACAAGATTGGGTCTAAGGACTTGCACTGAATGATCTGTGTGTGAGTAGGTGCATCTGCAATGCTCATTAAACCAAGTTCAGGTAAATTTCTGCTATAGGACACTTCTTATGAGTTATCTCTACTTGAACATAGTGAAACCTCTCTTATAAATAATCTTAAATTTCACACTACACACTTTAGCTGATTTTTTACAGGGAGTGTTTGCCATATTTAGTCAGCCTAAATGTCTTAATCCCCTTCCTATTTTGGGGTATTCCACTTTTGTGAGTCTTAGTGCAAGGCCTAATTCTGGAATTTAAAGGAAGGCCAAGGCTTCCTCCCCACACCCTTTGTTAAAGGTGCAGTCTTATGAAGTAGGCTTTACCAGTTGGTTGCTCCTGCCCCAAAGGCATAGAGATGCAGAGAGGGTAGCCTTCATTTTCATAGTGGTGACATCTTGTCAGCTACAGAGGTGTCAATCAGTGCAATCCTAATGATATTCTTCCTATGACTTGATTTTGGCCCTCATTCCTGCTCTCCTTACCCTCTTAGTTTAATTTTTTTAAAGATGATTGAAAAACGATTTCATCGCCATTTTTGGTCAGTATATATAATTTAGGTCAGTTCTTTCAAATGTGTACTTTTTATCCCTTTATATGCTATGTGTAGAGTCATATATGTATTCCTGAGTATTTAATGTAGTTTTAAGTAAGCCCATGCCTGTTAAGTTTTACTAGGTAAAATTATTTTGTTTCTTAGTTGCCTCTACTTAAACATACTGGATTGACTTAAATACTCTCAAATTTTATGCTATCTCCTTTCCCGTCTCACAACAAATGTCCTAAATCTGTGAGAGCTTACTAAAGCTAAACTCTATAAAAGAATAGATGCTTTAGTTTCATATTTTGGTATATTAAATTATCATTTGACATTATTATCGAATCTCGGTTATGTTTAAAAGTCAAAGTCATTAAATATTTTAAGTTTCCTTTGGGGTTTGTCTCTTCTTATTAGGACTGGGGCAGGGAGAAAAGGTATATCTGAAAGACATTAGTAATGAATTTGCCAAATCTCATATGTAAAAAGGGTCAACTTCCTGGGCAAGACAAAAAACAGTTCTAGTTCCTGTGAAGATGAACTAAAGAGAACTTGATTTCAAGTCTGAGAGATTCAAGGAGATTTAGAGGTCAAATCTTTCCTCCTGCCTAAATGTATAGAGAAAGTCCCTTACTTCCCCCCTCCGCCCTACCATGAGGCTTTCCTAAGAAGTCCAGGAAAGAAGTGAGGCTGGAGAGGGGATTTGTTGGCAGTTTACAGGCCATGGTGTCATGTATAAATCTGCAAAGTCAAATTACTTTCGCAGTATGTTCAACTGTAATAGAAATCCTGGTCCCTTGGTGGTGGTCTTATACAGAGAAAAGTTTGGACTGGGTTATAAGAAAATGGCATTCTGTATTTGCCTGCTGGTGGCATGGTCTTAGATGATGAATCAAGCCAGACCTCTGAAATATAGTTGAGCTCTGAGGTAGGCTGCTTACCCTACAGTATGGACAGAGATGGTTTAAGGAACACATGTTTGTATATCTGCTCTGTGAGAACATCAAACGAGTTTGTTTTTCTCTGTTTCTTTGTAAGACACAGATTTGGCTATACTCATTTATATTTCAAATGTAAAACATAGTCTTGAAGAGAGTTTGGATGAATACAGACAAATCTGAACTTCTACATGGCTTCAAGTAACTTAACTTGACAGCTTTAGACAGACATATTGGTTAATAATTATTGCCCTAGCAGTAAGTATTCCCCACCCCCAGCCATTCTCCATTTTATTATAGTATAAATATGTAATCTGCACAAAATTAAAGCTATTATGTGCTTGAAACACTGGCTGCTCAAGAGACGTTTATTCTAAAGAATAGGGTTGGCTAAAGTTGCTACTCTTTTTTTTTAAAATTTTTTCTCTCCCCACTTCAAAGCTGTATTCCTGTGTCATTATTTCTTCTGAACTATTCTATTTTCCATCTAAGACATCTCTTTATGGAGCTGCAAATGATCTTGAGTGTGAACATTCAATGTTCATGTCACCACCTCTGCTGAAACCTGAACTGTTAAATTATGAATTCGTGGTCTCGTTTCACACCATGCTAGCCCAGGCTAAAGCGCTCCCATAAGAAATGTCAGTTTTCACCTAAACGCACTGAACAGTAAATGTCTTCTCCCTGGAGCATGCCCTATTTGTTGAAAAAAGACACAGAAAATTCAGAGTTCACATGTTGCATGTAGGGATCACACAGCTGGTTTAAAAATTAGTGCATTTGGCATAATTAATGGTTGACTGGAGGCATTCTGCTGTTAAGTATGGTTCAAAATGTTCTTGACAACTAGAGTGTTAGAAATTGTCCCTAAAATTCTTAGACGTCAGTGTGTTTGGAAGACAGTCTAAATGAATGAGACGCCAAAGAGGGTTAACAGAGTTTTTAATACAAACACAAAACTTCCAAGCTCATGGCAAAGTATGCTGTAATATATTGTGAAGATTACATGAATTAAAACATATAAATTATCTGCAATTTTATCTCATACATAGTAAGTGCTTAATAAAATTATCTGTTCTTCTTCCAGGGACTTTTATCCTGCTTTAGAGCATTTAAAAACTGACAATATTAGAATTTAGATTTTGGGCAAACTAGAGAATGATGTAATTTCATGGACTGAGTCATTAGTAGGGCTATTTGAAAAGGATTGCTTTTATATTTGTCAACATCCTAAAAAAACAAATAATCTTATATATTTCTCAAAGGTGTCTCTTTGAGACACCTTTGATACATATTGGTTCTTAAACAGTGGAATAAGTCTAGATTTGAAAAGAACTTGGACAGAAAATAAAACTAAGTCATGCTGGTCTCACTGGGGTAGAATTGGAATTTCTGTATAAATATGTTATTGGACTATATTATATTCATTCTTTCATTCATTTATTCAGAGTATTTATTGAGTGCCTACTAGGGGCTTGACATTACTCTATGTGCTAAACCGTAGCAGTGAACAACACTGACATCTCTTCCTCCAGAGAGTTTATAGTCTAAGAAGGAAAGGAGAAAAATATTAAGTAAATGAGTGATATAGAGTGTGTCAAATAATAAAGAGTGCTATGTAGAACAACAGAGCAGGGTAAGGGGAAGAGGGGTATGGAGATTAGAAAGAGATTTACCTTTTAGAGGGAAGATCTTTCTGGTAAGTCAGTGTTTCGAATACTGACCTGAAGGGAGTGAGATCAAGAGAACAGGCTGTGTGGGCACCAGGGGTTCAACAGCAGTTGGAGCAGGTGAATTTAAAAGGCCAGTTAGACATTCAGATAATAACGTTGAATTTGCAGTTTAGCAGCTAGATATTGAAGCCTGCAGTTCAGGACTAGAGACACATGGAATTGTCAACCTATTAAAGGCTCTTAGAGTCAAGAGGTTAAATGGGTTCACCAAGAAGAGTGGGTAAATGAAAGAGAGGTTAATATCTGAACCCCAAAGAACTTCAAATGTAGAGGCTGGAATGAGGAGGAACCACTAAAGGAGACTCAGAAGGAGTAGTTAGTGAGGAAGAAGAGCAACAAGTAAGAAGGTGTCTCGGAAATCAAGTAGAAAGATATCAATATCTAAAACACTAATATCGTACCGAATAGATTAAATATCAGGTTAATATCTAATAGAACAATATCTCATAGCACAGGAATGGCTGAAAAGCCATTGAGCATTTAGCTTCACTTCCAGGGAGGCGTGCTTTAACTTTGACCAAGTTTGAATTGATCGATTTAATTTCCAAACATACTTCAATTTTAGCAGAGGCTGAAACAGTTAACTCACACCTATCACCTGGGGCTGACATCTTAGATGGAACATGAGTTCTGGTAACATCAGGTACCTCCAACCAGGGCTGTTCTTGATGGCAGTTCACAGGAGAGTGTTCATGTGAGCTCAGAAAAACTTAAGGATGGATGAAAAACCAAACTCTAATTGTGAATGAGCTCCCTGTTTAAGGAGAAAATTCAATGATTCATTCAATCAATTGAGAGCCTTTCTGAATTACAGAAATATCACATACCACATAGGTCATATCAAGCAAAAAATAAAGGGAGAAATACAATAACATTATGTGAGAAAAACAGGATGCAAAATTATACCATATATTAGGCACAAAGCTAAAAAAGTTAAAAATTATAAATATTAAAAATATGAAGAAAAGGTACTTAGGGAAAATGTTCTAATTTCGTCTCTATAATTTTCCATATTTTCTCAATGTTTCTAATATGAATATAATTGCTTTTATAACCAGAAAGCAAACTTTAATGAAAATATAAGTAACTGAAAACTTCATAAATTTATTTTTTCTTTACCATTTAATACGGGAAAGAAAATAGTGTTTATTCCTATTTATCCTTGCATGAAGTTTATACCCTATTTATGAAATTCAACTTCAACTATGCTAATGGCTGTGAAAATCATGCAGCCGCCCTACCTGCTATCAGAGTGGATTGCCTGGAGTGCTGCCTTCTCAAGCTGCTGTTTTATTAATGATCTTGAAACTGAAATACTAAGGAATGAAGAAGTGTTAAAAAGACTTTGCGATATGCTACCAACATTTGCCAAGAAAATGAAAGACGCTGAGATGAGAAAGCACTAGGGAGGGTATCGGAGAGCCAACTGCTACATTTTCTGAGCCTCTGACCTCGGCAGACAGGATTTCTAAAGACCAGAACTTCCTGGCTTAGGCTTGCATCATCCTCCCTCTGCCTGCATGCAATCATCTGTCTTCTGAGAAGGCTGACTTGTCCTTAATAAAGCTTGGATTGATTGATTTTATTTTCAAACATATTTCAATCAGCACAGTTGTAATTTTGGAGGAAAAAGAAAGTTTTAGCCTTCATACTCACACTTTATTAATTTTCTTTTTCGAGATGGAGACTTGCTCTGTTGCCAGGCTGGAGTGCAGTGGCATGAACTCACTGCCCTTTCCACCTTACTGGATTCAAGTGATTTCCCTGCTTCAGCCTCCTGAGTAGCTGGGACTACCAGCACACACTACCATGCCTGGCTAATTTTTTGTATTTTAGTAGAGATGGGGTTTCACCATGTTGACCAGGATGGTTTTGATCTCCTGACTTTGTGATCCACCTGCCTCGGCCTCCTAAAGTGCGGGGATTACAGGTGTGAGCCACTGTAACTGTTTTTAAAAAATTTTTAATTTTACTTTAAGTTCTGGGATACATGTACAGAATGTGCAGGTTTGTTACATAGGTACACATGTACCATGGTGCTTTGCCGCACCTATCAACCCATCATGTAGGTTTTAAGCCCTGCATGCATTAGGTATTTGTCCTAATGCTCTCCCTCCCCTAGCCCCTCACTCCCCAACAGGTCCCAGTGTGTGACGTTCCCCTCCCTGTGTCCATATGTTCTCATCGTTCAACTCCTACTTATGAGAGAGAACATGCAGTGTTTGGTTTTTTGTTCCTGTGTTAGTTTGCTGAGAATAATAGTTTCCAGCTTTATCCATGTCCCTGCAAAGGACATGAACTCATTCTTTTATATGGCTGCATAGTATTCCATGGTGCCTATGTGCCACATTTTCTTTATCCAGTCTGTCATTGATGGGTATTTGGGTTAGTTCCAAGTCTTTGCTGTTGCAAAGAAAAGAACGCAATGTCTTTTATGAGTTAGTAATCAAACTGGAGAGCAAAGAACTGAAGTATTCTCTCACTGGGTAGTTGGCTGTTAAATACTTGCTACTTGGGTCTTGTTACCACAGTTTTGATGAAACTGAAGTAGACAGAGCAAGCACTGGAGAAGATGTGCAGTAGCAGCAGGAACAGGCAACAGGCACCATCTCCCATTGAGTGCTTGTCGTCATGTGGTCTTGCACTTTGTCTACTCTGTCTCATTCACTACTCACAAATGCTCTCTTAAGTGAGTAGTCACTTCTCATTTTCACAGATGGAGAAATGGAGGCTTAGAGAGATTGGATCATTTGCCAAAGAAGACATTGCACAACAAGCTTTCAAACTTGGGAGTCCGTGATCCAGTTTTAAAAACACCGCACTACTTCAGACTTAGAGTTTATTAGACTCTGTCTCTTTCTGTTGTTTTAGTCTTTTACTCTTACTTTTAAAACTTTCTTAAGAACTTCTAAAAACTTTTTTCTGTTGTCTCTTCCTGAGCATCTGCAAACAATCAACACCTCTACAATGAAATTCACCCAAAATAGCAGGGCCTTCTAGTAAAAGGAAACCCATAAAAAGCACACCTGGTATTTTCTTAAAAGATGCTGTTTTGATGGATTTAAATTGGATTTCAACAGAAGACATATTAACCATGTTATATTTGACCTAAAAATCACCTCCAAGTTGTCACAGAGTTTCACTTTGTGAAAACTTTGTCTTAAACAGTGTGTGTTGATGTACTTTACTAAAAGAGATTTGAAAGAAGTGACTAAATTCTCAGAAGGCTGTGATTTTGAAAAGTGCATTCCCCCACCCATCTGGAAATAATGAGCTTCATCGATATAAGTGGCTGTACTGTGGCCATCAGTCCTTCCAGAGTACTTGGCAATCTAATTGGATGGCTTCTAATCCTGGGACATTCAGGCTTCTCATCATCTTCTTCAACTCAAGAGCTCCAATTGATTAGACAGTGATGGGTTATAAGGATTTTCTTGGAAAGTGTGTCTCTAGGCTTTCATACGTCAATAGCAGAAGGAACAGACTTCAGAGAGTGTTGTTCATTGTTTCTGAGAGTTACAGTCCCAGCTTCTCATAATGGAATACAATGATTTCAGCATCTCCTTTGTTGCTCATTGACCTGCTCCATCTGTTGCTGTCCTTCAGTTTCCTGACTTAGACTCCTCTTCTCTGCTTTCCCACCAGAGGTCCTGCTTCCTTTTCTCACAGCAATTTACTAGACTTTTCATTATTCATAATAAACCATCAAGGATATGCTAACACTAAGGCAAAACCTGTTTTGCATTGATTCATTAAGCAAATATTTATCGACCCCACACGAGGCACTGCTACTGGCATTGGAGATGTATCAGTGCAGAAAAAGTCCTCGTGAAGCTCACGCTCTTGGAATGGAGGCAGACGATAAATACTTAGAAGCTCAGACTGGGATGAACACTCTAGAGAAAAGCAAGGTAGGAACAGGGAGATGGGGGTGTCAGGAGGGAGTGCCATTTTATTTTCAGTGATCAAAGATCTCAGTGCTTTTTCTGATCAGGTTAATAATTGATCTGAAACTTGAAAGAAGTGAGTGTGAATTCATGTGGATATCTGGGAGAAGAACGTTCCTGGCAGAGGGAGCAGCAAGTACAAAAGGTTTGGGAATGGTAGGAGAGTGATGGTGGCAGGGTGGAGAGCAAGGAGGAGCAAGGCTGGAGATGAGGCCAGGTAGAAAGCTAGACACATGGGGTCTTGTAGACCCATAGATAAGAACTTCAGCTTTTACTGCAAGTGAGCTATGAAGACTCTGGATGGGTTTTGAGACAAGGAGCAACATAATCTGACTTTCATTTTAAAGGAATCACTGTGGCTGCTGAGATAAGAATAGATGATATGAGGGTAAGGGAGGAAGCTGAGAGACAATTGCAATAACCCAGGAGAAAGATGATCATGGCTTACATCAGGCAGAAAGAGTGGCGGTGGGAAAAATCAGTTGAATCTGGATGTATGTTACAGCAATTCTCCTAGGAAAGCTTGAAATTAATGATTGCAAATGCTTTAAACTTCTCGAGCTTCTCTAATTCTTACATCCAGCAAGAAAGTTTCATGCGTTCTAGATGCCCTCGACTCTCCTATCTCAGGTCAAAAGCTACATTATATGATAAAGAAAAAGGAAATGAAAGCCCTAGGCTGAATCCTGATTCAGGAGATACGTGGCTATGCGGAAGTTGCTGAACCACCCTTTGCCTCAATTTCTTCATCTATAAAATGAATATAAGAGTAGTCAGGGCTGTGTTGAGAATTAAGTTAGACCAACCCACGGGAAGTACTCAGTGCAGTGACTGGCATGTAGGCAAAATTCAGTAAATGTTAGCTATTGTTAAAATGATTTTCAATTATTGCACATGCTTACATCTAAGTCCTCAAGGAAGTCCTAGCCAATTGTACTCTTTTCTGAGTCCTCAAGCTGTCTTTCTCAGCCTCTAAAACTGTCTACTTCGGCCATACTTATCTCTCAAAGACTTTGCTCACAGTATTTGTGGATTGCAACTTCTCTGTTCTTCATTACCTGTATCTTCTAAGTGTATTCCCCACCCACCAGCTGCCTGGACTCAGACCTCTCAGTTGTAATTTTTTTTTTTTGATTGAAGGCGGCTTTCCTATCTTTCATTCCCTTGGTCTCTGTAGGAGCCTGCTTATTCTTGATTTTCTAGATTTCAAACTCATGCCCATAAAGCCCAAACTTGAGGAGTATTCATTGGATCCCTGAATCTACTTAAAGTTTTCCTAATAGTTCTTCCTCATTCTTTGCTCTTTGCAAATATCCCTCTTCTCTGCTTCTGCCCTTACTTTTTCCTTCCTTTCTTTCCTTCCTTCTTCCCTTCCTCCCCTTCCATTCCCTTCCCTTCTGTTTTGTTCCCTTCCTTCTGTCTTATCTTTTTTCTTTTCTTTTCCCTTCGAGTTTCACTCTTGTCATCCAGGCTGGGGTGCAATGGCGTGATCTTGGTTCACTGCAACCTCCGCCTCCTGGGTTAAAGCAATTCTCCTGCCTCAGCCTCCTGAGTAGCCGGGATTACAGGTGCCTGCCATACAGCCTTGCCTTTACTTTTTTGTTTTGTTTTGTTTTTTGAGATGGAGTTTTTCTCCATTGCCCAGGCTGGAGTGCAGTGGTGCAATCTTGGCTCACTGCAAACTCTGCCTCCAGGGTTCAAGCGAATCTCGAGCCTCAGCCTCCCAAATAGCTGGGATTACAAGTGTGCACCACTATGCCCAGCTATTGTTTTTGTATTTTTAGTAGAGGCGGGGTTTCACCATATTGACTAGGCTGGTCTTGAACTCCTGACCTCGCGATCCGCCTATCTCCGCCTCTCAAAGTGCTGGGATTAGAGGTGTGAGCCACCACACCTGGCCTTCTACCCTTACCTTTTAACCAGTAGTTCAGATAGGTTGCCGAGACCCTTGCTTGTTGACTCCTACCATTTGCTGCTTTTGAAGCTACCACTACAGTTCAATTTTTTCCCCATCTCTCAAGATCTACCGGCAGCTCCCCCTTGCTTACTCAGCTGTCTTGTAAGGGTGGGCATTCTGAGCATATCAAGTATATTCTTTGTTTGCTAGATATTTTCTTGGACCATTTAGGAGGTCACTAAATCCTGGATATGTCCTGATGGGCGCCAGCTTTGCCCATGCTTTCTAACAGAAGCAAATGTACAATGTTGCTTTCATGCTTCACCTTGCCTGGGATACACTGGCCCCATTCCACATTTCTGCTTCTTGAAGACTTGAATTACTGTGATGGACTTGCAGCTCCATAAAGCCAGGTGTGATCCTTTAAAATCCTATGCTTATAAATTGTGCTGTGTACCTCCCCACGTCTTGGTATTCATCCACGATAATAACAATGCATCATTAGCTTTTTTTCCATTTCACATTTTATGATTGCGTGATGACTGCACTTGTATTCTAGATGCATTCGAAGAGGACTCAAGTGCACTAATGTGCACTCAATTTTTATTAAAAAAAGATAAAAGAGGGTCCTTAGAGAAATGACGATATTAAGAATATTATGGAGGGTAAGTAAACCTTTGCTTCTAGGGTGTGACACTGATATCCTGAAATTTTCTGTTTATTTTTTAATTTAAAACTTGCATTTTTTTTCTCTTTTTGCTTTAATTCCTTTCTAAATAAACAAAAGCATTTGAACAGCACATTATAGTTTGTAAAGTATATTTATGCACATTCTGTTATTCCAACAGTATCTAAACACAGAAGCCGTCCTTGGAGAAAGATAAAAATAAATCAATATTCTGCCTTCAAGAAGTTTCCTATCTGGTTGGATAGAGACAGACAAAAAATAATTAACTCATGATTATGCAGCTGGAGTTATCATTATTATTTAGTCAGGCTAGGGCTCTTTAATAGGAAGTATATTTAGAGCAGTGTGAGAAGGGCTGAAGAAGCTTCTGACACATCTCTCTCTTTGCTGGCTGAGCAAACAGCTTAATCCTCAGCTTCTACACCTGTCTTCTTGGTAGTGCCAACAAGGCCCCACCCATTCCCCCAACTCTGGCCAACTGTGCTGGGGCTGGGTTGTGAACTGATTGCATATGTTACCAAGGAAATTATTGGGATGTCAAATGGCAGTGTCATCTTCCTGGCAACACAACCTTGAGCAGATTGTGATCTAGTGACCTAGAGGCACATCATTCAAAATGCCAGTCCCATTGCTGGTCCATCCACCATTTTCACTCTCTAGGCAGGGACCTCATCTAGACAAGAACAAATAGATCAAGAGTTCTATTTCTTAAGCCTTTTTCTAGAGTAGCTGCTCTCAGATTGTTGGCCCGTCCCCATATGTAGCAAGGTAAAGCTTGACACATAAATAGTTACTGTCTTTTGGTCTTTCTATGTTAGCTTTTCACACATCACCCCAGAGATCTTGCAAATGTAGTGAATTCTACAAAGATTGAAAGGAGAGAATATAGTTTTCCTAAAATATATGGAGCCCTAATTTGTTGCATTGTAGACCACAAAATAAATGCTTAACATATGTTAAAATATTTGCTCAAAATAATTCCTCATTTTTTCCCCCTGGATATCTGACACTTTCTCATCCTTTTCTCTTTTCTTGAAATGATTGTGCGTATGTGTTCTTGTACTGCCCTGGGTTTTTTTCATGTCCCTTTGATGTAGGCTTGGTTTGATATTCCAGATGAATATTGTGTTTATTTTATTACAGAAAAACATAATTCTCTTCAAAAGTCAACAAGCATGTTTGAGCTCTTCAAAGCCTGCTGTACACATATCTAGTATAAAAGTCTAGTTTGTTTAATTCATTGATATGCAATCTTCCATTAATTCACTTCACAAATGATTATTGTACAAGCAAGATGTGATGCTAAGCAATATGAGGTTAGAAAGATAATCAAACAGATCTCATTGACAAGAAACATACAGTACAAAAGTAAGTGTAATTTAAAGTTGAGTATGGCAAATGCCAAAAGAGAGGAACTTTAAAAATGTTACAGAGAAGAGTAGGGCTAATTAATATTTGTTTCTGTTTTCAGAGTAAAAAGAAAACTTTCTATTTTCCTTAATAATATTATTGCTTGCTATCTTAGTCTGTTTTGTGTTACAATAAAAGAATACCTGGCCAGGCATGCTGGTTCATGCCTGTAATCCCAGCACTTCGGGAGGCCAAGGTGAGTGGATCAAGAGGTCAGGAGTTTGAGACCAGCCTGGCCAATATGGTGAAACCCTGTCTCTACGAAAAATACAAAAATTAGCTGGGCATGGTGGTGCGTACCATGTAACAAAAGATAGTAGTCCCAGCTACTTGGGAGGCTGAAGCAGAAGACTCGCTTGAACCCAGGAGGCAGAGATTACAGTGAGCCGAGATTGTGCCATTGCACTCCAGCCTGGGCAACAGAGCAAGACTCCGTCTCAAAAAAAAAAAAAAAAAAAAAAACCCACACACCTGAGGCTAGGTAATTTATAAAGAAAAGACGTTTATTTGGCTCACAGTTCTGCAGTCTATATGAAAAGCATGGTGTGGCAATCTGCTCAGCTTCTGGTAGAGGCCTCAGGCTGCTTTCACTTATGACAGAGAGGAAAGGGAACTGATATGTGCAGAGATCACATATCGGGAGAAAAACAAGAAAGGACGGGGAGGTGCCAGCTCTTTTTAACAACTAGCTCTTGCCCAGGAACTAAAGAAGTGAGCACACTCATCTCCAAGGGAGGTCATGAATCTATTAATGAGAGATCTGCCTTCATGACCGAAATACCTCCCGCTAGGCCCTACTTCTCAACACTGCCACACTGGGGATGGAATTTCAACATGAGACTTGGTGGGGATGAACAAACCCCATCTAAACCATAGCACTTGCTTAGAAAACTAATTTTTATAAACTCATGCTTAATATACAGCTAGCATCTACGTTTGAGCAGAAAAATGATTTCAGAATGATTCTAACATAAATGTAGGCTTCACTAGTGACCCATGGTCAATCACTGCTATGACACTTTGCTGACTTATTAGAGAATTATCTTCCCCCTTTGTGCTATTAAACATCTTGGAAATGGTTCCTGTCCTCACAAGCAGAAAAACACATCACCTTGATTATCAAAGAAGCTGTGATGGAGCCAGACCAGCACAGAAGCCCACAAGAGTCGTTCGGTTCAGACCATAAAGGTTGGACAAATTGTTTAATGACTCTTTTTCTCATTGGAACATAGGAGGAATAAGGAATTTCTCATGGGATTCTTCTCCTGTATTTTTTAAGATCATGTAGTCACTCTGACTGGCATGAATTATGAATTAGAGACACTCCAGTCTTGATGGTCCTGCTGTTAAGCTGTGCTGACCTCTGGTTTCATGATGGCTTGTACATTTTGAAAGGGTGGTGAAAATTTTCACAAACATATACAGATAAAAGTACAACCCGAGGCATCTCCATTACCCTGAGGGAAAAGAAAGCATTCTGGCCTCTTAGGATTTTTTTTAGCAGGAAATAGAAAATTTAAAGGATTCACATGCTTGCCAACGGTAGGGTCAGATATTTTAGCACTCTGTGTAATGAATTCAGGTAGCATTCAACTGAATGTTGTAAAGAGAATTAGTTTCTTTCTCTTTTACCTCTACTCAAATAGAACCAGGAAGGTTTGATTGTTTTATACTAAATTCTGGTTCGTTGTGCCTGAATCGCCTTTGTCTGATTACCGATCTGGAAAATTTCTACTTCCCTTTTATGTCCTTGTTGCTTCCTCTCTGATTCCTTCCCCCTTCTTCTCAGTCAAATTGAAGCGCTCATTTTCCTGTGCTCACGTCAGGCTTTACACGTATCTCTACTATGGTGATTGTATACTAATTACAGCGGGCAGTAATGTTTATGTCCTTGGTACCTGGGTTGATAATTAGTTGGTAGAAATAATCTAATAAATATTGAAGAAAAAGAGCAAGAGAAAAAAAAAATAAAGGGACTAAGATACAAAGGAGAAGGAAAACAGAAAAGACAAAAAGCAATAAAATCTTTTGGTCAAATCATGTCAGGTAATTTTTTTCTTTTTATTTAAAACAAAATACAAGTAAAATATGATCATTGTAAAATATTTGACAGAATTATATAAAGTTTAGGAAATAGGTTTATGCTTTGGTCTCTCTACTTAAAAATATATGTTTGGCCTCATTCCATAGCCCTACCTGTAGGTATATTAATTTCTTTTTATAAAGCAACAAAGCATTCTGTAGTGGGTGGAGCATGAATTAAATTTCCACTTGTTTGCCAACAACAATTAAAATGATTTCTAATATTTTCTTTTCAAACATTACTAAAATAAATATATTTGTACATGAGTCAGTATTTATGTAGAGCTAATCAGTAGAAAAGAAATGATGGATCCAAGTAAATGTACTTTAACTTTTGGAGAGATCCTTCCAAAATGTCTTCCAAAAAGATGGTGGTGATTATTTTCACCTTCACCAACATTCTCCTCATCATTGGCAACGCTGGACACTTTAAGCCTCAACTTTTCTTCTGGGTTAATTTTATAGATAAAAACTCATCTTTAATTTTTATTTTTAATTTGCATTTACTGGATTACCAGTAAGGTAGAATATCATTTTCTACATATTCATCATTTCTTGGAATTTCGTTGTCTCTGTCATTTACTCATATCATACTATATTAAAAACTTTGTCTATTATATATGCAGTAAATAATTTCTCTTGGTCATTGACTAGGATTTTGTATAAAATTCTCATCAAGATTCACTGTTTAATGTAATCTAATTTCTTGACAGTTGCTGATCCATGTGTCATTTGCACAGTACTTCTGTGTCAACAAGAATTATCCAAAGCCCTTCAATCCCAATGGTACTGTATAACAAGGATTTCACACCACTTCAGTCCCCAAGGGGGTGAAATCCTATATGTAAAACAAGGAGTTCCTCAGAATGCTGAATATTTAATGAAATTGTGCACTAGGCTGAATTGATTTGATATGCATGTGCTGCTTTCTCTCTGGTGAACTCCTTAGTGTTCTGAAAACACGATAGTGATTCTGACATGCCCTTCATGGTTTAACAACTTCTTTCAAGAGAGAAGCTGTACACCTGCAAATTGTTCTTGCATCTGATCTGCCATGATCATGTGCCCCATTATATTATAGTAGGTAGGCTCTCTTAAGGGTAATATACGGGGCTGAAGTTTTCCATTTAATTTTTGTTTTTATTTCAGAAACAATTTTAATTTTTATTTCAGACTACTAGGTAAAAGGATATTTGTTATATTTGCAGGTGCATTTTCCTTCTGCTCCTGTTTGATTTGAATGTCAGATGTAAAATTTAGCCAATTTACATAATCTTTAAGGGAATCCATTAACTCATTACTAGCTTTGGGAAATTACCTCCACCTGCTTCATCCCTTTGCACTACCAACCTGAGCTTTGCTAAATGAGCAGACTGAATATATTTGTATATTTTCTTTTACTAAGGACTTTCCTAGGACTCTTCACAACTAGGAAAAGAAGGAAACACTGGTGCAGTAAACAATCTAAGTTCCTCATAAACATCAAGATGATTATTTATTTATGACACACAAATATACTAATATTTTGTTGATATTGTTCATCCTACCAAGTTCAAGCTTATCTGTCTGGATTTTAAGACTAAAATTGGGCCCTACAATATCAATCCATATCTACTTCTTTTCTATTTTAAAGTTAAGATACAATTTACATATAATAAATTTATTCATAACAAAGTATATAATTCAATTAGTTTTTGCAACTGTCTATCATCATTTACCACCACCACAATCAGGATATAGAATATTTTTATCGGCCGGGCGCGGTGGCTCACGCCTGTAATCCCAGCACTTTGGGAGGCCGAGGCGGGTGGATCACGAGGTCAGGAGTTCGAGACCAGCCTGGCCAAGATGTTGAAACCCCATCTCTACTAAAAATACAAAAATTAGCTGGGCGCGGTGGCACGCGCCTGTAATCCCAGCTACTCAGGAGGCTGAGGCAAGAGAATCGCTTGAGCCTGGGAGGCGGAGGTTGCAGTGAGCCAAGATTGTGCCATTTCACTCCAGCCTGGGTGACAGAGTGAGACTCCATCTCAAAAAAAAAAAAAAAAGGAATATTTTTATCATCCTCAAATTATTCTTTTTGACTCTTCTTCCTCAAAAGCACCCACAGGACCCCAGATAAATACAGTATTTCCTGTCCCTATATGTTCAGCTTTTCTAGAATTTCATAAACATTGAAACCAACAGTAAGTAGTCTTTTATATCTGGTGTCATTTACTTAATGTACTGTGATTCGTTCAGGTTGTCACATGTATAGCTTGTTCCTTTTTATTTTTGAGTAAGTATTCAATGGTATGGATGTAACATAATGTCTTTATTTACCAGTAGGTGGATATACAGTTTGTTTCCAATTATCAGTTATTAAGAAACACATTGCTGCCAACATTCTAGTAGATAACTTTGTGGGGTCATATGTATTTACTTATATGTTTAAATACCTAAGAATAAACCTGCTAAGTTATATGCCAAGAATATGTTTAAATAGCTGAGAACTGCTAAGCTGTTTTCAAAAAAAATTGTATAACTTGGCGTTCCTATCAGCAATGTATGAAAGTTATGGTTTCTCTAAATTTTCCCTCACACCTGCTATTGTTAGTCTTTTTACTTTTAGTTATCTTAGTGGGTATGTAGTGATATCTCATTGCAGTTTTAACTTAGGCTTCCCTATGACTAATGACATTCAGGGTCTTTTCATGTGTTTGTTTATCATTCATATGTTTTCTTTGGTAAAGTGTCCAGATCTTTTGCCCATTTATACAAATGAATTATTTGAATTTTTATTATTGAAAAATTCTTTATATATTACATATACAATCCTATATGAGGTATATGCTTTGAAAATGTGACTTGCCTTTTTATTTTCTTGATAAATGTTTTTTGAGAAGCCAAAGTTTTTTATAAAGTTCAATTCATAATTTTTTATATTTTATGATTTTTGTGTGTGTGGAAAAAACCGAATTCTTATACCACAACAATCAGTTGAAGGCTTCTGTAACTTCTGGTCACCAAGAAGTGGGTGGGAATTTTTCTCCACCAACATCCAATCAACCAATTCTGCAGAAGATTTTTCAGTGAATACCATTTGTAGGTCCTCCAATTCAATTGTGCCACTATCTACCTGGAGATAGCATCAGATCACACAGGTTGAAGGTTAAGTCCCACAAGACTGTCCCCCCACTTCTGAGGCCAATCCCAAGCCCCAAGTTGTTTCACCTGTGCCTCTGATGGACACGCTGTAGATAGGGTTCCCACAACCTCTTGGTTCAATTAATTTGAGGAGAGGCTCATGGAACTCAGGGAAACACCTACTTATGCTTACTGGCTTATTATAAAAGGCATTTCAAAGGACACAGATGAAATGATGTGTAGGGCGCAGCATGCAAGAAAGGACATTGAGCTTTCATGTCCTCTCTGGGTGCACCACCTTCCAGGGACTTACGTGTGTGCTGTTATACAGAAGCTCCTAGAACCCAGTCCTTTTGTGTTTTTATGGAAGATCTACTAAGTAAGTAGGATTGATTAAATCATTGGCCATTGATGATGAGCTTAACCTTCAGCCCCTCTCCCCTCCTTGGAGCCCTCTAATTCTGCTTTTGTCTTTCCAGCAACCAGCCCCCATCTTGAAGGTACCTAGGAGCAGCCAACCATCCGTTAATGCATTAGCATTCAAAAATATACTTATCAATCACTTTAGAGAGTCCAAGGATTTTAGGAGTTGTATTCTAGGGAATGTGAAAGGATGAAGACCAAGTGTACATTTCACCATATCACAGTGTGCTGTCTAAGGAATCTTTGCCCATCAAGATTATAAAGATCTTTTCTTACATGTTATTTTTGCATATTAGGTAAAATGAGAGTCAAGTTTCATTTTTCACATATTCAGTTGTATCCCCAGAATCATTTGTTGTGAACACTACTTTTCCCAGCCTGAATTATCTTGGCATCTATATTAATCTGTTTTCACATTGCTGATAAATACATACTGAAGACCAGACAATTTACAAAAGAAAGAGATTAGTTGGACTTCCAGTTCCAGGTGGCTGGGGAAGCCTCACAATCATAGTGGAAGGCAAGTAGGAGCAAGTCCTGTCTTACATGGATGGCAGCAGGCAAAGACAGAATCAGGAAGAAGCAAAAGCAGAAACCCCTGATAAAGCCATCAGATCTCATGAGACTTATTCACTACCATGAAGAACAGTATGGGGGAGACTGCCCCCATGATTCAGGTATCTCCCACTGGGTCCTCCCACAGTATGCAGGGATTATGGGAATACAATTCAAGATGAGATTTGGGTGGGGACACAGAGGCATACCTTATCAGCGTCTTTGTTAAAAATTGATTGACCATATGTCTGTCACTCCATTTCTGGATTCTATTATTTTCCAGTGATTATTCACACACACACACAGTACCCAACTAATGATGGATAGTTCAACTTACAATTTTTCAACTTTATAAGAGGTTTACTGGGATATAACCTCATTGTAAGTTAAGGAGCACCTGTATCTAAGATGGTTTGACTTATTCAAGTTCATGATAGGTTTATTTGAACACTGAATGCATTTTTGACAAGACGTTTTTTGACTTATAGATTTATTTAAATATGTTATATATTTATATATTGTATACATACACAGATGTATACATACACAGATGCTCCTCAACTTATATTTCAATAAAGAAGATCTATACATATGTATTTATCTTCACACCAGTACCATACTCTCTTGATTACTGTAGCTTTATAGAAATTTTGAAATCAGGTAGCGTAAGTCCTTCAGTTTTGTCATTTTTCAAAATTGTTTAGCTATTCTGAGTTTTTGCATTTTTACATAAATGTTAGAATCCACGTGCCAATTTTTACAAAAAATATTAATTTAAACCCCAGACCAATTTAGGAAGATTTGACATCTTAACAATATTGAGTCTTCTGATTCATGGCATATCTCTCTGTTCTTGAGGTCTTTAAATTCTCTTAACAATGTTTTATAGTTTTGCACATTTTTGTTAAATTTGAATCTAAGTATTTCATTTTTAATATTGTAAGTCAAAGAGTAAAAGTGAGCCTTGTTACTCCATTATAAACAATTTCAAAAGTCTATTTCCACATCCTTAAGCACATGGGCTATATTCAGTACTTAAACTATATTGATAATTATATCATTACCATATCTACACGTTTTTATATCATTTTCCTACCTATGTTTTTTCTCTTCTTTAGTTGTGAAAATACTACCTATGCTAAGATCTTTTAATTCGTTCATGTATTTAGTACATAGTATTTGAATAATTATTATTCTTAGATCCTATGATGGATGCTGAGAGTACAGTGATTAATAAGAAATAATTCTTGCCTTCAACAATACAGTGGGTAAGAAAATGGTGTAAATTAAAAGCTGCAGCTTTATTGACTGGAGAGAGGCATAAAATAACTTTCACAAATGTTCTATAGCTTGTTTTTGTATGGTGATTGCACAGGTATATACAATTGTAAAATTTCCATGGTCACTTAGGAACTGCAAATTTTTATGTAAGTTATATTTTAATAAAAATATACATCTGTATGTGGCAAACACTAACAAAAGAGAAATTGAATTGAATCAGAGGACCCACAAGCGATATTCACTGAAAAATCCTCTGCAGAATTGGTTGATTAGATGTTGATGGAGAAAAAATCCCACCTATTTTTTGGTGACCAGAGGTTATAGAAGTCTTCTGTTGATATCTTGGTATCGTTCCATGAAGAGATCAAGAAAGGATAAAAGAAGAGATGAATGCTGAAGGAGGACTAGGAAATCCCTGGGCAGAAGAGGGGAAAAAAATACCTTCCAACCTGAAATAATAGCATGTGCAGATATATGCGTAAGCAAAGAACATGGTGTTTTCAAGGAACCTCACATAGTTGTATATACAAGAAGTCCAGTTGATTGTTGGGGATCAATAGGAAAGAGAGATAAAGACAATACAAAAAAAATCTTTATATAACACCAAGAGATTGGCTATAGGTTTTATGGAAGCACTAAAGTGTTTCTATCAGGTTCTGGGGTAACAAAGGCATATATATATTGTTGAGATTTTTGGTCCTTTGTAGAAGAAAATGAAAGGGGTTATTTGACCTAGTAGCACTTAACTAATTCTCTGGCCTCTGTCCATCAAGGCACACTAAAGCTGCTGTAGAAGGTGGTCCATTATTCAATCACAGTACTGAAAAACCTACATCACATTGTCCACTCCAGCTTCATTTATTTTGTATTTCTTCTCAAGGTTAATATTTGACTTTTTCCTTTTTACAATTCCAGCTATTTGATTATTCTGAACTCAGGGCTTGATTTGATTCTCCAAACTTCTTCACACAAATCTTCTCATTTGAAATGTCCCAGATAACCCCTCTGTAGGTAGAATAGTGAGTGAACACACAATCAGCACCTGGCATGGCCTCGCTCAGGACTCCCTGGACTAAACATTCTGGATGTAACTGAAGGAAGTTAGAAGTTCATTACAACAATCAAAGTAAGAAAAAAGAGGGTATGAAATAAGTCAGTGGGATAAGTCAGTAAGTGGAAATAGAAATTTGATAATGTAAATGGCTTGAGGCTTTGGTGGACGTTGGAAAAGAATGAATGTATTTTGCATGTGGGACAACTGTGAATTTACAGAAGCTAGCTAGCCCACTGTCATAGACAGAATAATGAATATCTCTTCCCACCGGTTTTCTGCATGCCGATCTCTAGAAAATTTGAATATATTTTCTTATGCAGCAAAAGAGATTTTGCAGATGTGATTAAATTAGGGAACTTGATATGGGAGCTTAATCACAAAGGTCCTTGTAAAAGGGTGGCAAGAGTATCAGAGTTAGAGGAAGGAAATGTGACAATGGGAGCCATGGTAACAGTGATGTGGTGCCCCAGCCAAGGAAGGTGGACCAGACTCTAGAAGCTGGAGAAGACGAGGAAATGATTGTGCCTGGAGCCCTGAGGAGGAATGCAGCTCTGTTGACTCATTTAGGATCTCTGACTTACAGAATTGTAAGATAATGAATTTATATTATTTTAAGCCACTAAGTTTGTGGTAATTTATAATAGCAGAAATTGGAAACTAATACAAAGCCCACTATTAATTCTTAGTTTTACTACTTCCTAGGCTGATCTTGGAACTTAAAACACTTTAAACTCTTTAAACTTCAATTCCCTTCCCATCTTTTATGTTCCTGTTTTCCCACATTATAATTCAACAAATATTTAAACTCCCTGGAGATATTATTATGATTGTTCGGAATTGTTAATAAATATTTATCTTTCTCATACTTCTTTACTTTTACCTGGGGTCATTTACCCTTATACTGAAAACCTCCCTTTAGTATTCATTTCAGTGAACGTTTACTGACAACAGATTTCCTAGGTTTTTGCTTGTTTGGAAATGTTTTAATTTTATCTTCCCTTTTGAAGAATATTTTTGTGGGATATGGGATTCCAGGTGTGAATTATAGGACTTCTCTTTCAGCATTTTAATAATGCCATTCAGTTGTCTTTGGCTTCTATTATTTTTGTTAATGCATCAATTTGTAGTGTTATATTCATACTACTTTCGAAGGTAATACATCTTATTTGCTCTGTATTCTTTAAACATTTCATTTTTCTTTGTTGGTTTTCAAAAATTATTTTGATGTACCAAATTTTCTTTTTATTTAATCTGCTTGGGGTTCATAGAACTTCATGAATATGTAATGTGATGCTTTTGAATATTTTAGAAAACTCTTAGGCTTAAAATATTGTTTTCATGCCACTTTTTGTCTTTTATTTTCTTGTGCTCCATTTACAGTTAGAACCTCTTCACCATATTACAACTGGTATGTTCTTTTCTGCATATTTTGTCTCACTTGTTATCCAGGAATCAGTCTGCGTATTTTCTATTGATTTTTGTTTCAGCTTAACAGTCTCTCTTTTGCTATGTCTTGTCTACGGTTAATTAGAGCCATCTTTTAATTTCTCATTTGTAGTTATATTTTTTAGTTCTAAAAGTTATATTTGAATACTTAATTGAAGATTTAAGATTTATAACTACAATCTTGCCATCTACTTTTTTGACCTTTTAAATCTGATTTGTTGAATAATAGTTATTTGAATATCCATATTTGATAAATCGAATGTTCGGTTTGCCTATACGTCCATTTTATTATCTGTTTTATTTTCCCTTGGTCTTCTTTCTTGGCATGGAAAGTAAATTTTGATTGAATGCAGGACATTGTGTATAAAACATTATAGAGTTTCTGGCTGGCATTATCTTCCTCTAGGTATGATTCCCCTTGCTCTCTGGCAGGCAGCTATGGTAGAGCAGATCTCTCTAATCAGGGCCTGAGTTTATTAAGGGCTGGGTTTCTATTGTTGTCAGGCTCTCTCCAGAGCCACCAGTTGACAGCCTGTATTGTTTGTTAGGATCTTTCCCTGCACCCAGGAAACTCTAATTTTTTTCACCTCGGTGCCTGGTGACTTGAAAATTTGACTCTGTTATCCAGCTCTTTTCTGTTTGTTTTCTTAGCCTCTCATCCTGCACAGCTTAAGAAATTTGACAAATACTTTAAGAGTCATAAGTTAGTGGTTTTCAACCAAAGTGGTTTTGCTCCTCAGGGGACATTGGGTAATGTCTGAAGACATTTTTGGTTCTTACAATTCTGGAGGGTGGGGCTGGGGAGTGGGTTGCTACTGGGATCTGGTGGGAAGAGGCCAGGGACACGGCTAAACATCTGACAACACACAGGACTGCATCCCTCCCCCAGTAAAGAACTAAAAGGCTTGGCACCTCCAGAATGTGGAGGATGGAAAGCCCTGCTCTCAGTCACGGAGCATTTTACTTCCTTTCACCTCTTTTCTGTCACAGACCTTGGTTCTTCAATTTCTGACTGCCTCGGCACCTGCAAAACTTCATTTAAAAAAGAAAAACAACTTCAGCCTCATGATGTATTTTGTATCTTTGTAGGTTTTCTGTCTTGTACTGGTGAAACTTTGCCAAGCATTTCCTCTTCATATCTTACACCAAGAACACACAAAGCCCCAAGGGTAGACAAGGCTTCTGGAAAATTGTGCTCACTCGAATGTGCCTTTAGGATCTGGCTTCTCAGACCCGAGGGGGGGCTCATTATTTCTCCAGTCTCCAAATAACGTTTTAAAAATGTTCTCTAGCTTTTGCCATTTTTTCTTGACCAGATTATTGGTCTCAAATTACCCTTCTATAGCTAAAGACCATAGTCCTCCTAGCTGATGAGAAAGCAAGAAGTGGAAGAGGGAAGCTAAGCTAAGTGTGAAGAAGAAAGCATTCCACATTCAACCAGAGAAGGGAGACATACTCAAGGTCTCCTTCATAGCCAGGAAAGGAAGGCTGAAAAAAATATTTTGCAGAAAATCTGCCAGATCCATGGCTTTAGAAGAAGCTATAGGCTTAAGAGATAAGAGAAAAAAGAAAAACAAACAAACAAAAAACAAGCAACAACAAAAAACACTGATGAGCAAGGAAAGGCACAAAGTCTCCTGAATCTACAGTCGTCTCAGAATCACTATGAAGCAAAGCCTAGGCCTGCTGTTTCAAACTTAGGATGGAAACTGGCATGAGACAATCTGAGACTTTCTACATTGAGAAGTTTGTGTGTGTGTCAGGGGGCCTCTGCACCTCAAATGAGGCTACAAATACGACTCTAAACAACATGAAGGGGTCAAATGTTAAAAAGGCAAACATTGTTACTAATCCCAATATCAATCCATTTTTATAAAATGAACTTTATATTATCTTAAATAATTAATATAGGTGTGTTTGGAATGTCAAAAGATAAATAATGACTGCCATCTATTAAAATGAACAAAAATGATGAAAAAAGTAAAACTGAAAAAAATGTTTAAAAAATCTGATTCAGATCTTGGTTATAATGGTTAGTTTTATGTATCAACTTGGAGGGTATTTTTTGGAGGAGATTAATTTAGTTTGATAAATTTTGGCTAAAGCAGATTGCCCTCCTTAAAGTGGGTGGGTCTTATCAAGTCAGTTTTAAAGCCTGAAGTGAATGAAAACGGAATTCCCCAAGCAAAAAAAAAACCAAAACATTCTCCAGCAGACTGCCCTTGAACTTCACTGGAACCATCAGCTCTTCCAGGTTTCCAGTTGCTGACCTTTGGCCTGGAACAGCACCATTGACTCTCTTATATCTTTGGCCTACCACCCACTGCAGGTTTTGGACTTCTTAGCTCCATAATCACATGAGCCAATTCCTTATAATGTGTCTCTTTCAAATCTCCTTCAAAGTCCCCCTCATTGTTCTGTTTCTCTGGAGAACCCTGACTTATACACTTAGCATTTGTAAAATCTGAAATTAAAGATCATCATAGATTGGAAGAAATGGACTCCTTAAGTGAATGGAGCAGAGATTAACAAGCCACACCCTATGCCTAGTAGGAATTGTGGAAAAAAAGATGGACATGCTGGTGGAGAAGCAATATATGAAGACATGGAAGGTGTTATTGATGTTTTCAGAAACTCTGAGTTCTTGGTCAAAAAATACATGCCATATGCCATACAGGATAAATAAAAAAATAAAATCCACAACTTGACACATAAGAGCAAAATTATACATCATTAGAGAAAAAGAGAGAAATGTAACAAGCTAGCAGAGAGAAAAGGCAGAGGACCTTCAGATGAATTGTAGTCTAAATGAGAGCAGACGTAGCTCCCAGAACAATGTCCAGAAGACAAAATCAAATGCTTAAAATCCTGAAGGAAACTCACTGTTAACCTCAACTCTTTACTCAGCTACATCTTCATTCCTGTGGGATGGTTTTGTAAGGCTGATTTTTGGTCACCTGAAGACTGCTTATCACTTACAGAATAAGACAATAGATTTATTATAATGAGCACTTCAGGTAGAGAAGATGGCAGCTCAAAGCATGGCAGAGAGGAAGAAGGTGAGTGCATGTGTCCACACACATGACAATTATGTCTATAAATTTAGAAGATTTTTTATCTTTAGAAGGTAAAACTAAAAATATAGACAGCAATAATGTAATGTGAGTGCTAATGCATTTTTAAAGCATGCTAAAATTCTTGACAAGTTTTGGAAAGGAGAAAACCATTGAATAACTTTAGACTTTATTAGAAAACAAGTGTGTAAATTTCAGTAAAGTATTTGAAGACCAGAAGCATAATTTAAAGCTTTAAATCATTAGAGAGAAAAAGATGGATTGTAGAAATCTTAATTAGTCCAATAGCAATCAGGTAAAAGAAAAAGGAAAGCAAAGAACTCATAAACCAATTGTAAAAGTTCCTATGATATACACTTTACCTCAAAAAAGAGAAAAAAGAGAGAAAAATCTCTCAACTTAATCTACGAGACATGTAAATTTTGTGCCTAAATAAGAAAAGTCTGGTACAAGACAAAAGTAGAACAGTTTTACTTTTGATTTTCCATTCAAAGGTCATAAATACATGCTAGGGAATACAATTCAGCAGTGTGTTAAAATAACAAACTTTGACACAATAGATTTTATCTCAATAATGTGCACGTACCTCAATATTAGGAACTATATTAATGTAAACAATTTCAGAAACCTGACAATATCCAGTGTCGGCAAGCAAACACAGAATTTCTCTGAAGAAAAGAACCTTTGTCCTATGACTGAAATAATTGTCACAAATAATTTTTAAAGGACTGTGCACGGTGTATAGTCAAAAGTAACTCAGCACCAAAGAAGCAAAGCATCCTAAGGAGATTAAAAGGGTAAAATTCTTTTAATGTTACAAAATTAGTCAATGTCATTCATCACATTTAAATAAGTTGGAGATGAAAATTATATGAAGTCAGAAGCAGCATCCTATAAACTTTAACATACACTCAGGATTTAAAAAATAACGTAGGAAATTGGAAATAGAAGTTAAGACTCAATTGTTAGCTTCCTAGCAATCTACAGGAAACATGACATTGAATGGAGAAGGGTTGGACACCTCCCTCTGCCACTGGGAACAAACAAACAGTGGTCACCACTTTTATTCATTATTGTCCAGCAGGATGTAGACAGCAAGCTGTCATCACCTCTCACCTGGGTGGCTGCAGCATTCTTAAACAGTTCTTGCTGAGAAAAAGAATTAAAACGTTTGTTGGATTATGATAGTTATCTGCTGAACTCTCTACGGTGACTCTTCATTTCAAAGTGGAGTAGAAGACCCTACATGATCTGGCTCTTTTACTTCTTCTCCTACTACTTTTTACCACTAGTCATGTTGTTTCAAACACCCTGACCTCCTTGGTATCTCCTAAGCATGCCAAGGCCTTTGCCCTTCGTGTGTCTCTGCCTGGAAGACTCTTATTCTAGACATCTTATTGCCTGTATTTTTCATCATTGTTAAGTTTTTCCTTAATAGTCATCTTCTTTAAAGGGTTACCCTGATGCTCCTATTTAATACTGTAGTCCTCACCTCCAGATCACCCTTATCTGATATTCATTTTCTTGGAACTCACCACCATATAACATATTATATAATTTTGGTTATATGTATTATGTATTGTTTATCTTTCCCTGGTATAACATAAGCTTCACCAGGGCTGGGCTCATGTCTGTTTTTCAAAAAATATTTGTTAAATGATGAAATAAAGAAATTATGTGTGACAGCTAGACACATTTAGAAGTATGTTTTGGAAAGTAAAAAACAGAAACAGTGATGTCTAATGACTTTGGGCCTTTGGAATTATCTGTATTTTGCAATGATCACTTTTAGTATATATATTAGTAGCTCTATTTTACTCATTTAAAATACTCTTTTCATTCAGTAAGACTGTAAGCTATTTACAAGGAATTTTATTTTTTATTTTTATAATTTTATTGCACTTTAGGTTCTGGGGTACATGTGAAGAACATGCAGGATTGTTGCATAGGTACATACACAGCAATGTGGTTTGCTGCCTCCATCCCCATCACCTATTTCTGGCATTTCTCCCCATGTTATCCCTCCCCAACTCCCTACCCCCAACTGTCCCTCCCCTAGTCCCCCTCAACAAACCTCAGTGTGTGATGTTCCCCTCCCTGTGTCTGTGTGTTCTCATCGTTCAACACCCGCCTATGAGTGAGAACATGTGGTGTTTGATTTTCTGTTCTTGTGCCAGTTTGCTGAGAATGATGGTTTCCAGGTTCATCCATGTCCCTGCAAAGGACATAAGCTCATCGTTTTTTATGGCTGCATAGTATTCCCTGGTGTATATGTGCCACATTTTCCCTGTCCAGTCTATCATCAGTAGACATTTGGGTTGGTTCCAGGTCTTTGCTATTATAAACAGTGCTGCAATGAACATACATGTGCATGTGTCTTTATAATGGAACAATTTATAATCCTTTGGATATATACCCAGTAATGGGATTGCTGGGTCAAATGGAATTTCTATTTCTAGGTCCATTAGTTCAACAATGGTTGAACTAATTTACACTCCCACCAGCAGTGTAAAAGTGTTCCTATTTCTCCACCATCTGTTATCTCCAGATTTTTTAATGATCGCCATTCTAACTGGCATGAGATGGTATCTCAATGTAGTTTTGATTTGCATTTCTCTAATGACCAGTGAGGATGAGCATTTTTCCATATGTTTGTTGGCCTCATATATGCCTTCTTTTGAAAAGTGTCTGTTCATATCCTTCACCCACTTTCGAATGGGTTTGTTTTTTTCTTGTAAATCTGTTTTAGTTCTTTGTATATTCTGGATATAAGTCCTTCATCAGACAGGTAGATTGCAAAAATATTTTCCCATTCTGTTGGTTGCTGGTTCACTCTAATGATTGTTTCTTTTGCTGTGTAGAAGCTCTGGAGTTTAATTAGATCCCATTTGTCTATATTGGCTTTTGTGGCCAATGCTTTTGGTATTTTAGTCATGAAGTCCTTGCCTACACCTATGTCCTGAATGGTTTTGCCTAGGTTTTCTTCTAGGGTTTTTATGGTGTTAGGTCTTATGTTTAAGTCATTAATCCATCTGGAGTTAATTTTAGTGTAAGGCATCAGGAAGGTGTCCAGTTTCTGCTTTCTGCACAGGGCTAGACAGTTTTCCCAACACCATTTATTAAACAGGGAATCATTTCTCCATTGCTTGTTTTTGTCAGGTTTGTCAAAGATCAGATGGTTGTAGATACGTGGCATTGTCTCCGAGGCCTCTGTTCTGTTCCATTGGTCTATATCTCTGTTTCGGTAACAGTACCATGCTGTTTTGATTACTGTAGCCTCATAGGATAGTTTGAAGTCAGGTAGTGTGATGCCTCCAGCTTTGTCTTTCTGTTTAGAATTGACTTGGCTATGTGGACTCTCTTTTGGTTCCATGTGAAATTTAAGGTGGTTTTTTCCAGTTCTGTCAAAAGGGTCATAGGTAGCTTAATGGGGATAGTGTTGAATCCATAAAGTACTTTGGGCAGTATGTCCATTTTCATGATATTGATTCTTCCTAACCATGAGCATGGAATATTTTTCCATCGCTTTGTGTCCTCTCTTATTTCCTTGAGCAGTGGTTTGTAGTTCTCCTTGAAGAGGTCCTTTACATCCTTTGTTAGTTGTATTCCTAGGTATTTTATTCTCTTTGTAGCAATTGTGAATGGCAGTTCGTTCTTGATTTGGCTCTGTTTAAGTCTGTTATTGGTGTATAGGAATGCTTGTGATTTTTGCACATTGATTTTGTATCCTGAGACTTTGCTGAAGTTGCTTATCAGTTTCAGGAGATTTGGGGCTGAAACAATGGGGTCTTCTAAACATATAGTCATGTCATCTGCAAATAGAAACAATTTGATTTCCTCCTTTCCTAATTGAATACCCTTTATTTCTTTTTCTTGCCTGATTGCTCTGGCTAGAACTTCCAATACTATATTGAATAGGAGTGGTGAGAGAGGGCATCCTTGTCTAGTACCAGATTTCAAAGGGAATGCTTCCAGTTTTTGCCCATTCAGTATGATATTGGCTGTGGGTTTGTCATAAATAGCTTTTATTATTTTGAGATACATTCTGTCAATACCTAGTTTATTGAGAGTTTTTAGCATAAAGGGCTGTTGAATTTTGTCAAAGGCCTTCTCTGCATCTATTGAGATAATTGTGTGGTTTTTGTCTTTGGTTACAAGGAATATTATATCTAACACTACTTGTATATGTTCCAAAGTGGTGTGAGGGGCTGCTTTCTCAGTGCTATTTTCGACTGGAAGGGATGTCTGATTAATTTGACATGCTAAGCCTATAGTTTCAGGGGGCAAAGCCCCAAGAAATCATTTACTCTACTAAATGAATATTCTTGACACACATACGTGTATACACATAAATAAACAAACACATGTGTGCATGCATACATATGTGTGCATGTATACGCACACATATGTATACACACATGTATAAATACATATATACACACAGGTATATGATATATATTCTCATGTATATACAGATACATATAGGAATATATATACACATACATATATACACACATATGATATATATTCTCATGTATATACAGCTACATATATGTATATATACACACCAATATACACCCACACTCATATATATAGTCACTGATATAAGTACCAGTTCATTTGTGTTGCTGAAGATATTTGGAATCTACTCTCAGAGCTGCCACTTAGTAGCTTCAGCATGAAAGAAAAATCATAGCCTTTTTGAGTTTCAGTTTTCTCATTTGTGTTAAAGGGGCTCACCTAGTAAACTTTAATGATTTAATCCACCCAATTCATTGTATCTCTATTTATCTCTATTTGCCTTCTTCCTTGTGTGTTAACTTGAATCTGTTAGTTTGGGTGGACTTGGGAAGCATCTATACATGTAGTAAAGAACTCTCCCAGTGCTTGGGATCAAATCTCAGACTACCGCTCAATAGTTCTATGACCTTGAGAAAAAGACTCATCTTTTCTTGGTTTCATTTTCCTTATCTCCAACGTGGAGAGGAGAGTACTACCTACCTCATTGGGTAGGATTCCGTAAATTCATGTGTGTAAAGCACAATGTCTGGCACATAGTAAGCATCAGATTAAGTTTTCTTCTTTTTATCCTGCTGGAGAGTAAATATGGGTGTGGGGAAAAAATGAAAGGGGCTTTGAATGAATTCTCCCACATGCACCTGTTTCCCAGACAAACCTACTCATTAGTGTCTGCAACACATCCTGCTATTTCAGGCATCTGAGTCTTCACACACATTGTCCTCCTGCCTGAAAACTCCACATTTGAGTCGAATCTCATCATCCTCCCATGATCACTCCAAGGTTTATTCCTCCTGGGCACTCTGCCCTGCCACCTCCTCTGTGATTCTTGTCTTGCCTCCCTTCAAACTGTTGATACATTAAACACTAACTGAATATCAAAATATAACTAATACCGGTTTCTCACTTGGTATTCAGGATTATGCTAATAACTTTATTTATATCATCTAAGTTTGATCCTTCTCAAAAATGACAATATGAAATGGGTATTATTTCCAGTGTTTACATGTAAGAATGCTAAGGTTCAAAGACAAAAGAAGTTGACTTCTCCCAATTCCCAGAGTTAGCGAGTGGTGGAATTGGAATTTTACCATGTGATTCTTCAACTCATGGACATTTTTATGCTGACTGTGATTATTGATTAAATTGTCTATCCCTTCAACTAAATTAGAGTCATATTCTGGGAGAAATGTTGTTTAGGTTTCATATAGATCACCTAGAACAGCTTCTGACAAAAGAGTTGATTGAAAGAATGAATGAATGAACAGTGCATGAAGGAGGTAGCAAGAGATTAGGAAACATGGTAATGTGGAACTAAACTGGAGAGGGCTTTCTACAATATGCAGAGGAGTAAGGGCTTTATCCTATACAAAAAGGTGCTATTGATGCCTTTGACATTGAAAAATTGCATATCAAGATTACATTTTCAAAAGATACATATGGCAGGCAAATTTGAAGAAGAGCAAACTGGAGACAGAAAGATCTCTCAGGAGATTCTCAAAGTAAATGTGAGCCAGAACGCAGGCCAAGACAATAGGAATGTCAACAAAGCACCACAAAACCACCATTTAAGACAATTCATGTTCCTATAGTTTCATGAGCCATGCCCATCAGGAGACTGGGCATGGCTTAACTCAGACCTCTGCTTTGAACCTCACAAGATTCTGGCTGGGCTATGCTCTCATCTGGGGAACAGGTCTCTTTCTAAGCTCATGTGGTTATATTAGTAGAAATGGTATATTGGTATATATCATGGGCATATTTATAGAATTTATATCCTTGCAGCTGGAGGATTGAGGTGCCCATTTCTTGCTGGTTGTCACCCTGGGCCTGGCTTATCCTTTCTGAGCTCTACAGACTGCCCACATTTCCTTACCACATGGACTTCTCATAGGCTGTCTCATAACATGTTAGCTTACTTCTTAATTCAGTAGGAGAACCTTAGTCCAGGCTACCAAGACCAGGTCTTATATGACATACTATAGTCATGGTAAACAAGCCCATCACTTTTGCTATATTCTATCATCTAGAAACAAGTCTCAGGTTTTATCTGCTTTCAAGGAGAGGGAACTATGCAAGGGTGTTATTCATTGCAGCTCACATTAGTGTGTGTCTGTGAGAGGATCTGTTTTAAGGTCAGACATTGAGATGTAAGTGTTGAGTGTTTACATTCCAGCAACAGGGAAGTTGCTGAGTAGGGCAGTTCAGCTTTTAGGCTCTAAAGCCAGACCATCTGGGTTCTATATAGTCATGGGCTAGTAACCTAGTCTGCCTGTGCTTTAGTGTCCTTGTGTGTAAATAAAGAAAATCAAACATTGCTGTTAAAAGAGGTCATGCATTAGTAAGAGCTTAGTAAGTAATCATTATGTGTTCACCAATATTACCATATGCTATGATCTGAATTGTGCCCCTCCAAAAATTTGTATGTTGAAACCTAATCACCGATGTGATGGTATCAGAAGGTAGGGCTACTCGGAAGTGATTAGACTTGGAAAGTAATTGGTTCATGGGGGTAGATCCCTCATGAATAGAATTAGTGCTCTTATAAAAGAGGCTCTGCCCCTTTTTACCATGTGAAGACACAGCTAGATGATTGCATCCATGATCCAGAAAGTTAGTCCTTACCAGGTGCTGAATCTGCTGGCACTTTGGTCTTGAATTTCCCAGCCTCCAGAACTGTGAGAAATAATCTTTTTCTTGTTTATAAGCTATCTAGTCTATGGTGTTTTGTTATAGCTACCCGAACAGACTAAGACACTCTTATGGTTTGGCTCTGTCCCCACCCAAATCTCATCTTGAATTACAGCTCCCACAATTCCCACATGCCATGGGAGGAACTGGTGGGAGGTAACTGAATCATGGGAGTTGGCCTTTCCCATGCTTTTCTCATGATAGTCTCATGAGATATGATGGTTTTAAAAACTGGAGTTTTCCTGTACTAGCCTTTTCACTTTGCCTCTCACCATACATGTAAGATGTGACTTGCTCCTTCTTGCTTTCCTCCATGATTGAGAGGGTTCCCCAGCCATGTGGAATTATGCATCCATTAAACCTCTTTTTCTCCCCAGTCTTGGGTATGTACTTATCAGCAGCATGAAAATGAACTAATACAGTAAATTGAGTTCAGTAGAGAGGGGCACTGCTGAAAACATACCCAAAACTGTGGAAGTGACTTTGAAACTGGGTAACAGGCAGAGGCAGGAACAGTTTGGAGGGCTCAGAAGAAGACAGAAAAATGTAGGAAAGTTTAGAACTCCCTAAAGACTTGTTGAATGGCTTTGACCAAAATGCTGATAATGATATGGGCAGTGAAATCCAGGCTGAGGTGGTCTCAGATGGAGATGAGGAACTTGTTGGGAACTGGAGTAAAGATGATTCTTGCTATGTTTTAGCAAAGAGATTGGTGGCATTTTAGCCCTGCACTAGAGATTTGTGGAACTTCAAACTTGAGGGAGATGATTGAAGGTATCTAGCAGAAGAGATTTTTAAGCAGGAAAGCATTCACGATGTGACTTGGGTGCTGTTAAAAGAATTTAGTTTTAGAAACGAAACAGCATAAAAGGTCAAAACACTTGCAGCCTGATTATATGATAGAAAAGAAAAAGCCATTTTCTGAAGAGAATTTCAAGCTGGCTATAGAAATTTGCATAAGTAACCAGGAGCCAAATGTTAATCCCCAAGACAATGGGGAAAATGTCTCCAGGGCATGTCAGAGAACTTTGAGGCAGCCCCTCACATCACAGCCCTGAAGGCCTAGGAGGAAAAAATGATTTTGTGGGCTGGACTCAGGGCCCCTCTACTGTGTACAGCCTAGGGACTTTATGCCCTTCATCCCAGCTGCTAAAAGGGACCAAGGTACAGCTTGGTCAGTGGCTTCAGAGGTGGGATGTCCCAAGCCTTGGCAGCTTCCATGTGCTGTTGAGCCTTTGAGTGCACAGAAGTCAAGTATTGAGGTTTGGGAACTTCTGCCTAGGTTTTAGAAGATGTATAGAAACACATGGATGTTCAGGAAGAAGTCTGCTGCAGGGGTGGGGCCCTCACAGAGAACCACTGTTAGGGCAGTGTGGAAGGGAAGTGTGGGGTGGGAGCCCTCACATAGGATCCCTACTGGGGTGCTGCCTAATGGGGCATGAAAAGAGGGCCACCATCCTCCAGACCCCAGAATGGTAGCTCCACCAACAACTTTCACCATGTGCCTGGAAAAGCTGCAGACACTCAATGCCAGCCCATGAAAGCAGCTGGGAGGGAGGCTATACCCTGCAAAGCCACAGAGGTGGAGCTGCCCTGGGCCATGGGAACCCACCTCTTGTATTAGTGTGACCTGGGTGTGAGACATGGAGGCAAAGAAGATCATTTTGGAGCTTCAAGATTTGCCTGCCCCACTGGATTTCAGACTTGCATGGGGCCTGTAAGCCCCTTTTTTGGCCAATTCCTCCCATTTGGAATGGCTATATTTCCCCAGTGCCTGTACCCCCATTGTATCTAAGAAGTAACTAACTTGCTTTTGATTTTACAGGCTCATAGATGGAAGGGAATTGCCTTGTCTTAGTGAGACTTTGGACTGTGGACTTTTGAGTTACTACTGAAATGAGTTAAAACTTTGGGGGACTGTTGGGAAGTCATGCTAGTTTTGAAATGTAGAAAGGATGTGAGATTTGGGAGTACCAGAAGTGGAATAATATGATTTGGCTGTGTCTCCACCAAAATTTCATCTTGAATTGTAACTCCCACAATTCCTATGTGTCATGGGAGGAACCTGATGAGAGGCAATTGAAACATGGAGGCATGTCTTACCCATGCTGCTCTCATAAGAGTGAATAAGTCTCACAAAGTATGATGTTTTTGAAAACTGAAGCTTCCCTGCATAGGCTCGTTCTCTCTTTGCCTGCTGCCATCCATGTAAGACGTGACTTTCTCCCCCTTGCCTTCCTCCATAATTGCGAGGCCTCCCTATCCATGTGGAACTGTGAATCTATTAAACCTCTTTTTCTTTCCTGTCTCAGGTACGGAGTACATCCTTGTCAGCAGTGTGAAAACGGACTGATACAGACACTATACATTGATAGAAGTGGCCTTCACATTCCTTTCAGCTTCACTAAACTTTAGATGACCCCTTACCTACCTTTCTTAGAGCATTTGCTTTAGAAAGCTTACCATTTATCTGGGAGGTTAAGGTGGGTGGATCATCTGAGGTCAGGAGTTCATGACCAGCCTGGACAACATGGTGAAACCCCATCTCTACTAAAAAATACAAAAAATAGCTGGATGTGGTAGTGGGCACCTGAAATCCCAGCTACTCAGGGGGCTGAGGCAGGAGAAATGCTTGAATCCACTAGGCAGAGGTTGCAGTGAGCTGAGATCATGCTACCGCACTCCAGCCTGGGTGACAGAATGAGGCTTCCATTTCCAAAATGAATAAACAACAAAACAACACAAAGCAAAAAAAAAAAAAAAGAGAAAGCTTACCATTTGTAAATTCTTTCTAAGCCCCTTTGAAATGTAAATCTTCCCCCAGCCTCTGGCCACTTTCACAACCCTTGAATGTCTTTCTGAAGGACCTGGGAGCCATCTCTTTGAAATATAATCATCAAGAAAGATAGCCCTCCCATTTCCTACCCTCTAGTAGGGTAGGAGTCTAGCGTTGATAAGAATAATTAGCAAACACAGATGGCCTGACCACACTGACCGACCTTCCTGGTAAAGTCCTCTAGTAGTTTTCTGCAAGTTCATCCCAGTGCTTAGAAACCTCTCACCTTTTCTTCCAGTGGAATTGAGTTCAATCTTTCTCTCCAATTGCAATCGTCTTAAATAAAGTCTTCCTTGTCTATTTAACTCTGTCTGATACAATTTTTCTTTGACAATATCACAGCAATCCATATGGCAACACTCCTTTTCTAAACTGGCTCATGGGTAGCAGCTTTGGAACATGGCCAATAGGCAAAAACAAAACTCAATGAGTTTTGGCATCCTCCTGCCTCCCCTTTTCTATATCTATTCCTATGAGTGACTATTGCCCTCATGAATATTAAGACCTTTCACTTAGTGCCTAGACTCCAGATCTATTTTTTCTTTTTTCCTGTTTGGTCTATATGATGACTGCAATATAATAAAGGATGCCAAACAAAAATTTCTCAGAGGGGTAAATGTCAGATTATGGCGCATTCATTGTATTATCTCTTCTAGGAGAATTTCCATTTTAGCAAGATGAATTTTCTTAATCCAAAAGACTTTTCTTAAATCATAAAATTTTATCACTAATTTCAACCTGGGAGAAGAGGCATTATTAGACATTGGCACTTCCTGGAAAGTTGTAATTAAACAAGCTGCAACATATTTAGCCTACACATAGTAGGTGCTGATTGGTAGAAATGAGCAGAACATACATTTATGGGATTAGATACATTTAGGGATTAGAAAGGAGAGAGCAGATCTAAGGAGAAATAAAGAGAAATCCAACTCTAAGTCATATGGGCAAAATTTTTCCTGTAGCTTTGAAACACATAGATAAAATGAGATGTATCTTCACTTTTAAGTGTACAAAAGTTTGAAAATAATGCAGCTTGTCTGATATCATATAAACATCACAGAAGCTTTATCTTAGGTATAAGCAGAATTATTACCAGTTTAGAACACATGCTTTCAGAGAGTTGCTCACTCTCAATGGCTAATCATAATTATAGAAGACATTGATGTTGAAATAAAAAAAATTATTTAATTGAGAAAACGTGTGTGACTAAACAACAGAAACCTCTCTTGTACGTGTGTGTGTGTATGTGTGTGTGTATTGGGGCTAGTACTCAGAGTTCCGATATTACAGGATAGACCTGTACCAGATCTTTTTGACTCAAGGAGGTGAGCAGAAATAGTAGGAGGATACTCTTTTGACTGAATAGAATATAAATATTTCAGAATACAGGGTCTGCATGTCTGAAGAAAATGTCAATTCTTTGCGATTTTTGATTTTGGAAACATAGTTTGTATGACCCTTGCATTTGTAGAATCTTGATTATTAGCTCTTTTAGCAGAGAAAGCTGCTTCTAGGGCCTTGTTTTCATGAAACTAGAAATTCTATTTCTAAAACCAAGAATCAAGTAAAATTAACTACATCCCTGGCTTAATTTTTTTTTTTTTTTTTTTTTTTTTTTTTTGATGCTTTAAGAGAGTAAAAAAAGTGGTGGGTTGGAAGAATGAAAACAAATTGAAGAAGTAAAAATCCATAATGAGGCACAAAAACTCAGTCTTCTTAAAACTCAAAGACGTAGTATTTTCTTTTTGTCTTCTTTGTGCTGTTTGAGAATTTCTTGGTCATTCAGGTGACTTGTTCTTACAAAACCAGGTTCTGTCCAGCTGTTTTTGAGACCTGGGATTTGAAGTGTGAAGACAGGTTGTGACCTAACCGTGTGCGTGTCACGCACATTTTAGCACAATAGGACTAAGAGTTCTAAAGAGCTTTCCACTTGCTGAAGACTGTGCCGTTCTGTGGAAGACAGAAGTGCTGGGGAGAGGAGAGTTATGTTTCAGTGGCAGCGTGAGTTAAGTAGCATGTTAGGCACCGTTCCACTAAAGGAGACCTTGTGAGAAAATGCCAGCTCCTTAAATCTCGTCTCACTTTCATGCATGAGACGATGTCAGTGATAAATGACGTGGAAACTAAAACACAGCAAAGTACTTCAGACAGTCTCTCCAGAATTAAGCTGGTCACGTATAGATCTAGAAGTCAACCTTTTCAATCTGCAGGGAGCAGCCAAGATCATGACCTACAACCAAAGCAGAAGAGAAGGCTTAACTTGAATAAAAGAAAAAGTGCTATGAGATAAGCAGCCTCTTACTTTATTAAGTAGAGAGGCTGGGGCAGGAAATTAGATTCCAGGTTAGTGTGCACAGAGATTTTTGATATGTTTCAAAATACCTGGCCTCGACTTTCTGAAATTACCATGTGCGTGCATGCGTGTTTATGTGTGTGGGGGTGTGTCTGTGTGTTTCTTGAGTGTGCCTTTAGCACACAGGAACCCCCTTTATCCAAGGTTTTGTTTTCCATGGTTTCAGTTACTTGTGGTCATCTGGTCAACTGTGATCCAAAAGTAAGTGAGTATAGTACAATAAGATATTTTGAGAGAAAAAGAGAGACCATACTCATACAACTTTTTTTTTTACTGTATATTGTTATAATTGTTCTATTTTATTACTAGTGTTGTTAATCTCTTACTGTACCTAATCTATAAACTAAACTTTATCATATGAAAAAACATAGTAATTTACAAGGTTCAGTGTTAGCCATGGTTTTGTCAGAGGCACTTGAACCAGAGCGACTCCATCTTGAACGGGAGCTGGGTAAAATGCGGATGATACCTGCTGGGCTGCATTCCCAGGAGGTTAAGGCATTCTTAGTCACAGGATGAGACAGAAGGTCCGTCGGACTAGCAGAACTCATAAAGACCCTGCTGATAAAACAGGATGGAGTAAAGCAGCTGCCAAAACCCACCAAAACCAAGATGGTGATGAAAGTAACCTCTAGTCATCTTCTCTGCTCGTTATATGCTAATTACAGAAGACATTCCCACAGGAGCCATGACAGTTTACAAATGCCGTAGCAATGTCTGGAAGTTACCCTACATAGTCTAAAAAGGGGAGGAGCCCTCCGTTCTAGGAATTGGCTGCCCCTTTTCTGGAAAACTCATGAATAATCCACCCCTTGTTTAGCATATAATCAAGAAATAACCATAAAAATATCCAACCAGTAGCCCTTGGGGCTGCTCTGTCTATGGAGTAACCAATCATTTGTTTCCTTACTTCTCTAATAAACTTGCTTTCACTTTACTCTGTGGAATAAAGGAATTGCCCCGTAATTCTTGCATGAGATTGAAGAACCCTCTCTTGGCGTCTAGACTGAGACCCCTTTCTAGTAACAGTTTCAGGCATCCACTTGGAACCTATCCCCATGGATACTGGTGGGCTATGGTACCTTTTTTGAAGGGTCTCCTCAGTGCTGACGACAGTGTCTTTTGCTTAGGCTGGGCAGAGAATAGCCTGTGGGATGTACTTTTGGCCTCATCAGAGCATCCATCACCTTTCATTCTCCCTGAAATATGAACGCTTCAAGCACAGAGCCCTTCCTCCCACTGCTTTCTGTGCCGGGGCTCTGTACGAAGCAGGTGTCCCACCTGGGTGGTCCTGTGCTGCTGGGGACAAGCATTGAACAGATGGTAAAGATGAGGCAGGGATATCTTGGCTGTTGAACAGAATTGTGTAATTTTCTGATTTCCCAAGTGTTTTTCCAAAATCCTGCTCTCTGATACAAGAGTTAAGCCTTTAATTTTGCAGAGAGATCAGAGGCTGGCCAGGGAAGAATAGGGTGTATTGGCAAAAGGGACACCTCGGGGACTTGAAAGAAAATGGGAATTGCAGTAAATGTATGTTCAGGTGAAAATCTGGGAAGTATATGGCTGGACACCCTCATCACTGCTCTAAATGTCCTCCCATTTCCAGTGGCATCTTTCTTTCAGTCTTATAACATTATTCATGCCTTGAACCTCAAAAATGATATTATACAAAGTAAAATATGAAGCATATTTTCCATAATCTTCAGAGAATCAGCATGTTAACTGTATACCCCTCAAATGTACAAGCTATTATTTACAATCATTGGGGTATAAAGACTGGTTGAGGAGAAAGAACACCACGCTAGATCTGAAAAGTCCTTTTCAACTTAGGGACCCATCACTCACCCTTGTGTCCCAGTGAGCAAGAGGTTCTTGACTATTCTGTATTTCGCCTGAAAAGTAGTGTGGTGGAAATCTACAGCATATCTTGCCTTGCTTATTCATTGAATAAAATGTAGTACTTTTAAGGTAAGATATGCTTTTTATGCTTACAGGCCAGGCACGGTGACTCACACCTGTAATCCCAGCACTTTGGGAGGCCAAGGCGGGTAGACCACTTGAGGTCAGGAGTTTGAGACCAGCCTGGCCAACATGTTGAAACACAGTCTCTACAAAAATTAGCCTGGCGTAGTGGCACACACCTATAATCCTAGCTGCTGCTCAGGAGCCCGAGGCAGGAGAATCGCTTGAACCGGGAGGTGAAGTTGCAATGAGCCAAGATCCCACCACTGCACTCCAGCCTGTGTGACAGAACGAGACTCAGTCTCAAAAAAAAAAAAAAAAAGTAGCATGTAGACATATTCTGTGGGTTACAGAACAATTGATTACCATCCATGCTGTCTTTCTTTGTTTGTCTCCCATATGTCTGTGGAGCAGGGAAATAATGGCAAGAGAAAATAATTGTGAGTAGTCATTGCCTGTTCTTCTGTGGCATTCCTCTTAGGGGAGTGTCTGCAGTGTATTTTAACATTTAATTTTGATATTTTACTGTCAAAACAATAGAATATTTATTAAATCTAAAAATACCATTCAGAATCCTACCATCTTAATCCAAATGTTTAATTTCTTTTATATTAACTTTTGGTTTAAATTTTCATATATATTCATAGTTCAAATAGGTGCAATCACATTACACTGTACTTTTTTTAGTTAACATCATATGGTAAACATTGGAAGCATTTTTGCATGCTTCTCCCTACTCTTTATAATTACTATTTTCCTAGATTCATGATGGTGCATCAAGTTGACAGATCATACTTAACCCCCTCTTACTGGGTGTTTATATTACTACCACTGCTTGGGCAGTGAAGCCTGTAAAAGGTGCTTTTTATCCATCTTCATAAATGTGGCTATAGAGTCTAGCAAGCTTGGGAGCCTGCAAGAAATGTTATGGATTTTGGTTCCCACATTAAGGAGATGCAAGCTGGCCTTCATTTCAAGGGCTGCATGACTGAGGTTGGGTACCATACTCCTCGACTCTTCCTCTCTGTTCTCTCTTTTAGGTTCCTCTCCATGAAAAAACTAGAAAGCAAATCCGATCCACTGTGCATAGGACGTGAAACCTATGTTTTCCAAAAGAAATCTAATGTGCTTGAATGAAAAATTCTCCAGAGTATCAATTTGATTTAACAAAACATATTAAGGGGCTACTATATGGTAAAATTGTCATGATCAACCTCAAAAGCTCTGGCTCAGAAAGACTTGTGGTTATATTTCTGCTCCGTTCTATAATTATTGAACAGCCACAGCAAGTTATTTCATCTTTCTCGGACACAGTTTCCTCAGTTGTAAACATGGGAAGCCCATGATTTAATACATGTAAAATATTTAGCATGTCTGTGGCATACAGTTAGTATAGCATAAAGCATAGCTATTATTGCTGTTGTTTTTATTATGTGTCTTCCAGGCTAAGTACCTTAGGCAAGTTATATTACTCCCAGAAGCCTCTATTTCCACATCTATAAAATGGAACTCATACTAGTATCTACCTTTTGACCTGTTAGAAAGATTCAAGAAGGCAATGCATGTAAATAACTCAGAATGGTGCCTAGCACAAAGCAATCCTTTAATAAATGTGAGTTATTTTCATTTTTCTTTTAATGATCAACTTGGCTAGCCCTGTATTATTCTCCCTCCTTGTACTGGGAAGGAAATGGAACTTCAGAGGGTTTCCATAACCTGTCAGTCATTCATCTATTGGATGTCAGTACCAGAGTTCAAACTGGGACCCTGCTGACTTCAAAACCCATGCTCTTCTCATTCTTGCAAACTCTGGATAATTCTAGATGAATAAATAAAAGTTCTTGATGTTCAGAATTCCATAATGTAGTGAGAACTACCAAGCATGAACATCCAGGATGAGAGATGGGGCACCTTGAGGACAGAGAAAGATGTAGGAGCCAGTGTTGGGGGGACCAGAACAGGATGAGTCCTGCTTGGGGAAAGAAGACCTTGCTGAGGTGACCTGTCCTGAGTTTGCCACTGCTCCCTGTAGTGGTAGCAATTGTGAATTCCAGGAGAGTCGTAGTCGAAATGAACTTAATATTTCTTCAGACGAGAAAAGGTGCCCTTAGGGAAGAAACACCTGGTTGGGCTTTGACATTTAATTTCCAGACACTTTAGCTTCCAAGAGAACTCTAAAGACAGCTTCCTCACCTGCTTTTCTGCTACGTTTCTCATGACCCCTCTCTCTACCCCACCCTTTCCCTGCAGGGTGCTGCTCCTGCCACAGGTCACGGATTTTGGGAAACTAAATTTCTGACCTAGGCTTTTTTAATAGGAAGGCCAAAGTGGAGAGTGGAACGTGGGAGAACACAATGAATGACCGAATGAAAAAGAGCACATTCCTGCTTGTCTCTCCTTTCACTCATTGGCAGCCAGTTTAACAGACAGAATTGTATTACGTTAAAAATAGAAAAGGAAAATGTTAAACAACCACCAACACCACCCAGTAAAATCCATGTAGTTTGGATGATCATTTTGCTTTGATGGAGAGTTAAAAAGCCTCCCACCGTTTGGTGCTGAATTAGTATTTGGAATGATGTGTCTTTCAGCACTGGCTGTCTCATTGCATTTGCCTGCAGGGGCTCCTAAGAACATTCCTAAGTCCTGTCTTTTGAGTAAGTTGGGAAGAAGAATTAGTTGGGGGAGTCACCCCACAGAAACCATGCTGCTTCATCTCTTGCACTTTATCGGCTACTACCAAGGACAACTTGTTCAAGGTATCAGGGCAGACATAAGTTGCCATTTCCAGCCTCATGTAGAGGCAGCAGACACATGAGCCAGAGCTGCTCTGCTTGGAAATATGTGGGCTTGGCCTTTGGATGACTCCAGAAGGTTCAGTGGAGCTGGGAATTCAAGTCCATATGTATTTTTCCATATTAGTTCATACTTTTGCCTGTGTAATGATAGCAGCTCCATCCCACTTGCCTGCTTCTGTATCTGCCTCTCCAGTTGGGCTCTGGGCTCCTCAAGGGAAGATGTACTTTATTTGGCACAGTTATGGGTCCCCGGAAGCAGCTCAGTGCCAGCAAGCCTGAGTGAGTGGTAACAGCAAGGGTTCTGGGTGGAGGCTGCCTGAATTTTAATGCTGGTTCTGATCCCCACTCTGTGATTTTGGCCAAATTACTCAACCTTTTAAGCATCAATTTCTTCATCTATAAAATCAGGCAAACGTTTAGTGCTTATCGCAAAGGGCAGGTTCCTGGATTAACTGAGACCATTCTAGGCAACACTTAAAACCTTGAGCCCCTTCACTAAGTGGTAGGCATTACTATAGCTACTTTTATTGTTGCTTTTATGTTAAAAAAAAACAACAGAAATGAGAATGGAACTGTGTATGTGTTAAATGAATGTTCTGTTTTTGCTTCAGTTTCTTTCCTTCCTGTTCTGAGTTTGCTTGGACATCACAGGTTATGATTTCTTTGGACAGTGGGCTTCTGGATTATCCCATCTGACATTCTGTATATTTACTTGAATATTTATTTGTCACCCGTCTGCCTTTGATAGCAGGCAGGGGGCTTTCATTCTGGTTTGTCATCGCATGGTACATAGCACATACTAGTGAATTAGGGATTCAGTGATGGAAGCCATCTCTGGGGTTTTACATTTTTCAGTCTCAGACACTCTCAATAACCTGTCAATTCCAAGTTCAAAAATCCCCAGGGAGGGGGAGTTCCTTGGCCTAGTTTGTGTCAAATGCCCACACTGTGTACAGGATGAGACCACATGGTTATGTGGCCCTGATGAATGTGTAATGGAGGGGGAGGGGCAACCCTACAACAGAAAGGCTGTGCTGAGCAGATACAACAGTAGACACTGAACAAAAATTATATACTTCTTTCCTCTAAGGAGTTTACTTATAATAATTTTATCCTTTTCTCTCTAGTTTTGAATTTAGGAAGGGCAAGGCCATCTTGACCCAGAAAAGCCCTTTTTGCATTTACCTGAAAGAGGATCACTTCCATCTTATCCTACAATCAGGCAGCAAGTATTTACTGAGTAATGATTGCCTGCCAGCAGCATGCAGTAAGTACCCTGTGATGTAGAGAGATAGACATGCAAAGCAGAGAAATAGATTTGGGAGTCATTTACATCCTGGTGAGAGAGGAAGTGCTGCAAGCAGATGAGCTCTCAGAGCAGACAGGTGGGGAAGGGAAAGAAGACAATTCACAATCTCAGGAGACTTCGCAGAAGGAGAGAGGCTGGCGACCATGGGCTGGCGACCATGTGCTGGCTGAAGCTGAGTGAGGACAAACCTCAGGAAACCCTGGTTCTGCAGGGACCTGGGATGCAAGAGGGGTCTACCCTCAAAGAAGCCCCTCCCACACATGCCACAAAGAGAAGGAGACAGGTAAGTCTGTGCATATTAGCATCTTGAGGACACAAGTTCTGTTTTGCCCCAATTTGCTTTTTTACTCTCGAACACAAGCTCTGCTTAAATCACCCCAGGCATACTTGTGAATAAAACTTCCAGTTCTTAAGGTACTCATTGCAGTCTTTAGTGGTCATGAAGAAACAATACTAATTTCTCTGCCCTCAAAACTGAAAGGACAAATGGTACAGTGTTGCTACCCTTCCTTGTGTGATGGTGGTTACTGTGAGTTATTTTAAAAAGCCTCGGTGAGGCATCTTTTGTGCTTTTGAGAGATCTATAAACACGATAATTTCAGGAATACATGGTGTCCTTAGGGATATTCAAGCACACAGAATTCTTGCAGCATCTGAACTAAATTGATAGACTTTTAAAAATGATTGACAATTACCAATAGCTGGAGGTTTTAAAGCTTATTTCATGCGCTCCGTGAATACACTGCTTCAACTTCTGTTTCTTAGAGGGCTCATGATTTATCCACGGCAGAAAAAACATTTCAAAAAAAAATTTCAAGGGAAATTTGGTGAACCAAAGAAACTAGATTTGGTAGGATACTTGTTTGATAACTGAGTCACATGCTGTTTACTTGGTTCACCTCTGTGAACCACTCTACTTTGCCAAAGGCAAACTTGTTCATCCATAGAGCATGGATTAAGCACCAGAAGATGGAAAAGGCATATGCTTTGCATTCAGGGAAGTTAACAACTAATAAAGAAGGATAAGACAGCTACACAGATAACTGGAAACAGGTTCAAGGCAACAGGTGGTAAATATGGAATCTCTAGCATATTTTTCATCATGGTAAAAATTAATATTTTTGAGTGAGTAAATAAATAAAAGCATGGACTAGAAAAGTGTATGTGATTTCAGAGGAGTGAGAGGGAACCTCATGAAATGATAGCATATACCTTCCTATTGAGTATGGAATTGGAGAGGAAGGAGAGGGTTTGGGCATATAGAGACGAAGGGAGGAAAGAATAGCACACATGTGGGGAAGGGTATAGGCAGAAGCATTGAGATGGGAACTGGAAAGACTGGGGAGGCCATGCGGGTACTTTTCAGACAAAGGCAGGCAGGATTGCCCAGAGGATATAAAAGATCTTAGGGAGTCATGGTGTTTATCATGGCTAAACACAGTGTGCTAGGGGACTTGATTCTCATTTATAAAATAGATAATGAGCTCTTTCTCTGGACTTAATAAGTCTTAAGCAGTCAGGCTATCTCTGCACATAAATTACAGTATTGTATGGGGTCTCCAACAAATTTTTGTTTCTTTTACAACCATAAGCTCAGGTAAAGTAGAGACAGTCTACAGCATTTAAAATAACTTGAATAAAGAGGACAACAATATCTACAACTATGTGTATAGCATTCTCATTGGAAATCCTTTAAAAAATAGACATTATGTACTTTAAACAAAGTGGTGTATGGTGTCTTTTGCACAGTATTGTAGAAGCCTTTTGGTATGAAGAAATAATTTCTATTTAAAAAGATTCCATGATTTCAAATTCACCAACTATATGAAAGGAAACTATTCCACATTTGTTCTTATCTTTTGTTTTGAACACATTGGAAAAAATTGGGTACCTCTTTCAAGCACAGACAGTCTGAACATTCTGAGATGGAAGTTACCATTGGAGAGCTTCAGGGATTTTGCACACCATGTCTCTACATTGTGATTTTCTGAAACCTTCCTCCTTAGTGTGTGATAATTTGCTTGAAGCCTAGATACTAGCAGCTGTTGGAAGAGGGGAACAGAAACGTAGATAACTGATGGAGATGTTGCATTTGAATAAAGCAACAAGTCTAAACAGACAACTTTATTGGCTTACTGAATTGTAGACCAACCCTGTTATATTGCAGCTGGGGCCATCAGTTGGCTTAATAATATTTAACTACCTTATATACTATTTGAAATAAATGGGGGTAGGAATAAATAGATAAATGAGTAAATATCTAAATACAATGTGTCAGTGATGTATCAGTGAGATATCAAACTGGTTTAAGTGAAAGAAGCCATCACAGAGACAGCAATTTATTGCTTACTAAGTGAGGGAGAACTTTGCATATATGAACCTGCTCACTCTAAGCAAAGCAGAGACCTAATGTGTAGGGGTTCAAGAATCCTGGAGTTGAGGGATCGGCAGAATTTCAAAAGCGAGAGTGTTTAGTTATTTGTTGACCTTTAGCTGTGAAAGTGTGGTTATTGAAAAATCATGGTGACTCACTGGCTGATTTTCAGAAATATTGAGCTGTAACTGATTGGTTGACTTTTAGAAACATGGTGAACCATGCAAAGTTGTTACAGATCAATTAGGGCGGATTTAAAGTTAGTTCTGGTGATTACTTGCTGCTGTGGCTGAAGAAAAATCACTGCTTTCCTATAAGGTTAGGAACTTTTGTTGTCACTTGAAACCATTGTTATCATCCTCCATGTCTGAAATTTAAAACTCTTGTCTGACCTTTTTTTTTTTCAACATTGAGGAATATAGTGAGAAAGGGATAAAATTCTTTTTACAAGATAAAATATGAAAAAATACCAAATATTAAAATAGGCTGTCAGAAGTGTTGACAAGTGAAGATAACAAGTGATACATGAATCGTTAACTTTTGAATTAAAATTTTCTGTCTCTGGCTATATTATAGGACTGAAATAGTTTAAGTTTGACTGTGTATTTGCATTGCCTTCCAGATTACATAGAGCACATTCATTTACTTCAGATCTGCTGGAGAAAAATGGACATGATAAATTGAATTAGTTTGATATATTGGTTTGGAAGAAATAAAGGCAGGAAAAAGTGTCAGGTTGAAATAATAATTCTTTTTTTTTCTCCTTTGTAAAAACTCTCCTTTGAAAGAATCTTGTATTCAAGGGCTCTGCAATAATGAGGATGGTATGAGGGTCACTGTCTGGTGTGTGGCTCAAAGAAGAGTGAAGGGGAAAAAATAATTTGAGAGTGAGCAAAATGGTTCTTCAAAATAAAAAGAAGATTTATTTTTATTCTGCAAACATCAGTCTAAGATTAAGCATTCAGATTTTCCATATGTACTAAGGTAAGCACATTGTATTGTAAGGATCTTCTTGAAGTTTAGCTATTAGTAGCCATTGGAAGAGGGGGACAGAAACATGGGTGACTGAAGATGTTTTATTGAATAAACCAGCAAGTCTAAGCAGACAACTTCACTGGAGACCAACCTTCTGTATATTGCAGCTTGGGCCACTGGTCAGCCTCATCTCATGGTGTCTGATTTTGTACCATTGGAGAAATTTGTTATATCATAACCCTGAGACCATCCAGAGGACAACTAAAATATTCTTTCATTTTTAAACATCTATAATTGCTAAACACCCATGTGGCCCTCTAAAGACCCCACAGTTTTGTTAAGAAGAGAGTAGATACATGCCTGCCACATTAAAGAGGTGGACTCTTCAAGTGCATAGGAAGGGAATGTGGGCAAAGGAAGGAGTGAAGACGGAATCATCCCAGGGAAGTATTAAAACAGTCATGAGGGGAATTTGAAATGGTTCAGTGGAAGGGGATGAAAGAAGAATGTGACAAGAACAGTGTTCAGGTTGTAACAAGAATATCAGCTGACAGAGCCACACAGTGAATGGGAAAAGAATAGGAGATGAACCTGGCAACTGTACCTCTGGGGCGGTGCCCGAAGCAGCTTCTTTCTGTCAATACTAAAAACACTGTGAGGAAGAGGTGGAAAGGGTGAAAACAAGACAGAGAGATAAGGGACCCTTTCTTTACAACATTTCCCCCCTGCTGGAGCTACACCTTTGAGCCCTTAAAGCACTTACAATCATTCTACTTAACATTTTCTCGCTTAATTGCATGTTATCCTGTATTGTTCTCTAATTGTCTCAGGTGTGTCTAAGTCAGGCTTCCTAGAGGGCAAAACTGCACTCTCCTCTCTTGGTTCTTCATGGCAGAGCTAAGCACAAGGCTGATAGCATAATTAAGCAAGCTCTCATTTCAGACTTGATTGGCTGACTGATTAAAATGGAAGTAAACAGCTTAGGTAATTATTTTTTCTATTGCTAAGAAGACTGGAAGACATTTATTTCATAACTGTTGCCAGATGAGTCTGAGAAACGTTATGGTTGCCTTGAATCCTTGGGCCTCAGTTTGACAATATGTAAAATTTGGCAATGCACTTTGGCAAGCCTAGCATTGCCCCAGAAGGCAGGCGTTAAATGGACTGGGTGCGGCTCCAGCCTGCTCTTTGCAAAGTGTTGGTAGCATCATGTGGAGAAGCAGTGCACAGTTTTGTGCATGGAATTTTAATGCCTGGGAAGAGCCAATATGAGGTATACTTTCTTCCTGCCTTTAAGTTCCTTTTTAAGAAGTGGTAAAATGGTGAAAGTATCTTGAAAAATGTTTTACTATTTTACTTTTGGTTCCCAAATAATGCACTGCCTGGATTTGTGTACCCCTGGATAATGAGGGAACATCACAGACTGGAAGATAACAATAACTCTTGAATAGGGTAAGAAAGTCGTTTATCTTTCTGTTCCCACTCTGCCAGCAAGCATCTGAAAATCACTAACATTCCTATTTGAATAAATATTTTGGTAAGATATGTTCATTTGAATTTCTACCGTCAATAACTTAGATTGTGATGGGGGAAAAGGGAAAGAGGTGAAATAGTTTTTATTAAGAATTTCAACTGCGTTTCTGAAAGTGCTGTTAATATTAGAATATCTTTTTCTATTTGATATTTTCCCTTCTCCTGAACGAGTTTGATTTGAACAGTTAGTGAGGTACTGCTCTACAGGAATGTGTGCATATGAAATGACACAGGAAAAGATTGGAGATATCCCTCATCCTCTTCATACATTTATCACCTGCTCTCTGCAAGTGTTGCCAATTAAGTTATAGCTTTTTGTGGCCCAAAGCCTTTTATTTCCTCTTTTGGATTTTGAAATGTAGATACTGGAGTATGGAAACTCAGTTGAACTCTACACACCCTCATAAGAAATGCCTAACTTCTCCAATGAAGACATCTGAGAGGTTACTAACGATAACAAGTCTTGATGGCCCATATGGAAGATGGGAGCAAAGTCAGAGTAACAGCTAAGCTGGAGAGAGGGTCTTCTCCTGATTGTGAACAGTGTTTAACCTAACAGCAAAGAAGTGACATGTTGGGGGGAAATCAACAAATAGTCACTGAGTGTCTCCTGGAGTTAGTCTCATTTGCTGTGGGAAATATAGAGCTGAACAAGACAGGATCCCTGGTCTTGGGAAGCTCACAGGAGATTTCAGGAGGCCGATTGTTACAATACCAGGAGGAAATAAAATTGGCTCAAATGTAAGTCAAACTTAGCTAGATTGTACAGTTTCAGAAGGCAGATGCATCAGACAGTGATCCAGGGCATGCTGTACTCAGCTTGAGATTGCAATAGAACAAAAAGTGCCTATAAATATAATTATTATTGTGAAATTGACATAATTTCTTCTACTCTCAGGCATTTCTTGCTGAGGTCAAATTCCCCAGGTTCCCTGACCTTGCTCACATAACTTCTTTTGTAGGCATGCATCTTCCCATCATTCCCTAATATTCTCTACTGTCTGTGAAAAAACTGTCTGAACTCTCGATTATATCTCTACAGCACAGAATATGTATTAACCGTCACCTCCCACGACCTTGGATAGTCTGCCTCTTTTAAAACAGGTCAAATTTGCATCAAATTTTGTCATGCAGCGTCACACTGTAGACTTATATTTAGTTTATGGGCAGCTAAGCCTTTTGTTTAATTTTCCACATGAGCTTTTGCTGAACCACATCTCCCAAGAGAATTAAAAAAAATTAAAATTTGGAAACCCTGTACAAAATTAGCTTAGATTTTTGTGAAAATCCAGCTAGTTCATCTTGACCTATTGTTCTAATCAATCACATTTGTTTTTGAAAATCCTGGTAACATCACCGTATGTACTAATAGCTCTTTTCTGCCTTTAGGTAACAACTATCAAAATTATTTAGAAATCTTTGCTGGTTTTTTTTTTTTTTTAACTCTCATTGTAAACTGCTTGGAAAGAATCTGAAATTAGATTCATTCACTATTCTTGCTATAGGAAAAATGACGCATATTGCAAAAAGGCCATTTATCCTCTGTCACCATAACAATCTGTTGGCCTCAAACCAAATCTCCAAATAATCTTTTATCACTGCCTTTTATTTTTCCTTTGTGGCTAAAATGAAGGCTTCTTTGATTTGAATTTGGCTCCTAAAGAGTTTACCTCTTCATAGGTCAGGTGTTATTTGGTACAGAAATTGTCAGCTTAAGTATCCAGAGTTGTAGTTTAACAATTTCTGAAAAGGAGCAATACAAAATACTGACTCCCCCACTGTGCCTTCCAAAATGACTTATGTTGCTTTATGCTAATATTAACAGGCTGCTTCAGGCTGGAACAACATGCTGGAAAATTGTGGTCTGCTATGCATTTCCTTTGATGTTATTCCATGCCAGATCAGCAGGGAGTTTGCCCAGCCTCGGCTGGGTGTAGTTTTCAAAGTTCAAAACTGTTACTTCAGTACCACTTCTCGGGACAGCTCCCAATACACCTATATCCTCTTCCATTTCATTTTAGACTTGGAAAGGACAGCTCATATTTTCAAAAGAACTGTATTGTCATTGCCCCTCTTTTATCTAGCACTCACTTTCTGGTTTCTTTGCATAGAGTTGCTTATTACTGTTATTATTTTAAGCATAAAGAAATTTGAGAGGAGGAATGGCACATTGACCATAAAAGATACATTATTAGATGACTCTAAAATGCTCTGTAAAAACATTAGCTACAACCTCCACTTTAATAACAGCATAACCATTCCCTCACCTCAAAACATTAAAATTACCACCAAATGGAAAAAACATTACTTAATGAGCCTAAGCATAATAATAATCCCAACCAATATGTGCATTAAATACTTTGTCTGTATTATCCCATAAAATCCCTGTAATAAGCCCACAAGGTCGGTGCCTTGATCTAAGGTTATTTGCTCAGGTTTTCAGAGTAGAATGCCTGGGTCAAATCTTGACTCCACTCTTTTCTCCTGTGTGAAATTGGTGAAGTTTCTTAACTTCTTCAAGTCTCAGCTTTTCTCTGTATTTATGAAGCTAGTTGCACAATATATCTTATGGGTTGTATTAGGAATTAGCATAAGAAAATAGTTGTAAAGTATTCACCAAAGTGCCTGGAAAGTGCCTGGAAAATGGTAAGTAGAAATGGCTACTCATTAAAATGAGTGCTTATGTGTTTTGCCACTGTCCTAGAACTTCATGTGCCATATTAACTTAATCATCACAATGACTATTATCTTCAGTTATGTATTAGGAAAGGGAGGATGAGTAAGGTACAATAATTGCTCCACAGGTACACAACTTACTGAGACATATGTAGCAACTACAGAACTTAAATCTGGAAATATATGCCTCTAGCTTTTATTAAATATCCAATAAACATTCACTTTTATGGTTGTTGTTAGCAACTCAAGAAGAAGACTAGAAGCCCTTCTCTGACATAGTAAAAGATGATTCAGCAATTATTTAACAAAACTAAATATATGGACACAATCTAGTTAGCATGACAATTACTGCAACTTAACCACTTTATTGAGCACCGTAGGCTTGTTTCTTCTCGAGTATCTTCGCAGCAGCCCCATAGGGTCCCTGTCATTGAGGCCTTTGTTTTCCTAAGCAGGAAACTAACAGCAAGAGCTCCTAAGGTTGTACAGCAAATTAGGAGCAAAGTCAGACCTATAGTTTGCAAACTAAATCTCTCTGATCTGCGTGATGTTTCCCTGGAAAAGCACACACTCAATAAAAGGGAATGTTGAATAAATGAAAGAATGATGCAGAAATGTTTTACTCAATGTACTAGAACTGTCCAATAGACCACTGTGTGATGTTGGGAGTATTCTATATCTGCAGTGGCCAATACAGTAGCCTCTAGATACATGTGGCTATTGAATACTTGAAATGTAGCTACTGCAAAGATTTTTATTTATTTATTTTTTAGTTTTAATTAATTATAGTTACTATAATCTTAAGTGATAGAGTCAGGCTTCTTTCTAGACCATGTCACTCATATCTTGTCCCACAACTCTTTTCCTCTAAATCTGGAACTCATGCTTAAAATTCTCCAGTGCTAGATGCAGGTGTTTGGTGACTACCCTTCAATTAATAACAACACAAAATATGTTTTTTCCTCACTCTCCATCAGATACAGCATCTAAATCTGTGTTCCATTTATTCCATTTCTGGTCAGAGAGGATATCTTACAAGTGATTTGTACAAACCATCAGCCATAGCATTAAGAATGATCAACCTTAAAACAACATCAAATGTTACAATAGATTTGCTGCTTTGTTTTCACGTTGAAATCTTTACTTGTGATGCATGCTCCATATTATGGGATCTTTGGCTTGCTGTACTTGATGCCACAGAACCATCAGTATCCACTATTGACAAGCTGTCAACAACATTGTAGAATTATCTGCCAAGTTGTATGTAATTTCTTGAGAACAGTGTTTCCAGTAACAAGAAACAAAGCGTATGCCTTGGAACTTTGCAGATATGAAATATTTTTCTGCTTCTTAATTTGTAATATCCTCATCTCATGTATGAATTGAAAAAGTCTTAAAGGACAAAGCTGAAAGAGTAGAATAAAAGAAATGGAAGTAACATATATACCCTGAGATCAGTTATATTTTTGAAAAAGCTTTCTTTAGGACTGAAAGAAATGAATTCAATCAGATGAGGGTATGAGGACTCTTTCAATTGGCAGAGACTCAATGTTATATTGCAGAAAAGAACTTTGTGTTGATAGACAGCTTGGGGAGAAAAGGGAACACACCTTTTCTGTTCTTGCCTTCTGGTCCACAGGAAGATGGAATTCTGTGCTCTCCTCATTTACCTAATGTCAATGAACATTTCTTAGTCTTCTGTTTCAGAAGAACAACATGTTATACAATTATTGCTTATTTAAGGACAACATTGTACTAATAACCATAAAAAGTAGCTTATCAGCACAAACATCTTTCTGACCCCAAATCCTATTTCAGAATTCACAAAATGGGTACAAATAATCCTGGCCTCAGAATCTCAAAAACAATTTCTTTTGAAACACTGTGTAACCTTTATAGATGCATGCTTTTCTTTCGGTCTGTGACAACTGACTTTTCAAAGCCATTTACTTACTTACTTGTATTTTGAAATATACGCCTGATATGGGAGGAAATGGGTAGCTGACACATTCTCAATAATAAGACCAATATAGCCATATGGTCAGAGATCGTCACTGAAGGAATGATGGATGATAAGCAATAACTGTGGACGTCTTCTTACGTCTGTCCACCTCAGCTAAGAGGGTGCTGAAGAAAACATCTTCACCTGGGAAGTCAAAAGACCTGGAACAAACTCTGGTCCTAACACGTAGGTTAGTTATTTAATCCCCTCTATTTCTTTGTTTGCAAGGAAGGGATGATAACTTCTCCTACCCATATCTCAGTGCTATTTGCACAAACATCCAATAAAGCGATATTTGTAAAAATACTTAGGGAATTCTGCTGATTTAAAAATACTGTGATTTGTGTACAGATAGCAGTCTGATGACATAGATACCTGTAAGAAAGATATTTTTGAAGGAAAAAGAATAAAACCCCAGAGAAGGACTGTAAGAGGGAGAAAGACATGGACAAGCTTTGCATTACGTTTAATTATGGAATGTGATAAAAAATTTCCCAGGTCTGAGAGAGGGTAAATTATCACATACATTATAGCATTAATTCCAGGAACATCTTATTCTATAAATAAAAAGGCATCCTAATTCACTTTGAATATTGTTAAACTTTTCATAAACCAGGATGGTTTATATGCATTATATCTATAACCGTGAAATCCAACTATAAGTATTTTCCGTATGTCAGGTAAAAGGATAGTTTTCCAAAGGAAAGAGGATCTATAATGAAGTGTCCTGATTTTTCTTGGTATGTATTGTGCATGGACTTAGCTCCCCAATCAGGAAAACACGCTGTTGAGTTCTCATGCATCAACAAAGTACAAGCCATCACCAATCTTCCTGGGGAAAGAAGTCTATGTGTGTGGCAATAATAATATAAGAAAAAAATTGTAAAATGAAAGGACAGAGTTTCCTGTTTGTTATTTTTCAAAATAATGACTGTGGGTTCTCTCCCCACAGAAAAGATGCTATTTATTTTTTAATGATGAGCTGTTTCCCAGAGAAACAAAGTGGCATTCTGTCGACACCATATGGCGGCAGAAAAACAGATTCCACCGTGTTCCATTTGTTAGACTGTCTTCTGCATTTCTGTATCCATAATTTATGTGGGGGCCTCTGTGATTGCCAAAATATTCAAATGGATTTCTCTTAGCAGGGCAGCCTGCATAGGGGGAGAAAGGTTTTCAAAACAGCAGGACCTGAACAGTCTCCTGCTGCTTGGAGAAGAGAACACTTCCAAGCTTCTGTCCTTCTGGCGGCTTTCATTGTAATACTAATTTACATCCTTGGTTTAGGGACCATGTTTGCATTCAGAAAAAGCAGCTTATGTTCTTTTATGCTAATACAATCATACTTGAATTATCACCCACACCCTTAAAGTCATATTACTCCTTCTGCCTTGGGTATAAGCAGAGAACCTGGCCTTTAAGAAATTAAAGTGAGCTAATACATGGCAGCAACTGAATGATACCATTTTGAACACATTGATTCTGCAGCTGGTTTCCAGAAAGACATCTGAAGTGGTTATAGATACATTAAAAATAGTGATGAAAGGCTTCCTTTGCTATCTAAGCATATGATTACCGTCTATGTATTCAGAGGCTGTTTTCAGTGGAAGTTCGAGTGGTATTCTCTGGTGCATAAATAGAAACATGTCAAATACATGGTACAGAATATAAAAAGGGTATTGATGAGTCAGACTAATTGATGTTTTGGCAAAATGGAATGTCTGCATAAAGTTACATGTTCATATGCATACTTTAGAGAACAGTAATCTAAAACATAAGCCTTCTATTATGAATAATTTTTGAAAAATTCTGGAGAGTTTTGGATACCCCTTCAGTAAACTTAACCATTGCATATTTTATTGTAGTGAATTAGGGGAACATCAAATAATTTCATATGGAGAAAGAAAAACAGATGTAGGAAATACTGTTTAATGACAGATGAAAGATATAGCAGCAATGCAATAATACTCCTAGGAGGTTCTTTTCCTCAACCTGTGCAGGAATGGCTAAAAGTGTAGGCTAACCAATGAGATGGCTCATTATTTGCTGTTTTTAGGTATGAATAGAAGGTTTAGGCTTTGGATTATAAGGGACAGAACTAAGGGCCCAGAGACTCTCAGTGATGGTTATTGTTTACAAACCAATTTATATAGATCCCTAGGAAGTGCTACTATTTTTCAGGATGAAGGGGAATGGAGGCACAACTGAACTCACTTTCCTGATACTTTTTCCTGTCAAGAAGCAGAATTTGAATGTGCCTAAGGTATTGGTCTTGCTGGCCTAAGTGTCCTAAAAGCTTGCTTTCCCATGAGAGAGCCTTCTAGCGGAGGCCTGGGAGACAGTGAAATACAGAGAACTCTCTTACCGGAGCTCTTGAAGACAGAGTGATCATTGGTCTATCCAAATAAAATACGTGAGAACCCTAGCTCTTATTTTTTATTTAAAATTTAAAATGCTTTGCCTGGAGATAGGTCTAAATGTCAGAAGCAGAGTCAAAAGTAATCTCAATTGGTTTGCCACCTTATTTGAGGTCCTGTTAGACTTTGACCTGGTTCTAAATTTTGTTGTAATATATATATTGATATAACACTGACTAATTTTTCCAAATTGCAGAATACTTGATTTGTGCATTGTTGACACCTGAAAATTAGGACATTTCTAAGAGCCTCAGTTCTCCCAGGAAAGCTTATTGAAGGAAAGGATCTAACTTTAGTCACACCCTATGGTTAGAACTCAGATTTCATACTTTCCCCTTTTTCAATTAAAAAGTTATACATTCAATTAGACTACATCTGTGAACCTCCTTTAGCAGTAATTAAGATGAACATTATGATATGGGTAATAAAAAGTAATAGTTTCCTCAATCTCTTGGGTTTTTTGAAATACATTTTCTCGATGGAAATCAAATTATTTTATGGCATAGAAGTGATTCCTCTTTATTCAATAGGTGAAATGATGCACGGGCTGTTGCTTGTACAAGTACTAAAGCAGAATCATTAGGAATAAAGTTTAGTAAATAAAGTTATTGGGTAGCTGCTTTTTCACAAAAAGGTTTGGATCTGTATTAAATTAACAGGAAATACATCTAGAGTTTTCTCTAACTAACCTATCCTCACTGGAGAAAAGAAATGAAATGGCCTTATTCAAGGACATCCATTTGAAATCCATAAATATTTTATAAGGATGGAATAAATTGCGTATTTTCAAACAGGTGCTATTGTAAAAATTATTTTGATTTTTCTTTTGCCTCAGGGCCCTTGAACAAAATAACAATATATCATGTACATAGTACTTAGACATTAGGTTATGTCTGTGTTTTCCATAATTGGCTCAAGCAGAGGGAGGCTCACACTTAGGGTTTCTCTGCTGTCTCCCCAGTGTCTTCCTATAAGGAAAATCACGCCTTAAATAGAACCTGCATCTCATTGCTCATTCTGCAAATTGTCAATTGAAATGGTACCATTTCCTTCAAGATAATGACAATAGATTGAAATGTATTCTGCCAACTTATTTGATAGATAATTTCCACCCTCCATCAACACATTCAAACGTTCTCTGTATTTTATGGGTGGTTTTGCATTTGAAAAACAGCAGAAACTCTGTATTAGGAAAAATATTTTTTCTTTTTTATTTGTAATTCTGACCTCATTTTTTCTTAGGGTTGTAGGGTTTCTATAAGTAATGTGCATATTATGCAAGTTTAAGATGGAAAAATCGGCTCCTTCAATGAAATGATGCAAGAAAAGATGGTGTTACTGTTCTACCATCTATGTACTTCTGGGTTGTATGTCTAGGGGAGGGAGAAAGCTGAGCCGAGTCATCTGGACTCTGCTTCTCTGTCTTCTAGAAGACCAGCGGTGCCCATTAATGAAGTAAATAGCAAGCTGAGATCAGGGCTTGATCTGCGATCAGAATCAGAGATCAGTGAGCAGCCAAAGACATAATTTTTTCACAAAGAGTATTAGGATGTGTTTGAGGCCAAGATTAGATCATTTTCTGGCCTTAGTCAGGTGGTCAGTAATTAGAAAACACTGTAAAGTGAACCCATTTCTATGACAATAGAAGTCTTGGAAAAGATGTGCACATCCCTAGTCTGATCACCATTTTCTTGAATGCCTTGAGATTCGAATCCTTCTGATACAGACTTTCATGGAGCTACTTTGAGTGGATTTCCATTCCTTGAAAACATATTTCCTGCTGTGGACAACCAAGGAGAAGTTGCCAGCTGGAGAAACCAGATGACGAGGAACCAACAGAAAACTGTGACAACAGAAAGAAAACTATCCTGGAAGTGATGGTTGCATCTCTGCTTACACTCTTAATCCTTTAAGAGAATTGCCCCGTGATCAAACTAGAGAGCTCCACTGACCACAAAGAAACAAATGCAAAAACCAGGTTTTTTCAGTCAGAGTCTTTGTTTTGGAACTTTGAACTAAGTGATACAGAAAATTATGCAAGCTTGTGGCTGAGTCGAGATAATTGTGATGCCAGAACAAAGATTCAAGTATTACTCCTGCTGCTCCTAAGGCTACTGAGGTTTCTGGAGCTGTACAGGGGTGGTCACATATGGTAGATTGCATTACTGGCCCTGATTCTATATCTCTCTCTATCCAAATCCTTTGCCATGCAACTTTGCAATTCCTCCTACTGAAAGAGCAGAATATATTTCCCTTCTAGATTTTGGGTTTGGCCATTTAACTTGCTTTGTCCAATAGAATGAGATAGAACTAACAGTATGCCAGTTTTGAATTGAGACTTTAAGTGGCCTTGAGTAGTTCTGCTTGCCCTTCAGTGCCTCTGCTATTGCAATAAGAGCATGCCTCAGTCAGTCTGCTGGTTGAAGGAGTATGAAAGACACCTGGAACAGAGCTAGTGCTATCACGTGACAGACCATAGCGAGAATCAGTCACTCCAGTCACTGCAGCTTCAAGGAGAGCTGCCCAGCAGAGCTCGACGTAGATCAATCAAACCCCACCAAACCCACAAGCTCATAAGCAAATTAATGGTTGTCATTATATACACTGAGTCTTGTAACTGTTTGATATGCAGCAATAGCTAATTAACAGATAAGTCCTCAGGTCTGATCACCATTTTCTTGGATGCCTTGAGAACTGACTCTTTCTGATACAGCCTTGTTATGGAGCTACTCTGAGTGGATTTTCATTCTTTGGAAGCATGTTTTCTGCCTTGGACAATCACAAAAGGTCCTTTTGATATATCTGCAGCAAGGAAGAGCCCACTGTTTGGACCTGGTGGTAGAATGCCGAGAGATACCACAGAGACTATAGCAGTTCCTCTCTTTATTTCCAAATTAGCTTATGGAAACAATCTTTAAATAAAAAAAGTAGAACACAAAACAAAAGCTGGGATCAAAAACCCCATCTCTTAGTGGAGAACTTGCAGTAACTGAAGTCAATTGATGTAAGGAGTAGGTCCAAGAGCCTGCTGTGGCATGTCCTTCTAAGTTTCAAGGAAACATAGAAGCAAATTATCAAGTTTCTTTGCGGTCCTACAATTAAGATAACAGAAAGTTGACTACAGGATTTAAAGATTGAAAGACATCAGGCTCGGTATACCATCTTTGCCTGGTATGCAGGGTCTCTGGAAGATCTGCCATCTCTGCATGTTGGATGGCACTGCCAATGCCTATACATATCTCTGACCTAATTTCCCTGCCTCAATGTTCGTCAGCCATGTTAATATCTTGAGTTTAGTGTTCTGCTCTGAAGCCATGTTGCTCTTAAATGTGACTCATGTATCTCCCTTCTGATCACATGAAGTTTCATACTCAAAGCAGTTTAATTTCTCTTTTTAAAACATCTCTGGAGATATTTCTACAGATCCCAGGAAAAGTATGGGCTGAACCAATGATCAGTTTAATACCAAATAACATTTGTTGTTTAACTTCTTTGATGATACCAATTTTACCTAATATTTCCAGCACAATTTAGGAACAGTATTTCATCTTGTAAGTGACATAATATCTTGCTTATTTTGTTTTCCTTTTTGGTGTTCTTAATGTGGTAATAGAGTTGAAAGTGTTATTATGTAGAAGAATTCTGACCTTCTCCTTCAGGGCTGAGAGATCACACAGAGAGCAGCATACACAGGGCCAGTGATCAGTTCCCAGCGGAGCTAATTGATAAGGAACATATTTTATGAATGAAGTTACAAGATAAAAACTGAGACTAATGAAATACCCCAATGACTCCAAAGTAATTAAGGAAGGCATTCCATACACTACCTCTAATTAGACGCTGAGGCTGAGAATTCGCAATTGACTGGGTATTCTCTAGCGGGTGCTGACCCCTCGTTTAATACAACAACAACTGAGAATATTCACAGCAAAGGAAAGGAAAACCTTCTTTCTAAGGTGACAAGGAGCCATTTAAGGAAGGCTGGGGTGGGTATTACATAATTACAACCACAGTCAACTTCACGCAGTTTATGTTTTTCAAATGATTCCTTCAGCCAAACAAGTTCAAGTGATACTTTAAAAAATAACTTTTGTGAAGACAACTCTTTTTAGTTTTAAAACAATAATAATAAAAAAATAAGATCACACACCTTTTCAAAATGCATTTACCTATTTTCTCTCATCAGTATTTTCAACTTCTTAATCCAATCTTAGTTTCCCTTGACCATTATTTCTATATAATGTCATCCTCCAAACTTTCACTGATTCTTATACACTGAATGATGTATAAGCTCACCTTTCAGCTCTCTTTCAAAACGTTCTCCTTTAAATTATCCTCACTGAGATTTTATTGTATCTCAAAGATGTGGTGAAACCATCAAAGACAGAAACCAAAGAATGGATTTTAGTCAACAGGTATTTATTGAGCATCTAGTATTTGTTTCAGATACAGTGAAAAAGCAGATTTGACCAAGCCTCCATGATCTAGAATTTTACGGTCTATTCTTAGAAATGAAACACACAAAACAAGCCAGTAGCGTATGACAGAACATAATTACATGTGGGACTGTGCAGCAGAATTTATCTTGTAGGAGTTTGGATGAGAGGAGATGAATGAGGCCTCAAATACCAGCAAAGGCTCCAGAGTGGGAGGAGAAACTCAGAGAGTATGTAAAAAGGTGCTGAATTTGGACAAGTGAAATGGAAAGTCGTGGGCAGCAAATTGAGTGACTGAGCCAGGAAGGGAATATTAGCATGAGGCATTTGTGCCAAAGGGAGAAATGTGTAATTGATGTTTGTAGGTTCATCTCCATCATGGCTTTTACGAAAATGAAACCAGAATCATATATAATTGTTTCACTTCAAGAAATCAGAGCCATTTTCCCAGGTTCTGAATAATTTGAGATGGCAGAATGGAATAATTTAATATCATTTTAAATTCTTCTTCATTTAAAAAATATCTTCCCTAAATAGAATCTTAGAATAGACAGAGACCCTGAGAGATACCTATTTAGATTCCCCTAAATGCAGAAACTTATTCTGAACCATTGGTAGGTACCTGAGGTCCATGAGCCCCCAGTGTGTTGTATATTAACATTTTGTTAAATATACATGTTTTCACATAGAGATGTTTCATAGTTGTAGTACATCTCTAAAGGCATTAGAAATCCTCACAAGTCTTAAAAACCAGTGATCTATAAACATCTTTTCCAGGTAGCCATCCATGAACAGTGACAGGGAGTTGTTCGTCACATACCAATGTAGCCAGCTCTAATTGCCACAGCTCTAATGTTCCGGAACCTAAGTTACACCGAGCTGAAGTCTTTCCATCAGTGGTCCTTTGCTTTGCCCTTCTTTGTGGGTAGGGATCTGTATTCAGGAGATTTGATGTATAGGATCCAGTCAAGATGAGTCCCTGTGTCCAGCAATTGGGAATCTCCATCTTAGGCATGGACAACTTTTACATTTTCCACTTCAGAAGAGTCTGAACATGCATTTTCTATTAGGTCAGTGCAAAAGTAACTGTGGATTCTGCCATTACTTCTAAAGTTGTCAGTGGCAACTGCTAATGGCAGAAATTGCAATTACTTTTGCACCCACCTCAATATTTGTTTTTACTCCCTTCATAAAATAAAATTAGAATGAAGGATAAAACCTAGGCGACCATTTGACTCAGCTCACAGAGCTCGGGCTACTGGCAGAGCAGCATAAAAGTGGTAATGAGCAAACACATCAGCTTCCATTGCCTCTCTTTCCTTCACTGGGTAGATTTGAGAGCATTTTTGCTTTGGGTTCGTAAGTTTTCTCCCTAATGAGTAGGAACCATTTAAAATAACATTCTGATTTAGAGTTTTCTCTAACTTATTTTTTAATGTGATATATTAGAAATCCCCTTTCCACTTATATCTTTCAGAAGTGGTGCCAATAATGCGGGGGACAATAAATTATTCAAAGTGGGGAAAGCCATATAACTAACAGGAGAGCCAGCAGTCATGAAAGATAGCTGCGCACAAATGCACATTTGCCAGCAGTGTCGACAAGAAATCAGAAATGATATATGACCTTTCTCACATTCCTGCAACATTTAATATCTTTGAAAGACATTAAAGTTGTCAAATATTTAGACCACAATCTGAGACGTAGTGAAAATATAGTATCTCTGTTTACAAACAGGCTTAGAGCCTGGTTACAATTACCTATGCCTGTCTTTTCCTAAAGGGTAAACATCTTTCACATATTTGTTTGCTAGTGTACTTTGCTTTGCAAAATAGTTCTGATCCTGAGGTGGTGTTTGTTAATCCAATCCCACTTTTCCATAAACTAGAATTATCATTTCAGAGGCAGTTATACTTCATTTATGTTCAATTTCTGATTCATGTAGGCTCCTACTATTTACATTTTTTTGCCCCCTTCCCCCTGCCCTGTGTTTAATATTGAATGATTTATAAGCAGCTACTTTAATGCACTGAAGAAACTGTTTCTTTTTAAGCAGGTAGTAGTGAATATTTTTGGAAGTAAAATATAGTTTTCCTAATTCTTTTGCTTTATAAGTTGGATTTTGGTTTAGGTTCATCTTTTGTGATTTTTGTTATAACAATTTAAACATAAAATAATACAGAGAACAGTGGAATGAACCCATCACCCAACTTTAACAATTATTAACTAATGAACAATTGTGTTTTAACTATACCCTCTATTGCTTTATTTTTACTTGAAGCAAATATTAGATGTCATATTACATCATTTAACCCATGAATATTTCAGAAATGTTAAAACATAAAAATATAAAAATGTGACTATATTACCATAATTACACATGAGAATAATTAAAATGTTAATATTACTAAATATCATCGCTGCTAAAATTGTCCTGATTGTCTTGTCATATTTTGTCGTTGGCAGTTGATTTGCATCAGGATCTATATAACACCCTTTTGTTGTAATTCCATTGATGTGTCACTTGGAAATGTTTTATTAGTTTATCCTCTATCTCTACCCTATTTTTTCTTGTAATTTGTTGGGGGAAATACTAATTGGTTTGTCCTGTAGAGCTTCCTAAAGTCTGTGTTTTGTGGCTTAAATCCATGTAGAATAGTTTAACATAATAGCTGAATCCCCCACTTTGAATAATTTATTGTCCCTCCATATTATTGGCACCACTTCTGAAAGATGCCAAGTGGAAAGGGGATTTCTAGTATATCGCATTAACATGTATTCCTGTCTGCTATATTTCTACCACATTGGTAGTTAGGTGTAGAGGCTTGATTGGATGCTACATCCATCCATCAGGAAGACTTAAGTCTGGTCATCTCTCTGTAATGTTCGCAGCCATTGATGGTCATTGCCTAGATTAATTAACTATCAAGTATGCAAAAATGGTGTTAAAGTTTAGTTCACATGGAAAAGACAGGTTAAATATTTGGCTTCTCTTTAGTTGCCTGTTTTCAATAGAATGAGTTATTCCCTAGCAACCTCCAAAGTGATGAATGAGAGTTTTTGTCAATATTTTTTGAACTCTTATATTGAAGCACATTGTATGTTTCCATACATTGCAATTGTTATTCTTAATGATGGTATCAAATTATATCATCATTGCCTGCAGGAACTTCTTTAAACTGGCTCCTCAGAAGTTATGACGTGATGCCAGCAGTTTTGTTTTTGTTTTTTTAAATTAAATTGAATTAAACGATTATTTTTAATGGACACATGACCATTTAAAGGATATTTAAAGGATACATATTTATAGGATACATAGCAGTGTTTCAATACATATAAGGTATTGGAATCAGATCAGGGTAATTAGCCTATTGATTGTCTCAAACATTTATCATTTATTTGTAGCAATTTTTGGATGACTTTTTTGCTTTCTGGTCTGATAAAGTATTTCAGATTCATTTTGTACCTGGAATCAGCAATTTTTCAAGGTTCTCTGGAGACCACAATCTAGACATTCAGGGTGCTTACTGGTAGTAAATTTATTATTTTTTCTAGGTGTATTTACGGAACAGAATTAGGAAATACTTTTAAAAAGAGAAAATTTGAATTCATTCTAATGCTTCCAATTCTAATTCAAAGATGCAAGGATTTTATTTAAACTCATCACTGTTATACTCTATCTCATTAATCCTATGTCCCCAAATCTCACATTTCAAAGGAGAAAAAAATCAATACTCATTTGTTAGAACTCACAAAACTTGCACACCATGCACAGAATAACATGAACACTAAGCACTTATTCTTTGGAGGTACAAAGATAAATAATAGACAATTCCTCTCCTTAAAGACATTTTAAACATTGTAAAATATTAATTCAACAAATACATAATGACCTTCACCAGATGGCTGGCCACATTTCAGATGCTTAGATTCAGTGGTAACAAGACAGAGAAGTTCTCTTCCATCATGGAGCTTATTTTTTACCACAATTATTATGATGGCATGAACAGGATGGGGAGGGTGTGAGGATGATAAAAATGGATTGATTCAGGGTTCCATAACTAAGTAAATATATAAGTTGAACCCTGTTCTCAGGCTGTGGGACAGAGCACAACACTTACTAATTCAACTTCCCTATATTTTATCTTGACATGGCAGTGGGCAACTGTCCCTGGTCTCCAAGAGTAGAGAAGTAGGAAGATGCCAGTATTAGGGCTTGATCCTGATATTTGGTGTGTAGAAGCCAAATATGTTTTTTCCTTTCCTTCAGATAGGTTAAAATTTTAACTTACAGGCATATATTTTAATTTTTAGAAAGTTATTCTCTCCTATACATTTTATTAGCTGTATTGATTATAAATTATATACAATAAATGACACATATTTAAAGCATAAGATTTGACTAATTTAGTCCCTTCTTTCTGCTCCTGCCTGCTCTAGTCATTTCTAGGCAATCACTGATCTGCTTTTAGTCACCATAGATTAATTTGTGTTTTCTAGAATTTTATATAAATAAAATCAACTTTTTGGGGGGTCTAGATTCTTTCACTCAAGAATACTTATATTTTCTCCATGTTGTAGCATGTTCATTCCTTATTATTGTGTTATTGTTGAATAGTATTCCATGAAATGTTATCTTTGAAATGATGTTTCAGTTTGATTATCTACCCACTTGGTATCCACCCAAATATTGGCCATTTGGATTGCTTCCCATCTGGGCATATTACAGTATAAAGCTAATACAAATATTCAAGTACAAGTCTTTGTATGAACAGATATTTATATTCTCTTGAGTAACTAGAAGTAGAATGGGTGTGTCATGTGTTAGATGCACGTTTCTTTTAAGAAATACCAATCTGGGCTGGGCATGGTGGCTCACAGGCCTGTAATCCTAGCACTTTGGGATGCCACAGTGGGCAAATCACTTGAGGTCAGGAGTTCAAGACCAGCCTGGCCAACATGGAGAAACCCTGTCTCTACAAAAAATACAAAAATTACCTGGGCATGGTGGCAGGCACCTGTATTCCCAGCTACTCAGGAGTCTGAGGCAGAAGAGTCTCTTGAAACCGGGAGGCAGAGGTTGTAGTGAGCTGAGATCACGCTACTGCGCCCCAGTCTGGGTGACAGCAGAGTGAGACTCCGTCTCAAAAGAAAGAAAGATGTCAATCTTGTTTTCTGAAAGGGTTGTGCCATTTTGAATTCCCACCAGCAGTGTATGAGAGGTAGTTGATCCACATCGTGCTACCACTTGGTGTGAGCAGTCTTTTTCTTTTGTCATTCTGATATACATATAATGGTATCATATTGAGCATTCTTAATTTATATTCCGCAATGACTGATGAAATTGAAAACATTTTTCATATGTTTATTTGCCATCTTTATATTTCCTTTAGTGAAGTATCTGTGTATACCTTTTGTTCATAGTTTATAGGATTGTTTGTTATCTTAATAATTCTCCATATATTGGAATATTAGTCCTTCATCAGACAAGTGATTTTCAAATATTTTTTCTCATTTTATGGCTTGTCTTTAATTCTCTTAACAGTGTCTTATAAGATTAAAAATTTTTGGTTTTGATGAAGTCTAATTTATTGATATTATCTTTTAGAATGTGTGGTTTTTATTTACTATTTAAAAATATTTGCCAAACTCAAGGTCCCTGGGGTTTTCTCCTAAGTTTCCTTTCTATAGATTTTATAGATTTAGATTTTACACTTATTTCTATAGGCTTAGAAATTTTATTTATTTAATTTTAAAGATTTAGAGTTAATCTTTTGAATTAATATTTTGAGTTAATGTTGACTTATAGTGGAAACATTGAATTTTTTTATGTATGAATTTTCAGTTGTTCATGCACCATTTGTTGAAGATATCATAACTTATCTACTGAATTACCTTTGCAAAACTTTTTCAAAAATCAAGTTTACCTATCTGTATGTGCTTTTTACAGGACTCTCCATTCTATTTCATTGAACTATTTGTCTCGTAAAAGTCTGGGTTGCAGTAGCTTTATAATAAGTTTTAGAATCAGGTATTATGAATCCTCCAACTCTATACTTCTTCAGAGTTAATTCGGCTATTATTGATCCATTGGTTTTCTATATAATTTTAGAATTAGTTTTCTAATTTCTGCAAACAAAAACTTGCTCTAATTTTGGCAAAAGTTTTGTTGAAATAATTTGGGGAGAAAAATCTTAACAATAGTGAGTCTTCATGAACGTAGTATACCTATGCATTTATTTAGTTCTTTTTAGTATCTCACAGCAATGCTTTGTACTTTGTGTTGTATTGATTTTGCACATATTTTGTCAGAAATATCCCCAAGTATTTTATAGTTGTTGCTGTATTCTCAAAAGAAATTTTTAGAATTTATTTTTATTTTTTTGCTAGTATATAGAAATAAAATTGTTGATCTTGTGTGTTGTAACTTTTCTAAACATGCTTTTTTAATATTAATAAATTTTAAAATATTTTATAGGATATTTTATGCAAGACACTTTTTTCTACTTCCTTTCAAATCTAGATGCATTTATTTCTTTTTGTTGTTTTACTGCACTGTATAGAACCTCCAGTAAAACATGGTAAAGAACTAATGAGAATTGCAATGCTCGTTTGTTCTCAGTCTCCAGGGGAAAGCATTCAATCTTTCACTATTAATTAAGATATTAGCTGTAGATATTTGTAGATTACCCATTATCAGGTTGGGGATGTTCACTTCTATTCTGATCAGAAATGGATATTGGATTTTGTAAAATGCTTTATCTATATATACTAAGATGACCATATGAATTTTCCTTTTATTTTAGTAGGGCAAATTACAATAATGAGTCTTTAGATGTTAAACAAACCTTGCATTCCTGTGGTATATCACACATGGCCATGGTGCTTTCTATTATTTATACAGATGGTGCTGTACTGATAAAGGCTTTACTTACTATTTTTTTCAACTTTCCAATTGTGTGAAGGCAATATGCATTCAGTAAAACCATACTTCAACTTTCAAATTTTGCTGTTTTCTCCTGCTTGTGATAAGTGGTATGATATTCTTACATAAGATATTTACTGTTTTATTTTAAAATAGTATTTGTGTTAGATAAGTTTGTCCAACTGTAGGCAAACATAAACGTTTTGAACACCCTTAAGATAGGCTGGGCTAAGCTGTTATGTTCAGTAGGTTAGATTTATTAAATGCATTTTTGGTGTGATATTTTTGACTCAAAATTGAGTTTATCAGGTCATAAGTCCATCATAAGTCAAAGAGAATTTGCATATTGTTGAATTTGTTTTGCTGTTTTTAAACGTTTGTATCTATATTCATGAGAGGTATATGTATGTTCTTTTTTTGTCATGTCTTTAACTTTGGCATCAGGGTAATGCTGGCTCATAAAGTGAGTCAGAAAGTATTACCTCCTCTTCAATTTTCTGGAACAGTATATGTAAAGTTAGTATTATTTCTTCCTTAAATGAGTTATATAATTAATCAGTGTATCTATCTGAGCTTAGAGTTTCCTGTAGTTAAGTTTTTAACTACAAATTCAATTTTCTTGGTGTAAAGCTAATCAGATTATCTATTTCTTTTTGAATGTGCACTGGCAATTTGTGTATTGTACTGTACTTTTTAATTTTATCTAAGTCACTGAAAAAATTAGTATACATTTGTTTATATAGTCCTTTATTATTCTTTTAATGTCTGTAGATTTTGTAATGGTGCCATCTCTCTCCTTCTTGATATTGTTAATTTGTGTTTTCTCTCTTTTCTCTCTCATCAGTCTGGCAAGAAATTTATCAATTTTATTGATCTTCTCAAAGATCTAATGTTTTGATGTAATTTCATTTATTAACAATGATTTTTCTGTTTTATATTTCCTTGATTTTTCTTTCTTTATTATTTTTATTCTTCTGCTAACTTTGAATTTCATTTGCTCTTCACTTTTTTCTTAAGGTAATAACTTTTCTTCTTTGCTAATATAAGTGCTTGTTTTCATGAATTTCACTCTAAGTAAAGCTTTAATGTCATTCCACAGCTTTTGATGTGTTGTGTTTGAAGGATCACTCTGTTCTAATTTTCCTTTTGTTTTCTTCTCTGACCCATTAACTATTTAGAAGTGTGCTATTAATATTTAGTTTTTACATATCTAAATTTTCCAGATACCTTTTTGTTATTAATTGCAAATTAAATTTTAACTTGGTCATGAAACATACTTTGTTTGACTTAAATATTTTAAAATTTACTGAGATTTAATTTATAATCTAGAGTATGATTGATCATGCTTAATATTCTGTGGGCACTGGAAGAGAATGCATTTTCATCTCTTGTTGAGTGGGGTAATATCAGTTAGGTTAAGTTAATACTAGTGCCTTTAAACATCTTCTCTACCCTTACTGATTTTTTATGTATTCTATCAATTATGGAGAGGGGGTGATAAAATCTCAAACTATAATTATGATATCCTTAAAGTTCTATGTAGTAATTTTATTCAAGTGATTTTGGTAAAGGTAATAATGAAAAAATATAACCAGAGAATTTAATTGGAAAATAACAACTTGTGTTAGGTTGGTGTTTGTTCTATGTATTTTGAAATTCTACCATCAATTAGGTGCATAAATATTAAGATTATGTTCTCTTAATAATTTGATTTTTTTATGGCTTAAACAATAGAAATTTATTCTGTCGTAAATCAGTGTGAGGCTAGAAGTACTCTGGATACTAGAAGTCCAAGAAAAAGGTGCTTGAGGCTCTCTCCATGGCTTTCAGAAGCCCACCTTCCCCCTGTGTCCTCACATGGCCTTTTCTCTATATAGGCCCATCTCCCGAGTCCCTTCCTCTTCTTACAAGGACACCAGTCATATTGCATTAGGACCTCACCTTTATGACATGAGTTGATAGCTGATTCATCATAAAATAACACTCTTTACCCTGTAATAGTCTTTGCTCTAAATTATACTTTATTTGATATTAGCCATTCAGCTTCTTTTTTACTGATATTCACATGGAATATCATTTTTATTGGTTTTACTTTTAATCCTTTGTTTCTTTATTTTTAAAGTGGATTTCTTATAGCATATAACACAGTTTATTCATCCATCTCCACCTTTTCATAGCATTTAGGCCATTAACATGTAATGTAATTATGGTTTTTGTTAGATTTATATCTACTATCTTGCTATTTGGTTTCTGTTGTCACCTCAGTTTTTGTTCATCTCTTTCCCTCCACTCCCAACCCCTCACCCTTTGGGCTTCTTTTGAATGAAATATTTTAAATGATTCTAAATTATCTCCTTTATTTGTCTCCAAATTACAAATCTTTGAAATAATAATTTAGTGGTTGCTTTAGGGATTATGTGATATAGCCTAAACTTATCACAGTTACAATATACAATATCAGTCATATATAAAATTTACAACTGTATGAAAATCTCACAATTGTATACTTCCATTTCTCTTTTATTGTCCTCAGTGTTATTAGTGTCATATTTTTACTGCTACCTAAAATATATTATTTTTACTTTAAACAGTCAATTTTTTTAAAGAGATTGAAGTAATAAGAATTTTTTTTCTAACCAATGTAGTTAATATTGCCTGTACTCGTCAATTCTTTTTGTCAATCTAGGTATCCATTTGATATTAGTGTCCTTCTCTTTAAAGAAATTCTTGCGGGTCTTCTGGTGGTGAATTTTTAAAGGTATTTTTTGTCTGAAAATTTTTATTTCATCTATTAATATTTTTGTGAATAATATTTTCCCGGGATAATAAGTGTTGGTTTACAGTTTCATTCTTTTATTTACACCAACGATTTTGTTCCATTCTCTTTTTTTAACTTCTTATTAATTAATTAATTAATTTATTTATTTATTTTGTGAAACAGAGTCTTTCTTTGTAGTCCAGGTTGGAGTGCAGTGGTGCAATCTTGGCTCACTGCAACCTCTGCCTCCCAGGTTCAAGTGATTCTTCCGCCTTAGCCTCCTGAGTAGCTGGGATTACAGGTACCCACCACCACACCCAGCTAATTTTTTGTATTTTTAGTAGAGACGGGGTTTCACCACATTGGCCAGGCTGGTCTCTAACTCCTGACCTCAAGTGATCTGCCCACCTCGGCCTCCCAAAGTGCTAGGATTACAAGCGTGAGCCACTGTGCCCAGTCATCTTCTGAAAGAAAATTGTATATTTATCTTTATTCCTTTGTACTTAATATGACCTCTTTATCTGCCTGTAATTTTTTTTTTTTTAAATCACTGGTGTACTGGTTTTAAGCAGTTTGATTTTGATGTGTCTTGGTGTAGTCATGCTTCTTGTGCTAAGAGTTCATTGACCTTAGATTATTGGGTTTATAATTTTTATTAAATGCAGAAAATTTTGCCAGTATTTCTCCAATTTTTTTTGTTCTGTTTTGTCTTTATTGGAGTCTCAAATTACATGAATACTTGGCTGCTTGAAGTTATCTGACAATTCACTGATATCGTGTTAATATTTTTGATCTTTTTCTCTATGTATTTCACTTTGGTTAATTTCTATTGCTGTGTCTTCAATTTCACTGTTATTCATTTGCAATTTTTAATCTTATTTTAATATTTTTCATTTCTTGATCCAAATTTCTGTCTAGTCTCAATTTACTTCAATTTGAAAAACATCCTTTAGCATTTTGTTGTTGTGTAACTATGCTGATGAAGATTTCTGTTTTCATTTGAGAACGTCATTTCCTCTTCATTTAAGAAAAAGTATTTAGAAATAACTTCATACTTTCAGCAAATGTATATGCTATTACAAACAATAGTTGTATACACTTATTAAAATTTATTTGCTCTAGTCTAGGAACAGTACTGCATTTGGTATTCATGCCTTTTGAGTACCTTCAACCTTGGGCTTTCTAGCATTGAGATGTTTACAATTTTGGAGAAGAAAATATTTCTCACTTTAAGTTTGGTTGACTTTTCCTTATAATTATTTAGTTTATGCATTCCAGGCTACAATATTACATAAGATATGTTGTGTTATTTTCAGGACTCATATCTGAGGCATGTGATAGCCATTTATCCCCTTCTTGGTGATGTGAATTTTGATCACCCAGCCCAGGAGTTATCTGGCTTCTCCAGTGTATAATTTCTATTTTTTCTTTATGACTAATAGGAAATATATATCATACAAATATCCTAACCTCCATCATAATCTCTCATGTCAGACTGATGATTCTTGTCTGAATTCATCTTTATTTTCACAACTGCACAATATTTTCCAACTCTAGCACTTTTTACATATTTACCTGCCAGCCCTCTTCCTTCTATTGTAGTAAAGCACCCACTTTATTTATTGTTTACTGGCCCTTCTTTCTTTTCTCTTCTTTCTTTCCTTCCTTTTTCCCTGCTCCTTTATTCCTCTTATCCTCTTCCTGCCATTTTAATTAATTAATTAACAATCACTAGAAAGTTATTTATTTATACTTCTTTCTTCCTGTATTTTATAATTCAATACTGAATTATTCTGCTTTTCATCATGTTCTAAATTTGATTAGCAGAATTCTATTTAGTCTGTCTACTTTGTTTTTCTTATATCACCTTCATTTTTGACAGCTTTTTCCACTGAATATAAAGTTCTAAGTTGAAAATGTTTATTGCTTTAGTACCTTATAGATGTTGTTGTATTGTCTTTTGGCTCCCGCTATTTTTATGAGAAGTCATTTATTATTCATATTGCTAGTTTTCCATCAGTGCCATTTTCTTTTGTTTTCAGAATTTTCTCTTTATTTTTGACTTTTAGTTATTTGACCCTCAATATTTTTAGGTATGGTTTTCTTTGTAAAGAAATTATCTTTCTTTTTAAAGAAAGATAATTATCTTTATGTTTCTAAACTTATGTATAGAATTTTCTATATAATTTGGGAAGTTTTCAGTCATTTTTTTTTCCCCAATCTTTTACTCTTCTAAGTTTCTAGTTGCAGATAGTTTGATATTGTTTTATAGGTGACTGAGGCTCTGTTCCTGTGTTTTTTTTTTTTTAATCTTGGTTATTTGAATTATATAATTTATTTTGATCTCTTTTTAATTTTCTTAACTCTTTGTTCTTTAATCACCAATCTCTCTTAATCCCATCTAGTGAAAATTTTAACCGAACTACTCTAGTTTTCATTCTAAAATTTGAACTTGGTTCTTCTTTTGTTCCCATTTGTCTGTTAAATTACCATGACCATACTGTTCTTTAAGCCTTTGAACATATTTGTAACAGTGTTTTTGAAGTCCATTTTTGTGAATTCCAACATCTGAATTACTTTAAAATATTTTGCTATTGATTACTCTTTCTATCGACTATGAGTCTTATTTCCCTGTTTCTTCTGATGTGTAGTATTTTTTATAGTATACTGGACATTATGGATGATATAGTGTAAAAATTCTGGGTTCTTTCATCATCCTCTGAAGCATGTTTATTTTTTGTTCTCCCTGGCAGTCAACTTAGTGCTATGGACTGAATGTTTATATCTCACCAAATTCATATGTTGAAATCTAACCCCAATGTGATGGTATTTGGAGATGGGGCCTTTGAAAGGTAATTATGTCAGAAGGGTGGAGCCCTCATGAATGAGATTAGTGACCTTATAAGAAGAGGCCAGAAAGCCAGCTAGCTCTCTTTCCACCGTGTCAGGATGCAATGAGCAGTCATCAGTCTGTAACCTGATAGAAGGCCTTCACCCAAACCCAACTATGCTGGTACTATGATACATGCCATACAGCCTCTAGAAATGTGAAAAATAAATTCCTGTTGTTGATAAGCCTCCTAGTTTATGGCACTTTGTTATAGAAACTTGATTTGATTAAGACACTTGGTTAGACTCAAACTCAAAACTCTGTATTCCGTGTAGCAGCTGGAATCTCTGCTTAGTTCTTTTTGTCTGCCACCTATTGCTTTTCTTTGGGTCCATGGCATTTCCCCAGATAATCACAGTTGGGGCTCAACCAAGGATTTGGGCTGAGTTTATATACAATGTTGGGCTTTGTCTCTGTGGCTGTGTGCCTTCTTCCTTTCTACTCACTTTAAAAGTAGCTCAGAAGCCCTAACCTCCATTCTCAGACTTCTCAAACGAGCACCACTATGACTTTCAGCCTGAGTTCCTACAGAGCTATACTGTCCTTACTGAGATTTCTCAGGAGAAGGGCCATTAAATGCAAATCTTACCCAGAGCATTTATCTTCTTTTAAGTGGCAGGTTCCTTTTCAGCTATTGGCTGATTTGGCTGCTCTTCTGTACTTTCATTCTTTATATTTTATGCAGAGTTTATAAGTATTACCATAGAATTAGTCCAATACAAACTACCTTTCCAGTAGCAGATGCAGATCTTCTTTTCTTCTATCCTAACCCCTGTCGGGCTGTTATTCCCTTCACCCTGTTAATAATGCTCTCATTGAGGTCCTTAGTATCCTCCATATTGACAGATTCAATGGTCATTGTCAGTCCATCTGTTACTTGATGTATGTGGAATATGTAGTCTTGTCATTTCTTTTTTTCCTCTTGAGTTTCTTTACTTGATGTCAGAACATGACACTATTTAATCTACTTCTGTGACACCAGTTGCTTCTTCTCAGTGTCCTTTTCTTTACAAAAGTCATATTCTTACCACAACATTTTGGATTGCACCAGGATTCAGAACAGGCACTTCTCTGTTTCTCTACCTACAGTCATATCTAAGGTGACTTCATCTTGTATCATGGTTTTAAATGCTATGTAAAGTTTTTGTGATTATTTTTATATATCTGACCAGATCTCTTCCCTGAATTCCAGTTTAATAAATCTTGCTGTGTTTCTCAAAATCATCCCTTGCCATCTCAAACTTATTATTGGGTATCTCAAACTTATTCTAAGGCTGAACTGTTGGTCTTTTCCCCAAAAGAGCTTTTTCTTCTCTCCTTGGTAAAAATTAACTATTCATGCTGCTGCTTATTCACCAAACCATAGAATGATTTGAGACTCCTAGTTTTTAAGCAAATTTCACAACAAGTTCCCCTGAGAATTTTCTCTGCTTTCCTTCAAAAGGCATCCAGATTCTGGCCACTTTTCTTGGTCTTCTCTACTACCAACCTAATTCAAGACATTATTAGCCTTCGTCAAGATTATTATCAGTTCTTAATTCAACTTTATTCTTGTTACTTGCACTATTACAGTCTTGCACAGTAACCAGAGTGATACATTAAAAACCTCAGTTAGTTTATGTCTCTGTTTTGCTTACAGTTATCTAATGGTTGGCATATGTATCTCAATCTCACTTGAAATGAGGTCTGAATTCCTTCCCATTGCCTCCCTGTGTCCCTAATAAGCTCTTTTATAATTTTACATCCAACTTATCTACACAACATTCCTTTTACTGAAGCTCCTCTGGTCTCCTTGCTGGGCCTTTGCACTCGCTGTTTCCTCTGATATGAACACTGATTACCTAACAGTGTTTGCTTCATCATTCATTCATTTAGATTTCTGTTTCACTGTCACTCCATTAGAGAGGCATTCCCTGTTTTTTTTTTTTCTATTTAAAATAGTACCTTCATCATTCTCTATTCTCTTACCCTGTTTTATAAAGCTTCATGACATTGACTTTGGCAATGGTTTCTTAGATATGACACCAAAAGCATAAATAATAAAAGCAAAAATAGACAAATGGGACTATATCAAACTAAAAAGATTCTGCACAGCAAAGAAAACAATCAACAGAGTGAAAAGGCAACCTACAGGATGGGAGAAAATATTTATTAGCCATTTATCTGATAAGAGGTTAATGTGTAAATATAAAAGGTACTGCTATAACTCAATAGCAAACAAACAAACATACTGATTTTAAAAATGGGCTAATGAATTGAATAGAGACTTCTCTGAAGAAAGCATACAAATAGCCCACAATATGAAAAGATGTTCAACATTACTAATAATCAGAAAATGCAAATCAGTGTCACAATGAGATACCACTTCACATCTGTTAGAATGGCTATCAGAAAAACAAAAGACAACAGTGTTGGCAAGGATGTGGATTAAAATAACCCTTGAACATTTTTGGTAGAAATATAAATTGGTGCAGATGCAATGGAAAATAGCATGAAGGTTCAAAAACTAAAAGTGCAACTACTATGCGAGCCAATAATTCTACTTCCAGGTGTATATATATCCAGAGGAATCGAAATCAGGATCTTGAGTGGTATCTGCACACCACCCCCACCCTTGTACATTGTAGCATTATTCACAATAACCTAGATTTGGAAACACCTTAAATGTGCATCAGTGGATGAATGGATACAAAAATATTATTCAAGTTTTTTTTTTTTTGTAGAAAAGGAAATTCTAGCATACACAACAACAGGGACAAACCTGAGGACATTATGTTAATCAAGATAAATCAGTTACAGAAGGACAAATACTGCATGATTCCACTTATATCACGTATCTAAATAGTCATATTCACAGCAGCAGAGAGAGAATGGTGGTTGCCAGGAACTATTGGGAAGGGGAAATGTGGGTTGCTGTTCAACGGGTATACAGTTGCAGTTATGTAAGATGAATAAGTTTTAGAATCTGCTGTACAACATTATGCCTAAATATACATACATTTATATATATATATGCATACATATATGTGTACCATATTTGTTTGGTTTATTTAGTGTCTATCTTCCCTGCAACAAAAATGTAAGCTCCATATGCACAGGCACTAGTTCTGTTTTGTTCATTGCAGTATATTCAATACCTCAGTTAGTGCCTAGACCATAAGTAGGTGTTCAATAATATTTGTGGGATGAATGGATGTGGTGAAAGGGAGTGCAGCGAGGAAATAAGAGAGGGCCAGGAGAAGTGACAACTTAGGCAGAGGCAAGACTACAGAATTCTGCAAACCATGTAAGCATGTTTCTTTTTCTTATTTTTTAAGCAATGAATAGTCACTGAAGTATTTTAAACAGAAGGACTAATGTGATCAAATTTAGGTTTTGAAAAAAAATCCCACTCTGATCTGCAAAGTGTATGAACACTAGGGCAGTAGTTCTCAGTCATATACTAATTAAATCAGACCCTCTAGGGAGGGAGCCTGGGCATCAGTAATTTCTAAAGCTTTTCAGGTGATTCCAATGCACAGCCAAAATTAGAATGTAGTAGTTTGACAGTGTGGCAATTCCTCAAGGATCTAGAATCAGAAATATCATTTGACCAAGCAATCCCATTGCTGAGTATATAGCCAAAGGTTTACAAATCATTCTATTATAAAGACACTTGCACACATATGTTTATTGCAGCACAGTTCTTGATAGCAGAGAGTTGGAACCAACCCAAATGCCCATCACTGGTAGACTGGATAAAGAAATTGTGGCACATATACATCATAGAATAGTATGCAGCCATAAAAACGGATGAGTTCATGTCCTTTGCAGGGACATGGATGAAGCTGGAAACCATCATTCTCAGCAAACTAACACAGGAACAGAAAATCAACACTGCATGTTCTCACTCATAAGTGGGAGTTGAACAATGAGAACACGTGGACACAGGGAGGGGAATGTCACACACTGGGGCCTGTCAGGTGGGGGACTGGGGAGGGATAGCATTAGGAGAAATACCTAATGTAGTTGATGGGTTGATGGGTGCAGCAAACCACCATGGCATGTGTATATCTGTGTAACAAACTTGCACATTCTGTACATGTATCCAAGAACATAAAGTATAATTTAAAAAAAAAGAGAGAGAGAATGGCAATTTGGAGTAAGATTCCCTAGATAGCAGGACATACAGAATTCAAAACATAGAGGGATTTTTTGTTTCAGCTTTGATATATTAAAATTAGAAGTTATTACTCTTCTCTTTACAATAAGAAGAAGCTATATAAGCTGAAAATTATGACTTTCTTGGTTCTATTAGAGAACTAAGGTTGGAGGACATGAAATCTGGAGCACATCTGAGAGACATATCAAATAAGATCAGCTTACATGGAGCAGAAGCTGCTGGGACCACAACTGGTAGAAATGCTTAAATAGTAATTTTGACAGATTGCTGGAGTCTATGTCTAGACTTGCATGAGAATGGGAAGCTCCTGAGGGCAATAGTCACAGGAGACCCACACATTTTCTCAGGGTTTCTTCTAGGGACCCTACCATTTTCTCATGGGGAGAAGCTGTGAAATCTTCCTACATGGCCCTGGCAGGCAGAGGCATGGAAGAAGAAACAGTAGCCATGATGAAGTTCCGCCAAACAAAGGCCTAATCTCCAGGGTGAAGGATTTTATTAAAGGGTAATTTTGAAATGTTGTCCCAGCTGGGGGAAGGCCACTCTGTCTCACTGATATCTGTTCAAGCCTTCCTGTCTTACCCAAGGGAAAATAAGTAAGAGCCTAGTGTTAAAAGGTAAATGGAGGCACAGTAAAATTTTAAAGACTTTATTTGAACAAACAGTGATTTATGAATTGGGAAGCACCAAACTGAAGGTGGTTTTGGATTGCCCCAAAGATACACAAAAAGAGGGCTTTTATGGGGTGAACTCAGAAGCAATGTAAAGAAAATATTTGACTGGTTGCATTTATGCAATTGCCTTATTTGGTCTATCCCATTGGAAAGTCCTTAGCTATATAGCTACAAGTTAGCTGGTATCTTCCAATTAGTTAATCTTAAGTTTCATTTTTCTTTAATTGGGCACTTACAAGAAACAGTTCAACTTAAGTTTTGCTTATGTTTGCAAATCAAACAAGGTCAAAGTTGCCACTGTGGCTCAACTGCCTTTGTCTGCTCAGGGGATTCTCAGGTCTAGTCTCCATTGTGTTTTATTTTAACAATAGTCAACAGGGAAAAGGGCTTCAGAAAATAGATGGGGAATGTTGTAGCTAGAAAGAGACTTGGAAACAGTGAAGGAAGAGATATCCTCTTAGAAAAGGGACAGATACTTCTGAAGTCCACACCCCTGAGACATAAACTCACTAAAATACTAAGACACAAGTAGAAGATTATAGAATGCTTCCTTTCCCCACAGCTTACCACTAAACTAACAAACTTACAATAATGACAGTAGATTATGGGTGAAAAAGTAGCAAGGCACAGACTCTACCTGAGAAAGAGTACATAGAGAAGTCCCAAAGCCAAGAGGGGAGGATAAAACAATACCAATAGAGGAATTTGAAGCCTCTGTTGCCTGTAGCTGCAATAAACTTTAAACAGGCCTACTCCTAGCCAGATTAAAACAAGACTCATATTAAAGGCAAATCTAATTTTGTACCTATTATCTTAAACAACTCTGGCTTCCAGCCCAAAATTACAAGTCATTTTAGAAGGCAAGACAGTCTGGAGAGACAAATAATTATCAGACCTAGACTCAGATATGATTGATGTTGGATTTACCAGGCAGAAACTTAAAGGAAAAAGTCAGCAACATACAAAATCAGATAGACAATGGAAGCAAAGAGATGACTACTATAAGAAAAAGTCATGGCACAAGAGGAGAAACTGTTTTTAGGTTTGAAGAGGGACAATTTAATATAACAGTAGAGAAGAAAAAATGTTTGGTGCAGATATGGACATGCATTTGTAATGCTAGCTTTGATTTCTTTGTTAATTCAGTCCTGTATTTTGTGATTTAGGAGGCACAGGGTGGGAAGGGGCAATGGTAAGAGACCATACTGCATGCACTTTCCTGTCCTCCTTCTGAGACTTAACCAGCACTCCCTCTCCAGGGCACCCAGCTAGGCTGTGGGAGAGGAAATAAATATAATGAGTGAAGAATGCTCAAGAGTGTTTTATTTAACTTAGATATGGTTGGCTATTGTGCCACAATCTCAGATCAAGCAGTAATCAGGGTTATTCATGTTGATACTGAGTGCAGCTGTGACACATATGAAACATTGGGAAATGGAGAAGGCAAAGAAGAGACCCACGCAGTTTCCTGATGACTCTTTCATTAGCACATAAGTATTTAGGTTATACTACCCAGATATCTGAGCGTGACAAATTCCTCCAGTATGATAGCCATGAAATGCCGTAGTTAACAAGGAGCCAGGACAAGGTTTGATGTGCTGTGAAACTGGGGAACCAAGTCCAGGAAAACCAGAGATTTTTAAATTCAAAATCCTGTTTCCCCAAATGAGTTGTCACTTCTAAGTAAGGGCAGTATTTTTCTTTAGTTTTTGGAGATCAGATATCTAGAATATTAGATTCTAGTGATCAAAGAATAAAGCAAAAAAGGATGAAAGTGGATTCACATTATCATGAACTACCATTTACTAAGCTCCTATCATGTTTTGAGCTCTGTCCTGTATCAGGTATTTTACTGAGCTCACAATACCTTTTCAAGATAGGTTTTTAAAAGTACTCATTGTATAAGTGAGGAAGCAGAAGCCTTAAGAAGTAAATAAATACACAGAACTGGTAAGAGGTGCGTGTCTAATACAAACTCATGTTTTGTTTGTATGGAATGGGAGTTTTTTTAAAACTCCCATCTCCATATCCATTGCTTTGTGTTTTTCATATAATAGCAAGTAGAAAAGTAAGTTGTGATAAGTGTTTGCTTATAAATGAAAACTTAGCTCTCTATTGAAGGTTTTCTTTTATCTGATTTCTAACTCAGTTAAATAGTTTGCCTTGGTAGCAGTGTACTCTATTGATTTAAATGTAAATTTAAAAATTAAAACAGTAATGATGGCTTTTAATAACTTTACAAGATTATGTGATTATACAATGTTGAAAATAAAGTTATTGTGACTATGGAAAGATTCCTTGCCAAATGCCAGAAAGTGCAATTAAAGACAAGAGAAATTGTTAAGTTTCTTAAAATAGATGATATAATTTTGAGAGCTTGAGAGAGTGATGCCATCAAGTGATGCCTCCTGAAGGACTCTCACACTGAACTGCTATTCATATTTTGCTGAAGAGCTTCCACTCAGCTTGTAAACAAAGCTATTTAACTTCCAGCAATACATAATAAATCAAGAAAATTGTATAAACAAGTAAACCCAAAGTTTGACCACATAGTCAATATAGATAAAAATGTTATGCCTACATTTATACTTTCAATTGTAAAGAAGCTAAAATGACCCCAATTAGTGGAGAATTTATGATTGAGGCAGGAGGGGTAGAGAGGGACATCCCACTTGGGATGCTGAATAGCAATATATGATTTCACTAATGCTACCCAAACATTGTACAACTTCCAGAGAAGTTATGCATATGCCAGCTAATTGTTATGGATGCTAATTATGAAGGACTTGAAGAATGAGAAACTACCTGTAATAGTGACCAAGCGGACATCCTAGGAAAAGTAAGTATTATACACAGTGAGAGTCTTAATAGGTTGAAAGTTAGGGATGGGAACTATTTCATATATGTACCTTCCTCCTCTGCCCGACTAGTGCTCTTGTCAGACTCTTCCATATAGTTGCACTAAAGAAATTATTTAATATTTTTAAAATGAAGGAGAACATCTCCTAATGGATATGGAATGTTTAGTGTTATGAAAGAGCACAAAAAATCCCAACAGAGACCCTTCTAGTCTTCTCACATCCATTTCAGATACATTCTCAGAGTCAGCACCATCCTATTTTTAAACATGTCATTTGTCAGCTTTTTATTATTTAAGAAATGTCCAATTTGTTTAAAGTGCCTCAGGCAGAAGTATGATCAAATTCATTGATGACAGCGACACTGAACAAGAATGGACAGGGGCAGAAATACCAGGGCCCATTAGAATGGACCCATGGATAAAGGACATTCTCACTGCTGTATTTGACCACATTCTGAGTTTAGCAAAATAAAACCAGGAATGATTATAGATTGACTCAGAATGAACCTCAGAGGCCATATTTTTACAGCCTAAAAGAAGGAATTGCTCTCTGGCCTGACCAAGAATATTCCCAGGGTGTTGTCTGAATAACTACGTTGTCTCCATATGCCATCTCAGCTTAAACTGTTTTCCCTCAAGGATCTGTCAGGGAAGGAATGGCCCTTGACATTCTTATGTGGAGGTGTTGCCTCAAGCACGCATAGGTTTAGAGGATTTTAAATCAGGGTTGTTCATGTTGAGAGTCAGTACAGCTGTGACACATATGAAACATCAGGAAATGGAGAAGGCAAAGGAGAGGCCCACACAGTTTCCTGTCGATGCTTTCATTAGCACATAAATATTTAGTTACTTATGTGCTACTACCCAGATATCTGAGTATGACAAATTCTTCCAGTATGGTAGCCATGAAATGCAGTAGTTAACAAGGAGCCAGGACATGGTTTGATGTGCTGTGAAGTTGGGGAGCCAAGTCCAGAAAACCAGAGATTTTAAATTCAAAATCCTGTTTCCACAAATGAGTTGTCACATCTAAGCAAGAGTATTTTTTTTTCAGTTCTTTGGCGAAGTCATTGAAGGGGTGTCGGGGAGAGACCAGGAATGGAAGACAGCTGAGCAGCAGTAGAAAGGGCAGTTCTGCTGAAATCCCGAGAGGTCTCTGTGGAGGAGTCACAGTCTCTCCCTTTGGATGTCCTTATCTCCCTCCAGAAGAGGTGCTGAGCAGTAGGAAAGCTCCAGGGACCTTGGCCTTGATAGAAGGCCATGAATAAGGGTTCTGAAAGTCTGGGTGAGAGTGGAGGGTGTAAGCTATTATGAAGGTCAGAGAAAGGAGGTCTCAACTGATGGGGCATGAGGGAGGAGACCAAATGGACAGATGCCATTTAAAAGTGCCTGCTAAGCCTTGGCCAGGCATGGCGCCTCATGCCTGTAATCCCAGCACTTTGGGAGGCTGAGGCAGTTGGATCACTTGAGGTCAGGAGTTCGAGACCAGCCTGGCCAACATGGTGAAAACCTGTCTCTACTAAAATTACAAAAATTAGCTGGGCATGTCAGCAGGAGTCTGTAGTCTCAGCTACTTGGGAGGCTGAAGCAGAAGAATTGCTTGAACCTAGGAAGTGGAGGTTTCAGTGAGCTCAGATCACACTGCTGCACTCCAGTCTCAGTGACAGAGTGAGATTCCATCTAAAAAAAAAAAGGGCTTATTAAGCCTTTCAACAAATAGTGACAGAACAATTGAACATCCATAGGCAGGGGTGGAAAAGAGACGAGGGACGACAGGTGGGAGGGAGCAGGAAGGAAGGAAAGAAGAAAGGAAGAAAGAGGGGGGATTCTTGACCTAAGCTTCATGCCTTATAAAAAATTAATACAGAATGAACCATAAACTTAAGTGAAAAATGTAAAACTATAAAACATATAGCAAACAAACAAAAATACAGGAGAAAATCTTTGTGATCCACGGCTAGGCAAAGATCTCTTTGGTTTGGCACCAAAAGCCCAATCTATAAAAGCAAAAATGGACAAATTAGACCTCATAAAAGTTAAAAAGTTTTGCTGCGCAAATGACTCTTAACAGGATAAAAAGACAAGCTACAGACTAGGAGAAAATATTTGCAAACCATATATTAAACGAGAACTACTACTTAAACTATATAAATAACTCTCAAAATTTAACAGTTTAAAAAAGTCAAAGAATTCAATTATAACATGGGCAAAAGACATGAGCAGGTGTTTTATTGAAGAAGATAAATACACAGATAATAAATAAACCCATGAAAGGATGTTAACCAACTGTATTAGTCTGTTCTCACACTGCTATAAAGAACTGCCTGAGACTGGGTAATTTATAAAGGAAAGAGATTTAATTGACTCACAGTTCGTCTTGGCTGGGGAGGTCTCAGGAAACTTAGAATCATAGCGGAAAGGGAAATGGAAGCAAGACACCTTCTTCACAAGGTGTCAGGAAGGAGAAGTGCCAAGTGAAGTGGAGAAGAGATGCTTATAAAACCAGCAGATCTCCTGAGAACTCACTCACTATCACAAGAACAGCATGGAGGAAAACACCCCAACAATTCAATTCCCTCCACCTGGTCTCTCCCAGGGGATTCTGGGGATTATGGCAATTACAATTCAAAATGAGATATGTTTGGGGACACAAAGGCTAACCATTTCACCAACATTAGCCATTAGAGAAACATAAAACCACAATGAGATATTAATATCTCTACATACCTATTAGAATAGCTAAAGTTAAAAAAAATCATGGCCACACCACATGCTGGCAAGACTGTGGAGAAACTGGATGGCTCATATATTTTGCTGGCAGAATAAAATATGGAAAAACTACTCAGGGAAACAGTTTTGCAGTTTCTTATAAAATTAAACATGCAACTACCATACAGCCCAAAAATTGCACTCTTGGGCAGTCATCCCAGAGAAATTAAAACTTATGTTCATGTCTGCTCATGGATGCCCACAGCAGTTTTATTTGTAATAGCCAAAATCTGGAAAGAGCTACGATAATCTTCACCATACAAATGATTAAACAAATTGTGTTACATTCATACCATGGGAAGTGGGTTTGGCTCTACAGGGGCAAGGAAATGTATCTCTGTGGTGATGGAAATCTTCTGTGTCTTGATACATCAATATTAATATCTTCATTGTGATATTGTATCAGAGTTTCACAAGATGTTATCACTGGTAGAAACTGAGTAAAGGACCTCTCTGTATTATTTCTTAAAACTGCACATGCAAATTTGGACACACAGTGAGGTAGCGGCAGGAGAGCTTTTTTGTTCAAACCCCAGCAGCACCCGGAATGCCAGCGAGACAGAACCTTTCACTCCCCTGGAAAGGGGGCTGAAGCCAGGAAGCCAAGTGGACAATTATCTCAAAATTAAAAGTTCAATTTAAAAAAAAAGTCCCTGAAAGTCCATTTTAAAAAGTCAATATATTATCTCCTTTTGAAAGTTCAAACCATATCTAAGGTGGCTAGATTCTGGGGATCCTGAAAGAAATGGAGCAGAGGAGGTGCTTTGAACTTTGAAGTACTTTAAGCAGAGGAGTACCATGATTAGATTTACATTTAAGACAGCCATGATATTTCTTTGTGATATGGATTTGAAGTGGTGGGGTGTTTACAGCTTGGGTAGGGAGACTGGAGGGAGAGAAACCACATAGAGGGTGATTACCACCAATGAGAAGAAGCGTCATAAGGGACTGTTCTTTCAAGGCAAAATATCAGGGATGGTGAGGAAGGTAACACACAAGAAACAGACGATGGTTGAATACTTTGTAGTGATTGGTTTGATTTGTGGTGGGGATTGGGCAAGGAAAACAGAGAGTCAAGAAATACTTCTAGGGTATTTTGTCTCCAGAGGCAATGGCAATACTACTTTTCAGTGACTGGGTTGCAGGAAGGTGGTTGTGAGGACTGAGGGGCTGTAGTTTGGGTTGCCTAGTGCTTAGTCATCGCACTACCCTACTGTCTTTCTGTTGGAGAAACTATGGTTCACAATGATTAAGTCACTGGTTTAGCATAAAAATCTTGGCTCCCTAACTCCCTGAACATGCATTCTCAAAAAAATGTCATACTAATTACCCAGAAATTCCAGCATTCCTAGAAGAAATCTATTCCTTGACCTAGTTGTGGAATTAAATGTTATACTTTCCCTTTGGAAAGGGACATCTGAAAACTATACCTAAAAACAGTCTATATAAGTTAATTACTGCACCGTATTTTTGGGAAGGAGAGGGAACATCATATTCACAGTGAGTATACTCAAATAGCACAGGGCTCTGTCCAGAGGAGAGATTTAGGGCGAATGCATGGTGAAATAGGCCTACCTGTGTTTACTGGAGCTCTGACTCAAGCATGCCCTATCCAGATTGTGGTGTCACATGCAATCCTGTCTGTGGACTCCCAAGCGTTTCTGAGCATCTGCGATGCACTTCTGGGGTTTTCCTGTTAGGGAGAGAAAAAGTTCTGCCAACATTAACTATTTTTACAGTCGCCATCAAACAACATTGCTGTATTGGACAAGGGAAGGTTCTGATTGTGGATTCCTCCTTTACAGAAGCCCTCACTATAATTTCCTGGGGAACTCTAGAACTCTGCAGGGTCTGTCCTGGCATCAGTGTCCCATAGCAACTGGCCTCCCACGCAGTGCTCCCTAGTATCTGCTGGCTGCGCACAGGAACTTGAGGTGGTTTCTTTCTTATCCCAGGAGAGCTGGTGTGGATGGGGTTTGGGGTCTTTTTTATGAAGAGCACCTTCCTCCACCCACAACTAGTTTCTTTTAGCAACTTCTTGGAGGAGAGAAGCAATACTATAAACAAGAAGCCACCCAAGTTGTCATGTGAACACTGCCTTGCACAGAAGAGGCCTGAAGGAGTAATTAAATTTCTCTGATGCCCTATCATCATTAAGGCTGGGTATTCTTTTTCCATCTATAAATACTGAATTACCCTGTGGTGTTTATTTAACATAATACCCGGAAGATCCTGAACGTGTTTTCACATAAGATTTTTTTTTTCCCTTTCCTTACATCTGTCTCACTGTTTCTCTAGGGCCACTCAAGGGACTCAGCAGAGCCCTGGAAGATGTGTCCTGATGGTGAGAGCTATGCTAAGTTTGGCCATGGGAAATGAAGCTCTTTCCAGGGAAATTCTATTTTTGTTTTCGTGTCTGCTTGAATAGACATGGATAAGAAATTAAATCTGGCCAGGGGGTTGATGCTGGAGCTTGTGGGGGAGAGGGGCATATGGAAGGGTCAGGGAAGGAGAGCAAAGCCTGGCCAGGAGGTAGCCCCTAAGGTGATAAAGAAGGTCTGGAAACTTGCAAAAGCAGATCAGTGTGGCATTAGCAGCAGAAGAGCTGTGCCAGTGGCTGATGAAACACGATCTTAAGGGAAAGCTGAAATCTAGTTATTAGTGGAGGGAAAGAACCAGCCTGAGCTAGAGAAGTGATCTGAAGTGGGGGGACATAAATAGAACTGTGATTAGATAATGCCAGTCACTTACCTGCTGCCCAAGGAAGATGTGAGGAAGAACTGGGCTATATGCTAGGCTCCTGACAGACATGTCAGGTTCATCATTGTTGCTATTACATCTAGCATATAAAGAAAAGCCCGTATGCACAGACCAGCCCATCTGTGCATTGGCAGATGGAATGGGAGCTGCCTGGGTGAAGAGCACAGTATGATGTAAGGCTAGATATGAACAAAATTATACTTAGACGCTAGCTCAAATACAATTGCATTAATATGACCATCTCATTTTTAACTGAATGAACAGTTTCTGAATTGATTCTATTGTTTAAAATCATGCCAGTTAATAGCTTTTCAAAATAAAATTGCCTTTGGCTGATTTAAACATCACTAGAAGATTTTAAAAGTGATTTGATTATATTTTAAACCTCAAATCAAGATTTCTATGAAATTGGACATGTCCCATTTCTCCCTTTGTAAACTGGCTTATTTCTGAACATGCAATGAGCAAAACCAAACCAAATTATAAGCATATCTGACAAATCTTAGCTCAAACCTCAGTCAAACCCTTTGTTTTCTGTGAACCATTGGATAAGTTGCTTATTTCCTGTTTTCTCAATAGGAAAAAAAGGGATAAATAATATCTAGGTTGAAAGTCTATAGTGAAGATATAAAGTGCCTAATATTTTGTTCAGCCTATAGCAGATATTCAGCAATGGTTTGCTATATAACTATGTTTATTTTGCATATAGTTCTTAGGTGTATATATTTGCAATGTTGAAAAGACCTGGAGAGGAGCACGTGACGCTGGTTGTATCCCGCAGGGAGAAAAGACACAGAGAAAATAAAAGGTGTGATACATTCGGGAATATTTTTTTTCCAGAGCTTTTATCTTGATCAAGAAGATTCCTAATTTTTTATAAGAAAATTAAGAACATATTAGATCATGGAAAGTCTTAATTTGAACTTAATTTCCTAGCTCAGAGGTTGGCAACATTTTTCTATAGAAAAGCCAGATGGTAAATATTCCCAGCTTTGTGGACCACACAGCCTCTGTCACAGATAATCAACTGTGCCATGATAGCATGAGAACACCCACAGACAATATGTAAGCAAATGAACGTGGTTGTATTCTAATAAAACTTTATTTATAAAAGTAGACATTAGGCCTGATTTGGTCTTTAGGCTATAGTTTGCCAACCCTTGGTGTAAGTAACAGCATCCTATTTTATCATTCCTTCATTTAGAAATCCAAATCTATTTTGCTTTATGAACTGGTTAGCTTCTGACTAATCTTGAACTATATTCATTCATTAAGTCATGTAATAAATACTTGAGTGCCTACTATAATTAAGCACAGTTCCAGGTGCTGGAAAAATAGCTGTGAGCAAAACCACTAAATATTTCTGGCTCTAAGAAGCTCATGTGCCTTAAATGATGACAGCTATGCCTGTCACTCCACTTTTGTACTGCTTTACACAAACCATATGTATCAATGTTTGAAGTAGTACACTTAGATTTTCTTCACCTAATGCTTTTCCCTATAGCATTAAATAAAGAGATTCTCTAGTATACTATAGTTGAATATCAGCAAAATGTTTGACAGAGTACCCCTGATATTGACGTGGACTGGATGAAGAAATGTAGCTCGATGATAATGTGACTCAGTGTACTGGAACCTGGATGAAAGACAGTATTCAGTGACTGTTGATTGATGGATAACTGGCAACCTGGTGAGCAATCTCCAGTGACCTAGAGGGCCATGTCCTTGCCTCGGTGCTACCCAACCTTTCCATAGATGACTTAGATGAAAACATGGAAAGCATGCTGATCAAATTTGCAGATGGCGTAAAGCAAGGAGGGAGACAGCTGACAGGGCTGAGATCTAAAATGATTTCGACAGGCTGGAACAATAGCCTGAATCTAACAAGATGAAACTTAATAGGGATAAATGGAGGGTCCTGCACTTGGGTTCAAAAGTCAAATTGTACATGAGATGGGGGAGAAGTGGCTAAACTGCAATACATGGGAAAAAGCCTTAGAGATTTCATTGACAGCAGGCTCAGTGGGAGTCCACAGTGTGATGTGAATGTCAAAAATGCCAGTGCAAACCAGCTATGTTGCTATAAGGGCAGTGTCCAGGGCAAGGGAGGTGGCTGTGCTATGGCGTTAGGCAAAGATCAGATCATACATATGTGCGGTTCTGAGTATCAGATGTTTCGAGAGATTGGCATAGACTTGGTCAATAGAAAGAACTCAGTGAATAATAAGAAAACTTAATAACGTGGAGCTTGATTAAGAAAATTAAGTTCATGCACCTTTAAACCTGATTTAAGATTTCCACATCCCTCCAGAGAGCATATTGTGGGGCAAACTGGCAAAATTAACTCATCAAAACTGCCTCTTCTCTGCCATCTTCTCTGAGGACACAAGGGTGAATGAATGTTTATTAAAATGCATGCCCTCTGGGAAAAAAGGGGGCTGTAGGGAAGCCAGGGGATCGTGTGTTAAAATTCATTTGTTTCTATGGGTTTCCATACCAGTTTCATGCCTCTGTAATACATGAGCCATTTTAGGGGTCTGCATCAAATAACACAAGCGTGAGTTAGGTGAGTAGAAAGGTAGCTTCTGGTCCACTGAGAAGCTAAGTACCAAGGGCCAGATGTGTGCTCCCCAAGGAATACCTTCAACCCGGATTCTTAGAGAAACTTCAGGAAGTCACAGGCTCAGGGAATGGGGAATTTAATTAAATTTTTCTGGTTAACTCTGAAAATATGTTTTCACTCAACCTTTGCTGCTGAAGAATCTCTCTAAAACACATTTGTTTACATTTTTGCCTGGACAAAATGAATGAATGAATTGATAAATGAATGTTTAATCTCTAATGTGGTTTTTTATTTGTAGGATAAAACCCAAATATTGTCTACCTGGTGCAGTCTGACCTGGCTCCTGTATATATCTCTTTGACATAATTATCTCTTCATGCCAGCAAGGTTGACCTTTTCTCAATTCCTTCCAGCCTTTGATGTTAATGCTGTCCCTTAATTTTGGAAGAATTTGTCTCCCCACTCTATCTAGTACATCCGTCAGCATTTCTAACTCATTATTCCTTGCCAGAAAAGTTTAGAAGTCACAATTTCTGGGAAAAACCTTCTGTTTTCCAAAGTCTTTGTTAGGGCCCCATTTGGGACTGTCTAAGGACATCCTGTCCTTGTTATAACATAATTCTTACTCTACTTCCTAGTAATTGACTGGCAATTGCTGTGTCTTCCTTCTAAGCCCCAAGAGGGCAGAAACTATGACTGACTGATTTGTTGCTCATCTCTAGCCTGTAGCCTGGTGCCTAGCACAAAATGTGTGATCAATACATTTGTTAAATTGAATTAATTCCTTGGAGGTATTAAGAATTGAAGGGACATTACTTTGGCCATCAATAACATTGTGCTAAATAAAAGTTGGCGATAATACTGTAATAATGATAGGAGCCATCTAATCTATTTCAATGTGCTTTTATGATAGAACAAGGAAGTTGAGTTCCAGTGCAGGAGACTGACTTGCCCAAGGCCACATAGCCATGGAGCAGTTTAACTAACACTAGACTCCATTTATCTTGCCTAGGATCATATTTTTCTGCCTCACCATAACTGCCACCGCCAGACTGTGAAGTCACACATTTGCTCTGGCAAAATCAAACACAAGAGGGATTTATTTATCTCCGAATCCCAAGAAGGCTGGAGAGCCAGGTTTGAAAAAAGAGCAGGAACTGAGAATGGTGAGGCATTTGGAAGGATAGACCGAAGCGTATCCCAGTTCGAAACAAGCCATGCCTTGGGCTGGTCTGGCCAGGAGGCTGCCCTGGCACTAGGCAAGTCAGTGCCGCTGCCATTGGACCTTGGATTCTTCCCAGTAGGCTCACAGTGCTGGCGCCACTCTGCTTTCCTACTGGATTTCTTACATGTCCCTGCATTTTTTCGCCTTACTCCTTTAATATCCAGAATCCCAGGCAGGAGCATCTCATTGGCTGAAGTAAGGTAATGGGTCTGAACCTGGGTGCTGAGAGCAGGCCCAGGAAGAGTATCTGGCCCCATCCTGGTTGCTGCCATGTGAGGCAGATGTGACCAGGACTGACACAGGCTAGGAAGAGTGCGCAGGTGCCTGTAGCCATAAAACAAACAAACTAAATCCTGCCCAGTCTCCTCTCATTGCACTGTTTTTGTCTTTGGTGCCTCCGTTTCACTGTGTCACTTGTGGCTCACTCTAAGCAGCTTTCCTTTTGCCAGTGGAAGTAGAGATAACAATGGGAGGCAATGCATTTATTTTTCCTTTTTTTGGAAGGAAAATATGGTGGCTGGTCCTTTCTTTGCTTGTGTCTTCACTTTCTCATCTATGAAATGAATGTGGTGTTTGCATGGCCTCTCAGTGGGCCAGCCATCCTCGACCACTCCATTCACAGGCCCTCTCACCATGAGGTGTAAGTAACTTTCAGAGGAAAAGTACATTTGTCAACTTCTCTGCCTCAGGAAAGAAACTTTGGTAGCTGCTGAGTTTGATTTGCTAATCGAAACTATTGTAGAATCTCTGCCATCATTCTAAGTTCCGTCCTCCTTTTCTGGAACTTCAGATGAGAGAGAAGATGTCTAGGAGACAAGGTGGGTGCACAGGTCCCAGCACAAAGTGAGTACACTCTAGTTCTGGCAAATACTCTGGAGGTAATTATCAACTTTAGACCTAAAAATATATGAATGATCCCTGAATGGACTGGCTCTGAAGGTGAAATAGAAACTGGTCTTAAAAAAGGCTTCAACTCAAGACTTGCTTTTTCCAACCTAGAGCAGAGGGAAGTTTTGGCTAGGTTGCCACCTTTACCCAGTGTCCAATTGGTTGGGAAATCAACAGCCCTTTGAATTCACTTTGCACACATTAACAGTAAGTTTTATGTTGACTTCCAAAGCTTCATGGAAAGCACAATCCCAAAGTGACAGAGAAATTGTTACTAACTTTTCCTGAAGCATGCTGCTCCTCAGTAGTCATGTTGGAACATTAGTATTCATGCCAAGCGTAGTATCTTCCTGACCCATTAAATGATTTAAAACCAACTAGCAAACCAAATGGCAACCCAGGAAAATTTTCCTCTTCGAGACAATGTGGAGCCATTATTCATTTAATAGTATAAACATTATTCTCTATCCCAAGGTTACTAGCTTCTGAGTCTTTAATGGACTTCACATTATACTTAGGGGATTAACAGAGAAGTTTGTAATTGATTCTTTTTGTTAGGGGAAATAAAGAAGACCAGTGTTTACCTGGTCATGGGTTATGTTACTGATGGAATGCAAAGAGGATCTCAATGTTTAGAACAGGATACATTTTTATTTCCTTCTTTAAAGAGGATCAGTGTAATTAATACTTGAAAACCAAACCTGCAAGTGTGTGTTCCTTTAAGAGGATCATAGATTCCAGATCCTATTTCCCCACATTTGCTCACTCAAACATATTCATTGTGCTTTATTGTGCACCTACTGCATGCCAGGCATTCTGCAGTCTCTAAGTAGATGGTGCATGTGATGCTGAAAAGCATAAAGGTGATTCCAACTTTCAGTAGGATGGCAAGGAAGAGCTGGCATTCACCTAATAATCATACACACCAATATAAAATCAAAACTTTCAATAGATGCTAACAAGAAAAGGAATGAGTGTTTACAGAAAAGAAAAACTGAAGATTGGGGGAGAGGTAGGAAAAGAAGATGCTGGGATTAACTTCTTTGAGGGAAAAATAGTATTTCAGTGGAGTCCCTGGTTTCTGTGTCCATTAGACTCCTGACATATGCTTCTGATTCCTCAGCACTGGTCTTTGGTAGTAGATCATGATTACTCAGGATGCAGGTATGTCAGTCAGAGGTGCCAGAAAAACTGAGCCACCACCAATACTGTAGGGATTTAATATAGGAGTTAAAGCTTAGACAAAAGTAAGGGGACTAGGAAGGTGAGGGTCAGAGGGCCAATCATAACTAATACTGTCTAATGTCTGGTGCAGTTGGGCAAGGCAGAGATTGCAAGAATACATCAGATGCCATGCACTTCTGCCTGTGGATGTAGAACCACTAAAGGAAACCATGTGAAGTCTGTAGTAAGGCATAGCTCTGTGGAAACTTCTGACTCTGTGGTCATACCTACATCTATGGGAATAGCTGCCTCTGAGAGTTTGCAGCCAAGCATCGGATGTTGGGCTTGTGGCGCCTATTGGTTAGCAAGGCCAGGGGTTGGGTAGACAATCTGGAGTCAGTACAGGAGAGCAGTGGGGACTAGAGGGGCTGTTGGACGCCCTGTACCTCTTCATCACTGTGTCTGATCCTCATGGTCTTCCAAGAAGAATAATTGTGACATCACTTCCATTTTCCAAATCTAGCAAATCCATCCTGAGTTGATTGAAACTTTTGATTTGAGCACTGAAATTCCTGAATGTCAGGCAACACTTCCATCCTGAGCAAACCAGGGCAGTTGATCACTCTTAAGTCTCATGTGAGTTAATCTCATTGGCCAGCTTTGATCCAAACCACATAGAAGAGGGGTTCTTCAGGGAAACATAATTCCCAGCCATAAGTAAGAATAGCAGTGCCAGGTTCACCTGGATCATCTGGCATATGAGATATATCTTATAAGTGGTGCTATCCCATTTGACATCCCCTTAAGGACTATAAAATAAGTTTAATTCGTATTTTAAAATAATGGTATTTTGGTTGATGGTAAAAGAAATTGTATGACAATCTCCAAAACTAAAGGTAAGTGTTCTCTGGGCCACCCTCTATTTTGGCTTGCTTTTGGTATCACTCTCATTGCTTAGCTTGAGTAAATGGAAATGAAAGCATTCCAGGCATGCCCACTATCCTGGCACTGGAACAGAGAGCCTGTCCTATAGTTATGTAGTTATGAGTGCTCAGGATGGAATAAACTCTCAAATCATTCTGATGGAGAGTTTGCCAGGTATGAGGAGGAGTTAGAGGGATGCATGGCAGGGGGGCACTATGATTTCTTGCTGGGTCTTCTGCAACAGACCACTGTTGATTGCAGTGTGTCTCAGCCCCAGGGTGTGTGCCAAGCATGGTGGGAATGTGAACATTGGTAGCCAGAATGAAGAGTATTGCTGATAAAGGCAAAAGGGAAGAAAGGTAGTCAGCAAGAAAAGGCAACTATAAGATTTGAAAAGACAGGAGAGAGGAGAAGTGTGCTGTGTATGACTGCCAGGAAAATTTAATCATGCCTGAGAAGGCCTTGGATTTATTGGGAATGAAGCAGGCAAGCTTGCGGCCATTCGTTCAGGCTCAGTCCTTATAAATGATTTGGAGGACTTTGTAGCGTGGTAAGTAAGCATAATGGTTTTTGTATTGAACTGTGGCACCCTCAGCCAACTTGAAAGAACCAAGATTCTCTAGAATTCAATTTACTTTGCATTAACGGGAGATCCGATGCTCATCTGTTCTAACTGCTTCTTTTATCTAAGCTGCTAAAGAGTCACATGGTTTAGGAAGAAAATTAAGAAATTTCACATTTGTTGCTCTAAGCAAAATCATTTTGTTATCTACTTTAATGAGCGCGTGGATGAGTTTTCCTGTTTTAATAATCACTGTGTCTTAAACTCCTCTTCCATGAAGGCAATATCAACAAAAACTCTCTAGAGGCTTTATCTTTATACAATTAGTTTCTCTCTCTCTACCATCTAAAGTCCTTGAAATTATTTTTAAAACAGTAGGAGTCATGTTCTTTCTCTGAAATCTCTGGACACATGTAAGGAAAATGGACATTACACTATTGCCTTGAAGAGGAAATTGACATGATCTGAGATCTCTATCCTTATCTGAATTCACATTATATTGAAGATGTTTTTTATTTTACTTTATTTTTCTTTCTGTAAATAAAAGACCTGTATGGATTTCTGTAGGTTCTGCAGTCACTGAGGAGTGAATGTGTATATTCATTGCACTTACATCTGTTGGGAATTCCTAAGAACTGCAAAAAAGCATTCCAAAATATTATGAATCTAATATTTTTGGTGACTCTATCTTACATTGTTGATAATAGACAGACATTCATTTCTGTAGTTCCACATTTTTGTATCTAAATAACCTAACAAGCCTCTTCAAATGATGCTTTATCCAAGTCTTCTGGAGTGGAGATAGGTCATCCTGTTGCTGACTCAACTGAACACTACATCTAACCTTCATGTCTTTATGTACATATTATGTTTATTGTCTTTGCTTCTGATGTGTTTGAAAGAGTTCACAATGAAAGAAAATTTTAAAATAAGATTATTGAAACAGACAAAAACTGTAAGAAGTAGAAAGGATACATCAAGAACAGATTAATGGTGAGCGATTTGGAATTAAAAGAAAAAGAACAAGAAGAGTTACACTATTTTAATTGCCTGATGAAATGAGATGCAATGTCTTTAAGACAGAGAAACACTTCTATTAGAAATAAGTATTAGAATGTAATGTTTGTGTCAGGACATGGTGTACACTGTATTCAAGGATGATTTTTACAGATTATGCCAGCATAAGTTTATGTGCTTTTTTTTTTTTAATTGGCTCTTGACAAAAAGAGAAGGATGTAATATTAAAAAATGTTCAGTAAAGAGGTTTCTGTACAAGGCTAGTCTCATAGGATCCAAGTAAGTTGCTTTGAGGTCATATATTAATAGAAGACCACAGACATGTAAGCAATGAAATTTAGGCCACTATAGTTCCCTGAAAATTCAGTGTAGTTTTATATTGGGCATTTTTCAAAGGGAAGTTATCACAGGTATTTTATAATAAGTTGAAATTTTTATATAATATTAACTATTAAGATGAAACTAATGTATTATCTTTACACATTTCTTATAATCTTTACAGTGTTTTCTTCCTTTTTATGTTGAAGAATTATTGGGAACTCCTTGAGACTTTATTACTCAGTCCCCGGGACCACTTCCAATGCTCCAATGGGTTCCCAGTTTCTCCTTTTTATTTCTCCTCTGTAGGCTCTAAGGGGTCTGTCTAGTTTTTCCAACTCTCACCACCTACTTCATCCACTGGGATTCTTTTCCTCTGAAGTCTGACTTCAGAACAAAAGATATTCTCCAGATATTCTCATTTCCCTGCAGCTTCCATAGCAGCCAAGCATCTTAGCCAAGCAGAAAGCAAACAAACACACAGTCTACATCTTGCATGGCTCTGCCTACTCCCTGGAGTCAGAGTTCAACATCACTCTCACCAAACACTCAGACTTTATGAAACAGTGTTAATAAATTTAATCAAAATATCATAATTTTTCTATATCCAGCAAGTCTTTGCAGTACATATCTTCCTTCCTCTTTCTTCAGCTTTTACCATTAATGACTGGAACCTTTTTCACAAACTCTCCCCTAGCTATTCAGTGTTTTTGCTCTGATCCACAAGGCTCTCCTTTGTGGACTTTTCCATCTTGGTCCTGGGTATTTTGCTTGAGGTTCTGTCCCCAGGTTTTATCCTGACCTCCTCTTTTTATCTGCCTGTCTATCCCTTTCCCTCCCTCCATCTATGTATGTATATATGTATGTATGTATGTATCTATCTATCATCTATCATCTCTGGGTGATGTCATTCACTCCCATGACTTCAACCATTTAAGACACACCTATTCCAACTCTGTATCTCCTACACATATTTCTTGCTCAGCTCAAGTCTCATTTTCCTTACTATTTATTGCACATATTCATGTTGGTACACCTCAGGTGCAAAACTGAACTTGCCATGTTCACTCCCAATCTCTACCATCATCTTCTTTTCATTCAATCTCTGTTCAGTCACACAAAGCAGAAAATTTGGAATCATTCTTTACTTTTGTTTATTCTGATACCTAATTGCTTAAGAATGATATAATTTCCGATTCTCTGAACTCTATGGCCCTGTATATGTAGTTCTCTTATCTTTGCCAGAAAACAGTAATTCCTACTCCTGCCAAAAGACTAGCCCCAACTTTGCCTGCTTCATTCCTAAGTCATCCAAGCCCTTTCTAAACATGATTGAATTATTCTGGCAGTCAAAGGACCTGTTTCCTTTATCCTCTCATTTCAAATCTTTTGTTGTTTTTTCTCACTAATTCACTTTGTTCCCATTTCCTTTACTGATAATACCTCTGCCTTGGTGAAGGCAAATATCTTGGAAGAAAATAACTTTCCAATTCAAGATTAGCCCCATCTGCCCTCCTGACCACTAGATCAATCACTAGGATCAAGTTAAGTATGGTTTGATGAGGGGAATTACTAGCTCTGCTGAGGGAGAGAGGGATTATTCATTGAAAGACCTGCAGTGTCTAGGTCTTTATTACTATATATTGTCAGAAACTGGGAGAACAAGCCTTGGAATGGATCTCATGGGTACTGGCTGGAGTGGTAGACACTAGAAAGTTACAAAAGGAAGATTTTATAGATAGGATGTCACACTACCCAGTGGTTCTGAGTTTATTTCCATATAAGCAGGATCAGGATCACCTGAGAAGTTATTAGAAATGCAGATTGATAGGACCCACAAAATCCTACTGGGTCAGAAACTCTGGGGATGGGTCCCAGCAACTTTTACATTAACAGTCTCTCCTTATGAATATAATGCACACTACTGTTTGAGAAATACTGCTCTATCATGATTCAGAATTTAATTCTGGCAAGGGTACCAAGAGCCGTCCTAACTGACCAAACTTGGGAAAAACTGTGGCCCACATTAAATAAAGTGGAGGTGCAAAAACTGCCGAGGCAGATGTTAAGGAAGATATCAAAATATTAGAAGACATGGACTGAGAGGGCTGCACTCCTCGGATAAGCCCAGAGGATATTACCTCTACTAAAGCCACAAGAAATGTGCTGGTGAGGGGGCAACTCCAGTTAAGTTCAGTAGTGCTGTTTCCTGTAACTCCAGTCTGACTCTAGGTTCCCTAGAGTCAATAAGGATTATGAAATCCTGAAATTATAGAGGCCATTGCCAGGGACAGTGCTGAGCCATAAGAGACAAGGTGGAATAAATTACTGTAATGGACATCAAGGTCAGAACTGTAACCAGAAGCCCTGGGCTGCAGGGATCTGTGGAAATCACTAATAAATAGGCCATATGGTTTTTAGAGGCAAGATGATGACCAGACAACAACAGCAACAACAAACAGATCTGACCTAGCTCTCAGAATCAAGGTCCATTAATTGAAGGAAAGGACAGGTTTCCCTGAGGAATGGCACAGCAAGTGTATACTGTACTAATTCCTTCTGTTCTTTCCTGAAATGACATTTGGCCATTTACATGCTTAGCTGTAAACTGGGAAAGGAAATTCCCTGATTTTTGAAAGCTTTGGGTAATGGATCTGAGCCGACACTGATACTAAGAGCTCCATAGCACAGTCACCATGCTTTTGTTAGAATAAAGACATAAGGACGTCAGGTGACAAATGGAGTTCTGGCACAGTTCTGACTCACAACGGGTCGGTCCAGTGTGTCCACAGACCCACCCATTGGTTATTTTTCTCAGAAGTTCGCAGAAATATCACCAGAGTTCCTTGACCTTCAGAGTAAGAACAATTATTATTGGAAAGGTTAAATTAAGGAGAGAAACTGCCCACTCCATCTGATACCCATGTGCCATCCAAGAAAGCAAAGAAAGAACAATAGCAACTCCCAGATAGATTGAGAGAGTTTAGTACCATTCTTAAAAACTTAAAGGATGTGGAATGTTAGCTTACTTTATAACCACATTGAATTACCCAGGAATCAAAGCTACTCTCATTGTACTGTTCCCTCTATGCTGGACAAAACTAGAGTTGTTGCTAGAACAGTATTGCTACTAATAATGTAAGTTCACTATTTCTCTTCTTTAGGCTACCTATACAAGATTTATAGTTCCTCATGAGAACTTCTAGTTAGTTCAGCCAAGGTCATGTTATGCTGATCTGGCTGCTGCAGGTAGGTGTAGTGAGGGGTGCAGTGGAGAGGGAGGGACAGGAAGAAAATTAGTCCCCACGGTCACTGCGGACATTGCTCAGAGAACAAGGGCAAGAGTGGTCTGGGGAAAGAAAGAAAGAGCAGGGAGGAACCTACTCATATAGGACATTTAGGTCCTGGATAGGATTTTAACTTTAAGAATGATTGCAAAATGATTGAAATATTTTAAGAAGGGGTATGCCATACTCATTTCTGCTTTTCACAAAGATTACTCAAGATAATTTGTGTAGAATAGAGTGGCATGAATAGATGCGGAGAGATTTCCATATATAAAAATGTATGCCTAAGTCTTTACAGGATATGATAGAGAATAAAGCTAGAATGAAAAATGGAGATAAAAGGTAAAATTGGAAAATACTGAAACTATTAGATGTAGTTGTCTTTAGGGACATTTGAATATCAGAAGTAAGGGTAAGGCATGTCAAGTATCCAGTTATACCAAGAAAGCTGGGAACCATCTGCCCTGAGTTTAGGCAGCAAAGGAGGAATATTGTCTGTAGAATACATAAAAACAACAATAAACCCACTAAGGTGTCTGATTTTTATTATCACTATGCTCTGGAAATATTTTTAATTAAAAATTCTGGCCAGGTGTGGTGGCTCACACCTGTAATCCAGCACTTTGGGAGGCCAAGACAGGTGGATCATGAGGTCAGGAGTTCAAGACCAGCCTGACCAACATGGTGAAACCACTTTCTACTAAAAATACAAAAATTAGCCAACCATGGTGGCATGCACCTGTAATCCCAGCTACTCAAGAGGCTGAGGCAGGAGAATCACTGAACTCAGGAGGCAGAGGTTGCAGTGAGTTGAGATCGTACCATTGCACTCCAGTCTGAGCAACAGAGTGAGATTCTGTCTCAAAAAAAAAAAAAAAATCTGAGATCTTTATGTATAATAAAATTCACTCATTTTAAGTGTTTCATACATTTTTACAAATATATACACCTATGTAGTGATTATTAAATATATCTCATATGTGTATATAAATATGCACACACATATATAAGTATATATGGAGAGATATAGATATTTATTTCCTGTGTAGTACTATGGAATTTTAGACCCGTATAGATTTGAGCAATCATTACCATAATCAGGATACGAATAGTTCCATGACACCAAAAATCAATGTCAGTGATAAAACATTTCTTCCAGAAAAATATTTTATTGGTCTAAGTTCTAGCAATTTGTGTGGTTAGTGTTGAGTTGTTACACACACACACATAATATGTATTGTAACTATGTTACATATTTATATATGTGTGTGTACATATGTGGGGAAGTTACTGGGTGATAGATGTGGTTTGGTTCTGTGTCCCTACCCAAATCTCATGTCTAATCCCCTCATGTTGAGGGAGGGGCCTGTAATCCTCACTTGTCATGGGATGGAGGTGATTGGATCATGGAGACAGTTTTCCCCATGTTGTTCTCATGATAGTGAATGAGTGAGTTCTAGGGAGATCTGATAGTTTTATAAGGGGCTCTTCACCCTTTACTTGCTCTCTCTCTTGCTCTCTGTCTCACCTGTTGCTAGGTAAGACATGCCAGCTCTTCTTCCTGCCATGATTGTAAGTTTCCTGAGGCCTCCCCAGCCATGCAGAACTGTGAGTCAATTAAACCTCTTTACTTTATAAATTACCCAGTGTTGGGAAAGTTCTTTATAGCAGTGTGAAAATGGACTAATGCACTGTGGTTATTTATAAATACATGATATATTTCCTATATATTTAATATATTAATATATATATATTAACTCAACAGTAACCATGAGAACTTAAGGTTTTATATAACACTCAGATATATTGTGTAGGCTATATATATATATATATATATGTATGTATATATATGTATACAATTAGGCAATCATTACCATAATCAGGATATGAATAATATTATATATGTATATAATTCTAAATTAACACATTTATAATTTGTCTTTTATAGTCTGTCTAAAAGGAAATTAATTTGGAATTCTTAGTTACACTGCTGCTCTCCATACCTCAGGCACATGGGTTCATTTGAATAGTAAATGCTGAAAGGGGCAGAATCATTTCAGTTCATTTGGGGCACATTTGTATTTCCAACCCACTTGTACTACACATGCCTGAATATAAGCAATACATGTGACATAAAGAATGACAGCACAGTGATTGTAAAGATGAAGAAAAAGAACTTGAATTATTTAAATTCTGTTACTCTCAGTGACCATTTGAAGTTTTTATTTATGTTTAAAAGTTTTTGACTGTGGGACAATTGAAACCTGCTAGAATAGATTCTGAAGAAACAATTACATGAGCAGAATTGCAGTGCCTGGATTTTTTGTGTGGCATGTAGTATTTATGAATCTCCTGCCTAATCTATCCTTTAAGACTGTTCTCAACTTTGTATATTTGTTACTTTATGTTAAAAAAATTTGAAAATTGAAATTGATAAAAAATGTTCTTCAATCAACAATCAACTTCAATGAGTGAAGAAAAATAGACAAATCTGCCATGCTGTCTATTAAATGTGAATATGTGAGGAGCAATTTAAGTTTCAACAAATTTGCAGAATATAAGGCTCAAAACCAGAACACAAAGTATTAACTATTGCAACAACTAATGTGTAAGTGTAATTTTTTCTGTATTTAAAAAAATACATTAAGGTCCTTAAAAATATGAAACAACTACCTTTTGCTCTTTTACTATGTACTTTAAAAAAAATCATGTGTATATGAGTTATTTAATTTCTAGCATGACCACAACATTTAATCAAAATGTTTATTTTCACTTTCTGAGTTTCTGTTGTAATTCTTGTCATTGTTTATTTTTTTCATGATTATTACTGAAAACAGTTTTATTGTATTGATGGGAGAATGTTACTCAAGGTGCCAAATATCCAAGGCATGCCTCTGCAAAGCTCATGTGTAGGTTTTTGAAGTGAGCAACTTGGTAAAGGGGGATGTCATTTACTGAGGTGAGGAACACTGAAAGAGAACAAAGCTTAGGTGAGATGACCATTGTTGAGGCATACCGAGTTGGAAGTATCATAGTAACATCCATGAGAAGATATCATGTGAGCAGAAGGATACTAGACCCTGAAGCTCAAAAGAGAAGGTTGGGCCTAATGTATACATTTGTTAGTCATGAAGGCACAAGAAGAAATTGAAATAATGGGAAAGGATGAGATTGCCTAGACAGAATGTGCTGCATGAGATTTCAAGATGGCCAGGAACTGAGTATCAACATCTAACCATAGGTAAAGATGAGCCAGCAAAGGAAACAGAGAAGAAGTGACCAGATAGAATGAAGGAAAAGAGGGAAAATGAGATGTCACAGTAGCCAATGTGTAGGTCGTAGGTCATATATGCTAAAAGATTGAGTAAAATGAAAACAGAAGAAGTATACACAGAACTTTAAGGAAGTAGAAATATTTGATGATCTTGTGAGAGCAGCTTCATGAAGTGCTATGGATGGAGGACAAACTTTAGAAAGCTGTTGGGAAAAGAGAAAGTGAGAATTAAACACAGGGAAAAAATGTCTCTTTCTAGAGCTTTGGTTGCAATTTTGGAGAACCTACTATAGTGGTAGCTGGAGTTCGTGGATAGGGAGGACACTGGGAGAGGAAGAGACTGAAAGCAGTGAACACGGAGGAAGAAGCAGAGTTTAAGATTCCTTTGGTGATCCCACTTGTCTGTGTTGCCCATGCTTTTGGTGTCACATTCATTGCCAGGACCAACCTCATGAAGATTTTTCAGTATTTTTTCTTGCAGGAGCTCTACATTTTCAGATGTATGTCTAAGTTTTTAATATGTTTCAAGTTGATCTTTGTGTATGGTGGAAGACAAGGGTCTATTTTTATTTTTTTCATGTGGATATTCAGATTTTCCAACACCGTTTGTTGAAGAGACTGTCCTTTTCCCGTTGTGTATGCTTAGTGCCTTTCTCAAAGATCAGTTGGCCATATATGCATGAGATGATTTGGGGGCTCTTTATTCTATTCCATTGGTCTGTACAACAGACTAAAAACTTTTGCAAGAAACAATCAACAGAGTAAAAACACAACCTACACAGAAGGAAAAAGATTTCCAAACCATATATTAGGTAAAATGTTAATTTCCAGAATAGAAAAGAAATTCCTTTAACTCAACAACAACAACAAAAGAATAATTTGGAAAACAGCCAAGAAACTGGATAAATACTTCTCCTAACAATGACTTAGAAATTACCAACAAGTGTATATATAAAGAAGCTGAATATCACTAATCACAAGGGAAATGTAAATCAAAACTACAATGAGATATCACCTCATACCTCTTAGGATTGCTGTGTTGACAAGGATGGGAAGAGATTGGAATTCTTGTACGCTATTGGTGGGAATGCAAAATGATGCAGTTACTTTGGAAGACAGTGTGAAGATTCCTGAAAAAATTAAAAATAGAACTATCATATGATCTAGCAATTCTACTTCTGGATATTCATTTAATGGAATTGAAATCAGGATCTTGAGTTGATATTACCTCTCCCATGTTCATTAAAACACTATGCATATTAGCCAAGATGTGGAAACAACCTAAATGTTTATCAACAGATGAATTGATAAAGAAAATATGGAATATACATACATTGGGATATAACTCAGCATTAAAAAATAAGTACATCTTTCTATATGTAACAACATGGGTGAATCTTGAGGACAGTCTGCTAAGTGAAATAAATGAGGAGCAGAAAGATAAATACTGCATGATTCCATGTATACGAAGTGATTAATATAGTCAAACTCAGAATCAGAGAGCAGAATTGTGGTTGACAAGCCTGAAGTGAGGGGGAAACGAAGAGTAGCTTATCAACAGGCATACAGGCACAATTATGCAAGAGGAATATGTTCTAAAGATTTGCTATACACCATTGTCCCTATAGTTAATTATACTGTATTGTGCACTTAAAATTTTAGAGATCTAATTTTAACTGTTCTTACTAAAATTAAGTTAAAGTTAATTGAATTTTTAAAAAAGATTCCTTTGGTGAAAGAAAACTCACCAAAACTAGAAAGATTGGTGACTTAAACGATGATAGAAGAAGAAAGAAAATAAATGTAAAGATGCAGGTAATAACCATTAAAGGAACTACCTAAAATAAATCCACCTTTTAAGTTTTAATTTTGATTGAGTAAAATGGGATTGTTAGTTTTAATAATCTTTGCAAAGACTTTCCATTACTTTTAACTCCATAAATCTGAAAGCTTTGGGAAGCTAATAATATCTATTTGAATTTTGTATCTTTGATTAATTGTTTTAAGTCATATTAGCTGAAAGCATTATAAAGTTCTATTGTTGGGTCATATGACAAGCATCCAGATCATTATTTTCTGAAGTTGTGCCAAAATAGCCTATTTTCCCACTCTTTTTTGTTTTATGATTATAATATAAAAACTCCTTCCATAATTGAATAAAGTTACTGATTTTTTTTTGAGATTCATTAAGCCATTACTGTTTTCCCTTTTTTATTAGTATCTGAGGATGTGATATCCTGGGTTATTCATCTAAGTTGAATCACTACATTTTTGAAAGCCACCTTACTGTCTGTAACATTAAAGAACAAATTATCAGTGTTGTAGACATGAATTTGTTAATTTTCTGTTAAACTGTAAGACTTGTGGAAGTTCATTTGAATATATCATCACATCATATATCACATTATTTTATATGTATCATGATTCTGGTCATGTACTCTAGATTGCAGGTTTTTCTTTCAACTCTGTTTCTCCTTTCTTTCTGAGCACCTGACCACCCAGCTAGACATTGTGTTTCCCAGTATTTCTCTACTCACTCCCATCTTTCTGCTAGCTGGGCATAGCAACAGTGGTAGCAATCTCAGATATACCGGATGAATTGGCAGAATGTCCCATTGGCCAGGCACCTGGATCATTCTATACAGCAGAGACTACCTACCCATATTCTATTTTATGAAGGTGAAATAAACACATATCTTGTCTGAGTAGTTTGACTTGATCCTAATTAATGAAAAAATGTTTGCTAGAAAAAGGATCCTGAAATAACAAAAGCCTAAAAGATATGGCATTGGCTCAGTGGCTGGCTGCTGGATGGTGAAGAAATAGATATTGCAGGCTGGAAAGCTGGAGACACTTACTGTGCTATAGAAACTGTTGGGTGAAATTATCATCCATGACAACTTAGAAAGCAGATGATGTGCCTATCGAGACTATAACTCTATGGAAGGCAATTAGATAGAGCCAGAATGTTATGGTGTATTATTTACTCTTTGCTGGTTTTAGAACAGCATAACAAGAAAAAGATAAATACAAGCAAGAATTGGAAAGTTTGTAAGCCATGTGGGAAAACACAAGTGCTTCTGAATTACAAAGAGCAGAGATAAGGCTATTTGCCCAGAGCCTTTCATAAAAGCCCTATCATTAAGACTTTCAGACAAACTAAAGGATACAGCTTTGTGCCAGAAAAATCTGGCTAATATTTGTATCTAACTAAGAAATTGCATAGGTTATCACCATTAAAATGATAGAGAGAAGTATGAGGTCAATACTGATTTTGATATCTAAAGCCAAATTTAGTAGGTGTCCATGAAGGAAGTTTGGGTGAGGTTACTTGAGCACAAACATGCCAGGTGCCAAAAGATCAGAAAAATACTAAGTTTTTGAGGGAATTGTAGACTGTAGGGCTGGGCTACAAAAACTTTGAGCCGCTCAAAACTGCATCAGCTGAAAGCAGGATATATCGCCAGACCTAAAGAAGAGGATTGTAGATCACTTAGAGGTTCAAGATTTTGGAATAGAGGCAGTAACTGGAGGGGTCCTTGTGTTGTGTCCCTGGGGGTAAAAAGTCTATGTTTGGAGAGAAGAGTGCAGATTGTTAAAAGGCAGGCCAGAGTGACAGGCTAAGTAGATATCAGGTTGCTGTCCACTTTCAGTTCTGTTCTCTCTTTCTTCTTAGTTGTATGGTCACAAACTACATTTTCTGTCTTTCTTTGAAGCTAGGTGTGGCCATGTAACTAAATTCTCACTAATGGGATTTGAGGATAAGTATGACTGTATGAAACTTCTGGATTATCTTCTTCAAAGTCTTTGCCTTGTATTTCCTACCTTCTTTCCTTCCCTCTAGTTGGAAATGGTATGACTAGAACAGAAGCGGATGCCCTAAGTTGGGCATAGCGGAGCTTCCTCACTAGCCTGGGTGCCTGGATGACATAATGGAGCAGAGACCACCTATTTGTTGTAGAGAGTTACATAAGAGAGAAAAGAAGTGTACCTCATTTGAGCCAATAATTTTGGCATCTTTTTGTATAAAGTCAGAAAAATAAAAGCAGCTTAGCTTTTATTGTAATTCAAATGATTTCAAAAGTCTCTATAATCAATGTCATATTATTGAAAAGAAATGAATCTACTGATGTCTATAAACCAAAGACGCAGGATACAAAGAGAATAGACATAAGTATATATCTAAAGATGAAAGATTTTTAAAAATTAGATATAATAGGTTTATTCTCTCTCTATATATATGTGTGTTCATGTGTACATATGTGTGTGTACATATACACACATGTACACATATACAGCACTGTATAATTACTTGGAGTATTGTTTAATTATATATTTTATATATATTATGTATAATACTTATATAATTATATATTTATATTATATAGTTATATGTAATACATATAATTATATAATTTTATTTTACAAATATTAAAATTTTACAGTAATATTTAATTTTATTGTAATATATAAAAATTTTTAATATGTATAATTTTACTACATATACATATATACAGCACTACATAATTATTTTTATATTGTTTAATTTTTCATAAATAGAAATAAAAATATGTAAAATCAGTTGGTAGCTTGAGAAAAAAGTAATTTTTTAAAAAATTATATTTTAATATGATTGACATCTGGGCATTGAGAGCAACTGGAATCCCCGAAATATATTCTTTTAGAGTACTAAAAGGTATGATTTGAAAAGTTATGTTCTTATATTTAAAAAGTATGAAAGCTGCATAGACTTCTTAAAGGAGGGCTTTTTAATAGTTTTCTGTTTGTTAATCTATAAGTATGTGTCTCCAGGAGAGTTTCTTTCCCACAGAATATGTAATGGGACCAATATTTTGTATTATGCAATGCTTTAAACAAAAGAGTGAAGCCATGCTGAGATACTCTGGTTCACAATGAGCTAAAAATATCCATCATGTTAATGCGGTCCTTTTCTCAGAACTCTTCTGTGCTCATTTTTCTGCCCCTGGGAGACATCTAAACTCTCTCAGACTGATGTCTGGCACTGACAGAAGCTCAGCTACCTTATCTGACTCAGCTATGACCACAGCTCACATTTGCCTTGCTAGAGAAGAAGTCATTATCAGTTTTATTTCAAATGCTCACTTTGTGGAATTTCAGCCTGCATGAGACACCTCATGTAAAAGTGACAAAATGACAAAATTCAAGGGACAGTATTATTTACAGTAATGAAAAAGTTTGTTAACATTTTATTTTTCAAAATATGGGCAATAGTGGCTTGATTTGGGAGGTATGATCAGTCTTGATGCTGCTTTTCATTTTAGAGTCTCAAGTCCCTGAGACAAATCTGTAGCTAGAACCTGAAAGTGAAGCAGCCTTCTGTTCCCAAGAACAAGAGCATGCAAGAGATGAGGGATACTGTGAGAAAGTGAACTTTTCTTCAGAAATTTCCCTTATGGAAATTTCCATATTTCCCTTATGGAAAACAACTTCTTAAATCATAAATGAAATCAAAAGATAAAATCAACTGAGGGTTAGGAAGAGAGAAACGTCCACAGTTGCCAGGACAAAAGCAAGAGAGAAATCAATAGAGATATGGAGGGAAAAAATGTACAAAATGGCCAAAAATAAGGTACCCAGACATGAAAGATGAAGCTACAGACGTTTCTCTGCTGGCTTCTTATGGCCCAGGACCACTTACATAAAATGAACTAAAAATCATAATTTAAATAATAAAGATAGCAAGAGAAGGAGAAATGCCAAGTGGAAAATCTCTCAGGAAACTTAAGTTAGTACAGTAACTCCTGATAAGTTTATGATGCCTTACATTGTGCAAGTATACAGTCTATTGTTATCTTCAGCTTGCAGTTAGATTCAGTTTGAATCTCCATCCACCCCCAAATGCTGGGAATACCAGTAGGGGCTTTAACTTATCATATACTCTATTGGTGAAATGGGGTAATGTTTGTACCACCAATATTTTCATAAGAATATTGTGAAGATAATATTAAAAATTTCAGAAAAAACACTCAGCATATAATGATCAATTAGTAAATACTAATAGTTTTGTTGTGTTTATAAACATGTATATCCTTTATCACACATTTTTCCTCATAATACTATGGTACTGCGTTAACATTATCTTTTCCATTTAGATAACTATGCTGATAATCAAAAAGGTTAACATAATCAAAGTCACACAACTTCCTAAGAGAACTAAAATGTGGGTTTCCTAACTGTGAGTTCAATGTTTGTCTTTCCCCCTTACTCTATTATGGCCAATTTCAGAAGAGATCTAATGTACAGCAAGAGGACTGTAGTTAATGATGTACTATATACCAAAAATTCATAGAAAGTAGATTTTAGAAACACACACACACACACACACACACACACACACACACACACACACACACACAGATAACTATCAAAGTGATGAATTTGTCAATTTGTTTGACTGTGGTAATCATTTCATTATATATATTTATTCCAAAACACATGTTATACACCTCAAATGTATACAATACAAAATAAATTTGATTAATTCAGTGACTTAAGTTAAAACTTATTGGGCTTATTAGTTTCAATGCAAAATGCTTTATTTAAAAAATAAATCCCTATACTGTAAAGCTCTAAATTAAGTACTCTGTCAGATATTGATTGTAATAAAAATTCCCACATATGAGTGATCCTTTTGATAGTCCCATCTACAAGTAAGTTCTCAGGCTAAGATCTATTTTTTATAGTTTTATAGGTTTAAGATTGGAATAACTGGCTAGAAATAGGCTGAAGAATGAAACTGAACCCCTACCTTTCATCATATATAAAAATTAACTCAAAATGCATCAAAGATCTAAATGTAAGACTTCAAACTATAAAAATCCTAGGAGAAAACTTTGGAAATACTCTTCTCAACACTGGCATTGGCAAATAATTTTTGGCTAAGTCCCCAAAAGCAATTGAAAACAAAACAAAAATTGAGAAGTGAGACCCAATTAAACTAAAGAGCTTCTGCACAGCAAATAAAACGATCAACAGAGTAAACAGACAACCTACAGGATGGGAGAAAGTATTTGCAAACTACACATCTAATGAAGGCCTAACATCTAGAATCTATAGAGAACGTAAACAAAGCAAGCAAGCAAACAAACAAAAAACACAAAAACCCCACAACTCCATGGAAAAAATGGGCAAAAAACCTGAACAGACATCTCTCAAAAGAAGACACATAAGTAGCTAACAAACATGTAAAAATAATGCTTAGTATCACGAATCATCAGAGAAATACAAATCAAAACCACAATGAGATACCATTTCACACCAGTCAGAATGCCATTATTAAAAAGCCAAAAAACAATAGATGCCAGAAAGACTGCAGAAAAAAGAGAATTCTTATACACTATTGGTGGGAATATAAATTAGTTCTGCCACTATAGAAAGCAGTTTGGAGATTTTTCAATGAACTTAAAACAGGGCTATCATTCGACCCAGCAATCTCATTACTGGGTATATACCCAAACGAAAATAGATCATTCTACCAAAAAGACACATGAACTCATATGTTCACAACTGTGCTATTTACAATAGCAAAGATATAGAATCAACTTAGGTACCCATTATTGGTTGATTGGATAAAGAAAATGTGGTACGTATATACCACAGAATACTATCATAAATAAAATAATGTCCGTTGTAGCAACATGGAATCAGTTGGAAGTCATAATCCTAAACAAATTAACAGAAAATCAAATACCACATATTCTCACTTATAAGTGAGAATAAAACTTTTGTATGTGGTGGAAGGTAGGGGTTCAGTTTCATTCTTCAGCAATGAATATGGTGATGCAGACTTCTCTTTGACATACCAATTTCAATTTCTTTGCATATATACCTAGAACTAAACATTGAGAACACCTGGACATAAACAGGGGAACAATAGACACTTGGGAATACTACAGTCAGGAGGTGGGGAAGGGGGTGTGAATTAAAAAACTATCTATGGGCTACTATGCTTACCTGGGTGATAGGATCATTAGTACCTCAAACCTCAGCATCACTCAATATACCCATGTAATAAAGCTGCAAGCATACCTCCTGTATCTAAAAAATAAGAATAAAAGTTGTACATGCTTTTAACTAGAATATTGTCTTTAGGTGGAATCTCTAAACCCCAAATTCTAGTGTTTTGTTTAGATTATTAAAAGATCCATAATGCAATTCACAAAGTGAAATTTGTTAGCAACCTGATAACATCATAGAAAGAGCTGTGGTTTCTTTTTATTAATATTTAAGTATATTTAAGTATTTCAAACACACAGAAAACTAACCAACTGCCATATACATACCCCCTGTACTAAAAAGAAACTTATGATTGACACATTACACTAAAGTTGGTGCATATCTTTTCCATTCATCTTTAAATCATTTTTGTACTTATATATCAAAGGTAAACAATATATAATATGACTTTTGTGTTTTAAAATTTTGTACCTATGGAATAATATTGTATTATTCTGCAACTTACTATTTATAATTGACAAATCATAATTGTGTATATTTATAAGGTATAATGTGATGTTTTAATCTATTAAGTACATTGTAGGAAGAGTCAGTTAAGCTAATTAATTTAACCATCACCCCACCAATGTATGTTTTTTTGGGGAGAATGTCAACAATCTATTCTTTAAGCAATTTAAAAATATGTAACACATTAATTGTGGTCTCCATGCAATGCAATAGATCACCAAAACTTCTTCCTCCAATCTGAGACTTTGTACCCTTGGATCAATATCTTCTCTATTCTGTTTCTTCTCTTCCTCATCCCTCAGCCTCTGGTAAATAACATTCTGCTCTCTGTTTCTATGAGATAGACTTTTTAATATTCCACACATAAGTAAAATCATGCAGTATTTGTCTGCATCTGGCTTATTTCACTTTGCATAATATCCTCTAGGTTTCTCAATGTTGTCACAAATGACAAAAGTTTCTTTCTTTTTAAGGGTGACTTGTGTTCCATTGTGAATACATACTACATTTCCATGCCATTCATCTGTTGATGGACACTTCTGTTGCTTCCATAGCCTGGCTATTATGAATAATAATGCAATGAATATAGTGATGTAGACTTCTCTCTGACACACCAATTTCAATTCCTTTGCATATATACTCAGAACTACAATTGTTAGATTATTTAGTCATTCTATTTTTAGTTTTTAAAGAAATCATCCTACTTTCCAAAACTGCTGTACTAACTAATTTACATTTCCATCAATAGTATACAAGGGTTCTCTTTTCTCCACATTCTTGCCAACACTTATTATTTGCATTTTTGATATTAGCCATTCTAACTGGTGTGAAGTGATATCCTGGTTTCAATTTGCATTTCTTGATTAGAGATGTTGAAAGATTGAACATTTTAAAAATGTACCTTAACATCTCTACTTTTGAGAAGTATCTGTTTAGATCCTTTTTTTAACTGTTTAGCCCATTTTTTAGCTGGGTTATTTTTTTTTTTTACTATTGAGTTGTTTGAGTTCCTTATATATTTTAGTTTATTAGCCTCTTATGAGATACATGGTTTGAAAATATTCTTTCATAATCTTGGGATGGTCTCTATACTTTGTTAATTAATTCCTTTGCTGTGCAGAAGGTTTTTAGTTTAAGGCAGTCTCATTTGTGTGTTTTGTTTTGTTGTCCGTGCTTTTGGACTCCTATCCAAAAAATTACTAACCAGACCAATGTTGGAGAGCTTTTCTATGTGTTCTACTAGTAGCATAACAATATCAGATCATACATTTTAGTCTTTTATCTATTTTGAGATGATATTTGTATATGGTGTAAGATAAAGATTTAATTTTATTATTCTTTGTATATGATGTGAGATAGATTTAATTTTATTATTCTGCATGGTGGGATATATAGTTTTTCCTCCACTATTTATTAAAAAGGTTGTCTATACCTCATAGTATGTTCTTGGCACCTTTGTCAATAATCAATTGACTATAAATACCTTGGTTTATTTCTGGGCTTTATATCTTGTTCTACTAGTGGAAGTGTCTTTGTTGAGAGGGTACCATGCTATTTTGATTACAATAGCTTTATGACATATGTTGCAATCAGGAAGTGTGATGCCTCTAGCTCTGTACTTTTTGTTCGAGATTACTTTGAATATTCAGTCTTTTTTTAATTCCACATGAGTTAGAATTATTTTTTTCTCTTTCTGTAGAAAATGGTACTGGGATTTTGATAGAAATTACATGAATCTATAGATAACTATTACTAGTATAGATATTTTAACAAAATTAATTCTTCCAATCCATGAACATGGAATATCTTTTCATTTATTTGTGTCTTCTTTAATTTCTTTCCTCAGTGTTTCGTAGTTTTCAGTGTACACATCTTTTACTTCCTTGGTTAAATTTACTCCTAAGTCTTTTATTTTGTTGATACTATTATGTGGGATTATTTCTTAAATTTATTATTTGGATTGATCATTGTTAGTTTATGGAAACACTACTATATTTTGTCTGTTGGTTTTGTAACCTGTGATTTTACTGAATTTTTCAGTTTCTATAGTTTTTTCAATGAAGTCTTTAGAGTTTTTTTATTTATGATTATGTCCAGATCCATCCAGCAAACAATAACAATTTCACATCTTCTTTTACTATATGAATACCTTTATTACTTTTTCTTGCTTATTTGCTCTGGCTAGGATTTCTAGCACCATGTTGGATAGAGGTGATGAGAGTCGGCATCTTTGTGTTGTTCCTGATGTTAGAGTAAAAGCTTTTAGTTTTTCACCATTGAGAATAATGTTAGCTGTAATCTTGTCACATATTACCTTTATTATGTTGAGGTCTTTTCCTTATATAGCTATTTTTTTTACAATTTTAATCATAAATTAATGATTTATGATTAAATACAAATCATAAATATAATGCATAAATATTGAAATGCAAATATACCCAATTTGCCCTCATCCCCATATGCCTTATGTGAGTTCTTTACTTAGCAGGATGATTGAATTCTTAGTTCCTAGGGCTCTCAGTCCTTGGCAGGCTTACCTAGATGATGTTGCCATCACACCTACTTTTAGCAATTAAAAAAAAATCCAGAATTCCAAATGTTATTCTCCTTGTTTCCATTGCATAGTAGTCTTTTTTTTTTTTTTTAAAAATAAGCTACTATGCTACAGAAACAATCATTTATATATGTGAATTTTTTATATTATTTATTTATCACATTACAGTACATTTTATATATATGTTTGTTGCTCAGGTTTTATGACTAACCTGAGGCAGCTGGGGGCTCTGCTCATCACAGTCTCTCAGAAAACCAGGCTGATGGAGGCTCTAACTTGACATAATTTTACATGATGACTAATGCATGAAAAATAGAATAAGGCAAATTATTTAACATATCTTAATATTTCTCATATTTCATAGGCTTTGTCCAAGACACCAGGCCAACAAGGGTATGACTATATTCAAAGACACAGAGAGATGCAATGCTACCATATCCCTGAAAAGAGGAGAAACAGATTTGGAAATAATTTTGTGATAACTACCATATGCAGCAACTTTATTTTACCTTGATAAATTAATATTACGCACCACAGTCAATACTTCCTTTTTTCTTGTTTTTTTTTAATTATATGTGAATCTAAATATGTAAGGTGATATGCTTAACCTTTAATCTCTAGAAAAATCACTATGCCCCTGGAAAAATCATTTTTTTTCTTAGAAATTAAGTTCTCTAAAATGGCAGTACCTAGAGTCATTGAATGAAAAGTAAAAAAATTGTCCCTGATCACAATAATGAATGTTGTCACTTCAATTTCCATCTCTAGTTCTCACAGTCTGATATGGTTTGTCTGTGTTGCCACCCAAATCTCAACTCAAATTGTATCTCTCAGAATTTCTACATGTTGTGGGAGAGACCTAGGAGGAGGTAATTGAATCATGGGACCAGTCTTTCCCATGCTATTCTCATGAGAGTGAATAAGTCTCATGAGATCTGATGGTTTTATCAGGGGTTTCTGCTTTTGCTGTTTTCTCATTTTCACTTGGTGCAGACATATAAGTGCCTTTTGCTCCCTGCCATGATTCTGAGGCTTCCCCGGCCACTTGGAACTTTAAGTCCAATTTAACCTCTTTTTCTTCCCAGTCTTGGGTATATCTTTATCAGCAGTGTGAAAATGGACTAATGCAGTAAATTGGTACCAGTAGAGCAGGGCATTGCTGAAAAGATATCCAAAAATGTGGAAGTGACTTAGGAACTGGGTAATTGGGAGAGATTGGAAGAGTTGGAAGGGCTCAGAAGAAGACAGGAAAATGAGAGAAAGTTTGGAACTTTCTAGAGACTTGTTGAATGGCTTTGCCCAAAAGGCTGATAGCAATATGAACAATGAAATCCAGGCTGAGGTGGTCTCAGATGGAGATGAGGAACTTGTTGGGAACTGGAGCAAAGGTGACTCTTGCTATGATTTAGCAAAGAGACCGGAAGCATTTTGCCCCTGCCCTAGAGATTCGTGGAACTTTAAACTTGACAGAGATGATTTAGGGTATCTGGGGGAAGAAATTTCGAAGTAGCAAAGCATTCAAGAGGTGATTTGGATGCTATTGAAGGCTTTCAGTTTTATAAGGGAAACAGAGCATAAAAGTTTGAAAAATTTGCAGCCTGACTATGCAATAAAAAATAAAAACCCATTTCTGGGAAGAAATTCAAGCTGGATGCACAAATTTGCATAATTATCAAGGAGCCTAATGCCAATATCCAAAACCACAGAGAAAATGTCTCCAGGCCATGTCAGAGACCTTCATGGCAGCCCTTTCCATCACAGGTACTGAGACCCCGGAGGAAAAAGCAGTTTTGTGTGCCGGGCCCAGGGTTCCTGTGCTGTGTGCAGCCTAGTGACTTGGTGCCCTGTGTCCCAGTTGCTCCAGCCATGGATAAAAGGGGCCAATGTACAGCTTGGGCTGTGGCTTTGGAGGCTGGAAGCCCCAACCTTGGCAGTTGTGATGTTGAGCCTGTGCATGCACAGAACTAAAGAATTGAAGTTTAGGCACCTCTGCTTAGATTTCAGAAGATGTATGGAAATGCCTGGATACCCAGGCAAAAGTTTGCTACAAGGGTGGGGCCCTCATGGAGAACACCCACTAGGGCAATGTGGAATGGAAATGTGGGGTCAGAGTCCCCACGCAGAGTCCCTACAGGGACACTTCCCAGTGAAGCTGTGAGAAGAGGGCCACCATCCTCCAGACACCCCAGAATGGCAGATACCACCAACAGCTTGCACTGTGCCCCTGGAAAAGCCACAGACATTCAATGCCAGCCCATGAAAACAGCCAGGAGGGAGGCTGTACCCTGCAAAGCCACAGGGGTGGAGCTGCCGAAGACCATGGAACCCACCGCTTGCATTAGTGTGACCTGGATGTGAGACCTGGAATCAAAGGAGATCATTTTGTAGCCTTAAAAATTTGACTACCCTGCTGTATTTCAGACTTTTATGGGTCCTGTAACCTTTTTGTTTTGGCCAGTTTCTCCTATTTGGAATGGCTGTATTTACCCAAAACCTGTACTCCCATTGTATGTAGGAAGTAACTAGCTTGCTCTTCATTTTACAGGCTCATAGGCAGAAGGGACTTGTCTTGTCTCAGATAAGACTTTGGTCTATGGACTTTTGGGTTAATGCTGGAATGAATTAAGACTTTGGGGGACTGCTGGGCAGGCCTGATTGGTTTTGAATATGAGGACATGAGATTTGGAGGGGTCAGGGGTGGAATGATATGGGTCTGCTGTGTCCCCACCCAAATCTCAACTCAAATTGCATCTCCCAGAATTCCCATATGTTGTGGGAGGGAGCCAGGGGGAGGTAATTGAATCCCGGGGGCCGGTCTTTCCTATGCTATTCTCATGATAGTGAATAAGTCTCATGAGATCTGATGGTTTTATCAGGGGTTTCTGCTTTTGCTTCTTTCTCATTTTCTCTTGCCATTGCCATGTAAGAAGTGCCTTTCGCCTCCTTTCATGATTCTGAGGCTTCCCCAGGCATGTGGAACTGTAAGTCCAATTAAACCTCTTTTTCTTCCCAGTCTCAGGTATGCCTTTATCAGCAGCATGAAAATGGACTAACACACAGTCCTATATTCAAGCCATGAGAGAAATAGTATCATATAAAACATCTTGTAGGAGAGAGGATCTGTTTCACAAGTTGATGTCTTTCAGTTTGTGATGTAACTGAGTGTTCAATTGGCTATCCCACTGTTCTTTAAAGCCAATTACTAGTATGTGATGGAACATATGGGATGGCCTATGAATACCATGCATTCTATCTTGTACCTTGCTTTATCGTTTATGAAATAAGGTCCTTTGTTAGATGCATTATAATATGGAGTACTAAGATGGCAAGAAAAGACAGGCACTTTTCTTTGGTCAAGCCTCCTAGGAAACCAGCTTTGAGTCAACTTTTATGCAAAAGGTTTTTTTGGAACACATTCTCCAGAACATTTGCAAGGGAGTTAGGAAGGAGGGTTAAATTTAAAGAGAAAGTCAATTGCAATACAGTTGCAATAGAGCACTTAGCCTATTCTTCAGAAAGCTCTGGAGCTAAGATAACCTTTCACTGAGATGAGGGCTGGGTTTTAACCTGTACCCCTGCCTCAACCTGTCACTAATTGCAGGATACACTGGGAAAAATGTATAAACTCAGGCAAAGCAGCTCCTTTGGGTGGGAGAAATTCTCAGAAAGATTGTTAACTGTGAGCTAACAGCAGCTGACTCTCTCAGCAGCTGGGGAAATGTTCATCACTGTTGCTTTACAAATGGGGTTACTCAGCTGGGCAGTAGATATTCAAGCCATAGCAAGGGGAAGTGACATTGTTTAGCACATGTACAACTTCCATTGTAACGAATATGGATAGTCTGTTGAGATGATTATATTTTTATTCTTTAATTTATTAATATATTGCTTTGTTAAATTTTTCTGATGTTGCACCAGCCTTACATTCTTAAGAAAATCTTTTGTTGGGAAAGATTAAATCTAGACACACTGCTACATTTGATTTCCCAATATTGTATTAAGATTTTTTTATCTATGTTCATAAGTATGATTGGTCTATAATTATCTAGTTCTCTACTTATCTAATTTTCGTGTCAAGATTGAATCAGTCTCATAAAAAAGTTGGATTTTTAACCTTTTTTATCTGTTCTTTGAAACTGGTTTGAAGAATTATCTTTTCACTGTAGTTTACAGAAAATTTACAAGTAAAATTCTTTTACCAATCCGACCTCATCTTCTACTTCTCCCTGCCCTTCACTTCCCTTTGATCCAGTGTTACCGGTCTTTTCGCTGTACTGGGAGCATGTGAGACACCTGCCTGCACTGGAGTTCTGATCTGGCTCTTTGCTCTGTTTGAAATGCTCTTTCTCTGATATTAGCAGAGCTATTTCCCTCCCTCCTGAAACTCCCTGCTCAAAGGGGCCTACTCTGACTTATAATTTAAAACCTCAGTCAAACTACGAGTTCACATCCACCTCATTCCACCCACCCCTACCCTTTGCCATGTTCTATATAATTAACTTATTTTTAATAGTTTATTGTTGTCTCCCCTCACCAGAATTTCAACTCTTTAAATACAGTATTTTTTGTTATTGTTTCATTTATTGATGAGCCCAAGTGCCTAGAATAGTGTCTGACACATAGGAGGGCCTCAATAAACAGGGGAAACAGAAGGGATGAAAGTTTTGTAATCACTAATTTAATTTCTTTAATAATTATTGCTTTTGTAAGCAATTCAATGTGATCACTAATTTAATTTCATTAATAATTATTGCTTTTGTAAACAATTCAAGTTTTCTTTTTCTTCTTCTTAAACAAGTCAATTCTGGTAATCTATACTTTTCCATAAAATTGCCATTTCTCTAACTTGTAAAATTATTGGCAGATGTTGTTCATATTAATTTCATAAGACTTTAAAAATCTCTTATGTGTAGTCATATCCTGATATTTTCATCTCTGATTTGTATTCTCTTTCAGCATCTTTCGCTCTTTCTCTTACACTCTTTGATCAGCCATACTTCACCATAATCTATTTTGTGACTATTTTCAAAGAATCAGCTCCAAATTTGTGGATTAATTTTGTTTTGTTTTTTAAAAAAATTTTATTAATCTATCCTTTATATGATTTCTTTTCTTCATCCTTTTAATTCATACTATTTTTCTTTTTCTATTTTCTTAAGGTAAATACTTAACTCGTTTTTCTTTCTTTCTTTCTTTTTGAGATGTATTCTCATTCTGTCACCCAGGCTGGAGTGCAGTGGCACCATCTCAGCTCACTGCAACCTCTGCCTCTCAGGTTCAAGCAATTTTCATGCCTCAGCCACTTGAGTAGCTGGAATTACAGGCACACATCACTATGCCCAGCTAATTTTTGCATTTTTAGTAGAGACGGGGTTTCGTCATATTGGCCAGGCTGGTCTCAAACTCCTGACCTCAGGTAATCCACCTGCCTCAGCCTCCCAAAGTGCTGGGATTACAGGCAAGAGCCACTGCACTCAGCTTATTTATTTTTAATCATCCTTTTTTAAAAAGTGTTTTTAATACAACAGTGGATCTCTAGTTCCACTTGTACTATATTCCACAAGTGTTGATATGTAGTTCATTTGTTATCATTGAGTTCTAAATATTTTATAATTTTCATTGTGTTTTCTTCTTAAATCCATTTGTTTTTTAGGAGTATTTCCTTTTTCCATGTATATAGTTTTGGGTTCTAAGATTTCTAATTTATATGTTTTGTGGACGGAGATCATATGCCATATGATAGCAATTATTTGAAGTTTATTAAGAATTTATTTTGTGGTCTAGTACTGTGGAAGTCTGTGGTAGAAAATCTACTTTTGTATTTGTATGTATCAGCAAGTTCTTATTTAACCCCAAATCATTAATACAGTTTTGGTTGAATATAAAATTTCAGATTGGTAACTATTTTTCTTCAGGTTGCTGCCTTTAGATACCTCGTGTTCTGGCATTTAGTGTGGCTAAGTTCTGCTGTCACTTTGTCTTTTCATTATAGTCAAGATGACTTTTCTCTCTGATGCCTTTTAAGATTATCTCTTTATTCTTGAGGTTCTGAAGTTTCGCTAAGAAATGTTTGGGTGTAGATTTATTTTTAATTGTCCCTGGAGTTTCCATCTCTCTTCTTACATTAGCAGTCTGTCTTTACATGTTATCTAATTTTTCCATTAAAACTCTTAACATATTAATCATAATTATTTTAGATTCCCTGTCTGATCATTCCTAAATTGGTATCATATCTTATTCTGGTTCACATGCTTACTTTACCTCTTTATACAATTTATGTGTATGTGTGTGCAGTGCATGCATGCACGCATGTGCACATTGCCTTTTTACGTGCTTTGTAATTTTGTTGTTGTTGTTGAAAGCCAGGCTTGATAAATTTAGTAAAAGGAACTGATGTATAGGACGTCAGTGAGAGAATTTATGTTCATCTGGCCAGAAACTGGGCTGTGTTTAATGTTTGCTCTTGCAGTTGGTACTAGAGGTTCAAAGAACTCTAGTGTTCTTGTTTTTTGTCTCCTTTCTTGACATTGGGACTTGCTATGTACTACTTCTATGAATCTGTATTTTGCAGCTCATTCACAATGATCTGCTACTATTATATTCAAGTGCTGTTGATGTGGTAGTAAAGTGGGGAGGACATTCTATAACCTTATTATTAAATCTCAGTCTTTTAGTGGACCTGTGATCATGACTGGTCCTTTACAGTTTTTCTTAACTTTCCCTCTTAGGTAAGACAGAAAGAGTAGAAGGAATTGGAGTGCCTGAAATGCCTTTCCTAAAGGTTGGCTATGGTTCTGGTAGGTTTTCATTGTGGAGAATACTTTGGGTGCATTTTACAATCACTAATGGTTTCTTCCCTCTGACAGAAGCAATAGATCTGGCTAGGCTTTTAATCACAAGAACTGGGTAAGTTTCATGGAGGTAAGGCCCATGAAAGTATGTGGGCCCCTTTAGCCTGCCTGGCCTTCCCAGAGTTTCTCACTCTCACATGAGTCCACACTAAATCATCAGGAATTCCTCAAAATTACCATTTACATATTCCTATCTATAGCTCTAGCATCTTCTGCTCCAGGTAATCAGAGCTTGGATACTGTGCCTCTCTGGATTTATCTCTCCAGGCAAATTTCAGTCTAGAAGTTTGCACTGAGACTCAATTTTCTGATGGGTACAAGAGAAGTAATTGATTTTCTGTTTTGTTCAGCTTTCTCTTGTTGTTAGAAAGGGAGTGATGACATCTTAAGCTCTTTACAAGTTAGAGCTAAATATTTTCAGTCATTTTTGAATTTTCTGATCCAAAAAGTATTAAGTTTTTGGAATAATAAAAAATAATAGTCTTTTGTCTGGTGTTGTGTCTCAAGTCTGTCATACTAGCACTTTGGGAGGCCTAGGCCAACAGATTGCTTGAGCCCAGGAGTTCAAGACCACCCAGGGCAACATGGCTAAACATTGTCTCTACAAAATGTTCAAAAATTAGCATGCCCATGCCCGTAGTCCCAGCTGCTAGGGGACTGAAATAAGAGGACTGCTTGGACCTGGGAGACAGAGGTTGTAATGAGTAGAGATCGTGCCATTGTACTCTAGTGGGAGCAACAGAGTGAGGCCCTGTCTTTCTCACACACACTAATATAATAATAATAGGTTTTTGTTTGTTTTTTATTTTAAAAGTATTTTATAGGGGATGGAACTCCACCCAGTCACTCAGTCATCAGTTTTAACTGGTAAGTTCAGCATTTGATTTGTATCCTTGTAAGGCATCCATTTCACTTTCTAATAGGGTAACTATTAGGACCCTAGCCAGGTCTGCCAGACTTCAGACTTGGCAACTGTCAGACCAAGACCTCTAGCTTTTGATTTGTTGTTATTTGATTGCAGGCCCATAGGATTGTTTATCTTTTTTTGAACTAGAGCTCTTTTAAAAATATATGGTTGTTTTATATTTTATCCATTAGTCCTGTATCTTACAGTAAGGCAGGAGGATATGTTTAAAGCCTGAACTTATTGGGTTTGGAACTCGGAAGTTTATTTTAACTTTAGTGTTGACTTTCAAACATTTTGATGTAAATAATCATATATGCAAATTACATTTAGTCCTTTGTTTTTCGTTTTTAAATGTTGCATTAATGCATAATATTTGTATATTTTGTGGAGTACAAGTGCTATTTTGTTACATGTGTAGAATGTGCACTGATCAAGTCAGGATATTTAGGGTATCTATCACCTTGAGCATTTATTAATTCTATGTGTGGGGAACATTTCAAGTACCCTTTTCTAGCCATTTTGTAATATACAATAAATTGTGGTTAACTAATGGTTAACTATAGTTAACCTACTCTGCTATTAAACTTCAGAACTTAATCCTTTTATCTAACTGTATATTTGTACATATTAATCACTCTTGATCTCCTTCCAACACCCATTCCCAACATTACAAACACCCTTCTTAGTCTCTGGTTACTATCATTCTAGTCTCTACCTCTATAAAGTCAACTTTTTAAATTTGCATATGTAAGTGAAAACATTCACTATGTGTCTTTTTTTGACTGGCTTATTTCATTTAACATAATTACTTCCAGTTTCATTTATGTTGCTGCAAATGACAGGATTTCATTAATTTTTTATGTCTGAAGAGTATTCTATTATGTATATATACCATAATTTCTTTATCCACTCATTTACTGATGGACATGTAGGTTTATTCTCTATCTTTGCTGTGTTGTCAATGATACTGCAGTAAAATGGAAGTGTCAGTATCACTTTGAGGTACTGATTTTCTTTTCTTTGGCTAAATACCCACAAATGGGATGCTTGATCTTATGGTAGTTCTATTTTTTGTTTTTTGAGAAATCTCCATACTGTTTGCTGCACTAATTTACATACCCACCAACAGTGTATAAGAGTTCTCTTTACTCCACATCTTCACAAGCATCTATTTTTTATTTTTAATAAGAGACATCCCAACTGGAATATATGCAGCATATATCACAGTAATATCTTCAAGGAAACAAAATAAAAAATAAAAAATTCCATCCATATGATAGTAAATTCAAAAATAGGAAGTGACCGCTTTCTCAACTGAGAAGGAATCAGTAGAAGAACTCCAGTATTATGAAGGGATAGAATGTCTCAACACCACCAAAAGATCACACTAGCTCTTTAGCAATAGGTCCTAACCAAAATGAGAAGTTTGATATGACAGATAAAGAATTCAAAGTGTGGATTGCAAGAAACTCAATGAGATCTAAGAGAAAGTGAAAAATCAACACAAGGAAACCAGAAAAATGATTGAGGATATGAAAGATGAAATAGCTATTTATGAAAACATACATGAAGAAATAAAATTTTTTGAATTGAAAAATTTACTAAAGGAATTTTAAAATATAGTTGAAAGTTCTAATAGTAGACTAGAACAAGCAGAAGAAAGGATTCAGACCTTGAAGACCTGTACTTTGAATTAACCCATCAGACAAAAATAATGAGAAAAGAATTTAAAAACAAACAAACACTTTCAGAAATATGGGATTGTGTAAAGGCAACCAAACCTATGACTTACTGGCATTCTTGAGAGAGAAGAAAATAAAGTAAGGCTCTTGGCAAACATACTTAAGAAAATCATTCAAGAAAAGTATTCTTTTGCTAGAGAGGTTGACATGCAGCCACAAGAAATTCAGAGAATATCTGCAAGATACTACACTAGATGGCCATCATCAATGCATCTAGTCATCAGACTATCCAGTTAAAATGAAAGAAAGAATCTTAAAGGAAGCTAGAGAAAAGGGCCAAATTATCTATTAAAAAGTCCCATTAGAAGTCTAACAGCAGACTTCTTAGAGATTGGTAGCCTATTTTTATCTTTCTTAAAGAAAAAAACAAAAATGCCAGACAATAATTTTATATCCTGCTAAAGTAAGCTTCATAAATAAAAGAGAATTCATCTTACCAGACAAGCAAATTATAAGAGAATTTGTCATCACCAGAACACACCTACAAGAAGTGCTCAAAGAAGTACTAACATGAAAATGAAAGAGTGATACTTACTATTACAGAAGCACACGTAAGTACAAAGTTTACAGATCCTATATAGCAATTATACAATTGAGATTACAAAGCAACTAGCTAACAACACTATGACAGGCACAAAACCTCAAATATAAATATTAACTTTGAACATGAATGGCCTAAATACTTCAATTAAAAGACATAGTTTGGCAAACTGAATAAAAAACAAGATTCAACCATCTGCTGTATTCAAGAGACTCATCTTACATTTCATGACACACACACAGACTCAAAGCAAAGTGGTGGAGAAAGATCTAGCATGCAAATGGAAAACAAAAAAGATCAGGGTTTGCTATTCTTGTATCAGATGAAACAGACATTAAATCAACAACATTTTTAAAAAGATAAAAATGATAAAGGTTTCATTCAGAAAGAAGATTTAACTATCCTAAATTTATGCACCATCCATCACTGGAGCATCTGTATTTATATAAAAAAAAATACTACTAAACTTCAGAAAAAAAGTTAGATTGCCATATAATAATATTGGAGGACTTTGACACACCATTGGCAACACTAGGCTGATCATTGAGGCAGAAAAATAATGAAGGAATTCTAAACTTAAATTGGACTCTTGACCAAATGGACCTAATAGACACATACAAAATATTTCATTTAACAATCACAGAATATACAATTTTCTCATTTGAACATGGCATATTCTCTAAAATTAATCATATGCTTGGTTGTAAAGCAAGTCTCAAAAGAAGGGCTCAGAAGACAGGAAGATGTGGGAAAATTTGAAACTTCCTAGAGACTTGTTGAATGGCTTTGACCAAAATGTGATAATGATATAAACAATGAATTTCAGGCTGAGGTGGTCTCAGATGGAGATGAGCAACTTGTTACAAATTGGAGTAAAGGCCACTCTTGCTATGCAGAGAGACTGGTGGCATTTTGCCCCTGCCCTAGAGATCTGTGGAAGTTTGAACTTGAGATAGATGATTTAGGGTATCTGGTGGAAGAAATTTCTAAGTGACAAGGCATTCAAGAGAAAACAGAGCATTAAAGTTTGAAAAATTTGCAGCCTAATGATGTGATAGAAAAGAAAACCCTATTTTCTGGGGATAAATTCAAGCCTGCTGCAGAAATTTGCAAATGTAGCAAGGATCCAAATGTTAACCAACAAGACAATGGGGAAAATGTCTCCAGGACATGTCAAGGACCTTCGTGGGAGACCCTCCCATCACAGTCACAGAGGCCTAGGATGGAAAGGGGTGGTTTCCTAGGCAGGGTCCAGGGCCTCCCTGCTGTATGCAACCTTAGGATTTGGTGCCTTGCATCCCAGCTACTTCCGCCATGGCTAAAAGGGACCAAAGTACATCTCAGGCAATTCCTTTAAAGATTGCAAGACCCAAGCCTTGGCAGCTTCCATGTGGTGGTGGTCCTGCAGTTCCACAGAAGGTAAGAATTGAGGTTTGGGAGCCTCCACCTAGATTTCAGAGGATATATGGAAACACCATAATTTCCAGGCAGAAGTCTGGTGCAAGGGTGGAGCCCTTATGGAGAACCTGTGCTAGGGCAGTGTGGAAGGGAAATGTGGGTCCTCCACACAGAGTCTCTGCTGTGGCACTGACTAGTGGAGCTGTGAGAAAAGGATCACCTTCTCCAGACCTTAGAATGGTAGATCCACCAACAACTTGCACCACACACCTGGAAAATCTCCAGACATTCAATGCCAGCCATGGAAGCAACTGGGAAGGGGGCTGTACCCTCTGAAACCACAGGGCCAGAGCTGCCTAAAGCCATGGGTGCCCACCTCTTGCATCAGTGTGACCTGGATGTGAGACATGGAGTCAACAGAGATCCTTTTGGAACTTTATTAGGTTTAAAAACTATCCTATTGGATTTTGGACTTTCATGGAGCTTGTAGCCCCTTGGACTTGGCCAATTTCTCCCATTTGGAATGGATGTATTTACTCAATGCCTATACCCTCTATTGTATCTGGGAATTAACTAACTTACTTTTGATTTTATAGGCTCATAGGCAGAAGGGACTTGCCTGGTCTCAGATAAGACTTTGGACTTGGACTTTTGGTTTAATACTAGAATGAGTTAAGACTTTGGGGGACTGTTGGAAGGGCATGATTGTGCTTTGAAATGTGAGGACATGGGATTTGAGAGAGGCCGGGGTGGAACAATATGGTTTGGCTATATCCCCAATTAAATCTCATCTTTAATGGTAGTTCCCATAATCCCATGTTTTATGGGAGGGACTCAGTAGGAGGTAATTGAATCATGGGGGTGGTTACCCTCATTCTATTCTCATGATAGTGAGTTCTTCATGAGATCTGATGGCTTTATAAAGGGATTTCCCTCTTACTCACTCACTTCTTTTCCTGCTGCCATGTGACGAAGGATATGTTTGATTTCTCCTCTTCCATGCTTGTAAAATTCCTGAGGCCTCTCCAAACTTGGTGACCTATGAGTCTATTAAACCTACTTTCTTTATAAATTACGCTATCTCAGGTACATCTTTATTAGCAGTGTGAGAATGGACTAATACCACCCCCTTAAGTATTTTTGGTAGGGTTGGTCCAATGGTGATGAATTTCTTCAGTGTTTGCTTTTCTAGGAAATACTTTGTTTCTCCTTTATTTATAGAGCCTAACTTTGCTGAATATGGTATTTTTGGTTGACAGTTTTTTATTTTTATTTTTCCCCCAGAACTTCTAATATATCATCCTATTCTCTCCTGGTGTGTAAGGTTTTTGCTGAGAAATTCACTGTTAGTTTGATGGAGATTCTCTTATAAGTAAACAGATCCTTTTCTCTTGCTGTTTTTAGAAATCTTTGTCAGATTTTTTTTGTCACAATACCACTTTTGGCAGTTTGATTATAATGTGCCTTGGAGGATATTTTTGGGGATTGTATCTCTTTAAGAATCTCTTAGTTTACTATATCTGGATTTCTATATCTTGCTGAACTTAGGAAGTTTTAAGCTATTATCTTGTTTAATAAGTATTTTATGCCTTTGAGTTTCTTTTTACTTACTGGAACACCTCAAAATTTAAATATTAGGTGCCTTTATGGTGTCCCCTGTGTCACATAGGCTTTGTTCATTCTTTTTTAATTCTTTTTTTCTGACTAGATTATTTAAAAAGACCTGTCTTCAAGTTCTGAAATTCTTTCTTCTGCTTGATCTAGTTTTTTGTTGAACCTCTCAAAAAATTTTATTTAATTCATTGAATTCTCAGTTTCAGGAGTTCTTTTTGGTTCTCTGTTATAATATCTTTATCTTTGGTAAATTTCTCATTCATATCCTGAATAGTTTTTCTAATGCCTTTGTATTTATCTGCATTATCTTATGTTTCACTGAGCTTCCTTAATATAATTATTTTGAATTATCTTTCTTGCATTTTATACATTTACTTTTCATTAGATTTTGTTGCTGGAGAAATACTGTGTTCCTTTGGAGGTGTCACATTTCATTGCTTTTTCATGTTTCCTGTGTCCTTACATTGATGTCTGTACGTTTAGTTTAATAGTTGCCCCTTCTAATTTTTTGTAGTTTCTTTCATAGGGAAGAATGTTTCCTGAAGGTATATACATGAGTTGGCTGGGTAGAAAACTTTCACTTTGATTATGTGTGAATACAGTAGTGTAGTCTCTGCATGATTTCTCCAGATGCAAACGGCATAAATGTGATCTTCTCAGTAGCTTATGTTAAATTTGTTAGTAGAGACTTTGGTGAGGTTTTTTCCTGTGGACAGGGACATCATAGAGGCTAGTCCTTGGGCTATATTTGTGAAAGTGGTAAGATGAATGTGCTTGTCCCTGGGCCCTCAGGGAGTGTATGTATGCAACAGTGTTAGCAAGTCCCAGCATGTCAATTCTTGGGCCTCTAGGTTGTTTGCTCAGGGGCTGGTAGTGACATTAGTGGGCTGAGTGGGTGGGTGGATCCTTGGCTTCTGGGATGTGTGCATGACGTGGGAAATAACTGTGATGGTGGAGAGATAGTCCTTAGGCTCTCAGGCCACATGCATTTGTGATATAAGTGACTGTGACAGGTTGAGTGAACCAGTTCCCAGTTCCCAGGTGGTATGTGCTGTTGGGTACTGGCTAGTGATGGTAGCAACATGCTGAGTGGGCCTATCTTCAGATTCCTGGGAAGAGTGCATAGATGCCAGCAGTGGTAGACAGGATGGGATGATCCTCAGGCCCCTGGGTGGTATGTTTGGGCACTGACAGAGGAGATTCCAGGCTGGGTATGGCTGTCCTCAGGTTGTTGTGGGCATGGGCATAAGCTGTGGTGGGCAGAGTGAGGTGATCCCTACCCCCTGGAAGCAGTAGCAGCAGTGAGTATTGGAAGCCCAATCTCAGGGCACATGTAAGTGCATTGCTGCCTTGCTTCTGCCAAGCAATTTGGTTTATGTCACTGGCAGTTATCACAGGCAGTTAGTTCTCAGGCTTTGGGGAGTATGCACTTTGCTCTTCAGCAATAGTGGCAGTGGGGAGACCCAGTCCTCAGGGTGTGTGCAAGTGCATGGCTGCCCTGCTGCTTTGGGGACTGGGTTGCTGTCAGTGGCAATGGTCACAGGCAAGTGGGTTTCAGATTCTGGAAAGTGTGTTCTTTGGCTTCCTTTGTCCAAGGGCAGCCTCCCACTGCACTACATCACCTGTTCTGTGGAGTGCACGTCACTGTGTGTGCCAGAGTGATGGATACTGTACTTATCCACTGGATCCAGCTGGTGTTGCACTGCTTCAGCCCTCCAGGGTGATTCAGTGTTATGTCCGTGGGGCTCTAGGGATGTGGAGATGTGGGAGGCTATTGAGCCTCAGGGCAGAATTCAGTCTTTTTGGGACTGGGCTCTCAAATTGTTGCCATGCTGCAGCACTTAGGACATGGCAGTGTGTGTGTGTAGGACCCAGCGTCAACTTCTTCTTTGGAGCAATGCCTATTATGCAGTCTCCAGGGATGTTCCCATGCTACTCTTAGAGCCCACAAGGGTCAAAAAGTCTCTTATGGATAGGGTTGTGGGAGTCCATGCTGGGAATGTAGACTGCTGAGGATCTCTCACTTACCCTTTCCTTGCACAGGGCAACCTCTCTAGGGTCTCAGCTAATCCTAGCTAATCTGGCTGCCTCACTTTCCTCTCTTTCTGTGCCTTGTGTGTTTCCTGTCACTTCGTTGTTGAATCCCAGAATTCTGTCTTAGATACTCTGGTTGATATGTGATTATGTACTTGCTCTTTGGGTTCTTCTTTGTGGAGGAGGCAGGTGTGGAATGCCTTTAGTCATCATACTGAAGAAACTCCCTGCTCTTGTTTTACTATACTTTTCCATGGTGAATAAAATTATTTTTTAACTATATTATGAAAAAAAATTTAATAATTATTATCTACTCAAAATGATCCTCCTCAGTCAAGAGACTGTAGCATCATGCTGCCTTATAACCGATCTTCAAATTACTATATCACTAGAAATCAACTTCTGAATGTTGTAATAGCTTAAAGATTTTCCATATCATTTGAAATTATTACAGTGCATAAAGTATTACCAGAATTGGCCATAGTTATTTAAATGCCTGACAGAATTTATTGAGTGACAATCTTTTTTGAAAATTAAAAGCAAAAATAGTCATGCTTGTGTGTTTACAGATGATCAAATGTTAACTACAGGTTAGACACTAATACAAGGAAATAAGTTACCCATAATATTTTAAAAATATTTTCCATGTAGGTTATATTAGCAATTAAAAACATATAACATTTATCCCCATGTAAAATTAACCTAGTTGTATGAGTCCCTGATTATAATATCTAGTAGATTTTAAAATTTCCCAGATAATGAAAGGATCTTTATTTCTGGATTCACAGGCCAAAGGAGAGAGTGGAAGAAGTCAAACTTGGAAGATTTAAAAACTGTTTTTTAAAATCATTCTTTTTTTTTTTTTTTTTTTTTTTTTTTTATTGCATTTTAGGTTTTGGGGTACATGTGAATAACATGCAAGGTTGTTGCACAGGTGCACACCTGGCAGTATGATTTGCTGCCTCCCTCCCCTTCACCTATATCTGGCATTTCTCCCCATGCTATCCCTCCCCAACTCCCCACCCCCCCACTATCCCCCCTCCCCCGCAACAGACCCCCGTGTATAGTGCTCCCCTCCCTGTGTCCATGTGTTCTCCTTGTTCAACACCCACCTATGAGTGAGAACATGTGGTGTTTGATTTTGTGTTCTTGTGTCAGTTTGCTGAGAATGATGTTTTCCAGGTTCATCCATGTCCCTACGAAGGATGTGAACTCCTCCTTTTTAATGGCTGCATAATATTCCATGGTGTATATGTGCCACATTTTTCCTGTCCAGTCTATCATTGATGGGCATTTGGGCTGGTTCCAGGTCTTTGCTATTGTAAACTGTGCTGCAATGAACATTCGTGTGCATGTGTCCTTATAGTAGAACGATTTATAATCCTTTGGATATATGCCCAGTAATGGGATTGCTGGGTCAAATGGAATTTCTATTTCTAGGTCCTTGAGGAATCGCCACACTGTTTTCCACAGTGGTTGAACTAATTTACACTCCCACCAACAGTGTAAAAGTGTTCCTATTTCTCCACATCCTCTCCAGCATCTGTTGTCTCCAGATTTTTTAATGATCGCCATTCTAACTGGCGTGAGATGGTATCTCAATGTAGTTTTGATTTGCATTTCTCTAATGACCAGTGATGATGAGCATTTTTTCATATGTTTGTTGGCCTCATGTATGTCTTCTTTTGTAAAGTATCTGTTCATATCCTTCGCCCATTTTTGAATGGGCTTGTTTGTTTTTTTCTTGTAAATCTTTTTTAGTTCATTGTAAATTCTGGATATCAGCCCTTTGTCAGACGGGTAGGCTGCAAAAATTTTTTCCCATTCTGTTGGTTGCCGATTCACTCTATTGACTGTTTCTTTTGCCGTGCAAAAGCTGTGGAGTTTGATTAGGTCCCATTTGTCTATTTTGGCTTTTGTTGCCAATGCTTTTGGTGTTTTGGTCATAAAGTCCTTGCCTACGCCTATGTCCTGAATGGTTTTGCCTAGGTTTCCTTCTAGTGTTTTTATGGTGTTACGTCTTATGTTTAAGTCTTTAATCCATCTGGAGTCAATTTTAGTGTAAGGTGTCAGGAAGGGGTCGAGTTTCTGCTTTTTGCATATGGCTAGCCAGTTTTCCCAACACCACTTATTGAACATGGAATCCTTTCCCCATTGATTGTTTTTTTCAGGTTTGTCAAAGATCAGGTGGTTGTAGATATGTTGTGTCGCCTCCGACGTCTCTGTTCTGTTCCATTGGTCTATATCTCTGTTTTGGTACCAGTACCATGCTGTTTTGATTACTGTAGCCTTGTAGTATAGTTTGAAGTCCGGTAGTGTGATGCCTCCTGCTTTGTTCTTTTTGCTTAGAATTGACTTGGCTATGCGGGCTCTCTTTTGGTTCCATATGAAGTTTAAGGTGTTTTTTTCCAGTTCTGTGAGGAAGGTCATTGGTAGCTTGATGGGGATAGCGTTGAATCTGTAAATTACTTTGGGCAGTATGGCCATTTTCACGATATTAATTCTTCCTAACCATGAACATGGAATGTTTCTCCATCTGTTTGTGTCCTCTCTTATTTCGTTGAGCAGTGATTTGTAGTTCTCCTTGAAGAGGTCCTTTACGTTCCTTGTTAGTTGTATTCCTAGGTATTTTATTCTCTTTGTAGCAATTGTGAATGGCAGTTCGTTCTTGATTTGGCTCTCTTTAAGTCTGTTATTGGTGTATAGGAATGCTTGTGATTTTTGCACATTGATTTTGTATCCTGAGACTTTGCTGAAGTTGCTTATCAGTTTCAGGAGATTTTGGGCTGAGATGATGGGGTCTTCTAGATATACAATCATGTCGTCTGCAAATAGAGACAATTTGACTTCCTCCTTTCCTAATTGAATACCCTTTATTTCTTTTTCTTGCCTGATTGCTCTGGCTAGAACTTCCAGTACTATATTGAATAGGAGTGGTGAGAGAGGGCATCCTTGTCTAGTGCCAGATTTCAAAGGGAATGCTTCCAGTTTTTGCCCATTCAGTATGATATTGGCTGTCGGTTTGTCATAAATAGCTTTTATTATTTTGAGATACGTTCCATCGATACCTAGTTTATTGAGGGTTTTTAGCATAAAGGGCTGTTGAATTTTGTCGAAGGCCTTCTCTGCATCAATTGAGATAATCATGTGGTTTTTGTCTTTGTTTCTGTTTATGTGGTGAATTACATTTATAGACTTGCGTATATTGAACCAGCCTTGCATCCCCGGGATGAATCCTACTTGATCATGGTGGATAAGCTTTTGATGTGCTGTTGTAGTCGGCTTGCCAGTATTTTATTGAAGATTTTTGCATCTATGTTCATCATGGATATTGGCCTGTAGTTTTCTTTTCTTGTTGAGTCTCTGCCGGGTTTTGGTATTAGGATGATGTTGGTCTCATAAAATGATTTGGGAAGGATTCCCTCTTTTTGGATTATTTGGAATAGTTTCAGTAGGAATGGTGCCAGTTCCTCTTTGTATGTCTGGTAGAATTCGGCTGTGAGACCATCTGGGCCTGGGCTTTTTTTGGGTGGTAGGCTCTTAATTGCTGCCTCGACTTCAGACCTTGTTATTGGTCTATTCAGGGTTTCGACTTCTTCCTGGTTTAGGCATGGGAGGAGACTACTGTCCAGGAATTTATCCATTTCTTCCAGGTTTTCTAATTTATGTGCATAGAGTTGTTTGTAATAATCTCTGATGATGGTTTGAATTTCTGTGGCATCTGTGGTGATATCCCCTTTATCATTTTTTATTGCATCTATTTGGTTATTCTCTCTTTTCTTTTTTATTAGTTTGGCTAGTGGTCTGTCTATTTTGTTGATCTTTTCAAAAAACCAGCTCCTGGATTTATTGATTTTTTGTAGGGTTTTTCGTGTCTCTATCTCCTTCATTTCTGCTTTGATCTTAGTTATTTCTTGTCTTCGGCTAGGTTTTGAGTTTTTTTGATCTTGCTCCTCTAGCTCTTTCAATTTTGATGATAGGGTGTCAATTTTAGTTCTCTCCTTTCTTCTCATGTGGGCACTTATTGCTATATATTTTCCTCTAGAGACTGCTTTAAATGTGTCCCAGAGATTCTGGTATGTGGTGTCTTCATTCTCGTTGGTTTCGAAGAACATCTTTATTTCTGCCTTCATTTCAGTGTTTATCCAGTCAACATTCAGGAGAAAGTTGTTCAGTTTCCATGAGGATGTGCGGTTCTGGGTTGGCTTCTGAATTCTGAGTTCTAACTTGATTGCACTGTGGTCTGAGAGACTGTTTGTTATGGTTTCTGTTCTTTTGCATTTGCTGAGGAGTGATTTACTTCCAATTATGTGGTCAATTTTAGAGTAGGTGTGATGTGGTGCTGAGAAGAATGTATATTCTCTGGATTTGGGCTGGAGAGTTCTGTAAATATCTATTAGGTTTGCTTGTTCCAGGTCTGAGTTCAAGTCCTGGATATCCTTATTAATTTTCTGTCTCGTTGATCTGTCTAATATTGACAATGGTGTGTTGAAGTCTCCCAGTATTAATGTGTGGGAGACTATGTCTCTTTGTAAGTCTTTAAGAACTTGCCTTATGTATCTGGGTGCTCCTGTATTAGGTGCATATATATTTAGGATCGTTAGCTCTTCTTGTTGTATTGATCCTTTTACCATTATGTAATGTCCTTCTTTGTCTCTTTTGATCTTTGTTGCTTTAAAGTCTATTTTATCAGAGATGAGGATTGCAACTCCTGCTTTTTTTTGCTCTCCATTTGCTTGGTAAATCTTCCTCCATCCCTTTATTTTGAGCCTTTGTGTATCCTTGCATGTGAGGTGGGTTTCCTGGATACAGCACACTGATGGGTTTTGGCTTTTTATCCAATTTGCCAGTCTGTGTCTTTTGATTGGGGCATTTAGTCCATTTACATTTAGGGTTAATATTGTTATGTGTGAGTTTGGTCCTGTCATTTTGATGCTAGCTGGCTGTTTTGCCCATTGGTTGATGGAGATTCTTCATTGTGTTGCTGCTCTTTACCATTTCGTGCGTTTTTGGAGTGGCTGGTGCTGGTTGTTTTTTTCTATGTGTAGTGTCTCCTTCAGGAGCTCTTGTAAAGCTGGTCTGGTGGTGATGAAATCTGTGAGTACTTGCTTGTTCACAAAGGATTTTATTTTTCCTTCACTTATGAAGCTTAGTTTGGCTGGATATGAGATTCTGGGTTGAAAGTTCTTTTCTTTAAGGATGTTGAATATCGGCCCCCACTCTCTTCTGGCCTGTAGGGTTTCTGCTGAGAGATCTGCTGTGAGTCTGATGGGTTTCCCTTTGTGGGTAACCCGACCTTTCTCTCTGGCTGCCCTTAGTATTTTCTCCTTCATTTCAACCCTGGTGAATCTGATGATTATGTGCCTTGGGGTTGCTCTTCTAGAGGAATATCTTTGTGGTGTTCTCTGTATTTCCTGGACTTGAATATTGGCCTGCCTTGCTAGGTTGGGGAAGTTTTCCTGGATAATATCCTGAAGAGTATTTTCCAGCTTGGATGCATTCTCTTCGTCACATTCAGGTACACCTATCAAACGTAGATTAGGTCTTTTCACGTAGTCCCATATTTCTTGTTGACTCTGTTCATTCCTTTTTACCTTGTTTTCTCTAATCTTCTCTTCTCGTTTTATTTCATTGAGTTGATCTTCAACTTCTGATATCCTTTCTTCTGCTTGGTCAATTCTGCTGTTGAAACTTGTACATGCTTCGCGAAGTTCTCGTGTTGTGTTTTTCAGCTCCATCAATTCATTCATATTCCTCTCTAAGTTGTCCATTCTCGTTAGCATTTCATCAAGTCTTTTTTCAAGGTTCTTAGTTTCTTTGCATTGGGTTAGGACATGTTCTTTTAGCTCACAGAAGTTTCTTATTATCCATTTTCTGAAAGCTGATTCTGTCATTTCATCACACTCATTCTCCATCCAGTCTTGTTCCCGTGCTGGTGAGGAGTTATGCTGCCTTGTAGGGGGAGAGGTGTTCTGGTTTTGGGTGTTTTCATCCTTTTTGCGCTGGTTTCTTCCCATCTTTGTGGATTTATCCGCCTATTGACTTTGTAGTTGCTTTCTTTCTGATTTTGGTAATTTTAAGTCTGCAGCAGCTGAACTCATAAACCCCCTTTTCTTCTCCCCAGGTGTTCTGGCCCAGGGGTTTAGCACTTTATGTTTTTCAGCTGTGTTGCTACCGTTTTCCCTGCCCACAAGGTGGCAGTCTAGTCACACTCAGCCTGCAGAGGCGTCGCTGAGCTGCTGTGGGCTCCGCCCAGCTTCCGTGTGAGCTTCCCTGCAGTCCTGTGGGGGTGGTTAGAACTGCTTCCGCTATGCTGGCCCGCCCCTGTAGTGACGGAGTCTCTGTAGTGGCGGGTTGTCGTGGTTACGGAAAATTGCCCCAGGAACTGCAGGGTGTTTCCCAATGGAGGACGCCCCTCCCCCACAGGGCTGGACCGTCCCGGGTTCAGCCGTGTTTCCAGAGGGGCCCTCTTTGTCCTGTAATCTCTTGGCTTGCCTCCTTGCCACAGTTCCCCTTGCTGGCCCAGAGGGGACACAGTCTCGTTCACTTTGTTCAAGGAGCCGCTGCTCCCTGCCCCCCGTGCAGGCCGAGCGGCTGCTCCAGTCCAACCAGCAGCGCTGGGAATGCGGGGAGCTTCTCCGCGCAATTAAAATCCGCTGCCCTGTGTGCCGCTGCGTCAGCCGAAGCAGCAGCTCTGAGATTCGTGGCACTCCCTTGCCCGGGGGTCTCCTGGCTTGGCTCCCTGCTTCAGCTCCCCTTTCTGGCTCAGAGGGAACTCTGTCTCTCTCGCTCTGCACAAGAAGCCACTGCCCCCCGCTCCAGGGCGTAGGCTGAGCGGCCACTCCGCTCAAACCAGCGGCGCTGGAGACCCGTGGGGATTTTCCTCCTGTGAATCTCCTGGTCTGTGGGCAGTAAAAGTCCGTCTGGAAATGCGGCGTCCACTCACCCTCTGCGCCTTCTCTCGGAGCTGCAATCCCGACTTCCTCTTAAGTGGCCATCTTGGATCGATTATCAAAATCATTCTTATATAAGTACTTTCACAATGAAATAAAATGATATCTTAATGGTTAAGATAATCACACACTTAAAATAATTACTTATAGTACTTATAGAGTATCTTTTCATTAAATGTGAATTATAACCAAGAAAATGGTGGCTTTGCCTTATATACAGGAAATCATGGAAATAGGAAATATTTCATTAGTTGTTCTTATAACTCTTCCTTAGTTAGGGCTGGAAATGAGTGTTGAGGCTTATTTAAGAGCCTGGGACTTTGACATGGAATCCTCTGCCTTTTCATTTCAGGTCAAGCTCTGCCTCTGAAAGCCTACTAAACCCTTCCTGGCCCTTCCAGGATTACTGACCTGTGACATCTACCACATATCTCTTCTACCCTGAGCAGTGCTCTTGCCAGAGTCATGAAAAATTCACTTACGAAAGCAAAAATAAGGAAATGAGATGAGCATTTTTCTTCAATCCTTTTGACCCTCTCAGTTACCCAGTGAGTGTCTGCCCTGGATGTGTTAAGGGGAATAGGACATTTATGTTCTTAGCAGACAATAAACACCATGTGGGGACATAGGGCTTCATACTTCCTTGCTTTTTTTTTCTTGTCTGTCCCCAAGGGCTGCTCAACAGTTAAGGATGGTTGACTTGAATTCTACTCTGCAGCTCATAAAGTCATCTTGGGGTTTCTCTGCTATCAGTGTGGTTATTTCAGGGAAGAGAAAGGGACAAAGGGACTCGCTGTTTTGCCAAGCACATTGTTCCAGGATGAGCAGGCTAGAGGAAGGAAAAAGAATGCTTTACTCTTTAAGTGTCTGCCTTTTCAGCACAAGGAAAACTGCTGCTATTATTTTCTCTATAATCCACTTTGGTAAAGATACATAATAGACATTTATATAGTGCATGTAAAAAGTCAGAAAACCAGAAAGTTCTCTGACAGTAACACCTTACAACCTGATACTGAAGAAAATATCCTTGTAAGATGAACGTTGTGCATTTCGTAGAAATTGCTCTTTTACTTCCCTAAGCTTAACTGGCAGGCATAGTGTTTCATCACATCTCATATAGCGACTGATCGCTTGGGGCATCATATTCCTTTAAAAGTCATGCCTTTACTGCCTTTCAGTAATTGTATTCTATGCGTGCAATGATCTGAAAGCTATTTGAGAAGAAAGAGCATAATATTACATATATGTTAGAGAGATATGCCAAACCCCTGCACCATTTCTTGACACTTGAAGATTCTAATGGTGCTGATTCAATAATCATATAGTCACATTATTCATTCATATTACCCTGGTTTGTAATTTCTATAGGCTTTTTAAAAAGAAAAATAAACCCATTTAAATCTTTTATTTGTGGTTAATTAGGTAATTGAAAGGGTCAATCAATGAATTACCAAATACATTTCTTTTTTTCTTTTTTTTCTTGAGATGAAATCTCACTCTGCAGCCCAGGCTAGAGTGTAGTGGCACGGTCTCGGCTCACTGAAACCTCCGCCTCCTGTGTTCAAGCCATTTTCCTGCCTCAGCCTCCTGAGTAGCCGAGATTTCAGGCACCTGCCACTACGCCCAGCTAATTTTTTGTGTTTTTAGTAGAGACAGAGTTTCAGGCTGGTCTTGAACTCCTCACCCAGTGATTAACCTACCTTGGCTTCCCAAGGTGATGGGATTATAGGTGTGAGCCACCATGCTGGGCCTACCAAATACATTTCTAAACCAATGCAATGGTTCTTGCAAAACATCCAGCAGTCAATAAATGAATTAAAGGAAAAGATATTTAATGCTAAGAAGAGCATGCATTAAAATATAGGAACCCAGAAAACTTATACATGAGGAGCAAACTGGCAGTTTATTAGAGCACAGCTTTGAAAGTCCAAAAAAAGAGAGGAAGGAGAGCGGCAAAATGACATCAAGGCCATAACCAATATGAGTATAGGTTCAATTAATTTATTGACATAATTAGCACATAGTAATACCATTACAGAAGCAGTCAGCTAGGAAGTGTGCATATACACGATTTGAATGAATTCAAAAGAACCCTGTACTTATCATAATTAAATTAATCATTCTGGGAAAGCAACATAGACTATGAAGGCCATAGCAGTAGGCCAAAAGTCATGCATCCAATTAATTTTCTCACCAAAATAAAACATCCAGAATTTTTATATCTCATCAAACTGAATCCATAGAACAGAAATTACTATGACTATCAGGATTGAGTGGCCCTCTTATAACTCTAGCATTTACGATGCTCTGAACCAAATTGCCTCATGGTTTATAAAAAAGAAACAGGAAAACATAAAAATGAAATTTTTAAGTGAAGTGCATCCTCTTGGCCAAGCTAATTCTTCACTTTTATATCTTTGCTTCTGGATACACACATAAAAATAAGAGCCCAAGAATTACATTTAATATTTTCTAAATACTACACTGAAGTAAAAGCAAAGTACAGAGAATACTCCCAACTGTATTTAAAATGATAGATTAAAAAAAAAAACTTTTTTACCTCTTTAATTATGTCTTAATGCTATTTGCTTTAATCCTGCAGTGCTTTTGTTTACCTGGTGAGAAGGATGCAGACTTTAATCAGGGAGATGAATTTGGTCCTGATAATGTTGTTGTATACTGAACTTGCTAAAGTCAATAAAACTTGTAAGCAAAGAAACCCAAAGATTAAAAAGGAAGGCTGATTTTCTTCAGGGAAAAATTTAGACTCTAGAAAAATAAGACAAAACATTAAAGTTCTTCAATGTATGCTTTCTACAGTGTATGCTTCCTACTATATGCAGAGGAAAAATGTATCTTGGAAATTTCAGAAAATATGGATCTGCATGTAGCTGGATAACATGTGAATGTTTGTGGGTAGAGGTTTGGGGTGGGCGTATTAGATGTAGGTGGGAGTTTTCAAATAATGCTTGTTGTTGTCCAGAAATAGAATATGATAAGTCCTAGCAGAATATTGTTGAATCCAGAAATTAAGAAATGACTTTTCTATGGTGGTTTCTCCTTGGTTCTTTATCTCTCTGGATCTTTAAGGCTCTGATGAAATCTATGTTATTTGTAGCAGATTTGACGTATTTATGGACACCATGCAAGAACAAGAAGACGAGCTTTAATAATAACTCAGTAATATTTATTGTCATGCCGACCATTTGCCTGACATTCTTCTGAGCACTCTACCCACAAATTAACTGTTGTGTCCTACCAGCAACCTTATAAGATAAATACTATTTCCATTTTTGCAGATGAAAAAACTAAAGCAAGGGGAGGTTAAGTTAGTTGTCCAGCTTCCTACAGCTAGGAGTGGTAAAGCTGAGATGTCAGCATTCTAGAGTCTGCTTTTAGCGACTTCACTTTGCACTTTGACATCAAACCTTGGAGGCAAGATAGCTCTTCTCAGTCTGGACATAGGAGTTCGCATTAGCTTTTTGCTTCTTCTCCTAGCCAATGAATAAGTAGTATAAAAGGCAAGATGAGTGAGACCATTAGATGTACTGGCAGGCACTGGAGTGAATGAGAACACTAAGGACAATTAAACTTTAATTATCACACACTGCCATTTCGGGGCATCTTTAGATTTGTCTAGCCTACTGTTTCTGGAATCTGTGTCCACAGAAACCTGCCAGTCTGAGACCATCAGTGCATTTATAAAAGTCTCTCTAGTATATGCCTCTGTCCATCGCCACCCTGAAAGATTTTTTTCTAGTCGCTTTAGACACTAGGGAAAGCACAGAAACCTTATCTAGACTCTTGGGTATTCAAGGATTGAGTAATATAGGCCAAGTCCTCTCCAGGGTATAAAGGGGATGATCTGGTAGAATGCTGAGAGTGGTTGGAGGGAAGATGGTGTGTGTCCTCACTGTGAAGCAGCACGTTGTGAGTGTCACAGGCCCTTGCTATGTACCCTGGTTAGCTGAGCCCTGCAGTAACGCAAGTCTGAATTTTAGGGAGTAGGAAGATAGAACTGGGTCTTGAGAATTAGACAGTAGAAAGAAAGGACCTCCTGTATTTCATTCAGCTTCAGGTACCTCAGTCGGAGCTGCCTGGGGGCTCTAAAATAAATATCCTGTTCTTTTATACATTGTTCATCATGGGAACCTTCTCTTTCTTCCTGACAGGTGAGCAAATCTCTATTTTTATTAAAAAATATGCATGCATCTCTATAATAGGGACTTAAAGTGGAATTTTCATTTATCTATTGATTTTCTAATTGAGGTATAATTTTCCTGTAGTGCAATGCAGACATTGTAAGTGTGCAGTTATTCAATTTTAAGAAATGCATCTGCCCCTGTAATGGACACCCTATCCATATCTAGAACATTTAAATTCTCTTGTGCTCCTTCCACATCAATTCTCATCCCCTCCACACCAGAGGCAACCCTTATTCTGGTTTCTTTAAACTTATATTAGTTTTACTTATTCTAGAACTTCAAATAAATAAAATCATATATGGCTTCATTCACTGCAATTTTTTTAAAAATTAACTCACATTGTTGCATGCATCAGTCATTTGTCCCTTCTTACTGATGAGTGGTAGCCCTGGTATGAATACACCAGTTAATGTACATATGGATTGTTTCCAGGTTTTGGCCATTGTGAAACAAGCTGCTATAAACATTCTTGTACAAGTCGTTTATGGACATATAGTTTCATTTCTATGAGAGGAGTTGCTGAACCATACAGTAGTTTTTAAAAGATGAATAGGACTTGTAAAGGTAGAAGGAATAATATATTCCAGGACAGAAGAATGACCTGAGCAAATATACACAGTGACATCATAGAAGGGTCAACATCAGCTCACAACACAAGCACCATGAAGGAAGAGGCAGAATTGTCAGGGTTGGCTGGGTACCCAACCTGGATCTGTTTCCTAGCGTAAGCTCTTACTCTTGCTACTTATTTCATTAATGACCCTAAATCCCACAGGTGTTCTCATTGCCCTGGAAAGATTACTGTGATTATCTTTGTTATACAATCCCTCCCATAGAACCATGCTCAGAATGGTGCCTGCTCTTGACAAACTCCCACTGATATAATTCCGGCTCTGGGACACAACCCTGAGTAGCTTGAAATTTCTCTTAAATTATCTTACTTCTGGTATGCAAATGGAATGAAGTGGCCTTGCATTCCTGTTAACAAACTCTAGAACGCTCCAGAAGGCATGTCTTTACCATTATTTGTCAATGTGACCTGTCTTTATTTCTTTAAAGGGCATTTACAGCTTGCTTCAAGGAAGATCACTATCTTAGGGGTCGTGAATATTCCCTGAAGTGCCCCAATCTCGTATTCTCAGTCAAAGAACAAGTTTTTAGTATTACTGCATTGGCTAACTCTCTGCTCTTTAGGGATTCATTCATGATCCTGTAGCAAAATATGTAATAAAGTCAGAACTGGAAATTAGCTTTCCTCCCCAAAGCTAGCAAAAGATAATTGGATTCAGTGTGTAAAGTTGGGAACTTAGGATAGTCTAAAAGACTTCTGGCCAGTAGTTACAGCTTATGTATTAGTTTCCCAGGGCTGAAGGAACCACAAACTAGATGGTTAAAACAATGGAAATTTATTGTCTCACAGTTTTGGAGTCTAGAATTCTGCAATCAAGGTGTAGGCAGAGCCATGCTCCCTCTGAATCCTCTAGAGAGGGATTCCTCCTTGCTTCTTCCTAGATTCTGGTGATTTGTCTGCAATCCCTTGGCTTGCAGCTGTGAAATTCTAGTCCACTTTCACTGTGTTATGAGGTCTTCCCTGTATGTCTCTGTCTTCACATACTACCTTCTTATACACACAGCTAGCATATTAAATTAGAAGCCCATCCTACTCCAGTATAACCTCATCTTAACTAATTACATCTGCAAGGAACTTATTTCCAAATGTCACATTTTAAGGTTTTATGAGGTAGAACTTCACATACATTTTTTTTTTGGTAGGTAGAGTTCTATGACACCCTAGAATAGGCAGTTTCTTTGGCAATATTTTTAAACAAGAATTCTCAATCTTTCAACATCGTTAAGGTGAGTTCCTGAGAAAGAATCATGGATTGTTCAGTGTTCCAGGAGACTGAATCTATAGCAGACCTGAAACTAATTCCTATCAGCCATGATTCTGTCATCAATGTTTTTTGCTCTGAACAATTGCTTCTAATTATTCCCCTTTGATATTTCACCTCTCAAGTATCCTGAAACTGACATCATTTCCATTTCTCACACTTTCAATATTGTTAACACAACCTGAACAAAATTTAGTCCTTTTAGGCCTTTTTGGATTGTTGGATCCTCCAGCACCTTAAGAATTGTAAGTTGCTCTTTTCTTCAGTTTTGTTCTCAGGTGGCAGCTTTCCTAGCTCTGAAAATCTCACCTTGTACCTCACATAGTGGGAACAATGACATGGCCACCTATGCTGTTTGTGAAGGGACTTCTGACACATTTGATTCCATCTAGAAGTTGAGTGTCTATGTCGGCAACTTTGCTATTAATGGCTCCAGGGAAATCTGAGTTTTGTCTTTGTAGCTTTTACTTGTACATTTTGCTTTTCCATTTCTTTCACAAAACACAACATGGAAAGAAGCCCACGGTTTTTGCACCTTTTATATAAGCTTTTTGGTGATTAAAACCCTAGGGTGTTGAGTTAGTGTAAATGTTAAAAATGTGTACCTAGAATACAGTAAGAGCTTTCTCTCTATGCATTTTTAAAAAGAGTGTTAGGGTTGTGAATAATGCTGGATTAAAAACTCTGGGAAGCAAAGGCCCTCTGATTACAGCCCATGTGGTGATATTGTAAGTTTTTTTCCCTACTTTGCTGCACTAAGGCCTCCACATCATTTCAGAGAAAGAGAAGAAAGCTCATTTCTCTTTCATATCTCAGGAATTCTGGCCATTTAGTAAACAGTAACTATTAAAATGTGGGTATGTATTAAGCATGTCTTTTTATTTGGAAGCTTTGACATCTTGGGGCCTTGCTGACACTGGAATGCACTGTCCCTGCTAGGACTGGGCCCCCAGGAAGTGTGCCTTTCAAATGCAAACCAACCAATCTAGAGTTCCGGCCCTGACTACCTCCTTTTGGGGTTTCCCACAGGGGCAACCACTATCTCCCTGCCCTAATCACCCCAGAGACAGATATTAGATAATTAGAGACAGCACAGCACCCTACTAGAGCCTGCCGAAATTATTCAAACTAGCCAATCCTAAACCTGCTTAGCCTCCATATCCTCTCTCGCCCACTCTTTCCCAAGGAAATCACAATAAAGACTTTTACTCCCTGACTACCTCTGCCTCCTGACCAACCTGTGCTTTCCTGTGTGGCTCTGTGTGGCATGCCAGGCCTTCTGCTCCAAGGATCTGTGAGTATAAAATCTTCTTCCTTCATTTAAGTGTCTTACCATACCTGATTAAAACAAAACTGGATTCACTCAAGAGCAGCTGTAATCTAATCACCTTGAGTTGTCCTTCATTGATTATAGCTGAGTCAGGGACTGGTCAAGGGTGATTTTGACCAGACTTAGTCAAAACAAGAATGGGACCCAATGTGTCTCTCAGCCTCTGTCTGCAACAGAAAGTCACTGAGGCTTATTGTCGGGCTATTCTAAAGGGGGCAATGGTGCATGGAGAAAGATCTTTCTGAATTAGATGGTCTGGGTCCATTTTTCTAACTATATAAGCTGCTTTTCACAACATTTTCTTCTATTCTTATCTCCCTTTAAACTATTCACTCTAGATCTGAGACTAGGTAAGACATACTAGGTACCGAGGGCACAGATTTTAAGGAGGCACTCATCAGGATCATCCCAGAAATGTCTGGCTTGCCTCTCCCTATTCCTCACCCTGATTCACACTACCAGAGACATCTAAATCTTAAAAGTCTGGGCTTTGATTCTGCGATGTGCATTTATGCTTAGATAAATCATCGTGTCTGATAGTCACTGGAACTATTCAGAAATTAAATTGAAACTAAGCATGAATCTTGCCCTCAAATATATATTAGGCTAAAATTAGTATAAGTACTGGTACATTGCTCATTCAAATATAGTTAGCAAGTTTGCTCCTCTAGTATGGATTTTGTGATCATAGTAGCAGAAGCTGGATAGAAGTGTTCTGGCATTGTCTTTGTAGAAGGAATTTGTTGGGTAATAAACTCATATATAGTAAAAGAAAGAGGTAGTCAGCCATCTTTTGTGTTACTACAGCACAAGGTTTGTTCCCCTCCTCTGTGCAGTTTTATGTGGTACTCAAATTGCTAGCTTGTGTGTGATCTTTCCAATTGATGGGCTGCTTAAGAACAGAAACCATTCTTAGTCCTCTCTGTTTCTCCAGAATCTAGGACATACTAGACATTCAAATATACATGCAGGGAAAGCTCTTCTTTGAATGAAGCTGTTTTTGGAGCATTTTAGAAATATCTATTTGCCATGTGAGTATATAATTCTGTGAAGCTGTGATGATTCTAAATCTATCTATCATCTATCTATCTATCTATCTATCTATCTATCTATCTATCTATCTATCTATACAGGGCTACGATTTACAGGTCCATAGTATAAAACCTATCTTTCTAGTAAAGCTGTAAAGACTTTTGGGGGTGGGGAGAGTATGTCTGTTCTGTTTTGCGTATTTTGCCCAAATCATTTAACAAGGGAATGTGAATTTATTTATTTTAACTCCTGGAGGAGAAAAAGAACGATCCAAAAAACTATCTATCTGTGAATATATGATTCAAAATTTTTATGTATTCTGCAGTTCATGTGGTGGATATGAACTGAACACATTGGGTACCTCCCAATTTCCTTTTTTAAACTAAATTTCAATCCTTGGGAGTGGTTGCTTTGCCATTATGCATATCTTTTATGTTATGTTTTTAAATTGAGTAAAAAAATATGGAAGGGTAAATGACATAGTCCTAGGATTTGAATGTGATACTTGAACAAAAGCTGTGATATTCACAAGATGCAATGGAGCGTGTGTCTACTTATCTGACTGTGCAAACTTATGAGCCTGATAACAATGGCAATGAGGCATTTTTTGCATGAGTGATTCTTCAGGGATTCTTCTAATAGCCATGGTAGGAGACTTGCACTTTGGGATCAGAGTTTTTGCACTGAATAAAATTATGTAATTTTAGTGTCTCCACTTGTCTGAATTCTCACCTGAAGACTTTTCCACATACCAAGCTTGGGATGGCCTCTGAATCTTGCTCTTTTCTTTATTACTTCTGCCTACCTGTGCCCCACTTACTGTGCATATTCATATGCATTGAATTTTTATGCATCCATCTAATTGATTACTTTTTTCTTTTGAGGCAGAGTCTCCTCTGTCATCCAGGATGCAGTGCAGTGGTTTTATCACAGCTCACTGCAGCCTCTCCCTCTTGGACTCAAGCTGTTCTCCTACCTCAGCCTCCTAAGTAGCTGGGACTGCAGCCACACACCACTGTGCCCTGCTAATATTTTTCATTTTTTGCTTTATTGGTAGAGGCAAAGTTTTGCCATGTTACCCAGGCTGTGATTACTTTTTAAAGATAAAATAGCACAGACATATCCCCCTTTAGCTACACCATCAATAGATTTACATTCATGACTTTCTTGTCTTTATTTCTCCTGATGCTTTGTGACATGTGTCTGCATCTTTCACTTGGCACAATTTCTCTGTTTTAATATATTTTTAGGTGTCCCATCAACTGTTTATTCAAAAGATGGCATTTCTAAAGCTAGAGTTTCCTTAGGCAGGCATGCAAAACCAAATGTACTCTGTAGTTGTATCTCCTATCTCTTTTCTTGTCTCAATATTCCAGCCAGAGCACGGTGCCCTGCACACACAAAGCCACAGGCTCTACTGTGAGTCTTTGTTTGACATTTTCTCAGTCGTCTTCACCAGTAAATGCTCCCTTTCCTTAATTCTACCTGGCTTCCAAAGTGGAGAAATTGTCTAGATCCTCTGGATGCAATGTGCTTCTCTCTAGCTGGGCTTAGGACACATTGCTTTGTACAGAAATGCTCTTGTGTTTTTTCTCATGTTCTGAGATGCAAGTATCTCCTACATTGAGGAGTAAGCCTTACTTTGGTTTCCCAGGGGTATTCAACAAATAGCTTAAATGCGGGAGGCATACAGCATATGTTTGTTGAATTGAAAAGGATTGCTTTGTTTTAGTTGTGTTGAGTAACCTGAGCCAAACACAGTGTTATGATCCCAGTCACCGTTTGTGGCCTTCATTTGGCTAGCATTTCCCCACTTGCTTCATATTAAAGACAGTACAGTATAGATATTAAAAGGGTGAAGTGTGACGTTGTGCCACCTATGTATGTATTCTGGCTCTGACACTCCCCAGCTGAGTAAATTTAAGCAAGTTACTTCTCTGAACTTGAGTTTCCTGACTTACAGAGTTTGGAGAATATGCATCCATCATTATTCCCTATGTTTCCCACACCCATAGTATTTAAAGTGAAAAAAATATGAATGATGGAAATCTACTACATACAAAGAAACACACAGAGAGATGCACTTTCTTCTTGGCATTTGGAACATGGACATTACTATTTCTCCATCTGGGATTTACTCTGCTTTCAGGATGCAAGTCAATGTATTTCTGAATTCAGAGTATCATGACTCTAATTAAAAAGAAAAAAAAAAAGCTTCTACCTCCTTTCCTTTATAGACTTTGTAATTAGGAGCCTCCCTTTCTCTCCTTTTTCTGTGCACCTCTTTTATCCTGGCCACCCAGTTCAGAAGCTCCTTTCTTTTGATGCCAAGTCTTTCTCTGAATAAGGAGATTCTATTAGAATGGATGAGCCTTATAATCCATGCTGGGGTCAATGCAAATGTAAAAGGAAAACATGGGGATTAGAAGGTTTAACCTATGCAAGGAATCAACAGTGTTATTCCAGGCAGAAGAACTGGGCAGGGAGAAGAGATTCTAAGGTGGGGTGGGGGAGAAATATTCCTCAAGTTGTTCTTCATGGACAAGTCTAACTTCTGCTTTCATTTGCTGTGGCAGATGTGTGGAATTCTCATTTTGTTAACTTTCACTGTCTTTGATACATAACTCATGATTTTCAGAGAAGAAAGAAATGTCTTCCTAATTTAGGGGGTATAGTATAATATAATAGTTAAGACCGTACACCTTGGAGCCAAATACCAACTTGGCTACTTATTTGCCAGGTGATCTTTGACAAATTTACTTAACCACTTTGTGCCTCAATTTACTAATCTGCAAAATGGAGATAAGACTAGGACGTTCTTTTTGAAAGTTAAAGTATGTAAAGTATTTACAATATTGCCTGGGAAATAATTACAAGTGTCCCTTTGTAATTATTAACACATGAACTCACCTGTCTAGCAAGGCAAGGCACCAAGTGAATGGGTAGGTCTATTTTCTGGCCTTTGAAATTTAACTTCAAGCCTAACCACCTTACCCTAGAATGAAGTCAGATTATCACAAACATCTGTCCTGAAGTCTGTCTTTCATTTAATTACATGTCTTGTTGATTCCCCTCAATTGATTTTTTGACTCCCATTCAGGCATCTCTTGCCTTTGGCTCACAGCATCTTCCAATCAAATATCAGCTAATTAAACTTGGATATTCCTGAGCCTCTCCCTACCTCTCAGCTTAGATCATCCTGTGATGAGGAAGGAGGGTTGATGCAAATTGCAACTGACAAGGTGCACTGAAATGGATGTTTATTGACTCCCACTAACCATGCACAGTCGTAGAGATAATTACCATTCATCGCTCACACACACAGAGGGCCAAATTGCACAGGTAAGGTGATGAGGAGAGGGCTTTACTTCAACTGGGAGCTTATTCTCAGAAATATTCTGTCCTGGTCCTTCTATATTAGTCTCTTAGTACCATGATGGCAGCTGTCTTAGTTCATTTGTGCTGCTATAACAAAATGCCCAAGACTGAATTATATATATATAATTTTATATATATATATATACCTTGACATTTATTTTGTCACAGTTCTAGAGTCTAGTATTTCCAAGATCAGGGTGCCAGCAGGTTTGATTTTCTGATGAGGCCTGCTCTTGGATTCCAAGATGGCTCCTTGCTGCATCCTCTGAAGGGGAGGAACCCCATGTCCTCACAGGGTGGAGAGTAGTGGGGAGCCAAATGTTGCGTGAAACCTCTTTTGTAAAGATCCTCAATCCTAGTTATGAGGAAGGAGCCCTCACAAACTAATTTCCTTTTAGAGTTTTTAAACTCTTAGTACTGTCACACTGGTCATTAAGTTTCAGTAGCTGAATTTGGGAGAGGACACATTCAAACCATAGCAGCAGACCTCCATTTTCCCAAGTATAACATGTGTAGCCCAAAACATGCCTTCAGACATTTATCGTGGGCCAAGTCTAGTTGCCTCTACTGGGACAGTACTCGGCATATGCTTCTAAACTCGGAACTAGTGTTCTGCCCCTATGGGGCCCTGGGAACAGAGGTTGAATGCAGGAAAATTATGAAGGTGCTTTTTAGGACAGAAACATTAATCCAAGTAGAATCCATTAGGCAGTATCCAGGAATGATGCCAGAGTTGAGAATCATATAGTACAAAGCGACCCGGAAGAGAGAGATTGAGTGGGGGACACAGAATGGAGAAGGCAGCTTCAGAAGGGCAGGTGGAAGAACCACCTAGAAGTTCCTTAGGTTCTCCATCCTATCAAGTGTCATAGTCTTAGGGAAGAAAGTTGGTAGGGACACCGAATTAGTTCATTCTCTTTTTTTGGTCTTTCCACGGGGTCTCTGTTATACAAGTGATTTTACTGTATACACTTTTAGACTTGTCCATAAAATGAGTCACCTTTTTGTTTTAAAAAAAGGATATTTTTTTGATAGATTTGAGTCATGGCTTTACTCATCTGATTAATATTCTTTCTTACTCAAAGGACATAAATATGCACATACACATGACAGAATACGTCAGAATCTAATACTGTGGTTGACTGTGGCTAGGCCTTTTATGGAAATGTCCTTATATCAGGACCACCATAAAAGTCCATATGGCATCTTTGTGCACATTAGAAAGATAATTTTTACAGTCCTCACCTGAGCATGTCTGGCTTGGGGAGAAAAAGGTAGATTGGCTGTAAGTCTATTCAGCTATCAGCTGGATACATTATGCAGAGTCCAACCCCTACAAGCATAGTGGAATCCTTAATAACTGGTACAATGCAGGTTGATGTCACACTTCTCCAGCTGAAGGGGATGAGAGCCATCTAGTCTGCTGTACTGGGCTTCTCTGACTGTAGCAACTTCCTTACTCAGGGTAGATAGTATCCATCTGGGAAATCTGAGCATGTCTTGGTGCTGGGTGACTAAAACCAAGGAGAGTTGCTTCCACGCTTGGACTCCTTCCAGGGAATCTGAGCTGAGATCGCATCACTCACTGCATTCCAGCCTGGGCAACAGAGCAAGATTACATCCAGAAAGAAAGAAAGAAAGAGAGAGAGAGAAAGGGAGGGAGGAGAAAAGGAGGGAAGGAGGGAAGGAAGGAGAGAGGGAGGGGAGGAGGGAGGGAAGGAAGTGGAGAAATGAGACTGAAGCTCACATGGGGACTAGTCCAGGCTCCAGGACACTACTTGCAGGCACTGCTGACTCTGTTTCCAGCACCAGAGTGGGATTAAGTCAAATGTAGAAAACTTTAAGGAAGACACTCGAAAGCACAAGGCTCTGCTTGGGACAAGAACCCTGCTTACCCAGGTCTAAAGCAGATACTGCTCGGATGTCTACATTTTTTTCATCTGTCAGTGCTGATGATGGTCATAAGCCAGAGCACATCTCTTTTTTTACTTTAATTCTGCTATCTCTCAGAATAGTAATTTTATTTCTGTGATTGTGTATTTTTAAAAAGCACTTCCCACCCCATCATCACTATCTTTCAACACATGCGCGAGCACGCTCACACACACACACACATACACACGCAACTAAATAGGATTCTTGTTAGAATAACTAAATTTGGAGATGAAAAGAGAGGATTAAGTATAGTGCTCATCCTATATTCTTCTCTTACAGTAATTGATATAACATCAGTGAGATTTTACTGGCAAAATTGATTCAAATCAAACCAGAAAAATTCAGCCTCAAGAACTGAAAATGAGCTAAAAGGTGGTAAGCAAAGAATAATAATATGTGGCAATGTCTTCAAATTATTCATATTTTAAGCTTCATATAATTTGAAGTTGCAAAAATGTGTTTAACAAGGGTAGATTTTTAAAAAATGTGATGTCTTCATTAATGATCAGGAAGCAGTATTGAAAACACAATAAAGCTATCTCAGTGATGTTAAATTGGAAGGCTTTGAAAACATTTGGGAAGAAATATAAATAATACAAATAGAGCTATACAGGTTATAAATATGGATGGAAGAGAGAACAAAGATATTTCAGAAATATCCGAAACAATTGTGTGTATAGGAAGGAAAATATAATTGAAAACAAGTCCTCAGCTAGGATAGTGGTCTTGTGATATCCTTTTCTTTCTTTTTCTTTTTGAGACAGAGTCTTGCTCTGTCAGTCAGGCTCGAGTGCAGGGGCGACATCTCGGCTCACTGCAACCTCTGCCTCCCAGGTTCAAGCGATTCTCCTGCCTCAGCCTCCCGAATAGCTAGGATTACAGTACCCGGCACTGTGCCTGGCTAATTTTTGTAGTTTTTAGTAGAGATGGGGTTTTACTATATTGGCCAGGCTGGTCTCGAACTCGTGACCTTGTGATCCACCTGCTTCGGCCTCCCAAAGTGTTGGATTAGAAGCATGAGCCACTGCACCCAGCCGTGATTCCTTTTCTAGCTTTGTGTCCCATGTGCGACTGGGGCTGGTGTTGTATTATATTCCAAGGGGTGGTCAGAAGTAGTTATACTGGCGTTGGGCAATTAATCAAATCGTACTTTAAAATCTTTTTTCTATTATTATAATGTGATAATGTGGCCATGTGCCAATCTTTATGAAATAACTTTTTCTTTCTCTTTGGATTAGTATTTTAAGACTGCCACATTGCACAACTCCTGGAGCTTCATTCATATAATCCCTTCATGGTCTATGCAAATAGTGCTCTCTGGGGATATGCAGTGAATGCCCTGTATAACTTTACATCCTACCTTAGTTTAAAATAAAATGGGCACTTTTATTTCAGGGTGTTCCCCTGTATCCAGTGATATCTGCGTGATACTACGATATCTAGAATATAAACAGCATCCGTCGGGTTACGTCAAATAATCATTTACCCTGAACTACATAAATATTCAAATACTTGGCATTAAGCAGGCCATAATCTGAATGATTTAGTGATTGACTGACTACTTATCTGGGAGATTTGAACAGTGCAGATATGTCCTCTGTTACTCTCTGCAGGTTTTACTGGCTTGTAAATTTTTTTTTAAAGTGATTTCTGTCTATCTATTTAATTAGGTTTCACCTTGTTTCACAGGTCACATTGTACCTGTTGGCTTCAAATCAGTTTACAGGATAAAATGCACCCACTGATTCCAAGCGTGGAAGGAGGAGGCCTCATTATACACTGTGTCAGGTTTAGGTCTCCCAGAACTGTTGGAAATGTTGGTGTAGGATCTCCTCATGGGAGCTTTGGGACTTCAAGCTGTGCAAAAGCCCATTTTAAGCAAGTATAAAATTTTTATCTCCTGCTATGAGAATACCTTTATGGATGTATGTATTTGCATTACTTTTCAACTACATATCTAATAATCATTCTTAAGGAACTTCTGGTTTCACATATATTGATGAAAATTATTAATTATAGATTATTTTCCTCTGCATTGTATTTCTCCTCTCTGATAGAGTTCTGTTGTTAGTTAATAATGAATTAGAACACCCCTGGAACTTGGAGGTCTGTTTTGGGTCATTCAGTTAATACAATTCACACTTTGTAAACAGGCTTGGCTGATGATATTGTTATGTCTAGGGAAGGTTGTGTGAACCAACAAGGACAGATCTGCATGAAGGTCAGTAAATTGATGCAAGAGCCCAGAATTACCAGTGTTACTCTCTCATTATTCTGGGGAAAGTCATCTGCATTGCGTCTCTGGTTCTCCAACCAGCTGTATGTAGCCCCCAGTGGAGGTGGACCCATTAGGCACTCGTAAGCCAATGCTATTGTCATCAAAATCAAGCCATTCATTTCTCTTGCCAAAGTCTGAGCATATCCTGACTTCTCATGTTTTCATTTAGGGAGTAAGAGTATATACTGACAGGACAATGTGAGCCTTCTGACTTGTTAGCAGTGTTTCTTCTCATTAATTAATGATACTGAATCAGTGTTCTACATCAGTGGATTATGAATTTACTAAGTTGAGTCATGTCCGTAAGTTCAGTCATCTCCAGGTCCCTTGAAAAAAACCCTGGTGTCTGGATCCAAAGTTGGAGGTCAGACATTTGACCATGGGGCTCTGACAATATAATTGTGCCCAACACTTCCCTCATACATCCCACCCTAGAATATATGAACAATTCCTACAAATAAAAAAGAAGACATCCAACACAGTAGTAATGTGGATAAAAGCCTCAAATGGACATTTCACACACACACACACACACGCACACACACACACACACACACAGTCCAAATGGCTCAATAAACATGTGAGAAGGTGCTCAGCCTCCTTGGTCATCACATAAATGCAAATTAACACCACAATTATTTGATATGATACATAAATCATGATGACCACATATTCAAAAACTCAAAAATATCAAGGACTGTAGAGGATATGAGAAGCAACTAAAATTCTCATTCAATGCTGGTGGGAATATAAATGCATAAACTGCTATAGAAAATTTTTTGATAGCATTTACTAAAGCTTAACATTAGGTTACCTTATAACCCAGCAATTCTGTTCCTAGGTATGTACCCAACAGAAATGTATACCTTTGGACACTAGTAGACACATGTCGGAGTATAGAGGCACTATTCCTAATAGTTAAATACAGAAAACAACCCCACAGTTTCCTCAATAGTAGAATGGATAAATTGTGGTAGATTAATAAAATTAATAAGTAGTCCATGAGAATAAACAACCATGTTATGCAACATAGATGTATTTCAAATATATGATGTTGACAGCAAGAAGGTTTTCATTTTTATAGCTCTCAAAATGGGCAAAATCAACTGAGGGTGATAACAAGTTAATGAGGAGCTTCAGAGAGGGCAGTGACTGGAAGGAGGTGCATGGGTGATGGGTGGCTTCTAGGTAAAATATATACATTTTATACATATATATATATATACACACACACACACACACACATATATACATAAAAACCATGCAAATACACACATCCAAATATATATAAAACATATATATTCAAGATGGAGTCTCACTCTCTTGCCCAGGCTGAAGTGCAAGGGCATGATCTCTGCTCACTGCAAACTCTGCCTCCTGGGTTCAAGTGATTCTCCTGCCTCAGCCTCCTAAGAAGCTAGGATTACAGGCATGCACCACCACATCCAGCTAATTTTGTATTTTTAGTAGAGATGGAGTTTCACCATGTTAGCCAGGCTGGTCTTGAACTCCTGACCTCAGGTGATCTGCCCACTTTAGCCTCCTAAAGTGCTTATTACAGGCATGAGCAACTGTGTCCAGCCCAGTATTGTACTTTTTATTTTTATGTTCATGAGTGTGTTCACTTCTTGAAAATTCTATGAGCCGTACATTTATGATTGGTGCACTCTTCTTCATGTATCTTTTCAATAAAAAGTTTATACATGTATGTATGTATATCTATAGATGACAGAGAGCAAGAGCTGTATTAAGAGACTTAGCTGTATTGAACCAGGTTTTATAAATATAGTGAGTATAAAAGAAGGATAATTCTTCAATACCATATGCCATTCCTCCTGAATATGCAATCCATCAGGTCTGAAAGAGCTCATAATTAAAGTAATTCTAGGATTACATAGAGATTGTTGTGAAGTCTGGAGTCACAGTGAGTGCAGTAAGACCTTTTTTATTAAACAACTATAAAAAAATATTTTGGGATAAGATGTTAAATAACTTCATAGATATAAACATGTTGAATCAAAGTTTGCTGAAAAAAGAAAAAAACTAATTTTAATAATAAACGCTATCCTACCTCAAATAGATTGAAAATTTAGTTGGAATATATTGTCCTTTTCCTCCACAACCAAGAAAAAATTTCTTTTCTTCTAGTAGTAAAAGTAATAGGGCACAGAGAAGCCAAACAGAGAGAACACTGAATATCCACGTGAGGTGTGGGGTAGAGTCACAGGGGAGGCAAGGCACAACTCTGTATTGTGATCCTCATGGCCAAGGGTCTCATCTCCATTTTTTGATCAGACACTAGATTTTTTCAAGAAAGGATAAGCCAATCTATCTCATCCATATAGATGAAAAGAGATCACAAAAAGCTAAGGAAGATAATCCAGTAATGTATAAAAAGTTAACGCATGATGACAAAGTTGTCTATGCTCCAGGCATGAAAATTTTTTTTAATATTTGAAAGTTCCCAAGATTCATCCCATTATCAGGAAACGAGGAAACTCATGATTATCTCAACAGATTCTGAAAAGCTCTTCTTAAAATTTAACATGTATTCATAATTAATAAAAAATATCTCTTAGCAACTGAGAATAAAGGAAAACATTTTTGGTGTGATGGAGCATTGTCTATAAAAAAGCCTACAGTAAAAAAATTGAAACGCTTTTTTCTAAGATTGAGAATAAAACAAGGAAGCCAGTGTCTCCATTTTTCTTCAATATTGTGCTGCAGGTATTACCCAGTGCAGTGGGGCATGAAGACCTAAAAGATGTGATATTTGGAAGAAAAATAATAAAATAATCATTAATCTGCTGATATAAAAGAACACATATACAAATCTAAAATAATCGAATCACATGATTAAAATTATGAGTTGAATTTGACAAGTTCACTCTTTGTAATTATTATATGAAATCAAGTATCTTTCTATAAATCAAAACTAATAGAAAAAAATCGAATGTCACTGTTTATGAAGCAAATTCTTTAAATAAGTCACAAAAAGCAGTAACCCATAAAATATTTGACTATTTTAAAATCAAGAACATCTATTTATTAAAACATACAATCCATGCATAAAGAAAAGATATTTGCAAAACATATATTCAATGTTTCTTTCTAGTAATGTCAAGTCTTGTGATCAAGGTTATGATGGTTCTATAACATTAGATTAGAAATTGTTTATTTTATTTACCTTTTCAGGAAGAGTTTGCACCATATTGTTGAGGTTTCTTCCTTAATTGTTTCAGAGAACTTGAAGTATGAAGTCACAAGGATCTGAAGAATTCTTTGTGGAAAAGTTTAAATTATAGATTCTATCTCTTTATATATGTAAGACTATTCATTTAGTTCTTTTCTTCTTGAATTAGCTGTGATGAGCTGTTTTTCCAAAAGTTTGCTCTCTAAAGTTTGGCATTTATAGGAAAATTTTTCCATCAAATACTTATAGGGACCAAGGGGGGAACTTCCCTTTTGCCTTCTGAAGCTTTGCTGAAAACTCAACTCACAAAAAATAGATTAATTAGAGAAAAGCCATACATATCTATTAATGTATGCACAAGAGAATCACAGTGATTACCCAAATACGCAATCCCACAATAGAGTGCAGAAGCTTCCATACATCCCAGGGTTACAGAAATAATGGGGGCTCAGAGCATGGCCAAAAACAGTTTATGAAGGTAAATCAGGTTATGGTGACAAGATTGATTATAGGAGGAAGAGAAGAGGAGGCCTGGCCAGCAAAGGTGGTCTCCTTATAGAAATGAAACTTCACAGATAGCAGCCCTCAGCAGGAATAGATTGTAAACATTTTTTTTTCAAACCCTTAAAGGTGTCAGACTCTGAGTTAATCTTTTCTAGGTGGGGACAAGGGAAAGCCTGGCAGCATCAATGCAGATTCTCTACAGGTACAAATCTTCCCCTCAAAAGACAACTTTGCTAACCTACTTCTGTTTTCTGGCTTTCCAAACAGGCATCTCAAAATTTGTCAAAGAAATATATTTTGGGATAAAATACTTCGATTTCCTTTATACTCGCATTATCTTTTTAAAGGTTTAATATGCACAGTATTGTAGGCCAGATTTTAAGTCTGTAGCTCAATGACTTTGAATAAATGTATATGTCTGTGTACCCATTGTCCCATTTAAAAGAAAACATAACCCATCACTCCAATACCTTTCCTTACATTTTTTTTCCAGTAATACCTCACTCCTTCCTACAGGTAGATAGCCTTCTGAGTTTTTAATTTTGCTTGTTAAGGAATGTCATATAAATAGGATTATATAATACATATTCTTTTGTGAGGTTTCTTTAATATAACCTAATGTTTTTGATATTTATGTAGTGTATACATTTAGATTGTATTTTTTATTGTTGAGTGGTATTCCTTTATCTCAGCATAGAATAATATGTTTATTCACCTATTGATTTAACTTAGTATAATAGATTTGTATGACATCTCTTGGTGTTTTATTTTACATTTCCTTAATGACAAATGACATTGAACATCTTTTAAACATATTTCTTGGCCATCTATACATTGAATGTTGTATGTAAGTTTATGTCTTTTGCCCATTTTTATTTGTCTTTTTTATTATTGAGTTGTAGTAGATTTATCTTTGTTCTTTTCACTATTATTTGGGCTCTCCTAGATCCTTTACATTTTTACATAAATTTTAGAATTAGCATGTAAATTTCTACACACATGTACAGACTCCTGCAGAGACTTTGGAATGGCACAACATATATAGCTAAAATTGAGGAGTATTTGCATCTTAATAATATTGAGTCTTCCAAACCATGAACATGTTAAAAATTTTCCATGTATGTGTGTATTCTTTAATTTGAAGAAGCTCTAGTAACATCCTATCCCTGTTTTAAATTTCTCATACTGGCCTTTGAATGTGTTAATTTACTGTTATACAGTATTTTACCATTTCATTAATTTCTTTTCCCATATTTGTTATTTCCTTCTTTCTACTTTCTTTGAACATTATTCACTATTATAAGACGGATTGTTAGAGCACTGGTACCTCTCTTTTCTGCTTTTGTCATATATGTATTTATAACCATAAGGTTCCTTTTAGGCAGATATTTAGTTGCATCCCTCTATTCCAAGCTTCCTTCCTCTGAGAAGTCTTTTCAGACCACAGTTGCTTTCTCCCCACACCTCCTGGACAATGCACAGAACCTGATGGCCTTCAATGTGTAGGTCAAATGCAGACTCACCCAGCTCAAAGTTTTGATATGCTCTAGTGTTTTAGTTAGTTTCAAATATTTTCTAACTTTCATTTTGATTTCTTCTTTGATCTAAACATTGTTTTGAACTGTATTGCTTAATTTTCAACATTTGGAGGCTTCCACTTACCCTTTCATTATTGATTTCCAGCTTAATTACATAGTGTGAGAGAACATATTCCGACTGATTCAATCCTTTGATATTTGTTGAAACTATGTTATGTCCCAGGACAACACTAATTTTGGCAAATGTTTAATTGTACTAAGTAGAATATATATTCTCTTGTTGTGGGTGCAATGTTTTCTCTCTCTTTCTCGCAAATTACGTATATTGATTAGGTTTCATTTGGAATTCAAGTTGTTCAGATCATTTAGAGTTTACTGGTGTTTTGTCTGCTTGTTCTACAAGCTTCTGAAAGAAGTGTGTTAGAATTCTCCACTATGATTATGGATTTTTCTAGTGCTTCTCTTAGTTTTGTGTTTACATTTGAAACTAAGTGTATAATATTTAGAATTCCAATATTTTCTTGGCGAGTGAATTATTTTATTAATAAAACAGCTTTTTCATAAATCTCTATGAATGCTTCTTACCTTAAAGTCTATTGTGACAGATATTAATCTAGGTAAATTAGTTTTCTTTTTGTTTATGCTTACTTTGATTCTTTTATTTTTAGCTTTTGTATATTTATATTTAAGCTGTATCTTTGAAAAACAATGTTTAATTGGGTTTATTAATCCATTCTGGCAACATTTATCTTTCATTGAGCATGGAAACTATTACTTTTAATGTATTAATAAATCTTCCAATTATTATGATTTAGTTTTATTTTTAGTACCTACCTCCTATTTCTTTTTTTCTTTCCTCACTTCTTAGCTTCTTTTATTCTCTGTCAATTTGTCTGTTAACACACAGCTCAGCACTAAATTGCTTGTTAATAGGTTATGGGAAGAGACACATTGTCTTGGCTTCTGCGATCCCCTGGCCAGATGTTAGGCACAGCAGTGTGCCAGGGGGCACTATTTTGCTACAGATATTTTTAACAATGAGTGGCCTAGGAACCAAGGACCTGGGCTAATACTTTGTTTTGTGACCTTGAACGATTCATATTTGTTCTGCATGGGTCTTATTTTTATTATCTGTAAAAGAAGGAATTGACACTAAATGTCATATTCAAGTCTCTAGTTGTTGTTGTTGTTGTTTTATTTTTTTTTGAGAAGGCAAAATAAGTACTTGAGATTAATTCATTATTTGAAAAAAAATTACCTTTTAAAAATCAGGCACATTATAAATATGAACAGTAAGATACCTCCAAGTAGTCTTGGGAGACTATTTCCAGGGATACAGGAGCCTCCATGGGCGTTGTTGAAGACGACCTTATAAGTTGGCTTTTTCCTGCTGCTTGGAGTCCTTTTGATATTAGTCTTCATTATATTCTGTATGAGTCAAACTGAAGGTGTTGACTCAATATTCTGTCAGTCAGATTATTCACCGTGACCGGTAGTGGCATGTTCATGGAAAAATTAATCAGACACTAAGATGATATTGAAAAAAAGGATGAATGTTATTTGGAGTTATTTCTCCATGTGTTTTTCATGTTTTTTTTTTTTTTTTCTGCTTGACCATTGTTCTAGATTATCTTTTCAAGAATGTATACTAAAATGTTTTGGAAGGTAGAGATAGCATTTCTCTCCAGAGCAAAGGGGCAGACTTGTTTATTGCCTGTTTTGAAAGATTTGAGTTTTCTATGCTTGGGGCTTTTTCTTGTAAAACAACCCAATGGCATGCATGTACAGGTGTCACTTGGCTCTCTCTGTGTTGTCCTATGGTAATTGGGTCTCAGATAACCAACCACGAAATGCTAATACCATGACCATTTATTTTGCTCTGAGCAGTAAACTGTCCTTTATATTTGACTCAAGAATGTCATGTTTTCCACCAGCATTGGTGAAAATGACAACAAACTAGCCAGCTTGCAAGTAGGATGACATCTCAGTCCCTTCACATGTCTTGAGAAGCAGAAGTGCAGAGCTTTAGAATTTCTTTCTAAATCCCTTTTGATCTGTCTTTCCTCATGCCTTTCCAGAAGTTGTTACCAGAACAGAGTCCCGATCCAGATCTCAAGAGAGGGTTCTTGAATCTCGTGCAAGAAAGAATTCAGGGCAAGTCCACAGAGTAAAGTGAAAGCAAGTTTATTAAGAAAGTAAAGGAATGAAAGAATGGCTACTACCTAGGTAGAGCAGCCTTGAGGGCTGCTGGTTTGCTATTTTTATGGTTTTTTATTGATTATATGCCAAACAAGGGGTGGATGATTCATGAATTTTCTGGAAAAGGAGTGAGCCATTCCCGGAACTGAGGGGTCCTCCCCTTTTTAGACCATATAGGGTAACTTGCTGACATTGTCGTGGTACCTGTAAAGCATCTTGGTGCTGGTGGGAGTGTCTTTTAGCATGCTATTGCATTATAATTAGTGTATAATGAGCAGGGAGGATGAACAGATGTTACTTTCAGTGCCATCTTGGTTTTGGTGGGTTTTGGCCTGTTTCTTTATGGCATGCTGTTGTTAGCAAGGTCTTTGTGACCTGCACCTTGTGCCAACCTTTATCTCATCCTGTGACTTAGAATACCTAACCTCCTGGGAATGCAGAAGAGATTGACTACAGGGCCAAATTTTCACAACTAATTAGCAACGGACCAGAGACTTAAGTCTATATCTCATGACCCATGATCCTTTTTTCACTAATGTGTTTTAAATCTAAACCAGTAGCTGAAACATTCATGCTGTCCAATACAGTTAAAACTTTTAATAACTTCTGTGCATTGCACCTACTGATTAAAAGGCCTCTGTGTGTTAGTAGTCTCTACAACTGCACAATTAATTAAATTTGAATGTAATAGTTTGGTCTGGTACTCATACTTTTAAAGAAAAAGGCAAAATGCTACACTAGAACCACTCATCATCTAAGTAAAAGTAAAATTCTTGTTTAACATGGAGCTTGTGTTACAATATGAAATAAAATAACAAATAGTAAAGTCTTTGCTAGCATTCATTTTTGGTAATTTTTCACAGTCTTGATATTTACTTCAAAAAAGGCACATGCTAACAGAATGAATATCTCAAGTTCCTATAAAATTTGCCTAAATTTTGTGCTGTTTTGAGGCTTAGGGACATTTCTAATTGAAGTAAAAATATATCTGGGTATATGTAGAACGAGAAGCAACTGAGAAGTCAAGAAACATCATTTGTGATCTCTGAGACTGAAGAGCAAGTGGAAAACTCTTAGAATTGCAGTGACACTAGAGATAAGGGGCGGGGTTCACTACCTTTCTTTGCTTCCCTCCCATATGCTCCCAGGGGGCATAAATCACAGGGTTTTTGTTTGTTTGTTTTTGTTTTTTTGCATGTATGTTTTCTCCTCAGAAAGTATTTGTTTTGTTCACTTATATGACAGTGTTTTAACAAAAGACAGAGATCTTTCCTACAGTGCATCTTCCTCCCCGTCAAAACATATTTTGCCATTCAGGTTTCTGACACTTTGAATTCTGACTTTGTGGCTTATACAGATAGAATCATTGTTCTTGTAAAATTGAATGTTTATCTTTATCCCCCAGGAAAACTTTCAGTTTTCCCATCTATAGTCATTTAAAGTTTATTGTTTTTTAATTAACTATTTTTCAATAACTCTATCTCTATTTCTAATTTTATAATGTACACATTCAAATGATGCTACAATTTAAGGATTCCCTTTAATCTTGAGCTACTGCCTAATAAGGGCCTAAAGTGGTATTTCTCTCTCTCTTTTGCATTCTTCTCAACTCGCACAACTTGGTGATTGTGTCCTCCAACCCAACGGAGTCCTGGAGGCTAACTCTCTGGAGAGGTTAAACCAAAATAAGTGACTGAGGCATTAGACAACCAAGAAGGTGAGATGTCAATAGGAAAATGAGAAGATTAAGGAAAAGTCTATACTGAATAATGAGCCCTGTAGACGTCTTTTTGGGTCAATTATTCTGCCTATCACATTTGCATTTTGAATTTTGAAATCTCTATTAATGGAAAGGCCAGTTAAGAGTATTTGTTAATATTTTTTATTCTCAAGACTGAAATGATACCTAATGAAACTACACTCTACTTGAAAAATTAGTTACCTGGTTTTGTGCCAGATTCTTGATTCACAAAATCTGGGACATCCAGTACAAATATTTAACAGTGTGTCAAGGTATTCTCTACATTGGAGATCCATGGAAATGATAGAAGTATTTGTTGAGGAAGACTGAGTATGATTTAAGATGAGAAATATGCTCTAGCTATATACTTAAGTATGCCATATGTATGATATGTAATATGCGTCTCATAACATAGATATCATACTTGCAGATTCGGACTCCAGAACCACACTGAGTGAATTCAGATTCTTGCTCCATTTATTTCCTATGTAACCTTGAACCAGTCATTCAATTTCTCTCTTGCTAATTTTTCTCAATAGGAACTGGGGGAAGGGAAGATAATAACAACTATCTTGTAGTATCATTATGGGTATTATTTAAGATAAGATATGTATAACACTAAGAACAATGCTCAGTTACAATAAATGTTTGATAGAGGGTAACTGTATTTACTATATCAATAAATGTACAAAGAATTATAAAGGTGCATTGGATTCTTAAGTGCATATCTGGTCACTTTTTTAAAAAAGAATTTCTTGATAACCACTGCTTAGTGTGTTGGCTGTTAAAATATTTTACTTTTTTCCCTTGTCTGATTCATCTTCCAAAGTCTTATAGCTGCCTCCTCAAATCTGATCATATTTCATCTTCTTGGAGGTCCAGGAGGGACTAAAATATCTGTTTCTTGTTTCAGGATCTTCTTAATAAACCTAGCTTATGTGTGTTTTCTCAGAACACGAGAGGCAGTGATATATGTCAATGACATGCATAGCCTTTGGAATTAGACTACCCGGGATTAACCTCATAAATTTTGTGACCATGGGCATACTCTGTAAACTATTGAGCCTTCATTTTCTGACTTGTGAAATGGGATTATAATAAGAATTTTGATGGGAATATTAAACAAAATAGTACAGTTAAAGCTCTCTGTGTAGTATTTGCCAAACAATAAGTATGCAAGGGATGTTGTTAATGCAGCCAGCTGAGGGCAGGGCCTCTGCCAATCTTAGAGTCCAAGTCATTAGCAACCCATTACCTGGAGACTAAGGCTTCTTGTGGGAGGGCTCAGAAATATTCAGAGACATTTAAACTGTACTTTGGAGGAAAGTAGGACTTTTCAAACCAGAAGAGAGGAAGGTAGAACTTCTTGAAAATAGCGTGTGCCAACACAATAAAGAGCACAAAATACTGTAAGTTGCCCATTGTAGCAGGCCCCTGGGTATATAGACTAAGGCTATATAGAGTGGCTGGGCTCAAGTGTGAGCCTGGATAGCAGAGGATGCACATTCTTTGTATGTTTGCTCATTGGAGTATTTGTTTCCAATGAAAAAAGAATATTATAAGAAGGAGAAAGAATAAGTTACTATTTTTTGTTTTTGGTGTTTGGAGAATTACTAAGCGGATATATTAATGATATTAAAATTAGGCATAATTTTGACAGCTAAATCTTTGTTTGTGAAACTGTAGATAGATTTTTCAGCCATTGTCAAAATTTATGAGCACATTTGTGTTTGTCATAAGCAGGAATGAAGGGAAGGATTGTAGATTTGCATCATTTTTCTTTGTCATTGCATCCTTCACTTCTGGAAGCCAGGACTCAGGCTCGCTGGCACTCAGGATCCTCTCACATCCTCCTCAGGCTCTCAAGGTCCCACATGATTTTCTTTTGGTTGCATCTTTTTGCTTTCCAAACTCTACCCAGGGTCATACCCTCAGCCAGCAGTCACAAAAGATAAGATCCAATTTCATTGCCTTGAAATATAACTGATCAATTACCTCAACAATATGCCCTCAAACCCTCCACACACACAAACATCACAAATCTTACATTTTACCCATAATTTTACTTATTGATATTATGAATGATAGTATGACAGAAAGCCACACTGCAAACGGAAATCTTTCAAGATGACCTATCTGGACCAATTTCTCTACTCTTCTGAAAAGCACCACCAGGGAAGGCCAGACTGCAGCTTACAAAGTAGCTTCCATGATAGGAGGCTGCCACAGAATCTCTGGTTCCCAGAATTTCTAGAACCAAGAATGAAAGCTCAAGTGCCCACTCTTAGTTCTTAGTTGTCAGAGCACTAATTGAATTATTTTGTTTGGAGATGATGTCCAAGAAAGCCTAACAGCTAAATGTTTGAACTTAGTAGAGAATTTTCTCTTGTCCTGAGCAGAGGCCAGCACCAAAGACAGAAGCATCTTCTGAGGACCAATGTAGACAAAAAAGTTTTTCTTCAGTCAAACGAAACATTTATCATTTTCAAGTCATTCTACTTTAAGTGGTATTGATATAAACCAATTTTCCTTAAAAGATGTAAAACCCAAAAACTCTAGGAATCGTTTGTGCTTGATTCTGGATTGTTGCATAAATCATGAACTCTCTGACACTACTTCTTCTTCTTCTTTTTTTACAACAGTAAGTAAATTTTACCACTGACAATAGATACCTGCCTACTTCTTTTTAAGACATTTTAATTTTGGCTTTCTTAACATGGTATTGATAATTAATTGCATCAACTCTACTACTTTAATAAAACTGGTCATCCACAAAGCAAATATGTATTGCTTAATTTTCATTTTGAGAGTTGATAACCACTGAAAATTAATCATCCATAGAAAGGGAGCTAAGCAGCACTTCTAATCTCTGAAAAGATTGCCAGTCTATTAGAGTTATATGCTTTAATCAATTCACATATAACTGTATAATTTATCAGCTTCAAATTAGATCAGCTATCTATTAGACCTAATAAAATGGAAATGTATTAATCAGATTTAAAAAATAAAGAAGAAAATTATCAAGGAATGGAATGTGATCCTCCTAGAAAAAGAACAATGACAACTGTTAGTGTGGAATACGAATGGGTTAAGCTGATTTACTTTTTTGCAGTAATATGGTTTGACTTGAGAGTTCTACAGTTTATATATAAAACTTTAAAAAAGCTTGGAAATGATATCAAATCTAATATGTGTGAACAAAAGTTCTTTATATCATCTATTGCTGCAAAGAAGAAATAACATTTATTGGGCACTTATTACATGTCAGGTGTGGGACTAAATCTGGATGACATAGGCATATATTTTAAGATATTTTTCTTGAGCGTACTTTCTAAGTTACAGATACAATTAATACAATTTTTTTTTCTAGAGATATAGATCAAAGAAACACTTACTGGCTAAGTTTTTCTAGTGCTTCACAACCACAAATATTTCTCAGGCTTAATTTGACAGTGAACAAAACTTGAATGCTATTAAGAAATCATCTCACTTTTATGCCATGTTCCTTCATTTTCTCTTTGTGTCCCTGAACTTAACAGCTTAGTTTGTGCCAGCACTTTATGGAACTGCCAGAAACAACAACTTCCAGCGTCAAGAAAGTAACAATAGAAATAAAATCACTTCTGTAAAAGGATGCTATAAAGAATAGTGTTTTGTGTTTTAAAATATTGTTATTTTTCTCACAAGTAAAAGAGTTCTCTACCTGAAGTACACTGAAACAAACCACAATGCATCTGACACATAAGTAGCCGTTACTTACACATCAGAATCTTTATAGCATCTAGTGTAATAAAAACAAAATGATAGTTCTTTTGGTAATCATATAACTGTTTGTTTTGTCATTTGAAGTTCGGACATCCTACTCCAGCTGTCTCCAAATGAATGTCTGCAAAAAGCAAATATAAAATATGTAACCTCCTCTGAATAACTCAGTTAACCTGGAGTGAGTTTGCATGTGACTGGAGATATATCACTTATTTTACATTTGGTGTTACAAAGAGCTAATGGTCACTAGAACTTTAGCTTTCTTTAACTACTCTGCATCAGGATGCAACAGTTATTTTTACAGTTTCTTTTAAAGTTGCTTGTTTTTCTAATGTTATAAATTTTGTCAATATTGTGGTACCCAATATTAGATAATATCACATGTATATACAATTCATTTAACATTCTCTATTTTGAAATAATTGAGTTTATTTATTTTAACTTTTTTATCATGTTTAGTATATAGTCACTTTTTTTGGAAATACTTTTTAAAGAATTCAGAATAAAAACATTTGCCTAGATTATTCTAGATACTTGATGCTCTTGATAAATTGCTTTTAAACCACCAATTTCCAGAACATAGAAAAGTAGGGAATATTTTCTAATTCCATTTTTGAGGCCAGCATTGTACTGAACACATATACAGATACAGTATAAGAAAAGAAAATATGGACTAACATGCCTCAGGAAAAAACTTACAAAAACTCTCAACAAAAATGTTAGCAAATCACATCTAGCACTAAATGAAAAGGAAAATATAATGGCCAAACGGAGTTTAGCTCATTAATTCAAGGTTGATGCAACATTTAAGTATCAGTCAATGAAATTTACCATTTTTATATATTAAAGAAGGAAACCATGTGGTCTTAATAGAGGAAGAAGAAGCACTTGAAAACAAAAAAACATGATAAAGCTTTACCAATGATGGAACTCTCAGCAATCTAGCTACAGAAGGAAACTCCCTCAATCTGTTAAAGGAATCTACAAAATCCCCTTAGCTAACAACACAGTTAAAGTGAAAGAGTAAATGCTTTCCTCCTAAGTTGGAAAAAAGCCAAGGATGCTCATTCTCAACAGTCCTAATCATCATCATACTGGAGGTCCTATCTAGTGGAAGAAGGAAAGAAGAATAAATAAAAGGCATCAAGATTGTAAAGGAAGTAATTAAAAAGTATTTACAAGTGATATAATTGCTTACATAGAAAATCTTAGATTCTACAGAAAAGCTACCAGAACTAATAAGTGACTTGAGCAAGGTTTTGAGGTATAAAAATAATATTAAAAATATATATAGTTGATGCTTGAACAACATGGGTTTAAACTGTATATGTTCATTTAATAAGAAAAGATACAGATTTTTTCCCAATAAATAGCAGTAGGCTCTCCATATCTTTTGGTTCTTCATCCACAACAAAATGTGAATGCAAAATACAGAATTCACTGGATGCAAAACCTGCTGACAGAGTGGGCCCACTTTTTATACTTTTCATATATGTAAGTTTTGCAGGACCAACTGCGGGACTTGAGGGCACATGGATTTTGGTATCTGTAGGGAGTCCTGGAACCAATCCCCAGCAGTTATTGAGGATCAACTGCATATTTCTATATTCTAGCAATAAACAGCTTAAAATCAAAATGAAAAATTTATTATATTATCAAAAGCATGAATTATATATAAAGCTATCAAAAATATGTGCAAGTGCTGCATATAAAAAACTGAAATACTCAGAAGACAAAGAAGTCCTAAATAAATAGAGACCTATGGTTTGTTAATGGTTTGGAAGGCTCAGTATTACTAAGGTATCAGTTCCTTCCAAACTAATATATGAACTCAACATAATATGTATCAAAATCTCAGGACTTTTTGAAGGAATTGACAAACTTATTCAAAAAATGGAAGCATTGTATATGAAAATACAAAGGAGCTAAAATAGCCAAAGAATTTTGAAAAATAAAACTGGAAGTATTAGACTGCTCAATTTTAAGATTTATTATAAAGCTATAGTAATTAAGACAGTGTGGCGTTGGTGATAGTGCAGAGACACAAATCAAATCAGTGAAATGGAACAAAATGTTCACAATTAGGACAACTGGCTATAAATATTTTACACACAGACGTATATATGTGTATGTCCCTACATATACATGGAGAGCTAACTCTTGACAATGGTTCAAAGGCAATTCAACAAAAAGGGGAGCGTTTTCCACAAGTAGTTCAGAAAGTATTGACATCCATGAGCAAAATAAAAACCTCAATACATACTTAATGAAAGTTGATAAATTGTAAAACTACATGAAAATATACATAATAAAATATTAAATACACAGGTACCTGCCAGCCAGAATGAAGTGTGAATATTTCATTGCTTTGACTTCAGATGTCATTTTACTTCCTTTAAAAAATAAAAGATGTATTAGACCATTCTTACATTGCTATAAAGAAATACCTGAGGTTGAGTAATCTCTAAAGAAAGGAGGTTTCTTTGGCTCACAGTTCTGCAGGCTTTACAGGAAGCAAGACGCTGGCATCTGCTCAGCTTCTGGGGAAGCCTCAGGAAGCTTAAAATCATGGCGAAAAAGTGAAGGGGGAGCATGCACATTACATGGCAAAAGCAGGAGCCAGAGAGAGTTTATGGGGGAGGTGGCATGCACTTTTAAATGACCAGATTTTGTGTGAACTCAGAGCAAGAGCTCACTTATACCAAGGGGATGGCCCAAGCCATTCATGAGAAATCTGCCCCCACAATCCAAACACCTCTACCAGGCCCCACCTCAAACACTGGGCGTTAAATTTCAACATGAGATTTGTGCTAGGACAAATATACAAACTGTATCAGAAGTTATATAACATTATGGAAGACAGTGAAGTCCTCTTTGTTCCTCTCCACAATTGCATTTTCTTATTTCCTTTCTCAGATATGGACACTATCCCAAATATGATGTGTGCCCTTCTTGTTCATATTTTTATTATTTTGTCACTTATATAACCATAATTAAAGCATTACTCTGTGTTGTTGTGTTAAAAATGTATATTAGTTATGTCATGGTATACATATTATTCCAGAAGTTAGTTCTTTACTCAGTACAGTTGACCCTTGAACAACTCAGGAAGTTAGGGGGTCTACCCCCACACAGTTGAAATCTGGATATGTGGTTTGAGTCTCCTAAAACTTAACTACTAACAGCTTACTGTTTTCTGGAAGCCTTACTGATAAACAGTTGATTAACATGTTTTGTATATTATATGTATATATACAATATTCTTATAATAAAGTTAGCTGGAGAAATGAAACATTAAAAAAAGTATAAGGAAGAAAAAATATGTTTACTATTTATTAAGTGGAAGTGGATCATTAAAAAGATCGTCTTCGTTATCTTCACCTTGAGTAGGCTGATGAGGACAAGGAGGAAGAGAAAAGGGTTGTTTTGCTCTCTCAGGTCTGTCAGAGGCAGAGAAAATTTGTGTATAAGTGGACCCATGCAGTTCAAACCTGTGTTGTTCAAGGATCAACTGTATTATATTTTTAAAATCTATCTATGTTCATATACATTAATCTAGTTTTTGTTGCTGTATAAATTGAGTGAATGCACAATAATTTATTATTCATTCCCATAACTAAGGACCCTGCTGCAATGGATATTTTCATGCATATCTCCTGTGGTGAATATGTACAAGAGTTTCTCTTGAGCATATATTTAAAGTTGGCATTACTGAGTCACAGATTACATACCTCAATATACTCACATATTGACAAGTTGCCCTCTAAAATAGTTTAGCATTTTATTCTTCCACCAGCAGTAAATGAGAGGTCAGTTTTCTTTGTCCTTATCAAATCTTAGTAGTGTCAGAATTTTGACTTTCCTAATTTAATTGGTATTAGATAATATCTATATAATTCTTCCTGATTACTAAAGAAGGTAGGTATTTACTTATATATTTGTTAGACTTCGTTGTTTATTCTTTTGTGAGCTGCCTATTTAAAAACAAACACACAAACAATTATGAAAAACACATACTGAGAACTGTGTTCTCATAGCTTAAATAGCATGACTGAGAACTGAGACCACCTATGTCAGCCTGTTTACATTATTTATTCCAAAAAAATCTTGCCCTAGAAGATGAAGCTGTAATCCAATCAATATTCTCACTATTTGCTTCAGGAAATTCTTGAACACCAATAGGTCTGTACAAAGAGTTTGCTCATCTGGGAAAATGGTTGTTCTACAAAATGTTAGATTGCTCACCTGGGTAAACAACTAGGTGGTCAAACAACAGTTTACTTATCATTAATCACTTCAAGATCATTGCCTTTCTATACCCACCATAATTTTATCACAGACTTCTCTCAAAATCAAGGAGTTCTGCAACTTGAAAAAGCCACCTATGTCACTCAAGCTCAAGCCCAAAGACCTATAAATATCCCTCTTGAGATCCTCGTTCTGAATCACCACTATGAATGATAAGTTGATGCTCTCCCTTACTACACCATTTGGCCTTGATTGATTAAAAGATTTATTGGTGATCTTTTGAGAAGTCAACAAAATACTGTATTCATTTGCAAGAAGTCAAGTTGTTATCTGCCTTTTAGAAGAAAGAGTATTAACATAAATTATTTGGAGTGTTTCTACATGGATCATTTGTTTATTTTCCTGCATTTATTTATTTATTCACTGATTTTTATAACAATACGTGCTCATGGGTATTCATTGTTAATGGTTTAAAATCTAATACTACTTTTGTTGGTGCTCAAGTTGTTCTGGCTTTGAATATTAGGAGTTCTTTCAGTTGGCTTTTTTGTCCCTTTGGCAAACTCACATCATTGTGTGTGTGTTTAGCACTTCATTACTTTCTGGCACCACAACCTCCTACTTATTTTGTATAGTTCATGTTCCAGTCTTAAAATTGTTCATTTCTGTAAGAAGCCTGGTTCCTTCTATTAGAAAGCAGTATTGAAAACCAAATTCAGGGTGCTATTATGTTGGCTGTTGTTGGGGTGCTGTTGCTTCTAGTTCCATTCAACTGACAGAGCAAAAAAATAAATGTGTGTATACTAGCCCTTGTATATACAACTATGTATAAATATTTGCATATGTGCCTATATGTATCTATATTGAGCTAAAAAGGAATTTATATAGATGTCTCCAATTCTAATCCAGTACCATGTGATAATTCTAGCCTCCTCCTCCTTGCTTATTGTTAATCTCTGACTTCAACAATGGGAGAAACCTGCCTGGTACCATCTATTTACTTCAAGGTCCAATTTCAGTGTGCATATATAGCAGTAAAAGAGTTGTTAACATGTACTCCCATGGGAAATAACTTTATCTATTAGAGCACAATACTTATGTACAGTTTATATTGAGTTTATTTTGCCTTTCATTCCTTCATTTTACAAAGTTACTTATATCAGCACCATCATTTACAAAGTTACTTATATCATTTACAAAGTTACTTATGTCAGCACCATCTCCCCACTCCATCACTGAGGTTATTTGATATGTTTGCAATGCAGTTAGATTATTTGTCACAGTCTATACTCCATCCTGGGAGGGGAGCCCTCAGCATCTTAGATTACTTTTTAAATTTGTATACAGTAAGATTCAGTATTGTGCTATAAAGTTCTGGGGTTATAATGTATGTATTCCATCATATATCCACCATTGCAATCATACAGAATAGTTTTACTGCCCTAAAATGGTACTTGACTTTTTCAAACCTTCCTCCAATCTCCTGGCAAACACTGATCTTTTAACTGTCCATAACTTTGCCTTTTTTCCAGAATGACATATAACTGTACTCGACTTTTTCAAACCTTCCTCCAATCTCCTGGCAAACACTGATCTTTTAACTGTCCATAACTTTGCCTTTTTTCCAGAATGACATATAACTGTAATTATTTCATATGTATGTAGCCTTTTCAGACTGGCTTTTTTCACTTAGCAATGTGAGTAAGATTCATTCATGTCTTTGCCTGGCTTATAGGTCATTCCTTTATGTTGCATAGTGGTATTCCATTATGCACATGTGCCACAATTTGTTTACGCATTCATCTATTGAAGGACATTTTTGTTGCTTCCAGTTTGGGCTATTTTTAACAAAGATAATCTAAACATTTGTGTGCAGATTTTTATGTGGACATCATTTTCAAATTAATTGGGTAGATCTACAGAAGCACAATTTCTGGATTGTATGGTAGGATTATGTTTAGCTTTGTAAGTAATTGCCAGTGTTCTACTCCCACAAGCAATCTTTCACTCCCACACACAATGAATGAGACTTCCTTTTGCTTCACATTCTCATCAGCAATTAGTCCTGTTAGAATTTTTGATTTAAGCCATTCTAATAGTCATGCAAAGTATGTGTATGAATGTTTTAATTTGCATTTCCTAATAAAAATGATCTTGAGCATATTTTGTATACCCTTATTGCAAGACTTCATGTTTAAATTTTAATTTAATGTGTATTTTCTAAATTTAATATTTATTTTTAACATACTGAATTGGGAAATATCGTATATAGTCAAGGTGTTCAATGAGATGATTTGACATACATATATTTTGTAATGATTACTGCCATCAAATTCATGAAGATATCTTTCACCATCCATGCTGTACCTTTGATCTCTAGAATTTCTTGGTCTTATAACTGAAAGTTTGTAGTCTTTGTCCAACAACTTCTCATTCCAACCACTACTAGCCTCTGGTAACCACTATTCTACTCTCTGAGTCTATGAGTTCAACTGTTTTAGATGCCACAAATAAGTTAGATTATGCAGTATTTGTGTGTGTGTGTGTGTGTGTGTGTGTGTGTGTGTGTGTATGTGTGTGGCTTATTTCACTTAGTATAATGTCTTCCAGATTTGTCCATATTGTCGCAAATTATGGAATTTCATTTTTCTTATATAGCTCAATAGCAATCTGTTGTGTCTGTGTGTGTGTGCACACAAACACACATCCAAACATACGTTTTATTTATCCATTAATCTGTTGATTGACTCATATTGTTTTAGGTTATTATGAATAATGCTTCAATTAACATGGGAGTACAGAGGTCTTTCAAGATAGTGATTTGATTTCCTTTGGACATATACCCAGGAGTGGGATTGCTGGATCATAGGGCAATTCTATTTTTAATTTATTTTGAGGAGGTCTCATACTGATTTCTACAATGGCTGTAACAATTTACCTCCCTATCAATAGTGTAAAGGAGTTATTATTTTCCTACACCCTTCATTGCCACTTGTCTCTTGCCTTACTGATAATAGCCATCCTGACAGGTATGAGGTAATAGCTCACTGTAGTTTTAGTTCTGATTTGCATTTTTTCTGATGATTAGTGGTATTGAGCACCTTTTTATATACCTTTGGACAATTTTATCTCTTATTTGGAAAAATATCCACTTAGGGCTTTGCCAATTTTTAAATTTGAGGGGTTTTTTTTTTCAACTGAGTTGTGTGAGTTCTTTATGTATTTTTGATGTTAATCCTTTATCAGATATATGGTTTGCAAATATTTTCTTTCATTCCATAGGATGCCTTTTCATCTCATTGATTGTTTCCTTTGCTCTGCAGAAACTTTTAAATTTGTTGTTGTTTCCACCTGTTTATTGGTGCTTTTGTTGCTTATGCTTTTGGTATCATAGCCAAAAAATCATTGCCAAGACCAATGCCAAGGAGATTTTTCCCTTCCTTATGTTCTAGGAGTTTTATAGTTTCAGATCTTACCTTTAAATGTTTAATCAATTTTAAATTCATATTTATATATGGTGTAAGACAAAGTTTTAATTTTATTTTTTTGAGTGCTTTTATTTTTTGAGATCAGAAATAAGACAAGTATGCCCACTCTTGCCATTTTTATTCAACATGGTACTGGAAGTCCTAATCTGAGAAAATAAGGGAAAACAGAGAGAGAAAGAGAGAGAGAGAGGAGAGAGAAAAAAACATTCAAGTTGGAAAGAAAGAAGCTAAACTGTCTCTGTGTGCAGATGACATAATGACATAATTTTATACATAGAGAACTCTAAAGACTACCAAAAAATTGTCAGAGCTAATAATTTCGGTAAAGTTTTAGGATATAAAATATACAAAAATAAGTTTGAATTGCTGTATACTAACACAAACTATTTAGAAAAGAAAGTAAGAAAACTATTCCATTTATAATAGCATCAAAAATAAAATACATTTAACAAATTAATTTAAATTAATTTCAGAAATACATTTGACAAAGGTGGCAAAAATTTGTGTAGTGAAAACTATAAAACATTAGTGACAAAATTGAAGTAGATATAAATAAATGAAAATAGAGCCAATGTTTGTGAATTGAAATAATTAATATCATAGTAATGTACATAATACCCAAGGTGATTCAAAGTAATCTCTATCAAAATTCCAATGGCATTATTTTTACAGAAATCAAAAAAAAATTCTAAAATTTGTTTAAGGCCACAAAGACCCTCAATAGCCAATGCAATTTCAAGAAAGAACAAAACCAGAGACATCACATTTCCTGATTTCAAACTATATTACAATGCTATAGTAGTCAAAACCACATGGTATTGCCATAAAAACATAACATAGTCCAATGGAACAGAATAGAGCACAGAATAAACCCATGCATATTTGGTCAACTGATCACTGACAAGGATGCCAACAATATACAACAGAAAAGAGAATGTAACTTATTAAATGCTACTAAGTAATAAGGGATATAAGAGGGAAAAATATAAACGCCGTTGAGAAAACTGAATATTCACCTGCAAAATAAGGAAATTTGATTCTTGTTTTCATATGCTTATTAACCATCCATATATATTCCTTGGCAAGATGTCTGTTTAGATATTGTGTCCACTTTTCAATTTGATTTTTTTCTTAATGTTATTTTAAGAGTTCTCTGTATAATTTAGTCACAAGTTCATTTTCAGTTATATGTTTTGAAAATATTTTCTACTGGTCTGTGCCTCGTGTTTTCATTTGGTGAGCCATATCTTTTACAAAGAATAATTTTTAAAATTGTAATAAAACCTAACATCAAATTTTTCTTTGATAGATCATATTTTTGGTGTTGTGTCTAAAAATGTCACAAAACCCATGGTCATATAGATTTTCTATTTTTTCTAGAAGTTTTAGTTTTTCACTTTACTTTAGTGTATAACTCATTAACTTTAGTGTATGAGTTAATTTTTGTGAAGGCGTAAGACTTTTTTATCCTGCAAATGAACATTCAGTTGTCCTAGCACAATTTGTTGACAAGATTATTTTTTCCCATGGTCTTTACACCTATGTTAAAATCAGTTGGCTATATTGTGTGGCTGTATTATTTCCAGGTGTTCTATTCTGTTTTATTTATGTATGTATTTATTTTCTTTTAGACTGTCTTGATTATTATAACTTTGTATTGTCTTACTATAAGGATGTTTATGTCCTCCACACAATTTTTTTAATTTTCCAGTTTATATAAAAGTTGTTGACACTATACTGTAGTCTATTAAATGTACAATGGCAGTATGTCCAAAAAACAATGCATATACTTTAATTAAAATATTTTATTGCTAAAAATTGCTAATGATCACCCAATACTTCAGTGAGTTATAATCCTTTTGCTGGTGGAAGGTCTTACCTTGATGTTGATAGTTGCTGGCTGATTAGAGTGATGGTTGCTAGAGATTGTGGTAGCTGTGGCAAATTTTAAAAATAAGACAGCAGTGACGTATGCTGCCTTGATTGACTCTTTCTTTCATGAAAGATTTCTCTGTATCACATGAGGATATTTGATAGCATTTAACCCACAGTAGAACTTTCAAAAGTGGAGTCAATCTTCTCAAACTGCTGCTGTTTGGTCAACTAAGGTTATATAATATTCTAAATCCTTTGTTGTCATTTCAGTGTTCACAGAATCTTTACCAGGAGTAAATTTGAACTCAACAAACTGTTGTTTTAGCTCATCCATAGAAGCAACACCTCATCTGTTAACTTTTTTAAATCTTTTTTTAGAGGTAGGATCTGACTCTGCCATGCAGGCTGTAGTGCAGTGGCATTGTTGGCGTCGTCCCTTCGTGGTTGCCAGATGTTGGGGTCTGTGAGAACAGCATGTCTGCTGGTGGTCTCTTGACCTGCAAGAGGGTCCAAGTACCTGGAAGAGAGTGTGCGTGGAAGAAAAGAGTGACAGATAGCTGGGGTCTGGAGGACTGACGAGGCAATGCCCCAGTCAGCAGTTTATTTCATGCACAGGGTCTCATTATATACTTGTCAGCCTGCAATGGCTGATGTCAAATCATTACAACAAAAGGGAACAGAACATTGCAAGCCTGAGGATCAAGATAAAACTAGTACATAAAGAGTGATCCAAAAAATCATAAAACAAACAGATGACCTTTTCTACTTACAGGAATAAGATAACATTTTGCAACAGTCAAAGCAAGCGATAAATCTTGAGGACAACAATTTCAAATGGCATGCGAATAGTCACAAGCTTCAGTGAATACTTGGTAAACGAAGTGATAAAACTAGCCCAGTACAGGAACTTCAAGAAACACAATGTCTAGTAAAACCACACAGCCTTCACCCAGCCATAGTGTTAGGTCAGTAAACCAGAAATAGACTTTTGCAATATCAAACTCCTTTGAGTTCCTTCTTTCCCTTAGCTCGACTGCTTCCAGGGGGGAGAAACGTGTCTGGGCTCAAACTCCATTATGGCAGAGACACTTAGGGGTATCTACCCCGGAGTGATCCCCACATGGCATGAGTATAGCTCTCTACATCCTCTAACTACTGGGCTTAAGTGATCCTCCTGCTTCAGCCTTCTGAGTAGCTGGGGCTATGATCACGTACTATTATGCCTAGCTAATCATTCAAATTTTATTATGAAGTTGCAGCAATGAAGGCACATTTTCAGTCTCTACTTCCAATTCTATTTCTATTACTATATCTGCCACATATGTTGTTACTTTCTCCAGTGAAATCTTTAACCTCTCAAAGTCATCTATGAAAGATGGAATCAATTTCTTTCACACTCCTATGAATGTTGATATTTTGACCTCCTAGGAATCACTAATGTTCTTAATGACATCTACAATGGTGAATCTTTTCCAAAAGGTTTTCAATTTACTTTGCCCACATCCATCAAAGGAATCATATCTCTATGGAAGCTGTAGCCTTTTGAAATGTATTTCTTAAGCAATAAGACTTTAAAGTTGAAACTACTTGTTGATCCATGGACTGCAGAATGGATGCTTTGTTATGAGGCATGAAAACAATATTAATCTTCTTATACAACTTTAACCTCTTGAGTGACCAAATATATTGACAATGAGCAGTAATACTTTAAATATCTTTTTATATGAGTTGTATAGGTCTCAACAGTGGTCTTAAAATATTCAGTAAACTACCCTCTAAACAGGTGTGTGATCATCTATGCTTTATTGTTTCATTTATGGAGCACAGGTAGTGTAGCTTTAGCGTAATTTTTAAGGGTCTTAGAATTTTTACAATGGTAAATAGGCACCGGCTTCAACTAAGAGTTGCCAGCTGGATTATCCCCTAAAGAATCAGCTTGTGCTTTGAAGCTTTGAAGCCAAGCATTGACTTCTCCTGTTAGCTATGTAAGTCCTACATGGCATCCAAGAGAAGGCTGCTTTGTCTACACTGAAAATATGTTGTCTAATGTAGCCAATTTTATCAATTATTTTAGCTTGATCTTCTGGATAACTTGCTGCAGCTTCTATATCAACTCCTCTTCACCTTGCACTTTTTTTTTTATGAATATTACTTCTTTCCTTAAACATTATTAATTAACCTCTGCTAGCTGCCAACTTTTCTTTTGCAGCCCCCCTCACCTCTCTGAGCCTTTGTAGAAGTGGAATGAGATAGGGCCTTTTTCTGGACTAGGCTTTGGATTAAGGGAATGTTGTGACTGGTTTGATCTATCCAGACAAGTAAAACTTCCTCCATATCATAATAAAGCTATTTTGTGTCCTTATCATTTATATTTCATGAAAGTAGACCTCCTAATTTCCTTCAAAAACTTTTCTTTTGAGTTCACAATTTGGCTGTTTGGTCTAAGAGGCCTAGTGTTCACCCTGTCTTAGCTTTAAATATGACTTCCTCACTAAGTGTAATCATCTCTAGCTTTTGATTTAGTGACAGAAATGCAACTCTTCCGTTCACTTGAATACTTAGAGCTCACTTTAGGCTCACTAACTGGCCTAACTTGATATTGTTCTGTCTCAGGTAATGGAGAGAACTGAGGAGACTGTTAGTGGAGCAGTCAGAACACTCATATTTTTCTATTAAGTTTAATGTCTGTATTAGTTTGTTCTCATGCTGCTATTTAGAAATACCTGGCCAGGTGTGGAGGCTTGTGCCTGTAATCCCAGGACTTTGGGAGGCCAAGGCAGGCAGATCACCTGAGATCAGGAGTTGGAGACCAGCCTGGCCAACATGGTGAAACCCCATCTCTACTAATAATACAAAAATTAGCTGGGTGTGGTCGCATTCACCTGTAATCCCAACTACTCTGGAGGCTGAGGCAGGAGAATCTCTTGAACCCAGAGGCAGAGGTTACGGTGAACTGAGATTATGCCACTGCCCTCTAGTCTGGGCAACAGAGTGAGACCTTGTCTAAAAAAAAAAAAATCCAAGACTGAGTAATTTATTTAAAAATAGGTTTAATTGACTCACAGTTCCACATGACTGGGGAGGCCTCATGAAACTTACAATTGTAGTGCAAGGGGAAGCAAGAAGAAGCATCCTTCTTCACATGGCAGCAGGAGAGAGAAGTGTTGAGCAAAGGGGGAAAAGCCCCTTATAAAACCATCAGATTTAATGAGAACTCACTCACTATCACAAGAACAGCATGAGGGTAACTGCCCCCATGATTCAATTGCCTCCTACCAGATTCCTCCCATGATACATGGGGATCATGGGGACTATAATTCAAGATGAGATTTGAGTGGGGACACAGACAAACCATATCATTCCTTCTCTAGCCTCTCTCATCTCTCATGTCCTCTCATTTCAAAACACAATCATTCCAACAGTTCCCCAAAGTCTTAACTCATTCTAGCATTAACTCAAAAGTCCAAGTCCGAAGTCTCATCTGAGAGAAAGCAAGTCCCCTTCTGCCTATGAGCCTATAAAATCAAAAGCAAGTTAGTTACTTCCTGGATGCAATGGGGGTACAGACATCGAGTAAATACACCCATTCCAAATAGGAGAAATAGATTAAAACAAAGGGGCTACAGACCCCATGCAAGTCTGAAATCCAATAGGGTAGTCATTAAACCTTAAACTGCCAAAATGATCTCCTTTGTCCCTATATCTTACATCCAGGTCATGCTGATGCAAGAGGTGGGCTCCCACAGCCTCAAGCAGCTCTGACCCTGTGGCCTTATGGGGTACAGCCTTCCTCCTGGCTGCTTCCACAGTCTGGCATTGAGTGTCTGTGGCTTTCCCAGGCACATGGAGCAAGCCATCAGTGGATCTAACATTCTGGGGCCTGGAGGACGGTGGCCCTCTTCTTACAGCTCCATTAGGCAGTGCCCTAGTTGGGACTTTGTGTGGGGACTCCAACCCCATATTTACCTTCCTCACTGCCCTAGTAGAGGTTCTCCATGAGGGCTCTGTATCTGTAGCAACCTTCCATCTGGACACCCAGCCATTACCATAAATCCTCTGAAATCTAGAAGGAGGTTCCCCAACTTCAGTTCTTGACTTGTGTACCCGTAGACCCAACACCATGTGTAAGCTACCAAGGCTTGGGGCTTGCACCCTGTGAAGCAATGTCCTGAGCTGTGCCTTGGCCCCTTTTAGCTGTGGCTGGAGCTGAAGCAGCTGGGATGCAGGGTACCATGTCACAAGGCTGCATAGAGCAGGGGGCCCTGGGAGGAGCCCCTGAAATCATTTTTTCCTCATAGGCCTCAGGGCCTGTGATGGGTAGGGCTGCTGTAAAGTCCTTGGACAAACCCTGGAGACATTTTCTGATTAATGTGTGTGTCTGAATGGATTATCTTACTTGGTACTTGGTACATTGGATTATCTACAGGTAAATCAAGTTCAGGAGCCTTCCAGCTCACTCAATTATCATCATTTATTTATCTTGTGTTCCTTTCATTTATCATAGAAGGAGGGAATCTCTTTTCATGGGGAAAGCACACTTGCTTCTTAAGAGCCTTGGCCCACAATTACATGTATCACAACCAATTACATTTCATTATCTGAACTATGTCATATGATCATACCTAATTGCATGGGAGGAGGTGGTGGCTGTGAAATATTATGTTGATTATTTTCCAGTATGTGGAGACAATATGAATTGGGGTGAACACTTGCATTCTCTATCACAGATGTATTTCATAGTTTTTAAAAGTTATTTTATTCTTAGTGATAATTGTGTATTAATTTTTTTGCTAAGTGTTTTGAGATTTACTGAGTTACTTAGTTAATTATTATGTTTTATTAATTATAAATTAATTGTTTTTCATATTTCCAATCTCTGAAATAAGACTATTTCAATTAATGGCTATTAACCAGTAGTAACTTTTGTTTTCTTGGTATTTCTCAAAATAATTGAACATCTTATAAACAACTTTAGATATGATAAAAAAAAAAATACAGTGCATTATCAGTCTTACAAGTGTTCCATGTAATGGAAAATAATATGTATTATTTATTTGTTAAAGGATTATCTCTGTAAAAATTAGATGAAGCTTGTTAACATTGTGTTTCAAAAGTCTTATATTATTTCTATTTTTTGTTTGTATAAGCAATCTGTTCCTAAAAGAAATGATTAGAGTCGCTTTCTGATTAACATTCTTTTTTAATTTCTGTTTAGTTATGTAATTTTGCCTCAAAGTTTTTGCCCCTGCAGACAATTAAAGCTAACAATTGTTTTCATTGTAGTGGATATACTTTTAATAATATACAGTGTCTCACTTTACAGCCATTGATACTTTTGCCTTGTATTTTTCTTCCTGATATTAATGCTGCTCTACCAGTTTGCTTTTGAGTGTGACTGCCCTTTTATATATTTTTCTGTCCTCCTCTATTGAACTCTGTTTCATTTTCTTCTAAAGTTAACTCCTTAAACTGTTCATCTGACATGAAATATTTTATTGTTGTATGCAAATATATCTTTATCTATATATATAGATATATTCCATTTATATTTGTAGGATTGCTACTATTTTTGAGTATTGTGTGACCTTATTTTATGTTTTTACCTTGTATCATCCCTAAAATCAGACTGCCCCTTATAATCAATAATTCTTATTTTCTGCCTTCTGAAGTTGAGTTGGCTTTTATTACACTTTTATTTTCTCTCTTTATTATTGATTAGTTTTTATTATTAATTTTATTTTTATTTGTTTGGAAAGCATAGATTTTCTTCCTGCTATTTTAGTGCCTCCTATTTTTTCTATCAGTGTTAAATTCTTTGTATGTGTTATAGATAAGGTAGTAGAATAATAGAATGGCATGGTAAAGAAGACTGAAGCATACAAAAATAAACTGAGGTTTGAAGAATATCCATTTCAGAACCAATACATGAAATAGAAGATGAAAAAGAATAGGGACAATTAAAAAGTGAATGTATAATTTGAATAAAAAGAATACAGAACACAAAGGCAACTGACTCAAAAGAATTAGTAATAAGATAACTAATGTAGAGGACAGGTATTTGTAACTAAATAGAAGGACAATTGATTTTTTAAATGTAGAGAATACAACAAAGGCAAACAAAGCAGAAAACTAAAACTGTTTATAAAATGAACAAAAAGATGAATATAGGCATAGAAGGCATTGTTCCTATATTTACAGAATGCATTGTTTAAGGGTAAGAAGTTATTAACATAACCATAATGAGTTATTAAACACATAATTACAAGTGGACAGGTTTCTATGAAGAATACATAGTGAGATTTATATAACAGGGCAACTCACTTGATTTTAAAATTTAGGGAAGAATTTTCTGACACATTAAGAATAAATATATGTTAACGTACAGAGATGAGAGGGAAAAAGCACCCAAGGAGTATTAATAGCATGGGTAAAAACTTCAGTTGAGGGTAAACATGGAATGTTTTAGAAACTAAAGAAATGCATTGCTATGAGCCGAAATTTTTCTCTTCCTCAAATTCATATGCCGAAGCCCTAACCCCCAGGCCTCAGAAAGTGACTGTATTTGGATAGAGGACTTTTAATGAAGTGACCAAGTTAAAAAATCATGTCCTAGGATAGGTCCTAATCCAATGCATCTGGTGCCCTAATAAGAAGAGAAAATCTGAACATGAGTACAAAGAGGAGAGACCATATGAGAATACAAGAAGGTGGCCATCTGCAAGCCAAGATGAGAAGTCTCAAAAACAAAAACAAAAACAAAAAACCTGTCAACACCTTAATCTTGGACTTTCAGCCTACAGAACTGTGAGAAAATAAATATCTGTTATTTAAGCTGACCAGTGTTCTGTAGTTTGTTATTGCAGCACTAGCAAACCAATACATGCTGTATTAGTCTGTTTTCATCCTCTGATAGACATACCTGAGACTGAGCAATTTACTAAAGAAAGAGGTTTGATGGGACTGTAAGTCCCACATGACTAGGGAAGCCTCACAATAATTGCTGAAGGGAAGGAAGAGCAAGTCACATCTTATGTAGATGGCAGTAGGCAAAAAGAGAGACAGATTGTACAGGGGAACACCTCTTTTTAAAACCATCAGACCTCATGAGACTTATTCACTGTCATGGGAACAACATAGGAAGACTTGCCCCTGTGATTTAATTCCCTCCCACCAGGTCCTTCCCACAACACGTGGGAATTCAAGATGAGATTTGGGTTGGGACACAGCATATCACATGCATATAGGTGGAATTGAGAGGATGAGGATGAGAGTAGAGTGAAGCAAGATGAGATTGAAGTACAAATGAGGCTAGAACCTGAAGGTTTTATAAACCATTCAATGGATTGTCTTTTCTATTCTAAATAGAATGATAAACGATTGAAAGGTTTAAAGCAGGCCTATGACATAATCAGATTGACATTTTGCAAATATCAATCCAGTTGCTTTACGAGAAATGGCTTGGAGATAGTCCAGACTGAAGAGAACAGTGGGAAGGCTTTTGCAATAGTCCAGTGAAGACATGAAGGTAGTCCACACTGTGATTATTATCCCTAGTCTGCTATGATACATGTGTGCTTAATATTTCATAATTCTCTGTCTTCATGGAAGTGGCCCTGCTTCCATTATAGCACTTAAAACATTGCACAACAATGTATTTGTTTACATCGGTCTGTGTGCATGATCATCATGCTTTTTCCTTATAGGAAAACTGGCTAATTTATCTTGGTTTTTGGAGCAATGTGTAGCATCTGGAAATACTAGACAAAGACTTGTTTTAGTCTACAGCCATACCACCCTGAACACGCCCGATTTTGTCTCATCTCAAAAGACTTGTTGAATGAATGAATGAATAAATGAATGAGTGAATGAACAAATAAGTTCTATTTACAAATATTCAATGTAGCTGTTATATTTTTATTCTGAACTCCTTTTGACTTAATTTTTCAACCTTGTGGTGTGCTGTAACTGTGTAGCCTGTAAAAATGCAGAAAAATCATCCATCCATCTATCTGCCACAGGGGAGTCAGATTTGTCACTTTCTTTATTTGGTGCTCCATGAAATCCCTCTACATTTTGCTTTGATTTATCCATTTAATGTGCTTTCTATCTCTCCTGTTACTATGAATCATGCCTGTTCTTTCTTCTGGCTCTGCTTGGAAATTGGTCAGCGTCTTTGCTGATACCTTGTATTTGGGGCTTTGTACCATAGGTTGTGATTGATTTACCACATTTGAGTATTTGCATTTTGTATTCATTCTTTGATGTTTCTTTGTTTTTCTTTGTAGCTGGGTTTGCTCTAATGCAAGTAGGATTAACATCTTCAAACACTTATATCTGAATTCTCCTGAGGCACTCCTGATCCTTTACTTAAAAATTTCTTCAGTGAGGTTCACTTGCCTTTCATGCAGGAGATTTGTTGGATGAAGAAAGCTGCTGAGTATTACAGAGACTCTCACTCTTGACTTTGGATATCTTTGTCATTGGATATCCCCAGAAAGGATAAATGATTATTTAGTCACCATATGGAGATTTGGTGTTTCTTGGCCTGTAACAGTTGACCCAAAAATCAATCCTGTGAGCCTTTCAGCTTTGGTGGAAATATGCTGCAGATTGAAAAAGATCCTGTCTATGCAGTATATCTGAATAGATTGTGTTTCCTTAAAAGGATTTAGGAATATGAGGTAGTGAAGCTTCAATTTTACAAATTTCAGGCACTCATTTATGTAATACATTTATTAGGAATATACTATGTGCTAAAAATGTAGTACTTACTTGGGTAATAGCATGAATAAGACATGGTCCCTGTCTGCAGGTGAATATTTGGCATGGTAAGAAAAGAGAAGTATTTAAATAACTGCAATGTGTTGTTTCACTCTCATGATGGATGCATGCTCATGGAGCTCCCCATCTCCTCTCACTTCTTTGTGTTGCACCAGCCTTCCTTCAGCCTGGCTCACCATCTCTCTGGGCCCTTTGGACTTGGACATAAAATATTTCTGACTTGACCTAACATTAATCATTGTAAAAGATAATGAAGTAAAAATTTAGGTATCACATTCAGTAAATGAACAGAAATGGAAAAAGAATAAGACCCTAGAGGCATCTCAGTGTTAATTTTATTGCCCACCTCCCACCTTCCCCCACCCCCTCCCCAGAAAAGTGACTATTTCAAAACTGGAAGCCTAGAGCTGTACCCAAAGGTCGTGGTGGGAACCTAGTGATTCTCGTTTTAGCATTTAAGAGTAACTGGCATATGTTCTTGGCAATCTCATTGCATAAATTAGGTTTTAAATAAATGAAGTAGGAAACATTCTCAAAAAATGAGGACATTCGAATTTAGAACTTTAAAACTGAGCATCATTTTTTGACCCCTAAACAAGTTGCCTTTCTGTTTATAGAGTATGCTTCCATGTGTCTGCTTATAAATTGAAGAATAAATGCTTGGAAAATTATTCCAGGTTCTGCAATAGAGGTATAGAGGGGAAAGAGAAGCACATTTTTGGAAGAGTCAATGGGGGATAAATGCAGTGTGAGAATTTTGAGTGAATGTAATAAACTGTTGGAAATCTATGGAATTGAAGCACAGAGCAATGTAAATATAATTGTTGTGCTTGCAAGGCAAGACATGATAAAGGCCATAGGAGTCCATGTAAGAAATGCCTGACCCTGTGAGTTGATGCAATTAGAAGACTGACTTCCAGACTTCTCTTGCCTCTTTCCAGGGAGGTGACAGATAAACTTCATAGGTTATCAATCAATAACACTATTAAAGACAAATATGTATTGTCCTCTGACTATGGGTTAGGCACTGTTCTAAGCTCTAATACATATTAAATCATTTAATAATTGCAACAACTCCAAGAAAAGGGATTATTATCCCACCTTATAGGTAAAGACAGAGAGGATAAATGATTAGCCTAAGGTCTACACAGTTGAAAGATGGACCAGCCAGAATTTAGCCCAAGGAAGCCCAGCTTCAGAGTTCACTATGAATAATTAACTACTACCTAAACAATCTGGTGAAACTGGGATCTAAAACTGTTTCTATGGAACTCAGAATATCATGAAAAATCACTGTTGTTCAATCTTGGCTCACTTTTGAGAGACTATGTTTACATATGAAACCCAAAGATCCACTACCCAGAATTGGATTTATTACCTTTGAGCTCCAAATTTACCCTTCAGTGCCGGCTCTGTGATAATGGACTGGAGGCTAAACATTTCTTCTTGATGAGCACAATGTGAAGTTTTGTCAGTAGAGGGCATTGATGGATGCTGTAAGAGGAAGAAGACCTCTCTTCCTGGTTCTGGTTGCTGTTTGCTTCTGTCTGCTCTTCCTGCTGGATTGTCTGTGGTGTGGGTGTGTGGGAAACTCCAGGGTGCTCTGTCCCCACCACACACATGGCACACAGTATCTTGAAAAACTCACAACACCCACCTAGGCATGGTGACCATTTTCTTACAGTTCTGATATGAACACCTTGCATTCCAGGCTTTGTGCCTGCAGGAATGCCTCAACTTTCTCTTCCTGTCTGCTCACTGGTTTTTGCTCACTAGACATTTGGAGGTTTGTTTCTACTTGCTTAGCAACTGTGGGCAAGGTTTGGGCTGGGAAAACTAGCCAGCTTCTCCATCCAGTAGTCTACAACCACACCTTCCTTAAGGAAATGTGAACTGCAGCATTAGGAAGGCATCTAACTTCCAATTTACTCTGTCCTTGAACACTCCCCATCAGCTCTAGAGTAACTGTGAGAGTTCTTTTTACATTATTACAGTTATTCTATCCATAACTTAATAATTATTTGTATTAAACTTCCCTATTTAACTTATCATTTGGTTTCTGTTTCCTGATTGTACCTGGACTGATACAAAAGCCAGACAAACTCATTACTACATACTATGACATACATGAAGTACATATGAAGTAGAACATTCCTTACTCAGTGCAGGAAATGATTGAGAAAATTGTATCAAGTTTTCTCTCTCTCTCTGTCTCTCTCTCTCTCTCTCTCTCTCTCTCTGTGTGTGTGTGTGTGTGTGTGTGTGTGTGTGTGTGTGTGTGTTTCTAGGAGAATTTTTCAGTTAAGAGTAGAGATTATACTTATATATTCTAATGATGAATCTCTGTCCCAGGAAGAGAAAAATGAATAACTAAGTTCCCACAAATTTAGACAATATTTCCTATCTAAATGCCAGATTGAGCAACTCAGGGACACAAAGTGAATCTGAAACCCTCTTTTGAAAGATTCAAGTCCATAAATCAATGACTGGATTGCACTTTGTGATGTCTTTTGAAATTTTACAAGAAAGATAATGTGTGTAACATTCTTCCAAAATTGACTAATTCAAGTATAATTCAGAACAATTTACTAATGTGCAGTGATTTATAAAGACTCTTCGTTTTGCTTAAGAATTTCAGAATAGAATGCACGAGAGAGAATGGCTGAATTGAAATGGCTCTTACACGTTATGCAAAGGATGGGCTATCATATGAGGAGTGTGATGACTAAGGTATCCAGAGTTTTCACATGCTAATCTTCCAGAGTAGCATTGTCCTGTCTATGTGAACTGGGATGGCTCCTGTGAGCTCCCTCACTTCCCTGGAGTCTGATAGATGTTCTACAGCATGAGTTAACCCTGGTGATGTGATAAGCAGAGCCAACTGCACAGTTCCTATGTGATGAGAAGGGTCTCAGGGAAAATACTGCATCCACATTCAACAATTCTGATTTCAGCATTCTTGTTTTTCCTCCCCTCATACATTCATTCTACCTTCCTCACTCCATTACAATGAGACCAGTTCCAGACATTATATCAGGTTGAACTGTTAAATTTCTGATCTTTGACAATTTTTGACCAATAAAAAGCTCAAATTATATTTCAAGTTAATACCACTTTGCCCAAAATTATTTTGGTACATATTTCCAAAATAATTCATATTATCATATTATTTTAAAATACAGTCAAAGGAACACTATGACACCAGTAATATACAATATAAATTTCAATATCATTAAATGTCCAAATGGTATTTAAATTATCTTGAATTTCGATATTTCTGTATTTGTTTTATCTGTAATTTTCTTTTCTTGTCATGTCCCTGTCAGGTTTTAGTAGTAGCTTTAAGTTGGCCTCATAAAGTGAGTTTGGAAGCATATTAGTTTGTTCTCAAATTGCTATAAAGAAATACCTGAGATTGGGTAATTTATAAAGAAAAGAGGTTTAATTGGCTCACAGTTCTGCAGGCTGTACAGGAAGCATAGCAACTTCTGCTTCTAGGGAAGCCTCAGGCAACTTACAGTCATGCAGTAAGCCAAAGCTGGAGTGAGGCACTTCCCATGGCTGGAGCAGGAGAAAGGGAGAGAAGGGGGAGGGGCAACACACTTTCACAACAATCAGATCTCCTGGTAAGTCACTCACTCACTATTAGGAGAATAGTACTGAGGGGATAGTGCTAAACCATCCATGAGAAATCACCCCCATGATCCAGGCTCTTCTCATCAGGCCTCACCCCCAACACTGAGGATTGCAACTGAACATGAGATTGACAGAGATCCAAACTGCATTAGGATGTTTTTTTCTCCACCTCTATTTTATGACAGAGTGTGTGTAAGCTTGATAATATTTATAATTTATATAGCGGTAGATTTTATTGTTGAGGTCTTTTAGGCCTGGAATTTTCTTTGTGGGAAAGGTTTTAATAACAAATTCCTTTTTTAAGAAAGAATGTAGGCCTATTCATAGTTTTTATTTCTGCCTGAAACCTAGTAAACTGTGATTTTTGAGAATTTTTTTTATTTCAGGTTATTAATTTTATTAGTAAAAACTGTAAATAATATTATCTTTTATAATTTTTAAACCTGTAAAATCAGTGATGATGACTGTTATTGATTCTACAGTTTCCCTTCAGTACCCATGGGAGATTGGTTCCAGGACCCCCACAGATACTAAAACCCAGAGGTACTCAAGTACATACAAAATGACATAGTATTTGCATATAATTTATGCACAGTCTCCCATATACTTTAAATCATATCTAGATCACTGATAATAACTAATAAAAGGTAAATGCTATATACATGGTTGCATTGTTTTTGTGTATTTTTATTGTTATAGTGTTATTTTTTGTTTTATTAAAAAGTATTTTCTTGATGCACACAATGTCCTCAGAAGAAAGTAAGAACCAGAAGTCATCAGGACAGTGAAGACATTTAATGAAAAAAATCTAACTGGGAAAATATAATAAAGTTAGTTTTATGATAAAGAAAAAAATATTTTGTATGTAAGCTTGATTGAATCCATGGATGCAAAGTCCAAGTATATAGAGGGCTGACTGTAACTTAATTCTGCTATTAGAGAACATACTCTGAGTGATTTCAATCTTGTAAAAGTAATGAGACTTGTTTTATGTCCAAGTGTATAATCATTTTTGTTGAACTTTCCATACTCACGTTAAATGTGACCAGAGTTGTTAGAATAGTATTGCCTAAATAGTTAAATCAAGATGACTGTTATTGCTATTCAAATTTTTTTTATCTTCAATGACCATTTTGTCTATCAAGTACTAAAAAAAGGAAGGTTGAAATCTCTATGCTATTTCTCTCTTTAGAATTTATTTATTTTCTTTTTTAATTTTTCCTTTATGTATTTTGAATATCCATCATTAGATGTACATTCATTCAGTATTGTATTAGGGCGCTTCAGAGAAATAGAACCAGTAGAAAATACACACACACACAAACACACACATCTATTTCTTTTTGTATGTATATGTAATATAAAAAAAGAGATTTTTACAAGGAATTCACTCATGCCATGATGGAGGCAGAGAAGTCCCACTATCTCCCATATGCAAGTTAGAGATGCAGGAAAACTGGGGTTGTAGTTAGAAGACCAGAGAACCAGAGAGCTAAGGCTGTCTGAAGGCCTGAGCATCAAAAATGCCAAGGGAGGAGATAAATCTGGCAACTCAAATAGTCAGGGAAAACAATTCAACTTTACTCTACCTTTTTGTTTTATTCAGGTACTCAAAGGGATGATGCCTGCCCATGCTGGGGAGGGTGATCTGCTTTACCAAATTCACAAATTCAAATGCTAATGTTTTACTGAAATACCCTCATGGATCCACCCAGAAACCCACTTTCCTTTTTTTTTTTTTAATTTTTATATATATATACATATTATTGCACTTTAGGTACTTGTGCAGAATATGCAGGATTGTTGCATAGGTACATACACGGCAATGTGCTTTACTGCCTCCATCCCCGTCACCTATTTCTGGCATTTCTCCCCATGTTATCCCTCTCCAACTCCCTACCCCCTGCTGTCCCTCCTCTAGTCCCCCTCAACAGACCCCAGTGTGTGATGCTCCCCTCCCTGAATCCATGTGTTCTCATTGTTCAACACCCACCTATGAGTGAGAACATGCAGTGTTTGATTTTCTGTTCTTGTGTCAGTTTGCTGAGAATGATGGTTTCCAGATTCATCCATGTCCGTACAAAGGACACAAACACATCAATTTTTATGGCTGCAGAGTATTCTATGGTGTATCTGTGTCACATATTCCTTGTCCAGTCTATCATTAATGGACACTTGGGTTGGTTCCAGGTCTTTGCCATTGTGAACAGTGCTGCAATGAACATATGTGTACATGTGTCTTTATAATAAAACGATTTATAATCCTTTGGATATATATCCAGTAATGAGATTGCTGGGTCAAATGGAATTTCTATTTCTAGGTCCTTGAGGAATTGCCACACTGTCTTCCACAATAGTTGAACTAATTTACACTCCCACCAACAGTGTAAAAGTGTTCCTATTTCTCCACATCCTCTCCAACCAGATAGTTAGGCATCCAGTGGCCCAGTCAAATTGACATACAAAACTAATCATCATAAGTATTGTGGTGTTTTCTTGACCAATTGGCACTTTAATTCTTATGAAATGCATTTCTATATTTCCAGTTATACTTCTTATCTTTTTTTTTTGAAGGAATTTTTTTTTATACTTTAAGTTCTGGAGTACATGTGCAGAATGTGCAGGTTTGTTACATAGGTATACATGTGCCATGGTGGTTTGCTGCATCCATCACCCTGTCATCTACATTAGGTATTTCTCCTAATGCTATCTCTCCCCTAACCCCCACCCCCTGCTATCCCTTCCCTACCCCCCATCCCCAACAGGCCCCAGTGTGTGATGTTCCCCTCCCTGTATCCATGTGTTCTCATTGTTCAACACCCACTTATGAGTGAGAACATGCGGTGTTTGGTTTTCTGTTTGTTTTTTGTCAGTTTGCTGAGAATGATGGTTTCCAGGTTTCATCCATGACCCTGCAAAGGACATAACTCATCCTTTTTTATGGCTGCATAGTATTCCATGGTGGATATATGCCACATTTTCTTTATCCAGTTTATCATTGATGGGCATTTGGGTTGGTTCTAAGTCTTTTCTTTTGTGAACAGTGCCATAATAAACATACGTATGCATGTGTCTTTATAGTAGAATGATTTATAATCCTTTGGTTATATACCTGGTAATGGGATTGCTGGGTCAAATGGTATTTCTACTTCTAGATCCTTGAGGAATTGCCACACTGTCTTCCACAATGGTTGAACTAGTTTACACTCCCACTAACTGTGTAAAAGCATTCCTGTTTCTCCATGTCCTCTCCCACATCTGTTGTCTCCTGTTGTTTTTTAATGATCACCATTCTAAGTGGCATGAGATAGTATCTCAATGTGGTTTTGATTTGCATTTCTCTAATGACCAGTGATAATGAGTTTTTTTCACAAAAATGTTTTCTTTTGAGAATTGTCTGTTCATATCCTTTACCCACTTTTTGATGGGATTGTTGGTTTTTTTCAGGTAAATTTGTTTCAGTTCTTTGAAGATTCTGGATATTAGCCCTTTGTCAGATGGGTAGATTGCAAACATTTTTTCCCATTCTGTTGTTTGCCGGTTCACTCTAATGATAGTTTCTTTTGCTCTGCAGAAGCTCTTTCATTTAAGTAGATCCCATTTGTCTATTTTGGCTTTTGTTGCCATTGCTTTTGGTGTTTTAGTCATGAAGTCCTTGCCCATGCCTATGTCCTGAATGGTGTTGCCTAGGTTTTCTTCTGGATTTTTATGGTGTTAGGTCTTAAGTTTAAATCTTTAATCCATCTGGAGTTAAGTTTTGTATAAGGTGTAAGGAAGGGATCCAGTTTCAGCTTTTTGCATATGGCTGGCCAGTCTTCCCAACACCATTTATTAAATAGGGAATCCTTTCCTCATTGCTTGTTTTTGTCAGGTTTGTCAAAGATCAAGTCCGATATTGTTAGAGGTATTCAAGCTTTATTCAACTTGATTTTTGAACTTTGTATTTTCTACTCTTTTACATTCTACTTACATGTATCTTTACATTTAATATATTTAGATATACTTGATCTGGAACTTTTATCCAGTTTGACTGGCTAAGAGATTCGTTTATTTGATGGAATATATTTATTAATATGTTTGGATCTAAGTCTGTCCTATTGATGCTTTTTTCTATTTGTCTCTTGTTCTTCTTCCTTTAAAGTAACTTTGAACAATATTTTTACTGGGTGTAGAATGCTAAGTTTTATTCAATCAGCATGTTAAATATTTTATTCTGCAGCTTCTTTTTCTATTTTTTCTAATAAGAAATAAGCCATCATTCTTATCTTTGTTCCTTTGGTTGATGTTATGATTTTTTTCATTACTTTTGGTTTTTAGGAATTTGAGAATAATATGGTGAGCTGTGGTTTTTCTCATATTTATCTGCTTGTGGTTTTCTGAGATTCTTATATCTATTGGTTGATCATTTTAATCAAATTTGGATACATTTCAATCAGTAATTTTTATATTTTTTTCTGCTTCATTGTCTCTTTTCTTTTGAGATTTTCATTACATGTATGTTAGAGCTCTTTATATTGGCCCACAGATTATCAAGGCTTTGTTTATTATTTTAATTCTTTCCTTTGTCAATGGTTTTTATTGGAGAATTTCCATTGACTTATCAATAAATTTACTGTTTCTGTATCTGCTGTGTCCATTCTACTTGTAACTCCATTCACAGAATTATTTTATATCTGATGTATTTTTTAGCACTAGAATTTTCATTTGTATTTTTTTGTTTTGTTTTTTAGATATTTTATTACATTTCTAAAATTCTTCATTTCTTCATCTATTAAATCCTTTTTTTTCTGAAAATATTAGACATTAATAGGCTAATGTCTATTTTGCTAATTCTAACATGTGGATCATTTTTAAGTCACCTTCTGCTGGCATTTCTTTTCTCTTAAATATAGATTACGTTTACCTTTTCCTGCTTCATAGCATGTATTGTAATTTTTATTGTACATTAGGTACTATGTCTTAAATGTAGGCACTCTGGATTCTGTTTGTATGTTTTTGAGTTTTATTTTAGTAGGAAGTTAAATTACTGGTAGGCCATCTTGATGCCATGAAGGCTTAGATCTAGACTTTGTGACTTCAATTTTATACCTACTCCCAGAGTCTAGCCCTTAGTCTTGAGACATTATTTTACTTTTATGGCATTGCTTTTCTTAGATTTTAAGAGTAAGCCTAAGTTGCTTGGCTATCACCTCTAATTTGGTAAGACTTGATCTCTGAAGTTTTTCTCCCCAGCTGTGGAGCTCCTAAAAATCTCTGCTCAGCTCTTTCATCTTTCCAAATCTTCAAATAATTCTTCTGATTTGAAACTTGGTTTCTGCTCTTACCTTGTGCGTATCTAGAACAGAATTCAATCAAGATTTGACTGGCATTTCAATGAAGAATTTGGGGGTCCTCTTGTAGCTGTTTACTTTTCAGTACTTTCAATTTTCCTTCTGTTTTGAAGCTCTTTCCTTGCTCTCCACCAGATTAAGATCATCACTTTTGGCTTGAGCTTTATCGACCATGTAATGTGAACAGGAGAAGCCCTGAAGGGATAAGTTGGTTTAATGTGGATCTCACACAGTTTAAAGATTTCCTTTCAAAGATCAAATTCCTTCCAATTTCTACCTACTTTTTATTGTTCTCCAGTGACTTCGGGATTGTTTTCTTTTTCATCTTGACCAAAATTTTTGTGGAAAGTTTAGTCTTATAAAAGCTAGTTCCTTGTTACTGGAAGTGGTACTTCTTAATTATTTACTTAGTCTTTCACCTGAACCATGGTAATGTCCCTGTCTTTTCTCTCTGCCTATAGTCTACAGTCTTTTTTTTTTTAAGTTCTGGGATACATGTGCAGAATGTGCAGGTTTGTTACATAGGTAAACATGTGTCATGGTGGTTTGTTGCACCTATCAAAACGTCATCTAGGTTTTAAGCCCCACATGCTTTAGGTATTTGTCCTAATGCTCTTTCTGTCCTTGCCCTCCAACCCCAGACAGGTCCTGGTGTGTGATGTTCCCCTCCCTGTGTTCATGTGTTCTCATTGTTCAACTCCCACTTATAAGTGAGAACATGAGTGTTTGGTTTTCTGTTCCTGTTAGTTTGCTGAGAATGATGACTTCCAGCTTCATTCATGTCCCTGCAAAGGGCATGAACTCATTCTTTTTTTTGGCAGCATAGTATTCCATGGTGTGTGTGTGTGGGTGTGTGTGTGTGTGTGTGTGTGTATATATATATATATGCGCCATATTTTCTTTATCTAGTCTATCACTGATGGGCAGTGTGGCGATTATCATTTGACCCAGCAATCTCATTACTGGGTATATCCCCAAAGGATTATAAATCATTCTACTATAAAGACACATGGACTCGTATGTTTACTGCAGCACTATTTACAGTAGCAAAGACTTGGAACCAACCCAAATGCATATAGTCTTTTAATCTACTCCTTCCTGCCTGCCTACATAACCATTTTAGAATAGTTTTTCTAAAAAAAACAACAACAAAAACAGTTCTGCTTTTTTGCTGCCTCATTATAAACTATTTCCAGTGCTTTCATTTGCTTCCAATTTAAAGTATACACTGTTTACTATGCTATATGTATAAGAAGAAAACCTAAAGATATTTAACAATTTATAACTTATGGGGACCAATTAACAAAAAAGAATCACAGTCAGTGCTCCATTTTGGTTGTGCTAGATGAATATCAGCCCTGCAAATGATTTTTTAAATCTTCTGCATCAAGCTGACTTTCCAGCCACATTTCCTGATAATGACTTCCATGTTAATTTCTATAGTTTCTAGGGGTCTCTTTTACCCTCAAATACTGCATGATATATATGACATTTATTTTCTCAGACAGACTGGGAGCAAAGTATCACAAACTGGATGGCTAAAAAAAAACAAACTTCTTAAGGCAAAAAAAGTCTTCATTCAAGGTGTCAGCCATGCCATCCTGTTTCTAAAGCCTTCAAAAGGAGTTTCCTAGTTGAAGATACATCGCTGCAATCTCTACTTCCATCAACACATTGCACTCTCTTGTCTTTGTATCCCAACTTCCCTTTTTTATAAGGATACCAGTCACTGCATTAGGGCCCAGCGTAATTCAGAATGACTTAATCTTAACTTCATTACATCTGCAAAAACTTATTTCCAAATAAGGTCACATTCCCAAATTACTGATGAATATGAATTTTTTTTTGAGGGGGAACTATTAAACCCAGTACAGTCCTTAAACCTTATTCGCCATTTCTCAACCAAATGACTCTCTGCTTTAAGTACTTTTCTAATTAATTCCATTGAATAGTGCTGTTTCCTTCACACAGAAAATACAATTGTTTTCTTGGCTGACCCCTGCAACAATTTTGAGTCTTGCAGAAAAAGTAGTTTATTATTTACCTTTGCTTCTTCAGAGCCTCCTTCAATGCATAGCTTAGAGCAGTCAATGTTTGGTAAATGAATGATTTTTTTTAAGGTAACAAAGAATGTGCCTTCTTTCTTATTCTTTAAAGCACTCAAGCCCTATTAGCTCTGAATATTATTATCTCATCCCCTTTGGCCACAATTTTTTTCATCAAGATGAAAGAAATTAAAATCATATTATTGATGAATTAAAAACATAATCTGAGGTATCAGGATAGATGCTCCGAATCTGAAAAAGAAAAGAATAGATAGAAACATAATGTAAGTCTAAAAATGTTACTGAGAATGTTAGTAATGATATTGACTTAATTTTGCTCACTAGGGAAGGACCATGACTGAACTCAATGTGTTGAAAAGTTCAGAGACATTAATCTTCTTATCTGTGCCCCAGAACTCCCCCTGCAAAGACAAATGAGCAAGCATTGATGAATGCTGCTTCATTAGGAGAATTTAAAAATGCAATTTGTCTTCATGAAAGGGAAGTATTTTTACATTTTCCATTTTACAATGAATCAGTGAAAAGAATTTTCAACCATTACCCTTTGACTTAGAATGGCCTTTATGAACAGCATATCAGCTCAGTAATAGACTTTAGGGGAAATCTTAACAAAAAGAAACTTCCTGGAAATATACAAAATAATATCTATAATCTACAGTTCCCTAAAAGACTCTTTTATGATAATATTTTCAGAGTTTTAAATGCCACCTTTGTTTACTTTTATAAGAGACAAGAAAACTAAAAACTGAGAATAATAAAAAGCAAACAAAACACACACAAAAAATCTTTAAAAGGAAATTTTCAGGTTTGTCATAGAGTAAGTATATAGTCTTCTAAATCTTGTGCTTTTTCAGTATCCATGTAATCAACAGTAAAACATTCTGTCCGCAGTGATTACATAAAAATCTATAAGATCCACAGTGACCCAAACATAAATATACCATGGTCACTCTATTCTTAGAGGAATGTCAACTTCAAACACAACTTCGACAAACTGTTGAGGCTCAGGACACACTGCTACAATAAATACTGTTTTGGCGTATTGGTTACTTTGAGCTAAAAGAAATTTAGAGCCAGCCAACACAGGAGGGGTTCTTCATCTCCTTCTAAACTGTCTGAAACATACAACTTCTATTTTGTAACGAGAAATTTACATGTACAAAGGAAATGTTCATTAGTTAAGCTATCTGAACTAGAGAAAGAGGCTACTTGGAAACACTTCCCACCTGAGAGACTTTTCTCTGCATAAACAAGGCAACATTTATTATCAAAGGTTATGTCCTCTCAACCTCCCATAATTTGTCTTCACCACCCTAGATGCTTCAATACCCTATGTCTTTCTGTGGTTAGGGATGCTATAAAAACCCCAATCATCAGGCCACTTCCTTCAGTCTCATATTATTGTGGGACTCCCAAGCATGTGTACATACATAAAGTTATAGTTCTCATGTCAGTTTAATTTGTAGACCAGCCAAAGAACCTAGAAGGGTAGAAGAAAGCAATTTTTCATTCCCTACAAAACAAACAAACAAAGCCTTACTATCAGAAAGTATCTTCTATTTAACCATTAAATAAATAGAATATGAAATTATTCAGAACTCTCGTCATATATAATCAGCCTTGTTAATGGGAGCATTGTAGTTCATTTATGTGATAGTATTCATTCAAGTAATTGTTTTTTAGCATTTAAGTTTTGTTCCCATTGTTAAATATATTTTAATGTCCTTCAAGATCCACAGCAAGTTTGGGGAGCACCACGAGCACTCCTGTGTGTCACATGGGTCTGCCTGCAGGACATCTGTCATTGGCAGTCCATACATTCACCACCAGAAGAATCACCTGGTAAACTTTAAAAAATTCTGTCCTGAGAAAGATTTTGTTTTTAAAAGGAAGTGGATCAAGACCTAGAATTCAGAATTTTAAAGAAATATCCCAGGTGATTCAAATGCAAGTAGTTTAGAGATCACATTTTGAGGAGTACTAATTGTCTCTTCTTCCACTTAAGTATGCTGTCTGTGTGTAGATCACCCTTTCTTTGTTACAAAAGAACACATGGAATTTGTTGTTGCATCAGTGAGTTTTCCTTCTATCCTTTTAATTTGACACACACAGTACTGAGAAATTTTTTGGAAACCACCAGCTGGCTCCACATGTCACTTTTTTTTTTTTTTTTTTGCCTAGATCTTCCATTTTTTAGACTCTCATTCACAATTGAATACTTCATTTCCTTCGACCTTGAGAATCAATTTTCTACAGCCTCAAAATCCTTTTTCCCTGGGTCTTTGGCCTCTACAAAATTCAGCTCTTCAACTCAAGTGCCCACCATCTGGAAAAAAAAATCCTGCTTACATTTCTCCACCTCATCAGCTCTCCATATGGCTTCAAAACTCAGTTAAAAACACATCTCCTTCTTCTGTGCTAAAGATCTCTTGATTTTCACCTCTCCTTGAGTTATAATTTATTTTTATCTCAACGTCTGCTAACCTTGAAGACCGTCTTTTAAAAATAATTTAACTCTTGGTTGGTAGTATAGGCTTTGAGATTGATCCTAAGAAATAAAATGCTAATCATGTTGGAGAAAGACAAACTGTCTCCTTTGCAGGTTAACTGCATCTGTTCAGACCTGTTTGTTTTCATCTTTGACCCAGAATATCACATCTTTATCCTTGGTCATTATAAAATATTCTAGAATCACCCTGGTATACACACTGGCTTTATGATGATTACATACGATTTTTTCCTTGCCTTGTTTTCATGGGAGATTTTTCCAGAAAAGGATCTCTACTCAGTGTCCTGAGGAGTGTGAGGCATAGTGTAATTGTAAAGGAAATTGAAATATATTACGAATTTTGTATAAAATGTGAAGGCCATGAAATATTGCAGTAAAAAAATGATTTGTGGCCTAGAAGGCAAAAAAATATATATAAGAAAAAGACATAGGCAGCAATGATGCATGAAACATTTTAAACCACAGAGGAAATGCCTGACAAGGACTAAGGGCGACACTCTGGGAGTAGGTACAAAACTGAAGCCACAAAGTCTATAGCTAAGCCTTCATAGCATCAAGATGCCCCACCAGTAATTTAACTTCCTGCTAAAGTAAAACTCAAAAATGACAAGATAGGTAGTAACAAGGTGAACAACATATCAAAGACTGGGAAGGAAGAGCCCTTGAGAAAAGACAAGAGATGAAGAGAAGGGATTTTTGTGTTTCTGAGAAGGTGTTTAATACACTTGGCTGGGTAACACCCTAAGGGAAAAGATCACAAAATTTATTTGAAAATACAGTCTTTATGGGCTCATACTACTGTCATGGAAATAAGTTGGTGGAATTACTTATAGAACTTTCTTCTCTCTGAGTGTCAAGTTTTTTTTTTTTTTCACTATTGTATTGATCAGGAACCCCTAAGGAATTGAACTAAAGCCAATGGTATCATTATCATTTGGGAGTGCATATTCTCTGGACCATTGCTACTGAAATACGTTACTGAAGATTTCTATTCTTAAGGGCTCAGTGGGAAAGAAGATGCTACCAGCCTAGACCCTGGTGGTGTTCTTTCTGAACTAGGTGGGAGAGAGATGGTGAGTTCTGAGATAACTTGGATTCATGGTGAAATCCTATTGTGCCAGGCTGCTGGAAGCTCTTAATTTTGGAGCATCTTTGTTCTGCCTATTCTAGTTTCTGCTGTTTCTGCTTCCAAATTTCTCTCAATCCTGCTTTCTGGTGTTTTCCATAACAGGTGCAGGTTTCTGGCGGGAGGTAGAGCTGCCTCATCTACAGAGGTAGATGCCTGTTTGACTCTAACATACTGTGGAGCTCTCCGATTCCCAACACGTAGCCTTCCAGCCTCCTGTGGGAAGACTCTCCTCACTCTGTGGAGTCTTCTGTTGAGAATTGAATTGTTTCACCTTCTTTACAAGGAAAGAATGAGAAGAGTCAGTGTTGATTCTAGCCAGGACCAGCACCTTAGCAGCCAGCATGGGAGAGGATCTTGAGGCCCAGCTTAAGCCCCTGCTGTGTCAACTGGTTTCTATAGAACCTACATTTATTCTCCAAGGGAGCTGACTGCCTCAAAAATCCATAGTAGTGTTCTGATTTTGAACACTTGAATCCTTTGACCTGTGGCTCTGGTTAATTTTTTTTTCCATTTCATTTAAATCAAAACTGACAGGAAAAAGAGCAGACTAAAAGAGTTATTTCCCTTTGCTGCTTAATGGGATATGAAGCCTCCGCTTATGACTGAAAATAAAACTTTCCACTTGGGTAAACATAATTCTCTCTCTCTCTCTCTCTCTCTCTCTCTCTCTCTCTTTTATTATTTCTGTCTCAGAAATAATCCCATTCATTTACAAGGATATAGTAATTTAGTATAAAATAATTCCCTTTCAACATCTTTTGCTGTAATTACTTGGCTATCTCCTTACTTCTCTTCTTCTGTGAGTTTTGGACCATCCAGAGTCTGAGCTGGCAATACAGTCTGTCTAGGAGACCAGAGGCCAAAGGGATGAGCAGAGATCCTTGTAATGCCCCATGAGGCCACAGTCCCTTAATTGAGGGTCTATAATGATTGAGACCCTTGCTCAATCATCCCTTAGAGTTGGCATCAGACGCAAAGATGGAGAGACTTCTGGACAGTTCCTTCCAAGCCCGGGGAATTAATGCTTTTCCTTGGGGAAGGTTGGTAGTGCATCTCTGATGTTCAGTGACAGTGATGCACATAGTGAAGTGCATCTATTGGCTGGTCCAGTGAGGAGCAAATACAATCAATGCTGCTGTAAGGGAACTTCCTGTGCAGGTAACCTTTTGGAATTTTTTTTATCTCAGGTTCATTGCTCCCCCACCTTCACCCCACACCATGTGCACCAGCTTTTCCTTAAGTAATAAGGAGAGGAGGCAGAGAATTCATCATTTAAAATTATCTGCAGGTCCCTCATGGGGTTCAATTAGTCTTGTGCTTTGTCATTCTTAACACTCACTAAGCCACGGTTTTTCTTTCAAGAGCTTATTTTGCATATATTAATGGGCATTAAAATGTAACAAACAGGAATGGAACTGAAAAACACTGTGTATTTATAGATATATCAAGATTTCATTTCTTTTTTGTAGAAGAAACTCAAGTTTTCTACAGCTTATTTAATATTGAAACGTAATGACTCTACCTAGTGCTATTACTGGGAAAGTAATGGTAGGCTCTGCCAAGGAAAAAGCCGGACCCCAGGGCATTGGAAAGAGAACAGCTAACCAGACTTTAATATAGAAAAATAGATAAATAGGGTGATAATTCAATCAGAAGGCAATGTACCTATCGTGCAACAGGGGAAAGCACAGCTGGAGGATTTAAAAGTGATTTGGAAGAGAAAACTTCTTATTAAATTAGAGACAAAGAATCAAGTTAGGTGTTGGTAGTGGAGTAAAACCTGGTTGTGAGGTCCTGGAAAAAGAGCTGCCAGTGTTTCTGCTGTAAATCGGAATATTTTAGAGAGCCCAGTTTGTCCCACAAGCTTGCTTTGGGTAAAATCCAAGCTAGCACCCTTCTGAACCACAAGGAGACGTGTAGTTCCTGATTTATTTTGTAGCCGTATCTCTGGGAATTGGCTCTGAGGCTGTCACTGCAATCAAGTGAAATTCATCAGCTATTGTTGGATTTTAGTATAACCCGACGGGCATGTGATATCACAGAACAACCAGCTTAGGAAAAGGAACTTTGGAAATAGACATTATAGTTTGCATTGAGTTTATACTAGCATAGGCTAAGAACATTAGGGCATAAATGTTAGTGAGATACTTCAGTATTTGTCTGGAGGCCAAGTTAGGGTCTGTGACAGATATCCTAAACATTGTGTTATGTGCACGGTACCAGTTGATTTCTTGGCCTTTCATTTTAGGTCAAATGAGCATTTATTCTGTGTTTATGTTTTAGAAGGATCCAAAAGTGAGGTGGGGCCCGATTTTTTCTTCACAGTACTTATAGAGTAGATATGGGAAAAGAGCCCGTTGTGAAAGTACAAACCTTAATTCAGGGAGACAAGGATCTGTGTCATTGAGAGGCAGACACAATATGCTATGAGAATTTAGAAGAGTGAGATAGAAAAGGTCAGACTCTTCAGTGGCATTGTGTGTATTCCACACCCTTTGTAGATATTAAAGTACAGATTTTCTAGGAGTTGTTTTTTTTAAAGAGTTTAAAAAAGAGTTTTCTATTTTGTTAACATCTATCCTATTTGTCTAGCATCTTCAAAGCACTATGTTCACCTTTTTCTGCCTCGAGAGCACCCTGTTCACCTTCCGTTACTGATTACTGGAGGGCTGTCTGAATGGCAATGGGTAGCCCTTGTCTCTACTGAGATGAAGAAAAATGGGATCAGGCTTTTGGATTCCCGATCCTTGGTCAGGCAGTGGCGGGTAAAGCAGAAGCTAGCTCAGTTTTCATTCACCGAAGACTTATGCTCCATGTAGGTGAACTTTGGCAATATTGGTAAAAGATTTGTCTGCTGGCCTATGTTTCATAAGAAATGTGGTGGCCTTGGAAATCAATTCACAGCTGCATCCTTTACCCATAAAAGTACAACTAGACTCCATTATGTTTCTCCAGATAGACACAGCACTGTTTCTGGCACTCACAGTTCTATTTTTATGGTCCTTCTTGATTTAGACTTTTTGCACACACATTGCATCTTTTGATAGCATGATATATGTCCAAATTAATAGTTTCTTTCATAATTTCAGGACCCAAGAAGGGGCTCAAGTATGTTTGGGAAGAGGTAGAAAATGAATGATAGAGAGTTTTATTCATGGGTGTTTCTAGATTCATAATACCTTGAACCTTCCTTCAAGAACTATTTTGGCAATTGAGATCACATCATTTCAACTATTTGAGACTCAATTTTCTCTTCCACAAAACAGATGATTGAGATTTTAGACTTAAAGATGTTCTCCAAACGTCCAGAACTGACATTTTAAGATTGTTAAAGTCTCTATGAATGTTTAAGTGACTGTTGAAATATAGATCATTTTCTCACGTACTGGAAAAGGATTGTATAAGGTGGTTATATTCTAATTGGTGTGAGTGTTTACTTGAACATATATAAAAATTGTCCAGGGCTATGTGAGAGTGTATATAGCCTTAAGAAAATCAATTTTCAGATTCAAATGTCCTCTTTTCTAAAATCAATTCTTGAAAAAGTTCTTTTGCACTGCCATTCTTCTTTCCCATCTACTTTTTTTTACAAATTTCTGGCTTCTAGTTAATAAAGAAAGTTCAATTTCTCACCTATCATGACTCCCACTGTGGTTCATTGCCCTGGGAGGTAAACACTTCTGTGGCACCAAACAAAAGGCCAAAGGAAAATGTCTCGCTTCAGAGAGAAGTCCCATAAAAGCAAAGTGAGAATATGTGGCCCTGTTTCATCTAGGTGACATATTCTTGACAGTGCTCTGTGTTTTTTCTCTCTGTCAATCTATATTTGAATTAGAATTTGGGAGAGAGATACTTGTCATGAAGTCATTTATTAACAAGTTTATTTGAACTAAAAAATTGAGTTAGGCATATTCTGACAAAAAATAATAACTCTTATTTGATTGATTGAGTGGATGCCAAAATTGGTTTGTGAATTAACTTATGTAGAAGATCATGGATATAAATTGAGTGAAATAATTCTTCAGCTCCCAGGTTTTGAGAAGTAGCACATATTAGCCAGAATATATGCTAGACCAGAAATTATGTTCTTTGCAACTAGGCATTCTTATGAAGAAAAAATTTGGATGTCCACTTAAAACTGTGGAAAATAGTATATATGTTTTCTCAAACTCTAAAGTACATAGAAACAAAAATTTGAAAATCACTGAATGGACATAAGTTCATTAACTAGCATTAGTTCGGTTTCCCTTTTGTAGGTAACGAGAAGCATGTGGCCAAGATATGGTCCATATGCCTTTCTGTAGTCACCCCTTGTTAGAGCAAACTTCAGAATAAAACCTCTGAGAATTAGATTATACCATCAGCCAGGTCCACTGATGGTTACACTTGCAGCTGCACACTTCTGCCATGCTAATATTGCAAACCACTGTTAGCATCACAACCACCTTGCATTTAATGTGTCTACCTTGTCATGGAACAGTCTTGTGTTCTATATATTGCCATCTGTAATCTTAAACACAGCTTCTTGAAGTATATAGGATATTCTTTTATTGGCACATGAATTGGGGCCCATTAAATACCCATTTTCTTCCACTTGATGTACCTCTCACATGGCAGACACAGAATTTCAATACAAGATGATTTCAACATAAAGCTTAACCTTTTAGACTACGCTTCCTGCAAAAGTGAGCTACACTTACCCTAAATGGTTTAAAATGGTTTCTAAAAGTCAAAATTTTATAGGATCTCCAAAAATTTGATGATATTTTAACACTATTTTATCTGAAAATTACAGTCATTTTTGAGGGATACTATATTGAGATTTTAATAACAAAATCAAAACATGATGTTTCATGTTACCTAAAATAAAAAGGAAAATATTTATGTTCAGATAGTCACTAAACAGTTTAATGTTTGAGGGTAAAATTAATGCTGATTTTTTCCTCAGAAATCCTTATGAATAAAAATGTCACAGTCAACTATGAAATTAAAAAGAAAATTTCTATACTGGGTACATGGTATGGTTTCTTAATCTTGAGGTCACTTTTCTAATTTTATGGAAAGTAAATATCTGTGAATAAATTATCCAAAGTGAAAAATTTCTTACACTTTGATGATGATGATACATTACAATAATAAATATTTTATTCATTGAGCAATTACTATGTGCCAAACACTCTGTTGATTGTTTTAATTTGAAACTCATGAGCTCTCAGTGAGCTAGGTATTAACTGCAACTTATAGATGATGAAAATTAAACTTGTAGAGATTAAATAACTTGCAAGTCATACAGTAGATGATGAAGTTTAGCAACAACATAGGCTGTTTAACTGTAAAAGGCTCTCTATTGAAATTTTGGTGGAGATTAAAAAAATTTCTTTCATTGAATCATATTTATTCTTTTTAGATGGAGTCTCGCTCTGTTGCCCAGGCTGGAGTGCAGTGGCACCATCTTGGCTCACTAGAACCTCCATGTCCTGGGTTCAGGCAATTCTCCCTGCCTCAGCCTCCCTAGTAGCTGGAATTACAGGCATGTGCTACCATGCCTGGCTAATTTTTGCATTTTGTAGTAGAGATAGGCTTTCACCATATTAGCCAGGCTGGTCTTGAACTCCTGACCTCATGTGATCTGCCTACCTAGACCTCCCAAAATACTGGGATTACAGGCGTGAGCTACCACACCAAGCCTCCTCATTCTAATTCTACCATCTCTTAGCTGGACATGATTTTGTCAAATAATTTCTTACAGCATCTGTTTCTTCATCTGCAAGGTGGGGATGATAATATATCTCCTTATATGGGTACTATTATGACCATGAAGATAATTCAAAGTGTTTAGCATAACCTGTAGCATCTGGTAGGTTGCACAACCCATGTTAACTACTGTCATTATTATTGTTATTTTCATCATTGTTCTTATTTGACTCGAAGTGCCCTCTGTTTAATAGATGCCATAGACACAACGATTTTATAAAATTGTCAAATAATTTGGAGATCCTGCATCTTCCCTGGGGACTTGATCATATTTTGCAGTTAGCTCTGCTCTGTGATCTACCTTTTGTATCTTCACAGATGCTACTTTGGTAAGGGAAGGCATTGAAAGCATGGAGGACTTCATGGAGCAGATTGTTAAATACTATCTGGAATGGTTATTTAAATATCTCATTTCTTTGCACATTTCTTCCTGAAAATGTTTCTTGAAAGAGACTCAAGGCAGGAGTGAGGATTTTTATAAGAATTTCTGGTAGAAGTGGACAGTAGTAACTGAGAGTGTGAGAAATAGCGGTGACTATCTAATGAGTCTTATTTCTGATCTTTGCTGTATAGCCAGCAGGGAAGACAGGAATTTTAAGGAATTGTGAGAAAAGGAGAACTGGTGGGGACAGTGTTGTTCATATAACAGGGGACAGGGCAGAAGAGCAAGCAAAACATCTTTCCATCCATGCTGTGGAAGTGGCTAATTTTTCTGAACAAAAAGTTAGCATTTGGGGAGCTAAGTATTTAAGAATCTCGGCTCCTTCTAGTAAGGAAACATTGCGCTCTAAAGCGAAGATCTGTGAACCACCTGTAGAAAGCAGCATTTATTCTCTTCAGATCTTCAAAGAAGAAGGTGGGAGTGTGTGTGGGGTGGGGGATAGAGATGATTCAATTTAGGACACAGACACTGATAACTTTATTAAATATTGATTTTTGAAAAAATATATATTCACTAAACCATGAGCCAGAGAAGATCAGAGTTAGTGATAAAAATAATTATTAGTAGTATTTCAGTTTTATTGCAAACAAAATAAGTTGGTTTAATCCATGCATAGAACCATCTATAAAAATAATTCTCATCTCCATTCCACTTGGAAAGTGAGAGCCACTCTTTCTTTTATGTCAACCAGGAGGTCCACTTCAGAGTGGCAATATTTGTTTCTTTGTGACTTCAGGAGCCAGCAAAGCCAGGATTTCTAGTCATCTCACTGACATTCAAGAACTATTAACCCAGGCTCAAAATCAGGGCTGCAGAATTTGCGGCAAGCAGGGCCTGGGAAAATACTCTGTACAGTGAACAAGGAGAGGAGAGGGACACTTGAACAAAGCCAGAGAGTACGCAGTGTCCTTGCTAATCCCATGTAGCATTTATTTGGCATCAGTGGTGTTTCTAACTCCAGGGATCCTGAGAGCCTTCAGCATCAATCACCTCTGTTTAATGAGGAATAACTATTGATTCATTCAGTAAGTGTCTCCTGAACTAAAGGATGCAAATGTAAGTATGGGAAAGGTCTGCTTCTACTTAGAGTACATCAACTTTGGGAGTGGATATTTTGAGAATTTTTAACTTCTTGTTACCACACGTATTCAGGCAGAGACTAGAGAAGCACTTATCAGAGCATACACTGTGGATGGGGCATTGAATGGAGTCAGGCACCCCCAAAGCATTCAGCATTCTATGATTCTTCTACAGGCCCAAGTCCCTGCCCCTGTGTCCTTTTAAGTATATCATGATAGCAATACTCTTGTCGATTATGATAATGCATTGTGTTGATTATTCTATGATCCTTATTTCAATGAATGATAGATTTAATTAAATGTATTCAAGATAATGAGTAGATGGTACCTTTTACTGAAATGGAATGTAGACTAGGAACTGTGAGCAATGTTCTTCAATTCAAGCTTGTAACCCTTTCCACAACTCTCAGAGACTGATGTTATCTCCATTTTACAGATAAGAAAACCAAGGCTTAGAATTAAGACTTGGTTTCTGCCCTTGAATATTTCAGAGTGAGAAAGGAAGTCATAAACACAGTTACTGAAAGATGTAAGAGGTGCCTGCTGACACATGGCAGTGTGAGAAGTGTTATAAGACATTCCAAGTTATGAACAAGCCAAGTGTGCACGAGCCTGAGACCTGGTGGGGAGCTGAGAAAAAGGTTTATGATAGAGGCGGGAACATGTTACTTAAGAGGATGGTCTATTTGGTCAAGTAAGTGGAAGGTTTATGCTTACTTTAAAATAAAATCTTTTAAAAAATGAATGTGCTGGCTGGAATTTTACTGTGGTGTCAATAACTTTCCATGCTATAACTATCAAATTGGCTGTGTACTCTGGATAAATAACTTTCCCATTTTATTTGGTTTTAAACCTGAGTTACAGGAGACACAAATCACTATAAGTAGGAATACCCAAATTAAATGAGAGTTCAGTTTTGAGTCTACCTGCTTCAGTGTTCTTAAGCCACGTGTTTTAAAATTCCCTTAGATTATGTTGGTTGAAATTGTAAGTAAATCCACATAAAGAAAATAGATAATTATCATACCTTTCTGGATTTCTATCCTTGCTAAATTGTTCTGTGAGAAATTAGATACTGACTAAACTTTGCAATCAACTGAAACTTGTGTAGACACACACATGTGTGTATAGAGACAGGCTTGTTTTGGCTTTTGATGAGCGAATGTGAATTACGAGTTGAAAGATGTGGATTTTGGTGAGAGCTTTGTCACTGTGACCTTCTGCTTAAGCTTAATGCTCCCATCTATGAAATGAGGCCTTTGTACAAGACATTATGGTAGACTCATCTGAACAAAGATTCTTTGATGTTGTGTTTTTCAAGACAGGGAGAGGAGTAGAGCAAACTGCACATCAATCCTGAGTACAATCCATCCTCTCTTTTACCACTTTATGGAACAATTTTGGAGGTCATGTCAAGTATTCATTTAAGGATGGAATGATTCCAGTGCAAATTAAACCAAATAGTCACTGGCATCTTCAAGGAGAAGGAAGTTTAGACAAACTCAATTAAAAACAAATATCACCATGAATTAGTTTTTCCGCTCTTGAACTTCATATAAATGCATCCTATTCTATGTGGCTTTTTTTTTTGTGGGGGGGTGGGGGGCTGGCTTCTTTTGCTCAACTTAATATCTTTGCAAGTTTTATCCATATTGTTGCATGTATCTGCAATTAAAATTTTCACTTTGCTATATACCTTAATTTTAAAAATGGAATAAAAACAATATTACTTAAAAAGGAATAAATCAATATTATCTTCAAAATCATCACCTCCTGGATCTTGGTGCAGACTGAAATTAGAAAAAAATATATGTATTATGGGATAGGAGAGATCGGCTAGGAAAAATTTTTTCTATATCAGCAAATCACCATTCTCTATGTTGGGCCCTTCCTTTCACATAATCAGAAGTGAAGGAAGAGTTATTTTGGTTTTTATAATACATTAGTTTTCCCCATTGTGATCCCACTTAAGACAATGTTAAATACCCAGGCCTTTTGCGATGTAAAGTTGGCACTTCTCACCAGGGTAGCCAGGCAAAAGTGTGGATGCGTCTTTATAGCATGGGCAGGGGAATATGACTGGCTGCAAGGCTGAAGTCCAGACTACAAGCCTGGATTTCAAGCTGTTTAGAGTCAGGCCTTGATTCAGACTAACGTGCTCCCGTTCCTTTCTGATTCTTTCTGATTCTGGGTGGTTTGCAAAGAAGCCAGACAGCTTGTCGTCATGGCACCCCAGAGCTAAATCTAAAGTGTGGGTTTCCTAGAGTGGTCATTCATTCAAGTCAGCTAACATTTATATAGTGGCTATTGCATACCTATCTGTTTTCAAGTGTGATATTTTAAAAATCTTTATTCTTTTCTCACCTATCCCCTATCATCACCGCTGATATGAACATCACTTAATATAACATAGACTTGGAGATAGAGTAATCTTCTTTGTGAAAAGTGACAGTATCTTTCAACTTTCACCTTATACCTCATGGGCTATTTTCCTGGAATATCTTTACTCATTCACTCACTTACTTATTCACTCAAACGAATCTTCTCTTGGTAATGAGGATACATCGAGAAATAAAAGTACAAAATTTCCATGTTGCTACCCATCATTCAAGACTTGGCCTAACTGCCATCTTCCTCAGGAATGCTTCTCCCTTCTGAAATTCTGCAGTCCTGACTTTCTGCACTGTCCTCAGATACTGCCTGCTTACACCTGCTTTGTGACGCTTGCTATAAGAGCTTAGATTATTATCTAATTCTCTGTATGATGATATTTTATTTTCTCAGCAGCATCATAAACTCCAAAGGATTGTACATTATATATTGTTGGACTCCTAAGTATACCTGCCATGGTACCCTGTGTGGAGTGGGTGTCAAATGGACAAGGGAATGGATATTTTCTCTCCAGCGATTGTATGAAGTCCTGGACTCTAATGTGCAGATGTACCCTGGATTTCAGGCTGAGCTCCAACATCTCTTAAAACATAGAGATTACTCTAATGTAATTCCCTTAATAGCAGTCCATTAATTTGAAACTGAAGATGCCTCAGCACCTACCTCAGGGTTTGGCATATTTCTAGCACTCAAAAAATATTGTCTGACTTTATCATCAAGATGCCATGGGTGTCGCATATGTAAGGAACGGAAAGTGTCTGAAGGACCTCTGAAGCACTGATGGGCTCTGGTGTGTAGGGGGCAGGGGAGGATGAGGAGGTGGTAGGGCTTCCTTAGTGGAGTGCAGCACTCAAACTGACAATAGAGTATATCGGTTTCCCTGAGTTGTTCCATCTGGAAATATGCGACAAGCATCAACTATCCTTGGTCTTATTCCTGGTCTCAGCACTTTTTCCCCCTAAATGCAACTCCCAAGGAAGAGTACAGTTTGATAGCAATATCACGCACCCCTGCCCTCTGGATAGTATATTTAGCATCAGAGCATTGAGAAGTGCTCATGAATTCTAGAAATGGCCTTGGCTCCCGAGTTCTAGGCAGTCTTCCCTCAGTCAACAAGCCCTGAATGAACTCCACGCCCTCATCTTTCTACTTAGAGGAGGTCAACTTTGGGAGGAGCTACCTCAGGATTGTGAGCTTCTAGTGAGTGCAAGTCGGCCAGCACCTCTCAGGGTGGCGCGCTATGGGTAGCTATGGGTGGGGAACTGAGTTAGGTCAGACACCTCCCATTCTATGATTCCTCAATGCGCACGCATTGTCTCTGGATGCTGTGTGAGAAGAACTGTGTTGCAAGGGGGAAGGAAGGCAAGAAGGAGGTAGTGAGGGGCTGCAGGCGGTCTTCTCAAGCCCCATCAACGCACAGTGGGAATCCTGGGCTGAGTCCTCCAGGATAACAAGTGCACCCAAGTGCAACACCAGCTTGCAGCCTTGAGTATTTCTACTTAACGCTTTCATCTCCATTTTTGTTTCTCACACGGTGAATTCAAGCTGCCTGCCACCTACATATCCCACAGGCTTCCGTGAGGCTGAATGTGTTAATGGCTGTAAAGTGCTTTGACCTTCTCTCATGAAAAGTACTGTGGGAGTACGGAATATTATTATCATTTCATGGACATTTCGCAGTTCCCAGTGGTTAGTTTCATTCTCCCTTTTAATCTCGAATGCATTAAAATGGCTAAATAAAAACTATTTTGAGTAAATAAAGATACCCATGATTTTTAAAAGTTCCTTATTATGTATTTGGATATGCATCATCACCTTCTTCTGACTTTCCACATAAACTGCTATGGCTAAACAGCTCTGTAATGATATTGCTGCTTGGCTATAATTTAGAATGCTATAAAAATTATTTAGCACAAAGAAGTATTTCCAGTTAAAATTTAGCAACTCCTTTCAAATAGATTTACATTAAATCTTAGACTGAATTTTAGAAACATTGAGCAGAGCAAAAATAAAATGTAGTTCACGTTCTCATAAAATATCCGTCTCTCCACTGGCTCTTTACACTCTGTTTTTCTTTATGGCAGATTGCCTCTATAGATAGAAGCAACCTACCTTCCCTTTGTTTTCCTTTCCTTTCATTTGTTTCCAATTCTTTCCTCCCTCCCTACTTCTCTTCTTTCTTTCCTTTAAAAAGAACGAAAAAAGACAGGCTGAAGGAAGCACTTCTCCGGTGTCTGCTATATTGTTAGTTCTGGATAAAGATTCGATGTCCTTGTCGTCCGTTGCTGTTGTCATACACAAGGCATTGTTTACGCTCTTGAAAGGACAAAAGAGAGTGAGTTCCTACACTTAAGAATTACATGAGATAGAGAAATAGAAAGAAGCATGCAAGTATATAAATAACAGCATAAGGTTTTAGTACTGACATAGAGATATTTAAAAAGGTTGTGAGACCTGCTAATTTCTTAGCAAACCATAGCAATTAACTGTCACCCACCTGGGATAAAAATCTCAGTTTTTTTCCCACGTGCTTTCTTTGTGACCTTAGACAAGTTGATAATCTCTCTGTGCTTCCATTTTCCTTCTGTAAAATGGGAATGATAGGGCCTTCCTCATATGGTTGTTTTAAGTCTTAAATGAGCTAATACATGAAAATAGGCTTATACCTGGAATGCAAGCCTTAAACATGGATCAACAAACAATAAACTCAATGTTCATTACATTCCAGGTATTATTTTTATTGACAATAGAAAATAATAACACACACACACACACACACACACACGTTCACTTAAACTTTTCAAATAAGCATTCAATTGTTCCTTGTGTTTTACAGTTAAACTTCTTGAATGGGTCTTTACATCATCTTTCCCCGTTCTTCCTTTAACCCTCCAGTCCTAATTTTTCATTTTATGCCCTTGGGCACAGTATTTAATCAAAGTCCTTGGATCTTTTTGAATTCCGGTAGTCGCACGGTGCAAAGATCCCAGGCATGCGTAAGCAACAGTGATTGAAGACTGATGAAAGGACTCCTGCTGTTGACTGCTTCCCATTTATTTCATTTTACTAGGAAAATGAAATGTTCCATTCTCACTTCAATCCATTCTATGTGGGCTTTCATTCCCACCACTATACTTAACAATGTCACTGACTACCTTTATCTTGCCAAATCCAGTGTCCAATTGGCAGCCTCCTCCTATTTCAACCCTCTGCCCTCAGTCATCTTGAAGGCCAAGTTTTAGGTGAGGCAGAGGTTTCTTTTTGATATCTGCGGCTACGCCGTCATGTGCCCTACTTAGGTTCATTTCCCATCTTTCACTGGAAGCTGTTCTTCTTTCTTCTGTTGCTAGTGCTTTTAGTACAAACTGCTAGTCACAGAGGAAGATCTTCAGTGTACCTACCTGTATTGATTTAGTTCATTGGCATTTTCAGGGGCGCTTGGAATTTCAAAGTAACGTCCAGAGACAGTTGATAACAAAGGGGATGCAATCATCATGCTAAAAATTCAGGCTCTGAATTAGGCATTAGGAGACATTTCTCAGCATGGAGACTCTCCTGTGTTCTTTAAATCAGACCCCATGAAAATCCAGTCTCATTCGCTTCTGACCAACCTGGCCGAGGATTTGTCACCACTTTGAGTTTACTTCCTCAGACTGAGTAAGATAGAAAATTCAAGGCTAGCCAGAAAATAACATGCACGCGAGGTAACAGGAGAAGAACAGGAAAAAATGCTTACACCTCTATCTCAGTATTTCTTTCTGACCTTTTGTTAATGTCAAATTCTTTTTGAAAAGCCTTAAGCATGGATCAATAAACAATATGTGGTCAGTTAACTCTTATCAATTTAAGCAAACATCATGAATGATGAGAGAGTTTGAAGCAAGGAAACCCTTAGCATGGGCTTAAATATTGTCCAGGAAGGAATGAACTTACAACTGAATTTATTCATAAGTAACCGATAGGTGCAAAATAGAGTGTTTTAAAAATAGCATATATAATATTAAAAGATCTGAATAAATCAAATTAAAGTTGCAAAGCTTGATGAGCAAGGCGTGTATGTGTACCTGTATGATGCTAAGTTTTCTGGGGTAGTTTACACTAACAGTCACCATGAGCAGCACCGGTTTTCCTACATGAGATGTGGAACTCATAGATACAAATCAGTGGCTGCAATAGTCAAAGCTCACTGCAGATCCATTGTGACATGCTAAAACAGCACTTTAAATTCTGGCATATTCTGAAAAGAAAATTATGGTGAGATGGTGCTACTGCCAATTATCCGAATACAACTGACAGTCAAAGCAACCAAGTATGAAGTCAAGTTGGTGATTTCCCTTAGATTGCCAAGTTTTGTGTGTGTGTGTGTTTTTTTAATTCCAGGGGTTTGAGTTCCCAATCAGATTGTCTCGATTCCCAAGTTCAGCCTGGGCAAAACTGATTTTCCTTTATAAGTTGGTCACCAGATGGCTGCATGGCCTGTTTTATGCTACACGACAGTGGGCTTTATTTCTAAGACTTGCTAACATAAAGGAGATAAAGAGTATTGATGAATGAGCTAACACACAGTTGTGAAGATTTTTTGTGTGTGACTCACCAACTTTTGAGGCTCACATGCACTGCAGGATGCTGCGTTAGACTCCTCAGACATACTTTTCTATCTTTACACCCAACCCAATGTCTCAAATATTCCATTGACTCAAGCGCTGGGAGGAGCCCATTTTCTGGGATTTCATTTGCCATCCCTTCTGCTGAAAATTCATCTTGTAAAATCAGGCAGGGAGAGAAGTTTACTCTTTGAGGTGTCATAGCAACCCACCAGCAAATCCTGTTAGCTATACCTGTAAAATACATATGGAATCTGACCATTCTTGACCACCTCTATCACTCCCACTTGTGCCCAGACCGTCATCACATTTCGTTGGCAGATTACGATAGCTTCCTCAACTGATCTTCCTCTTATATGCTTACTTCCTTGAAATCCTTCCTCTGGAGAACATCCAGAGTGGTCTTCCTAAAACTGAAGTTAGAACTTGTTACTGTTTACTAAACGTATTTTAATGGTTCCCCACTTGAGTCAGATTAAAAGGCAGGGTCCTTACCAGCAGTAGAACCAGCCACAGTGTCCTGGGTAAACCAGCTACCTGCCAGCTCACCCCTGCAGCCCTGTGGGTTTCCTTCTGATTTCTCAAACTTCCAGGCACATTCCCACCTTAGGGCTGAATGTGCACTTTCTGTTCCTCCAGGCTGGGTTCATTTTCTCTGAGTTGTCTACATGGCTGCTTCCTCATTTCCTGCAGATCTTTGTTTAACTGTCACCTCCTCAGAGAGACCTGTGATGACCAGCCTGTGTCTGGTGGCAGCCCCACCATGCACACTGTCTCTCTCTTTGGCCTGCTTTGTTTCTCTTCTTAGCATCAATCCTTGCCCAGCATGTTGTTCATTTTCCTTGATTACCTTTCTCCTCTCTCTGGAATTGGGCTTCATAAGATAGGATAGGCTTATGGGCTACATAAGTGATTTTACCATTGTGTTTATTATTGTATCCACTTACCTAGAAATAACCTCTAATCTCATGAAATATAATCAGGGTATTACCTACGCCATTTATTTCAAAACCTTACTTTAGCAGATGAGGCTGTGGTCTAAACGAGTAAAGTGATTTTTCTATTGTCACCCAATAAGTCATGTTTGGAAGAACTCAAATCCAATTCTTTTTCCTTTGCTATCCTGTTCCTAGACTCAAATCCAGGGACCCCATGTCTGCGGTCTCTTTGCATGAGGGGTGGAAGAGAGGCAGCTCTCCTCTACTCAGGCATTCAAGTTTTAAGAAACAAAACAGGATGACATATACTTTCTTTGCCATGGATCATTCCCTAGGGCCTCTTGTTTCCTTATTCTCTATTTTACTCTAATTTCTCTCCTGTCTCTGGTTGTTCTGGGTACCACTTAATTCATTTATGATTTGTTCAAAATACACATAGAATTTTCAGTCCTGGCCATTTGTGGACCTCAGCATAACAATGTTGTTGAATACCTACTATGTGCTACATGCCCATTCTCTTCAGGTGTCTCGGCCGAGTTTGAATTAACAATTGCATTGGTAGAGACACATATTTCTATATTGAAACATTTTCTTCCTGCCAAAGCCAAATGTTAAATACATTTATTCTCAGCTGAAGTTCTAGAAAGCAAAATTGCATGGTTTGAGAGTGAAAAAATCAAAGTATCATTTTAGGATATGTCAGGTACAATTCTAAATCTGTGTGCAAGGGTTGGAGATTTGCTAAGTGCAGATCCAGGCTGGTATTAAAATTAGCATGCCTGTAGAATTCTGAGGCATAGGCAAGGTTGGTGTGGCTGCACCTCAGAGGGCTGCAGAGGTATATGGCCTTTTTCAATGACTTTGGTATTTATCTGGATACTTAGCCAGGCTTTGTGGGTGCAAGTTTACCTATTAGCTTTGCTTCCTCTCGCCGTCCATAAGCACAAGGCGATTATGAATTCACTCGGCACTATTCACTTCCTGGTCTTGCAGAGCTGATTTGATTCTCATAATACACACAAAAAAATCAGAAGTTACACCCTATTTTTTGTAATTCACATCCAAGCAAACCTTTGCATGAGGCATAATTCTCTTACACATTTTCATTTACTTGGTGATCACCTGACTCAGTAATTGTTTACCCTTGTACTGAAATTCTTAGAGAAGGCATCCTTAAGGCATTTTGTTTTAAGACAATAATAACTGTCATAGAAAGCTACCAAGCTTCTGGTGGTCTTCCCTCACTTGCTGCTGAGACTCTTACAGCATCTTCACAGATATGATGCCTTTTTGTGCAAAAGTTAAAAAAAATCAGCATAAAAGCAATCTTTTATTATGGTTTCAAAAGAGTAGATTTTCAGTATCTAAGAAATGTATGAAATAGAAACAGATGAAAGGAGACACAATCGGAAAGGAAATATCCTCATGATTAATCAAAGACAAACAATTCCATCATTGAAAAATGACTCAGTACTTAAGGTTTTCCTCTGCTCTTTAACACCAAAATTCTATAAAACTTTGAACTTGCAATATTGGAAATAAAAAGACAGAAAATTTGGCACTCTAGGATTTTTTGATAAAGTGGAATTCCATACATAAAAGCATAGAATAATTGCTTTATATTGCCCTCAGATGAGAGCCCAAATTCCTGGGCCTGGCCTCAGAAGCCCTGGTTGCTGGAGTTCCTTTATCTTATCTCCTTAAATTCCTAGCAGGAATCATCTGTTCTGGCCCTCCTCATCTAGTTTCTCCCTCCATCTTAAACACTTTCTTTGCACCTCTCTCTTAAGAATCTTTTTTTTTTTTTTTGAGATGGAGTCTACCTCTGTCTCCAGGTTGGAGTGCAGTGGCACAATCTCAGCTCACTGCAAACTCTGACTCCCTAGTTCAAGTGATTCTCCTGCCTCAGCCTCCTGAGTAACTGGGATTATAGGCACCCACCACCATGCCCAGCTAATTTTTCGTATTTTTAGTAAAGATGGGGTTTCACTACGTTGGCCAGGATGCTCTCATGGTCTTGATCTCCTGACCTGGTGATCCACCTGCCTCAACCACCCAAATTGCTGGGACTCCAAGCGTGAGCCACCATGCCCAGCCTTTCTTGAACATCTTGATCTTCAAGAACCTATTAAAGTAATAAACTACTGTTAGTCACTTAATGCTTGGATAGAGAAATTTAGTCCCTATCTTCAAGAAGCCTTCTCTCCTTGCCCCAGCTAGGGTTTGTCTCTCCCTTTCGTAAGCTCTAGTAGCAGCCACCAAGCCCCGCATCTCTCTTATCCCACCCACTGCAGCATTACAGGCTATTTTGAAGTGGCAACAGATCCTAAACATCCCTGAACTCCAAACATAGCTGACACTTTTTTTGTATTCCCCAGAGTGCTCAAGAAATTATGAAGCACATAGTTTAGTCAATGTTTGGTGACTTGATAATTTCAGGAAGAAATCAACATTGTTTATGAAAGAGGACACATTCTCATGTTTAGGCATGACCAGGTGAGGTTAAGGTAATTACCACTGGCAAGAGCTTTCTTAATGAAAATGTCAAGTGGCCTGGAAACCACTATACTTCACGTTCAGCATCTCTCAAGTGGCGTTCCTCACCCACAATTAGCACTTGTATTTTGGATACTTCTTTAATATCCGTAAAAATCCTAAAATATTTTCTTTATATAGAGTGCTCAAAAACACCTGCAGCGAGTTATAACAGCAGCAATCTACAATCCCAGTGTATGAGAGTATCAGGCAAAGAATATTCCAGAAAAAGAGTAATCAAGTTGCTTAAAATAGACCTTTCTATACCATCATTGTGAAACAACACTTTTGTATAGTACTTTACAGTATACAATGCACCTCACATTTCTTATTTTGTGCTTGTTTGCTTTATTTTATCTCAACTTAATCTTTATATCTAGATAGTCATCCATAATCAAATATGAAGAAACTGAGGCTTACAAGTTGTGGTGGTGCTGAGCTATCTAAGATGAATAGAAAATATCTGTGGCAGAAATTTAATTAAGGTTGCTTGTTCTTCTTCCTACCATGGCAGTTTCTGCTCCCATAATTCTGTAATACAAATCCTGGAGGGCTTTATTGCTTATAAAGGAGAGCAAAGCTGAGAATTCTCCCTTAAACAACTTTTCTCAGAAAGTTCAGGTCCATATGAGAGCAACATTTGCAGACTTTGTTTAGTATATGATTCCCTTTTAAAATATATCACTGCACCCTACGTGCCATGCACCCACACAGCAGATGAGCAGTGTCTTTTTTGCTGAGTGAGCAAGGGAGATTAAGACAAACTAGGGAAATGTGGTACTGAGGCAGGGGTCTATAAACTTCTGGCCCAGTAAACTTCCCTTAAAAAAAAAAAAACCTGTCTCAAAAACCTGGAGCAAAAGGCTATTTTCTTTTGCATTTTGGGGATAATATTACTCTATGTTCTTCAGTAGGTTATTAGTCTGGGGTGACATGAACTCAGTTGAAAGGTGTTTATTTTTCAGAGTAATCTTGAGCCTCTCTTAGAGAATGCTGTTTTAACATTGTTAACAATCTGAAAGATTATTAATCTTGTCAAACATCAATCTTCTCTTTGATAGATGGGTGGGGTATTCATCACTTTCCATGCTACAATCTCCAGTGAGTCGTATTTCCAGATATACATACCTGTCTGTGGCTCCTTTCCTTAAATCTGGGCTGTGACCTGCTCTAATGAACAAAATGTGGCAAAGGTGATAGTATGCCTGTTTCATGCTGAAGCCTTAAGACCTGGAAACTTCCACCTTGGGGCTCTGTGGGAATTCAGTTTCTATATTAGAAATTCCAGTACCCTGACACCATTATGTTGTGAGCAGCCCCACCTAGCCATGTGAAGCAGCTGTGGAGAACTGAGGCCCCTGCCAGCCAGCCCAACTGAGTACCCAGGTGATAGCATCAATTTGCTGGCTGCATGTGTGAGGTCATCTGAGCCATGAGGTCTTATCTTCCACCAAGACGCTATAGCTGATGTCCCATGAAACAGACAGGGACTGTCCTTGCTGAACTCCACCCAGATTGCAGAAATGTAAGCAACTGAACAAAATTGTTGCTTAAGATCCACTAAGTTTTTCAGATAGTTTATTGAGTAGCAATATATAACCAAAGCAACAAATAACCAGCAAGAATCATCCAAATAAGCAGAATACTGCTTGAAAAAAAAAGGATTAAAAAGAAAAGACATTATTATTCATTGTACTGGATTCCTGGCCTATTCCACCCATCTGGTCCTTATGCCTCTCTCTATATTCGCTCCTTTGTTTATCTCCCCAATTCCATAGCCAGTTGCACTATTTCCTCTTTCCCTGACGTCATCAGCACTTCTGGTCACATACAGCAGGGTAAATACTAGCAAAACACAAGAAAATAATACCGAAACAGCAGCAGCAAAAAATGAGTAGAAAAATTTTATATACCAATGCAGAGGATAAACAATTTTGAATTAATTCCATTAATTGATGCCAGTGTTTAAGAACAAGATTTGGTTTTATTTTATTGACTGCTTTTTGTCATCCTGCTAATTAGTCTTATCTGAAGCCACCATATTTTAAATGAAATGCATTTGATCTGTCTTTACTATCTACACCGGCTGTGGTTCTAGTGCTACAGCTGATATTCTTGAAAGGAATTTAAAGTCTGTATTAATTAATGAAGTTGGCACCCAAAGTCACAAAGCAGGGCATTTTTTTTTAACTTTTCTCTGTCACAGTGTATTTTGCTTTCTAATGTTTTTCTTTAGATACTGAACAAACTTTCTAGTTTATAAAAATATATTACCATGAAATCTAACCAAGTGGCTTGCAATTTCATAGACTTATGGTAAAATTAACAAGAAAATGTTCAAGAACATAACAACCTAAAGTTTACTATTATGGTTGTTACAAAGTGTTTATTAATCCAAGTTTAAGATGTTTCATCAGAATATGAATAGTGATAGTGATTAAATTTATTTTTTAGTAAAATAGTTTCTTTCTTTGTAAAATATTTTCTTTTTACCTTTCTCTAAATAATCAAAATGAATTACTAGTACATTTAATATGTTTATATTTATGTACTTAATAAATATATCTGCAGGAGACACCAGTTTAAATATTCTCTTACATATGTTATTCATATATGTATTTGTATTTTATGTATATGTGTGTGTATGTGTATATATATATACGTGTATATATACACACTATATATGTGTATGTTTGTATATACATATGTATATGTGTGTATATATACACACGTATATATGTGTATATACGTATATATGTATACGTATATATATGTGTATATATACACACATATACATATGTACATATACACGTATATATACATATGTGTGTGTGTATATATATTCGTATATATATACGAATATATATGCATATATATTCGTATATATATACACACACACATATGTATATATACGTGTATATATATTCCCATTTACATTTGTCTCAGATTAAGAAAAAAGGTCAGTCTGGTATGGTGAGAAGCCAATCTCAATTGAATAATACATTGTATTTATTTTTATGAGCTAACAATTATAACTTTTAGTCTTTCTTAGACTCAGTTTTTTGTCTACAAGATGAGATAATGATCTCCTACCCCTTGTAGTTCTTGTGACCATCTCATCAGACAGTTTGATCCTGCTGCCTCACTGTCAGGAGCACCTGGCCATTTCACTCATGATTCAAGACTGTTAGTTTGAAAACTCATCTTTGGATCACTGTCATGGGGTCAGTTTCCTTCCTTTGACTTTACGTAACATCATTCACATGTACTAGTATGGTCTTTGCCACAGTAGAATTGTCTCTCCCATTAAAATGAGAGTTCCTCAAGAATAGAAATCGTATTTCTTCTATCTTCAAGAACAGTCATTCACATAGTTCTTATAATACAACTTATTACACTGGTCATATTTAGTGGATAGATTTAGTATTTTATTCAGTAATCAATAATAATATTAGTTTTATTTTGTTCATTGATTAATAATGTTTTACTTGGAAGTCCAAGTTAGAAGACATTTGTTAACACCTGGGCGATGAAATAATCTACACAAGAAATTCCCATGACACACGTTTACCTATGTAACAAACCTGAATATGCACCCCAAACTTAAAAGTTAAAAAAATAAAAAATAAAATAATTAAACATAAGACTTATTCCTTAAGATGAAAACTTTCTTGTGGGTTAAACTAATTTGGTGTTTTCTAAGTCTTTTTAGTTCAGTGATGCAAATTTCATAAGAAAGAACATGTTTAATTATGTGTTCTGTGATCGATCAGATACCTCTGTTTTACTTTACAGTCCTTCTTTCTTTGACAACCAGATATTGTTAACATGCTGTATTTTTTTCTGCCAGGATTCACATGACAGATGTATGTCGCTCACGTGCATAACCTATTTTATGGTCTGTAACATAGATAAATGTATGCCGGTTCTACAAAATTTCATAGTTTCTCTGATTCAATAAATTATGTCACTAAACTGAAAAAGAGTGATATCATATGGCTAGACTAGATTGAACCTTGTTTTAATTCATTTTATGAACAAAAGTCACAGAATTTATTACTAAAGCTAGTTTTTTGTTATGTTTTTTAAAATTTATTTGGGAATGTAATATAATCATGCAAATATGTAAGATCTTTCTAGTTCCTTAGAAATTGGCTTTTTAACTACCCACATATAAAGTCATGAAAAGAGACACAATGCAAGCCATGTCTGCTTTCTCATAACAGATATGACTAAGCAGGATACTAAAAATGAGCTGCAAAATATCTCTCTTTTCTTAATTTCCCATACCTACTTCTCCTTTACTGCATTTAATGAAGGAGAAATTAAGAAGACTAATATTTTGAGTTAAAAGCTTTTACCTATTCAAATAACTAATAATTATTGGCTCCAAGACCTTCTTGGCTTCTACTTAAGATCTACCCCCGAAATGTCACCACCATCGTTCCTTGTTCTGTCTCCATCTCTGTTTTGGATTTTAAGAGTCAAGTGACATGGCTTCTAAGCCCAGGATCTTTTGTAGAAAAACCACAGGTGAAAATGGCAACAATTTCTTGTTGCCTTGTTTTCAAGAACTAACTAGTTTGATGTTATTTCTTCTTCAATTTTTCCAGGACATCACATTCAATTCTCAACTGTCCTGTTTTTGAAGAAAGATAAGACTTTGGTTTTGATTGAATTTTCCTTGAGATCAGTTATTGCCGAGTCCAGTTTATTAAAGAACTAACATGGCATCAGTGCTGAATTCTCTGAGGTCATACTCAAGTTCATCTTTGAATTAAGGAAGTTTTTTTTTTTTTTTTTTTAAGTGTGAATCCCAAGTAATACTTATTTCCTATGCAAAAGGAGAGAGAATAAGTAAGAAGTAAAATGGGAAGATTATTCTTCCATTTTAGTATTTCATGCCATTTCCTTAAATTTGCACAGATGTTGATGCAACATGTGTACTTGTTAAGCTTACTGTTTTGTCTTTGTGATGGACATGTTACAAACGTCTCAAGTTTCATTTAGAATAAATATTTGGAATGTGGAGTTCTTAGAAGGAAACTTTTTTTCTCCTTTATGTTGATACTTGAAAGATGAGGCAGGAAGGAAATGTGGTTAGGTGCCAGACTAAGAAGGGGATGTGTGGCTGCTCACCTTTAGTACCTGACAGTGCTGTGGATGGCAGTTTACGTGCTTGCTCTTGTTGGAGAGAAATCTATGTCCAGAGATGCTGGGAAAAGTGGAGCTACATATGCTGAAATCATACCACAGTTCAGTTAGCAATTGTACACCTCTGTGGATAATGCAGCTTTGTAGGCAGCACAGCTATGCAAATGAGACAACCATTTTTATGGCAAACCTAAGAAGATGGGAACATTTGTGTCTGAGTTTTGGTTGGCCAGTTTTTCCATGATTTCCTAAAATGGATAGCATGTACATTTCCTAAAGTTTACACCATTTAGAACTCTCAAACTTTGGAAAAACTTTCTTTTTCTGTTACCTCTCCTGACCATGAAGATGGTCAGGATATTAAGGGGAGAAGTCATAGTAAAATCATGTACAAAAAGCTGAAAGAACAAACCAAACCATCTTAATGTCAAATATCTGCTCAGAAATCTCTAATTTTATCTGCTTGTTTGGTTGCATGAGTTCTAAAATTCTTAATGTGGCCATTAAGGCCCGCCATAATCTGAATTTGTCACCTCATTGCAGTTGTATCTCCTGTACCACCCCTTTAGGCACCAAGCAATTCTACCTTGTGTGGTCTTGACTATCACCATATATACAATGCTTATCCCTGACTTTGTATCTTTTATTGGGAGCTCTCCTTACTAAGTTTTAATTTTCTTGTATTTCCAACAGCTATACATCCTTCTATGCCAGCTAGGAACTTCTGTTATGTGAGGAGTGCTCATTGGCCATCTTAAGGGTCAATTATTATTTTTTTTCCTTTTCTGAGCTTCTACAGAATTTATTTTTATTTATCTATTTTTGTGATGGAGGCTCTCTTTGTCACCCAGGCTGGAGTGCAGTGGTGCAATCTCAGCTTATTGCAACCTCCACCTTCCGGGCTCAAGTGATTCTCCTGCTTCAGCCTCCCCAGTAGCTGGGATCACAGGCATGCACCACCATGCCCAGCTAATTTTTGTGTCTGTCTATCTATCTATCTATCTATCTATCTATCTATCTATCTATCTATCTATCTATCTATCTTTTAGTAGACACGGGGTTTAACCATGTTGGCCAGACTGGTCATGAACTATTGACATCAGGTGATCTGCCCTCCTTGGCCTCCCTAAGTGTTGAGATTACAGGTGTGAGCCACTGTGTCCTGTCAGAATTTATTTTCAGGGTAGAAATTTTTTTGTTCCAAATAAGTCATTGTTGCTTCGTGAGTATGCTTCCCTTCTCTACTACCAAACGCCGACTATTTCCTCTTCTGCCTCCTGAGTGGGGTGACAGGGCTGAGGACCGGGACAAGAGCTCCTGTATTTCTTTTCCCAGACTTCAAGAGGTGGATCCCTGTGAGTACTGGCTGGGCTTCTCCTGCACCTCCTCGCCAAGGTCCTCCTGAAAGGACTTTGGCCTTCCCCAATTCTGGTGCCTTTAGTCTGTGAGTCTCCAGAAGGCATGGTCTATGTTTCTTCCCCTTCAGTTTCTCACACTTTGAATTCTCTATAGTCCAATTTAGGCCTTCTGCTCTTCTGTTTGTTCACCTCATGAAGCCATCCATGACTCCATTAAGTCTCCTTGGTACCTGTTTCTAAACCCCTGCAGCATTTGAGTTTAAATCACATACAACCATGGAGCAGATTGTGTCAGCACAAATGGTAGTTTTGTGTGTGTGTGTGTGTGTGTGTGTGTGCGTGCGCACGCGCGTGTGTTTGTGGGGTGGGGATGTTGTTGAGGTACAGATGCCATCTGGTAAGCCTCCTCTGTTAAGAGGCAGAAGGACTGCAACTGCCCCATCAGTGCTTACTGATGACTCAATACAGAATAATTCTGCTTTATTGATTATCTTCTATCTCCTTCTTTCTGCACGTTGTTACCAGCCATTCAATGTTTCAGCTTTTAAGTTTTGGGGGGTTATTTTTTCTGAGACACTTCTTACCTGTCTCTTTCTTTAGTTTTTTTATGTCCTGAAAGTAATGCTTCAACCTTAACATTTTATACCTTGTGCATGCTATCTGATGATGTTTTCACTTCCTCTAATTCTTCTTGTTTGGTCTGGAATCTCACACCATCACCCCATGTTCAGTACATTTAAATGGAACTTTGTGATTACCTCTCCTGCTCTTTTTAGCCCCTTGTCCTAATACCTTAAATGCTAATCCTCAGACTTGACTTTAGTCTATTTTGGTGACTTATTAGATTTTTCTTTTAGCTTTCCTCCAGGGGACATCAATTTCAAACCATGACAAGCACAGGTGCAACTACTGCTCTTCTAATTCCCACCCACACTCCTAACTCCACTCTATCTCCTGATAACACCATATTAAGTCACTAATGGCTAGAGTTTGAAAGACTGAATGTTAAAAGCATAATTAGAGACTTAAGGGAAACAAATTGTACCCATAAAATTTAGAATTAATTTCAGGAAAATAGGGCAATTGAAGCACCTTGTGCAATTTGAAATGACTTTTCCAAATGAGCGACTGTGCCTGAAATCAGCCCCCTCCTAACTTCCTCTGCTTCCTTCTTATTTCCTTCTAAGAATAAGGCAGGTCAGTGGGGGTAAGTTTGGCAAACAGCAATGCTCACTTCTTGTCAGAATATCAACCGCAAAAGGCTCACCTTTAAGTTAAGCTTTCTCTCTGTACTGGAAATGGAAAATGGGAGGAGGTGTGTGGGTGAGACCAATTATTGCCCTTGGGCAAGCTTGAGAAATTGCAAGACCAGAGCCTAGGCATTCAGAGGTAGTTCCTTCTGAGCCCAGGTTAATCCCATCAGTTAGTAATTTCTCATTTCTTACACTGACTAACAGAACTATCCCAACGCATACATAGTATGTTCCATACCTTCAGTTCCCTGGTGCCTCTGCACAAGTAGTATTCCCTTATGAGAATGCTGGGCAGCTTCATTCACCAATCCAAACCCATTCATTCTTCTAGGCACATCACCACTTCCCCTTACACAGACAAAAAGCCCTTTTTGGGCCGGGTGAGGTGGCTCATGCCTATAATCCCAACATGTTGGGTGGTTGAGGCTGGCAGATAACGAGGTTAGGAGATCGAGACCATCCTGGCCAACATGGTGAAATCCTGTCTCTACTGCAAATACAAAAATTATAGCTGGGCTTGGTGGTGGGTGCCTGTAATCCCAGCTACTTGGGAGGCTGAGGCAGGAGAATCGCTTGAACCAGGGAGTTGGAGGTTGCAGTGAGCCGAGATCGCACCACTGCACTCCAGCCTGGCAACAGTGTGAGACTCCATCTTAAAAAAATTAAAAAAGCCCTCTGTGATTACCACAGCCTTCAACTGTCTCTCTCTCTCTCTGATAATTCTATACCATACAAAAGCTGAAAAAAAGTAGGTGCTCTGTGAGAGGGACTGTGCTATCCGCATAAGCACAAAGAAGAATAACATATGACTCCTATATACATAGTCTAGTGTAGGAAGCAGCAGAGAGATACCTGTGATTAGCTTGCTACAGGATCAAGACAGAGATTGTGACGGGCTCTTTGCCTGTTCCTCCAAGTTCTGTGTTTACACACAGGTCAAGCCTGTTCCTCCTAGTTGTGTTTACACACAGGTCATTTCTCTGATCCTCAGCTTTTCCATCCTTAAAATGATGAAATAAATTATTTTAAAGGGTGGCTTAATACGTTAAATGGGATTCTGAATGTAAAATGCGTGGTAAAGTTCTGACCTATAGTGGGTACAAAATAACTGTTTTCTAATTGGTATTCAGGCTGAAAATGGTTCAAGAGACTCTAATTACATGTTTGTTTCAATTTAGGGCTGTCAGCAAATTCAGATTTGTCTCACCTGCCACCCAGTGTTTATTATTCTCAAGCGGGGGAGAATGAAGATTACAGATGAATTAGGGCATCTTCAACCTTAGTCTTGGAAACCCGTGACTATGGATGGATGGCAGCTAGGCTTTTTGGTGTTGTTGCTAGAAACATAAGGACAGCAAACCCATGTGGTCTGATTTCCCTCAGGTTGTTGAGGTTGGGTTGGCAGCGAAGATCTAGAAAATGTGAATAAAAACAATGCAGGCTCAGAGAACTAGAGAGTTCTCTGAAAGATTACCTTTACAAAGTTCTGCTCTGGGGAACTTAGAGAATATTTTTCCAAAATATCCTATTCCCTGTGGTCCACAGCTGTCTCTTTTTTAGTCTTACTGAAGCAAAAAGGAGGGAACAAAGAAAGTCTAAAAAATCCCAATCGAAATAATGGATTTAAAGCAAGCAAAAGGAAGTCCTCGCAGAGCTTCTCTCACGGGGCTATGAAGTCATTCTGTGAATTGTGCATGAATTTTAATAAAACCTGTGTCTGTCTTTTGTTAGAAATAAAAAAACTATTTCTTTTGCTTGACACTTCTTTTGGGAGGCAAGTCTGGTAGGCAAAATTTCATTCAACATCCTCTTAGACTGCTCTGAGAACCCTGGGACCCTTATTCCTTTTGCTTGAAGGTAAAAATGACTTAACATCTAGGCACACAGAGAGCTAAGAAAAGCTTTGTCAACTGAGGCAGCCCGACTGTGGCTCATGGACTGTAATCCTGAGGGCTGGGGTCACTACCAGCTTGTCTATGGAGAAAGTCATCAGGCATATGGAATGCATTCTCTTCTTATATCTTCCGGAGGCCCTTAGCAGGTCTTTTGCAATTTCTATTTGATCAAATTTAGGACCAGCATCAGTGGGTCATAAAACCAGAGAAAGCCAAAGCTGGAAGGTCATGACACTAGTTCTTGTCTTTCTGCTGTTTCTACAGAGCGGGAAAGAGACCCAGAGAGATGATGTGATAGGCGGGATGGCTTTGCTAATTTCTGGCTTAACCCAAGGTAGAAACATGGGCTCCTGACTCTCAGTCCAGTGCTCCACCTATTAAAATGCGCTGCCACAACAAACACTGAGAAGTTCAGGAACTGTCGGAGTTGAGAGGTTATTGTCCTCATCATAAACTATTGCCTCTCCCTTTAGTAAAATGGTGGTATGCGGGTAATTATAACAGAAATACTGCAGATATTGCCTGTGGTGTACTCAACTACAGGAAGCACACTGAACATTTGTAATGAGCAAATGCAATAAGAGTGCACTGAGTTGAGTGAGGGAGCAAATATGTAAAGGAATATGCTTCTTTCCTCTAATATCTCCAGTGCAGATGGGGAAATGTATATTTGACTCTTATACCAGGGGTCAGTAACGTGCTCAATTTTAAATTCTGTAAGGGAACAACGATTAGGCACTGCAATCTAAGTGTTCATGAAGAAGGTGGGGGAAAGGATGCTACAGATATAAAGAGCAGGCTTTGGAAGGGAATCTGGGGAGGCTTCTCAGAGGAAATGGCATTTTCATGTGGAATATGCATAGACATAAGACCTTGATTGGTAAATATGGAGAGGGGATGATGATAGTTATATTCAGAAACAGGAATGCAGCATTTGTTGAGGGGAACATCTAGAAGAGAGAAGAGGCGGTTGTGACTTAGGATAGTAAGTAGCATAGGGAGTAGATCAATTCAACAGATATTCTGATGATGTGAGGTGAAGTCCAGATGAGGGCTGGGTTGTAGGAGATGTTGCATTTTTCTTCTTTATTAACTACCAGGAAATAAAATTCTAAGCCCTCAGAACAGAGGAGTGACACAGATAAGATCTTGATTTCAGAAAGATTTCATCCTTAACAGGAGTACATTATGACTTTCTTGAGCTGTAGGCACTCTTCCTTTTATGGGCCACTTCCTTCATAAAAAATATATACTTAAATTTATATTTTATAGCTGCATTAGTATAAATATGAATATATTAATATTATACCTTAAAACATTTTCTTTCACCTAAAAGTTCATTTTTTAAAATTCTGATTTCAAAGAAAATTAAACCATTTCATGGGCCTCTAAAGGTATTGGGAGCCCTAAGTACTCCACCGATGGCCTAATGGATAAGTTGGCCTCAACTCTAAGCAATGTTTAAATTGTTTTAAGGGGCAAGTATGGAAACAGATACCAGGGAAGAGGTTTTGTTAATGGTTTTGGTAACAGTTAAATTTAACAGTCCCAAGTTGTAACATATGCAAAAACAAAAAGGAAGAAAATGTTCTGAATTGATCATTCACAGAAATCACAATCTAAAGTGATTCCTATGAAGAAAAATCACAAAGAAAAATCTAAATTTAATAAATAAAAACAACAAGCTTATTCATTAATTTTAATCACTGTGAGGCTAAGAAATATCTCTGAAAGAGCTGTATGTTATCCAGATTAATTTGAACTTTTGTGGTTTATATTATACTATATTATAATATAAATTATAATATAAATCTTATTCCATAAGATTGTTCATTATGGAAGAATTCAATACTTTTCTGATTTTCCTACTCAGACCTCTACCATTTATAAGTATGCCCATGTGTGCATGCAAGTTTTTCATTTTTCAATTACTGGGTTATTCTAAGCTGCACCTAGATCAAGGTCGTGTATTTGACCTCCCAAGTTGCTGTATCTGATTCTTTGGGGATTCAGGGCTATCATCTAAGACTGTTATTTCTTCTAATCTCTGGTAAAAATCCCTTGCCGGTCCTGAAGGAAGCTTTCTCTTGAGTCAGTTTGGCTTCTTTCTTGCTCCCTTGTAGAATTTATGACTTTGTGCAAAACCTCCCCATAGACCCTGGGCTCTGCAGCTTCCCTGGTGGTGGTTTCTTGCAGCATGGCAATGGGCTCACATCCTCTGGGGAGACGCTTCCATTTCCCACCCTCAGAGGCATATCTTCTATCTGCACATCTTCTTAGGCTTTGACTGTGCGCCCTCACATGAAGCAATTCGTTGCTGGCCTCTGCAGTTATTTTACTCAGCTTCTCACCTATAGAGTTAAAGATCCCCAATCATACAAAAAATTTTAATTAATAAACTGATTTCTAAACAACATTTAGCTCCATGCTGCGGAGCTTATCAGTTCACATTAATAATTTCTCTGTCCTTGCAAAACTTAGCTGTATTGAGAGGAGAAATCCATACAAAGATATTAAAATGGCAGGAGGAGGCAGTGTGCATGAGGAGGGTGGTTGTCTCCAGAAGCAGAGACCTGAAGGCCTGGGGAGGTCCTGGGAAGTTCTGTAGAAGGAACATGAGGTGGGAAATTAGCTGTAACATTGGGCATGCACACTCTAAAATCTGTTTCAATGCAGAAAGAAATATTAGAATTTTTGTATCTTATCCTTTTAAAATATTCTAAAATATACATTTTACATAACAGTCTATGCAGATGGTAATGCCAGTATATAAATTAGAAATGAATAAATATGTATATCCTTGGAATACCTGCTGAATTCCTTTTACTAGCAGATGGGACTATTAACAAGGCGGTGAGACTTCTAATTTAGGTGACTTATCGATCATTATCCTTTTGACTTCCTGTTTCCCTAGTCCTAATGCAATCACCATTTATTTCAGGCAAAGGAATTTCCTTGGAAATTCCTGTCCCTTGGAAACACTATGATTTTTCCACTTCAGCTTTGTGAATCTTCAGATATGTTGAAAGTCCCACCACTTCCCCTCCATCTCTCCAAAGGATGAGCAGCTTTCAGAGACCAGTTCAGATTCCCTCATCCATGCTGCACTCTGTGGACACTCTAACCCAAACTGTTTTCCTCCTTGGGCACTTAGACAATAATTTGCCGTCAGTCATCCAACATCGTATATGTTGCTAGCTTTGTCCTAAGGTGGTGCCGTGCATGCAGCTCTGTCACCGCAACTGGGTTCTATGCTCCTGGAGGCAAGGTCTGTCTTTCGTTTCCCTGGAATCCCATTCTGTGGTAGTTACTGGCCTGGGCCATGGTGGGAATTGGGGATGATCAGGATGTCTGGTTCACTAAGCATTTGTGAACTTTAGTAAGTTAGTTGCTCGCAAGTGTTTGGCAAATTACTGAGTAGTGTACTCCCGTGAGGGTGGGGGTTCCACACAGATGCAGACAGAAAGGACGGATGCTTGGGTGGGATGAAGAAACATAGCATAGCAGAAAGAGCATAGCTTTACACAGCTTTAATATCAAAAGAGCCAGGTTCAAATTCCAGTGCCACGATTCACAAATTCTAGGTAAGTCTCCTAAATCCTCTCAGTCTGCTTCTTCATTTGTAAACAAAAGTAGATCCAGGATGCGATACAGATTAGGTATCGTATAAGTAAATGCTATAGTAGGTGTTCTATGTATGGTAGGTGTGTTCATAACCTCCTGAGCACACATTGGGAGCTCAGTAAATTCTGTCTGTTTCTAAACCAGAGAGGAGCTTCATACACTCATACGTCGGTCGCGTGTCAGTTGGGGGCCTCACATCGGCTCTCTGGTTGGCGTTATCTGACTGGCCACGCCTACTTAGTTTTTAAAGGATTTATAGATCTTCCATTTATAGACAGAGGTTTGGTTTTTAGTTCAGCTCCAGCAAAAGCTCCCCCAAAGGCCTTGACACATCCCCCTCAGCTCAGCCACCTCCTTACCTATTACCTAGGGGTCTTCCTTTTGTCACCTGGCTCTGCTGACTAGAACAGTTAATGAAGAGGAAGCCTCAGATCCTTGTGTCACTGTTCATTGTTTTTGTATTTTGTTCTGCTTTGCTTCGTTTTTGCACCTGAAAACAGGCAGCGTGCCTAGGTTTTTTCCAGGCATCGTGGAATGAGCAGATTTAATTGTTGCTGAAGGGCTGGTACAAAAGGTTATCCTACAATGTGAGATCTTATTTGGCACTGAACTTTGAAGCTGAGAATTATGGATTGTGGAACAAGATACAACTGTCTGCTGCTGTCCCAGAGCCGGGAATATAGAATTTAAAGGAAACTGGGTTAGAGCTGATGGGACCTCTCAGGGAGGTCAGGAAGAAACTAACTAGCCATCCATAAAGCTGTCGGAGCAGTTATTTGAAGGAAAAGGCTGAGGCTTCTCTTCCATGTTTCTAAAAACTTCAAATAAAAATAGACAATTCTGCATTGACATAGATATGAAATGGACAGAAATTGAGGGCATCAAACTCAGAAATAAAACTAAGGTAACCTGTCACTGCTTTGAGGAAAAACTGTGAAATTGGTAGCCACAGCCCAGGGTGAGAGATGGTGAACAAGGAGAGAATTTTTCTTTCAGTCTTGTCTAAAGCCATAAGAGAAATGGGAAAACCAGAGTTGAGGAAGGGGAGGGGTCCTCACACCATCAATACAATTGCAGGGCAAAGCTGGGAGCTGTATCCGTCACTGCTTCAATTTGACCTTGATGAGGCTGAGCTAGGATGTCTGCTTACATTGGAGAATTGTACCTCCCATGTTCCCTTGCTAACTGTCAGGCTGTCTAGCATTTTGTAATATGATGTCTGGAAGCCTAAGCTGCATCCTGATAAAACTGGAAGGTATGCATATAGGACCTCCTCTCTGCCATCCCTTAAGTGAGTATTATTATCTAATCCTCTGTTCTTTTTGGACATTTAATCTATTTAATATTCCTGCAAATCTGTATTGGATGGGAGGCAAGCTGTTAATTATCTAGCTTACTGCAAGGGAGCAAAGGTTAGTACCCCTAAGGGTCTTTGCCCTGCGTGGAGTAATGATAGAGCAAAGGACTTGAACTAGACCCTCTGACACCAAGTTAAGTCCTGCAACTTGCTGGCCAATTGTCCTTGGAAAAGCTCCTCGAAGACAGGAACTTATTCTCTCTTTTCCAGCTGTCACCTATTTCTACTATTATGCTCCAGCTGGGACTATCAGGCTTACCTACCTCAGCTCCTTAGTCTAATTTCCAAGTACATTTCATGGCAGGAATCTCCCTCTCCATAAATTAGTGCACAACATCTTTGGACAGGTTTGAGTAGTACAGAGGTTGCCCTGCTGGTAGAGTGGAAAGTTTGCAAATCTGCTGATTCATCAAGCCCACACAAAGGGTTACTGCTATTGTACATCAAATTGTAGCATTTTCTTGGAGGCTCATTTTTAACAAAAACATATCCATTTGGCTACAGGGATGACCTTTTCTGCCTCCTTACCCCTCCATGCTGGAAGTCTTCATTTCCTGATGCCTGCTGCTAATATAAGACACATGTTGAAATGTTTATGCTAATTAGGCTTTGATTGGAATCTCAGAAACAAGTTAAAATGACAAGTTTTATTGCATTGATGAATTAATTAATGAAATGAGATCATTGTTATGCTGTTTGAAACCAGTCCTCTGATTTTTGCAGGAGGCAGGCGGATTTTCTCCTCTAAAAATCTCGTAGTTTTATCAGAAAGGACTGTAGGAGTTATGTGTTGTACTCAGGTGGAAGTACGGAGGGGATAAAGAAGGATCATTCTTTTGATGAGCAAGTGAGTAGCGATGGTGGATGATGAGAACAGGCATTCATTCATGTGAATGTGCAAACAAATGGAAAGGAGATATTAATAGAGCAGGTGATGGAGAAGAATCGGTGGTCACTGTCTGTGATGCTAATAAATTGCAGTTTCCCCACATGAACCATCGTCAGAAATTCAGCTTTTCTGTGTGGTGTCTCAGTGTGTTCTGGATAGCATGCTGATAGGGTCAGTCATCTTTCACAATGGGTCAAAACCCTGAAGGAACTACAAAAAAAAAACTTAAAAATTAATATGTTTGTATGAGGAGGAAAATATATATTCTCAAGAAAGTAAACATGAAATAGACTAGCTGTCCACAAAATGAGTCCTTTCATTTGAGTCGTTTGACCATGGGAAGTCTATCCTGTGATGAGCAATGGATGTATTGACACACAGAGGAACCTGGTTAATTCAATGGTCTCAGACTTCAGAGCATCCCAAATAGGACAAGAGGCTTTCCCACAATTACACAATCAGTTCATGATGAAATGGTACTAATCATGTATTTCCTCATTTAGTTTAGAATTTTTCTGTTGCTTTGATTAAGTGAAATGATGAATCATCATAGTGTCAAAATATGCAAAGAAATTAAAGCCCAAAGAGAATAAATGACGTTCTGGAGACCACTCAGCAGATTGATTGAGACAGACACTCACTTGTACAAGACACCCACCAAAGCTGCCAATGAGCAAGCTCAGACTGTGTTGCTCTTGGCCACTCTAATTTCTGAGTTAATGTTTAAAATAAGTTGGTGTGGTTTGAACATCCCTTCTAAAGCTTATGTTAAAATGGAATTGCTACTGTGATGGTATTAAGAGGTGGGAACTTTAAGAACTAATAAATCCTAAGGGCAGAGCTTTCATGAAGGGACTAAATGGCATTATCTTGGGAGTCAGTCAGTTATCCTAGGGTGAGTTCAGGCCAATTTTCTTTCTCTGTGTGCGTCCTCACTGCACGACACCCTTCCACCATGCTGTGCATGGGGAAAAGACAGCGTGTATGCATGTTTACAAGGCTTGCATTTCACTGAAGTCAATCAGTCTGAAGAAACACACCTTTGTCATCCATGACTATGATTAAGATAGACCTTGTATAAGTAGGGAGTCCTGATGTTGCAAGTCTTGATAATGCAAAAGTCTTTAGTGGATTTATTAATTGTTCTTTATTCACATGAAAAATAACCAGAGTTTAATATAGTTTAATTCTAATAAGCATATCATTTGCGCCAAACATAATGTAAGTCATTATTTTGGCACTGGTGAAAATACAAAGAAGAGTAAGTTTTGCATCTTGTCTTCTATGGATGGACTATGTATTTATGAAAGTAGAAGTGTAAATTGAGGTAACGTTGATACAAAGCAGAATGAAGTCTGCTCTGTCTAGGAGAGGTGCATACAGTAGACTCTGGAGTCTCTAATTAGGAATGATTTGATGGGCCTGGAGTATCTGAAAACCTTCATGAAACTCTCAAAAGCTCAAGAACTAGTGAGATTTTTGACTGGAGAAAAGGCACCCATTCTAAGCCACAGAAATAGCATAAGAAAGGACTTATGTGCAAGAAAAGGAAAGGCTTGCATACGTGAAGAAAAAAGAACTAGGCAAGACTAAGTTTGCAAGATACACACACACACATGCATGTACACACCTCGTGTACATTTATATTTTCTGAATTTAAGTTCATAATCTCCTTAAATTGTCAAGATATACATATGGAGCTCAGATAATGACAAATTTCTTGTGCAATGAGCGATTATTATTCAGAATTAAAAATGAGCTCAGCTTGTTTTTATTTAATGGGTTGGTTGCCTCTTTGCCCCAAGATAACACAGTTATAGCCTGTGGCTGCAGCACAGTTGGTGCATGGAAGAAGGCTCACGTTGCTTCTGCAGTACATCCCCAGGTACCCCTGCTATCTTCATTATATTAAAGGAATGGATAAATTTAGCATGAATCTATAATTTAAATGACTGGCAATTTGCTAACTACTTAAGTGCATTTGGCAGAAAACATATTTGTTTTCTGGCTTCAAACTGCAATAGAGTCTTTGTAATTCACACCAGATTTGGAGCCTGTTCAGAAACACTTAGTTAAATTAATGAGATATTACCTACATCTGTTTTTCAATAGCTTCAGTCATGCCACCCAGTGGAAATAAATTTTTTTTTGTAGACTCTGTTAGATCAAAACCCATCTCTTGGTCCAGATCTGCATTCAAGTCCTGGATATCCTTGTTAATTTTCTGTAATTGAAAGTAAATCACTCTTTAGCAAATACAAAAGAATGGAAAAAAAAATTTAAAAAAGAAAACCCATCTCAAGGACACATTTGTCTAATTGGTAAGATTGGCACAAGATTTCTTCAAGAAATTCCATTTGAGAACTCTACACAATGCATACTCGCAATGTTTATTTTAAGTGGGGGTCATATACTTAGCTGATAGGTGCTAGTATTTTGTATGCTTATTGATATCATACTTATTCCCTTCTTAGTTGGTTTACTTTGCACTCTTTTAGACATAAACTAGGAATGGAAGCCCAGCAGATATTGGCTAAATGTGGTATTATGCTAATGAGAACAGCCATATGATTAGTGTCCAAAAGAACTGGTCTTTTATTGTTACAGGGTATATGCTTAATGTGTCTTGTTCGCAGCATTGCAGAATACTCCCTTCTAAGCAGGTGAGTAATTGCATCACTTCCAGCTACATTTTTAGACCTCAGGTAATGAAAGGTTTGCTTCTTAAGTCAGCCTTTAATGTGAAACATTTATAGCTGTAACAATACTCTATTCAGTATTTTTATATGTAAATATTCTCCTCACAAAATTCAGAGAAAAAATAAATAGAACAATATATGGAAATACATCAGTTGTGTGACAGTCATCCTTCAACATAGAACATTCTTCTTGTATTAGAAAGAAATAAGCGCTGACAGTAAAGAGGATATTTTAGGTTAGATTTTCCTATTCCAGAATGGCCTGTACAAAAATTTGTGAGATTAAGTGATACTTCTTTTTACTCACAATAGAAAAGCAACTCTAAGTTTGAGATATTATTGTTGGTTCTAAGAAAAAGTATCATTTTCTTTTCACTGATATCTACAATATTAAAAAAAAAAAAGGATTTTCTTTCCTGAAAGTCCTTTGATGCTAAGAACGGAAAATTATGTCTTGTATCCAGGAAGGTAATGTTTCATTTCATTAAAATGAAAATAGGAGGAGAGGGTTTCAGTGTAATTCTTTAAGGGACAAAGTAAAAGATTCATGTAGGAAAAGTAAAATCCTGGCTCTGCCATTTTTCACTCTTCAAATGCTGTGAAAGATTTTGGCCCTCTCGGGTATTCATGGAGACATCCTGGGGTTCGTGTGGAGTTCAAGACCTACACCCTGTTAACTACATTTTCAGCCTTAAGCCTGCTGGCTGCTGCAAGAGGAGACTGAAAGAAAGGACGTATCCCATTCAGCACAGATTCTTCCAGGTATAACAGGAAATAGGAGCACAGCATCCCATCCCAGTTAATGAGAGAATGACTGCTGCTAGGTCCCAGAGGAGTAGCAAGGAGCAGGCCGGGCTCGCACTAGGCCTGGACATCTTCCATTCCAGATTGGCTAAAAGACAGTCATCTTCCACTTAAGTTTTTCACCCCCCACCTCCCAGCACCACAGCAGTCATTTGCACTTTAAACTTAGTGTACCAAAGCAGGAAGAATTTTGTAATCATTAGGAAGAAATTTTGAGTTGAGCTTTTATTCTATTTTCTTTTGCTCTTAAAACCAAAATTCTACCCAACTTGTCAATTCCAAGGAAGAAGACAACTAATCCTTCTAACAGAAATCATCAGGACTTCTTAAGCATAAAAATGAATAAAAGAGGGGCGAAAGGATTTCTGCATGAAAGTTAATTTTATGATATTGCAGCATAAATTGTGACCTGGCAGTTCCCTCTGCAGTTTAATAGAACTGGCAGCAGGCACCACGACTTAAGCAGACTCTGTATAATGAGAAGCAAAGACAAATCGGTGTGAAGGACAGGGAGAAGGACATTACCGCTTCCATCCTGGAAGATTAAAAATAGTAAAATATTGCAACCAGAATTTATCTAAAGGGAGATACTATCTGAGAAAGAAAGAAAGAAAAAAAGATTTTAAGAGACGGCCATAGCCCAGTGTATGATGAGTGGAGCCAGAGAGCCTGGTGCTGGCATTTGAAAGAAGTCAGGCGGCCTGTGAGGGTTGACCCGTTCTCCTTCTAAAGACCTGGTGGCAGGTAATTTTTTACATTATAATTTTGAAGTGGGACAATTTTCTAAAGCATAATTAGAGTGAAATGAACATGTTACTCCTTTTGCACTATTAAATGCAGGCAAGAGATGTGGGTCTACTAAATAGATGAGAGGATTTATTGTTAGAGGCCAAGAGCTAGCCTAGGCTGACAATCAGACAGGTGACTCTCTCAAAGGGCGCTGTCCAGAGGAGGTGGACAGGCGCTGTCCAGGTTTGCGTGGCTGCATGTGTAATGGGCCTGCTCTGAGCTCTGTATCCACAGGAGCAATATCAGAGCAATTTCCAAAATTACACAGGGCACACAGCTTCTAAATCTCCTAGCAGAACAGCCATATTATCCCGAGGACTTGCAATAACAGGAATTATATGCAATTTTCTGACAATGACTCCATTAATGTGAGTCACTGCTGACAATACAATTTGTTAAACATTGCTGGATTCCTAAATCTTATGGTCTATCACTCTGAAATCCATCATTAACACTGCTACCATCATCACAATGATTGTCACTGTCACCGTTGTTGTCATCTTCATCGCCTTCATCATCATCATCTGAATAGCTAGGGACCTATTTGAATTCACCAATATTACCTTTTTTTTGATTTCACTAAATGTCAAATGAAAAAAAAAAGCATGTCTTTATCTGTGCAAGTATAAGTTTTGTAGCTGATGTGTTTGATTCCTTCTTTGGGAAACTAGGACCTCAAATTAATTAAATTTAGGCCAGGTATAGTTAGCTTTAAATTGCCTTTTATATCAAGAGAAACTGCCTTGGCAATTAAGTGTCCAAATGAGTGCCTGTAAATACCCATTATTGTACATTCTAACACACCTGGACAGAGAATAGAACCTACAGCTCATGGTCTATCTGATTTACTAATTGAGATCAGCAACGGCACCTTGTGTTTTGAACCTGAATTAATTAACCAAAACAGATTAAATTGTCTTTGAGCTATTCAAGGGAGTGACACCACAGGCAGAATTGAATGAGAAAAGGACTATTTAACTTTTTTTAATCACAAAGGTCAGCCTTTTTAATGTAGCAGATCATTAGAAAGTCTTCAAAGGTGAAAGGAAACTAGCAAAACAATCTTAGCTTCCCACAGGAATACGTAACCTGCTTTTTCTTACACCAGCTTTTCTTTTGGTGGTAAGAGGTTCTCCCAGGACACATACCTTTGCCCAAAGAATTACATTGACCTACCAGACTTGCTCAATCAACAGAATTTTTTGTTTTGTACATGAAACTACCTTCTGAGATATTCCCCCTCATTATTCCTGAAGCCACCGCCATATCCTGATTCTTGCACATTCCTGGATTACTGTGTTTGCAGCCTAAGTAGCCACACTGCCTCTACCTCCTCCTCCTTCCAGTTCGGGGTGAAGAGTAAACCAGACTAACACTCTAAAGTATTGTCACCTCATTATCCTCATGCTCAAGAAGATTCCATCGTTTCCTCATTGCCTAGTGAACACAATTATAACCTCTTTCCCTAGATACTAGGGGTGACTGGAAGCTGGGTTCCAAGTCGCACAGTTCCAGTAGGTCCCATCCCAGAATACTCCTTTCCACGGGGACATGGACATGCTTGCGGTGCTCACATTAGACCAGGCCCTGCCCATCTGGTCACTGTTGATCTCTACCTCTGTCCCTCCATATCTGGATATCCTCCAACAATTAAAACACAAATAGAGACAGAGATAAAAGAGAGAGGGACAGGGGAAGGAAGCACAGAAGCTGTTTCTTTCTCAGGAATTGTCTGATGCTTTTTTATTTTAATCACCAGATTGCCTCCTGATCAATAACTCAATGAGAGAGGGTTAGCTCCTCACAGAAATGTATTTGGAAACTTAAGTTATTATAAAATTGGGTCTTCAAATTTTTCTTTTTGATAATCAGTCTGAGAAATGGCCCCTTAAGAATTATCTCTGGGTATTTTATAAAATTCCATAGAAGACACTAGCCTCTATGTTCTTCCATAACATCGATATATTTTTTTTAGAAATCTGTCATAATAAATGTATCGCCTAATTTTTTAGAGTCTTTTTTAATGACACTCTCTTTTATCATTTAATATATTAAATCTGTTTTTTTGCTTCAGTGGACAGAGAGTTTAGCCCAAATTTTATTCTCATTTCCAGGCACTTCTGTTAACTCAGTTTTTGAAACGATTATCTGCAAAACACAACTCATTTCTTTTATTACTAGCTCTTCCTATTATGCCCTCGTTTTAACATTTTGCATTATGCGTGCACCTCTGTAGCCATTTTCGGTCCTTTAAATTAAAAAAAAAATATCCTCATGATAATGTTATTATTTTGTTTTGTTTTGTTTTTTCTTTGTGACTGTAGGGCAATTTGGTTGTGGTTATTTCTCTTGAAGAACCTAGATCAGGCTTACTGAAAAACAGTTAAAACAATAGGAGCTTCTTCATAGTAACAAATGCTCCAGTCCCTCAGCCCTCCTATGTCCTAAGGACTTTGCCTCCTTAGTTAGCTCTCTGTCTCCTGCATCAGCAGTCTTTCTCCAGCCTTTCTTGAATCTCTTCCACCAGCACACAAACGATCACTAATATCTCCCCATTCCTCCCAATAAAAGACAAATAAAACACTCCTACTAGACATTGGCCCCCATCTAGCAACTGCCCAGTTTTTCTGTTTCCTTTCATGGCCGTATTGGCTTTGGGTGCCGTTCTTCGTTTTCAGCACTATCAACATGCCCACTTTTGGTTTCCCCACATCACTGCTGAAATGGTCTCATGAATGACTTCCATATTAAAGAAGTTCTTCCCTATGTCCATCTTATTCAGCATCTCAGCATTCAATCTCCTCTTGAATTATGCATTTTTCTTGGTTCTTTTGACAAAAGCATCTTCTGGTCTCCCTGAGACCTCACTGCACCATCCTTATAAGCCTCTTCTGTGGGCTCCTCCTGCTCTGTCTCCCAATGTGGGGTTTCTTGAATTTCAGTCCTGGATGCTGTTATCTTCACTCTCTTATAGACTTACATAGTCTGAGATGAAGATACAAATTCAACTGCCTTCTATTTATTTTACACATATTTAACTACGTTCTATTTATTAATTTATTTTTAAATTTAAATTTTATGGGTCCATGAGATATTTTGATGTAGGCATACAATGCATAATTATTACATCAGAGTAAATGAAGTAATAATTATCCATCACCTCAAACATCTATCATTTCTTTGTATTATGAACATTTCAGTTTACTCTTTTAGTTATTTTTAAATATACAATAAATTTTCGTTGACTGTAATTGCTCTGTTGTGCTATCAGGTACTAGATTGTATTCAGTCTATCTAACTATATTTTTGTACCCATTAATCATCCCTTAATTACCTTTAGATTCTTTCCTCCTAATTGTGTGGTAGATATCTCAAAGTCAGCCTATCCACAATAAATAAACCCACTGATTACTGAAACTCTCAGTAGTGATCTCTCTTACCATTTTATTCATTTCAACCAACAGTGCCCACTTTTAACCAGATACTAAAGGCATCAGACTAGGAGTCTGGGTTGGTCCCTCTTTTTCTCTTCCTACCCACATTTTGTCAATAAATCCTATTAACTATCTTTAAAATACATCTTGAATCTGCTTACTGCTATGTATTTTAAAAGCCAGTTGTTTAACATTAGCACATGATGCAGGTGATTTATCTTTTTTATTCTGTACCCAGCTGCACACTAGGTCATCTCTTGGATGGAATAAAACCAGTTTCCTATTTTCTTGTATTTTTATTTTAAGTTCTGAGGTACATGTGCAGGACGTGCAGGTTTGCTACACAGGTACATGTGTGTCATGGTTGTTTGCTACACCTATCAACCCCTCACCTAGGTATTAAGCCCAGCATGCCTTAGCTATTTTTCCTGATGCTCTCCCTCCACTGCCCCTGACAGGCCCCAGTGTGTGTTGTTCCCCTCCCTGTGTCCATATTTTCTGTTCTTGCATTAGTTTGCTGAGAATAATGTCTTCCAACTCCATGCATGTTTCTGCAAAGGATATAATCTCATTCTTTATTATGGTTGCATAGTATTCCATGGTGTATATGTATCACGTTTTCTTTATCCAGCATATCATTGATGGGCATTTGGGTTAATTCCATGTCTTTCTTATTGTGAATAGTGCTGCAATGAACATATGCATACATGTATCTTTGTAACAGAATGATTTATATTTCTTTGTATATATACAAAGTAATGGGATTGCTGGGTCAAATGATAGTATTTCTGGGTCTAAGTCTTTGAGGAATCACCACACTGTCTTGCACAATCGTTGGACTAATTTACATTTCCACCAACAGTGTAAAAGTGTTCCTATTTCTGCATAGCCTCGTCAGCGTCTGTTGTTTCTTGACTTTTTAATAATCACCATTCTGACTGGCGTGAAATAGTATCTCATTGTGATTTTGATTTGCATTTCTCTAATGCTCCTCAGTGACGTTGACCTTTTTTTCATGTTTCCTGGCTGCATAAATGTCTTCTTTTGAGAAATGTCTGTTAATGTCTTTTGCCACCTTTTAATGGGGTTGTTTTTTTTTCTTATAAATTTGTTTAGGTTCCTTGTAAACTCTTGATATTAGACCTTTGTTAGATGGCTAGATTGTAATTTTTTTCCCCATTCTGTAGGTTGTCTGTTCACTCTGATCATAGTTTCTTTTGCTTGCAGAAGGTTTTTAGTTTAATTAGATCCCATTCATCAATTTTTACTTTTGTTGCAATTGCTTTTAACGTCTTCATCATAAAATCATTGCCTATGCCTATGTCCTGAATGGTATTGGCAAAATTTTCTTCTAGGGTTTTTATAGTTTTGGGTTTTATATTTAAATCTTTAATCAATCTTGAGTTGATTTTTGTATAAGGTGTAAGAAAGGGGTCCAGTTTTAATTTTCTGCATATGGCTAGCCAGTTCTCCTATCATCATTTTTTAAATAGGGAATACTTTCCCCATTGCTTGTTTTTGTCAGGTTTGTCAAAGGTCAGATGGTTGTAGATTTGTGGTCTTGTCTCTGACTTCTCTGTTCTGTCCCACTGGTTGATGTGTCTGTTTTTATGCCAGTACCATGCTGTTTTGGTTACTATAGTTTGAAGTCAGGTAACATGATACCTCCAGCTTAGGATTGTCCTGGATATCTGTGCTCTTTTTTGGTTCCATATGAATTTTAAAATAGTTTTTTCTAATTCTGTGAAGAATGCCAATGGTTGCTCAGTGGGAATAGCACTGAATCTATGAATTACTTTGAGCAGTATGGCCATTTTCACGATATTGATTCTTCCTACTCATGAGCTTGGAATGTTTTATCATTTGTTTGTGTCCTCTATGGTTTCCTTAAGAAGAGGTTTGTAGTTCTTCTTGAAGAGGTCCTTCACTTTCCTTGTTGGCTATATTCCTAGGCATTTTGTTCTATTTGTAGCAATTGTGAATGGGAGTTTATTCATGATTTGGCTCTCTGCTTGTCTGTTGTTGGTGTTTAGGAATGCTTGTAATTTTTGCACATTGATTTTGTATCCTGAGACATTGATGAAGTTGCTTACCAGCTTAAGAAGCTTTTGGGCTGAGACAATGGGGTTTTCTAGATATAGGATCATGTCATCTGCAAACAAAGACAATTTGACTTCCTCTCTTCCTATTTGAATATTTTTTATTTCTTTCTCTTGCCTTATTGCCCTGGCCAGAACTTCCAATAATATGTGGAATAGGAGCAGTGAGAGAGGACATCTTTGTCTTGTGCCACTTTTCAAGGGAAATGCTTCCAGCTTTTGCCCATTCAGTATGGTATTAGCTGTGGGTTTGGCATAAATGGCTCTTATAATTCTGAGGTATGTTTCTTCAATACCTAGTTTATTGAGAGTTTTTAACATGAAAAGGTGTTACATTTTATCAAAGGCCTTTTCTTCGTCTATTGAGATAATCACGTTGTTTTCATCTTTAGTTCTGTTTATGTGATGAATTACATCTATTGATTTTCATATGTTGAACCAGTTTTGCATCCTGAGGATGAAGCTGATTTGATGTGGTTGATAAGCTTTTTGATGTGTTGCTGGATTCAGCTTGTCAGTATTTTATTGAGCATTTTTGCATCAATTTTCATCAAGGATATTGGCCTGAAGTTTTATTTTTTTGTTATATATCTGCCAGGTTTTGGTATCAAGATGATACTGGCCTCATAAAATGAGTTAGGGAGAAGTCTCAATTTTTTAGTTGTCTGGAATAGCTTCAGAAGAAATGGTACCAGCTCCTCTTTGTACCTCTGGTAGAATTCAGCTGTAAATCCATCTGGTCTTGGGCTTTATTTTGGTTGGTAGTCTATTTATTATTGCCTCAATTTCAGAACTCGTTATTGGTCTATTCAGGGATTCAACTTCTTCCTAGTTCAGTCTTAGGAGCGTGTATGTGTTCAAAACTTCATCCATTTTGTCTAGATTTTCTAGTGAATTTGCATAGAGGTGTGCACAGGATTCTCTGATGGTTCTTTGTATTTCTGCAGGGTCAGTGGTGATATCCCCTTTATTATTTCTTATTGTGTTTTTTCTCTCCTTTCTTCTTTATTCATCTATCTAGTAGTCTATTTTATTAAATTTTCCAAAAAAACAGCTCCTGGATTTGTTGATTTTTTGAAGGTTTTTTTTTGTGTGTGTGTGTGTGTGTGTGTGTCTCTATCTCCTTCAATTCCACTCTGATGTTAGTTATTTCTTGTCTTCTGCTAGCTTTGGGGTTTGTTTGATTCTGGTTTTCTAGTTCTTTTAATTGTGATGTTAGGATGTCAATTTGAAATCTTTCTAACTTTTGGATATTGGCATTTAGTACTATAAATTTCCCTGTTAGCACTGTTTTAGCTGCATCCCTGAAATTCTGATACATTGTCTCTTTGCTCTCAGTTTCAAAGAACTTCTTGAATTCTGCCTTAATTTCATTATTTACCCAGGAGTCATTCAGGAACAGGTTGTTCAATTTCCATGTAGTCATGTGGTTTTGAGTGAGTTTCTTAATCTTGAGTTCTAATTTGTTTGCATTGTGGCCTGAGACTATTTGTTATGATTTCAGTTCTTTTGCATTTGCTGAGAGTGTTTTGCTTCCAATCGTGTGATAAATTTTAGAGTAAGTGCCATGTGGCACCAAGAAGAATGTATATTCTGTTTTTTCTGGGTGAAGAATAATGTGTATATCTATCAGGTCCACTTGATCCAGAGCCGAGTTCAAGTCTTAAATATCTTTGTTAATTTTCTGTCTTGATGATCTGTCTAATATTGACACTGGGGTGATGAAGTCTCCCACAATTATTGTGTGGGAGTCTGAGCCTCTTTGTAGATCTCTAAAAACTTTTTTATGAATCTGGGTGCTCGTGTATTGGAGTATATTGGTGCATATATATGTTGGATAATTAGCTCTTCTTGTTGAATCGAACCCTTTACCATTATGTAATGCCCTTCTTTTTCTTTTTAAATGTTTGTTGGTTTAAAGTCTGTTTTGTCAGAAACTAAGATTGCAACAAAATGCTTTATTCTGCTTTCCATTTGCTTGGTAAATTTTCCTCCATCCTTTTATTTTGAACCTGCATGTCTTTGCATGTGAGATGTGTATCTTGAATACATTACATTAGGTCTTGACTATCCAGTTTGCAATTCTGTGGCTTTTAAGTGGGGTACTTAGCCTATTTACATTTAAGGTTAATATTGTTATTTATGAATTTGATCCTGCCATCATGATGCTAGCGGGTTATTTTGCCAACTTGTTAATGTAGTTGCTTCTTAGTGTCATTGGTCTATGTACTTCAGTGCATTTTGTAGCTGCTGGTAATGGTTTTTCCTTTCCATATTTAGGGTTTCCTTCAGGAGATCTTGCAAGGCAGGCCTGATGGTGATGAATTCACTCAATATCTGCTTGTCTGTAAAAGGATTGTATTTCTCCTTCACTTATGTAGCTTAGCAAGGCCGGATATAGAATTCTGATTCGGAAATTCTTTAAGAATGTTGAATATTGGCCTCCAATCTCTTTTGGGTTGTAGGGTTTCCTCTGAGAGGGTTGCTGTTAGTCTGATGGGCTTCCCTTTGTAGGTGACCTGGGTTTTCTCTTTGGCTGCCCTTAACATTTTTTCCTTCATTTCAGCCTTGGAGAACCTGATGATTATGGGCCATGTGTTAACCTTCTCATGGAGTATCTTACTGGAGTTCTCTGGATTTCCTGAATTTGAATGTTGGCCAGTCTTGCTAGGTTGGGAAAGTTCTTCTGGATGATATCCTGAAGGATGTTTTCCAACTTGATTCCATTCTCCCTATCTCTTTCAGATACACCAATCAGTCACAGGTTCAGTCTTTTTACATAATCCCATATTTCTCAGAGGTTTTGTTTATTCCTATTCATTCTTTTTTCTTTAATCTTGTCTGCCTATCTTGTTTCATCAAGATAACCTTCAAGCTCTGAGACTCTTTCCTCTGCTTGGTCTATTTGGCTATTGATACTGGTGGTTGCATTGTGAAATTATCGTGTTGTATTTTTCAGCTCTATCAGGTCATTTATGTTTCTCTCTAAACTGGTTATTCTGATTAATGGCTCCTGTAATGTTTTATTATGGTTCTTAGCTTCCTTGCATTGGGTTAAAACATACTCCTTTAGCTCCGTGAAGTTTGCTATTACCCGCCTTTTGAAGCCTACTTCTATCAATTCATCTGTCTCAGCCTCAGCCCAGTTCTGTACCCTTGCTGGAAAAGTGTTGCAATCATTTGGAGAAGTGCTCTGGCTTTTTGAGTTTTGAGCATTTTCTCCATTAATTCTTTCTCATCTTCATAAACTTATCTACCTTCAATCTTTGAGGCTGCCAAAATGTGGATGGGGTTTTTGTGGGGTCTTTTGGTTATTGTTGTTGTTGCATTCTGTTTGTTTTTCTTTTAAAAAGAAAAACGTCAAGCCTCTCTTCCATAGGACTGCTGCAGTTTTCTGGGGGTCTACTCCAGACTCTATTCACCAGGGTCCCTGCCACACATGAAGGTGTCACCAGTAGAGGCTGCAGAACAGAAAAGATGGCTGTCTACTCCTTCTTCTGGGAGCTCCATCCCAGAGGGGCACCATCCTGATCCTGATTCCCAGTGTATTGTTTTCTCATCTCAATTATTGCTCCCCCTTATCCATTGTTTTTTTTTTTTAATAGAACTCTGTGTTTAATTTCTTAAAAAATAAATGATATGACTTTATATCTGTCTGAAATTCTGCAGTGGTTTACTACTGTACTTAAAACAAAATGCTTTTCTGTACCCTGTAAGATAATGATCTGACCAATATCTTTGGCTTCAACCTCAGTTAACACCAATCTTCATCTTGCTCTTTCTTCTAATAGATAAGAAGTCATTCTTTCAGTATTTAAAATATATCTCACTTTTTCTTATTGAAAGTTTTAAAAAATTATTTATAAATATTACGTAATCTGCATTTAACCTTACTCTTCATACTGTTCACACGATGGATCTTTCTTACCCTTTAGATTCACCTTAAATGTCACTTCACCCACAATGCCTTCCATGATTGTGCTATATAAAATGCATTCCACTCTTTATTTCTAGCCACAGTCTCTTTTTTCTCTCTTTCATGCCAAGTTTTTCAATGTGTATTACTTTTGGCTTTTCTGCATTTTATCTGTCTCCCTGAATTTAATGTGAGCTCCAAGAGCGCAGAGACATTGTCTAGCTTGTACCTCCTTGATTGCACAACAAATTCTCTATTAGTATCATTAAGTAAATGGATGAGTCAACTACATAAACAAATTAAAATTAAAGTTTCTTCATCATTATATTGCAACTCACATGTCTACACTTCACTTTCCTGAGGGAAACCGTGGTTAAGACTTGGCTATGTGTCTTTTCCTATATTTTCATTTGAGTCATTAGTTTAATAGGAATGCTTTCATGCAATGTTTGATTCCCCCTTTCTACTAATCCATATCTTATTTATCATTCAATAATTATTTCCATTTTCCACTCCCCCTGAAGACATTTTGTTTTGCCCCAGTCCACTGGCATCTTTCTTGTCTTGGAATTTTCATCCCTTGATAATCGTATCACCTACTGTCTCAATGAACAAATGACAGCTAGCTACTAATCACCTATGTGCACACAGTCCCACTGAATATATGACAGGCAGCTACTGATCACCTGTTTACACAGTCCTGTGTGAGTAATTTGACTATATTATTTTTATGGCTTCCTCAAAAATGCTAAAATATATTCCTTATTTTACAGATGTAAAGATTGAGAACTTTTGTAATTAGAAGGCTCATACATAGCTGGTAGTAACATAGAAACAGTATCAGCACTTTGGAAAACAGTTTGGTAGTTTTCTTAAAAAGTTAAACATATACCTGTCATGTAATCCAGCGATTCTATACTTATTTACCCAAAATATATAAAAATATATGTTGACACAAAGATTTGATATGAATTTTCATAGCAACTTTATTTATAATAGCCCTGAACTGGAAATAATTCAAATGGCCATCAGTAGGTTTGCTATCTTAGTTCATTTGGGCTGCTATAACAAAATGATCTTAGACTGGGTAATTTACAAATGATAGAAATGTATTGCTCACATCTCTGGAGGCTGGGAAGTCCAAGATCAAGGCACCACAGATTCAATGCCTGTGAAAGCTTTGTCCTGACAGATAGTGCCTTCATCATGTCCTCACATGGCAGGAGAGACAAAAAAAGCTCTCTTGGGCCTCATTTATAGGCCCACTGATCCCATTTATGAAGGCTTTGTTCTTATGAAATAATCACCTTCCAGATGCCCCATGTCCCAATACCCCTGCACTAGGGATTAAATTTCAACTTATGGATTTTAGGGGATATATTCAGGCCATACCATTTCATCTCTGTTTCTCCCCATAAAATTCATGTCCTTCTCACGTGCAAAATGCATTAATTCTATCCCAATAGCCCCAAAAGTCTTAACTCATTCCAGTAACAACTCAAACATTTAAAGTCCAATAGTTTCATCTAAAAGCCATCTAAATTGAATGTTGGTGAAACTCAAGTTGGCACTCATCTGGAGGTAAATTCTCTTCTAACTCTGAATCTATAAAATAAAACAAGTGACATGCTTCCAAAATACAATAGAGGCAGAGGCATAGGATAGACATTCCCACTCTAAAAGGGAGAAACGGGAAACAAGAAAGGGTAATGAGTTCTAAGTAAGCCCAAATCTCAATAGGGCAAATAACATTCAGTCAGAAAGCTTGAGAATAATCATATTTGACTCCATTTTATACCTGGGGTGAAGGTTGGGTCCCTAAGGCTTCAGGCAACCCCACCTTCATGGGTGCAGCCCTTGCTGCAGCTCTCAGGGGTTGGAGTGCAGCACCTGTGGCTCTCAGGTACTACAATTGCATGCCAGTGGCTCCAATGGGCTGGAGTCTCAGGAGGTGTCCCCAACCCAATGGCTCCATTTATGGATATACAAAATGAACTCTATCCATAAAATGGAACTCTACTCAGCAATAAAAAAGAATAAAATATGAATACACACACTTACATTGATGAAACTAAAAAACCATGCTAATTAAAAGAAGTCTGATGCAAAAAATAAGTACTATAAGACTCTATTAACATTGTAGAAAATGAAAATTAATCTATGGTTATTAAAAGTAGAATGATGGTTGCATGAAACCAGGGTTGGAGGAGATGGTAAATTGAAAAGGGGCCCAAGGAAGTTTTGGATAGCAATGGGAATGTTTTGGTGTGACACTGGTTTCATTGGGTGTATTACACTGGTTTTTTGTATGTATATATCTGCCAGCACTCATCAAATATTAACCTGTAATAGGTGCAATATATTCTAAATAAATTATATGTCAATAAAGTTGTTCAAAAGAAACCCTGAAGCTTTAAGAGTCTAAGTATATTGATTAAGCTTTTATAGCTTCAGAACAGACTTAGAACCACAAATCTTATATTCTTGGCTACTTTAAAGTACTACATTGAAATTATTGATTATTATATGATATCATGATAATTTTTCTTTGACATTTTCCGTAACTGATTGACATAAGAAGATCTAAGTTAAACTGCAAACTTTTTCAAATAATGTGAACATGAATTATATTCATATCCCAAGAGCAACATACATCATGTCAAATGCCTGGTATGTATATGTGTGTATATGCACATTTGATATGGATAAGCTACTTGATTACTTACCTATAGACTTAACTAATTTTTTGATGAGTGTGGCTAATTATATTTTTCAAATATGGTTGGAATAATATCTTCCATTCCACCTGTGACCTCTATTAAGACTTCACGTAATTTCCTTTCTCTGTAATCTGGATGGGTTTGTAACAATTTCAATCAAGAATCCCAGTGGAACTTCCAAGCCTTCATGATCCAATGGAACTTCCAAGGCTTCATCATAAGAGAAAATGCAACTTCTTCCTTGTCTCCTGAAATATTCACACTTGGAGTTTCAGGCTGCCCTGTAAGAAGTTCATCAGCACTGAGGCTGCTATGCTATGAAGAAGGCAAGCAATATGGAAGGGCCACATGCAAGCACACTGGTTATAATTCTCATTATTCACTTCATAAGGCACCAATCAGCCTACAGATGATTTAGTCACAGGTGTAAGTCATACTCACCATTGTATCTTCCTATCTAGACAAGTTGGGGCAGAGATCAACTATTCTTGCTGAGCCCTGTACTAATTCCTGTCTGTTATGGGCTGAACGTTTGTCCTCCCAAGATTAAAATGTTGAAATTATATGGAATATATATATGTATAGCATTAGGAAGTGGAGCATTTGGATGGTAATTGTTCATGAAGATGGAGCCTTCTTATGAGATAAGTGACCCTATAAGAGAGAAACAAGCATTTGGCTCCTCCCTCTTGCCTGTGCCTTTTGAAAGATGCAATGAGAAGATGATCATTTGCAAATCAGAAAGTAGGCCCTCATCAGACACTGCATGTACTAGTTCCCAGGTTCCAGAGCTATGAGAAATTATTTTCTGTCATTTAAGCTACTGAGTCTATGGTATTCTGTTATAGCAACCCAAACTGAATAAGACACCATCCGACCAAATCTGTGATCATGAAAAAATAATCAGTTTAAGCTACCAAGTTTATTACTATAGAGTATTACTAACTGGAAGATGAATTTTGTCCTCCAAGTGGGATTCTGCTGTTGTAAAAATCGTAAAGGCTTATGGTATTGCCTGTAGAACTGGACAACTGGTATAAGCTGGAAGCCCTTTAATATCAGTTATGCAGATCAGTATGTGAATTAAAACAAAAAGAGATTTGAAGAGATTATTCATAGTCTGGAAGGGTCTCAGGTAGGCTGTTGGTTAAGGCTGTAAGGACAGAGAGGAAATTGTTATTAAAGAGTGGAAAATAAAATGACCCTTGTTCTGCAGTAGAAGAAATTTCAATAACACTGTCATATGTGCTGATGTGAAAAAATATATTATTTACCTAATTAACTGATGGATTTGGCTAAGAAAAGTTTCAGGCAGATTTTAAAAGTACTCTTTGATTTCTTTTATCTGTATATAAGGAGATACGGTGAGAGAAGAGTGAGTGAAAATAAAAACAAAAAACTATTTGTATTTTCAAGCAAAGGTTCAAGAAAATACAAAGGAGCCAGGACTTGCTGGGTTCAAAACAAAATTGTTTCTCACTCCCTGTTTCTTTCAGCAAAAAACTTTTTTCAAAGTAAGAATGAATTCTAGAGAAAAATAAAATCCAGCATACTATCAGAAATACTTCTTAGGATAAAGATGAAGCCAAAGGTATAACTTTAAAACTGTCTCTGAAAACCTCAGAAAAATTTAAGGAGATGCTTCATAAGCCTTTCAAATAAACAAACAGCCTTCCAAGGATCTTAAGGGCATCTCTTGCTTCACCTTCCTGTTAAATGATAGGTTTTCAAGATATCTTAAATACATTGTTATCACAGCAATCTCATAAGAAGCCCAAGGTAAGAGAATAGCTGATCTTCAAGAAAGTTGGTACATGCTTATTATTTGATGAATTTATAAATTGAAACATAGAACATCCACAATATTTTTAATGGCATTTTATCAGTTTGGAGCAAAAGAGATAATGACAGTACAAAATATGAAGTGGACTTTCAAAACACCCTCCTCTCCAACTTTTTGAAAGCAGGAAGGAGGCATGGAAGTCTACTTAATTGCAAACACAGGCCATTTCTTATGAAAAAAGTAGCTTGACCCAGGGGACAAAACAAGAGTCCTCAGAGGGTGAAACAAAAAAATTAAGATACAGAACCAAGAGTTAGAGCCATATCTTTGGGACAGTGAGACTGTACCTGAATCAAGGAACAGGTAACATGTGCCCAGTTGAATTTCAGAACTGCTTTGAACAGGCGACTGTTATGTACCTCCCATAGAGTACCTGTAGCAATTATCTAGGCCTGTCCCACTGTTGTATTTTAAGGGAGAAACAGAGAATAATTGTTCTTTTTAGTCCACATTCTTCAAATTGAGAGATATAATGCTGAAAGTGCCATACCCCAGAAAGCTTATTCTATTTAGACCTCATTTAAAAGACAAGATCCTGGAGTTAGAGTAAATATCGAAATAGGATGAGACTTGGGGTCTTGAAGGAAGGCTGTCAAAGATAAACACATCCAGACATTTGTTGAAGTAGTTAAACAATTTTACTCAGTAACTACTGACAGTAGAGGAAAGAGCTGAGGTCCATTATGATTTGTGCTGAGGCTACTATGTGTTTTGAAAGGATAATGAGGAGATATTGGAGAAGGGGCAAATGGGAACTTAGGAAAAAATTATAAAGAGTTGGTGAGTGTAAATATAACCTGTGTCTATTATCTGGCACTCACTATCCAAATTAGAATTTCATCCTCCCACAGAGACTGAGAGACAGAAACCTTATCCTGAAAGCAATGGCTTTCAGGTTCTTCAGAAAGATATTCTGGAGTTGTAGGAGCTACTTATATATATCAAAGAGGCTGAGAAGAGATCCACAAGTATAAACTCTTTTAAATAAATGCCCTGAGAAAGGGGGATCAGGGGCCTTCTGTCGGGATCTGGCTTGAACAAACTTTATGTTCTTCCTGGGTTGAACGTTCTCAGGCAGACATTGTAATGATGGGCTGGAGTCACCCCAGGAACACAGGACCTTATGTGTCATGTGGGGTTTAGAAGGAAGTAGAAGTCATGCTGGGGTTTGATCATCTCTTAGTCCATAGATTTGGATGGTGTATTAGTCCATTCTCACACTGCTATAAGAACATACCTGAGACTGGGTAATTTATAAAGGAAAGAGTGTTAATTGACTCACAGTTCAACAAGGCTGAGGAAGCCTTAGGAAACTTACAATCATGGCAGAAGGGGAAGCAAACATTCTTCACATGGTGGCATAAGAAAGAAGTACAGAGTGAAAGGGGGAATATCCCCTTATAAAACCATTAGATCTCATGAGAACTCACTCACTATCATGAGAACAGCATGGGTGGACTGACCCCATGATATAATTACCTCCCATAAGGTCCCTCCCACAACACATGGGAATTACAATGGAATTGTTGTTTATTCCATTTCCCCATCTCTGCACTCTTGTCAAGGCTTCATTTATCTTGTAACATCTACTATGGTTTAAATCTACATTTACAGAGCCAATCCTTGTTCTCTGGGAACTCATCCACCTTCAAGCACCATTGGAACTTACTAGACCTATGTTTAATCTTGGGACGTTTGTCTGTCCTCCCCTCCCCATTTTTACCATTACAGTAATCTCTAGTGAGTGGAAGTATTTCCAACTTATAGCCATTACCCTCAAACAGCAAGAAGCAATGCAAATCATATAGAAAATTAGATGTGATTGGTTTACTTCAAACATATAAATGCTTATTTCCTTTAGGAACAAAATGCTAATATGAACATTTAAGAGTATATCAAGTTAGTATAAGAGAATAGCCACTTGGGAAGATAAAACTGGGGCTGGAGATGAGTTAGACTAAGAGAACATTTAACGAACCACAAGTAATGTTTTCAGTATAAATGATCTCAGTTTTTGCAAAACCTTTGAAAATATAAAAACTGATAAGAGTGAAGTTGCATTAGTCAAGCAGAATGCCATATGCATTCTGATTCTTTTTCTGTCTCTTACACACACACACACACACACACACACACAGGCAAACACAGCACACATACACATACAGTAACAAGATTTCAGAATAATTATTTTCTTTACTTTTTAGAATTAAAAAAAATGAATCCCTTTAACTGGTCAGGAGAGTGCAGTTTGTCAGATAAAGAGATAATTAACTCAGATCCTAGAAAGTACTTTTAGTTGATGGTACAGTTTAACAATTAGGTATTTTATTCATACTTAGTTGTTTCATATTTAATTATTGCATTTCTAATTACTTTAGTTATTGCTTATCTTAAATTTTCTAATTTTTGTTTTTTTTTTACTCACTGTGATACTACTTAATAAAAGTGCTTACCTTATGCACTTTTATTTTTTATTTTTATTATTTTTTTTTTGAAACAACCACATTTTACTTTATTAGGCATTCCATGGTAATATAACACAGAGTTCTTAGGGAATAATAAACAAGAGACTTGTCTTTTACCATAATTATTTTGCCATTGAGGCAGTGCTTACAAAAAAAAAGTACTCTTCTGGCTACACACTTTATCAGTTTTAGAACTGAAAGTTCCTCCACTCATGGGTCACAATCACAATTTCAAGGATTAAAAACCATCTATTCTTAAATCCTACACTGTTTTAGAGCATCAAGTCACTGCAGTTATTCAGTTCTGAGACACTGTCGGTTTATTTTAGCATTTACACATTTCAGAATTACATGCCTAAAGATGACTTTACTCACCTTTATTTTGAGATTCTCTTAAGCTTATCTTCTCCAAATGCAAGTAAAGTTTCCTTTATTAATTTATGAAAAACAAAATAACAAACAAGCAAATAAAAATATCTATAGTGTTTGAATGGGTTGTGCCCAATTTCTAAAATATTTCAAATCCAAGATAATAAATTGAGAGAAATAACAAATCTACTAATAGATTAATGATTTACAAACTTAAAAAAGAAAAATTCCCAATGGCATAACATTTGGTAATTTTAACCACTATTGACAACAAATATTCATTTATGAAATAATATATTACTTGTATAAAATGACAAAGTTGATCTATGTTAAATTAGGAATCAATTTTGTACTTGTAGGAGAAAACCCTATGTACTCCTTTTGAAAATAGATACAAAAAAATCATTTCTAGTTTTATCATTCTTATTTAATTATTTAAAAAATTTCAATTGTTAGACTAAGACATGGGAAAACTAATGAGAATAAATATTCAAAGATTTCAATAATACAATATAGCAAATTAATATTAAAGAATAAGCTAAAATGTATTGGATCTAGCAAAAAATTAGTATTTTAGAAGGTTTAAAGAGGCATACCCTCAAAGCCATAATTTGCTAGGAAAAAAAATAAGAAAACTGATATTTCATTCACATTAGTAACAAAAAATGTAAAATACATAAAAGTAGCGGAGATCCAAGATGGCTGATCACTAACAGCTCGGGCTCGTAGTTCCCAGTGAAACGAGAAGACAAGATTGGAGAAAAAAGGATGAAAAGGAATGAGCAAAGTCTCCAGGAAACATGGGACTATGTGAAAAGACCTAATTTATGTTTGATATGTGTACCTGAATGTGACGAAGAGAATGAATCCAAGTTGGAAAATACTCTTCAGGATATCATTCGAAAACTTTCCCAACCTGGCAAGGCAGGGTAATATTCAACTCCAGGTAATACAGAGAACACCACAAAAATATTCTTCAAGAAGACCAACCCCAAGGCACATAATTGCCAGATTTATTAGGGTTGAAATGAAGGAGAAAATACTAAGGGCAGCCAGAGAGAAAGGTCAGGTTACCCATCAAGGGAAACCTATCAGACTTACAGCAGATCTCTCAGCAGAAACCCTACAAGCCAGAAAAGAGTGGGGACCAATATTTAACATCCTTAAAGAAAAGAACTTTCAACCCAGAATTTCCTATCCAGCCAAACTAAGCTTTATAAGCGAAGGAAAAATTAAATCTTTTGCGAACCAACAAGTACTTAGAGACTTCACCACCACCAGACCTGCTTTACAAGAGCTTCTGAAAGAAGCACTATACATATAAAGGAACAACCAATATCAGCCTTTCCAAAAATATATCAAAAAGAAAAGAGCATTAACACAATGAAAAATTTACACTAACTAATGGGCAAAACAGCCAGCCAGCATCAAATACCAGTATTAAACTTATATATATTCTAATTGGATAAAAAGCCAAAACCCATTGGTATGCTGCATCCAGACCCATCTTACATGCAACAATACACAAAGACTCAGAGAGAAGGAGGAAGATTTATCAACCAATCAGAGAGTAAAAATAAACAAATAAACAAAAAGCAGGAGATGCAATTCTCGCCTCTGATAAAGTAGACTTTAAAGCAACAAAGAGCAAAAGAGGCAAAGAAGGACATTACATAATGGTAAACGGATCAATGTAACAAGAAGAGCTAATGATTTTATAGATCAATGAGACAGAAAATTAACAAGGACATTCAGGACTTGAACTCAGACCCGGAACAAGTAAACTTAATAAACATTTATAGAACTCTCCACTTCAAATACACAAAACATACATTACCACCTCACACCTATTCCAAAGGTGACTACATAATTGGAAGTAAATCACTCCTCAGTAATCGCATAGCATTTCATAGGTTTTAAATGAAATATTGGTTGACTGCTCATTTGTTATTTTCTTCCCTTATTCCTTCCTGTTTACATCAAGTATAACTATTGGTATAAAAGAAGTTTTCAATACCCATTACTAAACTGCATTCTAGCCTGGGCAAGAAAGCAATACTCCCATTCTCTCTCTCTCTTTCTCTTCCTTTTTCTTCCTCTTCTTCATTTTTTTTCTTTCTTTCTTTCTTTCTAAAAAAAAAAAAAAAAAAGTAGCCTAAATAAAAGATGGGTAAGAGCTCCATGCATAAAACTGTAGAGCAAACTTGCAAGTAAACAATGATCCAAATTACTGGAGCAGTCATGTTATTTAATGTAAAAATGGAGAGTACAGTATCTTTGTATTTTGCCTGAAATCCTTTATGAACTTCTGAGGCTGAGAACTCTTAAAAATTGCATGTAATTATGATCAGTTCCCTAGTTTTTGTTCTGTTTTCTTTAAGATTTTGCATTATTCACGTGAGACACCCACAGTCTTTTCTCCATGACCTGTTTGTCATTTTACTTTCTTTATTCTTTCTATTGTTTTTCTGAATTTCTTATTGTACATTTCAATAATTTCAATGATTATTTTAGTTTTACTTTTGCATATTTTTCATTTGTAAAGATGTATTCATTGCCTTCTCTTATTTAATGCCAAAGCCCTCCTTTGTTTCTTTAAAATAGATTTCAGAGGATCTCTCTTCTTTTTGTATACAGTGTGAAAAATCTTTTCAAGTCAAGTTTAGCTCTGATCGTTCTTGAATTGTTACTCTTTTGTGCTACAAAACGTTTTCTTGTTTCCAAATTGATTTGAAGTTTGAATTTGCACAGATATCCTTGGTTATATTCTATTATTTTGTAATGTTTTTGTTTGTTTGTATCAGGTGATGTTGACACTAATATACTTCAATGTTAGGAGGCTGCTGATATTTTGGAAATCCTTTATTATCTTTCCCAGATTTTCCTTAACCTTATTCTATCCAAGGTAGCAGCTCAGTTGACAGGGAGTTTAAGCCGACTGCTGAGAATATCAGTCAGCCTAGAGACATAGTACCTACTAATGACAAATTCACCATTATGTTTATTGGGATAGTTGGACAATGTGTTACACAATGAAGATCCTAGCTAAGAAGTTGGTCATAAATAATTCATTAGCTAGGTATTCTTAAAAAATTTATCGAAGTTAAAATTCAGGAATATTTGAATGATAATACTAGCAGAGATAATTCAGTGACAATTGTTTTGTTTAAAAAGATGAAGTCATATAAAAAAAGAAAAATAAGAGCGATAGAAAGAATAAGATTAAAACATAAGGTTTAGAGGAGCCTAACAAACTGAGCAGAATGTACAAATAATAGCAAAACACAAAATCAGTTACCAAATCTGATGAATATAAAAATAGAAATCTCAGATATGAAAAACAAATATGGCTTTGAATGCAGGAATGGTGCCGGGAGAGTACTAGCATACCAATTAAGAAAACAATATCTTCCTGGAATGTGATAAAAATAAGATACCTAAACCCAAATCATTTTAAAGAAGAGATAAGAGACTGTGATGCTGCCTTATGCGTTATCATAGCATACTCACAATATGATTTCAGGATAATATTTTTTTAAGAAAATATCCAGTAACTAATGGGTAGTATACAAAAGCCTACCAACAAGGAATCCTAATGAGAACATGACTGTTTAATTTCATCAAAATCATGATCATTTTTGCCCTAATGAATTACTGTACTCTGCCCAGATGGTTCCTGCAGAAATAGAAGGAAACAGATAAAGAAAAACAAAGTAAGCCTACTTTTGTAGAAACCACTGAATGAACAATGTAAATAAATAAAGTGAGAAAATTCATAAGTTAATAAGCAGCTCTAAGCTGCCTGTAATTCAGGTACAATGTAGGATGTATCATGTTAGATGATGTTACCTTCAACTTGTTGCAGTAAAACTTTTAAAATATATTTCTTGTCATACCATCATTACCTAAGCTTTCAAACCACCATCACTGCTACCACTTTTGGTTCTCTCTAGGATTTTTAATTTTTTTAAATAATCATTGTTTTTATCTCCATGAGGATCTTCAAAGAATGGCTGAGAGAAGAGAAACATTCCCAAAAATGGTAATTATGCCCATTTGTCCTTAACCTGTGAAAGTATTTCATTATAATCTATTTTACTCACTGATAAACTCGATAGTAAAATGAGTATAGAACAAAAATGCCCTTGGGTTGGGTGGCTGCCTGTCATCTGTAAAATGCAATGTATAGAACTAAAGCTTCTGTGAAATTTGTACAACACAGCTATAATATTTACTTTTCTCTAGGTTCTTTGCATAGTCAGTTATTAAAATCATTCTCAAATCATTTAATAAGTTGGTTGCTACAAGTGGCACCAATTCCAAATCCTGAGCATCACTTGAAATAGCACTGAACAAGTCCTAGCAATGGTAAAGTGGGCTATATGTAAAAGGAGGTTAGATGTAACAGTTACATGACTTAGGTTCCTTGGTGTCTGATATAGTCTGTATCATGCATGCATTCAACTGATGCTGTGGGACACCTTTGTAAAACCTAAAGGAGAATATGAGCAGGGGTGCAGGCAGGGATTACAATGTGCCACTGTTCCAAGCCTCATGAATAAAGGAGATTTTTATCAACATTAACATATTTTGGGGGGCACATAGCCCCCCACTGCTTTCCAACTATCTCTTCCTCCTTTTTTCTGATGACTTAAATTCCAACATTAAGGACTTCACCTACTCTTTAACTAATCTTGACTGAACATGACTTGGAATTTTAATTTTGTTTTGCACAATAGCCTTGGCTTCTAACACAATTCTAATGGCATTCACTTTCAGACCCATTCCTGATTTTTTGACTTTACTCCATTCATTTAGGTACTATGCTTTTATATTGCTTTTTCTTTTATACATATTTGTTTAGGCTACTGTATCATACTTGGGTGGATGATGTTCTCATTTTTATGTATGCTTTTTTTCCTTCTTTTTCCTCCCAAAATGTGTCCACTAGACACAAACCTTGATTTTAGCAACTTAGTATAAAAAATACATACCCACATACTCATTTTCCAAAACTACTTAATTTAGGGGCATGAGATTAGGTTCAATCATTTTAGGAAATAGTTTCAACATTTATGAAGTTCTGTAACTGTAATTGAACTATCGAATTTTTATTTAGTTGATATACGTTGCTTGTATTTTGCTTTGACTAAGACAAGATTTGCAATGCTTTTAAGAGAGAATATATAAATCAAACACTGATTTTTAACTTATAATTGGTTTGAAGTTTTTAGCAGTTAGTTTCAAAATAACATTGGCTTGGTAGGCCCTTTATCTGGATTTTATAAATCTTATTATGCTGTTCCATTAAAGAGTTTTCAAGTTGGTATATTATGTTCTTTTCCCAGTGTGAATGGATTCACTTTTTCTTTCCTAAAAGGGACAGGGAAGGAGAATGTGAAGGCATTAAGTTCTTAATGGGTGAAAAGGAAACATATTAAGGATTAAAGGGGACATAGAAAACTGAGGCTGAGAAAACTGGAAGGAGAGCACATGGAATGGGCTTCCTGTTTATGTGTAAGCCCGGGACACCTTCAAATCATCACATCTCAATCCATTCCCTCTCTTGAAAATTCCTCTGCTTCCCTTCTTGGTTTAATCCTCTATTTTAATATTTTTGTTTTTAATTATTGTGGATACATAGAAGTTGTACTTATTTATGGGATACATGAGATATTTTGATATAAACTAACAATGCTTAACGGTCAACTCAGGGTAATTGAAATTATTCATCCCTTCAAGCATTTACCATTTCTTTGTGTAAGGAACATTTCAATTCTGATTTTTTAGTTATTTTGAGATAGATATACAATAAATTAGTTTTAACCATAGTCACTCTATTGTGCTGCCAAACACTAGATTTTATTCCTTCTGTCTAATTACATGTTTGTACCGATTAACCGTATCCTCCTTATCCATCCTCCTTACTTCCCTTCCCAATTTCTGGTAACCATCATTCCACTCTCTAACTCCATGAGTTCAGTTATCCTTTAGCTCCCACATATGAATGAGAACATGTGACATTTGACTTTCTGTGACTGTCCTATTTAACTGAATGTAATGTCCTCCAGTTCTATCCATATTGTTGCAAATGACATTTCATTGTTTTATGGCTTAATAGTACTTCGTTGTAATACATTCCAAAATATACCACATTTTCTTCATCTATTCGTCTGTTGATGGTCACAGGTTGATTCCATGTCTTTGCTATTGTGATTAGTGCTGCAGTAAACATTAGAGTGCAGATATATTTTTGAGATACTGATTTTTTTATATATATACCCAGCAATGTGATTGCTGGATCATATACTAGTTTTATTTTTAGTTTTTTTGCAGAACCTTCATACTGTTTTCCACAGTGGCTGTACTAATTTACATTCCCACCAACAGAGTATAAGGGTTCCCCTTTCTCTGCCTCCTCACCAGCAACCATTATTGCCTGTTTATTTTTTTTTTTTAATTCTTATTTTTTGAGATAGGGTCTTGCTCTGTTGCCCAGGCTGGAGTGCAGTGATGTGATCATAGCTCACTGCAGCCTTGACCTCCTGAACTCAAGCAATCCTCACATTTCAACCTCCTGAGTAGCTGAGACTACAAGTGTGTACTACCATGTCTGGCTAATGAAAAGAATTTTTTAATGTAAAGACAGAGTCTCACTATGTTGTCCAGGCTGGTCTCATACTCCTGGGCTCAAGTGATTCTCCTGCCTCAGCCTCACAAAGTGCTAAGATTATAGGACTGAGCCACTGTGCCCAGCCTGTTGCCTGTCTTTATTCTTACAGTTCTGGTTTAAATGTGACATCCTATGTCAAATCTTCCTTGACTCCCCTTTCTCCTCCAAACAGACTCAATCTTTCATTTGCATGCATTGAATATGATTGATTGCAGTAAAACATTGCCAGAACTTACTGCCATAGAGATGATGCTGTCCTTTATTCAGCTGCACGTGTTTTTACCTCTCTCATTTAAGGAGGATGGGGAAGGAACTGACACACATTGAGCACTCATTAACTGTCAGGCAACTTAATGGCAAACATTGCATATTGCTCTTATACAAGCCTTCTAAATTAAGTTAGGGACTTGCATTAGATTTTATACCACCCTGCATTTACTTTATAATCATTTGTAAAAATACATTAATTTGAAGATTATTTTCAGTCTATCTTCTCTGCTAAACTCTAGGAGAGCATGCATTGTGTTTTGCTTATTTTCCTAGTGTCCAGCACTAGGGCTAGTACCTAAAAACTAATCAATAAAGAGCTGTTAAGTGAATGAGTGAATCAATAAAAATGTATTTATGCTTATTTTATAAGTGGGGAAACCCAGTCTCAATAAAAGTAAATAATTCAAAATCACTTAGTGAGTAGGGGCAAACGATGACCAGGCTGACAACTATTGATCCCCATTCCAGTCAAATTTCAACCAGACTTCCTGGAATTTAACAATACAGGCTGAGGGATAGGCAGGGAGTTCTTGAAACAGACGGAGCGAAGTCAAATACTTGTCATCCATTTAAATTACATCAGAAACATATTACTCCATCATTCGTGTTCTTCATTCAGTAAATACTTACTATGCATGCAGCTTCCTACTTTTGTTATACTGACTCTGATTCCATCGGCTACTGTTGGCCTAGGGATTCAGCATGACCTTGAAATTACAACAGGCATCTCTTTAAATCCCCTGGTTTAGAAACTGTTGATTTGCTCTTGACATTTATTCTCTTGATTTTTCATGAAAGGTAATGTTGATTTTCCCTGAATTTCTATATGTTTACCAAAAACTGCATTTCCATAATTTCCTTAAATGTAGATGTGGTCCTGAGACCAAGTTGTGTAAGATATACATAGAAGTGTTACATGAGACTTCTGGGAGGTCCCTTAGAGGGAGATGGTGGGCTGTTCTTTCTTTGTCTGTCCTGCTGTGGATGTGGTCTTGAGCTCTGGCATCCATCTTGGATCTGAGGACAAATCCCAAAGCCTAGTGCACCACTGGAGTCAGTTTAAGTATATACTGCCAACTAGTCTCATCCTGGAGTACTTCTTATCTTCTTTAATTTAAGAGAAAAATCAGTGATATCTTGTGTAAGCCATTGTTTTCTGAGACTGTTTTACTTGCAGCCAAATGTAACCCTAACTTATACCCATCCTAAGAGAAATAAAGATACCTAAACATTAGCAAGTCTTCTGGAGTCAAGAGATAACAAAAGAGAAATCTCATATGCCAATAAAATAAGCCTTTCAAATGGGCAAGCAATTTTAGGGAAAGATTAGCTACAAACAAAGTATAGTCCATAAAATAAAAAAAGTCCAAAAAATAAAAATAGCATAGTCATAAAAGTATTAGCCAAAACAAATTTGAAACATGGGACATTTCCATTTCTATTAAAGATCATTGATTCCATCTTTCAGTGTAGCATAAATTATGCATCATGAAAATTACCTCTTAAGTAAATATAGAAAGAGTTAAGAAAAAACAAATTTAAAAAATCAAATGGAAAGTACAGTATAGAAAATCCTACTGGGGATTCTAAGGCAATATGGAGTAAAATATTTTTGAAAGTGTTAAAGAGAATGTAACCTTTGATTTCAAAGAAGAATATCATGTAGTTATAATTGTCTCCTGCACAAAATAAGCATGTTGTCTTGAAGGGATCAAGGAGATTAATAGTTGAATTGTATTTGTATTTTCCACTCTTACTGCTTCCAGTTCAAAAGACTACAGTATCACTGACCCTTCCCCAGAAGAAATGATCACACCATCACAACTGTCTGCAAAGCAGGCCTCAAAAGTTGCATCCTTGGGGCAGGTAGAGGCATTCTCAGCCTGCCAGTGAATTGTGCCAGTGCCATCTTTTGAGGGAAACTTGCATCAGAGAGAAACTGCATCTCATGAATTTGGTGGCCTGCATTGTCAAGATTTCAGAAGCTGTGCACCTGCTTACTCTTAGTTGCCTGCAGGATTCTTAGGTATGTAAGTGTGCTTCTTCCTCAATGTCATCTGACTCTTGTTCATACTTCACGTCCGCTTTAATAGTTCAGAATATATGCAACATCTAACCCTGATAGTTCTCCTTACCGAATTATTTTCTAATAGTGTTTTCTTTTTCTGAAAATATTAGCTTAGTTGATTCAAAATACATTTAGCAAGGGTCTACCGTATGCCAGGTGCTGTGCTAGGCTCTAGTGAGAATCTTTCAGGTCTGCGCAGTCTCAGCAATCCTGAGAAGGAATTCAATCTTTAATCCGCTCTTAAAGAACAGTTTATACAATGTTTAACACCCTTCTTCTTAATATGTTTTTGGGGAAATTACATTTAAGTAATGTGAGCCCCTGTTGTACCACTGGATAGATGAGAGACTATTTGTCCATGTCCATAACCCTTTCAGGGAATATTCTCATGAAAAAAAAAAATCAAGAGTGTCTCAGATTAGAACAAATGGTGAACTGTGGGAAGGAGAACAGTGGGTAATATTAGGAATAAGATCACTCCATCTGCTTAGGAGACTTCAGAGAAGAGTTATTGAAGCAGAGACTAAAACTAACAGCCGACCAGATCACTAGTTATTTGGCCTAATAGTGGTCTTCAGTGAAGTATGTGATTCTTGAGTCAACTGAAACCAAGAACATGTGCTTCTATTTCAACAAGAATTTTAAATGTTAAAGTAAGAAAAAAGGATTAAATTTAAATTCTTCCCAATGAGAAGGAAAAATGTATTTTTCCACTTTCATGAGTGTAACGCTGGCTGCTTATTTTCAAAATGTTAATTTGCTTTTTCATAATATACTTAGTAATTAGTGAACAAAACTATAATGTACTGTGGGTATGATTTGTAAAGACTTAAATGACAGACTCTAGCTACAATAATTTTAGTTCTGATGTGTCATTAAATAACAATATATTCTAAATGAATAACTTGGAAGAACTAAGCCATTGGGGACTACTGGCCACCTGATAATTAAACTTGATCTAACATGGACATCAAAACCAATTATATGTACTAAGCAGAAAGACAGGGCAACTCCTCAGAGAGATGAAATGAACTTGGACAGATGGACAGAATGCAAATCATGCAGGTTTCTTAATGAAGGAGAAATGAAATGCAATTTGAAGCCTTATGAAAAATCTGGATAGCTATTCCTAGAGTGCAAATCGCTGAAAAAAAATTAGATTGAAACAAGATGGATTGCTACATTTCCATGAAACCATTCTTCTAGAGAATTTAGATTTTCAAGTCTTTTAGGCAATGAGGTTTAAGACAAAGTGACTTTTGTGGTGTCTTTGTATTAGTTTGCTAGGGATGCCATAACAAAGTGCCTGATGCTGGAGGAACATTAGCAACAGAAATTTATTTCCTTACAGCTCTGAAGGCTAAGAGTTCAAGACCAAGTTATCACCAGATTGGTTACTCTGATAGCCTCTCTCCTTGGATTGCATATTGCTGTCTTCTGGTTTTCGCATGGCCTTTTCTCTGTACCTGTGCATCTCTGGCATCTCTTCCTCTTCTTATAAGGCCTCTAGTCATACATATTGGATTAGAGCCCACCCCAACAGCTTCATTTCACCTTCATTCCTTCTGTAAAGACTCTATCTCCAGGCAGTCCTATTTCAAGGTACTAGGCATTGGGCTTCATCACATGAATTTTGGGAGGACACAATTCAGCCCACAACAATACTTATTGCACAATTTAGACACAATTTAGAGAACAAACACATCAAAATATGGAAATGGATAGAGAGGAAATCAGTTGAGTACCTTACCAGAGGGAGGTTTTGGTCTGTTGGTAGGGTGACCAACCATCCTGTTTCCCAGGAACTATCTTGGTTTTAGCAGTGAAAGTCTCATAGCTTGTCCTCAAATGACAATGTTTGGTCACTCAGTGTCATGTGCTGGATATTCTACAAGTACAGTTAAATTAGGAATGTGTTTAGTGACCCAAGGAATTATGGAGGTATGATAAACCATTATGTTCTTTAAAATTTTATTAGGAGTGTAAATTGTACTGCAGCCAGCAGGCTTCCATATGAGTATGGAGTTGAATCTGGGAAGGTCTCACATCACTGGAAAGTTAACAGATCTACAGTTTGTATAAGGGTGGCACCTTCTTAGTGGCCAGCAAACCTCTCTCAAATGTCCCTCATTAACAGATTTTATCACTTAAATGTAACTTATTTTCTTTCTTCTTAGGTTTTATTCAGGGAGAAGAATATTTTTTTCCCAAATTTCAGGACTTATATTTAGGGTGATCTTAAGTCCTATTTTTCCTGGGACAGTCTCATTTTACCTATTGTTTCAGAATAATGTTTTGTAAATATGCCTTAAATTCTCCAAAAGTCCCTGTTTGTGAGGTAAATTATACGGTCACCTAACTTCTGCTGCTCAAAGTTCTTCTGATCCCATGCACTTCTCTGCTTTTCTCCTCATGTGACACAGCAGCTTCTCCACTAGCCATTCGCAGGCACAGAGATTCCTCCAGTCCCTGTGTGACTCTACTCTTCAATGTCTGATCAGAGCAATGGAGACAGGACTCACACATTTTGTTTTAGACCCCCCTACGTGACCAGATCTTATATTTTGAAAACAAAGGAGAAAGTGTAATTTTCCCTCATCAAAGAATCAGGGCACAGGAGCCTATATTTTAGGGAGAAAATTAGAGAGTTTAAAACAATGCAAATAAATTACATGTGTGTGAAACATGCGTTCAGTAATCATGACATCTCAAAGGATTTCAGGAATCATGTAGTTGAATCTTCTCCTTTTACCAAGGAATAACCTGAGGCTTACACAGAAGAAGAGATTTATCATAGAGTATGACCTAATTTGATCTAGTTAGAAGAAGGTTCCTGACCACCAATGAATTCGATATTTCCATTATCAAAGTCAGGTATTTTTACCATATGAGAAGAATATGACAACTGTTTTCTTACAGTGTCTTTTCTGGGCTTCTTTGTATCTTAAAATAACATATTTGTTTTTCTAAATGCAATTCTATTTGGTGCAACTTAGAAAAAGTACAAAATAGATGTAAGCCAAAGAAATTTAAAAAATTGCAAGTCCACTTCCCAGAAGTGATCACAGAATTATTTCCTTCCATTATGATTCCAGGTTAGTGCATGTGGTCATGTGTGTGTGGTATGTGTGTAATCATAAATTTATGCATCTACCTATGTCTGCAATACAAATTAAGACTGCTCCATCTTATGATATCCATTAACTATACCTTTAAACCTAAATATATATTATGAACACATTTAGTAAACCATGATGTTACCATTGAAAATTTAATTGATTTTTTCTTTTTTTGTTGTTGCTATTATAAAAAATGTTGCCAGAAAACTCTGCATGATAGTGTTTGTAAATTATTACTTATATCTATGTTGCTAGTTACCTGAAGTGAAAAATTACTAATCAGGAGTCTGCACATTCTTAGTCCTTTTTAAAATGCTTTGCATATGGCTGCTCAGGAAGGTTGTGCCAATTTATACACCTGCAGCACTATGGAAGCATTTCTGTTTTCCTCCAACCCTTGACAACACTGGCAGTTCTCTTTTTATAGTTCCTGCCAGTTTGATAGAGAAAAATAGTGTATTCTGGTTGTAATTTGCATTCACTTCATTATGATTATACTTGTGCAGTTTTTACATGTTCATAGTCCTTTTGTGAAGTGCCTGTTTCTATTTTTTAACCTTTTCAGTTCTTTTGATTTGTTGTTTATCTTATCATACGGCAACTGATCTTTATAATAACACAATAATGTATTCACATAATCACTGCTTGAGTTGATAAGTGCTGTAAATACATTTAATATTTTTCCCACTTCATTTTTATGATTTTTGAATTTGACGTTTTAAAAAGAGTTGTTTTCTTATGTCTTATTTTACTTATTTACTTATTTACCTAAATATTATAGAAATACTCATCCTTTTTTTTTTTAATTTTTCTTTTTTTTATTGTATTTTAGGTTTTGGGGTACATGTGAAGAACATGCAAAATTGTTGCATAGGTACACACGTGGCAGTGTGATTTGCTGCCTTCCTCCCCTTCACCTATATCTGGCATTTCTCCCCATGCTATCTCTCCCCACCTCCCCACCCCCCACTGTCCCTCCCCTATTTTCCCCCAACAGACCCCAGTGTGTAGTGCTCCCTTCCCTGTGTCCATGTGTTCTCATTGTTCAACACCCGCCTATGACTATAAGAAATACTTATTCTTATAGTAAGTGCATTTTTATTCATTGAGTAATTCATTTTTACATTTATATCCCTCCAGCTAGAAATTTGCATATAAATAAAGTGTGAGGTAGGGATGTTATTTTATTTTTGTAAACAATTAGCTGCTTATGTCAATGATAATCATTGAAAAACCCACCTTTTTCTATTTGAAATAGTTCTTTACCATATTACTTCCAATACTAAAATGCCACAATGCATTTTAATATATTTTGTAACAAATTTTAGTATGTTACAGACTTTACTTTTTAGAAATGATATTGGATGTTGTTTCATGCTCTTCTTCCTGATGAAATTTTTAATCACTTTATTATCTCCCAATATTACATTAAGTAGAGTTGAACAAAATTTAACTTAATAAGAAAATTAAGTTGGGGACAGGTAAAACCATGTCTTTATCTTTAAATAAGTTGTATGACTTTCCATTTTTCCATGTATGTGTGTGTGTGAGTGTTCCTTAGTAAGCTTCTGAAGGGTGTATTAATATTATTGTCTAAGCAACTAATATCTTGACTTATCATATAGTGAATCCAACTATCTTTCAGTTATTTCACATTGTATAGGTCAGCAATCATATTATTCAAAATTATTAAAATTTTGTTTTAATTTTTTCTTGTTTTATTTTTCTTTCCACTCCACTGGAAAATTTATAACATTATAGAATAATTATAGTCATAGGAAGCTCTCCTTAGAACAGACTTTAATATATATGAAGGCTTCTATTGTGCTGCTGCTATCAGTTATATATATATATATATATATATTTCATGTTAATTACTTTACATTTTAATTTTACTTAAAGGATATTTTTAAATTTAGAAGTAAATTTTGATTTTTATCAAACACGCTTTAGTGTTCATTAAGATAATATTGTAGTTCTTAGTCTACCGATTAGAGTAATCAAGTACATTAGACTTTTAAACTTTGTATCATCCTTTCTTGCTCAGAATAAATTTTGCACAATTATGTATTATAATCCCTGAAGTTTTTTAATAAAATTATATGTTACATTTACATACATCTATGTTAATAAGGTTATTTCATAAACACACACACACATTGTCAAGTTTTTGCATCTTCTAAAATCAGAGGAGATTTCCCCAAAACCTAGGTTCTTTAATTATTATCTGCAATCATCTTTTTCTCAGATGATTGTTAAAACATGCTTATGATATCAGTCAAGTCAGTATCCATTTGATTGGTAGTTCTTGAACATATTTTTCTATTTCAGGGAGGGTAGGCTAATGTACTTAAATGGCTTAATATAATAAACATCAAATCATCATTCAAGCCACTATATAATACAGCATGTTGGGATGGAAGGATTTTGTTTCACTCAGGCATTCCCAGTTTCACCTTCCTTTCATTTTGTAGATTAGTCCTCCTGCAGGTTCTCAGATCTACTCCATTAAGTTAGAAAGCAGAGGAGGAAGGAGAACCATGTGGGGGAGGTCATTATGGGCCACACTGTAAGTGATGAACATCCTTTCTGCTCATATATGTCTATGTCATCAGAAAGAAGATGAAACAGATACTTCTATACCCTGATAGTCTCCGTCAAATGAACTAATTTTAATGATTTAGTTTTGTTATGAAATTATGTAATTCTTTAAAATTTTTATACTTACTAGCAGATAGTTATACAGATTTTTTATTCGCTCTTCTCCATCTATGGTTAAATCATTTTCTTGCCTTCTTCAGTCCCATCTTTCCTTTCTGCCTGCTTTTCTTCCTCCCTTTCCTGTTTCGTTCTTCCCTTATTCCCTCCTTTCTGATAGATCTCCTTTCTTTCTTCTCCCAGCCCTTACTAACTATATCATATGTCCGTGACTTCAGAGAGCCACAAAGACTGTCTTATTATTTGTGCCTGCCCACTGTCTAGCACTGTGCTCTTCTCAATTTAGGCACGCACTAAATTGCGAAATTGGACTTAAATTGAATCAGCTATTTCCCAGCTTGCTCTAATAGCCTTCAAATTGTTTACTCAACCTCCAGTAAAATACCCAATATCCCATACACACTGCCAGATTCATTTTCCTGGAATACAACCCGGATAACCTCCAGCCTTCTGCACACAAATACTCAAGAGCTCCCCATTGCCTGTCAAATGAAGTAGATGCAGCCAGGATCTTCACCTGTGTAAAGCCCCTCTATTCTCAGGTGCTAGATCTTATTTCTCATCACTCATGCATACTTGCTTTGTGGTTTAACCAATCACAAGCCCCATTGTAATACTTTTCTTACATATTCATTGTTTTTTTAAATTCACAATATGCTTTCCTCTTCCTTCGGGAAATCGCTCCACCTGAAAAGTCCCTGTATTTCTCATTCTGCCTCCCATTTTGCTTATTCTTAAAGGCTTGCCCTATCCTCTCTTCAATCCTCAACTCCACGGACCATTTCTCTTCTTTCTCTCGCAATCACGTGTGGCACAGTGGAGAAAACGCTAATCAGGGAGGAAATTTATACTAATATCATCTGTGCCTCTGATCATTCAAAGAAGAAACACGTGTTGGCCGTGTTCTCTCCTATTTATCTGTCTTTTAAATGTTGAGAAGACGCCTAAAGACCAAACCAAAGCAGCTATTTGGGGAATCCTAGTCTGAGATAAGCTGACGGAGAGATGATTTTGCCAAACCGAAGAACGTAGCTGAGTCTTCTGAAGAGGTACTAAAAATAAAAGCATAGGCTTTCATAATACTTTCTGGGGCATCTGCCTCTTAATTCCAAATGAAAAGGGAAAGAGTTTAAATCAACTTTTTGATAAAGAGTGTCTACATAACCCAGAAAAAAAATTATGGTGAGAAAGGCGACGTGGGCAGAGAGCTCCTGACTAAATTAAATGGTAATGTCCATTTCTATTTAAAAAAAAAAAAAGGATTATATTTTATTTATACTTGATATTTCAGTAGATCTAACATAATTTCCAATTTAGATGTGGAAAACTGAAAATGTGCAGAAATTACAGCTTAATGCCTGGGGTAAGAAGAGAAGAAATTCACCTTTTTACAATTCAATCAAATGCAGAATAGGAGCAGTTAATAATTGTAGAATATGAATAATCAGATAAGACATTTTCTAGTGAAAACTCATAAATTTTATTTTTGGAGTACATTAAAATTCAGTTAAATTTTAAAATCACAGCATATCTTCAGCCACTGTGAATAGTTGCCGTATCTATAGAAATCTATTTTAGAGATATGGGAGTACAAATTATAGAATGTCAGCATGCAATTTGATTTTATGTGCTTTTCCACTAATATAAATAATGAAGCATGCTGAGAGCATTCAGATACATTCAGCTGAGTATAATTAAAATACTGAGGTATAACATGTTAAAAAAAAGAAACAAATTAAGTACTAAAATGAAATAGGTAGAAATACCAGCAATTCAAAGTGATAACTATGCTGTGATTACAGTATTGTGAATAGACTAAATCTAATATTTTGGCTTAAATGAAATCAGTGATAGCTGGAAAGTTAATAGAAGCAGTGCCTTTATATTTTCTGCAAATAATGGAAAGGTTTCATTTTAGGAACACACATTTTTTGCCATCTCTGGAAATAAGTCTCCATGGTATTCTGAATAAGCATTCTCACCCAAATGGAACAAACTCTCTCATGAAATTGGCCACTGGGGCCTACAACAAATAATTAAAATGGGATTTGGGAATCAGTTGATTTTTTACATCCAACACTCCCTATTGGGTTAGTTGAATGAGGGCAAATCAGCTTCTTCAGACCATGTGAAAAACACAATTGAACTTCCTGCTGGTCACCACTAATTACACAGCGATTGTGACTGCCCATTCCAGGCTGAAGGCAAATTTCCCTTTAGGTTTTGTTGTTGAGGCCCACCAAAGGACCAACTATTCATTCATGCTTGCCAGGGCTGATCTGGAATAAGAGCTACTGGTATTCTGATAACAAAGAGCATTTGATTAACTGTGTTCCATTCTGTCACATAGAGCACTACTTTAGCCCTACTATGTTTTAAATAGGGTCCCTAGTTTTTTATAGAACCTACATTATACTCCAATCTCAAGTTTCAACTGGGGTTTCTAATAGTTAGTTGGGATTTATGAGAACCAATATTTTATGAGATGAGTAACAAAAGGTGACTTCATTCTATAACTACCAACAAAATACCAAATATTTATAGTTTGGGGAAGAAGAGATTGGAGCCGGTGAAGAGACAAGAGCAGAATATATTCTCTACCAACTTCAAATCTGGGGCTAGAATTCTAAAGTTAGATTTAAAATCTGAGTAGTAATAATAAATACAAGAACTCTTTTCAGTGTTTGACTTTGCTGGGTCTACTTATTCTTGGATCCAGAGTTTTTCTCTTTTTTGAGCAATTCTTTATTTTCTGAATGATATCTTTACATAACACCATGAAAAAAGGTGAATGAGAAGCAACCTTCTTTAGTCCTTGTATATCTGCTATTGGACAAAAGCAATGTCTTACCTTCTTTATCTATAAACATTAATTGAACTTGTCTATGGACTGGTGTTCAACTATCACTTGTATTAAACTTCTTGACCATATTCATCTTTACTCTTAAAATATTCATTCCATATGATTTATACACAAAACGATGAAAGAATGATACAAAACATGATTTACCAAATTGCCAAATACAAACTGTGCAACCCTTTGCAAAATTCTTAATATCTCTGAGCATTAGTTTTCTCATCTATGAATAGGAATAGCAATAGGTAATCTAGAAAGCTGTGGTGATAGCCGTACAAAATGCAAGGTAAGCACATACCACAGTGCCTGGTGCAGAGTAGGTAAGTAGGTGTCACTAAGTGTTGGTGTTACATTATTTTAATTTGGAATAAATGGGAGGGGGACATCAAATTTTTGTTAACAGCATAAACTTTCTCTACCTTCTTCTCATAGATACGTTATTTTGCTTAAGTGAAATCTGTGCTTATTTATTTATTTATTTATTTATTTGAAATAGGGTCTCCTTCTGTTGCACAGCCTGGAGTGGGGTAGCATGATCATGGCTCACTGCAGCCTTAACCTTCCAAATTCAAGTGATCCTCCCACCTCAGCTTCCCATGTAGCTGGGACTACAGGAATGCACCGCCATGCCTGGCTAATTTTTCTATTTTTTGTAGAGGTGAGGTCTCACTGTTGCCTAGGTTGGTCTCAGATTCTTAGACTCAAATGATCTTCCTGCTTTGGACTCCCAAAATGTTTGGATTAAAGGATTAAGCCACCATGCCTAGCAGTGTATGATTTTTAAATTTTTTTGGAATATTTATTAAATTTGAAATGTAAAACAAAGATCTTTCTCATTTAAAGAAAATGGAAAACACTAAATACTGTGAAGTTTTGAAATATTCATGTTGAATTTTGTTTACCCATTGCTTCCCAATAGTATTTCACAAAGAAACACTTTGTGTGTATAACACCTATTAATAAACTGCATATCGGGTATGAAACATAATGTCACATCACACAAACAGAATTATCATAGTTCTCATGAAATAGCAGCTTGATAATGAATGGATAAATTTGCACTTGAAAGAATGATGCTTTTCTTACCTTCATACTAGGTTACAGATGTGGAATGTGCTCTTCTACATTCCAGCCATCCAAATCTTACCTAGTTTATTTCCCAGATTAAATGCTATACATTTGCAATTATAGCAAATAATTTTTCTGAATTACAGAATATACTACTGTTCATCTGTCATTTGACTTTTGGTTCTATTCTGTCTAATTTTGTTCTATAATTGTCTTATGCATGAGTCATTATGGCAGCTCCAAGGAGTAGAGAAACATGTTTGCCATTGATTTTGTACCATTCTAACAAAACCTGGCATAGAACCGGGAGAAATACACTATAGTGGATTTGTACCTTTTAATCTTGTTCTTCTCTAAGTACTGTGCTTTCTTTTTAGCATCCAGGGACTTATTGCCCAAAATGGTGCTCAAGACCCCTCACCTCAGCAGAAGAACAAAACCGTGAGTGAAATTACCCAATTTCTGCAGAACTCATAAACATCCTGAATGTAGGTCACACTCATTGCCTGATGTGCTGTGCATGTCATGTTCCAACAAAGCAGCTGCCACAAGTAGCCAGACTCCCGGAAAGCAGCACAGACCCAAAAAGAGCAGCCATTTGGAAACACATTTTCATTGACAATTTGGGGAAGTTGGGCATTCACTTAAGAAAAAGCCATAATTCTGTAAGAAATGAGCAATTTATGCACATTATAATCAAATTTATTTTTATATCCAGCTACTCCTACATGTGGGATAATTCAGTCTGGGAAATCATGCTAATTAGTTAGAAATCCATTACATTGCAAGTCTTGTAGCAGATGCAAATGCTGTTTCAAGTGTTCTTACGACCATAATGCATGTGCTTTTATTAGAATGCATTCCCAATGTGGGCAGTTTGTTGGTGAACCAGGCTCTAAAGTTCATTTGAGGGAAAACACTTTTATGAACACCATTGATAGCATTTTCAATGCATTTTATATGTATTTTGCTTTAAACTATAAGAACTCCACCTGTCAGAAGATTGGTCAGAGCAGCAAACTTTTCAAGGCAAAATAATGATGATAGTGATAGTGCTGGATTCTAATGGTCAATGAGATGCATCTTTGCTGAATTCAACATGTGGACATGCCCTTTGCAGACAGTATGGGAGAGTAATGAACCCCAGACTAGGACTGGAAAGACAGATTCAGTCTCTGCTTGTGGGTCACCCTGGGTATGTCATAAGCCTGTTAGATGTTGTGCTTTCTCCACTATAACCACAAATATCAGAACCTTCTCTGTCTTCATCAGCTGTTGTGAATTTAAACTAAGATCAATATGTAGTCTTTTATTTAAACACGGTATTTTTGGATTATTGAAAATATTCTAGCGCTGTTAAAAAGAAAAGCTTGGTTTGAATCATGTAACCACTATTAAAGATTTCATAAACTGCACATTAATTGTATTTCAAAATAAGTAATAAATCACATGATCTAATTGAGGAGCTCTGCTAATCAGAGAACTACCTGATAAAGGATTCTGTGCTGAGTTAGGGCTTTGGGGTCTTGGTCTTGTAAGAAACTAGGGGACTTTAAAAAAAGATTCAATCGTCCCTACCGTTTGTGTTTTTCACTCAGAGATTGGCAGGAGTAGATATTTGATTTTCTTGAATAATATTTATTTTCTTGTATAAAGTGAATGAATCACGAAAAAGATCTCAGTAAATAACAACTTTAAATCCTTTTTAGAATAGTTATTCAACCTGATCAGGAAGCTCAGTGATGTCAGTGAAAACATTCAAAATACTCTAACAACACAGGTTCTTTGGCAAACATTGTGAATTCGCTTTTGTAGTAAGAAAGACCAGAGTTGAAATCTCTGCTCAGGTGTTATTTGTGTTGTTAATTGTTTCTGATCTAGGGAAGCAAGGTTGAGAGAGCAGAAAAGAAATCCCTCACCACCCCTTCTTGCCCTGCCAATATATCCACCACTATATTCGAAAAAAACATGACCACTTACAATGCAATCCTTGAATTGAACCTTCTAAAGGTAATCAGTTAATTCCAGGATTTTAATAATAAAACAATCACTAAGATTTAAAGTATTAAAAGTGTTCTTCTGATCCAATTGAGGCATGTATAGTAAGTAATCGTTCCTTTCCATCTTCATAATCTTTGACCTTTGAGAATATATGCAATCTGAGTATTACAAAGAACTACTCCTGAAGGAGTTAATTAAGCCTTTCAAAGCCCATTCGTGATAAGGATTTGCAGACGCTGTGTCTTGGTTTCACTGTTGAGTCTTGAAGGCTTGTATACTTTTGCTGTCAGATACTCTGAAGAGGTTTTGGCTTCATTGAGGAAAACAAAACAAATGAAAACACTGTCACTAGGGTATATCCACATTTTCTTGGTTAATTTAGGCCAACTGTAGGTGACATTTTGTTTCATTCAGTTAATCCAATCACAAAGAATTGTGGGTGAAGATAGCTGGTGACCCATGACATGCACGGTGTAAATGGTGCATGTGATTACAGATCAGAGATTGTTTCTTGCTTGGAAAACAGTAGATATTGGAGCCCACCTGTTAAGATTCCAGTTAAGATAGGTGAGCTTGTATATGAGAATTAGCTATTCTGTTTTAGGACTACAGGAAAGGGGCATTCAACTGCCCAGAATATTCTTTTATTTGCTAACAGATTCTAAAAACCCTCTACTTTAGGAAAGAGAAGAGATACTTTTGCTTTGATGCAGATCATAGGCTGGAACCTATGACTCAAATGGCTCCATTCATGATACTACTATTGGTATTTCCCAAGAACAACCTTTGGTATGACAAGAGGTTCTGAAGTATGAAGATACCTTTGGGACATATAAGGGAGAAGGGAAAAGGGTCAGAAAGGAGATTGTGATAACTAACCGCTGTGCTAATGACCTCGTGACTGCATTTCTTCAGATCGTGGAATATGGAATCTATCTGCCAACATCTTTTGAGCTTGCATATAAAATAACCAGCACTTACATGTCTTAAATTTACCTAGTTCTGAGGTAGGTGCAGAGAGGGAAATGAAAAAGAACACACAAAGCACAGGACTTCCTATCTGTGAGACTTGCCATGTCTTTGAGTGTATGCTACTCTTAAGAAATATGATACTATTGAAAGACTGAACAATATGTTATCTGTTTGCCTTCTTGTTTATTTGACATGTATTAACTGAGACCCTTCTAAGTGGAAAGCACTGTACAGACATCTAATATAGAGAGTGGAAAAAGACTGTGTAGTTTAGAGGAGAGCTACATTGGGAAAATACATACCAAAGAGGGGGGAATTTGGACAGCTTCAGGTAGAGCTGTTGGTTGAGGGAAGAAAGACATGAATAAGAGAAAAGGTTAACATGTAAAGTAGAAACTTACAAATTCTTCCCATGGACCATTTGGGTTGGAAAGACTTGAAGAATGAGTATGTGAGGAGAAGTCACTATTTTCCAGCTAAACAAATATTTTTTCTTCCTGAAATTACATGGAGGTTTTTAATTCTTTCTTTTGATAATTGTTGAGTAGTTAATTGTTTTATTCAAACATTCATTTACTCAAACATTGACTCTTTTATTTTTTCCATCATGTTTTCAGCATGGAAAGATGAAGAGCTTAGGAACATGCATTTGAAATATGCTTTGCCTCAGACTTGTAAAAGCATGGGCAAGTTATTTAATTTAAATCCTCAACATCTTAGTTGCTTTCTCTGAAAATGGAAAGAAGAATAATACCCATTTTCAGGGTTTGTGAGCATTAAATGAACTAGTGCCTAGTTTAAAACACAATGATGTTCTTGATGCATAATTCCAGCTCTGAAAATTGTGAGAATATTTGAATCTCCCCATTAAAGGCACTGTAATCATCTACTTTGAACAAGATGATTACTTAAAAACATGGGAATTGAATGATAGGACTAGAAAATAACAGGCCCATAATTAAAAGTGATGATTACAGAGGATCAGTGCAATGTTATCAGTGAGAAATTGGTCTTTCTCAAGAAAATGGCGGCAAAAAAAAGGCAGGGAAACAGTATAATCTGTGGCCGTCAAGGCAAATTTTGGAGTCTTTGAATGGGAGCTCGTTTGTTTTCATCTTGCTTTTTTTTTTCTTGATCATAAGGCTTGAACTTTAAGTAGCTTCAACTTAGTTTAAAGTGCACAGACATTTCTTTTCCCACCCAGTATATGCTACCTCTTGGACTGGTACAGATGGCTTGAGTCAGAGGATGGGCATTGAAAATGTTTATCAGGCTTTTAATAACAAGCATGCGCCTTCATGAAGATGCCAACATCTGAAAGAAAACTTTTAAAAAATGAATGCCAAGGGATTACAGACAAGGGTGTTCTCAGACCTCAAAACTGTGCTCTGTGGCTGCTTTAAAGCTCAACATACAAACAGAATATTACAAATTATTTTTCTCTCTTTTATTCCTTTCCTCCTCCTTCATTGTAACTCTCTTTTCCTTCTCTCCTATCAATTCTTCCTTTTAGCAAAAGCATATTTTTCTTAGTCTAAGCAACATTTCGAAACATAAAACATTTGTATCAGATTTATGTTCTACGCTGGTTAAGCACATATTAAACAAAGCCCAATATATAAACATATTAATTCAGGAACCAAGCCAATTAATACAAATCATTTGCATAGAAGAAGTATTGTTGTATTTCCCAAGGAGAGTTCATAAGATTTCTTTTAATTAGAAGTTTCCTCAGCACATATAAAATGTGAGTTCCTTTCCGGTAATTTCTATCTATCTTTTTAGGAAGATATCTGTTGTGTGAAAGAAAACACACCTGCAAGTCCAATTTCAAATGTCAATGTAGTAAACACTTATGAATAACTGATGAAAAAGAAAAGATATCCTAAATTATTATATTCCAATCTCTCATTCTTATCAGAGGGATTTGAAATAAAATGGCTTACCTTCAGTATCATTTCAGACATCAATTCTCTATTATTTTGACATGCAGGACAGTTTCCCAGGTTTCAGCTCATGAGCAAATGATTCAATGTGACTTGTCTTCATCACAATTGAACATTATCATAAAACTGTTATTCAAATGCCCTGAACAAAGGTTTCTAATCTTCAACAAAAGACATACAGTTAACTACCATTTTTGACATCTTAAAGAATTAATCAAGATTTTCTAAGTGCCAAAAGATGCAGAGGTGGAATGGTTTTTTAAAGTTTCTTTTTTAGTCAGTGAAGTAAATTGCTGACTCTTCTTTTTTAACTTCCAAGAAAATTTGCAAACTGAACAGATAGTACGTGCCTTAAAGTCTAAAAACTTATCTTGGAATATGAAATGGTTGCAAGAAAAAAAAGTAATTACTTCATGCAGATAACTCCATCAAATAATCCTAGGTGGTTGATCTGGAGTTATGCTAAGATAGGAGAATTGGGTTCTGTTAGGGAAATTATAAAATGAATTTAAAAAGGAATAACAAGAAAGGCTATTTTAGAGTTTAAAAATAATGACTTTGATCTGAACATAAAGTTTTGGATGTTAAAACTTGAACCCTTGAGGGATGGATAAAGTCAATTCAATCTGCCTATGATGGAGTAATCTTGGATTAAAATGGTGAAAGAATCAGATTTTTCTTTTGGGACAGGCAGTCCAGCATCTGTTAAGCTTCGTGGCAGTATTTCATTTTCTTTGACCTCTGGGGCTCCACAACTGCTGTTTTTGATACCAGAAATACTCTTCTTTCTCATCTTCTCGTAACTAACTCTGCCTCTTCTCTAGCTGTCTGTTTGAATGCCCAGGAATAGATTTCTGATACATTCCACCTCTGACCATGACTACCTTAGGGTCTACATGATGGGCCTAAGAACAATTTGTATTTCTTGTTCTCAGCATTTTGTTCAGTTATCTAAAAACTTATTTTTAGTAAATATCATTGTATCAGGTATCTGTTCTTAGTGTGGACAAGGGCTGTGTTCTTCAGGTACATTGGTGTGAACTTAGCATCTGACACAATCAAAGCACTTCACAGGGACATATACGATTTTGCTCTTTGATCAATTGGAAGAAATTAAAAATTAGTTGAGTAAATCACACACATATACTTTCACGTTTATTTGAAGAACATATATTTCAAGGTTCAGTGATCTCTTGGCTTCTGACCATTCTCACTGGGACATACTGACAATAACAGCCATTCAGCTATTACAGAAAAAGCATATTCAAACATCAAGGCCACAGCTAAGGAAGCCAGGCTTTGTGGTTAAAAAGTAAAATTAACTGGACTCACACCAAAACTTCATTCTACCCACCGGTGAGTTGATCCGGTAAAGAGGAGCTTGTTCCAGGCGTGCTGATGTCATGGAGGAGGGCGTTCCATCTGAGCTCCTCTGTCTTGGTAGGTCACGTGCTGTTGGCACAGTCATGGATGGAGCACTTGAGCACCTGCTCAGGGTTTGTAAAACTGTCCTTTCTCAGCCTTCGGATTGTCCTTTGCTTTGGATGAGGTTGCAGTTTAAAGTTATACTCAGAGATAATGTGCTCTAAATGGCAGCATAATTTGGGGATTACATTCTTCTAATAGTGTTATCTACCTTTGCTCTTTAAAAAAATAACATCAACCCATAATGGCAGAATTTCTTTGGTTGTTAGAATATTGCTTTCTTTGCTATAGTTTTTGGCGAAAGAACCACAGTTCTTTGATCCATCTTTGATTTTGATCTGCTTTGGAAAAGTGATTGTGTTACTTAATAGTTTACTTTTATTACTTTATTAATGAGTTTGAGCTTTCCCTTCCTTAGACTCCCCTAAGCTAAGCTACCAACCTCATACATTGTGAATGACTCTATTTTTGAAAGTAAAAATAAATGCATGGATCCATTTCAAAAACGATTCCAGAAGAATACCATGATTTTCTATTGTTTCAAATGCCATTTAATTTATGTGGCTTTGCACAGAGATCTCTTTAAGGATGTTTCTTTTTCTGAGTTGATGAAATTATTAGTTAATTAATCTAATGACAATTTATGCAAATAAAATTAAATTTATAAATGTGAAACATAAAACTATGAATCTAATATTAATAAAAAAGTAGAAGAATGGGTATTTGTATGGACAAAATGAAAAAGATCTAAAACACACACACACACACACACACACATACACACACACAAATTATATATACATAAAATTTAAGCCAGATTAACAAATGCTACCAGAGGAAAATTAACACAAGGATGACAACTGAGTGAAGACATTTGCAAAGCATAAAATTGGGAAGAAATTATTATCTAGAAAAGGCAAAAGACAACACTAAATTAGCCAAAAAAGGTAAAATCTCCAGTGGAAAACTTGAACAGAATATGAAAAGGAAATTCAGAGAGAAACATCCAAATGACTCATAAAAACATGAGGCAATGCTCAACCTTTTAGTAACCAGAGAGGTGTAATTAAAACATTGAAACACCCCTTTGCATAATTCCAGATGGTAAAAGTCAAAAACATTAAGGGCATAAGATACTGTGGCAGCTTCCATGCACTACTGGTAAGAGCATAAACCGGCATAGCCATTCTAGTAAGGTTTGCCAAAACTGATTATGTGCACCTGGGAGCTCAGAAAGACTTCATAGAAAATCTTAGATCTAGAGCAAGACATTTTGTAGTAAAGAACTGAAAACATGATTATTGGTATATAAAATGTGTACTATGCATGTCCCAGAATATGTTTTAATCCCAAGGATATATTTATATAATCTAGTGTGAATAGCTCCCAGGAACATAGAAATTAATTTTTAAAAAATAGCTGAAAAGCAGCATGAGAATTACAGCACGTCATTTATATGAATTTTAAAAACTACACACATTACTACATATAATTTTAGTATTTTAATTTTTAGATAATATAAATATACAGAAGTTTATAGAGAACAGCATAATTTCATTTATCCTTCTCCAACATAAAATTAACATTGTATACTAATTTTCTCAGATGGGTTTTCAAGTTAAGAAATACCAGATTTATATTTTTCTTTTTTTTTTTTTGAGACAGTCTCTCGCTCCATTGCCAGGTGCCAGGCTGGAGTGCAGTGGTGCGATCTCGGCTCACTGTAACCTCCGCCTCCCGGGTTCAAGCAATTCTCCTGCCTCAGCCTCCCGAGTAGCTGGGACTACAGGCGCACACCACCACGCCCAAATAATTTTTGTATTTTTAGTGGAAATGGGGTTTCACCATGTTGGCCAGGATGGTCTCGATCTCTTGACTTCGTGATCCACCCGCCTCAGCCTCCCAAAGTGCTGGGATTTCAGGTGTGAGCCATTGCGCCCGGCCCAGATTTATATTTTTCAAGGAAATATTTATAACTAAACATATGGAAGGCAAGCATGAAGACATAATCTATATGCTTGGAGAGAGGCATATAGGGAAATGAGCTTGGTGAGGGGACCTGAAAACACAATAGGTGCAGTGACTTTACTTGAACTGATAATTACAGTGTATTATTGACTAATGAATATGAATAGTTCAATTGCCTACCTGAGGTTCAGAAAAATGAGCGAACAACATAAAAATAAGAGCCGTATGTATGTTGGTGTGTGTATGTGTGCAAACCCATGGGTGGCTTGTTTTTGTTTTTGTTTTTTCTTCAGGTTATTTCCATGTTTATGTAATCCTTTTCTGAAGTATCTGTGAGTTTTCTCTCTTCCCTTCCAAACTGTGAGGCTTGGAATCAGACCCTTCATTTAGTATTTAGAAAAGCATGGCTTGGAACTCACTTCCTCCCCACCAGCTTATTATTCTGATTAAAATCTTGCCTGCCTTTCTAAGGTTGGTTCAAAGTTGTTTCCTGAAATGTTATCTCATCACTCCAGTTAAAAGCAACATTTTCAACCTGGATCTTTTTCATTCCTGATTTCATCTTCTTGGCCTTTCTCATTCATCTGTAACACCAAACAGACACCTTTACCTTTCTTATCATCTCCTTTATTCTCTGCTCTGTTAGCTCTAAACTTGCTCTTCTGTAATTCAGGATTATATTGCTCTTAAGATCAAGGAGCTCTCACTATTTTAAAAAACATCTCGTTTACTCCTAATGGAAATGTGAGTTCCTTACTGTATCCAATCTCCCTCTTCTTTTCCTTTCCACAAACACGCAGCCTTTTCTTTTAAGTAATCAGAGACCTCTCCTGCAAGGCCAGACCAGCTTTAACTAGGTAAAGAAAGGTATTTTCCATGTTGGGACAGTAAGCTCAAGAAAGGGAATGAAGCTTGAACTGGCTGCAGGAGATGACCTAAGTGTTTGCTAAGACATTCCCACACAGAAAAGGGGACAGTGTTCTAGTGAATTTTATTTTTTTTTTGAGACGAAATTTTGCTCTGGTCGCCCAGGCTGGAGTGCAATGGCACAATCTTACCTCACTGCAACCTCCACCTCCCAGGTTTAAGCAATTCTCCTGCCAAAGTCTCCCAAGTAGCTGGGAGTACAAGTACGCACCACCATGCCCAGCTAATTTTTGTATTTTTAGTAGAGCCCAGGTTTCACCACGTTGGCCAGGCTGGTTTTGAACTACTGACCTCAGGTGATCCGCCTGTCTTGGCCTCCCAAAATGCTGGGATTACAGGTATGAACCACTGTGCCCGACCTAGTGAAATTTTTAGAATGGAATTAGTGAACTAAAGGCAATTAATGCATTTAAGCCTTTTAAAAATAGATATTGACAGATGACTTCTCAGCAGGGTTTATAAGTAATTTATACTCTCATTTATGTTAATATAAATGTATCTCTTTCATCTTCCACCAACTGGCATTGCTGTCTGTGTATTAAATTTAAATAGTTGCTAATTTGTTAGATTAAAAAGTGTGTATTATTATTATACTATTTTTTATTAATTTGATTCCTCATGTGGGTGAATGTCTTTATTTCCATGTGCTTGCTAAAGTGTTCTCTTTCTATTTTGAGGAATTCAGTTTTTTGTCCTTTGCTCATTTACTGGTGCCTTTATATATTTATATAAAGAATTTAGCATTTATTGCACCTGGAGTGTGTTCTGAGCAATAGACTAATAGCAGGATTAATATATTTTAAAATATAATTTCTATTACCCTAGATCTTTTTATTGTTCTTATCCTTCTATGCCGATTGGGGATGACATGTTTATTGCATAATAACTTATTTTAAACATCTTCAGATTGGCTTATCACTTGCATAATAACAGAATTTCTTTTGATGATAGGCAAAACACTCCTTTTTTGATAGAGTTTATTTAAAGATAATAATGGAAAATATAATCAAATCTGGAAATATCTTAAAACTGTTTTATATTTTTCAACATTATATTCTATTTCTGTCTCCTTGTTTTTACATGCACAGTAAGTAATTGAAGAAATATTCTGCTTATTGATTTTAAATCTTGGCAGAAAACTTTAATATATTTCAGAAGAAAGTGCTGGAAAATAAATAAGTTATGACCACCCTCATCTTGTGTTAAAGAGTGTATTAACCAGATTGACATATCTGTTTGAATTTTGAGTGTTAATGAACAGAATTGGGTTTTCTACAAAAGGATGCTTCACACTTATGTTCATTTATTCATTCATTCATTTACTAATTTAACAAATATTACTCTCCAGGGTTTGCAGTGTTTACAGAATATGTAGTGGTTAATATAGTCTCTTCTATTCTCTATTTTGGGTGTGTCTGTTGATTGGTGTACCAGTAAGTAGGATCTAAAAGGAAATACAGATTAATTCAATGTAATGAAACATATTTAAATAAATGTGCATAGACATGTAACTACCTTGGGAAGCAGGGTGACCATTCCAAAATGCATAAAGGGCTTTCCAATGTGTAAGGACTGAGGACTGCAGACAGTAATTGTTAGTGAACAGTACAGAATTGAGGAGGTGACCCAGGACTAAAAAGAGGCAAATGTCATTTTCATATTCATTAAAAAGGAGAAAGTGAAATAGGAAATTGACAAGCAGATGATCTTTACGACAACTCATAGCATTATTTTAAAACTGTAGAAGACAATGGGCCTTTGAGCCCCTAGAATAGAAAAATACCTCCAGAAGCCAAAATGGGCTAAGCAGTAGTCATGTTCAAATTAGAGTCTTCTCTTTTTTTCCATTTTAACTGAATGCTAAGGCTTGTAATTCAAGGAAATGCAACAGACATAACACAAGTATTTTAATTTCTCTGTAGATTAAGTCTAGAGACATTGTGGGGCTACAAAGAAAAAAATAAATTATTAGCTGGTAAAATGTATGTTTGAGAAGAGCTTAGAAAATTATGAGCTGGAGAGATTGCTGAAGGCCAACAGGATGCTGTTGAATACATTTTCCATTTTAGCATTTTTATCAGTAATTTGAGTGGCAATACTAACTTGCAAGCTAACAAACTTTCCAAATGGTTGGATGATATTGTGTAAATCATCACCAGTTATGTTTATTATTTATTTTAAACGTCTAAGTACAATGAAAAGAACCAAATGTAATGAGGTCATATTACTAAGAATATATGTGAAAATGAAAATTTGGATCTGAGAAATGTAATTGCATGAATATGGGATGAGGGAGGCATGATTTATTAGTTATCCATCACTATATAACAAATTAGTCTAAAACTAGCAGCTTAAAACAGGGAGATTTATATTCTCACACAGTTTCTGAGAGTACAGATGCAGTAGATGTTTAGCTGGGTGGTTCTGCTTCACAAAGTTATATTCAAGGATTAACTGGGGCTAAAGATTTTGTTGCTAAGATGACTCATTCACATGGCTTTTGGGGATGAGAGGCTTGGTTTCTCACCATTTGGGCTTTTTCATTAAGATGATATGTTCTCATGGTATAGCATCTGACTTCTTCTAAAGGGAGTCAAGAGAGAGCATAGCAGATAACACTTATAACCCAGCATCAGAAGTGATAAACTTTCACTTGTGTTGTGTTCTACTGGTCACATAGACCAACCCAATCATCATGCAATGTAGCAGGAAGCTACAGGATGGCTTGAAGCCAGAAGGGATCCTTGAGCCTGCATTGGAGGCTAGCTACAACATATGACTTGCTGTAGTTCTGTAAAAATAGTTTGGGGTTTTTTTTTTTTTTTTTTTTTTTTTGGTTTGTAAACAGTGTAAGTTAATGGTATAATGTATCTGCCACAAGTTTATATAATATTAGGTGATGATATGGCTGTGTCCCCACCGAAATCTCACCTCGCTCCCACAATTCCCATCTGTTATGGAAGGGACCCAGTGGGAGGTAATTGAATCATGGGGGCAGGTCTTTCCTGTGCTATTCTTGTGATAATGAATAAGTCTCATGAGATCTGATGGTTTTATAAAGGGGAGTTTTCCTACACAAGTTCTCTTGCCTGCTGCCATGTAAGATGTGCTTTCAATTTCTGCCATCGTTGTGAGACCTCCCCAGCCATGTGGAACTGTGAGTCCATTAAACCTATTTTTCTTTATAAATCACCTAGTCTCGGATATGTCTCTGTCAGCAGTATGAAAGCACTCATACAGGTGGCATTAAATATACACATGCACGCACACACACACACACATTATCCACTGCATACAAGTAAAATTATAGGTGTGATTTAAAAAACAGCTTAGAGCTTCACTTTTTATGAGACATGTATATATATTATATGTAATATATGATTATATTCATAAGGAAAAAGTTAGGGAAATTTAAAAGTACAAAATAAAAAATGGAAGAATGACCTTGTATTCTTAGCCTGCATAAAAGATCCTATACGAGAGATTCAAAAGGCAGTAATCAAAGAACCATGTTGTGAAAAATGGAGTAGATTTGCTTTGTGTCTTTACAAAGGGTGGGGATATTCATCAATAGGAAGAACTCTCTGGAATAAAAATATACACTAAATGAGGGAAAACTTGTGTCATATCAAAGTTTGTTTTAAAAAATGGAAAATGACTGAGTTATTTTTCACTGCTTCTACTTACAGAAAAATAGGATAGTACTTGGTTAAGATATCAATAAGTATGTTTGAGAGGGATTTGAGCATTGAATGAATTATTCATTCCTTTAGTCATTCTTTGAGAAGAGAGTAAATGAGGATCTACTCACTATATGCTGAGAGTTGTTTTTAAGGCTTGTATTGAGAGGTTGGTGAATGAGCAGGCAAGATCCTCTTCTTACCAGGTTTTTCTCTGATTGTGAGAAATGTATAATAAATAGGTAAACTCATGCAAAAATAAGTTTATTTCACTGAAATAAAGCAAGTTAAGATAATAGAGTGTGATGAGGCATTTGTGGACAGCCATGTAAGCTACAGTGATCAGGGAAGCCTTCTCTAAGGAAATGAACATTAATACTTTTATGCCAGAAGTTGCAATTTTTTTGTGTGAAAAATCATACCTTGGCCATGACTTTGAGCAACAAGATATAAATATTTCCCACAAGCTTACTGTTCCAATAATGGAACACTAGGCACAAATGAGTTAAACCAAAGATCTAAATAGTGGAAGGATCCAGCTATGTCATAATGCAGGAAAAGAGAATTTCAGGTAGAAGGAACCATAAATGCAAGGCCCATTGGTTCGCTTAAGGGCAGTATGTTCTATCTGTAAAAAGGTAACCTCCCTGATTTGACCATCACAAGTGATGGGGGAAGGTGGGAGGACTCCAAGCAAAAGTAGTATCAGGCGGAAAGCTTGTCATTTGTAGATAATGATAACGAGCTTACATTTTATCTTAGTACATGCAAAGAAATATATAGGTTTTGATATATTCTGCTTTGCACTTTATAAAATCATTTTGTTTGCTTTATGGAGAAAAAAAAAGGCAATAGTAAGGGAAACCATTAGATGAAAGTAGAAAAAAGAATAAAAGGCTATTTAATTGCTCTAGTTTGAAAGAAAAGAGACGCTGTCAGATTATTTGTTGACACATCTTCTGAACTAGATTTTGACTGGTTCCTGGGAATACAGAGACAGAAAAATAAACTCATCGTTTAAAAAAATTATTCTAGGCTTCTTTATTACATGGGTTTATTGCATAATGGTGAGGCTTGGGCTTCTCGTGAGCCTACCACCCAAACAGTGAATATGGTATCTGATAGGTAGTTTTCCACCCTCATACCCTGCCGTCTCTCCCTCCTTTTAGAGTCCTCAATGTTTATTATTTCCATCTTCATATCCATGTGTACCAATTTCTTAAAAAACTAAAAATAGAACAATTATTTGACTTAGCAATCCTAGTATTGGCTACCTACCCTAAGGAAAATAAAAAATTTCATCAAAAAGACACCTGTCCTTACATGTTTATCACAGCACTATTTATAAGAGCAAAGTCATAAACTCAACCTAAGTGTCCATCAATAATTAATTGGATAAAGAAAATGTGACATTAATATTCACTGTGGAATACTATGAAGCCATAAAAATGAATGAAATCATGTCTTTCACAGCAACATGGTTGGAGCTGGGTTCATTATCTTGAGTGAAATAACTCATGCTTTTGTAAAGTATTCTGCCTACTGAGAGGATTAGTCATACATAGCTGTGAGACAACTCTGGTGGTTGATGGTGAGATAGAGAAAATGTTGACAGAGCAGGAACCAAGACTGAGTAAACAACAAGGTACCATACAGAATATATTGTCCTGAAAGCTGCATAGATAACCTTTGAGCTCCTTTTCAAATATGAAATTCTATGATTCTACTAAAGCTTTCAAAATACTTCCATTTGATTCTGAGTTTGACAGCTTAGGGTTGTGGGGCCTACCTATCTTCCACATGGCCATGAAGAATGGGCAGTAGGATATTTTTTTTGGACACTTGAGGAACACTGATTTCTCTTCCTGTCACCCATGGGTCCTGATAGTTAAGCTCTGACCCTGAATGAGGGCACTGTAGGACAACTTAGAGTGAGGTACATGACGTTGTGTCTCTTCTTCGGAAGCCAAGTCTAAGGCTAGTGCTCTGTGTTACTGATCAATTCCTTTCATTTCTTTGGGTTCACTTTTTATTATCTGAAAAACAAATAATAATCTCTTAGAATCTGATGCTGGTTCTACTCATGTCACAAAGGTGTTGGATGACAGAAATTATCATCACTGCAGACAAACTTTGAAACTGAATTGAAATCTGTGGAAAAGTGAATAGCTATTTGAGAGATAAGACAAGGGAACAGCCGTCTGAGAGACTGTGTTTCTATTTAACACTCAGTTAGAATAAGCTGGAGTTCTAGCTGGATATCACATTTGGTTGGCCACACACACTGACCTTTCTGCATTGCGATTTTTTTTTTTTTTCCAGTGCCCTGAGACAAGTATAGGTCTCCCGGAGGGAGTGAGAAGGAGAAATGGAGCATGAAGACAGAGTTAGTCTTTTCAGCACAGATCACCAGGATTTCATATTTGCAGAGAGGTTGAAGTCATTTATGTTAATTTCCTCCCCATGCCTGTGATGGGTGTGCACTGCTACCCTCATTTATAGATCAGAAAACCAGAGATAATAAAATCGAGTAACTTACACTCGGCTTCACAGCAAATGAATCGTAAAGTTGGGAAAAGGATCCTGGGTCAAACTGTGGTTTTAAAACCTGGGACCCAGCAGCATCTGAGGAAGTGGACCCAATATTCTCTCACTTAATCACATGTGAGTGGTTTTGACAATATAAGGCTTTCTAGCCCTTGAATAGACTTTATTATGAAATAAATCTAGTTGTTTTCCTTCTTGGGATTGGATTTTTCCCATTTTATGCTCAGATTGTCCAATTATGCAGCCTAACTTTTTTATGCAACTACACTGATGACATTAGATCACTATTTAACTCATAAAACAGCTACATATTAAGCAATAACTAGGAGTCTGAGGCAAGATTCATGAAATTGTATGTTTCAGATAGGCAGAAATCAGCTGATCAATTGATGTTTCATAGAGACCAAGGACAATAACACCCTGATTTTTAAGAATGCATGGACAACATGGTTTCCCAAACTATGTTCCATGGAACCTAAATCTGTGTTAATAAAAAACAAAATACAGAAGTTAAAAAAAATAAGATGATACATTTCTACTCAAATAAATTTGACTTTTACTACAGATCTTCTGGAAGCTTTTAAAGTGATAATTCCTGAGATATCTGTAAGAAGGGAATATAGTATACAATATTTCTCAAACTTATTTGGAAATGAATTGTTTTGATTAACATGAAATAGGACTATGTTTCATAGATCAGTTGGGAAATAATAAAATGTAATTATTCCTGTCTTGACTCCTTAAAAATATTTGTTAGTATTGATTTCGACCTTTGCTTACGAAGTTGTATTTTCAGCTTCCAAAAAAGACACCTCTTGCTATGTTAATCTGTATATCACTCCTCTATTTCCCAACTCTAAGCTCTAATTTGTGGATGAATGAGTGGTATCCACCCCTCCTTTCCCAGTGTCTGCTTGCTGAAACCTATTTTGACTTTGTTTTTCTCTTTCTCCTACTTAAGCAATAGGTATAATGTAGTTTTCTCAGAGGGCATGTTGATGTATATCTGAAGAAGCTCTGTCGTGTAGAATTTCACATTTATGTAGGAATTGAATGCATATACCAAAATGGTGACCCCATAAAGTGACTTGTCTTACATGACCTAGTTGAGGCACACAGAAGAGAGGCAGGACACTCAGAGGAAGGAGAAAATTTGCGGTCAGGGAATCAGGGACCAGTTCTCAACATAAGTCTTTAACTATAATATGTTAGTTTAGAAAAAGAGGAAGTGGAGTTTAGGCAGATACGTGCCAGGTGAGAAGGGTGGAATATGGCCAAAATTGTTCAATTCCTCTTTGGGAGAAGAAAATGGAATTTGCGCTGATGACACTAGAACTTTGTTCCTGACTACATTATCTTCTGACTCCTAGAGCCCAAAATGTGAGTGGGAAAAATAAGGGTGCCCAGTCAAGTTTGCTATATGGAGTTTTCTATGCTCTGCCATAGGTTATCATGGGAAGAACTCAAACCATATAAAACAGGAAATCTGGAAAGCTGAGTCCAAATTGAAACTCCTTGGGGCCCTCTGGAATTCTAGGTTGAACCTAGAGTTTTAGTAAATTTTCCCAAAGCTAAAAAAAAGTCTCAAAAGCTTTCAAATTAGACCTGAAATCTCAGAAGTGCCAAAATTATCTTAAGAAAAAATTATGTTATAAACACCAACTCTTTCATGATTCCTTAGTCCTGCTTTCCTTATAACAATTGAATAAAGAATGGGAAATGTATTTTCCAAATGTGAATATATGTGAATAGTAAGTGTGAATGTTTTTGAAATGTGAATAGTAAATTATGTAGAGATGAGGTCTCCTTAAAGCTCTGCATACAGTATGGGAAAAAAGCTGCTCGGGAGTGATGGGGCTGAGCAGAAATGAGTGAATGCAGTCTGACACTGCCTGTCCTTAGAAAGGCCTTTTTGCAAGGCCCATCTTTGACTGACCAGTGTCTGAGAACTTGACTGGTAAATAGTTGCCTACACTGATATTAAATATTTCCTGAATGGTCAGAGTGGCTCACTGTGCAGAAATACTATAAACAATTTCTTTTTCTTTTTTTTTTTCTTTTTTATTTGAGATGGAGTCTCGCTCTTGTTGCCCAGGCTGGAGTGCAGTGGCATGATCTCAGCTCATTACAACCTCTGCCTCCTGGATTCAAGGGATTCTTTTGCCTCAGCCTCCCGAGTAGCTGGGATTACAGGAGCCCACCACCAGGCCCAGCTAACTTTTGTATTTTAAGTAGAGACAGGGTTTCACCATGTTGACCAGGCTGGTCTCAAACTCCTGACCTCCAGTGATCCACCCACCTCAGCTTCCCAAAGTGCTGGGATTACAGGCATGAGTCACCATGCCCAGCCAAAAATTTCTTTATGCTGTATAGCTGCTTTGTTTCTGTGCACCTGGAATTTTTGAATGTGTAATGCAGAAGATGTCTATGTGACCATCCCCCAGTATAAAGCTTGGACACTGAGTCTCTAATGTACTTCTCTGATAGTCAACACTTTTCTCATGTTGCCACAACTCACTGCTGGGGAATTAAGTCCTATGTTACTCCTACTGACAGATACTGTTTGAAACTAGTGCTTTCAACTCAAGTGCCTTTTCCCTTTGCTGTGTTTGCTTCCTATCTGATATGGTTTGGCTGTATCCCCACCCAAATCTCCTCTGGAATTGTAACTTCCACAATTCCCAAGTGTCGTGGGAGGAACCCCATGGGAGGTGATTGAATTATGGGAGCGGGTCTTTCCTGTGCTGTCTTGTGATAGGTGATAGTGAATGAGTCTCATGAGATCTGATGGTATTAAAAACAAGAGTTTCCCTGCACAAGCTTTTACTTTGCCTGCTGCCATCCATGTAAGATGTGACTTACTCCGCTTTGCCTTTCACCTGCTGCCATGATTGTGAGGCGTCTCCAGCCACATGGAACTGTAAGTCCAATAAACTTCTTTCTTTTGTAAATTGCCCAGTCTTGGGTATGCCTTTATCAGCAGTGTGAAAATGGACTAACATAGTATCCTTTCACTCTAGTAAATATTAGCCATGAGTATAATGATGGTTGAATCCTACAAATCATTCTGGCAAATCGCTAGACCTGGGGGTAGGCTTGGTGATCTCTGGCACAGGGCCCCTCTCTGAATGTCTAGTCCAGGGACACAACCATTCATGTTCTTTTCCTAAGATCACTTTCCTTTTCCATATGCATATGTTACCTTGTCTGATTTAGCAGAAGCAGTAGGCCTGCAAAAATTAGTGTTCTATTTAGACATTTTCTCAAATTTCTAGATTTACCTGTGTTTCTCTCCTTCAATTTCTCTACCCCAATTACACCATATACTTTGTCTTTTGTGAGTCTGCAATGGAAGTGACAGAAGTTGCAATGAAAACACATACAAGCACAGGGAGACAGAAATTGAAAATGATCCTCGTACTCTTATAATATTTTCAGCTCAGTTGGGAGCAATACATTGTAAAATCTCTTGAGGATGCCTGCTATCCTCAGATGTAAGTCCAGATATGTTGATTAGAGAGGTTTGTACCTCAGGATACTGAAAACAGACTTCTAAACCTTTAGAAGTTTTCAGTGGGTTTGAATGTGAATTATGGAGATTTGAAGCTGCCCATGGGGTCAGGAAGGCATGCACAGAAAGGAGATACTTGAGCCATTCTCAAACACACACAAAGGACACACATATTTTAAAGTTCTCGAAACCCCAAGTTTTATCTATAGAGAACAGGGGCTGTGTTGTAGCAAGATTCTAGGTCTCTTCTGTTCCTGGTGGTATTGTCTTTGTGCTAGAGATATAATATGAAGCTAATGTCACCCTTTGTGTCGGCAAAGGAAAGGGATGCTCACGTATACAGTGGAGTTTGGCAGGTAAGGGATCGGGAGCAGAGACTTTCCTGAAAGTAGTGACTTGCTGGGAGAGGGATTGTAGCGATACTCCCTATGCTGTCTCTTTTTTCTCTTCCAGCAACATACAGAGTGCTCCCATTCCATCTCAAAGTAGTCTTACTCATGTAGTGTCAGTGTGTCCAATATAGACCCATAATACTTGGGGCAGACACTGCCCTAACATAAGTTGTAATTGCAACCACTTGCTATCACTGGCTGAAGCTTATTACCTTATGCAAGTTCATCCAGTTACAAAAAGAAAGTATCTCTGACCTTTGTAAAGAGATGAGAATATTTGCTCACAGGTGATCCTCCATGATCTATTTAGGAATCTCATCAACAGTTCTGACTGTCATGGGAAATGATATCTATGGGTGCACAACTGAAACAATAGGAATAATTATTTTTTCTTCTATCAGCTCCTGTAATGAGCAGTTTTCTCCAGAAACCAGAGAGTATATTAAAATCCACACTTCTCTGGAATTTTAAAAAGCTAAATATGACTTCATTTATACTAAAATCTTTAATTTTCACTGGTGATAAAAACAGAATCAATAGATTTGAGTAACCAGGAAAAAAAGCATTTTCTTTTCAGCTATTGTAATTTCTACTCAGAGTATAATGGCTTTGAACTCTGCTAGGTAATCAAAAATATTAAGTTTGCTTTGTCTAGTTTCTTTTAATATTTAAATATCTTGTTTATCTAAAATATTTATTGTCTAATTATTTGCATAAAATATGAGCTAAGATTAGCTATGTTATGCTACAATATATTTTTCTAAATTTCTAACAGTTTACTTAGCTTATCTTTAATGTCTCATTACAAATCTCATCAAGACTAATTTATTGGATGTCTTGATGGATTTATTTTTGTAAATATGATGGATTGTAAAAAATTTGTATATTTCAGTTATTTCCAATGGTATTTAATATTTAATACTCAAAATTTACATCCCGGTAGTAACCTGGTCATGTAGGAATCTTCCCTCTTGTGCAGATGATGATATGGAAATTAATGGGTCTTGGTGGAAGGACCAAGGTTGATTTTCTTTCATCTTTATTGCTCCTTTTCTCTTCTTTCTTGCTTCCTGCATCTGACTTAAGTGTCCATATCTTGATACCTCTTGAACATAATACAGACAGTAGCCTTTGGAATATGTTGTGTAGAGATCAAACCTAATTTAGTAAAAATTTTTAGTTCATGACCTCATTTATGATTGATAATTTGTTCAAATGACCCTTCCATGGAGAGAGTTTAGTCTGCTATTTAGTCAGGTTTAGACTAATAAGTCAATTTTGCCCCACCAAACTTCTCCCACTTCAAACCCTAGGTCACACCTGTGATATGGATGTTTGCCTTTGAGAAAACGGGAAGCTATGGTCTGGTGTGTGCCTCCACCCTATCTGAGAAGGAGTGTGAGGACGTGCAGCACCTCACATAGAGTATCCTCACAAGTATCATGTGTCTACCAAGGTTAGCCAAAGAAGCAAGTGTGTAGAACAAGAACTTCCTGGAAACTGCAATATTTTTTGACAAATACTACATGGCAAAGCTAAATAAATCTAAGTCCTGAATAAATCCAATTGTCATTGACTATGGGAATACTAGTTCTGAAGAGAGATGGCATTATGATACCTTTACTAAACATTATGAAAACCTTTAAACTTCAAATCCAAACAATGACCTTCAAACCACATCCTACTTCCTTGATATTATGTTTAAATGTCAGTTAAATCATTCTGATGGTGAATCTTTGGAAAACTCTATTGTAATAATCAAATAGTCAAGTAATTCTATACAAGACAAGAAAAAAGGATGGCAAAGAGAAAGAAGGGAGGGGAGAGGGACAGCAACAAAGGCAGGAAAAGGAACAGACTAAAGAATGAGGGTAAGAGTTAATTGCTATGAATCCTGCATGTTTGTACATCTGAGTCTTTGTGCAAAAGGCTAGAATGTCCTGATGAATGTGGAGTGTGACCATTTGAAACAAGATCATTAAAATGATCACTCACCCAAACTAACACCTTGTGAAAAGTCATATAATCATCAGCTGCAGTGCTGCCAAATACCTCTGTCTTTGCATTGCTCTGATGAAACCATTTTAAATGAACAATCCTGAAAGGTTAAGATCATGTCTTTATTTAGCCAACAGATGTTTGATAAACAGTTAGTTGTCCCAGTTTTGTGAGAAGTACTGTGGTGACAAAATGTATGTGCTCAAATCCCTTTTCTTGAAAAGTTCATAGGGTAGTTAGGAAACTGACACTGAACTAACAGTTTAAATCCAGATTCACATAGTATCAGAGAGGAATGGGTATATGAGCAAAGAAGGAGGCAACCAAACTAGCTAACAAAGGTTTCAGGTGGGAATTGCAGATATGGGTGCCATTATGAGAAACCTTCTGTGCCATGTTACATGTTAAGAATATTATCCAAACAGCAGTGAGTAGCCTCCAATAACTCTTGACATTAGTCAGAAATTAAATTGGAAAGGACACAGACTGGAGGTTGAGAGACCAGTGAGGAGGTTGAGGATGTTGAGAGGCAATTCAGGGAGAGTTTTATCTGGGAAAGAGTAACTGAGGACCCAGACCATGTCAGAAACAGTAGGTGTAGATGCAAAGAAGTGACTAAAGAAACACTGAGGAGGTTGAATGAATAAAACATTAATTTCTGTATCCTTAGCAACTTACACAGTGCCCGGCAAGTAATAGTTAGGTGCTCTGAAAATATTAAGTGAAAGAACAAACAAGCCATGTAATGCATATGCTACTATTACACCATGGTTGTCATTTCTACCAGGCTACCTCAGAATCAATGAGAGTGGAGGCCTGATCTATATTATCACACGCCAGATGACAGCATAATGACCCACCTTCCCAACTCTGATTGTAACCCATCCATCATCCCATGCTCAGTCATGACTGATAGCTACAGATACTTTTACTGTGGATTCCAAGATTTTTATCACAGCAAATACTTTGAATTTAATTTTGTGGGTCAAATGAAAATATTTTCCATTTAAATTAAGATAATAGATCATTAGCAGGCAATGTGTTTATGCTGACAGTCATCCAAAACTTTTAGTCCAATACCTGAGAAAAGAGTTTGGTAAATGTGGGCCATTAAAAAAAAATCTGAGGTTTGGTTTAGGGGCTTGTGTCTGTAATCCTAGCACTTTGGGAGGACAAGGTGGGATCATCACTTGAGTTCAAGAGTTCGAGACCTGTCTGGGAAACTTAGCAAGACCCCCCATCTCTATAATATATAGAAAACAATGAGCCTGGTGTGGTGGTCCGTGACTGTAGTCCCATATACTCAGAAACCTGAGGCAGAAGGATCACTTGAGTTCAGGAGCTTGAGGCTGTAGTGAACCACAGTCATGCCACTTTACTCCAGCCTGGATAACAGAGTGAGAACTTGTCTCTAACAAAATGAAAATAAAAAGTCTGGGTCCACCACTTACTAGCTGTATGATTGTGAGCAAGTTATTCAAATCTCTCTGTACCTCAATTCCATCATCTTATAAAACAGGCATAATTATATTTATTTTGCAGAGTTTAGGAGAAAATTAAATTGGTTCCTATATATAAAGTGCTTACCAAATGTCTAAAGGGAGTAGGTGTTCAGGAAATTAAAATGTCATTTCATTCAAAGTCACCAACTAGCAGTGATGACAAAGCAATTACTGGAGCCATCTTCCTTTCAGTTATCAAGTAAACTTTCCTACTGGAACCAGGAAACCTCTTAAACTTGCTCACCTACCAGGAAAACGTAATGGTGACTGATAAAGCATTCTTTGGGGGAACCAATGTTTTTAGCAACCTCAGTGTTGTGGTTTCCTTTGCTGCTGACACTTTCCTTGCAAAACAGAGACCTTCCAGGATCAATAAAACATTCTGGACCAAATGTAAACTTGCATTCACGGAGAATGAGTTCAGTGGGTTCAATGTTACATTTGGCATCCTTCCATTTAATCATTCAATGATTATTTATTGAGCATCTATCTGGCATCAGGCACTGTTCTAGCTATCTGTTCATTGAGACACATGTCCTGCCCTCAAATTATTCACAATCTAATGAGAGACACTAAAACATAAGCAGATGGTTATTTTACAGAGGGGATAGAAATTTGTACAAGCACTGGTAGAAATACAAAGGACCCTATGATTTATTCTAATAGTGGGTTCATGAAAAGGTCAAGTCATAGGTTATACTTGAGCATCTAGTGCTCAAAGGGCTAATAAGAGGGGTAAGTGGCTGATAATAACTATAAGAGAAGACTTTGATGTCTTTAACATTTATCATTTTTTGTTTATGTCACGCCACCCTTTCTCAAACTTACATAATTAAATGGTTCTATACAGAACAACATCCCATAGATTGTCGCTCATGGTTATCCTTGGGCAGGAGTAAAGGCAGCAAAGTGTCCAGGTTCCTTTCCTCGCCTTTTGTATCTGAACTATTCACTTGTTGCCTTACACACACACTGTACACATGCTCCAATAACCTGGGCTTTGCAAGCCCCTTTGATGTAACTGTTAAAGAACAATTCATAACTCATTCCTAAGTCAAATTTTTATGTCTCCCTGTGGATTAGGTGGGTGCAGATTCTTGCAGAAGACAGACATCAGATGGATGATGGAACTACTTTTTGTTCTGCATTATGAAATGGGAGGCAGAAAGCAACATTCTTTTTTCACCCATGAGATGAGCTGAGCATTTCAGAAAATAAAAGGAGCAAAAATGTAGTATGTGTATTTGAACTCAGCGTGTAGATCCCAAACACTGAATGAAAGGGAGGGAAAGGTATGTCAGAGAGTAAAAGGTGTTATTTTCTCAAGTTTCTTGTGAGCAAGTCCTCTCTGTATAGTGCTATAGATATGGCTGAGGTGGGCAATGCTGCTGTAGGAAGCTCTGTAATAATTCTGCAAAATAAATGGGTTCAGAGCATACTGTGTGCAAATAAGAAATGAAATGAGCAGAGGAGTTGGAAGCTAGAAACATGGACCATTTTTAAAACATTTTTCACCTCTAATACCTTTTGGTATAATTTGCCTTTCATTGTAATTAATTAATTTCTTCACTGCCGCATTTTCCAATGAATTGCTAAGACTCAGTCTAAGAGCCTAGTTTAGTTCATTTGTGTACCTAACTGCTATTTCCTACTTAGCCCTACTGCTATTACTGTAACCCAGCAGGATCTATAATTCAACTTTTGTGGAGGCAGGAATTATTTGACTTGTAGAGTCTGGTTGGACTACAGAGACTTGTAAACCGTAGATAAGTGGGACCGAGGGAACTTTGGACAGGTGAAAGAGAGATCAGGAGAAGAACAAAAAAGAATAAGTGAAAGGTGAAAGGAGGGTGGCTGAGAGATGGAGACAGCAGTCCAGGCAGGTGGCAGGCTGCAGGCTGGGCAGCTTGCTGGAGATGGTGGCTGGCCAAGTAGATGGCGCACTGCATCATGGGAGTGGAGAGTCCAGCGGGGAAGAACATGGAGAGTCCAGATGCTTACTGGAAAGTCATGGCTTATGAATAGAGGATTAGGAGCAGCATTCAGGAACCATTTCCCAGAAGGACTGCTAAGAGCTAAGGCAGTTTCTATAATTAGAATGGTAGAGGTGGGAAAATTCACGGTGGAGAAGAACTGGGCCAGATGGACCCATATTAGTGAAAGTGGAACTGAAAGAGATGAGGAGACCTTGGCACATAAGGAATAATAAAAATTTCTCTTCTTGGGACTGGGTTTCAAGCCAGAGCCAAAACTACCATCAAGCTGACTTGGTGCTAGACTGACCATCTCCTAGAGAGGAAACTCATTAGTTCTCTTCACCACAAGATGAAATTGGTTCTCAGATCTAAGATAGTATTCAGCATGCATATGGAAACAAACAGATTCCAATATGTGACTTCCCCCCTGTGTTAGGCTGTGAGCAAGGTATTAGGTGGTTCTCTGCATTAAGGTCAGGGTACATATTTGGTCAAGATGATAGCGATGATGACCTCAGTCCTCCGACAACAGTATCTGGTTCAACCTACTCCAAAGAGGACCATGGAGGAAACCTATGGAGACAGTTTTACACTTTAGCTCTAATTGAGATCATCTCAGCCTGGATCCCAGACACAGCTAGAGACAAAGAGGCTAGGGCTCCCGAGGCAGTTTGCCACAGAATACTCACTCCACCTTGGGTAATTTGTCCATGTCTAGCCACGAAAGCCAGTTCTACCCTGCCAGCTCTCCATAGACTTCATCATCCTATTCACTGTAGGTGTTTAACCTAAGTTCTCTTCGTTTCTCTTTGCATTATTTCACACTAAAATTCAAAATAGCTTCCTATTTAGCCTTGAACTGAATCCTAGAATTTTCAGCACTTGACACTCAGAGGTGTGTTGGCTCTAGCTTACCTGTTTTTCTGACAGTACCTGATTATGTTGATAAAAATATGTTGAAAAGCTTCCCAGGCTGTTTGAGAAAAATATAATTGGCCAATATATGTTAGAATTGTATTTGATGGATATTACATAACCAAGGTGCTTGCCTCTCTGGTTCTCTGCTACTTCCTACTTTTCTCTTACATCACAGCCCGCAAAGAACAGAAATGGGGGGCTCTACTCCTGCCTTCTAATGTTATGCATGAAAGAGGGCTCCAGCCCTCAGTGGCCCTACTCCATTCCATTCTCAATGGCCTCCCAGATGCTTTAGCCTGGGGTATAGACCAGGGCTTTAATTATAACTCTGCTCTCAGCACAAAATGAGACATTGAAAAAGCTATGACCCCTTCCTCAACAAAAGAGCAACACATGGTTCCTGAGAGCCTTTTAAATTCTGTATATGGAACACAGGAGGCAAAAGATATTGGGAGGAACAGAATTGATTCAAATAAAATGCTTCTATTGGAGAGATGATGTAGCTATTTGTGAAGCAAATGTTAGATCAGGCTTTATTTTAATTTCTATTTGTTGAGTGTTTACACACGTTCTGTGATATATTCCACATATACACATATATGTATTTTTAATAGAATTATATATATAATTTGTACAGAATCCATATGAATTTGACATTTGTATTATCAAGTTAGACTTAACCAAATAAAAAGAATGAGTGATGGCTTAAGTTTACGTAGAGGGTATAGGGCAGCACCAGGTATCTAAGCCAGATCTGATTCCAATGTTACACACTTCTTTGCAACTATGACATATCTCCATTTGGCTGAAGCATTAAACTGCTTTTTGCTTCCTACTGTACTGTGCCTGTAGATTAAAATATGAGACATCATGCCATTATGTAGGTAATATCTAGAAACTGTCATGACGGGCCAATAGAAAGGAACCTCGGAAAGGAGGACAAGGAGGTAGATGAAAATTGATCTGGTTGGACTTTATGATACCCAAAGAGGAATCCAAGAAACACATTGCTTAGTGAGGTTGGTCATGAGGTGGTAGTATTTATTATTTAATGAACGAGGCTACCGATGGCGTTTGGAGCTTAACCCTTTGATCTGATTATGACATGGCCTTCATCAACAGGGAAGAGTACAGATAGCACAGTCCTATCTCATGAGACAAAGATCATGAGAAGAAGATCAAGTATGGGCTAAATAGTGCCTATGTTTGCCAAAGTTGTAGTCACAGAGAAGCTCAATTTCTAGGCAGGAAAGCAGCCTGAACCAATGTGATAGATGCCAAGTGAAAAGCTGTGAACAGAGCTTGCCTATGTTCCTTGGCATCGTACTGCCTTAAACTGTTGTTCTCATTAGCTAGTGGGCAGAGGCTGATAACGTACCGTTTGCCTCTTCCAGTCTTGTTAAGGGGACAGAGCCTGTGTGAGTTTTGGCAGTTTACGTATTTCAAAGAAGTAGTCAATTTCATTTCAGTTAATTATCAAATGTGTGGGGACATAGTTGTTCATAGTATTTCTTATGATCTTCTTCAGTGTTTATGGTATCAGTACTGATGCCCTCTCTTTCATTGTTAATATTAGTTATTTGTACTCTACTTGTGAGAAGCAAACAGAGGTCAGGGCTGATGTTTTGCTACAGCAATTTGAAGGGCTAGGATTGTATATGTTAAGAAAGTAGTGCTGTCATTCTCTATCATTCAGTAGGTGGCATAGACTGGACATAATTAGCAAGAGGAAGAAGAGGAGAAGGAATAGAATAAAACCAGAGAGGTAAGTGGTAGTGAAAAACAAGAGACTAAAAGATTTAGAAGGCAGAAGGTGAGTAGTGCTGAGCTCCAAATAGGAAGCATCATCCATAGTTCAAGAACACCAGGCTAGATTAGAGTCCGATAATCCTGAGTGCCCTAGACGGCTCTCTAGCTTTTCTTCCCTTCAGGTAATAGAATAAAGCATTTTTTTCTATGTAGAGCTCTAGTTTTGGTTATATTATCAACTACTTCACGGAGACACTTGGAGACAGGCATCATGTAGTAATTATAATTCAGACGTCGAAAAGTCCAGCAAAGGCTCAACTTACACTGAATTTATCAGAAGAGGAATAATTTATTGTAAGATTTTTGTTTAATTTTCACAGAGGCCTATAAATGTGAGAAATATTTGTTAATAGAATTGTAGAATTGGAAGGGAAATTTACTGCAACAGCCATTTATTTTACAGATAAATTGACTGAGGTCAGAAGGGTTAAGTGAAAAACCTAGTTATAGATACTAAAACTCAAGTCTCCAAATCCCAATCCCAGTGTTTTTCTTATAGCAAACAAGGTTCATCCTCAAATTTGCATTCTTGAACACATGTTTTTGCGTCCATCAGGTACACATATATGAATTCTTGCTCAACCATCCAATTATCTAATCTGCTCCCTTTACTCAGGATAAATGCTCCTGGCAGAGTCTATGAGGGTCTGTTCAATGCTCATGTCAGTCATTCTACAGTAGCTTCAGGTGCCTCAAACTTGCAAGTGACAGTCTCTAATACAGCACCTTTCAAACCCACCAGAGAAATGATGCATTAAGGATGCAAACCAGAATGACAACATGAAATTAAGGTTAACATTTAGTGACTATATATGTATATTACAATAACTCAGTATTTCAAAGGTAGGTATTTATCTGATGTTTCTTTCATGTCAATAACCTGTTTTGCCCAAAGGATTCCCATTTATCTTTTCACCAAAAAGCCAATGCAATATATTTTTTAATTTTTTGTGACGCATCTTTAACCTTAACATTTTACTTATCACACAATAAAATTGCAGTTTTTTATGATCAGTTTGATCAGTGGTTTTATAAACAAAAATTTATTCAAATTCAAATTGTATAGGTATTATATCCACACACATATATATTGCCACAGCACGTGTGTGTAATACTTATATATATATATGTATGTGTGTATATATATATCTTATAATGTATTTATTTAGGGAAGTTTTATTGAGCATTTTCTATGTGCCAGTCATTGCTGTAGGCACTGGTGATAGAGCAGTAAATAAGACCACCACGTCTCTTGTTGCAAGAAGTTACATTCTAAAGAGAAGAGATAGAAAATAATTTTTAAGAAAGAGAAGACAATTTAGAGAGAAAAAGAGAGAGAGGGAAAATAGCACTTCATCATAACATAGCATCCCTGGAAAGGATCAAAATTCAAAATTCAAAGTATGGTTTCCATTGAATATGTATCACTTTTGTACCATCATAAAATTAAAAAATAAGTCAAAAAATAATGCCAGAGACTATTTGTATGTCATGCACCCAAGCTCTGAAGTATTTTCTGCCTAGAGAAGCTTAAAGATATCAACTGGACGTGGAAAGTAAATTTTTTGTGAACTAGATTATTTTTTATAGTCCTCCTCGCTCAGTTATTCTGTGACATACAGATGACTTTTACTAAAAATCTAGGAGCACTTGCATAAGCACATTGCAAATCCTGATCGCTTATAAAGAGAACTTTCTGTATGAGTTTGTGAAGAGAGAGTTCCATTTTGTTAGAGAAAATCAATCTTCCCTACTGAGCATTGAAAAATCTTATTAATGATACCTTCAGAATTCCACCATGGCTCAACATTCTGGGGATTAGGAGGCAGAAATCTATTTTTTTTTTTTTTTTTTTGCCTGTTATGTGCATGACCCTGAGTCAGTTTCTTTAGCTTTTTTCTCTAAACTTTGGTTTTCTCCAGTGTAGAGAACATGTTAACTCTCTTTCACAGCTGGTTCACATAAATTAAATTAATTATTAAATGTATATCTAGTAAAGTTCCTGACAAGTTATACATGTTACTTAAAGATTATTTTTATTGTCATTAATATGATTCCCACTAATAGACATTTTATATATCTATTTTATGAATTAATTAGCAAACATTTACTGATGCTTGAGAAGACACTGAAGTAGATGCTGAGATGGCAGTAGAACATTTTTGCGCAAGATCTGTGTCTCAGTTAGTTTGTTATCTGACTGGAATGAGAAATCACATAGACACATGTAAGCAGAGCTGCAGGCTATAGGAGCCAAAAAAGGAGCTCAGAAAGTCAAGTTCAATCTATTTCGATGATATCAGATGACAGGGCTAGAGAGAGGTCCCTGAATCCTGGGTCTCAGGTGAGGTATGTCCTGAGGTCTGGAGTTAACTCACAGGTGAGGCGTTTGTTTGTTTGTTTGTTTTTTAGAAGAAAAGGCATATGAATTTATTTAATGTGTATTTACAGGAGCCTACAGAATGAAGACCCAAACCCCATCCCCCTATAGGGTGCAGAAGCTTATATATCATCTTGAGGTTATAGAAAGAACAAGGTTTCAGAGAATGGCCCAGAATGGGTTATGATGACAAATCAATTTATAGAAGGGAGAAAAGAGGAGGTTTGACTAGGCAAGGTGATCTTGTTATGTAGATGAAACTTCACAGGTAGCTGCCCTCAGAGAAAAAGATGGTAAATGTTTCTTCTTAGACCTTTAGAGGTGTGAGACTCTCAGTTAATCTTTCCTACATCCAGACAAGGGCAGGCCTGGCTGCATTAATGCAGATTATTTTTTAATGTTTATTTTAGGTTTAGGGGTACATGTGAAGGTTTGTTACACAAGCAAACACGTGTCTTGGGAGTTTGTGGTGCATATTATTCCATCACCCAGGTATTAAGCCCAGTACCCAGTAGTTACCTTTTCTGCTCCTCTCCCTCCTCCCACCCTCCTCCATCAAGCCAGCCCCAGTGTCTGTTATTTCCTTTTTGGTGTTCATAAGTTCTTATCATTTAGCTCCCATTTATAAGTGAGAACATGCAGTATTTGGCTATTATCCTTAGCAAACGAACACAGGAGATGTTTGCTAATGGACATTAGTGCATGTGGGTGGAGAAGGTGGGCACACACATGGCAACACCTCTGCTCCTGGATCTCTGTGTTCATTAATTTAGATGAATTTAGCAGACAACCTGCTTTGTAAACTCTATTATTTCCTGTGACACAATAAGAAATATATGAGGGTCTTTGTCCCTGATTCCTGGCACACAGCTCCTAAACTCCTTGGAATCTCCAGGGCAATGAGTGTCTTTTGTATGCTGACATGTGACTGGTGTCTTTAGGCCCTAGACAGCTTTAGAATGGCAACTGCTCACCAGGAGGATCAAGGCATGGGGAAGTTGGAACCTTCAGCCTCAAGCAGTGACCCCTGGGGAGGGGAGAGAGTCTAAAGGTTGAGACCAGTCACCAGTGACCAATGATGTAATCAATTATGCCTATGCAATGAGACCTGCATAAAAGCTCTGAACACTGGGGTTTGGAGAGGTTCTGACTTGGTGAATGCATTGAGGTACTGAGAGGGTGGCATGCCCAGAGTGAGCATGAGAGTTCTGTGCCGCCCTCCCCCAGTACATTGCATTGTATATCTCTTTTATTTGGTGATTTCTGAGGCATATCCTTTATAATAAATAATAAAGTGTTTTCCTGAGTTCTATGAACTCTATTAGAAAATTAGCAAAACTTAAAAGAAAATAATGAAAACCCACAAATTTATATCCAGTCAGTTGGAAGGACAGCCTGGGACTTGGAACTGGTATCTAAAGTGGGCACAGTCTCATGAGAATAAGTCCTTAACTCATGGGCTCTGATGCTAACTCTAGGTAGATAGTGTCAGAACAGAATTGAATTGTAGGATATCTAGTTGATGTCTAGAGAGCCAGAGAATTTGTTGTTGGTGTCAGAAAGCAGTGTCGACTGAGCTCATTAATTTGGCAGACACCTGCTTTATAAGTTGTATTATTTCCCTAGTGTAAAGGAAGTTCACAGCAGTAACTCCCAATAAAGATGTGTTTCTGTGTAATTTTAACCACTACCTAAGAGAGCCACACTTGTTGAAGGCTGGGTTACAGGATCTGTGCAGCTGATAACAAAGCTGTTCAAAGGAATCCAGAGCAAGTTTCAGGGTAGAAAACCCAGGCTGGAGTGAGAGGGAAGCTGGAAGTGGCAACAACGTTAACAACTTCATTCTATGGAATTCACCTAGCCAGGAATCTGAACTATCTCCTCCGCTTGAGATCATGGTTTGCCAGCCAAAGGCTAAAGCTTGTGGATAAGCCTCAAGAGACAGACCTTGTTAGGGGTCAGCAATGTTTGCAAGTGGCCCCTACATGCTGGCCTGGCTGCATGAATGTGAAGATGGATGATGTTTGTGACCTAGACCACACCTGCTTCATGTCCCGGAAAGCTGGAGGTGATATCCTGAATTGTTGGGAAGACATTACATATTACAAAGGTTTTCCCTGAGCTTTGTCAGTAGATTTGTATCATCTGAAAGAGAGGAGAGACTTTCATGCTTACAGAGGGATAGCAGGAGATGAGGAAGGAGAGGAGAGAACCAGAACCAAAAAAGAGAAGGAGGAGACCAGTGGGAGGGAACACATTTGTTCCAAAAGCAATGTACTCAGCCAGTCATTGCCAGTATTCTCTAGCTATTACTAAGGTAGAGAAAGAAATATGATGCTGGAAAAGAACTGTCCGTCTTCCTCAGCCAAAACTCCTGCTGATAGTCTGTGCCCAGGAACCATTTTTCTTTCCGATGGTCTGCACAATGCCAGTTGATGGGGGTGACCACAGGATGAGTGCTGGAGCAATAGAGATGGGCAGAGACTCCTGACCCTTGCCTAAAATCCCCATTCTCTTCTGCACTTGCAAGAGTTACTGAACAGCAAGGGCAAGAGAGGAGCATCCCCATCAGACTGTGATACGAACTTGATAAGAGGCAGGTATGCCCAGGGAATGGCCAGGGTCCGCAGCCACTCTCTCACCCAGCTTTGTGAAATATTACTGTTTTGTTTACCCAGGCCCCATTCTCTGAGGATTCCAAATGCTATACAAACATGTTTAAAGTAAACATCCTGCCTTTGCTCATAAATTCTCTCAGGCCCATGTTTTGTAGCATGTGGCAGGTGAATATTGGGCTGTTGTTTGTTCATTTGTTTTGTTTTATAAAAACAAATGTGGAATCAGAATTTGAGGATATCCAGGCAGTCCATGTGTCATTGGCTGAGCAAGAGCATTCTTTAACGCCAACATTTTATATGCCTGTTTTACACAGTAGCTTCTCCATGATCCCACTTTCCAAGTTACAAAGAAATGCACCGTGTCCTCAATTCTGGTTCAATTTGGAGTTCTTAGTCAAAATGTTGTCTTTCTTACTGTTTTCTTGACAACCTGCAAACTTGTGTCTGCGTTATATTGGCCTATGCATATAATTTAGAAACAGTGAAAAGAAAGAAGGAAAGAAAAAAATGAAAGAAAGAGAAAGAGGGAGGGAGGGAGGACAGCAGGAAAGAAAAGAAGGAGGGAAGGAAGGAAGGAAGGAAGGAAGGAAGGAAGGAAGGAAGAGAGGAAGGAGGGAAGGAGGGAAGGAAGGAGGGAAAGGAGGGAGGGAGGGAGGCAAGGAGGGAAGGAAGGAAGAAAACTTTGATTTTCTCTTATTCTCAGTCATTTTAGGGGATAAAGTGAGGGAGCTAGAATTACTGTCTTCTAGAGTAGTATGGGTACTATGTGAATAAAGAGAGAGTACAAGTGTGAAATGTGACTTGTGTTATATCACTTTGAATGCCATTGGCAAATTCTGGGTGGCAAAAATGTAATACTCTTTAAATCATGCTCCATGAATAATATTTCTTCAGGAAGTGGTGGCTGGGGCCATGGAAGTCAGGGACTCATGAATAGATACTTTACTTCTACTTTAGTAGTTGATATTCTACTTAAAATTTTTATAATGAGCTTGCACATACTACTTATGTCTAAAAGGTTCAGTTACTTGAAGCATAAAATAAACATTTAAACATTTAAAAATTACTCTTTTTAGAACAATTACTAGTATTTTTAAAAAAGTAATAACAGTAGCTCTCTTAAGAGTTTATTAGCAGTGTCTGGCACATAATAGCTGTTGAATAAATATTCACTGAATGAATGTGTATATATATGTATGATTGTCTGCTCACCCAGACAGGTACACTAAACAATAACCCAAAACACTTTTACACTTGTAATCCAGAGAACATTGTAATTTAATGTAAGTTAGCTTTTTCAGATGTGGTCTTTCACCAACCAGATGAAGCTATTTTACCACAGGAGGCTTTGCTAGAAGTTTTGTTTTTTAATGACCATCTCTGTGTTTTGTTTTTAAGCCTGCCAGTAGTGTTGTAATCAGACTTTGTTTTATGGATTTTTGCTTTTAAGAATCTACTCACTATTTCTGTATCCCTTGAAAGCTGACAGCAGAACTGGCAAAATGTCAAGAACGATTCACAAAAATGCCAATACAGGATATTCTTCAACAGAAGGAATACATCTTTGGAAGATTCCCTGTCTGAGTTAATTAGTGTTCTTTCTGAATCTTTCACAGAAATATCTTAGAGCTGCCTTTATTAGTGGTTTTATCTATAGTATAGAAGCCCTGACCAGGCTTTTAGTTTGGCCTTAATACAGTGATATCTGTTCTGACAATCCCTGTCCTTTGATTAAAAAAGGATTTCAAGAACACTTATTGTTAGCTATTGTTATAACCAATCAGCTCTTCAGCATGGGATTTAGTCTTTGAAACTTTTTTTTCCAGTCCAGGAATATGGATGCCATTGAAAGAAATGCCCCGTGATTACCTGGAGTCAGATGGTGCATCAGCCCAGAATTCCACACGAGGAAGTCATGGGTTTTGGTTTTTCTCACTCTGCACTGCTCCCCAGAAGTTCTCTACATAAAATGATTCATTTAATCAGAATCAACTCTCTTCCCTGTCAAAATGCATTAGCCAGAACCCTGAAGGTTGAGTGAGGCTGACAGATTCTGAAAAATCCCTCCCATAGAGACCCCCTTCTGGAGCTGCTAATCTCTTTTTCTTTTTACCTGCCCCCATCCTAGATTCTTGGATGTGGGTAGTGGGAGAGGTAAGATGGGGAGCATTTTATATCTTGAGGAGTACTTCTTTTTCTGCAATTGTATACTGTGTTTAAAACCCTTTCATCTAGGCGGGGGGAACTAGAAATAGTTTCTCCGTATCTTTCTGTTCTTTTCTCCTTGACCTAAGAGACACAAGTCATAATTACTTTCTAAACAATAGTCTCTGGATTTATTAAATTTCTCTTTTAATAATTGAAGATCATATTTTTGTAACACTTTTTATTTACGGCCTATTCTCAAACATTTCATTTGCTATACCAAGGTAAGGTGGGGAAGAAAGGTAGCTTGTAAAAATGTGTTTCCATTTTGCTTTGGAAAAACTGAAGCTGGAGAGATGAAGTGGTTTAAGAAGTTCAATGGTAGCAGAAAAGTCAGAGCCACAGTTTACTGCTATTAACTTTCATTATATACCATCTCTGATAAAAACTCACATCTGTTAACTTCTGTTAACAGACAATCGTGCCTTTGCACCTGAGCTATTTGCTGCATATTTCACCCCACCTCAAAGGAGGCATCCCGGAACTAGAGAATATACAAGGTGAGCAAGGCAGGATTAAGCTGCTGGGTCACAGAATGAATGGGATCAAAAGATGCAAGATTTTAATACAGGATTTAAGTTTCTATCATCATAAAATATTTGGAAAGAATAGAGCCAAATCATTAATTTGATTAATAATTTAATTTGAACATTTGTTGGGTATATATATGTATGACTAGTCCAGGAACAATATTGTATGCTTAGGATATCAGGATGATATACAGTCCCTTTAGAAGAAACACACTTAAACAAACATGGAAAAATAACACTCAAAGGTCTTCTGGTTCAAGATGGCAATGTAAGCCTTATTCATTTAATTCCCCTCCCTTACAAATTCACATTTGCACAAATACATATGTAGACATATACAGATATACATATATATATGGGTGTCAAATAATGTGTGTGTGTATCACACAAACATACATATTAGGAGAAATTTACATCAGCATAGATAAGAAAAGGCTCCGTATAAAATGTCCTGTTTACAGTATCAAACTGCAGGCTAGACTGATTCAAGATCCAATAACTAAGAAACCATACTACAAAGCGGGTAGATGCATAATCTCATGGCTTGTAGGGAGGGAAAAATTGGGATAAATAAATAAATCTATTACACATAGCCAACCACAACTTGGAAAGACATGTGTTATATTCCTGTAATCATTCCTAAGCTTAGGACTGTATTCCACCACTTCAACCATTTCCTATTTTTACCTGTCACCTTTATTTTTGTCTATTTGGAGTTCCATCTACTTCACCTTTGATGGACTTAATCATAGGGCTTGTAGCTGATGGACAGTGTCCCAGTTTCAAGGATGGGGCTTGTGATGTATTCTGTGTTTCGGCTTACCATCTTGCCTCCTGTGATCCATCAAGAGAAGCACATGGCTCAGGTGTCTGTTGCCTGCAAAAGAAAAGATGGTTGGAACAATATGAATATGACCTGTAGCCAAGCCCATCCTATCCTAGCAAAGCCATACCTGACCCACAGAAGCAAGAAAAATAAGTAGCTGCTGTTGTAATGCATTAAGATCTTGTGATTGTTTGTCACCCAAAATGATTATGATAATAATTGACTGAACACCATGGCATAGTACCCACATTAAGTACTTAAAGTAGGACTTTACTGAAGAGGGTTTCTTGATGAGTGTCTTAGTCCATCTGTGCTGCTAGCACAAAATACTATAGACTAGCCTACAAACAACAGAAATCTCTCACAAGGCAAATTCAGTGTCTGGTGAGGCTCTGCTTTCTGATGTATAGATGGTATCTTCTCACTGTGTCCTCATATGATAAAAGGGAAAAGGCAGCCCTCTAGGCCTATTTTATGAGGGCACTAATGAAGGTTCCACCTGCACGATCTAATCCCCTCCAAAAGATCCTGCCTTCTTATAGCCTCACATTGGTGATTAGGCTTCAGCCTGTTAATTTGGGGATGGTGGCACACACAATCAAACCATAGCAATGAACAAAGTCATTTCAATTAGGGAGAAGAGGCAGTAGCCCAGCCAACTTCAGTGTTACAACCAACTTGAGGGAGTAGAAATGAAGAAACACAGCAGCAAAGTTTGTTACATTATAATCCTCTTTCCAGTTGTTGTAAAGCAAGTGGTATGCCAACCAGACAGTAGCATCCATCAGTGCAGGCAGCAGGAGCTGGAGGAGAAGGGGTGGGGCATTGGGGTCAAGTCTGATCTTTTAGAAATGTAATTGGAGCAGACAGTGGACAGAGGCGCACGGAGCCTTCCCTGTTGGTGTGCCTTGTTAAGAGGAAGACTTCTTGTAAGAGTCTCACAACATGGATATTTGCATTGCCCAATGAACAGTAACTGAGCATTTTGGAAGGCCGAGTGAGGCGGATCACCTGAGGTTGGGGGGTTTGAGACCAGCTTGACCAACATGGTGAAACCCTGTTTCTACTAAAAATAGCTAAGTGTGGTGGCACGTGCCTATAATCCCAGCTACTTGGGAGGCCAAGGCAGGAGAATCACTTGAACCCTGGAGGCGGAGGTTGCAGTAAGCCGAAATTTCACCATTGCACTCCAACCAGGGTGACGAGCAAAACTCTGTCTCAAAAAAAAAAAAAAAAAAAAAAAAAAAATAGTAACTGAACCCCTGGTAAATTTGGGCTGCTACAACAAATGCAAGTGACAAACATCCACAAGCAGAGACGTAAATCCATGTCAGAAGAATAAAACCTTCCCAATGGATAAATGCCTGTAACGAGCTCCCTTCCTACCCCTCACTTAAAACTGGTGTCCTTATCTGGCGACATGAAAGTACAGGAAATAGAACAGAGTAGTCAGGCCAGTGTCAGTGTCTTGTTGAGAAAATGTCCCCATTTTATTTGGCATTCCTCGTGAGAATGTCTATAGTCAAAGATCCCCAGAGTAAGAGTCCAAGCCTGGGATTCTCAAGGATTTTCCTGATCTCCATGCTGAAGTCATTCCAATTGGGAGATTTGGACTCTCTGGATTGCCTAGTCTTTCCCATTTCTCCAATTCTGCCACGAGTGTTTTGGAGATCTGGGGAATTGCCTTCCCATGCATTGAATCATGGGCTAGTAATTTTTCGATCTAGGAATCCAAGACCTATATTAAATCTTGGAAAAACATCCTCACAATATTGAATATGTGAATGGCATCCTTCCCTGTTTGGTAACACTGATGCAGTTTTCTAAAATGTATATGTTTTTTACATAACACTGTGAATATAAATGGAAATTTACTATGGTGTAGTTAAATATATAAGCTCTGTTTACCATCTTGAATGAAAGCTTGGAGGCATTTCCAAAATCTCATGGACAAAACTGACAATGGAATATATATGGGAGTGATTTGGAGACTCTGTTTTGTTGGGGAGGCTAAGAGATGAAATTATTTAAAGAAAGCACATATAGAAATAAATAAATAAAATTCTATGTAGTCCTAACATTTAGGGGCCAAATATTGAAAACAACTCTACATGGGGAAATTTAGAAGGAAATTTTTTTCAAAATTATAAGGAGAAAAATCAAGATATTGCACAGTCCTGGGGACCAAGAAATGAGAAAATTGAGAAAATTACTGGGTGATGCTAAGTGACAAATACTATTGGAAAATGGGTATGGTGCAGATCAAACTGGCCATTGGATTGGAAGGTTGTATAGTCCTGGAAGATCAGTATCGCGCAAAGGCCTGGGCCAGACTGCAGTGCCAGGAAATGAATGGGAAAAGAGAGGGTAGGATAAAGTCAAACACATTTTCAGGAATCCAGTTAGCTGGCCATCACTCTGCTATATTCTAAATGATTATTTGCTTGACTCTCCTCCCCAAAGGGTGGTAAGCTCTTGAGAGTAGACACTATATTTTTAATCTGTATAATCAGCATCTAACACAGAGTCTGGCACATGGTAAACATTCACAAACTGTTCCTGAATGAATGAATTACCAACCCTGGTGGTTAGCAAGTGTCATCTTGATAGACATTTATGTCACCTTTAGCAAAGAAGCTGGGAAAAGCATGATACCCCCAGGAAGGTTTCTTCAAAAGCCTTAATGAAACTCTTTTTTTGTACAACCTGGAATAGACATATTGCTGAAGCTACAGTCTGCAGAAACTGCAAGCGTAATTTTAGGTCATCAGGATGTCATTTCCCTAAATGGAATAACTAGTCTCTTGATGGTTGAAAATCAAGTGTATTCTTGTCAGAGAGCTTTCGGTGCAGACACTGGTGAAGGCCTTGCTGGTTTGAACTAAAGCTTTTAGCCCTCATTCTATAAGCATTGGATTTGGATCCACATTTAAAATGAAAAATGCTATTTAAAAATATCTGATAGCCCATTAAAGTTCATCGTTTTGTCTTCTTACCATCTTCTCTCAAAAGCAAGTGCTGGGCTGCGTTTCTCTCTGCTGGAAGTGGCTTTTACACTGACACAGCACACAAAAGCCAATTGTCTCTTCTTGAAGGGGTATGATCTTCCCATCTCAGAATAGGTCACTTTTTAGAAAGCATTGTTCCAATCCAGCTAATTTCAGTCTGATCATTTTCTTCCGTTCAATCTTCTAAAAATGCATCCACTTTGCAACTCTGAATTCAATTCTGATTTTTTTATACTTCATCTCTCATAAAGGATCTTTTTTCTTTTTCCCACAGATACTAGTGTAGTCACATATCTACATACATTCATTTGAATATGCGTGTGTATGTATAAATATATAAAACAATAATGTTTTACACATGCAAATATTTTACCATTGAGAAGATTGTAAGAAATAGATGGATTAATTCATTTGGCCACAAAGAGTTAGAATGCTGTCCCAGTGTCCTGCTACTTCAAAAGCAAGTAGGTTCAGTCTTCACCTCCTATCTTCTCTCTTGTTTAGAATGAACAGAGCATAAAGATATTAACATCTCTCATTAAGTTTTCTTGGAGGTCTGGCTACTCTTTGGTTTCAGTCTGACATGAGGGTTCACACTGATGTTGTGGATAATAACCTCAGTCACAGAGGAATACTTAAACTGACAATGCCTTTAGGATTAAAAGTGAAGCTTTTTCTCTTTTCCCCTACTTCCTCATCCTCATACTTTCCAACCTCTAATCCATCCAAGATGTTTAAGTATTTGCTCTATTACATGGACTCAAAATGATCACCAAGGTCTCTTTTAGTATCTAGCTTACCACATTTTCCTCTGTGATGATTCCCTGACAATTATATTCATAGGGTTCTTTTTTGACTCTAATTTCAACCAACTCTTATTTTTCTATACCTCTGCATTCTTTACATATTATTTTGATATTTTCTAATAGTGTATAGCTGCATTCTAATCTTTTCAGGCTCAGGGATACTGATTTTTTTCAGCTCTGCTTCTCCTTCAATCCTAGGTAACACCTACACATAGTAGGTATTCAATAAGCATGTTTGTTCACTGACTAGGTCACCTTTTAAAACTTTATTTTTAAATGTCTGATGGTGGTTTCAATTTTGCATAACCTTTCATGAAATGCCTCTCCTAGGCAACCAGTTTGGGCTGATCCCTTAGGACCTTTCTCAAGAGCAAATGTGTATTATTTCAAAATGGCAGGCGACATTTGGTTGCAATGTTGATAATCTTTAAGACAATATGTAACTACTTATCTGAAAGTATCAAAACAATCACAAGTATTTGTGAAATGATTAATGCTTTTTCAAAACATTTGATTCAGTTTGTTGCACAAAGCAATCATTTCCAGTGTGTAAGCCAAGTGTTACTCCATAGTGGAGAAAAGTGAAATGTCTTTATCTACTGAATGTCACAAAGCCAGCAAACAGCAAACTAAAACAGGAAAACAAGTTCCTTGGCTCCAAGATAAGTGAAGTTTCATTTGTTGTTTGCTTGTTTTCCTTCACCAAAGTCGTCTCCTACACGTTTAAAAACGTTCCTGGGGCCGGGCGCGGTGGCTCAAGCCTGTAATCCCAGCACTTTGGGAGGCCGAGGCGGGTGGATCACGAGGTCAAGAGATCGAGACCATCCTGGTCAACATGGTGAAACCCCGTCTCTACTAATACAAAAAATGAGCTGGGCACGGTGGCGCGTGCCTGTAATCCCAGCTACTCAGGAGGCTGAGGCAGGAGAATTGCCTGAACCCAGGAGGCGGAGATTGCGGTGAGCCGAGATCGCGCCATTGCGCTCCAGCCTGGGTAACAAGAGCGAAACTCCGTCTCAAAAAAAACAAAAAACAAAAAACAAAAAAAAAACGTTCCTGTGCTCTTTCATTTGCTTTCCTAAAACTTCAGGGAATTTCTATTGTTCTGACTTAGTTTTGTGCCCTAATGTGGGGTCTCTGTCTTCTGTGGCTATATATGTGGTTCTCTCAGAGTGAATGGTTTTTTTTTTTTTAGCAAATTTGTAGCATGGTATTTTAAACACAGTCCTTCAAATAAAAATTTAAAAGGTTGGCATGTTAGGGCTGACCTTTACACAGAGTGAATCCAGCTTGACATTTCCCATGCTTGAAGATGAGACTTCTCCACGATTGCTTCCTCTCCCCACCCTCCCTGCCTTAATTATTCCTGATCTCTTTCACTAAAGCTTTGCTTAAGTGAACTCCATTGTACCCTACCAGAGGCCTCCCAGAAGAGTGGGTCAAAAGCAATTACCATAACAAAGTGATTGGCTTTTTCTTAGCACAATCAAGGCTTCTAGGAAGGGTACTCTTATTGCCCTTCAGTGTCAGAGTTGGGACATAAAGGGTCTATTGCAGAGTCCAGCACATCACCTCATACAACACGAGCTCCACAAATAGTGTTATCATTGCAGCTGAGTCCTTGAATTCTCCTAGTGAAAGGAAGACAGTAAGCATCAAAGCAGGAAGAGGTGTACTCTGTTCCCCTCACCCAGTGTATGTCTATTTAGAACCTCAGAAAGTGACCCTATTTGGAAATAGGGTCTTTGCAGATGTAATTGGTTAAGGTAAGATGAAGACAGACTGGACAGGATGGTCCCTAAATCCAATATGACTGGTGTTCTTATAAGGAATAGAGAGGGCTTAGAAAGATTCAGACACAGAGGGAAGTAGGCCATGTGGACGGAGGCAGAAATGGGAGTTATGCAGCCGTAAGCAAGTAATGCCAAGGACTGCCAGCAATACCAGAAACTAAGAGAAAGGCATGGAACAGATCTTTCCCTAGACTCTTCAGAGAGATCATGGCTCTGTGGATACCTTGATCTTGGTCTTCTAACTTCCAGCAACAAGAGTGAATAAATTTGTGTTGTTGTAAGATGTCTGGGTTTCAGAATTTTGTTATGGCAACCCTAGGGAATAAACAGAAGATTCTGCTTTTGAAAGACTTGTGCCTTCTTAGAGGGGATAGCATACCTACAGAACCTAGTGCTGGGCAATGGCTGTCCTGGTAGCGTAAGAGTGGCTTAGACAATTTAGAAAAGAGAGTCCTCCGTGAACTACTGTGGTCAGCACAGTGACCATAGGAAGGTGGGCCTTGAGATGGGCTTTGCAAGTTAAGTGGAACAGAGACAATTATAAAAAATGAAGGGGAGATACATTCCAGGGAGATGAATTGTTTGCTTCATATTGAATTTGGGGAACAGGGTGGAGACTGTGGACGGCCTTATACTAGGAAAAGGTGCAGGTTTTAAAACTGTACCATTTAGATGGTGGGGGTGGGGAAGCATTGAAGACTTCTGAACCTTAAGGATAGGCATCTTTCATCCCTTCACTGATTATTGATAAGATTACTTTCCATCCGTTTCTCATATATTAAAAATGATAGGCAAGTCTGTATTGCTTAGAGAGAGGAAAAAGAAGCCCAAGCTTTTTTTTTTTTCCTGACACTTTACTTTGAATGAATCACTGTCAGTTCTGGTTAACCTGCTTTAATTTGATACAATCAATGAGATATAGTCACGTGTTGCTTAACGATGGGGATATGTTCTGAGAAATGCATCATTAGGCAATTCCATTGTTGTATGAACATCGTAGAGTATACTTACACGGACTTAGATGCCATAGCCTGCTACATACCTAGGATACAAGGTACAGTCTATTGCTCCTGTGCTAAAAAGCTGTATGTCATATTTCTGTACTGGATACTGTAGGCAATTATAACATGATGGTAAGTATTTGTGTATCTAAACATTATGGTACAGTGCAAATACGGTATAGAAGATAAAACATGATACGCCTGTATAGGGTGGAAGTTGCTCTGGGAGAGTTAGTGAGTGGGAGTGAATATGAAGGCCTAGGACATTACTATATACTATCATAGACTTTATAAACATATAGACATAGGTACACTAAATCTATAAAAACAATTTTCTTACTTCAATAAGAAATTAACCTTAGCCCACTGTAACATACCTTTATAATCTTTTAATTTTTTTATTTCTTTTGAGATTGAGTTTCGCTCTTATTGCCCAGGCTGGAGTACAATGGTGCGTTCTCAGTTCACCGCAACCTCCACCTCCCAGGTTCAAGCAATCCTTCTGCCTCAGCCTCCCGAGTAGCTGGAATTATAGACCTGCACCACCATGCCTGGCTATTTTTTTTTTTTGTATATTTGGTAGAGACGGGGTTTCTTCATGTTGGTCAGGCTGGTCTTAAACTCCCAACCTCAAGTGATCCACCCACCGCGGCCTCCCGAAGTGCTGGGATACAGGCATGAGCCACTACGCCCAGCCATAATCTCTTAATTGTTTAAAAAAAGTTTTATTCTTTTGTAATAACACTTAGCTTAAACCACAAACACATTGTGCAGTTGTACAAAAATATTTTTGTGTCCTTATTCTATAAGCATTTTTCTATTAAATTATTTTTTTTACTTTTTAAATTTTTTTTGCTAAAAACCCAAACACAAACACATTAGGCTAGGCCCACACAGGGTCAGGACTCTCAATATCACTGTCTTCCACCTCCATATCTTGCCCACTGAAAGGTCTTCAGGGGCCGTAATGCACGTGGAGCTGTCATCTCCTTGGGTAATTACGCCGCATTCTGGAGTACCTCCTGAAGAACTTGCCCGAGGCTATTTTACAGCTATTTTTTAAGATAAATAGACGCAGCGCACTATAAAATAACAATAAAAAGTATAGTATAGTAAATACATAAGCCAGTAACATAGTCATTTATTAGCATTATCAAGTATTTTATACTGTACATAATTCTATGTGCTATGCTTTTATATGACTAGCTGTACAGTAGGTTTGTTTACACCAGAAAAACCACAGACACATGAGTAGTGCATTGTATTATGACTTCATGACAGCTACTACATCATCAAGTCATAAGAATTTTTCAGTTCCATTATAATCTTATGGGACTACCGTCATATACACAGTCCGTCATTGACCACAATGTTAACAGCGGGTGCCTGACTGTACTGGCAGCCTGTGAAACTTTCTCTGAGCCTGGCATGTCATGGGATCACCACTCAGAGAGATTATTCTGTTCCTTTTACTAGAGGGCTGGTTTCCTGGGAGGCTGTTCTAGGAGAGCCTTCTTAACGACAGGCTAGGCTTGTGAGTTCTGTATTCCATCTTGCAGGAATCAAGGCACATCCTGCACACCTGAACTCTGCAGCCTTCTATCCTTTCTTCTGAAAAGTGAGCCAAGCTAAAACAAAGCTTTCTCCCACACTTAAGGATACCATAGGAATTGTTCTCCAATCATCAGTAGTGCTGCTTTGTTGACAATAGAGTGAATTCTAATGACAGTAAAATTGGGATAGGAGAGGCTTCACTTATGAGCTATGACCACTCCAAAACCATTCACGTCAGGAATACCTGAGTAGACCACAATGGAATTGGTGGGAAAAGGAATGAAAAATGATATCCCATAATGGTGTTTGCTTTTCATACCTCGATGTTGATGTTAAATTGATATATTTGCCATTGATAATCAGGTATTTAAAATGTCCAAGAGTTTTCTTCCCTTACGAAAATTTATTTTTTCTTCAAAAAGTGCACTGTATTATTGAAAGGTTCAGGAGTGAGTACCGTAAATAAGATAAAAACATATACAATGTCTGGCACATACAGGGGCTCAATACGTAAGAAATAAATAAATTTATGAGTAAAGTACACATGGGTTTCCAATTTCCACAAATATTTCTGGCCATGGATATTTTCTAAATGGATTTTAAAGTATGTACTTTTATAGTTTTGTTTTGCTAAATAAGGTAGGAGCATGCTTAATCTTGAGCATGAAGTTGAAGACTAATATTGAAGTGAGTGAGGTCTAATTTCTTCTGTCAATTAGTTCAAAACCTGATGGCTATGTAGGGTCAGATAAATTAAAAGTTAATATATAAAATGATACATAATAGACTATTATATCTGAGAAGCAATCTGGGGGCCAAGGATAGAAATGAGTAAACACCATTTCTTACCTGGGGAACTCCCAAACACACTTTTACTAGAGAAGGACAAATAAAAGGACAAATCACACTAAGGTACATCGTATTCCATCATAAAGAAAGGCTGGCATGGCAAGTGGGCCCAGGTAAGGGAGCTCCTGCATCTTTCAGAATCATACACAAAGACTCTGCTAGAAGTCACCAGGCAAGGATCTACTGATAGAACTGCTGCTCAAAATGGAGCAAAGCAGAGAGGTTGCTAGCATGGGATCTCACATTAGGGGCCAGGCAAGAAACAAGTGTGATGTAATGATGCTGAGGTTCTCGAATTTTGGGCTGTGGAATCTTTAATTGGAAGAAGTGGTATCTATGTGATACCAGCTGTGTGGATAGGAGGCCAGTAGAGCTTCCAGTAAGCATAATCCTTAGATACAGTTTAAAATGTCCCAAGGACATTCTTAGTTCCAAACACTATTTGTACTTCATTAACCTATGTCTGCTTTCTAGATTGCACCTGTTCACACCCCCAACCTAAGTTTTCCGGAAGATTCTCACATCCTCCCTTCCTGGTGAAAGTTAATAAACAAAGTGGTAGTGTTTCTGTTTTGGTACAGAGGAGAAACAAGAATTATCAGGGAAATTTTTCTTTGGAAAGCAAAAGCTTGATAGTAGAGAAAAGGGATGGTTGTTTTGACTATCAACATCTCAGAAAGAAAGTTGTGGTAGTGTGTGATTATTTCAGGGATGTAGTCTCAGGGTAGGAAGGTAGTGGTCAGTTGAATGCAACTTTAGAATGCCACAAAAATACCCTCTGTGCCTCCGAGCTTGACTTGGCAAACCTTTAAAGAACTTCCCTTCAAGAACTTCGTGAGTCATTTAATCTCTATTGTGAACTTGATCTTTATTTTCATGTGTTAAATAAAGTGTTAGTTCCCCTTTAAGACAATATGGTGTGTCCTCCATTGTGGAACTCGAAGAGATTGCAATTCCATATTAAGAGGCATAATATTTGCTTAAAAAGAAAAAAGCAGTGGTAGATCAAAATAATTTATCAGTAGGTATATAAAAAGAAGTTAAGTTATAGCAAACTCACCACATTTATTTGTAGAAACAGGCATTAAAAAGTTTTATAATGTGATGCTTTTGTCTGGAGTGAAAAAATAGTTCATTGTGTGTTTACACACAAGAAGAGAGTAAAGTTGTGAGTGTGTATGGGCCCCTGATAGCTTTGAGAATGAGAGCACTGTGCTTTCAAAACACCACAAGGCAAATAGACAAGCAGCACCTAAGCAAATGCTGTGCTTCGGTTTCCCAAATTTCCACTCTAGTTCTTTTCATTCCTCTTCTCTCACCTTCGAGACATTTCCAAGGTAACTTCAATCTCAATCTCACAGACCTTTGCAAATCAGAGTGATTTTTGAAAATTTCTAGGGAGAGTAGAATGGATCCAGTACTGTGTTCTGGAGCTGCCTGCCTAGAGGTGAGCAGAGAGCCAGGACTGCTTTGGGTGAGAGCACTGTGGGTAGGAGAGAGCACTGCGTGGGGTGGGGCTATAGTCAAGATTAAGGACAGCCTGGCCATGAAGTCAGACCCTCCATCTGGCTTCCCTCTGGACAGAGGACCTTCTGGGAACTTGGATGGGGGAAGCTATCCACCATAGCTTTCCATCCCTCCCCCACCTTTATAGGGTTTCCCCATAGGTCTGTGGGTCTCCTATAAAGATACACTACTCCCTAGGCACCCTCAGAAAACATCTCCCTAGACACCAAAGAGAACACAACTTTTTTCCTGGGATGACCCCACCTGACATTTTCTGGCCTGGGCTATGGAGGTTAGGACCCCAGTGAGACCCCTAAGTATCGCTTTATGGATCAGTGTATGCAGCTCTTCATCTTCTCCCAGTGTATTCCATGAGCACATCTAAAAATCTCCCCTTTCAAGTGGTACATCAGTATTAAGGTATGGAATGTTTGCCTAATATCTGCATATACTAATTTTTTTTAATTCCTTTTATAAATTCTTTTAAATGCACTTTCATGTATAGAAGCAGAATTTAGATATCTCCAAGTGACTTCCAGTTTTTCAGGTTGTCTGTTGACCTTTTAAAGAGGTGTTATTTTTTTTTTTTAAATCCCTCTATCATCCGAAAATAAAACTAGCAGAGAGAGAAGATTTTGTAGGTATCAGAAAAAGTAAATGCAAAGAAGTTTCTTTGTTGTTCTGTACATCGGAATAATCAGGCATTATTCTTTCCCTGAGAATAAAGGAGAACTGAGTCTGAGACCTTTTGTTGCCCCAGGCAACAATGTTTATGGAGTTCAAGATATGGTTTCTGAGGCTTCTGAAATTACTTTTAAAAAACACCTCCTATTCCCCATTAGGTGTAGACTTGCAAAATATCAACAAGGGGCCTGGCTTTCTCTTTGAATAAGCTTTTCTACCTCTTTGTTACTTTCAGTAATGGATACCTGAGCTAGGCTCCGAGCACTGTGAAAGAGATCCACCACAGCTTCCCATCCCTCCTCCAACTTTGTATGTTTAATCCCAACAGGGTGCTCAGGATTATTTATTAAATAATATGTAATTCTTCATGATTAAATGAATAAAACTATTCTGGAGACAGCAACTATATAAAAGACAAATACATAGGGAGCCCAGGAAAGTGAAAAAATCAAATAAGGCTAGAGAGAAGGTATTAGTCTTATGAAAACAGAAATTGTGATCAAGCCATAGAGAGTCCACTCTATTCGTTTCTCAAGAAGTTTCCTGAATTCCAGAATTATTTCAAACACCTTGTAAGAGAAAGCATAGAATAATAAGATGTTTTGTCTGTGTTTGTATGTGCTTGTGGCCCAAACCCCTGGAATAATAAGATGTTTTGTTTGTGTTAGTGTGTGCACGTGCCAAAACTTACTTAGTTGAAAATTTTTCAAAGGGTCTGAAAAAGGAAAACTGCTACACTTTGGTCCTTTTTTATAGCTTTTTTCTGGGGCTATTATTTTTTATACCTGGTGATTATGACATCTTCCTATTTGTCATCAAGAAAGTAATTATCTCTCTGTGTAGCATGTATTCTGATCATTAATAAGAGTGTTAATGAAACTTGGTGGCTTATTGAGCTTTGGCACTTAATTCAAAGTTGTTCATCATCCTTAAAGCTAAGTATGGAGTGAGTCCAGATACCTCCAGATGTAGTCGTGGATTTATATCTACAAGGAGTCATGAAATCAATTTTTGTTAATGGCAAAACTAAGAATTCTATTTGGTAGGCTGTAGATGCAAACATACCATCCATCATTGACTTCATAACTTGGCCAGTCTTGAAGCCTTTTAAAATAGTTTTGTCTAGCAAATTTCTTATGTAAGCCACTACGGCAGAGGCGATCGAGCAAATGCATTTAGCTGCATTATCTCTTTTTTATTCCAACAGCAGCCATGGTAGGTGTGTGTTATTATCTCCATTTTAAAGAGGTGAAAACTAAAGAGATAAAACAGCATAGTCAAGATCACAGTGCTTACAGATGACAAGCCACTTTCCGTTTAATTTTCTTTAACATTTTTTTCTCTTTTTCTCTTCCCTTCCTCTCAATTTTTGTTTTTTATCTCTGCTCTCTTCATTTTCACTCATTTCCTTTGTCTCTCTGACTCACTGTCTCTCACATTTCTTAATCTCTTCCTCCCATTTCCCTCCTTCTGTACTACTCTTCCTGGTTTCATTCTCCTCTCTGTATCTCTCGCTCATTTCTCTCTCTCTTTTCCACCTCATCTCTTTACTTTTGAAAAATAATAAATAGCTCTAATGAGAACAGGAGGAGTCTCTCTCTTCTCTGCCTCATCTAATGGTAAAAGAGAAGTGAACTTTGGCTTTTTTAGCTTTTTCTTTCTTTCTTTTTTTTTTTTCTGAAACGGAGTCTTGCTATCGGCTCACTGCCACTTCTGCCTCCTAGGTTCAAGCAATTCTCCTGCCTCAGCTTCCCAAGTAGCTGGGATTACAGGCACACACCACCATGCCTGGCTAATTTTCGTATTTTTTAAAGTAGAGACGGAGTTTCATCATGTTGGCCAGGCTGGTCTCAAACTCTTGACCTTGTGATCCATCTGTCTTGGCCTCCCAAAGTGCTGGGATTACAGGCATAAACCACCATGCCCCGCCTGACTTTGACTTTTTCATAAAAACTTCTACATCTACTCTTGTAGAGAAGAGCTTGCAGGTTCAGGTGACGGGAACACCATCATATTTTAATGTGAATCATTTGCTGTAAATGCCCATAACCATGACCTTCTTCCTGGCTTTACATTTCCTAAGTAGCATCCTTTCAGGCCATGCCACGGAGAGGTTTAGTTTTGGCATGAATAGTGACCCTAGTTTAGGAATCATAAGAGACTGAAGCATACTTTGGTTTCCAGAATATTCAGAAGCTGGAGTCAGAAGACTTGCTTTGAGAGCAATCTTACTTACTCTCCGCCTCAAGTCTATGTTCTTCTTCTGTAACATGGACAAAATGACACTTCTTCTGCCCACTTCGAAGGTATGTTCTGAGGATCAAATTAAATAGAGGATGTAAAAGAACTTAAAAATGTCCTGCCTTGGAGTGAGGCAATAGCAGTTTAATAGGGCAGAAAAAGCACTAATCATAAAAGTTAAAATGATAAATGAATTGTATTATGATTGACATCTCATTTCATATCATCAAAAGAAGCCACTAAGAAAGAAAAAAATGCAAACCGCAATTGGGAGAAGTTGTTCACAATACACCTACCCAACAAGGGCTCCTATTCAGAAAATATAAAGAACTCTTGGCCGGGTGCGGCTGCTCACGCCTGTATTCCCAGCACTTTGGGAGGCCGAGGCAGGCAGATCACAAGGTCAGAAGTTCAAGACCAGACTGGCCAACATGGTGAAACCCCATCTCTACTAAAAAAATACAAAAATTAGCTGGGCATGGTATCTCGTTACCTGTAATCCCAGCCACTTGCGAGGCTGAGTCAGGAGAATTGCTTGAACAGGACCCGGGAAGTGGAGGTTACAGTGAGCCTAGATCAAGCCACTGCAATCCAGCCTGGGCTACAGAGTGAGACTCTCAATCACACATACACAAAGGCAAGTGATATTGTAGGAAAACATGCAAAAACTTGAACAGTAACTCTTTGAAGGAAGATATCCAAATAGCCAATAAACAAATGAAAAGGTGCTTAATTTTAAATCCTTAGGCACTTCATAGCAGAGGATGTCAAATGGTGAATAAATGTATAAAATTGTGCTCAGTCAGGGAAATGTGAATTAATCAAAATATAATAATGTGTTTATACCACTACACTATCATCAACATTACTTTTTTCAAAAAAAGACTCTAAACACTGTGTTGGTGTGTGTAGGACCTTGGGACACGCAGACAGTGATGATGAGGGCTTATATTCTTACAGCCATTTACTTTAAAATACCGTTGGGTGTATTTACTCCAGTTGAACATAGAGACACTGTACATCCTATGACTTAGCAATTCCACTTCTGGAATTTTCCTATAAAAATTTATACATATTCACCAAAAAACCTGCATAACATTGTACATAGCAGAACTATTATAATACCATAAAAAGTAATTACCCAAATATCCACCAACAGAGAAAAAAAAATATGGTTTATACAATGGAATGCTACACAGCAATGAGAGTGAATGAACTACAACTGTATACATTAATATGGTTGACTTTCTTTCTTCCTCTTTTTTTTTTCTTTTGAGATGGAGTCTTGCTTTGTCATCCAGGCTGGAGTGCAGTGCAGTGGCGTGATCTCGGCTCACTGCAACATCCACCTCTCAGGTTCAAGCAATTCCCTACCTCAGCCTCCCAAGTAGCTGGGATTATAAGCATCTGCCACCACACCTGGCTAATTTTTGTATTTTTAGTAGAGACAGGATTTCACCATTTTGTCCAGGCTGGTCTTGAACTCCTGACCTCGTGATCCACCCGCCTCAGCCTCCCAAACTGCTGGAATTACAGGCATGAGCCACCGCACCAGGCAGGTTGACTTTCCAATACAGCATTGACTGAAAGAAACAAGACATGAAAACATAATATCACATTATTTCATTTATATAAAGTTCCCCAAAAGACAAAATTAATTGGTGGTAATAGAGGACAGATTCGTTTTCTATTAACTCCTGGAATAAAAGGTAGTGACTGTGAGGCCAGGAGGGGGATTTCCGTGGTTCTAGTCATATTCTTTCTCTTGAGCTAAGGGTTTCTTAGATGACTGTATTCAAATCCTGAAAATTCAAATAGCTGAACACTTATGATTTGTGTACTATGCTGTAGGCATTTTATATCTCAACCCAAAGTTTTTAAACAATGCTATTCCGTAAGACAGCTGGGATTCAGGTATGAGAGATTTTTTTTTTCCAGTGGGAAGAAATACATTCTCCTTATCAGAAATTCTATGCATGAGAAAGAGAAATTATGACGTGTTTCTAGTCAAGGAAAAAATTCAGGCTAAGAAAAATTAGTGTATATTTGAACTCAGTGGAGATGAACTGGGAAATTGAAGAAAGTAGAATATTTATGATATGTTCCTAGATTGAAGTATAAACAAGGCTTGCTGGAAATTGAAGGAAAGGGTTGTTGGCATGAGGTTCTGGTGAAACCCTACTTTGAGTTTGTATTGAATTCAGTATGTAATAAATAGAGAGTAGACACAATTCATCCAGTCCTGTTGTGGAAGAAGAAGCCACCAGACAGAGAAGAAGGATGAAGGACTGAATATGGGTTTGAAATCCAACATGAAATGAAGGGGAGACACATGGCGGAGTAAATGACAGTTGGCGCAGAGATACAGCCCTTGGACGTGAAGCTACTGAAGCCTGTAAATTCCTTTTTATTAAACCAAACTATCATATATTATGACAGAAATTAAACTCAACATCTGTTCTAAGAGTTCTCACGGAACTGGGACTTCATTATGAGTATATATATTTGTCCACATGCACCATATATATGAACAGTGAAAAATCTCATCTATTCTCACATTAATATGTGGCAGAACTGTAATTTTTGTTTTTTTTAAAGACTTGTTTAAAAACCTGGCGGTCTTCTCTTCCTTCCCAGCCAAAATGGAGTAGTAGATTGCACTCCATTTATGAACCAGCCATACATTAGCTTGCAGCGTGGGCAGGATTACCATAAATTAAGGCAAAACTACAACACTAAGCAAAAGAACAGAATGTGTTTGGCAATGGGCTATCCTTGACTTTGTAATCATTTGTTTCAATTCTAATCTGCACACTCCAGTAATCCGCCAGCCACAGAGGCTTGTGAATTAACAAGGTTTTGCTGTTTATAAAACACTTGCATAAATATATGTGGAGACTGTGTTTGCACCCAGGGTGTGCATTTATGTGTGCAGATGCATCTGTGTGGGACTGGGCACAGCTCTGGATGTCTTGGGGACAATGGGAATGTGTAGGTCCGGGTACCTGTGTGTTGTGTTGTATGTCGGTGTTTGAGGAGGGGTTGGGAGTTGTCATGCATACAGCTGAGCTGGCAGGAATTCTCTAACAAAGGATTGAGATAGCCAGAGGTTTGTGAACTTATTGCCTGGTCTACTTTATTGTAATAAATGTAAATTTGGAGCAGACAAAGATATTGGGAATGTTTTGTAGAAGACTTAATACTGAGAAGAGGTGACCCACTTAGAGTCACATGGATGTTGAAGATAGGATACAGATTCCTCCTGAAAATAATAACAGAGTGAGTTTGTTTTCAAGTCCATTGAGTAACACTGGTTCTGAGAGTAATCAGAATCAGAAGTCGAAAACTTGAAGACAGGCAATCTCCATCTAGCGTATCCTTAATATTACTTCCTTTGTTTGCTTTCTGTGGTGAAATGATGGCCATTGTCCTACTTATCAGAAAAGACTGGAGCAAAGGGAGAATACGGGAGGCATTTTTGTCGGTCTGTTTTAATTTACAGATCTTGGTACTGGTGGGTGTGTATATGCCAGTGTACCTCCATGTGACCATGCCTGGCTCTAGGTATACAGAAACTAAGTATTAAAATAACTAGGTACTGGATTGTATACTACAAGGTCAAGGTCAGTCAAAGGTCCTCCCTCCCACCTTTAGTTATGCATGAAATTCTTCTAAAATGAGGGAAGAGCTTTTTATTCCACATGATAGGGATTAGCCATTGGGCTCCCTAAGAAGCCTGGAGTTTGCTGAAGGGGTAAGAAAGTGATGTAAGAACACAATCCTAAGAACAAGGCCAAAGACTGAAGAAAGAAGAGTATATGGTGATACTAGGAATGGGGAAAGCATACGAAATGGAGGCAGGGCCCATAAGTTAAGTTTTAGTGACGCAGAGTTTGCTGAGCGCTGGCTCTGTGTGTGTGAATGTTGGGCATGTACACACATGAACACATAGTGAATATATAAATTATCAGCACATTTTCTCTGTTGTGAAGTATTTAAGTGCCAAGATATAGGTGGTTCTTGGAAGTACTTGCAGAACATATGCTGTGCTATTCCACCATCTGTACCAGCCCTTTGGACCAGATTCTGTTGCTTTGCTTTGGGGCAAGAAAGAAGGAAATGAGCAGATTTCTCCCTCATTTGTGGTTCTTCTGTCCCTACCAGCTCAATCCTGTGACTCTACCACCGATGGGTCTCATTCACCCTTCTCTTGTGGTGCACTTGAAACTTGATCTTTCACAGTAAAAAAATGGCTCTGTTCTCACCTCAGTGGAAAATGTCACCCTTTTAGACAACACTGTAGAGGCAACTCTGTTCTCAATGACGTATTTGTGCAAACTCTTCTAGAACATCATGTCTTTTTCTCTCTCTTAAGGATCTCACGAATGCCACTCAGGGTCAACTGCCTTCTCCTAGCCTTGCTGGATAATCTAGCCAAAACTAGATCTGATCAGTGTCTACACATAACTTTTAAAACAAAATCTAAATCCTTTTTTAGCTAGATGAAAATGCTTATGACTAGGTTTTGTCTTCCTTGCTGTCTTTATGCCTCGCTATTATTATACATCTTCTCTTGTCCCTACCACTTAGATGTCTATGAAGTTACACAGATTTGTCATGCACTAGGATGCCAAATGCATTCTTTCCTTAGGCCTAAAGGATGTGAGGTGGTAGGCATCCCTACCCAAGCCCCCACCTCACCAACCTCTCCATCCGAGGCATCACAGCTGGCCTTGTAAAACACCATGATCCTTCGAGCTTTTCTGGCTGAGTCATGGAAAGAGAGATCTTTCCATTTGTCCTCTAAAAATAAAAAGGCTTTTTTTTTTTTTTTAATGAAAACAGTAAGGGAAAAAAATAGAAAGGAAAACAAGCATGTGACAAAACCTAGAATTTATTAAATTTTACAAAATGGATTCCTTACTAAAATAACTTGCCCCAAAGGGCTTAGCTATCCCAGTTCTTATTCCAACCCTGCCTTGGCTGAACCAGGGCATAAATAGATTTCCTGAGACCTTAGCCAGCCTTAGGCTGCTGTCTTGGGAGTCTTTCTCCCACACTCCAAGGGACATTGCTGATTCATAGTGCTTGTTCTGGGAATTTGAAAAGGGCAATCGGAAGTTACACTGCATGAGTTTTCATCTCCATGCTCACACAGAAGGCTGTGAGAAGGGCATTAAGATGACCTCCAGGATTCTCCCTCCTTGGTCTTCTCTCCCTAGAATCCTCCCTAGAATCCTCCCTAGCATCCTAATCTCATTTTCATTTTTTGTACCATGCAGCTGAATCTTGCTTTTCCTGTGTCCTCTAGGTGATACTTGTGTGACCAAACTTAGAGTAGAGGAGACACACTTAGTAATTAATGACTATCTGGGGCCTCTTAATGACGCAGTTTGTCATATGGAAAGAGTGATGAGATGGAAGACTTGAAGCACCACTTGTGGGGTGATAAGATCCATTCTCCTCTTGGCTGCCTCTTGGTTGCCATGGCAACACCATTGCTATAGGGCTCTGTGACTGTGTGAGGGGGTTGCAGGAATAAATTTGTGGCAGCCTTTGGGAGTCAGTCCTGATGCTGAAGGATCTCCCTCCTTCCCCTGGATAGCATTTCCTCTGTTCTCATCAGCAAAGGGGGAGAATATGAAATTGCCCTTTTAAAGACATTGGTTAGTATGGTTCAAGGGCTGTGGTTAATACTGGGTTATGAAGAGCTGGAAAACAGAAGCGCCAAACAGAAGTTCTCTGCACGGAGGACTGGCATTCATGGCAGTGAAGAGTGAAGTTGAGCTTCAGACAGTGAATATCGTGGGAAATCTTGATGCATGGAGACCTGTTACCTCCTCATTCTCTAGAGTGCTGGGTGCTGGAGCAGAGATAGCTCTTTAATTTCTTGCTTGCCTTGGGCCTGTGGTTCTCAGAATGGGTCCTGCCCTTTTTCACTTTCATGTATGTATATGAGCTCTACTTCTTCTTCCAGTCCATACGCATGTTCTCTGTATTCCAATTCCAAGCAAGGCGATGGTTTCTGAGCTTGCACTATTTTTTAATCAAATGCATAATTCTGCAAGGACTATAAGGCATGTTGATATGAGCATCTCACTCAATTATGGGATCATCTCTGCTTCTTGCTTTCAGTTGTTGTATCCACTCTCATTGTGTAGGATGCCAGTACTTGAAACTATTTTGGTGGCGAATGGTTTATTCACCCTGGTTTATCTTAGGAAGAGCATTGTGTGAGAATTTGTAAAAACGTGTTGATAAGTATTTTGAAATGGCCAGTGATATCCAATAAGAGGGGTATAAATAGTGAACTATGGTCATGAAATAGGTTTCTAAGAAGAGTGGCAACTGCAACTTGGAGGATTCGTTTCACTAATCAGTTAGTGAAACTAAGTAATTACTTAGTTTCACTCAGTACTGTGAGATAAAGAGGGAATGCTGGTCAGAATTAACAAAGGTGAATTGCTCCACATACAGAAAAGAAGAAAACCAGAAATTCAGGGAAATTCCAGACTGCAGGAGAGAAGAACCAGATAGCAATTTAGATGCTAAAAACTGGAATGTGTGAGAAATGGAAAGAGAAACTTCCCTCAGCACCAGTTTACTGAGACAGGAGTACAGATCATGTAGCAGAGCCCTACCCGGGACTTCATGGATCTTTGGTACAGAACTCAGAATGTGACTGATGTGACTGGATTTCTTGAGAAGATTGTTGAAAGTTAGAGTTCTACTTCCCCGTTCACAGGGGCAGGGAACAGATGCCATCTCAGGAAGTGAGGCGATGGTTGGAGTTCTACTTCCTGGTTCACAGGGGCAGGGGACAGATGCCATCTCAGGAAGTGAGGAGAAGGTCAGAGTTCTACTTCCTGGTTCACAGTGACAGGGGATGGATGGCATCTCAGAGTGAGGAGTAGACTGTGGCCATGCAGCCAGGGCCAGTACATCTGCTTGCCTCATGAAGTTGGAACACAGAAGCTTCCAGGAGAGATAACCTTCCATCTCTTCTTTGAGCATTTGGTCACCAGTAGTTTGAGGCATGTGCAACACCATTTCCCTGTTTAATGATATCAACAAAGAGGCTGATTTTACTCATCTTAATGTGTCACAGTCAGATAGTGTTCAGGATTATTAAAACTGTTACTCTGCAGTTATACAGTAGCTTAAGTGTTATCATCTCACCCAATGCCTCCTGAAGATTAGTCCCATGTTCTCTTATTAATCAATCTCTAGCACATTATTCAGTCTGCTTTTCATAAACCAAGATGGTGAAAATAAAATTGTAAATCTTCTAAGTCTGTATAATGCAAAGTAGTTCCCTTACATTATCTCAATTATACTAAGCAGGTCAGAATGTTTTTGGCCTGTTTTTTAGCTGAGAACATGTTGAGCATATTTTCTGAATAAAAACATCTAATTTTACCAAGTATTATTTTCTGGTATATTAATCCATTTATATGGAAAATCTCAGACATCAAGATTAAATTGAATTTATGTATGTATTTGTTTAATCAACAATATATATATACATATATATGTGTTGTGTGTGTGTGTGTGTATATATATACATATATTAAAAGAATGTAAGTGCCTAAACCTAAGATAGAACAGGAAAGTTTAGATTATAGGGTTGGTCTACCTGCCACACACAAGGTTTAACTTTCAGTCTAGTATAGAATTATATCATTTGTCTCTGGTTCCCTGCCTGTGCACTCAAGATCTGTAACTCCTACCTTCTTGTTCACTGCCAGCCCTGCCTGGAAATTCTTATTCCTGGCTTCTTCGATTCTCAATCAGTATTTCTCTGACCTGTATTAGAAAAACATGATATGTAGATTCCTCCTTCTGGGAAACGGCATAGATCACCTATCTCATAAATTAATTTATTACTCTTTGTGGAGTACATATTTGCATTTTAGAAAGAGGCTTTGTGGAAATCTCACTGGAGTCAGTTCGCTACTGAGAGAATATAAATCAAAGTTTAGCAGACCCCCCAACTTTTGGTCACCAGGTGGTACAGCATCTGAGATGCTTGCCCTAGGCCCCTTTAGGTTTTATTATCATTTTGGAACTACTTTGCTTATTGGAATTTTTGTATTTACAGACAATACTTTTACCTTTGGGTCCTCCAATTGAATTGGAGATATGGGATCTCAAAATCTCTTCCAGGGGCCACATAAACTCAAATGCCTTGAGAGTCAACTCAAATAATTTCTGAAGAGGACAGAGGGTAGTGAGGACCACGAAGAAGGTGGCAAATGAGAGTCCACGTAATCCACATATAAACATCTAAACTTATAAGTATGCATTTAAAAAAATATACTATAGCATCCAAGCAAAGCAAACCTATAGCCATAAGTAGTCAAAAATCCTTCAGTTGAAATGCCTCCAAATATTATCTGGAATAGAAAATTAATTTCAAAGTTGAAAGGGAAAAAATCAGAAAGACCCACAGATGAGTAGCCCAACTTTGACTTTTTAGTCAGCAATGAATCTTGTGATTGATGTGCAGTGCATTCTGTTGAAAGCTTATCAGCTCACTAAGGCCTGGTGGGAACCTTGAATTATACACTATGCAGAGCCAGGGACCAGAAGAGGCATCACAGGAAGACATATTTCTGTCTCTGGACCTGTGGTTGCAGGAAAGAGAGGACAATGAGGGTGATGACGCAAGGTCAGGGGAGAATCAATTCCTCAGCCTAGGATTTGGGAAAATAGTAATTCAGGGTTGAGCTCAGAATCCTGAACAAATGGCTGGGGTGAAACGCGTTCAGTCTGAATACTGTCTTACTAAATTTTGTGTTGAACTTGTCAATGATATAAGTAATTTTGATCTGTTGGATTTATTATTTACATTTAGATTCAGACCTTCAATATGGTACATTAAAGCTTCAACCCAGCCACTATCAGATTCCACATAGGTTATCAAGTAAACAATTAGAATCATAAGGGAAAAAGAAGGTGTTATTCTAGTGATGTTGCTTCAGGGGATATGTTTGTTAGTACTTGGCTTCGTTGAAATGTGCACATTCAATTTGGGAGATGTTGTGAGGCTTTTTAAAGTTTAATTGCTGCAAATCTCTTGTTATCATGGTTTCCTGTGAGATTTACACAGCCCTAAATGCTTTCCAGTTTGAAAATTATTCTTTCCCATATTGTTTTGCCTGAAAAAGTAGGGTGTGCTGAGATATACAAAAGAATAGCATTTCTTCCCAGGAACAAGGAAAATTGTGTATTAGTTTGCTAGGGCTGCCATCACATAGTGCCATAGACTGGGAGGCTCAAATAACAGAAATTTATTTTCTCATGGTCCTGGTTCGGGGGAGTTTGAGATCAAGGTGTCGGCAGGCTTGGCTCCCTCTTTGGCCTCTCTCCTTGGCTTGCAGATGGCCACCTTCTTGCTGTGTCCTCACGTGGTCTGTCTTCTGCGAGTGTGCATCCTTGGTGTATCTCTTTGAGTGTCCAAATTTCTTCTTCTTATAAGGATGACAGTCAGATTGGATTAGGGCCCACCCCAATAGCTTCATTTTAACCCAATCTTTTCTGTAAAGCCCCCGTCTCCAAATACAGTCACATTCTGAAGTACTAGGGGTTAGGATTTCCGCATATAAATTTGGGGGAAGGAAAACAATTGAGCCCTAAAAAAGTACAGTTGCCTTCAGGGTTAGGCTGAATGACAGGTGAGGTCTCATTTAGATCTCTCCACATATGATGTTCTGAAGCTAGAACTTTCTTCATTTATGATTTCTTAAAAAACAGACTAACATTTATAGAGCTGGTTTTCCATCTATCCTTTTTCACTACATTGGCCATATCACATTAGCTTTCCTCAAAGAATGGGACTTGAGACATGACTTCCTGTTTTATAAGCTGTCTCCCCACTCTCACCATCAGCCCCACTCACAAACTGTTCTAATTCTTATGTTAGTTAGAAAAGAATATCAAATAGGGATGATAAAATATAGATTGTTGAAAGAGAAGAGAGGCTGCAATGGAATGTTCCTTAAGGGAATTTGAATATGTTAACACATCTTCATGAGACTTAATGGTTCCAGAACAAAAGCACTGGGGTTGGAGCACAGGATAGAGATTAAGAGACATTTCAAAGGTAAAATTGTAACATGAGGACTTATTAAATATGGTACATAAAAGAACAAGGCATCTAGAATACCTCTGTAGTTCTGCTTCTATGGATGATGGAGCCATTTACAAAGATCACTAGCAAAGAAGGGAGTTTATTTAAAAAGTTATCTAAAAGCATTTATGTACATATAGGCATAACTACACACTGTGTGTGTGTGTGTGTGTGTGTGTATTATGTGTGTGTATATATATGTTTATAACCACATCTACATTTTTTAACTGTGCCAGCTGAGCAGAGCTCCTGCAGTCTTTCAAAGAAGCCCGGTCACAAAATTTGACTTATTGGAATGGTTAGCAGAAGCATAGCCCAAGGCTAAGGTGCCCTAGAGCTGTTCTGTTTTAAATAGATAAATGCAAGAACTGGACTTGTCCATATAAATACATGTGGCATTTATGTCCTAGGTGAAATAGCATGCATTGTGAGAAAAGAAATCATATGAGTAAGGTTTCAGACACATAGAATTAAAACATGTATGTATTAAATTGCAGGATTATCAATAATGTAGTTTCTTAGTTCTTTGGCACAATTCCTTTTTATCCACAGATAATGATCACTGTTCCACAGTAACTAATTGACAATAAATAATGTGTGGAAATGGGTGTGGAATAAAACATTTGTAGCAAACCTTCTATTTTGTGATTAAGGATCATTAGATGCATTAACTACCTTACTAATTAATGCATTGTTAATGACTTGTTAGCACTTTGGCCAGGCAAATTACTTAGAACACTGCTGACTCTTGTGAGAAGATATGTTGGCAGTAAAAAATGGAAATATCAAGGAACATTTACAGAAACAACAAACTTCTAAGCTCAACTTTATCCAAGATGACATCAATTTCTTGCTGAATTTTTATGCAAAATCCATCCACTTGTAAGTTGGTTTTTAATACACAAATATGGTAGAAGTAGAAGGATGAGCTTCTTGGTTTGGGTTAGTAAATGGGTTCATTTAAGGGAAAACCAAGTTTTCTGTTGCCACAAAGGCACATTCCTGCATGTGAGTGAAGCATTGCTACTAAGCACAATTTTACAGGAAAGAATTCAAGAGAGAGCTGGAGGTAGAAGAAAACAGCTTTATTGAAGAGGCAGTGTTACTACAGCTTTGTGACTGCTCCAGCAGAACAAGAAGTAAGCAGAGACTGTCAGTTACATTTATACCCACTTTTAATAACATGCAGATTAACGAGTGGTTTATGAAGAAATTTCTAAGGAAGGGGTAGTAAGAAACCTTTGGGTCATCGAGCCATTGCCATGGAAAGGGGTGGTAACTCCCAGATATTGCCATGGCAATGATAAATTGACATGGCACACTGGTGGGTGTGGCTAATTGGAAAACTGCCTCCTGCCTCAGCCCAGTTTAGCTAGTCCTCAATCTGGTCCATTTTCCCAGCCCCATCTTTGTAGTCGAATCCTGTCTCCTACCTGAATACTACTAAGTTTCAGTATCATTAAAACCATAATTGTATCACTCAGAGATACTTTAAATATAAGTGTGGAATTACTTGTCTCTTTCAGTACCTCTATAACATTTACATTTAGTTCAAGTGTCTGGGATCAATTTCAATGTTGAAACATGTTGAAGCTGAAAATTGCAGACTATGCCTAAACTAACCTTCATGTAACCAACTCACCAAAATAACATAGTTGGGCACTCCATCTGTAAACATGCTGAGTAGTGTTCACGGTACTCTTGTCTCATGGACCTCAGGCTCCTCTTCCCCGTTCTTGTGCATATCTGCTCCCACGTTTTGTAATGTCCTTACCATGACTCAATAAATATGTTTAGGCTGGTTGCCCTTGCCGCTCTAATTGCATGGCTCAATGAACTGATATTAGATAAATATCAGTTAAATCCCTAAGTCATTAAGTGCAAAAAAATGTTTCAGATTGTTTTTCTAGGAAGCTGAGGTGCTAAACAATTGTCAAATCGGTTTGGTAAGACAACCAAAAAAGGCAAGGGAAAACATTGTAAAATTCTAGGGCCTGGGTAACACAGTGAGACCCTGTCTCAGAAAGAAAAACAAAGGCATTGATAAGCATAGTTAATGAATGCACATTTATATATCTTAAGTGCAAACACAATGTTTAAACAGTAAGAGTTTAGTTAAATAACACTGCCTTATAGCCTTTTAAAATTAATTGGCCGGTTACTGACTTTGAGTGCTCTAGACTGGAAGAGTTTCTATTGTATATTGAAAGTGAAAAAAATAAAAAAAAGTTTACAAAATATTTACGTTATAATCCTAGTTTAAAAATTATATATGCAAGCATGTATACATATTTTTACTAAAAAGAGGGTGAGAATATTAATATTTAACATTGGGTGCCATGTTTACTGCTGGCCTTTATTTTCTTTGTTATATTTTTCTATGGTAAAATTTCCTATCGTTCTCTCCTATTACTTTTATAATGAGATTATAAACCTGTAAATGCTATTTAATGCACTATGTGTTCAGCTCTTCTGTCTCGGACTCTATCCTCATATCGGCACCAGAGGCATTTGACCATTCCTGAGGACAGAGTTCTCAGAACCTCCCACAAGACAACAGTCACAGCAGGGCTGGTCTAAGCTTCCTCCTGGATCACATCTAGGGACTTCATTCTCAAGGGCCTTTTTTAATGTGTCCTCATTTACAAAGTTCCTTCTTGGTCCCAGGAAAAACTCAGAGATAGAGTCTCTGAGTTTCAAAGATAAAAAACAAAAATTGTCCCTTTGCTTGTTTTAGTTTGCCACAGTCACCATGGTTGGCTACATAACTGAAGCTATAGAACATCTAAGTACTTGGAACCTCAGTAACATATATAAACATTTTAAATTGGTGATAGTTTATATCCTGTTTTCCTTTGCAGCCCTGTTCTGAAAAAAGAAAAAAAAAAGGACATTAGTTGAACCTGTGCTCTGAAACTACGTGTGTGACTTGTTTTTTAGTCATGGTTAAATATATTGGGGAAAAAATGACTTTCTGTTTGTTTACTTCAGGAAGACTAAACTGTTATCAGGTAAACAGCTATACCTAATGCTGAAAACTTAGAGGAAGGAAGACAGAACTTTTGCCGTAACTCTCAGAGGTTCCCAAGAGGGGTTAACATGGAAGCTGCTGCGTTGGGCCTTGTAACTTACGCCACATACAGCACACTGGGGAGAAGAGCCCAAGACAGCAAACAAGACACCAAAATAGTGCTCAGTGGGTTCTAAGAATCCACTTGTTTTGGGCACCCAACACATCATTATTTTCAGAATGCCTTGTGTGATTGTGTTTACATCTGAGTTCATTGTTTTCAGTAAAATAAAATTTAGTTTAATGTTAATTGTCCCATAATGTGTTGGCATTTTTCCGCTTTAAGGCACTGGTAATAGAAGATATGTTTCTTCCCCCCTACCCATCATACCATTTTCCAATATCATCATGTCTTTGTTTCAGATTACCTTACAATCATAGGGCAGATCTGAGTAAACAAGAAAGTGGTCAGGGGTCAGAGGCTCCTCGCGGTCACTTATTCAGTTCTGTGCTGCTTAGATCTGTTCACCCTGGCCACAGGGCTTCCTACCCTCTGAGTCTGGGCTGCCAACTCTCATCTGTAGATGAAGATAAAATTAGTACTTATGGATATTGAGTACGTAAGTAATTTACATATGTTTCTTAGAATAAGCATCACAACAAACCTAAAGACTGTTATCATTTTCATTTTGATGTAAGTGAGACTCAACTCCAGATCAGACTGAAGACTGGTTGAAACAGGGAAGAGGCAGGGAAAACAGCATCCCTCCATAAGATATGCCCACCAGCACCATGACAGTTTATCATTGCCATGGCATCATCTGTAAGTTATTGCTCCTTTCCCTGGCAACACCAAGAAGCTACCAGCCCTTTTCCAGAAATTTCTGAATAACTCGCTGCTAAAATTGCATGTAATTAAAATGGTATAAATATAATGGTAGTACTGTTCCTGATCTGCTACCCTGGGCATATTGCCTGTGGGTTAGCCCCGCTCCACAAGGAGCAGAACCTCTGCTGAAGCTGTACACTGCCCCTTCAATAACGATTGCTAACACCACCAACTCACATTTGAATTCTTTCCCGGGAGAAACCAAGAACTCTCCTGGGCTAAGCCCTAATTTGGGGGCTTGCCTGCCCTGCATCAATTTCACTATTGAGAAAACTGAGATTCAATAGGCTTACAATCAAATTGTCTATGATCACAAAACCAAGAAGCATCATAGCCAGGGTGTGAACCTAGTTCAGTTTGGAAATTTCTAAGATGATGCTGTTTGTACACTTCATGGTGCTGCTGCACTATGGAGACCTGCCCCTTTCTACGTGGCTGGGCTGCTTGCCCTGGGTACGGGAGAACACAAAAAAGTGAACTGTGCATACCAACCCTCACCTTGGCTTTCACTCCTCCTCTTTTCTACTCTACTCTCCTTTCTCCATCTTTGACTTTAAGTCTTTACTCTTTAGTTTTCTTTATTATTTAATTTTTATTTTAGTTTCAAGGGTGCATGTACAGGTTTGTTATACAGATAAATTGCATGTTGGGGAACTTTGGTGTGCAGATTATTTTGTCACTGAAAAATACCCATTGGTATCCAATGGGTAGTTTTTTTTTTGTATTTCACCCTCCTCCCCCCTCTACCCTCAAGTAGATCCTGGTGTCTGTGTTACCTTCTTTGTGTGCATATGTACTTAATGTTTAGCTCCCACTTATAAGTGAGAACAGACAGTATTTGGTTTTCTGTTCTTACATTAGTTTGTTTGGGGTAACGGCCTCCAGCTCCATTCATCTGCGTAACTGCTTCTCATGCAGCACATGAGCTACTTCTGGTCTACCATCTTGACCCAAACCCCCATATTTACTCTTCTTGTTTGCAGTGAGCTATAAACTCTATTACATGGTAGTACATGTATAATTTACATGCAATAAAATATTCATATTGTAACCCTCCTCCTTCAACCTCTTGCCCTAAACATAGTGAGCACTCAAATCACAGAGCCTCCCTATTCCATGAATAATGTACCAGAGTGTCCTAATAAAACCCAACACAGAATCACTGGTTCCAGGAAATATCTTGTGGCCATAGAGCCAGGATCCCTCCCCTTTCATGTCCAAGAACTCTCTACTGGGATTCACATATGGTCTTAAAATTAAATGTGGCTTTAAATATTTGATATCTTCACTTATTTTTCCTTTTTCCATACAATTTGCTTCCAGATGCCAATCATCAAATTATTGCTACTTTGAATATTACACGATGATTTTTGATTTCCTAATGACTCCCTCTGCCAGTCTGGTGACCACCACCAGAACACATGGCACATTTCAGTTATTTTATGACTTCTACCTTAGTAAGGAGAGATGGAGCCACAGAATTCAGAAACAATAACTTGAAATATAGGAAGAGATAGGTCTTGTGACTAATATCACATTTGGCTATATTTTCCGAGGTGGTATGAATGGTACTATAAGTAAAAATTGCATTTTTATCAGGAGGTTCAAGGGTTTTTTTGATGCCTACAGAAAATGAAGTTGTCAGTTTGAAGTAATATAAACAGTTTGAAGTTGAATGATCTATGCAGCTTTCACCAATAGCAAATACCCTCTGTAGAGTGTATATTACAATGTGAAATGTAGGATATATTGTCATTTTTATTATAATATAGAAGCAGTGGTAACACACTCTGGTGTGCTCAAAGCTGTTTCAATCTCTCCTAGCAATTGCCAGATTTCTTTGATCATCTCTCCTTCACTAAAATCCACAGGAAAATAGGATCAGTTTCCACATGGGCATCAAGAATTGCAGGACTAGTCTTGGTTATGGGACAAGAATTCGCACGTTGCGGAATCCCTGTATGGCCCCAGCTCATGGACAAATCTTTGGGATGTCAAAATGCAAAGGCTATCTTTCTGGCTCTAGGCTATTCTTGTAGCCTCACTGGGGTTTAGTGGATGTAAGACATAAGGAGATTTTAGCAGTGATTTTTATGAAGGAATCAGGCCAAACTGGAAAAACAATATGGAATTTCCCAAATTTCTTGTTGGGAATTCTAAATTCAGTGGAGGGGTCTAAGGTGATGCGTGTGTGTTTACCTTCTTGCGCCAATGGCAGCACTGTTCCCTTGATTCCTGACTTAAATAATCTATAGTATATTGTTAGACAAATAAAACATGGGAATCCTTTCCTAAATAAGATATAAAGCTTAATTTATATTCTACCTGTTTGAGATTGGGCTACTTCTCACCTTAAGAAATTGTGAAGCAATCTGAAGCTGTGAGCACCAAAATCATTAGTTCTAATTGTTAAACTTTATACACAAAAGTCCTAGAGAATCATGCAGCAGGTAGTGACGAATTATGGCAACGCTGGAAATGTGAAATTCCAGCTCTCACCTGAATCCAGAAAGTATTACAGCTTATGTTTACAGTGTGCTTGCATCTGCATGAAGAATGGCCTCGTTTCAGTAATCCTGACATCTACAGCTGCAGTCGGGCTGCATCTATTATCTATCCTGCATTCCTCTCTTGACTGATGCCTTTCATCCCTTTGTCACTGAGACAGAAGAATGCCACACTAACCTTCTGTTTCACTGTGATAAGTGTGTTTCATTCAGAATTCAGTGCAATTATATCAAACCAATATTCTATCCACAGGCTTTTTTTTTCGTTGTTTTTGTTTTTTGGTGGTGGGGGTTATTTGGTGATGGTGGTGGCGATTATGGCTTTGGCCGCCATAATCATTGAATAATCTGTCATCTCAAACTCCTTAGCCTCACAATTCCCCTTTTAGGTAATCACTTCGTTGCAAGTTATGTTTTTCTTAGATCGTAGAAACTGGGCTTCTGGCTATAGCTGCCCTGTCACCCTCTATGGAGAATGGACATTCCACATGTGCTGTGCTTCAAAAGTGAGGGCCAAAGAGTGGGGTCTAGGCTTCTGTGCCAGAATAAATACTCAGAAAAACAGATGAAGGCAGAGACACTGGGAAGCATAGTAATTAACCATGGACCAGGGGCATTTATGAGTCACCTTGACAGACAGAACCTTACTGATAACCTGATTACCTCACTCATCTCCTAGAGATACAAAACTAGAGAATCCATAGGGGTTTGGTCCTCTGGGTTCTCCTAGCCAGAGGAAGGTCAGCTTCAAAGACTCTAGTTTGTTAAGAAGAGATCCAAAAGCCATTTAAACCAAAAATGCACAGATAGGAGTGGGATAAGGATTAAAATATTTTAAAGAGGTAAAATTCATTGCCTGAATATAACAATGTAGAATCTCAGACCTTCAGAAGTTTTAAAATAAATGTCCTTGAATTTAGACATACTGCATCTTCTTAAAGAAGAAGTTAATTATGTCTGAGAATAAAGATTTATCTCATCAGAAACACTATAGCACTCTTCACAACTTTTACTTGTTTTGTCAGTTATAATAGGAAGGAAATGTTATTGTAACATTCTAGTTAAATTAAAGCACATCTTTTAAATAATTAAGCTTTTTGGATTTTTAAAAAAATTATTATTTTCTATTTTAGGTAACCAAGAACATCAAAAGTACTAAGTTGGATCTGTGAGTGCCAATCTGGAATAGCTTGTTTATTAAAACTGGCTCACTCAGATGTGGTGTGGGAAAGGCAGTTCCACTGGGCTTGCTCTTATGAGTGAGCCTGGTGCTGGTGCTCCTGGACATGCTAAGAGGCACCTTAATAGGTGAACCTGGGGGAAGGCAGGCTGGAGAAGCGATTGGTGGGGCAGGGGGACAAGAGGAAACCTGGCTCTGGAACCTGTCTGGAACTAATAGGATCACACTGGCCTCTCTGTCTCCTGAAGCTACAGGCTAATCCTGATTTTCCACTTCCCTTCAGTTCGACAATTGTGTGTGCACCAGAATCCATGCTAGGTGCTTGCAATACAAGTATAAATTAAACATGATTTTTCCTTCTTACATTGCTCAGAGCACTGAGGAAAAAGAAAACACTTATTAGCTAAATTTTCTTTCTCTTTTATGTTTTCTGAGGTATTACTTAATTTTGAAATATGTTATCTTTTATTTGCCTAGGTAAAAGATGCTTACTGGAAAAAGATTTTGTAAAAATCGACACAATTATTCTTTTCCTCTGCCTCTTGGTTGCAAGTTGGTGCATCTTCTGGAAGCCAAAGTTGTTGATATTGTGGTGGTGGTGTTTTGTGTTTACTCCTCCACTAATGAGGACAGATCTTTATAATTTTGCTGTTCTCTGCTTAGGGAGAAATAAGCCTCCATGTCTAGTGAGTCCTTCTCATTCAGTGATTGGGAGGGAGGGCTGACTCAAGTGCATGGCCCACAGGCAAATTGTCAATATCTGACCATCAGTTACCTACAGAGTCTTCTGCTGTATCAAACAGCAAATTGAACTTATAGAAGGTGTAATACATAGTAGATGAGATGTGGTCTAGAGGACAGAAGCCACTCTAGATGTTTCAAGCAGGAAGAATTATTTATTACAGGAAGTTAGCTACGTATAAAACCGTTGAGAAAGCTGGGGAAACCAAGAGTCAAGGTCAGTTGAAGCGCTTTGTGGGAATCAGGAAACGCAGGAATTATAGGAATTTCTGCACATAGTCTCAAAGACCCACAGCACAGAGTGAGTGATTCACAGGAGCAGGTCTAGAAAGTTCTCTAAACCCCATTTTTGCCTGCTACCCTCTCATCTACAGGCCACTAGGGGAAGAAAATAATGGCTTCTCTTTCTTGTCTTCCTAATTGTGTATAGGCAGTTTTATTGATAGGATCTAAGTCAGAACTCAAGGGAATTTGAGAAAATTACTGTGTGTGTGTGTGTGTGTGTGTGTGTTTATGTGTGCATGTGCACACATGCATATGCCTGAGAGTGTGTTTTGTAAGGTTAGGGTTTGAGTCTGCTGAGTACTGACAACCTCCAGCATTTGATAATAATAATAATAGTAATAATAATAATTGAAATAGTAATGACTAGTCTGTATTAAACTTCCCCTTATTCTATTCACAATGCTAGGGACCTCACGTGTATTCTCATAGGTGCAATATAAAGGAGCCACTAGTATTATTCTCAATTTTACAGATTAAAAATCTGAATTTTAGAAATATGAAGTAAATTTATCAAAGCCCACTACTACTAACTAGTGGTGTTGACATGCAACTCTAGATCTATTTTACTTCTATGCACAGACTCTATTTAGAATGATATTTTGTTTCTGCTGTTTTATCAACTGATGATACAAGGGGATATTTATTTCTGAATAATTAGGTTCATTCTGTAGTTTTTCTCTTGCCATAAAGCAGAAATCAAAACTACAACCCAGAAAGTTTGTCATTTTCCTAGATCTTCACATTGGACTCTTTCATCTGGCCATTTTTATTCCCTCTAAACTTTATCTGAGCTTTGGTTAGCAAAAATCCCTCCAGGGTTTTGGAAGGGCACTGAGAAATCTCAAGTTTCCATTGTTTTTTTTTTTCAACTTGGTAATGTTTGTTTGTGTATGTTTTCATAAATATTATAGCAGGGCCACAGCTGAGAGGCCTTCACAGATCTTTTCAATAAAATATAACAAGTCCATTAATAGACATATTCATTGGGTGCTGAAAAGAAGGAAGGAGCATGCAATATAGATCTCTTTTTTGTGCTGACACAGTCTTTAAGAAAATACCCCATACCTTGTTGTATTGTTCTAATAACATGGTCACTAGAAGCATAGACAGCACAAAGATATTTGGATATAAGGAAGCTAGATGTTTAGATATAGGGAATTTGATATGTCTACCTAACTATGCTCTCTTGATCTGATGCCTACCTACCTAAGCTTAGTTCTTCAAAATTAAGTATGAAAGCATCTTTTCTTTTTGCCTCCTAAGACTGTGGTTAAATAAGATAAAATGATGATCACAAGAGAAGAATTATATTCATTCATAAAATCTTTAAGAATTACACAATTTTTCCATATGTGTTATGTCATTTGATTCTTATAACCAAACTAAAAAGTAGATAGATTGCATAGTATATCCTTATTTTAAAATGAAGATTCTCCAATTCAAAAGGATTAAGAGTGACATATTGTGTTCAGTGGGGGCTTTTCTACATGCACGTCCCATGGAGTTGGCATTGTGATAGAATGAGCCTATTGCAAACCATGTTCTCAAATTCTCACCCGGGGACACATGCCTGATCCACACCATCTGTGAAATAACAATTCAGTAAATACTGTGGTATGACAAGTTAAGCATGCATAGTGTCGGACTGAGTTGTACAGATAGAAAATGCCAAAAGAGCTTGGAGAAAGCTCTTAGAAAGCCATATAGAAAAACTTCCTCAAGAAAGTTGCTCTGGGGCTCTGGGCCATGGATAAGAATTAAGGGAATGAGATGTTGGCCACAAAAATGTCACTGGTGTGGTCCCAAAGCAGAAGCAAAAGAACTTTTGGTATATCTCTCCTATACCCCAGGAATTACAGTAGTCATCTAATGTGCTATTTTGCATATAATCTTCACAAGAGCCCCATGAGTTAACTAAAATTGTTCCTTTTTAAAAAAAAAATGAGGAAAATCAAGGGCATAAAATCGAAGTTACTTTTCTGAAATCACACAATTGTTAAATAACAAGGGCAGATTTTAATGTAGTCTGTTTGACTTGAAATCCAAACTTGGGTCTTTTCATTGCACCAAACTAACAAAGTGATAACCGTGCTTTGCCATTGAGGTTACTCTTTTGTTCAGTCAGCAAATGTTTATTAAGTGCTTCCTTCGTTCAATGGAAGACACTTGCCTTTGAGAGCCTTAAATGAATGAGAAGATGCTGAATGCTTATAGCAGGTGGTGATTTAATTCATTTCATGTCAGTTACAGGATACATCAGCCTATGCTAGCATTCCATTTGGGAATCTCATATTTTAACATAGAACTGGTATGGTTCATTCAGGGAATTTCCACCAAGAACATTGCCCTCATTTACTTAGAGGCACATGCCACAACGCACCAAAATTTCTAGAAACTTCTGTTCCTCTACAAAATCAAACACATTTTTGCATACATCATAGTTTGAATATGCTTTTTCCTCTTAGGTAGAGAGTCCCAAATCACAGGGCAGTGTTAGTTGAAATGACTTGGACATGAATTTAAAGTATAAAGTACCATCTGTTTCAAACAGTTAGGAAAAAGATAATGGGAGAGACAGTTTCCAAGATAGATGGTTATTGGAAAACAACATTTGGTTGAGGAATTACTAAGACAGCACACTCAGGTCATTTATAATCTGCCCCGTGTCTGATGACAAAAAGGAGAAAAAAATGGCGTGAAAACTAAGAAATGGTGTCATTTTCCTGCCCCATGAATTTAGCTCAGGAATTAGGGTCTGTTGTATTACATCTAGAATAAACACCACAAAGTATCTGTAGGTATCATTCATGAGTGATTATCACGTAAGACTGAGAGCCAATCAGCAATGCAACAGGCTGCCTTCTGAGGTCTAGAGCCCCTGTCCTCTAGCAGCATGAAATCTGTCTTCACAGTGTTAGTCCTGGACTTCAGACTTGGAGCTTCCACGTCTTAGGAGACAGTGTTCCCAATGAGAGGACTTTGGCAGAGGATCAAGTAACTGCAGGTTGCTAGTGCCGTAAGTTATACTGCTGTCAGCCATGTTACCTGCTCACCCCTCCATTTTTGAGCATTTTCATTTCAGCCCTTTTTTTGCTGCTTCCTTTTTCAGAATTGTCGAGATGTAAGATGATCTTATTTGCTTGTTTGTTTGTTCCTCTTGAGTTCATCCCCTCTGGTATTAAATTATGTGTGTGATTCTCTTTTCTGAATTCCCCATCATTGGTTGGCTTCTGTTTAAAATACGAGGACCCAAAGTGAAAATGGCACTGCAGATCCAAAACACTGAGCATTCCAAAGGCCTTTTCTGTCTCTCCTTGGGTAGCTGAGGCCTTTTTGTCCACAGCCCAAGTGATTTCTTTTCACCTGCTCCCATCTCCTCTTGGCAATGTCTTTATGATAAAATGTCCACTTTCTCCAAACCCTCATGGTCCCTGCTGCTCTGCTTCCCATTAACCATGTGTGTTTCCACTTGTTTGTCTCCAGATGTATTCGTTAGCATTTTTCCAGTTGAATCTCATCCTGTTATTTCTTGCTCACATTGCTAACCTCTCCAGGGGCCCATATGCTTCCATAGCTCTTGTGCCAAAATCACAGAGTATCTTAATACAAACCTTCCTTCAACATCTTCACACCAGCCAAAACCACAGGCTCAATAGACTGCCAGCCTGATTTATAACCAGCTCTGTCCCAGTGTTACAGGATGAGCACCAAATTTGAAACTGAATCATAACCATGCCACTTCCTAGGTGTGTGACCTTAGGCAAGGCAGTGGCACCCTTGAGCCTCAGTTTCCTCACCTCTTTTCTCAGAATGGCAACCACTTTGCACAGTCAGAATATGAGATAATGGCTGGTGAGCACTGTCTATGTTCCCCGGCAACTGGAGGCATGTTCTGTCTTTTGAGACAGCAGAGAGGACCAGAGACTGTTAGATTCAATAATAAAGACACTCTCTGCCACACCCAGGCAAGAATAGAACATTAATGAAATGACTGTCTTGAAGAAATCAAACTGATAGATTTGTGAAATTAGTGAAAAAATGATGGCTACAGAAAACTGGCCTTTGAGGCAATGGCCTCCTCCTATTTCCCAAAGTTCTCTTGCTTCTTGTAGATAGACTTTCAGCTCGCTGAACACACTATGCAAGTTCACACTACGTTACCTAATGGCATTATTTTTCTATAGTATGCCTATCCCTTCTCACATCTTTATCCACCGAACAAACTTCCCTTCAACCTTCAAGTCTCAAGTCAAATATCACCTCCTTCAGGAGACTATCTTAACTTCCTCAGGCTGAATTAAGTACTTATGCTTCTGTGCAAACCTCTCAGACTACAAATAACATTGCTGTGATTTGTGCTTACCTGTTTATCCCTAGACTTGTCTCTATACCTCTGCAAGGAAAGGGCAATATTCCACTCATCTCTGTATTTCAACTTTCCAGAATTATGTTTGGTACACTAAATAAATGCCTGATGAACACGTGTGAATCAATGAATAAATGAAAAACATCCCATCAGTTAAATTCAACTTTGGCCAAAGCAGGCCCAGTATGATTTTGATTTTCGGATCTGTCTTATGAGGATAGATAGAAGAAGTTCCATTGAAATAAGTGAAATGCCTTTCACAATGGCTTTCCACCCTGAACTGCCATTAGAAATGCCATTTGTTATGCCCTCTCCCCACTTACAGGGACAGAGGAAATCAGACTGTTGTTCATCTGATGCAGTTTTTCTAAAGGATTAGTAAAAATGGATCAGAAATCAAGGAAGCCAAGCAGCAAGGCAAGATCTAATTGCTACAGCCATGTAGAAAAGGGACCACATAGTGGGAATGGGGAGAAGCTTAGAAGCTCTGGGAGGGTAAAGACTGTGTCTTTCATCCATACACACTATTAAGCTCACTCATTCTTTGAGGTCTCTTAAGTTCTGACCCTTTGCTTGGAATATTCTTTCCCAGATCATCTTAAGGTTAAAAGAGTATTTATTTCACTGTCCTATGTAAAGAAGCACTCCATCTCCCCTGTCACACTCTGTAACAGCATCAAAATTCATTTTCTCATATCATGTATCACTTGATAAACTTAGGTTGTTTACTTATCTCTTCTTGCCTTCTGTCTCTCCCTACCACTGTGCCTGCCTGCCTCTTCCTAAGACTCCAGGTCCCATGAGGACAGAGATGGTTTTTTAATTAATAGGTATTTAATAAGTATTTGGGAACTGACTGATTCATTGCTTACACTGTAACATTTTCTTTCTTCATTTGCTTATTCAGCTAATAATGGTTAAGCACTGGCTGATACTGTAGTAGGGGGATGTGGTAAACTTGAAAGAAGTTAACTTAGAAGGGTTTCAATGGAAAAGAGCCATATTCGTAAAACAGCTGTCTCTGAAATTGAGAAATAGGGTAGTAGCATAAAGTAATGAATAAAGTGTACTTATTTTCTAGAAGTCCTTTATTTTTTAGATATGAGGCTAAAATAAAGTAAACACAAGGCTGGCTGTGTGCTGACATTTCTACTCATCTCAATCCCTGGCTTGCAGATGAGATATTGCCTACAATATCCATGTGCCCATTTGTCCAGGTTACCCCTAATCCCTGGGCATATATTTAACCTGAACTGAAGATGAGCTCATGGGAAAAATTCAAAACTCAAGCTCTGATTTCCTAATATTCTTTAACTTTCTGATTTCCTAATACTCTTAAACTTATAGGTCTTGGATTATTGTGTAATGAAAAGCTCATAGTCATTTACCGAAATTGACAGTTCATTGATGTTTCAGTTACATAAATCCAGCGTGTAGCCATGGATAAAACAGGAAATTGAGCACTAATTATTTTTCTCAGTTCTATTTTCCAGAGAGTTCTTTAACCCTTTTGGAGGTGGGAAAATTACAAAAGAAATTTTGAAGTCAGTGGCTTGAGTAAGATACAGGATTCTGTCTTAAAATGGAATCTTAAAGCAGGAGGCTATAAATATGAATGAAGAATATAAGAATCATATTGAATATACTTGAACTCGGATAATGTTCCATTGTAGAGGCTTTTTAAACATCTGAGAGGAGGAATACAGTGGGCTGACAATCAGGTGCTATCCAAATGAGGCCACGTCATGCAGGGCTCTAGCCAGGCAAAGAAATGAGTGGCTTCTTCACTTACATTGCCCATAACGTTTCTCTGCATGCTCGGGGTCTGTCTCAAGGGCCCTCCAAGTGTATGTCCCCCACATAGACTAAATCTGCAGACCTCAGCCATGGTCCTTCCTGTGTTCTCCTAGCTGCTAGTTATTGCCACCTTACTGTACTTTGTCCTCTCTGCCCTACACTTTTCTGAGGTTTGCCCCTGATATTTAATTCCTAACCCAAAAATTTAAAGGACATTAAACCAGGGATGGAAAAAATAAGCATTTAGAGCGCATAAGGGAAAAGACACAGCTCACTTTATGTATAGTTTCCTTTACTCAGCAGATACCCACCAAGTACCTATTCTGTGTGAGGTACTATGACAGTCTCAAGAGTAGAAAATCTTAGGTCTTGAACTTCAGCGCTCAGTCTAGGGAGGTATATAAAAAATTGTCCACCTATAATGAAATGTGATGAAATTGGTTTCTAAACCTGTCTCTGAATTAGGTTTATGCAAAATATTTGATATAAATCCCACTCTCTTGGCCTCCCCCAGATATATTAAAGGGAAATATTCTAGGGTGGGACCCAGAATTCTGCATTAAAAACAAAAATATTCTTTTCTGGGGACCCTGATAAGTACCACTCTAATGTCTGTACTGCATGATGTACAGTAATTAAACCAAGAAAGGTGCTTTCTCAGCTTCCTGGTTCCTCAAAGGTCCCTCCTTCCAGTGTCTTTCACTGTGGGCTTGTAGGTTTCATACCCTCTACACTTACAGAAGTTGTCTTACTTTTATTTGCTATTTTCATGAGCTATCACTAACAGATTGCCTTGGAAGGATGGTTCCTTTTATCTGTATAATACGAGAAAAAAAGATTATGCCACATATTACGTATCTATAGAAAAGTCTCTGACTTTTATGTACTATGATTTTAGCTCACGCTTGGAGCTTAATAGCAATGTGCTTTAACACCTGGTCTGTGATATATTTTGGAATGTATTCAAGAGGCTGTTACTTCCTATGCATAATTTAAAAATATAGGTACCATGTGTCATTTAATGGAGGAGAAAGAACCAACTACAGATTGACCTTGTTTGTGCTTTCCTTAAAGTGCTCTGCTAAGTTAATTGTCACTAAGAACAATGTAACATTTTATGAAGGACCATATTCTGGGATCAACCTCAAAGTCCTGACCTCATCTCCTGCTGTTAATTGACTTGACCAGGACCTTTCTGATGAATATATTGTGTAAAAACTGGTGAGGATTATTTTTCTCTGAAACAATGTTTGTCTTTCAGATTGAAAGTTGCAACAGAAGTCAATTATGTTAACTTTTTTTTTCTACCAAGAAACATAAATAGAAAAAATTAAAAATGCACTTTTGTGCAGCAAAGGGGAAAATATATAGGTAAAGGGAAAATGACATCAAGTGGTCTGACTCTTACACCCTTACCACTACCACTAATTTGTCACCACCTGATCATTTTGAATCTGTGAGCCTGGCTGTATTAGTCCATTTTTATGCTGCTGATAAAGACATACCCTAGACTGGGAAATTTACCAAAGAAAGATATTTAATTGGCCTTACAGTTCCACGTGGCTGGGGAAGCCTCCCAATCGTGGCAGAAGGCAAGGAGGAGCAAGTCACATCTTACATGGATGGCAGCAGGCAAAAAGAGAATGAGTTTGGCCAAGTGAAACGGGTTTCCCCTTTTCAAACCATCATAACTCATGAGACTTAGTCATTACCATGAGAACAGTACAGGAAAGACCTGCCCCCATAATTCAAGCATCTCCCACTGGGTCCCTCCCACAACACATGGGAATTATGGTAGCTACAGGATGAGATTTGCATGGAGACACAGAGCCCAACCACATAATTCTGCCCTTGGTCCCGCCCAAATTTCATATCTTCACATTTCAAAATCAATCGTGCCTTCCCAAAAATCTCCCCAAGTCTTAACTCATTGCAGCATTAACTCAAAAGTCCACAGTCCAAAGTTTCATCTGAGACAAGCAAGTCTCTTCTGCCTATGAGCCTATAAAATCAAAAGCAAGTTAGCTTCTTCTTGGGTACAATGGGGTACAGGCATTAGGTAAATATATCCATTCCAAATGGGAGAAATTGGTCAAAACGAAAGGGCTACAGGCCCCACACAAGTCTGAAATCCAGCAGGGCAGTCAAATACTAAAGGTCCAAAATGATCTCCTTTGACTCCATGTCTCACATCTGGATCACGCTGATGTAAGAGGTGGGTTTTCATGGTCTTAGGCAGCTCTGCCACTGTGACTTGACAGGGTACAACCTCCCCCCTGGCTGCTTTCATGGGTTGGCATTGAGTTTCTGTGGCTTTTCCAGGTGCACAGTGCAAGCTGTCAGTAGATCTACCATTCTGTGATCTGGAGGATGGTGGCCCTCTTCTCACAGCTCCACTAGGCAGTGCCCCAGTGGACTCTATGAGGAGGCTCCAACCCTACATTTTCCTTCTACACTGCCCTAGTAAATGTTCTCCATGAGGGCCCCACCCTTGCAGCAAACTTCTGCCACATCCAGGCATTTCCATATGTCTTCTGAAATCTAGGCAGAGGTTTCCAAAGGTCAATTCTTGACTTCTTTGCATTTGCTCAATACCATGTGAAAACTGCCAAGGCTTGAGGCTTCCACCCTCTAACGCCACAGCCCAAGCTCTATGTTGGCCCCTTTCAGCCATGGCTACAGTGGCTGGGATGCAGGACACCAAGTCCCTAGGCTGCTACAGTACAGGGATACTGGGCTTGGCCCACAAAATCCTTTTCTTCCTAGACCTCTAGGCCTGTGATGGGAGGGGCTGCTGTGAAGACCTCTGTCATGCCCTGGAGACATTTTCCCCATTGTCTTGGGGATTAACATTCTGGTGGTTACTTATGCAAATTTCTGCGGCTGGCTAGAATTTCTCCTTAGAAAATGGGTTTTTCTTTTCTATCACATTGTCAGGCTGCAAATTTTCTGAACATTTATGCTCTGCTTCTCTTATAAAGCTGAATGCCTTTAATAGCACCCAAGTCACCTCTTGAATGCTTTGCTGCTTAGAAATTTCTTCTGCCAGATATCTTAAATCATCTCTCTCAAGTTCAAAGTTACACAGAACTGTAGGGCAGGGGCAAAATGCCACCAGTCTCTTTGCTAAAACATCACAAGAGTCACCTTTGCTCCAGCTCCCAAGAAGTTCCTCGTCTCCACCTGAGACTCCCTCAACGTGGACTTTATTGTCCACATCACTATCAGGCTTTTGGTTGAAGCCATTCAACAAGTCTCTAGGGAGTTCCAAACTTTCCAACATTTTCCTGTCTTCTTTTGAACCCTCCAAACTGTTCCAACCTCGGCCTGTAACCCAGTTCCAAAGTCGCTTACACGTTTTCTGGTATCTTTTCAGCAACGCCCCACTCTACTGGTACCGGTTTACTGTATTAGTCCATTTTCATGCTGCTGATAAAAATATACCTGAGGCTTGGCAATTTACTAAAGAAAGAGGTTTAATTGGACTTACAGTTCCACGTGGCTAGGAAAGCCTCACAATCATGGTGGAAGGCAATGAAGAGCAAGTCACATCTCACATGGATGGCAGCAGGCAGAGAGAGAGTAAGTGCCAGGTGAAACGGATATCCCCTTATCAAATCATCATATCTGTGAGACTTACTCACTACCATGAGAATAGGACAGGAAAGACCTGACCCCATAATTCAAACATCTCCCGCTGGGTCCTTCCCACTACAAGTGGGAATTATGGGCCCTACCAGATGAGATTAGGGTGCGGACACAGTCAAACCACATCACTGGCTATATAGTTATCAGATCATTTCTTCAAGGATGTTGTGCCTACAATTCAAGCTATTATAAGTCTCTTGAGGCAATGTCTATGTTTTATTTATTTTTCCTCTACATAGCCCAGAGTCATTATCTGCTTAGTATATAGCATCCACTTAATAATCCTACTAATATTGTTGGCTTGTTTATGGTACTGTAATTCAAAAATCTTAACTTTAAAAGATGTCACTCCATAGTTTATAAACACTCCCCCAAGCAGCTCTTATATAGAAGAAGGTAGTTACCAATAATAATAAAAGTAGTTAATACTTACTGAGACAATGAAACTAAGGGTCGGGTACCATTAACTGCAGATAGTACATATGAAGAGATTACAGCATAACAGTAAAGTCATTTGTCCAAGCTAAGAAGCTTTCAAATAAAAATTGAACTTCAGACAACCCAATCCTAATCATTTTCCTCTCTGAATTGCAGGTAGTCTGTTGTTCAGACACCTCCCAAATAATCTCCAAACTTTAAATAGTACAGTTTTTAGTTCATTAGTTTTATATATTGAGTTTTCATTAATATTTTAAATGAACAAAATGTTTCACGAATAAACCACTGATGTATATAAAAGAGACAGATAACCTATAATATGTTCATAAAAATGCCTTTTCTGGAAAGTTGCTTGGCTTTATATAACAGCATATTACAAAAACTGATATTATCATTCAAACATGATGTCATTTACTATAAAATACAAAGAAATGCCAATATTTGGGCATATAATAAATTTTACTCATAATTTAGTGTAAACTAAGCAGTGTCTAAACCACTACGTTTATACTGAGCTTTCTTTGCTAAATGCCTCTTTGTTGCTGAATCTATCAATGCTATAAAGTAACTAAGCAGTGTATGATAATACTATCATGTTTATTGAATGTAAGATAGTATAGATTGGAAAATACAATATTATTTTATGTACCATTAAGAAATTAAAAAGTACCACTACTGACTACATGATGACATGCCAGCATATAAAAGGTGAATTTAATTTCAGACACATTAAAGTGTGAAAATATGCATCTTAGAATTAACTAAAGGGTTACTCCCAATACCCTTGTGATATTAGTGGTGTTCAATTCATACCTTCCTGAAAAGATAAGTAATTCAACTTCTGTATAGAGTCCTGGTTAAGAAAATGAACTTTAGATTTGGACTTCACAGTTCAGGATACTGGCTTCACCTTATACAAGCTGTATGATATTAGACAGCTTACTTTCTGTCATTTAGTTTAATCATTTAATACCGAATGACATTGTGAAAATGACATAGGGTAATACACAGAAAATTGTTTGGCACATAATAAGAAACATGCTGGGTATAAAACAAATGCTAGGTATGTATGTTTTATAATTAGACATGAAAATATAGAGGGAAGTGTAAGTATTTTGTTCAAATATAGAAAATGACCACAAATTCTTTGATGTTTCTCTCATCAAAAGAAGCTCTTTCTGGCCTGGCACAGTGGCTCATACCTGTAATTCCAACACTTTGGGAGGCCCAGGTGGGCAGATTGCTTGAGGTCAGGAGTTCAAGACCAGCCTGGTCGATATGGTAAAAACTGTCTCTACAAAAAATACAAAAATTAGCCAGGGATAGTGTCACACGCCTGTAATGCCAGATACTTGGGAGGTTGGGGCAGGAGAATCGCTTGAACCTAGGAGGCAGAGGTTTCATTGAGCCAAGATTTTGCCACTGCATTCCAGCCTGGGCAACCGAGTAAGTGAGGAGAGTGAGGAGTGAGACTCTGTCTCAATAAATAAATAAATAGATAGATAAGCTCTTTCTTTCTCTACCCATTAAATATTGAATATTAGTTTGGCCTTATGAATTTCTTTGGCTAGTGGGAAACTAGCAAACATGATACAAGCAAAAGCTTGAAAAGGTATTTTTTTCTTTTTTTTGATTATGAAAATTATCTGTCAGATAATGAAGGATATATATAGGTTTCACCCCGGTTGTCATAAAGCCAACCATCAGTCACAGGGGAGAAACATTACTTCGTACCAACAACTTACCAAATGCCAGAGATACATGTGAGCCCATCCAAGACCAACTAGCCCTCCAAGAACCCATCATCTGAAGCAACTGAATAAAATAAGCCTAGGCAAGAAGGACTACCCAGCTGAGCCCAGCTCAGGTTGCTGAACCACATAAGTCAACTCTTAAAGAATTGTTTTATGCTTTTTGTTTGTTTGCTGGTTTGTTTTTTGAGACAGGATTCCTTTCTGTCACACAGGCTGGTAAGCAGTGGCACTGTCACAGCTTACTGCAGCCTTGACCTCCCAGGCTTAAGCAATCCTCCTACCTTGGCTTCCCTAGTACCTAGAACTACAGGGATGCACCACATGCCTGGCTAATTTTTGTATTTTTTAATAGAGATGTGGTTTTTCTATGTTGCTCAGGTTGGTCTTGACCTCTTGGGCCCCCTGCCTCAGCCTCCCAAAGTGCTGTGATTACAGGTGTCGGCCAACATGCTCGGCCTGAAGAATTGTTGCTTTAAGCTACCAAATGTTAGGAGAGTTTGTTATGCAGCAAAGCCTTTGATACTATGAAGACACACTATTCTCCTGTAGCTGTGCTGCTTTTGACGTTTCTTTTTACAAATATGAAAAAAGTCTTGTCTTTATTGGTCTTTTTAAAAATTATGGTTTAACGTGTAAAATTCTAATTTAATTAACTCTATTAAACACCCTCACAAGATCTGAAAGCCTTTCAAACTTCCTTTGTGTGTCGCAAAAACAGATTTTAATTTCTTCTGAGTACATAGTAAGTTTAAAATTTGAAGGCTTTTAATAGTAAAGAGAGAAAAAAAACAATATGAGAGAAGCAGGGAAGCATCATGTTGATACCTTGCAACTTAAATGCATCTGACAGCCTGCTTGTGTGGATTTTTTTAAATAGTAATAACAGGCCATTTAATCCCTGGCTACAACAACAACAACAACAACAAAAACCCATAGAACAACCCTGACATGCAGGAACAATGCAAAATCCCTGATGGTGTGAAAAGAGCAGCAACGTGAACGTGCTCTAAACACAGACCCCAGAAGAAGTGTGTTTAAAATGCTAACAGTGAGCTCTCAGAAGATACTGCCCTTCTGGCACCAACTTAAACAGCTCAATCCTTCATTACCCTTGAGAAGTCAAATCTGTCTTTTTCTCAAGGTCCCTGAGGTCCCTGGAGAGCTGTAGAATTGTATGCCCCCTTTCAGGCAGGCCATCCTTAGGGAGGTACAGATGATGCTCATTAATAACAATTTTTTTTTTTAGATGGAGTCCCACTCTGACACCAGGCTGGAGTGTGGTGGCGTGATCTCTGTTCACTGCAACCTCCACCTCCCAGGTTCAAGCAATTCTCCTGCCTCAGCCTCTCGAGTAGCTGTGACTATAGGCATGTGCCACCATGCCCAACTAATTTTTGTATTTTTAGTAGAGATGGGGTTTTGCCATGTTGGCCAGGATGGTCTCGATCCCTTAACCTCATGATCTGCCTGCCTCTGCCTCCCAAAGTGCTGAGATTACAGATGTTAGCCACTGCGCCTGGCCTACAGCATTTTATTAATGCAGAAATATATTATTTGAAATGAAGGTCAATTTCAGAAGTGTCTCCCTTAGTGTAAATTTTATTTCCTATAGAATTTACTGCAATTTTAGTTTTATTTTAAAATGTGAAGTACATTTACATGGAATTATTCTTATTATTAAGAAATTATTATTAGTAGTAGTAGTCATAGCAGCTGCACATGGATTATTTTGCATACAAGTCCTGTTTTCTCTACTCGACAGTAACATCGTGGAGAGTAAAGGCTGTGCCTACTGCACTTTGGATTCCTTCTCTCATTCCATCCTATGCCTTTCCACCATTCTTGGCCCATCACAGGTGCATGGTAAAGCCCTTTCTGGCAGATAAATCTGCTGATAGTTTTGCATATGTGTTTTTCTGGAATATTTATCTCCCCTCTTCTTCTGTCTTCGTGACCAGAACAGTACTGAGCATAAAGACGGTACTTAACATGATACACTTTTGAGAACAACACATTCTCTGAGGATGACAGTGCCAGCTAAGAAATGATTGTTTTTTTCCCTATTCTGTTCATTCTAGACTTTCACATATGTACTGAACAAAAAGAAAAACTTCCATCTGGCACCAGAGGACTTGATTGGAAATATTAATAATCATTTAATAAAAACCTAATTTGGAGGACTCTGGAAAAACTGCAAGACAGAGAAATGAGAAATTCTCTCACAATTCTTTTTGCCTTCTCACATTGCCAAAAGAAAATTAACAAGGGATTTTCAGACCCATGCTCATGGTTATTTAGTAAGGAAAGAAAGATGGATCTGAAAACCTATGGGATTCTTCCAGGAAAACTCTTTACTGGTCTCTGGGCCATCTCACCACTTGTTTATTTGTTTGCTTTTAATTTCTCACCGCTGTAAAGAAAGATATGTCTTAATGTTTTCCACCAAAAAATAGGTTAGTAATAAGACAGTTTCCATTATACTTATACCTGTGTTTGTAATATGTCATTAAATATTTATACCGTCATCTCTTCTGCTAGTTAATGAGTTATTCTAGAATATATACTTCTACCTTTCATCTTTCATGACTGGCATAATGTTTCAATTATCTATTGCTACATGACAAAATACCCCCAAATTTAGTAGCTTAACACAACAACACTTTCTTGTTTCTCATGATTCTGCGAGTTGATACGCAGTCCCGCACTGAGCTTGGAGCTGAGCCGGAGCTGGGAAGTCCAAGATGGTCTCCTTCACGTATCTGTAAGACAGGGTCAGCTGCTGCCTGCATGTCAGTTCTCCACATGCTCTACTCTTCTTCCATTAGCTTAGATAGGCTTCCCTAGTGTATGGAGGCTGGGTTCCAAGAGAGTGAAGCTCAGGCTGCCAAGGCTTTCACAGGTTGGGCCCAGAACTGGCACGGTGTCATGTCACTGCATTCCATTTGTCAAAGCCAGCCTAGATTTGAGTGGAAGTGTAATAGAGTCCACCTCTGGAAGGAGGAGTGGCCAACCAGTTCTAGGACGGGAAGAAGTGTTGGTGGGCATCTTTGAGGAAATTCATAGTATTTAATATATATTCATTGTTTGAATGAGCCAGTGGCAGTGGAAAAACCTATTGTCTAGATGACAACCAGAATTGTGAAGAATAACATACTAGAAAGAGAATGTATGTATTTCCCTTTACTCCTTTTCAACTTCTCTTTCTTTTTTTATTCATTCAGAAATTTTAAATAATGAATAAGCATTTGCCAGAAAGAGATGAAGTGACTGGCAACTGGCATTTCAGATAGATGGGGCACCCTAGGCAAAGACCTAGAGCAATAAAATTACATGATGGGCATGGGGAACAGTGAGTAATTGAATGTGGCTCACAGACTGGGATGCCTGCAGAAGACTGGTGAGAGATGAAGCTGACAATGTAAAAGGAGGAACTGGAATGTCATAGAAAGGAAATTGGCATTTGTTCTTTAAGCAATGGAGAGTCATTGAAGGATTTGAAATAGGGTAATATCCTGATGAGGTTTTCTTGTGTGTATGTAAGATAGACTATCTGGACTCTAGTGAGGACAGAAATCATGTGTGTCTTGTTCATTTCTACATACTCTCTTAAAACTCTAAGATACCTACCATGTGGCCAATTAATTTTTTTAATATTGAATGCTTGATTGCAGAATATTCATTCAGTTTGTTCACATGTGCCAGACTATTTGGAAAGCTAAGTGTGAGGGAGCTCATACAGGGGTTTTTGGAACATTGGTTGGAAACATAGATGATGGACTATATCAAGCAGGCTTTGAAAATCATGATGAAGAGGAAGAGATTACTAGATTAAGAGAGGAATAGATTAATTAATATATGAATAGAATGATGAGTAATAGAGGAATGGATGAATGGAATTGATTAACAGACCTTGTCCAAGTGATTCTTTCACCAGGAAAACTGTCTTTGTTGAGATTACATCACCTCATTTATTTTGTCCCAAAAGATATAGTCTAAATACATATTCTTCCCATTAATTTACTTATATAATTAGATATAATTTGCCCTTAGAAACTATTTCAGCTATGTCATAAATATGTAACTTTTACCATTTTATTTCTTCGCCTTATCTCTGAATTTTGGTCTATTTGGAGTAAAGACACTTATTATGTATTTCCCTTACATCACGTTGTGATTGGTGTGGAGGAAATGATACACCTCTTCACATATAATTTTTCCCATTAGCAAAACACTTTCACGCACATGTCATTGTAATACTGGTATCCACCACAACTATTTGAGGTGGGAAGTTTGGATTACTTTTGCAGAAAAAAAAAAAGATGAGGTTTTGACAGTTTAAAGAACCTATGCATTTACTCTGATGTAAGGGAAATTACTCCCAACAAGCAATATAAGTGGATCAAACTAAAAGATGGATTTAATGAAATTTCTAAAAGTCTTGAACTACTTCTGTAAGCTGACATATAGATTCTTTGCTCTGTGACCTTTGTCTGGGCAATTTCATATTTCTCAGATATTGTTTGTTTAATGCTTCAACCTGAACATCTCCTGGATGATCAAGATCAAGAGCAGCAAGAAGTACACATTTCTCCTTTGGCTCACCAGATCACAAAAGCCATAGCCCAAGTCCAGAGTCATAAGGAGGCCCTTCTGTAATAAACATGGGTGCCCAGCACTGTGCTTCAGCCCATAGGAAACTCCAGAGACATGCAACTGTGCCTCTGGACCTACCTTCAGAATCAGCCTTTGGACAGCAGTTGGAGATTTTAGGCCTTAAACGTGCGTTTGGAGTGCCCTATTCTATAAATTGAAAACAAATCCCACCAAGTGTTAAAAAAATGTAAATTTGACTCAGATTTCTTTATAGGCTGTTACTCATGTAAATCAACAAAATGATTATACCAAGGGAATGGGTAGTGATAAAGATAAATTGATGGTTTTTTTTTTTTTTAAAAACCTCCCTTCTCAAAAGAGAGTGCCTTGTAAATGAGAAATGAGGAAAACTCCTGAGTTTTATCAAGGATGTGGGGAAAGAATAAGGTAAAGTGGGCCTTTCCTAGCACAATTCTTGCCTTCAATCCCCTTCCTCATCTTCCCTGAATGTTTTCCTTCACATTTAATATAAGTGTAGTTATTCTTTCTACTTTAATTATAGGGATGTACTCAGGATGGTTTCTAATTTAATGTATTGAGACACAAATTCATTCTGGAGATACTGCTGGGTAGCACTGGAACGTGTTAATCCCAGTATTAACCTGTCTCCTCTCTCTGCCTTTCTATTATCAAGAATTCTATCACCTGTGACTTCATGATCACATTGCTAAAGGTGTTACTTGGTGGGCTGATCTAGTTGCTTGTAGCTATGATAGAACAAGCTGCAGAATTCAGTGTTATAGTTATGCTGTCACCATTCTGACCATCTGGAGGCTGATTCACATATTCCCTCCAAGCCTCCACTCCTCTACAGACTTCTCATCCTGGTTCCCAGCTCATGGCAGTGTTACGTGAGTTCGTTGAGGAGTGCTGTTCCCCCTCCTCTGGATTCCACCTGGAGAGATGTTTCCTTTACACTCCTAGCCTCTTGTCCTGACACTTCATTACTCCTTTCCAAAAGAATAGGAGTGAATGCTGGTTAATACTTTGGGTGTACTAACTTAAGATACTCTCCTTTTTCTCTCTGAATGGATATTCCTGCCTGCAAAGAGCTTAAGCTTCCCTCTACGCTTGGCCATGTGTTGTGCTGACTTGCAGATGAGTTGCCTATGGTGTCCTGCAATGCTTGTAATGGAGTGGGTAATTTACATTCAAGGACATAGTATCAAAGGGTCCACCTACTTAACAGGCCTAAATCATCATTCTCCCATCCAGCCTTTGACAGCAACATATGTGATTTACTAATCTTTGTCTTTCTGAGTCATTTCTCTTTAAATATAATCAAACTGAGATAGAGAGGTGAGGGTGTGATTCATTAGCCTTAATTTTTTGCCTATGGCTTCTTGTTGGACTTTTCTGAATGCCCCTCCTATAAAATGAGAATGATCCTGCTATATTGTGCTCCTTTGCTTTAGTTAGTAAACTTATATTCAATCTCTCCACATAACTAGAAAGAAAAGCACTCTGACTGAGACACGCATGATGGTGCATAACATGACCCTAACTGCCAACAAATGTGAACAAAAGTGTGAAAACTCAGAGGAATGTGATTTATTTGGAACTTGTCTACAGGATACTTTTTTTTTTTTGAGACCAAGTTTTGCTCTGGTTGCCCAGGCTGGACACAATCTTGGCTCATTGCAACCTCCGCCTCCCAGGTTCAAGTGATTCTCCTGCCTCAGTCTGCTGAGTTGAAATTATAGACATGCTCCACCATGCCCAGCCAATTTTTGTATTTTTAGTAGAGATGGCATTTCACCATGTTGGCCAGGCTGGTCTTGAACTCCTGACCTCAGGTGATCCACCCACCTCGGCTTCCCAGGGTACAGGGATTACAGGCATGAGTCACTGCGCCCAGCCCGGAGACTATTTTATCTTGAATGAAAGGAAGCCAGCAGAATAGAGAGTAATAGGTTTTTTGGTTGGTTGGTTTGTTTTTGTTTTTGCCTTTTCATCCTCTCATTAAGAGAATTCTTTTGTTTGAAAACCTATTTAAGGTCCAATAGATAGAACAGATTCAAATGATGCTGCCATAGTTACAGTGGGGTTGAAAGTCTTCCTGTTCCACTTTGGTGCCTCCGTGATACCCTGAGAGCACACAGATGCACTTTCTTTATTCCATTTGTAGAGATGAGATCGTGAGATTTCTATGTTGTCCAGGATGATCTTGAACTCCAGGGCTCAAGAGATCCTCCTGCCTCAGCTTCCCAAGTGCTGGGATTATAGGTGTGAGTCACGGTGCCCAGCCTGCACTCATTTTTAATGCCACAGAATCACTGCACTGGAAGTCAAGCCCATGAGGATTTTTGTCCATAAACACCTTTATGGACAAAGAGCATTTGAACTGACCAAAAATTCATTTTTAACACCTTTTGGAGGCAACTCAACTCTTAAGTCCCTTCAGACTTACAAAATTAAATGTAATATTTAAAAAACTAGAAGGTGGGCCACTCTCTAAATTCTTAGGGTATCACATCTCAGCATCCCATTCTTGAAATTTCCGTAATGACTAGAATAGTACATCTGGTTTAAAGCTGTCAGTCAATGAACACTTAATGACTGAATGAGTGAATGAATGAATAGAAAAAGCTGATGGCTATTTTTAGGAGCAGTAGAGGACAGGAACCAGCCAGACACTACGTAATAAAGAATCACATTCAGAAAGTTTCTCTATTGACTTTTCAAAGATTAGAAATCTATAGACCTAAAATTACCTTCTCCATCTTTCAAAGGTAAATTTTCACAAAGGGAAACCCCCGTCTGTTGGAATATGACTTTCTCCTGCTGAAAACACCTGTTCGTGACAGATTTGGCTTCTTTACCCTACAAAGGCACTGTAAAGAGATGACCCACAGCCTTTCCAAAGAATAAAGTACAAGGAAATAATACTTGTTTTGTTTAGGTGACAAGACTGCATATAAGCTATTTTTCAGGTGTGTCTTAAGTTTCTGATTTCAGCCACTTTTCATCTCTGTTTCTAGAAAATGAATACTGGGGCTTAAAAAAATACTGTCTTTCTATACTGACCCTTGCCAATTTGCCGTCTCCAAACCTTAACTGTTGACTTTTACGGGAAGACTGTGTGAACAAGGGATTTGCTCCTGTCATTCTCTTCTCTCTGTGGTTCCCAAAAGTTGCTGAAGTGCCTTTGGGTGCCATGGAAAATTCACATGGGTATTTTGGGATAGTTTAAATGTTTCAGTGTAATGCAACAATGTTAGTTAGACATCCCACAAAATACTATCTCAAGGCAGCTCACCGTTTCAGTATTAGATTGAGCAACTTTCCTCTTGGTGATGCCAGCTGGGATTTGGGAGGTTGCTGTGATACAAAGAAAACATGACGTGAAAATCATCATGGAACAGGACACAAGGGTGGCAGTGCCCAATCTGATTCCAAGATTTGACTTGTACGGCATCCTCAGGTGCACATATCTCATTAGTGACTAATTGTGGTTACTTAAACATGAAATGAAAGTTGTAAGTGTTCTTTCAATGTCTGCATATTGTTTTCTTTCAAAGGACAACTAAGTTGTTAATAAATGCTTGTTAAATTATTTGGACCTAGCTAATTAATTAATTTGGTTTGGAGGCACTGTGCTAATGGTGGCAGTCAGATAAGATTCAATTTTTAAAGAAGATTCATAGGACCCAAAATGACAACATTTACAAATCTATGATTTACTGGAGAAAAATAATATAATTTAGAAACAGCGTTAAAATAAGAATGTGCATTTGCAGCCAAAGGCTGCCCCACAGCAAACGGTGTGGAGAGACCTGGCATAAGGCAAACTGTCCACTTTCTTCAGGACCATACTGGACACATTTCCTTTCTTGGATCTGGACCATCTCAATGTGTGTATGTGCACCTCAGAACCACAGAGTTCAAAGTGCAGGCTTAGCCATGGTTTCTTATGCCCTGCTTGTTATCTAGGCTTATTTGTTCTTATGTAAATGGCTCCAGTTGTAGGGCTCTCCAGGGGGTTCTTACTGAAACTAGGAGCAAACCATCATCTTACTGCTTATCAATAAACCATGCCATCAAATTGACACAAACATCCCTGGACCCATTGTTACAAAATAGCACAATTAATCAGTGCATGTTACGCCTTAACCAAGGGTCTGTACCCTGAAGACATATCTCTTTCCTCAACAAAACAATTTAGGCAAATTTCAGATGTGCAGGAATTTACCCTCACAGCACAGACACTGTATATAAAGTACCAGGCACTAGAGTACCACAATGAGAAAGTTTGGACACCTCTGCCTTGTAACTTTATTTCAATAAATGCCTCTACATGTGTTGTTATGACAATTAGCGTTCAGTAGAAATGTATTGAACTCTAGAGTCTTTTATTTGAACAGCTTCATGAAACTTAGTGTTATTTTCCAGATAGCCAACCTTGTGGACAATGTTTTCAGCCTCGTTTCTGAACAGATTTTTTATCTTCAGGATAAGTAACAGCACAACACTTACCTCTTTATGGAAAAAAAAAAGACAAAAGAATAGAAAATGAAATAGAAAAAGGAGTCTTACAGGAAATCATGTGAATAAAACAGAGAACATAGGACAAATTCCTTTTTAATCATGTACTAGTCTAGCAAATATGTGTTATAATTTTTTTGGTAGTCCTAAGAGTTTTGCTTTTGGTCTTCATCTTCATTCTCATTGAAGCTTTGCCTAGGTTTGCAATCTGACCCACTCATCTCATTAAAATCTCAGGTATGTGCTGATGAATCAAATACCTGTGTCTCCAACCCAGTTGCCTGGTAGGATCCAGCTTTAGATATACCAGAATCTTACAGATCCACCCTTCACAATGTGCCACAGGCTTTTTAAGCTCAACGCATCTGTAACTATGTTTATTATTCTTCCCACTCCCCAACTTCACCCGCAAACCTGCTTCTCCAGCTTATTTTTCTGTACACTTTCTAAGTTATATAACCTAGAAAATTGGTGATGATGTTATTCTGTCCTAATTGCCTATATCCTTGTAAAGTCTTTTATATTACTCTCACTGCCAATGCTGCATTTCAGTAATTATTCACTCATAAATTATCATAATTGTCTCCCAAATGCTAACTTTCTCTAGTATTTTCGGTCTTTATTTAACCCTCCGCATTTTTGTAGATCACAGTGATTATTGCGCGGCACAGTCAACACTCTGTTATTCCCTTCAGGTAAAATGGAGTCACGCCTCCCTAATATCAATCCAAGTAAGTCGTTATTTCCAAGCAGAGAACTCAGGGCTCTCTACGATCTGGTCCCGCTCCCCCTCCATCCATCTTACACTTCCTCACGGTTCCTAAAGCACTCTGGGCTGACTCACATTCTGTCCTTAGTCTGTGTGACTCCTCCACCTTTCTTGTCTAGTCATTAAGTTCAAGTTCAGTCTTCATCTCTTCTAGAAATAAAAACAGGAATTAAGTCCAAGTAAAATTCGTGATCTGGCTCTGTCTGATGAACTGGTAAGCTAGTATTCCTCACGTAACATACACTCACCGTCATTCGTAATCAAGGGATAGGAGAGTTGCAGAGAAGGCTTAGTAGAGAAAATTCTGATGTTTAGATGTTTAGAAATTAGAGAGTGTGTGTTGCACCAGTGTTTAAGATTGCATTCATTAGAGGGAGAGGCTACATGTAAAATATACAGAAGAAAATCCATGCAGGACATTGTGTAAATCAGGCAAGCGGTAGTGCTTTAGTCACAGCTGGGAAACTGTAATACGGAGATTGGAAAGAGACATAGAACTCAGTATGTGTCCCACAGAGTGGGGTGTGAAGAGTCCATTGCTGTTTAGCGTCCCAGTGGCGTGTGGATTTGGCATGCTGGGCGGGAAAGCAGACGTCCTGTGGAGGGCACCTCTCACCATGTAGGTGAGGAGGAGATTCCTCAATTTGTGAACAGTGAACATGAACAGGACAGCAGGAGCAGCAGAAAAAACAACCAAATATGTTAGGAGGATGTAAGATACTACCTGGGGGGACTCCCAGAAACACCTGAGGAAACTTCATGGGGAGCTATTGTATCAGCAGGTTAGGATGATTAATATGTTGATATGACCACATTTCTGTTCACAAACTAGTGGGTTTGAAAGTTTTGCTTGTTACATTCTCATTCCCAATAGAATGTATTTCTTTCTCTATAGTGCCTCATCTTTTCCCGTTGTCTGCATAGTGTATAAAAGCAGCATTTCAATAACACTGTTTCACTTATATGTTCATATGTCTATCTCCATGATTAAACTATAAGCTTTTTCCGGGCAGGCACCATGCTCATTCTGGTGTTTACACTCACTAAATACAGTGCCAGGAAAAGAATTGCAGTTCATTAATACTAATTAACTAGAAATGAATTCCCTTAGAAACCTTAGAGAGGACTGGATCACTGCAGTATCATTTTCTAATTTGCAACTAATAGGCAGCTAGCAAGTTTTCTCATAAACAAAGAAGTGATAACCATCAAAGCACAATTAATCAAAATGTGTTCCATCTCCTACCAGGCTTTACTCATTGGGAAGATGAGGGAGGGGATTTATGCATGAGCATAAATCAAGGATCTTAATGCTGAAGAGATATATGTGTTTCTAGTATTAGAAAAATGCCCCCCGCCCCGTTTAAAGGAAGCAACAATTAAACCTCTCTGTGCATAGAATTCTTTCCAAGATCACTCAAGCTTGCTGTAACTATGGAAATGTTTAGATAAGTTTTAATGTTGAGAAAAAGGGGATTTACTTAGACTTTGAAGCATTGTTTGTGTCTTTTGAATCTAATTCCAGAATTATTCAGGCTTTCTTTGTTGCCATGTTACCAAAGTGTTCCTATAGTACATGTGCATCCATGATAGATCTAGGAATTGTGTTTGGAAAATAAAAATCAATAAAAATTGCTTTCTTTATATTAATAGGTGTAAATAATGAATATTCTTCTTATTGACTAAAATTCCACTATATTGCAAAAATAAACCAGTGTGGTTAGATATGGAGAGGTGGAAAAATCCATCCATGTCTGGGGAAGTAGGTGAGAGTTTTGGTTATCACTAGATTGTGTTGTCTAGTGTCATAAACATAGCTCTGCCTTTGGTTTTGCAACTCGAGCTAAAACTTTTACTGGTTGGAAGGTCGTTACTTGAGATAGAAATGATAGTAATCAATAAAAATACTCAGAAAACCTGCTATAGAATATGTAATCTCCAACTGGGCTTCAGTTGTTTTTTTTTTTAATTATTCCTCCATAAGACAGAAGAAAAAGGAGATTTTCCAGAAGCCTCAGGCAGTTTAGAAAATTATCAAAGACCTTTTAGGTAATAGCTTCAAAACTCACTAGGATGTCTTTATGCTTTCAAATCTTCTGCATGGGTACTCATGAGTTCCAGTCTAGTAATAGTATATGTTTAATATACCCCATACAGTTTGCTTTTTATGCATTTGACTCATATTTAAAAAGTCCTATGAGATAACACTATTGTCATCACTATTTTCCCATGAGGAACCTGAGCCTTAGGGAGTTGACAGAATTTCTCCATATTCATGTAATTAAGTAGCATGGGTAGATCTTGAACTCTGTATCCGTGAATAACATTCATTAACCACTAATCATACTACAAAAACCTCCTCAGAAATATAATTTTTAGGTATGTAAATATGGTAAAGATCAAATTTTTATAATGAGATCAGTTATTATATTTTATGTCCGTTGATTTTGCTTTAAGCTTGTAAAAAGTCAGACTAATTGAAATCCATTAGTGAGAGATGATGGATTCTTTCCCAGATGGATTTGCAACTTTCTCTACTAATTTTCCTAATTCAAATTTTCTACGTAGGTTTCTGTCTCTGAGCTAACAAAGACGTAGACTCTTCCTTCCAGGATCTCCAGATCTAGAAGGAAGAAACCTTTATAAATTCCCAGCCGTGAAAAAGTGTAGAAAGTGCTGTAATAGAGATATGCATACAAGGACACGAGAGCCCTGCGTCAAGGAGATACTAGCCATGACTGAAAATACCTACTAATTCTACTTGGACTTGACTAGGGCCTGGATGTCAGGTAGAGATAGACATGCTGAATCTTAGAGACAAACGGGGAACATAATCAAAGGTTTGAACTTAGCTAGTGGAAGCATGCACAGTGTAGGATATGCTTGGTCAAGACTTTGAGTAGGGTATACAGAAAGGGAGGTGAGATAAGGCTAGGATTTTAAGACACAAAACAAGTTGTTAAAGACAAGTTCTCCATTCCATTAAACTTGTTCCTGCATTTGTTAACATAAGATTTAACCATCATGATTGAGACAAACATTGATCAGAAGACAGTGCATCCACATTTTAAAAAAATATTTTTGATATGTGTTACAATGACTGCCTGCCTATTAAAGGTAATAGACATTTCTTAAATGAATGAATAATCACATCATTAATGGATATCTAGAACTTGCGACGCATTTTCAAAATTGCTGATAGGTTTTTTTTTTTGTAGAGAATATGAACTAAATTTTAATGAGTTTTAATTTAAAGTAGTCTAAAATGTGAATGTTTTTCCTTAATAAGGTGAGTTCTAATTATTGTCACAGTAGTTCATATTTGGTAATGGCCAGCATTGCTTTGGGTAGTTCATTAAATCATGAAGTGATTGATTTTCCTTTCCTTTTCTACTTTCAAGGGGATTATTTCTACCAAATATAATTGCCCTTTAGTGAACAGTGTTAGTTTGATGTACTGTGAACTTCCTTGGGGATGATCAGCCACTGTGAATAGTAGCATTAATCTAGTACAGAAACATTAGTGGCTTGTAAGGATTAATTCTATTTTAAGAACCTTTTACGAACCTTGAGTGTACACATGCTCCATAATAACTTGTTTCCAATTTCTCAACTGTCACATCTTTAATTTGGTTATTCACATTGTTTCTTCACAGTTGTTGATTCAAAAATCTGCAATACATTCTTTACATAATATTTTAAACCATTCCTGTCTTTTGGAGAATGAAAAATGGATGGCAGACATGCCACTGGTATTTAAAGCACATGCATCAAAGGTAGAACCAATCTTTTGAGCTTCCTTACTGCTGCAGCAAATACATATTAGTGCAGGCTTTCCCTGATTAAGTTCTGTTTCTTCTATGTTGTCAGCAGAAATTTAGTTTTAAATTTTAAATTCACATTTCTAAAACAATTATCACTTCACCTGGGCATTCCAACAAGTTAATCAGTGGTTGAATTGAAATTATCATCAACTCATCAAGCAATTGCACAGAGAGTATCTGCTAATTTGGTTCAAGTCAATTAATCCCTAGTGGAATGAAGTGGCAGCAGATGGAGATGAAGGAAGTTGCTCCTATCCAACTCATCATCAGTCCTAACTCATCAAGAGACCAGTGAGCTTTCTTCCAGGTACTTATAGTCGATGTACAAAGGCCATGCCATTTTCCTATTTAGCATGATGAATTATAAGATTCTCCAGGAAAATATTTGCACTGTGTAATGATCATAGTCAGGAAATGTTTTTCTTTGTATAGGGCTATTCAATAGCACAAATGGTGTGCCTGTCTGTTTCTGGTAGGAGAATTAAAAATAAATAAATAAAAGGGAAGTATAGTCTGATATTATGCTTTGGATTAATTCTAATTGATCCTGGAGAATTTAGAACTTAAATCTGGAAAGGTTAACATATGAAGCAAAGCTCCTTAAAAGTAAATGACTTTTCTATTGACTGTTGTGATGGCAGTGACATCTCTGGATGTAATAGCCTTTTTATCCAGAAAGATCCTCAAATTGAATGTGGGGATGGAGCAGAGCTTTAGCTCGTTATCATTTGTCACATCTCAGATCTTGTGAGTGATGGTTAGTATTGTTTGCTGGCACACCAGGGCCGCTCTAAGCACTTAATAGAGTATACATGTCATTTGGACGTAGAAAAGCATACTTTATAACCTACCACTGCTGAATGTTTTCTGGATGAAGATCAACATAGACTAATAGTAACCTGGTAAATTAATGGACGCTTTACTCTTCTTTTACAATTATTTGTATACTCAAGTAAATCTTAGTCCTAAAAGGCTATTACTTTCAAATTAGAAAGCATCCATTGTTTGAAAAATTGAGGGGAATGGGCATGCCAGTGTATCACAGTGGCTGCAGTCAATCATTTACTTTTCCACATGTACAATTAATCAATAATTTTGATTAAACATGCTTCATGTGGATAATGAGAAGTGGAAATTTGAATGATAGAATTCTTTTATGAAAGGTTTACAGCCATCATTCAATGAATATGATGATTGCTTTCATGTTAGAGGAGGAAAAAAGAGGAATCAAGAATTTAAGCTCCATAAAAATAAACACCATGTCATATCTCACCCACCTCCCTGGCTTGCATAGGGCCAAGTATGCATCAGACACTTGCCAGAATGCTCGTGGATAATTGTGAGGCCAGGTTTGCAAGTCTGGGCTTTCTTGTTCTGTGACCCCATACTTACCATGGTGACGCAGAAGGAGGGCTGTGGATGGCTTGAGGGTATTAATGTTCTGTTTTATTTGACAAACATTTCTTAACAAGCTATGGATTGAGTGTCGGTTGGGGTTAAATGCTCAATAGTTAATTTGAAGAAGTACAAATCTTTGGATCAAGCCAGAATAATAGTATATCTGTGTACTCTGTGAATTTCTAAGTCTTGATTTTATTGCTTTAGAAGGACACTTTGAAAGTTAAGAGACACGATGCAGAATTCTCTAAGTAATTCAATGTTTTTAAAAGGCAAATCTGTTTAAAAAATCTGATTAATATTCTGCTTTGTAACTTACATAATCCATATTCAATCTCTTAATGAGCTTTTGATTGTCACAATGTTCCCTGTACATACTTGAAGGTGAATTTAAAACAAAAGTGGGAATGTAATAATGAATATCCAAATACTTTCTATAAAGGTCATTCAATAAATAATCAATATTATGTATATATTTGTGTATTTGCCAAATATATTATGTATTTCTATATATTGATTATTGACAATATGACTAGCTTGAAGTAGGATTTAAGGAAAAGTATATAACATGGGCTGTTAGTCACAGTTCCCAGGATATTGATGTAGCTTTAAGGCTTGTATGTTTATATATCTCCCAGAATCAGACTGAGATATAATAGTGCATTGACTGTGTGCATGTAATTATAAAGTAATATTGTGAGGATTTTCCCTCAAATCCCTAACACATTAACATATCCTTAAATAATATGACTCAGGTTTTAGATATATTGCAAGCATGTTTATTGGTCATGACAAAGAAAATCAAGAATCCTCTGGTAGACCATTCATAATTTCACCATACAGGCTATTAAGAATTAAACGCATTATATTATGATCACATATTTGAATGTTTTATTTCTTTACTAAACCTTTGTTCTTATCTGTTGCATCTTTGAAGACCAACACCTTACATATGGTCTTTATATAATAACATAAATCTATATGGATTGAGATATTAATTATATGTTTTTCAGAATTTACCTTATTCTTCTGACTACTAATGTAAAGAGAAACAGTTAGAACAACAAAGTATTTTATTATTTTAACAGCTAGACCAAAACTACAAAATTTATTTTTACCTATCATTCCCCAATATCAAAATGAGAAACACTGAATTCCACCTATTATCTACTAGGGAATGATTTTACAATTACTCGTTTAGAAAAAAAAACTATGCAGTCAAGAGGTATATGTTCTACAAAAGTCACTCTGAGATGGCAGATGATTAACTTGATTCAAAAAAAAAGACGTTGAGACCCCTGTTGTACCACCCCATTCTAATATATAGACCCCAAAAACAACTTTGGGGGAAAAAAGCACATTTTTCTATGGATACAATATGTTGATAGATGCTACTGTATCTAGCCAAGAAAATAAGTCAGGCTTTTTTATTTGCATAGTTGAATGTCTTTTTTGTCATCTGCTCCTCTTATTGGTCAAAAACACACAGATGTCTACAGTTCAGCATTGGATACCAAATTGATCTTTGCTTGATGGTTCTTGAGTTTCTAAATATTTTCTCAAATGTTTATTTTTATTTATTCTGCTTTGAATGTAATTTTATTATATATGACCTCAAATTATCTTGAAAGTAGCCATAGTATACATTATTTCTGTACAGTACTCACATCTGACAAAATATATATGCATTTATAATGATATCTAGCCATGAGAATTTATTGTATAAGTAGCTGGCCATGAAGTTTTGAGACTTTGAGAAACTTTCCTGGTATGGAAGAGATATACAGTGGATCATGAAACACAGATAGGATTTAGATACATACATATTTACTTAGCATTTCAGGTGAGATCCATTGGATTCTCTTACTCATGGCTAACTGGAATGGTCTAAATGACTATTTAGTGGAAATATAATAGAAAGAATAGAAAGACAATAGATGGAATTTAAAGTTTTATGGGCTGGAATAAATAGCCTTATAAACCAGATGTTCTATGGCAGAAAATTTTTCCTTTGAGGCCTTTCTCAGCCTGTGATAATTAATTGAGATGCTTAAAGTATGGTCAAAAAGTGAATTAATCATTACAGGTAGTGTAACCAGGTTTTCCATAGCTCCTCTTATATTTGATAAGACCTTGTTATATGAATAAATGTCATTTTTGACCCCCCATATATGTCAGTAATCTACCATACATTTCAAATATAATTCATTGAAGATTATTTATTAAAGAAGATGGTGTTTATAAATATGGTATATATTTAATTTACTCTGATTTCTGTCTGAGGAGTTATCCTGCTAACTTAATAGCCTTTACTGAATCCCGAGAGAAGTGCTAACTCAGTCACTGCTGGGTCTGAATTAATTAGAGTCTACTTCGCATTATCTGTGGTCTATGAATTCATGGTTAGAGACGATGCATCTTGCAAAGGACCTTTGAGCAGATGCCTAGAATTATTTAGATCTCAGTAAGAAATGGAAATAGAAAACCATCCTTCTGTTTACTTTTTGTAAGGACCTTGTCCATATAGTTATATCTATGTGTTAGGAAGGAGTACTTAATCCACACTTCTCATATCAACTTGTGGAGGCTCTCCAGCTCACTAACACTTCGGCTTTCCTCTCCACCCCTCATCCCTGCAAGAGAAGGGGGTGCATTATCAGAATGATGGTTTGGAAGAAGGAACTTAGCATGCTCAGCTTATGCCATTCTTTCCCCCCTTTTGCATTTCCCAGCTAAAGATGACACATTATGACCTGTTTTTGTTTGTTTATTTATTTGTTTATTTATCATCATTCCTGATAAAGGACTCTTTGGCTTTATTAAGTACTGGATTCTGGCAACGTCATTTGGCTTCAGACAAATCCTTTGGGGTTACAATTGGCCTGTTTTCTATGTGTACTGTGATAGCCCTACATTCTTTGGACTCCTTAATGCAAGAGGCATGTAAGAAATGTAATGCTGAACAAAAGCAACGTAGGTGGTCCTGAAGAAACAAAACTATTTCCGGTGAGTAACATCCCAGTCTGCAACAACTGAACGCTTACTTAAGGGATGGAACACATAAGAGAAGTGGTTCTTTTCTTTAGGTACAGAAATGCCTTCAAATCAATTAATGCACTGTTTTATTTCATTTTGGAGCCTTCTTGGAAGCAATTAAACTTCTCACCAGTTGTATGAAAAAGATATATAAAACCAGGCACTCAGTGCTGTGGGAACATTCTAACGAAGATGCAAGTAAACGATACCTCCATCACTGCTTAACGATAGGCTTAACATGTAAGATCAACAGCTAAGTGAATAGAAAGCTGAAGTGTTATGAAGGAGTAATTATTGTATACGCTTTATGTTTTTCTTTCATCTAAACTCAGATTTCTGGCCTAATTTGTTTGTGTTAAATTGCTTGGTTGATGTCCTTGAAAGTAGTAGTTGAGCATGCTCTGCAAAGGCTAACTTATGTCTCCTCTTTCAGGTGGGTTCACCTGTAGGAGTAAAAGTTGGCCTTTAAGTGCCTCTCTCTGAGGTGGAGACTTGAACGTTTCCAGTTTTCTCAGTCATAGTTGAGTCAGTCTGTTTAATATTAGGGGAGTGAGTATTATTAAATATTATTAAGCTCTTTTATAGGAGGAACTAAGGCTACATTGTCTAGCCGATTTTCCATAAATGCGGCTAATATTTTCATCTCTATTTTTCTGTCTTTTATGTTTCCCAGTTGGTTCCAATCTCAGGGAGTGAAGAAAAGGGCAATGTTTACTAGCTCCTTATAGCCCAAGCCATAAGCCATGAGGTGAGAAGAATAAAGTTATGCAGGTAGCAATCAATTTTAGTTCATACTATAATAACTATCTCAAATATGAACATAAATTAAGGAGCCTGCTATATGTTTAAAAAATTCCAGCCCCTTCACAATAGTTTTTTTTTTAATCCAGTATAATTAATCCCTATATAAGCTTCCATTGAGACAATTGAACTATTCCATTTTTTTTTTTAATCTAAGTTAAGTTTATCTAGAAATTTCCCTCTGAGGTAGATAGTAGATGTTGTAGGAGATTATGGTATATTGTATTATTCTTCCCAAGTGTTTGCTACCCTTCTATATTACACCCTTTATTAAAGAGCCCCTCCCTGCAAGAGGAATATGTATCACCTTTCAATGATGTCAGGCTTGGCCATGTGACTTTCTTTGGCCAATAGAAGGCCAGCAGAAATGAAGTAGACCACATCTGAGATGTTCAAAGAGCCACTCCTTAAGTCCCCCATTGAATCTCTCCCTGTGCCGTGAGAGTGCATGTCGTAGATGCAGGCGGGCTGCTTCTTCAGTGAGGATTCCAACCAACAGGGGTGAGAAATAGACCTTTGTCTCCTCATCAGCCACTGAGATTGGGAGTGTTTGTTGCCATGACATAGCCTAACACAGGTGATTAATGCAGAATCAACAAGGGGCTTTCATACACACATTTCCTCTTTCATCACTTATGTCTCTGTTCATTTGTAAAAAAATATTATCCTTTGTCCTCCCCCCACCCATTTTGTTCCTATTTTAAATCTGATTTTCTGCTTATTTGTGCCTTTTTGTTGTTTAGACTTATCAACCCACTGCCTTTAAAAATGGCTTTACCAGAAATCTGGTCTCATCCAGAGTTAAAAAAAAAAAGTCGTTTTCCTCAAATTGACTCACTGGGTGGAGTTTATATCCAACTTATTTTTGAAAATGTCATGAGAAACTCTTGACATTGAGAATTTTTAAAAATCTTTGCTTATAAACATTCTTTGGTCTCTTAGCATTGTCATACCATGGAAGAGAAGGAGGACGTGTATAAGATTTATATAGCTGACAGAGATTTCTGTGTACTGTGTGCACTACATTTATATTTTCAGCTTAAATCATTGAGTGATTATTTTCTGAAAGAATTTTGTCTTTCTTGGGGGAGGTTGAAAATCATGTCTACTCGATGATTTATCAAGTGAATAAGTAAGTGAAAATGAACAGACTGGTACTGATTTTTACCATAGGCAGCAAATTATGAATAATGATTCTTCCATGCTTCAACTCTCTTGTAGTGATTCTGCAAATAATTTTAGTTTTCTCAGGTTGTTTCGACCAAATGGATTTGCATAGGCAGGAGAAGCTAAAAGACAGCAGGTTAGGCTTGAAGCCCTGTGCCAGAGGGCACACTGGAATTTTAGTAGAAATATGGGCCTGCATGTCATTAGGTACCCTTCGTTCATCACTGTCTTATGCTTGTGGCTTCATAAGTGAGGGGAAGACTAGAAAATTTTTAGTGTCATGTAGCAAATAAACAATTATATGAGTTCAAAGAACTTTTTAAATATGTCTTAAAATGTCAAAGGTTTACTATTCAACTGAAGAGGATTAAGAAATCTGTGAGATCTATCACTTCCTACCTTTATAGATACCATTCTTTGGGAGCAAAATAGTATCCTCATTTTTCCAATTTGCCTTTTTAATATGGTAGATATTACCATATGTCATTTCCTTTTATCTAGGTCAAAAACAGTAAACTTGGTAATTTCATTTTGTTTGAGCAAATAGCTTAAAGTTTGTAATCCAAGTGCACCCCATGACAAAATAACTATTTTCAAATGTGTACATCAGATTTGATATGCAGAATGTGCATTTATAAATTTATAACTACTGATTTTTATTTATATCCAATAAATATTTTATAGGTTACATAGTTTTGTTCCTAAATATCATAACTTTTAAATTATGCTTTATTTTTGATATGCCACAATTTATTGTAATATCTTAATATTAAATACGTAGTTTGCTTTGCTAATTTGTTGCCATTGTTGATGGTGGTGGTAGACTGAATTTTGTTTGCTTTAGATTTAGCAGATTAGAGTGAAATGTTTCATCTTTATAGGTTACAGTAAAATGCCCCTCCCCAAAATATATTGTGTACAGATAATATGTGTATTACATCATTTTCTTTTAGAAATATCTCTATGGCTTTATATTATGTCATTATGCTTTCTGAAAGTACTAATGTTAAATGGCATTGCAATTAGTTTGTCAATTATCTGTAATTGTGCTTGCATTAGGTAATTATATTATCTTTATCTTCATATGTTAATACTTCTATAACATTATCTCATTTGCTATAATTTGAGTTATAGTATTTCAAGGGAGATATAGTGTTTTCAGGTAAATTTTTTGCTAGTATATTGGAGTAATTTTTCTATTTATAGTCTTTAATTTCTCCCATATCTTGATAATTTTGGCATGGACAGATGCAGAGGTATTTGACAAATGTGGGAAGGGATGGTGGCAAGGAAAGTCAATGTGTGTGAAGAAGCAAATGTGCCCTGAAAAGAACATCACTGGGAAAGAGGAGGAAATCTGTCAGAGTAGGCTAAGTATGACAGCAGCTCAGAGATGCAGAGATACGGGGAAAGCGTGCAGATGTGTCTGTTCTCTTCTTGTCCATAAAAGCATCACTGGCCTGGGCCTGGTACTCCCTGAATTTGTATCTTTAAAAGGAGAAAACTATAATAAAAAAGGAAAACAGGCTTAATTCTGTTTTGTGGCCTTCCTCTGAAAGATTCTACAGTGAGAAGAGACATAGTTATCTAGAACATAGGGATTATTATAGACATCTGAGACTGGCAAGCTGCCTAAGCTAGCAACATATTAAAAAACACGTTCTCCCCCACCACCCAACCCCAAAGCCTGGGATGCTCCAGGGATTAAAGACAGATCAGGGTCTCCATGTGTGCACCTCTAGCTAAACATGGTGGCTTTCAGATTGAAAGAGGTAGCAGGCAGTGTGGTCAGGAGTATGTGATGGAAAAGAAACATGTGATCTGGAGGATGTTAGCAGTAGTACAGAAGGGGACTCGGTATGAGCTGGGCAGAAGCAAAAACAGAGAGGAAAAAGAGGTAGCGGCTGCCATGGAGGCACAGTGTAGACCCCAGCAAAATTTCTGGTTTTGTCTTGAGCCCTTCAAACTCCCACCTGGGGCGATCTATGGAGTCATAGAAAGGAATATACTGATGTTCTGGTCTTCCCAGAATATTCTTGGTATTATAACTTGTATATATATATGTACAATTATATGTACATACATATACAAAAATATGTAATTATATATTATGATAATATATAATATATATATATAAGTTGCATGCACACACACACACACACACACACATATTTAGATTTCAAAGAACAATTGTTTTTGGGAATTTAGATCTGTATAGAAATCTCAAACATCTTTTATGTTTTCCCTTCTAGTCTAAAAGATTTATGAGTTCTTTTATTCAATTCTTTAAAATAGTTCAAAAAGCATAGTATTTTTCTCTTTTCTTAATAATTTAAATGATTTCTTGTGAAATAGAGAAAGTTTAGAAAATGCATATGTAAAATTTCAATAATAATGATGTAGTTATCCACGTAGTCAAAACTCAGTTTAATAAAAAGAATATCACCAGGGCTTTAGAAATGGTCAGGGTGTCCCTCACTGACTGAATAGTGTTATCTGTCCCCCAGGTAACCACAATTTTGGATTCTGTGTTCATCAGCCTCACGCTTTTATTAAAGGTAGTTTATCTTCTATTCATGCACATTTCAAGAATATGTGGCATGAATGTCTCTTTGATTTGCCTCTCTGCAGCAATATAATGCTTCAGTTATTTATCCGTGTGGGTACAAGTCACTGTGTAGTCCTAGTGTAATTAACATTTTTGCTGCTATAAGAATATTTGAGAATTTATCTGTCATTGATAGGTATTTGGACATTTTCATTTTTTACTTTTGTGAAAAAGGGTGATATGAACATTCTTGTATATATCTCACACTGCACGTGGTCACAAGTTTCTCTGGTATGTTTTCCTAGAAGTGGAATGAAACATTACTCAGTAAAGTTAAACCCTTTTCCAAAGTGGTTGTGCCAATGTACAATTGCATTGCTGTAAATAGATGAGTTTGTTTTGCTAAGGAATTTCTCCAACATCTGGTACTGTTCAAATTTTTAATGTTTACTAATCAGGGATGTGAAATTGTAGCTAATTTTTTTTTCACATACCATGTTTTAAAATTACATATTTCTCATTGTCAGTGAGATGCCAACTATTTTCAGACATTTGTGGCTCATTCTTATTTGCTCTTTTCTTCTTGCCTTCTGTGTGTGTTTCTGTAAAAATATTTGGCTTTTTGTATTGCTTTGAGGTAATATTGTAATAGAAAAGTTTAATAATTTATCATATGATGTGCAAATATCATTCCAATGTAAAGCTTACCTTTTACTCACTGGGTCACAACAGAACTTTATAAATGTGTGATATTTTCTCTTAATGTTCACACATTTTGAGTGTTTAAGAAATTCTTTGTTATCATGAGATCATGAACGCATTTATTTTTCTTGTTTCCTAAAAGTTTTATAATGTTGCTTTTTACATTTAAGATGTATTCCACTTAAATTATTATTTATAGGGTGAGAGGTGAAGATAAATTAACTATTTTGTATCGATAACCTACCACTCAAGGAAAATTAGGTAGTCTATTATTTATCTCCACTGATCTGGAGGGTCAGCTCAATTATAAATATTGTTTGCACATGTGCATAAATTTTAAATACTGTAGTTTATAATAAGTCTTGCTACTTATCAGGGCAAGTCACCCCATTCTCTTTTAGGAGAACCTTGTTCTTCTTGTATTATACAAATTTTAGAAAAATTGTCATTTCCATGAACAATTATTTAGATATTTGGTTTGAATTTCATTAAATCTAAAAGTAAAAATAGGGAAAATTTACATTTTCATATTCAGACTTCTTATTCTATAGAGGAATGTATTTCTTATTTTTTAGGTCTTCTTTAATATTGTCAAAATTATGTAATTTTTTTTCTTTAAATAATTCATGCACAGACACATGCAGAGCATTATTTCAAGTCTATTATAATTTTCCTAGTTAATGGAAACAGGATTCTTCCCCCTTTTAGTTACCAAAGTTCTCCACTTGGAATTTTCCCTTCATTATTCCTTCCTACAAAATCCCAACCACTGCCTTTACTTCTAGTAACATATGTTAATTTTGACTGTTTTTGATCTTTATAATTGGAATCATCCTGTACGCTTTTTTGTCTCTGGGTTTCTTGGTTCAAAAGTGATGATGATGTTATTATGTTCATATATTATCTGATTCTAGTAACTTATATATCTAGATGGATGAACATTTGGCTTGTCTCCAGTTTTTGATTATTAGAAAAAATGGTACTATGAACATAGCTATACAAATTTCTGGAGTAGATATGTATATATTTGAACTGACTATATACCCATAAGTGAAAATGTGATAGCGTAGACTATGCATATGTTCGTCTTTTGTAGATATTGTCAATTTTTCAAAAAGTGGCTAAATAATTCTGATATAGTAATGTGTAAGAGTTTCAGTTGCTTCTTTCTTTTCTCTTGGTATGGATAGGTGTTTTGTTTTATTTTATTTTTTGGTGAATGTACAGTTTTATGTTCATTATGGTTTTAATTTGTATCCCTCCGATATTTTATGAGAATGAGCACCTTTTCATGTGTCTTTTGGCCATTTAATATATTCTTTTGTAAAATGCCTTGTTATGTCTTTTAACCTTTATTTATTTAAACAAAAATTGGATTACAAATCATTTACTAATTATATGTATTAGACTTTTTTATATCTAAGTCCTGTATCACATGCAATCTAAATATTCTCTTCTACTTTTGATTTGCCTTTCACTTATTAATGGTGTCTGTTGATAAACGGAAGTTCTTAATTTTAACACAGTTTCTTCAACTGTTTTCTCTGTACCACTGTCTTCTTATGAAATGTCTATGAGGAATGTATTATACTTTCTTCATCTATGCTTTATGTTTTCTATATCTTAGTTTCATGAGGCTGCCTCATATGTAATTTCATTAAATGTGTTTTCTATTCACCAATTCTTCCTTCAGCTATATCTAATCTATTGCTACTGGTTATGTTAAGTGCTTAGAATTTTAATTTATAGAAGCTTTGTTACTTATTTTCAAATCAATATGTCCCTTTTTATGGTTTATTTTTAGCTCATGAAGTAATTTATAAAAAGTACAGCATGTTATAATATGCTGTAATAATATAATATGTATGATATTATATTATATCATAATATATATAAGATATATTCTCTCTTGTGTTTTTAATATCTGAAGTACATGTTAGACTAATATGGATAACTTTTTTCTCTTTTTTTTTCAAATTGTAGATAATGAACTGATTTTTTTTCTAAAACTCCATTTGTGGAAAATGTTTCAGAATCAAATAGAAGTTTTACTCCCCCCAGAGACAATCACTTTTTAGCTTTGCCAGGCACTTAGAGTTACTGGAGAGTTATTTCAATAAAATTCTGCCCTCGAATGTTTTGGATTCATGGTAATTTGGATTATAAACTCATTACTTTTTAGACTTCTGAATGAAGATGTCCCCACTACATGTAGCCTCAAAATACAGGTGTAAAATGTGCTTGCTATTCCTGTATATTTAATAGGTTTAGATTTTCTTTATATTTAGACTGAGGGTACACATCAGGAATGCAGATTTCTGTGAGGTTTTCCTGACAGACTGTCTGGCATGGCCTTAGGCTTCCTTCTCCATCCCAGAAATTTGTGTGACTCAAGATCTGCAGGAATTTCAGAAATTGTCTGGATAAAAGCTATTTTGGGGTACCTTTACCTATCATGGCTCTGGTTCTTCATTTTTGTCTTTGGCCTTTGCAGATATTTAGTTTTATACCTGGTTGACAATGTGTGTTTAATAATTACTTTTCTGTTTTAATCAGTGTTATTATTATTTATTATTGCTATAAGAAAGGCTATTCATGGTATCTGGTCTAACATGCAGTTAGAAATAGAAGTCTAGTTATCTTGAAAACAAAAATGTGTACACATGAAAATAGATTTTATGCTTTATTTTTGAGAATGAATGGAATCTTTTGTTTTATCCCTTGTTTATTCCGTTCTTGTACAGGAATGTTATTGAGGTTTGTTTACTCGTTTTGTCTAACTAAAATTATTTTATCAAATATAGTTTTTAAAAATGGATTTCCTTAGATTTTTTAGGGATGAAGCTATGTTATTCACAGATATCGATGTTTTTCTAATTTTCAGTAGGTTTTTCATATAGTATGATTACTTATAATGCTAAATAAATATCTTTATATTCTATCATTAACTTAAAATTTGAAATTTGTTTAAATACTTTGGAAATGTTTTTACATACTCACTTAACATGTTTATATTTTGTTTATTTAATTAGAATATTTAATTTTGAACACTTGATTTTTCTCTCTATTAACTTTTTCCCATTTTCCCTACTTAGAAAGTTATTTCCAGAGCATACATATGTACACTAATGTTTCTGTAAAATAAGGCAAGTGGGCCAGCTAATAGAGCTCTCAATGGCAAAAGCTGAAGCAATCTGAGCAACAAATGTAATAGTACTGGATTGCTAGTCAAAATATTGAATAGATATCCAACAGAACATATTGATATAAACAAATGATTACATTAGTTATTAAATGGAGAAGAAGAGATAAATCTATGGAAAAAATTCTAAATAAGCTATTTAAATATTCCACCTGCAAAGAGGGGGAGAATAACTTCCCTTCCCTTAAATTGTACTTTGCATAGTGACATTCTTCCAAAGAGTATAGTATGGAAAAGGGAAAAGAGAGTAATACTGCAGTAGAGAAACCCGACAAACATGACTTCAGCCAAAAGGTGACCAAGGTCAACACCAACAGTCATAAGTCGTGATGATAGTTTGCATCCTTGATATGATGTGATGGAAATGACACTTTACCTCCATTATGTTCCTCCACAAAACCCCTAGTCCCAGTCTAATCATCAGAAAAAGCATCAGACAAATATCAATAAAGCAGAAGTCTACGATGCACCTGAGAAGTACTCCTCAAACCTGTCAGTCATCAAAAACAAGAAAACCTTCAAAAATATATGGAGACTAAAGAGACATGACAACTAAATGTAGTGTGGCATCCTGAAAAGAATCTTAGAAAAGAAAAAAAAAGGGTATTAGGAGAAAACTAATGAAATTTGAATGAACAATGGACTTGAGTTAATAAAAGTGTATCAATATTGGGAAACTAAATACACTATGAACTTTAGCTAATAATATGTCAAAATTGGTTCATTAGTTGTAACAGATGTAACATACTTCTGTAGAATGTCAGTTGTGGGTGTGGAGCATATGGGAATTATCTGCACCATCTAAGTTTTTCTATAAATTAAAAACTGTTCTAAAAACTAATATATATTTAAAAATTAATAGAGAAAGCAGATTAAATGTGTGGAGTTGATGTGTTGAGTAAGTCGCTGTCAATTCAGTTCTGAATATCCCTTGACTCAAATACATTACCATTATCAATGAATGCCTACAAGTTACTTTGGAACTAGTGCATTAAAATGAATGGGCATTGTCCAATTTGTAATACAAGAGAATATCTCTAAAAAAAGGAGCAAGGTAATTGAAATAATAATTATCCATTATCATTTTTTATAGCCTGTTATCGGAGCTAGTGCTCCAACCTAGCAGAAACGTGAACTTTTATAAATATTGAATGATAATTAATCAAAATGAAATACTTTGCTCCTAGATACAAACTTTAGTTCTTTAGAAAATTAATTGAATTTAAAGTAGTATTTTTGTAGGTTTGGGTAACCATTAATACTGGGGAACATTTACAATTGCACAACTTTCAGAATATTTAATAGAAATGCAGACTCCCAGAACTGGAAAGGAGTTCATCTCACTCAAGTCTCTCATTTATTCCCCTAAGGAGAGGTACGATCTGGCCAAGATGGTTGCAGTGTTTTTCACAGAACTCAGAATGCATTTGATTTTTCTACTATAGATTAGAATTTGAAATCAAGACATTTGGGCTTGGTTCCTGAAGATACTCCTCACAGACTGTATGAGAATAAGTAGGTTTTCCAACTTTTGTATTTCCTTTTTTTTTTTTTTTTTTTTTTTTTGAGACGGAATCTCGCTCTGTCGCCAGGTGCCAGGCTGGAGTGCAGTGATGCGATCTCGGCTCGCTGCAACCTCCGCCTCCCGGGTTCAAGCAATTCTCCTGCCTCAGCCTCCCGAGTAACTGGGACTACAGGTGCACATTACCACGCCTAGCTAATTTTTTTGTTGTTGTTCTTTAGTAGAGATGGGGTTTTACCATGTTGGCCAGGATGGTCTCGATCTCTTGACCTTGTGATCCGCCCACCTTGACCTCCCAAAGTGCTGGGATTAAAGGCGTGAGCCACTGCACCCAGCCAACTTTTATATTTCCAAATATTCATTTCTTTCACTATTAAGTGAGGATGAGAATGATGATAGTAGTTCATAATGCTGTTTAAACTCTGTGACATTATGTACTGGAAAGACATTTTACTACTGTAAATCAAACATGTTATTATTTTCTTATTTTATTAAATGTTATCTACTCTCTCACCTCTGATTTTCTCATTCTGGATTAATAACTTAGTAAATAAGCCATGAAGCCTAGTCTCAGAATTTGTAGAATTTATTTTATGTATAATCAGGTTTGGATAGATACAACACATTTCATTAATTTCTGTGCCTGTCCTCCTCCTCCGTCTCCTTCTCCTTCGTTTTTGTTTCTCCTCCTTCTTCTTCTGCTCCTCCTCCTCAGCTGCCACCACCTTTTCCTCTTTTTCCTCTTCCTCTTCCTCAGTACTTTAATTTGACTTATCAGGTTGTATAGTACTATGAGTAAAAGAGAATATGCCTTTGTAACATTAGACTGTCCTGATCCTTTTTGCTTATTGTAGTTACTCTCTTTTCCAATGTCTTCTGCCATCATATCTTCTTCTGGTTTACCTTTTACTCCTTTGAGCAGTCCTGCAATCTTTTCTTTCTCCTATGCCTTAGACAATATTATTATTTTAAGTCTTATGTTTAGTATCCTTATGTTCTTATTACACATATACTTCCTAGATAGCTTCATTTAATTTTTACCTACGATGAACTTTAACTTTGTATCTCTAGCTCAGATTGCTATCTTGAATTTCAAGATTATAAATCTTGAAATCAAGATCTACAGGTATCATTCCAAGAATTATCTAATAGTCACATTAAATCCAAAATATCCAAAGATAAAGTCGTGGTCCCGTATTCCCTCTAATTTCCATAACCTTTCTCCCAAATTTCAACTCATAATAATCTATCATACAAATCAGAAATCTTAAAGTTATCTGAAATATCTTTGTCTGTTTACATTCTCATTTCTAATTGTGAAACACATTTCATTGCATTTATTTCTTAATTAGCTGTTGAATCTCTCCCCTTTCCACCTCCACTTTCTCTGTTTAGGATAAGGTTTTCATGTATTCTCCTGTACCTTTACAATAATCTCTTAAGTTAGGTGACTTTGATTTGGGTACTTTCTTCATAGATTTTATGCTTTCATTATGTTCTAAATGACATACTATGCCATGTAACTTCTCTGCTTAAACTAATTCAGTGGCTCCCTGTTTATAACCTATCAATTAACAATCAAATTTCCTAGAAAGTAATCAAGGATCTTCATTATCTGGCCTCTGAGAGTCTTTCCAGCCTCATCTTTCTCCAGTTGCCACATTCTATTATTAACTTCCCAACTGAAAAAGCCTTTTCATAATTGTTTACCTTCCCTAGGATGCCTTACATGCAGTTAATTCCAAAATGTTAAAGATCCAATTCATAGGTTGCTGCTTATAACTCCTTGAAAGTGTAGTAGTCCTTACCTAATAGTTTCTTTGTCATGGTAATAAAATTAGATTTTACATATAAATTTCTGTCTCTGAACTGTAATGCACCATAATATACTACAAGGTAGAACAGTCATCTGCTCGTGGGAATTCACTCAACAAAATTAAATTAAAAGTGTAAAGTGGTAGAAGATTCCCTTTGGTGTATATTTCACGAATAGTTCTAACATAATTAATAATATCTAGATCTGTAAAAATTGGTATTTTTATTAATATTAGAATATGATCAATCGTCATTGCCTGTCAAAAGAGAAGTAAAGGATCAGTTGGTATTTGGTAGGAATGCTTTGTCCAAATTCCCTTCCAAATAGAAACATTTAGTTATAAAAATATTTATTTAAGGGTAGCTTATACATTTGTTTTCCTATGACGTCTTTTCAGGAAAACTTCTGGTCACTGGTGTTACACCACAAGAAAGTCGTTGTTAAGGTTGGGTCTGCTAATGAACTCGGTAAACACATTCAGCATCTGGCAGACATTCCAAGGTGAAAGCCAAGCAGATGGCTAATTTAATATAATCTAAGTGACTTTGGATCAGATAAAGCAATTGAATTAACAGCACTTTAACTCCGCATACATCAGTTCCCAGTCATTCCTACCATTTCATTCCAATAGGCACTTCTTCAGGAAGAAAATCAATGTTAATTGAAAGCTCATATGGTGATGTTTATATCTGTAAAATGTGTGGTTAAATAGCATATTAAAAACATGTGGGCATAAATATTAGGATTGGGAAATGGGCTTAATATAGAATAAATCACAATGCCCTTAGAGTTGTTTTATGGATCTTAAACCACAAATTGTATTCTACCCATTGCACCTATACTATATTTATCTCAATCTCATTCAGACTCTTTCAATGAGATCCATGGGGATTTATGGTTGAGGCATAGTGACTTTCAACTTTCTATACTGTGGGGTAAGAGTATATATGTGTGTACATGTATGTTTGTGTATGTATGTGGAGAAAAAGAGAGAAAGAAGAGAGACTGTTTTTTATTTTGTTATTCAAGAATTTTTATGTTTTCAATACTCTTTGCTTGGCAAAGTATACTTTAATCTTATTTTATAAGGTGAGATTAATGTACAACAAGATGTTATAAATAATTGTTCTCAAGCCACTTAACAAATGACAGAAATGATCCCAGAATTGGTGGCTTTTAGCTGTAACGAAAGAGCATGGCTATTAAGTTTAGGAAGTCCAGGGTTCAAGTGTTGAACACTATTGCTATTCAGAAATGGGATCTAATTAAACTAAAGAGCTTCTACACAGCAAAAGAAATTATCATCAGAGTGACAGGCAACATACAGAATGGTAGAAAATTTTTACAATCTATCCATCTGGCAAAGGTCTAATATCCAGAATCTACAAGAAACTTGAACAAATTTACCAAAAAAAAAAAACAAAAAAAAACAAAAAAAACAAAAAGTGGGCGAAGGATATGAACAGACACTTCTCAAAATAAGACATTTATGCAGCCAATGAACATGAAAAGAAGCTCATCATCAATGATCATTAGAGAAATGCAAATCAAAACCACGATGAGACACCATCTCACACCAGTTAGAATGGTGATCATTAAAATGTCAGGAAACAACAGATGCTATAGAGGATGTGAAGAAATTGGAACACTTTTACACTGTTGATGGGAGTGGAAATTTGTTGAATCATTGTGGAAGACAGTGTGGTGATTCCTCAAGGATCTAGGACGAGAAATACCATTTGATCCAGCAATCCTATTACTGGGTATTATAAAGATTTTAAATCATTCTATAAAGACACGTGCACACATATGTTTATTGCAGCACTGTTCACAATAGCAAAGACTTGGAACCAATCCAAATGCCCATCAATGATAGACTTGATAAAGAAAATGTGGCACATGTATACCATGGAATACTATGTAGTCATTAAAAAGGATGAGTTCATGTCCTTTTCAGGGGCATGAATAAAGCTGGAAAACATCATCAATAACACAGAATAGAAAACCAAACACTGTATATTCTCACTTATAAGTGGGAGTTGAACAATGAGAACATATAGACACAAGGAGAGGAACATCACACACTTGAGTCTGTTGGGGAGGGTAGGAGGCAAGGGGAGGAGAGCATTAGGACAAGTACCTAATACACGTGGGGCTTAAAATCTAGATGATGGGTTGACAGGTACAGCAAACCACCAAGGAACATGTATACCTATGTAACAAATCTGCACATTCTGCACATGTATCCCAGAACTTAAAGTATAATAATAAAAGATCACATGATATGGTGCTTACAAATTATGAAACAGAGTATGAGAGGCAACTCAATAAATATAAACCATCATTATTAGTATCTTTTCACCATCATCACCATTGGCATGATAAATGTCATTGTTTCATTGGCTTGTTCAATTAGCACTCATTTATTCTTTGCATAGATCTATGCTAGGCACTAGTCATAAAAAGGTAATTTAAAAGGAAAGATATAATAAAATGAAAAAGCAGGTAGACTTTGAAGCCAAACTGCCAGGGTACAAATTCCACATCACCACTTACTAGTTTTGTACCCTTGGATAACACCTAAACTGCTTCCGCTTTAGTCTCCTTCCATGTATAAGATAGAAATTGTCTAGTACCTGCCTCATTGGGTTGTTGCTTCAGGTTAATATATGTCAAGAGCTTTGACCTGCACTTGGAATACAGTAAACATTATAAAAGTGTTAGAGAACTATTTGATATATAAGACCTGTAACTGTAAAACAACTAGAAGAAAACATAGAGGAAACTCTCCATGATATTGGCCTGGGCAATGAATTCTTGCATACTACCCCAAAACCACAGGCCATAAAAGCAGAAATAGAGAAATGGGATGATTACATCCTATTGAAAAATTTCTGAAAAGAAAACAATTAACAGAGTGAAAAGCCAACCCACAGCATGTGAGAAAATATTTGCAAACAACACATCTGACAAGGAGTCAGTATCCAAATTGATAGGGAATTTAATAGCAAAAACCCCCAAATGACCTGATTAAAAAGTGGGCAAAAAGACCTGAATAGACATTTCAAGAAAAATAAGGGACTTACATACTGATATATGAAAAAATGCTCAACATCACTAATTATCAGGGAAATGCAAATTGAAACCAAAATATTGCTATCACACCTGTTGGAAGGGCTATTATCAACATAATGAAAGTTAAGTATCAGATAAGTATCAGCAAGAGGTGAAGGGAGGGAATCTTTGGACATTATTAGTGGGAATGTAAATTAGTATAGTTACAATAGAACAACAGTATATAAGCTCCTCAGAAAATTAAAAATGGAATTGCCATGTGATTCAGCAATCCCACTTCTGGGTATAAAGCCAAAGGAATTAAAATTGGTATGTCTAGGAGATACCCGCACTCTCATGTTCATTGCTTTGTTATTCACAATAGAAAAGATACGGAAGCAACCCAAGTGTTCAGGAAAAAGATGAATAAAAAAAGAAAATGTGGTATATATACACAAGTGAAATATTATTCAACCTTAAAAATAAGGGATATTCTGTCATTGTGACAACGTGGATGAATCTAGAGGACATTATGTTAAATGAAATGACAAAGACAAATACTGCATTATCTTACTTATATGTGGAATCTAAAATAGTCAAACTCAGTAGAAGTAAAGAGTGGAGTGATGATTATCAGACACTGAGGGGCTGGGGGTAGGTGAAGAGGAAAAGGGGAGATGTTGGTCAAAGAGTATAAAGTTCAATTTTATAGGGTTTTTCTAGGTTTAAACATTCTTACCACAAAGAAATGATAAATATGTGAGGTAATGAATATGTTAATTGCTTGATTTAATCATCCTGTAATTGTATACATATGTCATAACAAATTACACACCATAAACATATACAATTATTATTTACCAATTAAAAATAATTAAATTTAAAAAACAGAACATAAGCTGCATGTAGATTTTTCTATTTTTACTACTTTATAAAGTTATAAGTATTTATTGAATAAATGAAAGATGAAATCCTTTACTTCAAGGAATCCAGTAAAGAAGTTTATTATCACACAGATTCCAATCAAAGTGTCTTTTTAGTAGATGCTAAATAGAGTTATACTTACACATGGCCCCTGCCCTCTGAGAGGGACTTGTGAGAAGCCAGCCAACATTAATGCAATATGTGTGATGACTTTATAATTAATTACTGTGCTGGGGCCACAGGCCTCCTTTTGTCTTTGGATAAATCAGTGAGCAAATAAACAAATTTGCTTTACAGAATCTCATGAAACCTAATTGACATCATGATCCCGCCAAGCACTGTGGCACAGGTGAAGCCATTTTGCACTCACGGTTCAATGAGTACAAGAGACATGAAAAGCACACCTCCCTCCACATTGCACAGACCTTCCAGTTCAGCATGTCTTCTCCTATCATGCAAGTTTCTTATCCAAATTAGCACAAGGGATATATCATAAGGCGATGTAGGAGAAGAGGACCTACAAATATAACCTTAGTTATCAATTTAAAGGTGATGTTATCCTCTTATGGGACTTTGATATCTGGTGATATGCAGTATTCAACTTCATAGCATGAGACATTTTCCAAGATGAGGATCTTTGAACCATTAAATTACTCTTCCTAGTACATTGACCATGTGCATGTACACATGTACATGCACACACACACACACGTGACCAATATTATCTAAGTACGTTTCAAGCATAGCACTAGTCTAGCACAATACAACTGGTTGTCCCATAAATCCCACTAGCAGCTAAGTTCCGAAGATGACAAGTGTCCACTTTGTCCTGCACATACTAGACCAACAACTTCTAGTCTCACATAGCAGGATCGTGTACCTTCTCTTCCTTATGTCTCTCTTGGAGGCCCCAGAGGAAAACAGGATAGGTTTCCTTGTCTCGTCCTCCAAGCTCTAGCCTGTGCCTTCAGTCCTGCTCCTACGTCCCCTCCTACTAACAGTCCTTCCTTGCTGTGGGTGTCTGTCTGCAGAGGTCTCTCTAGTCCTACTGGGCTAACCTCGTGGTTGTTACTCTCCTAACTTCTGAGCTTCCATGACTTACTTGCTTTATTTCCACCACTTCTCCAGCTCCACCTTTCTGGCGAATGGGGAATACCCTCCACAAACCCCTCTTTGAAATGTGAGTCTCAATCAGAGTGGCTGAGCCTCTAAAAGATGCAGTATTTGTGTTTTACCACACCACCCTCTCTCTCCGAAACTTTGAATAATAATACCCTCAGGCTCTTGTCACATTTAACATTTGAATTCTGCCAATTGCATTATCTTTTTTCTATACTTTTCCAGACGTGAGTTAAAAACAAGTTTCAAATCTGTTTTCCTCCACAGTAACTCTAGACCTCCTGAAAATCAGATCATGTGACAGGACATCTCTGTGAATGTCTCCAGCAAATTCTACTGTGATTGTCAACTGGGAGACATAATTCCAAGGGGCCACCTCTAGCTAATGCCACAGGACAGTGTACAGCAACATGTTGTTGCAACCACAAACAAATGATAATACAGTGCATCACTGCATGCTAAACTAACAAAAAACTTTTTTTTTTTTTTTTGAGATGGAGTCTTGTACTGTGGCCTGGGCTGGAATGCAGTGGCACGATCTTGGCTCACTGCAACCTCCACCTCCGGGGTTCAAGCGATTCTCCTTCCTCAGCCTCCTGAGTGGCTAGGATTACAGGTGCCCGCCACCATGCCCAGCTAATTTTTTTTGTATTTTTAGTAGAGATGGGGTTTCACCATGTTGGCCAGGCTGGTCTCAAACTCCTGACCTTGTGATTCACTTACCTTGGCCTCCCAAAGTTCTGGGATTACAGGTGAGAGCCACCATGCCTGGCCCAGAAAACTATTTTTTAAAAAAGAAAATGTGGTGCATATACACCATGGAGTACTATTCAGCCGTAAAAGAATGAAATCATGTCCTTTATGACCACATGGATGCAGCTGGAGGCCATTATCTTAAGTAAATTAACACAAGAACAGAAAACCAAACACTGCATGTTCTCACCTACAAGTGGGAGCCAAATATTGAGCACACATGGACACAACCATTGGAACAACAGACACTGGAAACTACAGTGGGGGGGTGGGAGGGAGGTGGGAGTGGATTGATGAACTACCTAGTGGGTATTATACTCACTAACTGAGTGACTGGATGCGTACCCTAAACCTCAGCATCACACAATATACCTATGTAACGAGCCTGTGCATGTGCCTGCTGTATCTGAAATAAAAGTTGAAATTTAAAACTAAGATAAAAGGAAACAAAATGGGAAGAGGAATGCAAGGTAATGGGTTTGAGCCACTCATATCAGGACCTTGTATTGAAGTTCAATACACAGACTAGCTCACCCCAATTCCATTCAAGCATTTCCTTTCATCAGCATCTCTAACATAAAAGAAGTATCAATACCACGGATAGACAAATGAGTAAGAAAGCAACAGCATGGCGAATCATGTGACTGAACGTACAGTTTTAGATCCTATGTAAATCAAGTCAACGGCCTCCCTTTGCATGTAGTTGAACATGTCTTTAAACCTCCAGCATTATCTGGTCCCTGTTTTCCTCTCTAAGCTAATGTCTCTCAGTTCCAACCACATTAGCCTTCATCTCTTTGTTCAAACACACAATGCTGTTCCCCATTTCCCATAGTCTTAATACATGCATCTCCTTTACGAATATTGTATGGGTATATCACATCCTGTAATCAAATACTGTCTTAGTACCGACACATCTAAACTGTTGTACATTTTACCATTTTACATTTCTCTTTCAGTTGCTTGATTGATATTTCTGTCCACCATAGACCGTGAGGTTCAAAGCAAGGATTCCATCTGTTTTGCTCACTATTCGTACCATCAGCCCTGACCCAAGTATCTGGAACATAGAAAGCCTTCAATTAATATTTGTTGAATGAATTACTGATGTGGATTTGATTTTCTATTTTTCTTTATTGTTTTAATATTTTTGAGCTTTGGCTCTGTGGTCAGCCACTTTCCTGTCTGAGCACACACATTTTCTCAAGCCATTCTTTTGCTTGGAGATTTATTTACTGGTTAGTCAAGGCACAATAATCTGAGAAGTTATAATTGGAAACTCCCTAATTGGAAAATCGATGGGATCATGATGAACAAAGAAAATAATCAGGCTTTCTTTTTTTTTTTTTTTTTTTTTTTGAGACAGAGCCTTGCTCTGTTGCCCAGGCTGGAGTACAGTGGTGTGATCTCTGCTCTCTGCAACCTCCACCTCTTGGACTCAAGTGATTCTCTTGTCTCAACCACCCAAGCAGCTGAGATTATAGGCATGTACCACCACACCTGGCTAATGTTTGTATTTTCAGTAGAGATGGGTTTTCACCATGTTGGCCAGGCTGATCTTGAACACTCCCAGCCTCAAGTGATCCACCCGCCTCTGTCTTTTAAAATCCTAGGATTACAGACATGAGCCATCCCTCCTGGCCAGGATCAGGGATTTTGAAAGAAGGTTTAGAGTAGATCTGTGATGATCAGGAATGGGAATACAGACATGTGGTGAGCAAAGGGAGGTTGCTAGAGAAGGGGAAGAAATCTGCTCGGCCTAGAGGGCTGTGGTCACTGCTAGGTGACTTACAATGAGGTTACTTTCTAGGAGCAATAGATGTACATATTTGGGATTGAATAAACCTGTTCTTGGCCCAAAACTTAAAGTAGCTGTCATTATAGCTAGGCATGATGAATTAAGTGGAACCTACTCTAAACAGGCCACCCTGCATATTAAACTTCTCAAATGCACTAACAAAGCACTTTTGAAAGAATTCTAACTAGGTCAGCAATACATTTGCCGTATATCACACGAATAATTCTAATGTAATTCATAAATATCCAGGCTTATGGAAATTGATGTTTTCTGTAAATATTGGAATGTGAACAACTCTCACTGCCAGTCAAGTAGAATTAAATTTGAGGCTGGTACATATCAAGGGAAATAATAGAGATTCATAGATTACAGGGTTAGAGAGGTCAAGTGCTATATATTATCTGCCATAAACAGAAACTTCGACCCTTTTTTTTTTCATACAGTCAGAGACTATCTTCTTTTCCTTTGAACTGTGTTCCTGAAGTCACCTTAGTGAGATTTTCTGGAGTAAATGATTCTATTGGTCTGCTTGAGCTTATTTGAAAAGATTCATCCTAATATGTCCTCTCAGCTTCTCTTTAATATCACAGTTTTTTGCTTTTTTTTTTTTTTTTTTTGCCTGTCCCTGGCTTCTTGATGGCCTTGATTAACTTTTCCAGGAATTATCATCACGATCTCTTCAGGAGCTTCAATAACATTAGTATGGAATCTTCCAAAAAATTCACTGAAATTGTAACGATGATAATCAGGATGGTAATATTGCACATGCTCCTGCACATATGTATTTTCCAAAATTTCTAAAGTTAGTAGGTATTGATTTGGTAATGCATCACTCAATTATTTATTCACCCAATACTGCTTGAATGTCTGCTCCATACTGTTCATTCCTAGATGCTTGAGATACAGAGGCAACAATGATTAAAATAAATGGCCAAGGTTTCATGTGGGAAGATGTCAGTAATATTCCTGCAAACCCCTAGCATTACCTTCTGCACAGTGTCTTCCAGAACCCAAAGAACAGGCTCTGTCGCAGCAGCCTCTGTCCTGAAACATGGGAAAATAGAGAAAAATACTAAGAGAGGAGAAAGCTCTCCTTTCTTTTGTCAATATAAAGTTCTGACTTTTTATTTTAGACTGAAGTTAAAATTGCTTCTTGAAGGTGAACTAATTTTCTTTTCTACATTTTTGGAGTTTCCCTTTGGGTGAGGCATATAGCGACCTAATTTTCTGCAAGGTTTTGTAATCTATCGGGATGAAAATTAAAAGAAGAGATGTGTGCTGAGGAAAGAAAAAAGCAGAAGTAGAAGAGGACAGTGAATCACTAAAGATTTTTGCCTCCGAGAAACAAAAATATCTGTTGACTTCTCAGTATGTTGATTTTGCATCCAAAGTTTTGCTAGGAAGTTGCTGATAGAAAAGTGGGTTGATATGTGTATTTGAATTTGCTATCTAAAATTACCTATATATCTAATAGAGCAAGAGTGAGGCTTTTGAAATACTTGATTTAATTAAATATTTATTAGGTACTATGTGCTTATAGACAAAATACCTATCCTGACCTTAGAAACAATTCATCTTTTTTAAAAAAATGTGTGACAGGTAACTAAGGCATAACATATAGATGTCAGCCACCACTCCCATGCCTTGCCCTAGGCACCTGTCACTTCAAGAAGCATTGAGAAGAGACCTGGAGTCCCAGCCCAGGGCTTCAGAAGGAGCACTTGGCAGGAAGAAGGCTGTCAGGAATGATTCTCTCGCTGACCCTACTCCTGATGGACAGCTCTGTGCTTTGAGCTTCCTGACTCAGTAGGAGTTTCACTGTGGCTTATGCCATAGGCTCTTCCTAGGATTTATCTTGGCTGATCCTAGTCCCTGGGAGTGCCCTCCCTCACCCACCAACCCACACTCAGTTCTGGAATTCCCTGGAACTGTTCTCTTGAAAATGCCACTTCACTGATAGACTGACTGTAATTTGGCATATGCTGTATTCTCTGCCTAGAGAGACATCCACCTCACTCACTGTCTAATTCATGTTTGTGCCTCAGCTAACACATCATTTCCTTTTCTAAGGCCATGCTAAGCCCTCACTGTCTCTATACCCATATCCTTGGTACATCTCCTACAAAGCACCAGTTGCATTAACTAACCTTGCCCAATGTCGATCCTTCACTATAAATTCAGTGACGACAAGAACTCTCTCTTTCTATCTACATGTTTGACAAAAAGTAATAATGAATTGAATGAATCAAAGGCCTACATTTTTCCCTTGCTCTTGAGTATTGCTTTATCTCTCTGAGAAAGCAAATGCAAACTTCTTGAATTACACTTTACTTAATAGGCAGAAATGCAGATCATGGACCAAAAGCTTGTATTTGCATTCCAGATCAAACTGGATCACTTTAAGTGGTATTTTTTTTTCCCCCTAAATAAGTTCATCTCTAGTTAGATCATGGAAGACAGAAAAGAAATGTGGTTCAGGAAATGGAATTCTGTTTGACATATTCTTCTACAGAAAACCACTGCTCTTTAAAGAACATGGGAACTGTAGATTTCTGGGGTATGATTTCTGAGGGAAAAAAATCAAAGAAAAATGGGTACAGAGAAGATTCAGAGCGCGGTTGTCCGTTAGGCTTGCCTGAGTTTGCCTAGTGATGCCTCTGCTGCAAGTGATATCTGGAGTGAAAGGAAGTTCTTTTGAGCTCATCAGCAACCTGTTTTTGTTTTTGTTTTTGTTTTTTGTTTTTTGAGATGGAGTCTCCCTTGGTTGCCCAGGCTGGAGTGCAGTGGTGCTATCTTGGTTCATGGCAACCTCCACCTCCTGGATTCAAGAGATTCCCCGGCCTCAGCCTCCCAAGTAGCTGGGATTACAGACATGTGCCACAATGCCTGGCTAATTTTGTGTTTTTAGTGAAGATGTGGTTTTCACCCCGTTGGCCAGGCTGGTCTCCAACTCCTGACCTCAGGTGATCCACCTGCCTCGGTCTCCCAAAGCACTGGGGTGACAGGCATGGGCCACCACCTGTCATTAACCTTTCTTGATTAAAACTAGCCCTTGAATCTTTGACAAAGGCTGTTACCACGGGCTTAAATGAAAAACTAAAATTCACAGAGGTCTGCAAGGGGACCCAAAACCCCAATCCTGCCCTTTTAGGAGATAAAGGCAGTGAGAAAACACTTCATCAGCAACTCACAGTTAAGTATCTTCAAACTTGCCCAAGTTTTCTCCATCTGAGTAATCAGGAGCATAATTGAACACAATGAAGTGTTGAAAGCTTTTTCAATGTAATATAGAACAAGATTAACTATATAATTATCCCTTACAAAACCAAAATAACACCGCTCTTGCATCATAATGTCTTACAGAAGATTCTTCAAACTTCTTTGAGGCTCTTTAATAGTGTAGTATCCTATCATTATTGTCCTGCAGTCCACCCATTTTTCAGATAGGAAGACAAAAATAAAGAACAATTTATCCTTCGTATTGTGACCTAACCTAATTTATCAAGACATTAAAAAAAAAGAAACACAGTCCAATGGTCACATATTTACATCATTTCATACAAAATACCACATAACTGTGATGAATATTTTTGCTGCACATATCAAAGTGATATTGAACAGAACTGCAAGAGACATTAAATCATATAAATCAGATACAGTAATTTAAAAACAAAGCAGGCTGGGGTTATTTATTATAAAGGAAAATATGTCCTTTATGACTCATTGCTTTCTGGGTCATTGCTGAGTGACAGTGCAGCACAGTATTGTGTATTTTGCATAATGACCCAGAGTTATCTCATCAGTTTAAGTTCTTTTTATAACCCCAGGTTAGAGAGTCAGAGAATTGTGTCATACACTTTTTAAAACATCTTTGAGCTTGGAATTGAGGTATAAAAGGATATTTTGGTTATTTTATCAGTCAATAAACAACATATTCAGTGGTAAAATTCAGGCAGATTTCACTTCAAAGCCCTTACATTAGGTGCTGTACCGCGAAGGGCCAATGGCACTTTGCAAATACTTGTTAGAGTCTACCATAATTCATTGTACCTCTCTCTGCTAATTAAGTTCTCAGCTCTGAAGAAGAAGAATTGAGTATTCCTCTGTATAACACAACACTTGACACATAGCAAGCATTCCATTAAGTGTCTCTTGGAGGAAGGATATTTACTCGAAATAGTCCATGCCATTCTGATTGGCTGACTGGATGAAGACAAAAAGACCCTGAACTTTGAGATACTTTAAATCTAGTCAGGCATGAAAACACCACTCTTTTTATACCAAATGTGGACATGTTTACAGGTAGATTATTATATCAGTGAAGAATTGATCATTACTCAGAAATCTGCACTAAGAAAAATTTTTCAAAACGTAGCATTACTGAGCCTTTTTATTTTGTTTTTTTGAGACAAGAATCTCACTCTGTTGCCCAAACGGGAGTGCAGCGGTGTGATCTCAGCTCACTGCAACCTCTACCTCCTGGTTCAAGTGATTCTCATGCTTCAGCCTCCCAAGTAACTGGGATTACAGGCATGTACCACCACACTTGGCTAATATTTTGTATTTTCAGTAGAGACAGGGCCTCACCATGTTGGCCAGCCTGGTCTCAAACTCCTGACCTCAGTTTATCTGCCCACGTTGGCCTCCCACATTGCTGGGATTACAGGCATGAATCATGGTGCCCGGCCGGATTACTGATTCTTTTGCATATCCTCTAAGACATTGTCTAGAAGTGTGGCCAAGGGAATACTTAATTCTCCTGTCTTATTTGACTTGCTATTTACTATCATTCAGGATAATAACCCTTATAACTTTCCAAGGCTACATGTTAACCCTCAGAAAAGGGATAGCAATATAGATGATTCTCATCAAATAGCAATAGAAATAAATTTTGTGTGCAAGATGCAAATAATTTTTGACTAAAGATTATAATTTTATTGTCCTTTACGAACATTAAGCTATTTTGTACCTGACCTGGAAATCTTGTTTTTCTCATAGCCACTATACATATCTTCAGTACTTTGGGAACCAGCTTTAGCATCTTGGTGGTTTCATCATTAATGAGCTAAAAAAAAAAAACTTTGATGTGTGCTCACTTTATGTTTGCATATAATTGGTTGTTTTAGCTTTTTGAAAAGTATACTTTGGTAAAGTAACACTCATACATATTTAACTTGTATAATCATGTTTAAAAAGTATTGAAAAATGAGAAATAATTTCCTCCAAAATATATTTTATATTATATTTGACTTTAAAAAAATTGATATGGAAAACCAACTGTGTCTGTGTGTGACTGGGGGTGGGGTAGGGATTAATCTAAAGAGTACAGGTTAAATTTTGCATGTAATTGTTTGAGTAAAAACAAGATGGGACAACTGAGGAAATGATTTCAACAGTGAGGATGTCAGTGGGAAAGTAATGAGTTTGTCAATACGGAGTACATGAAATAAGAATACCAGCAGGCCAGGAAACAGGTCACCAAGAGAAAAGTGGGCAGACATTGAGGTAGTGGTGGAAAGCTGATGTTGTTGACACGTTCTTCTTTCAGTATGGCTGCAAATTAAAAAAAAAAAAAGCATTATTCTATAGGCATTTTAAAATGAACTATTTGATTCAAGCTCCACCTTAAAATGGGTTATTTGGAGAAATTTAGGGACCGTTAAGAAAATAGAAATGCTCATTAAGAGATAATACATTTAAATTTGATTCAATTCAATATCTATCTATATCTATATCTATATGTATCTATCTATATATATATCCACTATATACATAATTTATGTATCTACTATAAACCAAACTTTTAAAAAGCACATAGCTGATTACAAAGAAAAAGACATAAGCCTTTCCTCGAAGATATGAAATGTATTAGAAATGCAAGGCATAGCAATATAAAACAGAGAAAGAAAGTGAGATACCAGAGGAAGAAAGCATAGTGATATCGGTGATTCTAGAGAAAGCCAACTGTGGGAAATAATTGCTTCTTGGATAACAAAGACAGTTATGGCCATTCCCAAAAACTTCTTTATATTTGCCTTCAGTCTTTAGCTTAAAGGTTCTTATTAGCAGAGAAGATCACTGGAAGAGCAGAGTTATATTATTTAAAGTGCATCCAGGACTTGACCTGCTCTACAAAGCTCCCGTGTTCTGTGGAGCTCTCAACCACATGTACACAGCTTAGTTAGCTGTGGGGCAGCTTTGCTGTCTGCATGGCTCAGGTAGTAAGATGAGGGAAAGCCAGTTCTGCACCCAGTTTCTTCTCCTGTCATTTTCTCAGCCGTAGGCAGAATAAGGAGGGAGATAAAATAAGACTGCCTTGACTGCTTGCTTTTATGTCTCTGAAGTTGCTAACATTTTTCTTTATTTCTATTTATTGCCAAATAGCCTTAGAACAAATTTGGTTGAAGGGTATGAAAACAAACAGTAGAATTCCTTCGAAACTTATTACTAGTAACCTTTAAAATGCTTTTACAGTTTTTTTCTTGTATATCCTTCCAGTGTTTATCTTTATGCAAGCATGCTTTTAGAGAGTTTTATCTGTAGTATAGTTATATTCTTTATTATTTTGTTCATTCCATGATTTTTCATAAATATTGTCCTTATGATTATATGTTAATAATTATTTTATATTGCTGCATAAGATTTAGACTCACTATATCTTACTGAGGTGTTTCTCTGATTTTAGACATTTATTTAATTATCAGTTTGGTATTTTAAATAATTCTGCTGTAAATATGTTGGTGAATGTCATTCTATTTTCATCATATGAGTGACTATAAACAATCCTAAAGTAAGTATTTTTAAAGATCTTAACTACTCTAAAATCGGGACGTGTTTTAAAATCTATGTGTGTAGTTAATTTGCTTGTTACATATTATTAACAAGATATATTAAATTGATGGCAAGTCCTAAAATCATTATTAGTTTAGAATATAGAAAATTATGTATTACCTTAATGTAAATTCCTAAAATTGATGAGAATGATAATATAAGAGGTTGTAAATATAAAAAATATTTAATTGTTGAAATACCTACCTTTAAAAAATGAATATAACATTAAAAAAAAATGAAAACAAACTTCTTCTTTTTAAATGCTTAGGAGTGTATACATAAACACACATATATTTAACCAAATTAAAATGTTAGTGAAATACAAAATGTGTAAATAATAGGCCAAATATTGGCGAGTGTAGGAAGCCTGCGCGTGGATCCCCCCAGACTCTACCTGTGTGTTTGTCCTCAGTTTCCAACTGTGTGCCCTCACTATGTTAATGTAAGAAATCCTAGCCATAAACACAACTACATGCTGGTTCCGATGAGTCCTAGTGAATCCCTGAAGATTGTCTTCAGTTTCTCATTTGGGCAACCTTGATGAAAAACATTTGGCAAGTACTAGGAAGCATCCATACTCTTTTTCTTCGCAATTCAAATACGTAATTGCATTGGTGAAAATCTTGGGACGACATGGCAGGGGAAGTTAAAAATGTGCTGTTCAGCAGGCAGGTGGGATATATTAAGGATGATCATTCTACAACCATATGTTCTATAATCGTGAAATCAGGAAAAACAACAAAATAACCCATTTTATGATCAGAAAACATATCACTGATTAATTTTGTATCATCCCTTGTGTGCATTCATGTGTATGTGTGTGACATTTCTGATAATATAATACACAAGGACCTGTCCAAAACAATTGTCTCTGGGTAGCATGATTGAGTAACAAAGAAACAAGGGAATAGGGTGTGAGGAAAGGAGGGAGACTTTTTATCTTGTTACATTTTCTATTGTAACAAGATAAACAAGATGTATTGATACACCTTAGAACTACATATGTGTATTTATCTTTGTATATATTTATATCTATACCTGTTTTGGTATTAATATGTATTTAGACCATTTGATGCAGCATTTCCACTTTAAAAAAATTTATTATCAGAAAGCGTAGATAGGAATAAAGATTTATGTACAAAAATTTAACTGGCTGGTTATTTATAGTTAGCGAAATTTTGATAAAACAACAGAATCAAGCATTGCTGGAATGGTTACATATTGTAATACTTCTGTATGATGAAATCCGAAGACATATCACAAAGATTAATGCTTATAATCTGATGCTATATAAATAAAGGCTAGGTAAGAGAAAGGAGCGGGGGAGAAGAGGCTGGGGATAAACGGAAAGAGCAAGGAGAGACATGAAGAGGTAGAAGCAGAAGCATCATATTATTAAGAGATTGGCAGTGACAAATACAACTCAGACAGGTGGTTACAAATGCTTTTCCTATTTTTCATTGCTTTACTCATTATTCTCAATATTTGATAATGCATATGCATATATTTTCATAGGAAAATATTAAAGTGTTTTTAAAATCCATATTGTTGATTGCTAGGTGTAGGTATATTATGTAGCCATGGCCGTTGATACATAGTGCCAAATTTGTCTTCCAGAAAGATTGCTTCATAATATACACAGATGTGAATTTTCTTGCTAGCTGTTTGCAACCTGCTCTTTATTGATTTCCATCATACGTGTTGCTGCTTTAATATATTTATAATTCTCAATCTAAATTTATGCTTCTTTTCTGAGTTGAACATTTTTCTCTTTGTTACATTTTATCTTTTCTGAACTCCCTAGTTCTGTCCTATGTCAAAAAGGGGTTTTTTAAATTTAAAAAAAGAATTTATCAGATGTAGTACATATATTTTTAACTTGATTTTTAACCGTGATACATTTGACACAAGTGAAAATTACTGATTGGGGTAGTAGATTCACCATTTGGGTGATGTAATTTGTATGTTTATATATAACTTTCACTAGTTTAGAGATAATTTATATGGTTTTTTATTTACTTTAAAAAAATGTAATAATGAGACCAACAAGCATATAAAAAAATCCTTAACATCACTAATCATTACAGAATGCAAATCAAATCCACAATGAGATACTATCTCACCTAAGTCAGAATGGCTACCATTAAAAAGTAAAAAAATAACAGATGCTGGCGGGGCTGCAGAGAAAAGGAAATGCTTATACACGCTGGTGGAAATGTAAATTAGTTCAGCCATTGTGGAAGGCAGTTGGCAATTTCTCAAAGAACTCAAAGCTGAATTACCATGGGTCCCAGCAACCCCATTATTGGGTACATACCCAGAGAAATATAAATCATTCTGCCATAAAGGCACATGCATGCATATATTCATCACAGAACTATTCATAATAGCAAAGACATGGAATCAGCCTAAATGCCCATCAATGGTGGACTGAACAAAGAAAATGTGTTACATTTGCACCAAAAAATATTACACAGCCACGAAAAAGAAAGAGATCATGTCCTTTGCAGCAACATGGATGAAGGTGGACCAGGCCATTATCCTGAGTGAACTAACACAGGAACAGAAAACCAAATACTGCATGTTCTCACCTGTAAGTGGGAGCTAAACATTGACTACATTGGGCACAAGAAGAGAACAAAAAACACTGGGGACTACTTGAGAGTGGACGGAGGGAGGAAGTTGAGGATCAGAAAACTGCCTATTGGATACTATGCTTTATCACATGGGTGATGAAATAATCTGTACACGAAATCCCCATGACACACAATTTACCCATTAAACAAACCCGCACATGTACCCCTAGACCTAAAATAAAAGTTAAAATATGTATATTTAAGTATATTCTAATTTGATATGATAAATACTATTTTTCTATTTGTATAAATTTGCTGCATTTCTCATCACAGATTTGAATATATAATGTGTAATCTTTCTGGAAATATTTTAGGAGATATATATATGTGCACATATGTGTATATATATAGAACTAATTATGTATAAACAGGAAAGTTATACAGAGAAATTATGTCTTAGATATTACATGTAACATGTTTTTTTAAATTATACTTTAAGTTTTGGGGTACATGTGCAGAATGTGCAGGTTTGTTACATAGGTATGCACGTGCCATGGTGGTTTGCTGCATTCATCACCCCGTTATCTACATTAGTTATTTCTCCTAATGCTATCCCTCCCCAGCCCCCTACTCCTTGCTATCCCTCCCATTTCCCCCCAGCCCCCTACCTGGTGTGTGATGGCCCCCTCCCTGTGTCCGTGCATTCTCATTGTTCAACCCCCACTTATGAGTGAGAACATGTGGTGTTTGGTTTTCTGTTCTTCTGTCAGTTTGCTGAGAATGCTGGTTTCCAGCTTTATCCATGTCCCTGCAAAGGACATGAACTCATCCTTTTTTATGGCTGCATAGTATTCCATGGTGTATATGTGCCACATTTTCTTTATCCAGTCTATCATTTGGGTTGGTTCCAAGTCTTTGCTATTGTGAACAGTGCTGCAGTAAACATACATGTCCATGTGTCTTTATTATAGAATGATTTATAATCTTTTGGGCATATACCCAGTAATGGGATTGCTAGGTCAAATGGTATTTCTACTTCTAGATCCTTGAGGAATCACCACACTGTCTTCCACAATGGTTGAACTAATTTACACTCCCACCAACAGTGTAGAAGCCTTCCTATTTCCCCACCTCCTCTCCAGCGTCTATTGTCTCCTGATATTTTAATGATCGCCATTCCAGCTGGCATGAGGTGGTATCTCAATGTGGTTTTGATTTGCGTTTCTCTAATGACCAGTGATGAGGAGCTTTGTTTCATGTGTTTTGTTGGCTGCATAAATGTATTCTTTTGAGAAGTGTCTTGTTCATATCCTTTGTCCACTTTTTGATGGGGTTGTTTGTTTTTTTCTTGTAAATTTGTTTCAGTTCTTTGTAATGCCTGATATTAGCCTTTTGTCAGATATGTAGATTGTAAAAAATTTTTTCCATTCTGTTGGTTGCCAATTCACTCTGACAGTTTCTTTTGCTGTGCAGAAGCTCTTTAGCTTAATTAGATCCCATTTGTATATTTTGGCTTTTGTTGCCATTGCTTTTGGTGTTTCAGTCATGAAGTCCTTGCTCATGCCTATGTCCTGAATGGTATTGCCTAGGTTTCTTCTAGGGTTTTTATGGTGTTAGGTCTTAGTAACATGTATATTTTCTGCTACACTCTTAGTTACTTTTGTTAGTTTTTACTAGTTTATGTTGTATTTATTCACCTAAAGAATTTGCACATAAAAGAGAAATTAGAAAATAAAGAGAAGAAAAAGAAATTAAATATCATCCCTAATCTAACAATTCACAGTTAGTCCTTAGTCACTCTTTTGTACATATCTTCTAAAGTACTTCCTATGCTAATATGTAATCATACCATGATTCATACTATGTAATTGTAATATGTAATCATACTATGAATATATAAAATGATTTTTATCTTAGTGTACATTGTTTTGTGTAATAATCTACTGTAACTTTAGTACCATTTTATTATTTTTCTATTATCTCACTTGTAGTTGCTAAATAAAATTCCATGCAAAGATCTGACATGATGATTTAACCAGTTCCACATTTTAAATAGTATGTTATTTTCAATTTTTTTATCAGTTGCAAATTGATATTTTCACATATGCTTAATTGTTTCCATAAAATAAATTCCTAGTTGTAGAGTTGTTTGATCAAATGTAATGAACATTATAATAATCTTTGATATAAGACATCGTTCGGTCTCTCAGAAAGATTCTACCATTTTACCATTTCACCAGCAATGTATGGTGAGGGGTGGCAAGGCACATATTTTACTATATGTTTGTTGATATTAAGCATTATGATTATATCCTATTGTTTAGGAGAAATAGGTATCTTCTCAGTAATTAATTAATATATCTATTATATATAGACTTTTCATAGGTTTATTTGCTATTTTAGTTTTTCAATTTTAAAGTTTTGAAATCAGTTATGACAACTGGTCCAGAAATGTTTCTCTTCTACATTTGTGATATTTCTAAAATTAGTTTAAATTTCTTTTAGATACTAGTATATGAATAAGGAAAGAATAAAGGAGACACAAATCTGCCTAGTCAAATAACAAAATTGAACATATTTCTTTATTGCATATATACAATAGACATGTAAAAAGTTAGGTTTATCTTTAACTTTGCATTGTTGAAGCATAGCGATTCTTATTTTTAATTCAGCTCATGTTATACATGTTTAAACTTGTGTTCTCTGTTTAATTTATTCTGATACTGTTTAGTAGATATGAAAATGGCTGATTGAAAAGAGAGAGTTTTAAATTGTTTTTCATTTAGATTCAGACTTTTAAAAAATTCATTCATTTATTTGGCTCTGATTTGCCTATTTGATCTCTCTAGCTTTCTGTTGTCTCAAAAAAACAAAACATCTTCTTTCTACACATTTGTTATTAGTCAACTCTAGTTTACTTATTGTATAGTGACACCCCAAAGTCTCAGTGGTATTCACATAACAAAGGTTTATTTCTCATCCACGCTGATGTCTATTGTGGGTCTCCTGCAGCTCTATTTCATGTTACTATCACTGGGGGCTCAGTCTGACAGAACATCCTCTAAGACATCACCGGTCTCCTTGCAGATGAAAAAAGGTTCATGTTAAGTCAAGCATTGGATTTTAAAGCTTCTTCCTGGAGGTGAAACATATTATTCAATTCACAGTTCATTGGACAAAGAAGTTATATGACCAGGGTTGATGTTAAAGAAGCCAGAAAATATAATTCTCCTCCCAGAAAGGCACAGCAAATATTTTGAACAATAATACTATCACCACATCTGTTCAAGCATTTAGCTAATATGACTCTAGAATTACAAAGCCATGCCAGTGGAAGAGTTCCTTATGCATTAGTTAATTTAAGAAATTTGACCCCAATGTTGCCATAAGTGAATTAAAGCAGGCATATGAAAACTTTTTCTGTAAGGAGTCAGATAGTATGTATTTCCTTCTTTGTGGGTCATACAGTCTCTGCTGCAACATTTGCAACTTCTTAATCCATTAATATATTCAGAAAGTGGTCCTAGTTGTTACAGAAACAAATAGGCATATCAGTGTTCCAATAAAACTTTATTAACAAAAAATCCATGGACTGGATTTTGTCTTGCTGAGCATTTGCCAGTCTCAGAATACACTCATTCTTGTCTGGTTACAGTAGAAATTTAGAATAGCCTGTTGAGATCTTGAGTTTTATCCATTCTTGTTGAAAGAAGTTTCACTAATGGATATGAACTGTAAAATTTTGTTTATGGTGGGTCATATTCCAGTAAAAACCCAACCATATTTATTTTAAAGCTGTTAGTCCTGTGAAAAATATTCTGAGATGCAGAGGCATAATTTGAAAAAATCATTTTCAGTGTACTCACCTTCTTAAAGAGGCTATAGAAAAAAAGCTCTATGATATCTTCTTGGTTGATTGGAACATGCAGGCAACTGAGAAGGCATTGTAAGCCATGTGGATTAAGAAAAAAATGAGAAATTCTAATTTGATTCTTATAATAGAATTAAAGGGGGTAGTTACCTGAAAATTGTACTCATTTCATCATCATCCTTGAAAAAGCATAAAACAATATTGCTACTTATCATCTAAAGGGACATAATCACAATCTAGCCACGTGCTATACTCAAAAGATAATGATGCCTGTATCTTTTGAACCTTCATAGGAGTTCTTATAGGTAACTGTAAACATAGAAATGTCAACTAGAGTTGATAAATTAAAACAATATTATTCTACTGGATTGAGACTTTTCAAAAATGTTTAATAAAATTATATTGCTTGATCTTGTTTTAAGAATGAAAACCTGTGTTTTCTTGCTAAGAATAGGATGTATGCAAAATACTTTCAACTTTCTTCCCCCCCAAAATGCAGACCTAAATACAGAGAAGAAATGTTAATTGATTCATTGAACTTTTGGAGCAACTATTTAACATTTTCAATAAAAAGAAGCCTACTTCTAATCCCAGGCGGCAGCTTTACTAAAGACATACATTATAATTATGCTTCTGTTTTCATTTCCTCCTAATAACAGTGACTGGGAAAGTCTGCTTTCTACATCTGGATTTCAAACCATCATTCAGACAAAGCTTCATTAAACCCCACCAAACAGTAAAGGTCACTGTGGTTTTCATATGTTTGTGTTGTAGCAACTAAATGTTGCATAAATGATCAGCTGCCAGCCAAATTTAGAAACACCAGAAAATAGCAAAAGTAAGATGAGAACATAGGTGATGAGTTTATCCGTTTAACAAATAGAAACACAGATCAATACAATATAGTCCTTGCCTTCAAGGAAGTCATTCTTCATGGAAGACTGAAGCTTAAATTGACAATTAGAATATTTCATGTAAATATGAAGTTTATTTCCATTAAATAGCTGGACTGAACTGATCCAGAAAATCATCTTTCTTATTTCAAACATACAGAAATGCCATTTAAAATATAACAACTATACATTAAACATATAGTTGAGCTGACATATAAACAAGAAAAAAAAATCTCCACATAAAGAGGGAACTTAACATTGGAGCTGTGGGTGGACACTGATGCCCAGGGGCTTATGGGCATTATTACTGGCTGAGACTTGGACTCTACCACTGTAAGTGAAGGAAACTCTTTGTGCTGAGAATTAGAAATGAGCTGCTGCATAAAACCACGGTTCATAAGGTCTGACCCATTTATGAAACTATACAAACTCCTAAAAGCAGAGAAAAATGGCTCAAAATCTTAAGCTTGCCTGAGGTCATGGTCAGAAAGAGTGACCCAAAAGAAAACATCATCTCAGGCTTTCTTCCCTTCACTAAAGTCAGAGTTCACAATCCACACCCCAAAGTAGTTCAAAGAAAAGGTCTATTAGAATTGAGTGTCTCTGAAATGACATTCTTACAACCCAGGAAAAACAGAACTTTCACAGAATGTAGCTCCTGATGCAGATGGAATTTAACTTTTAAAAATTACAAAGCATGTATGAAGTGAAAAATTGACAGAGAAGAGAGACAGAGACGAGAGGGAGAGAGAGGGAGAGAGAGGGAGAGAGAAACCAAGCGTACCAAAAAGAAGAGAACTGGATATAATTAATTCAAAAGTGAATTTAAAATACATGAATTTTAAAATGTTTAGATGATAAAAAATAATAAATGTTCTAAGAACAATGCAGTATGGTACAGGTAGAGACATTGTTCAAAAACAACCAAACACATTTCTAAAAAAAACAAAACAAAATTATTGAAATAAAAATAATAAATCCAATTTGATTTATGATGAAATTTGATATAAAGAGTGAATTTCTTAATTGTATGACAAAGGGCAGGAAATCAGCTGTGGTCATACAAAATGGTAAGAACAAGGAAAAGAGGTTTTAGGAGACATGATGAAATCAGGGTGTTTCAAATGAAAGAAGAGGGAGAATAAGGAAGGCAAAATATAGCACTCAAAAATTTCCCATCTACATGAGAGTCTGATTTTTTTAGTTTGGCTGAATCCTCCAAGTCTTAAATAGGGTGAATAGAACACCCACACCTGGTTGAATTATAATAAAATCAAATAGTATTAAAAATAAAAAGAATTATGTTTTCTGGAAGAAAACTTGTTTACAAAGCAATAGTAAATGGACCTACAAAAATATTTTACCAAAAATGGCAGTTCCATTGGATGGAACTTATCTCAAAATAATAAGAGCTATTTAAGACAAATCCACAGCCAATATCATATTGAATGGGCAAAAGCTGGAAGCATTCCCTTTGGAAGCTGGTACAAGACAAGGATGCTCTCTCGCACCACTCCTATTTAACATAGTATCAAAATTTCTGGCCAGGGCAATCAGGAAATAGAAAGAAATAAAGACTATTCAAATAGAAAGAGCAAGTCAAATTGTCTCTGTTTGCAGATGACCTGATATTATAATTAGAAACCTCGTATCTCTAATAAGAAGCTCAAAAGCTTCTTAAACTGATAAGCAACTTCAGCAAAGTCTCAGGATACAAAATCGCTGTGCAAAAATCACAGAAATTCCTTTACACCAACAATAGACAAGTAGAGAGCCAAATGATGAATGAACTCCCATTCATAATTGCTACAAAGAGAATAAAATACCTAAGAATATGGCTAACAAGGGATGTGAAGGACCTCTTCCAGGAGAACTACAAACCACTCCTCAAGGAAATAAGACAGGACAAAAACAAATGGAAAAACGTTCCATTCTCATGGATTGGAAGAATCAATATTGTGAAAATGGTCATAGGCTCCAAAGTTGCTGGGGAAACTGGCTAGTCATATGCAGAAAACTGAAACTGGACTCCTGCCTTACACTTCATAGAAAAATTAACTCAAGATGAATTAAAGACTTAAGTGTAAAACCCAAAACCACAAAACACTGAAAGAAAACCTAGGCAATACCATTCAGGACATAGGTATGGACAAAGACTTCATGACAAAAATGCCAAAAGCAATTGCAACAAAAACCAAAATTGACAAATGGGTTCTAATTAAACTAAAGAGCTTCTGCAAAGCAAAAGAAACTATCATCAGAGTGAATAGGCCACCTACAGAATAGGAGAAAATTTTTGCAATCTACCATCTGACGAAGGTCTAATATCCAGAATTTACAAAGAACTTAAAAAATTTACAAAACAAAACCAAAACCAACAACCTGATCAAAAAGAGGGCAAAGAATCTGAACAGACAATTCTCAAAAGAAGATATTTACACTGCCAACAAGCATATGAAAAAAAGCTCAACATTACTGATCATCAGAGAAATGCAAATCAAAACCACAATGAGATACCATCTTATGCCAGTCAGAATGGAGATTATTAAAAAGTCAGGAAACAGTAGATGCTGGCAAGGCTATGGAGAAATAGGAACACTTTTATACTGTTAGTGAGAATGTAAATTAGTTCAACATTGTGGAAGACAGTATGGCAATTCTTCAAGGATCTAGAAACATAAATACCATTGGACCCAGCAATCCCGTTACTGGCTAAATACCCAAAGGAATATAAATCATTCTACTATAAAGACACAGGCACATGTATGTTTATTGTAGCACTATTAACAAAAATCATTTATTTTTTTAAGGCTTTGCTTTTCAAGTTCCTTCACCAGCAAAGTAATTGTCAAAGATCTCTTATCTTTAATAAAACCACACTAAATTTCTTATGACATGTGGCTACAAAATGTCTCTTAAAAAGATTCACTTTTAATTGATTTTTTAAATAATAAAAATAATTGAAGATAAATTAATATGTTAAATTATTCCTGGCATGTTTGTTTGCTTTTAGAGATGAAAGGAATTAAATATCTAATCTGTTAAGGACCAAAATTTTATTTTGAGAAGCCCCATTGTTTTTGAGAAACACTTATTGATAGTAATTATCTTAATTATCTGCAAATGGCAATACCCTGAATCAATATTATATTGGATAATAGGAAATAAAAAGAAATAAAATTCTCACCTTTTGTAGGCAATTTAATTCCATGGCTCCCTGATCTGACTGGTGTATGGATGAAGGATGGAGGGAGCAGGGGTAGACGGTTTCTTTTGAGACAATCTGGTGAACTTCCATTTCCAGAAGCTCACGCCATCCTCTTCCAAGACAATTTTGGTCTGCTCTGGCTGTGTGGAACTATTTGCTGGAGATGTTGGTCAGGAGCCTGGCAAGCGATTATGCTTGGCTAACAACAACATGGATGACAGGGAAGCAAGCACAGCTTCACATGGCTCTCTTCTTACATACCAGGCAGTGTTGTCCCTGTCCTCTCCCCAGCCCTCCTCGCCATGGTGCCATCTTTAACTCTTGCAGATGTTTTTGCCATTAGGTGAACATTATTTGAACTAGAAGATAGAAGTTATTGGATTTCTCTAAATCTCGGGATCTCCAATTATAAACTGAAAGTGAAAATACCTAATTCAGTTGATGTTGGTACAGAAATGTTCAATGTTACAAAGAACGTTCTATGGTGCCTAGCATACAGTAGGGTCTAAAAAGTAGTAAGCACATACTAGTTTCCTTCAAGTTCTTGTGTTCATATCTTGCTTGCTTTAAACATTTGTCTTTTCACTTTTAATTTTTTTGTAATTCATAGTACAAAAATACATATTTTATGATTATAACAATTCCAGCAAATATTTGGAACTATAAAATAAAACATGTCAGCCTCCCAATCACTTTTCTCCCTCTTACCAAGAGATAACCATTGTTAGAGACTTAGTACATATAGTACATGTCATTTTTAATGATTTTCATTTTTACATTTGTATGTGTTTATATGCATATCTGTGGTATAATATCATTTATCATATAATTTAAATTGTTGTGACTTAGTTTTCTCTTTGTGACATAATTTTAAAGTTTTTTTGTTCTTTCTTTTTGATAACTGCATAGAATACCATGATGTGAATATACTATAACCAATTTTCCTCTGTCTTTGAGGGATGTTTAGGTTTTGCCCTTTTAATTTTGAATAAAATAGAGTAAAATTTTCATCCCAAATTAATTATAAAATTTACAGTTTTGCCAGTTGTATATGTGAATGTCTATTTCATTGTATTTCTTACCAATATTTGAAATTATTAATCTTTTCAATTTTGGCTATCCTAGTGGGCAATTTGTACTTTTATGTTTGTTAGTAAATTTGAACACATTTAAAGGCTATTTCAATGTCTTTTTCTCTGAATCAGCTATACATTGTGTTCATCTATTTTTTTTTCTGTTCCATTGTTTGTATTATTCTGTCTGACATGTACAATCTCCTGTGTGAACCTGTTCAGTGACTTTCTTGTCAATATAAATATGATGTCAATACTTTCTTTCCAGTCTGTACTTCATCACCTTCCTTGTCACATAAACTTTGTTATTTAAATGTGTAGAGTTTTCTTAAATTTGTTTGTTCATTTGTTTTCTTAAACGAAATCTCTCCCTTTGCCTATATGGATTCTGAATTTTCTATTCAGAAGCCTTTCCCACTATAAAATAGAACTAATTAATTACTATTCCATGCTAGCCATTTTTGAGTTTGTATTTTTAAACATTTAACTCTCTACTTCAGTTTAATACAGATTTTTAAAAAATATGACATAAGGGAACTTAATTAATTTGTTTATTCAACAGTTATTTACTAAGGGCATACTGTGTGTCTTCCATTGTTCTAGGCCCTAGTGACACAGGCATAAAACAACACAAGGTCCCTGCTCTTATAGGGCTTAAATTATAGTTGGGAAAGTGTTCTCACACTGCTATGAAGAAATACTCAAGACTGAGTAAGTTATAAAAAAAAGAGGTCAAATTGACTTACAGTTCCACATGGCTGGGGAGGCCACAGGAAACTTAAAATCATGGCAGAAGGCACCTCTTTATAGGGTGGCAGGAGAGAATGAGGGTCAAGTGAAGGGGGAAACCCCTTATAAAACCGTCAGATCTTGTGACAAGTCACTCACTATAATGAGAACAGCATGGGGGAAACCACCCCCATGATTTAATTATCTCCACCTGGTTCTGCCCTTGACATATAGGAATTACTACAATTCAAGGTGATATTTGGGTGGGGACACAGAGCCAAACTGTATCATTTTACCCCTGGCCCCTCCCAAATCTCACATCCTTACATTTCAAAACACAATCGTGCCTTTCCAACAGTCCCCTAAAGGCTTAACTCATTCTAGCATTAACCCCAAAGTCCAAGTCCAAAGTTTCATCTGAGACAAGGCAAGTCCCTTCTGCCTATGAGTCTGTAAAATCAAAAGCAAGTTAGTTACCCTCTATATATAATGGGAGTACAGCCATCGCGTAAATACACCCAGTCCAAATGGGAGAAACTGGCCAAAACGAAGGGGCAACAGGCCCCATGCAAGTTCAAAATCCAATAGGGCAGTCATTAAACCTTAAAATTCCAAGATTATCTCCTTTGACTCCATGTCTTGCATCTGAGTCATGCTGATGCAAGAAGTGGGCTCCCATGGCCTTGGGCAGCTCTGCCCCTGTGGCTTTGTAGGGTACAGCCCTGCTCCTGGCTGCTTTCATGGGCTGGCATTGAGTGTCTGCAGCTTTTCCAGGCAGACAGTGCAAACCATTTGTGGATCTACCATTCTGGGGTCTGGAGAATGGTGTCCCTCTTCTTACAACTCCACTAGGTAGTGTCCCAGTGGGGACTCTGATCTCATACTTCTCTTCCCCACTGCCCTAGCATAGGTTTACCTTGAGGGCTTCACCCCTGCAGCAAACTTCTGCCTGGACATGCAGCATTTTCATACATTCTCTGAAATCTAATCAGAGGTTCCGAAACCTCAGTTATTGACTTCTGTGCACCTGTAGGCTCCACATCACATGGAAGCTGTTAAGGCTTAGGTCTTGTACCCTCTGCAACCATGCACAAGCTGTACCTTGGCCACCTTTAGCCATGACTGCAGCAGCTGGGGTGCAGGATGCAAGGTCCCTAGGCTTCACACAGTAGTGGTCCCTGGGCCTGAGGCAAAAGCCACTTTTTCTGCCTAGGCCTCTGGGCCTGTGATGAGAGGGGCTGCCTTGAAGTTCTCTGACATGCCTTGGAGACATTTCCCCCGTTGTCTTAGTAATTAACATTCAGCTCCTTGTTACTTATGCAAATTTCTGCAGCCAACTTGAATTTCTCCCTCCAAAATCAATTTTTCTTTCTATTGTATTGTATTGCCCCAAAAATTTTTCATACTTTTATACTCTGCTTCCTCTTGGATGCTTTGCCACTTAGAAACTTCTTCCACCAGATACCCTAAATTAGCTCTCTCAACTTCAAAGTTTCACAGATCTCTATGTCAGAGGAAAATGCTGCCAGTCCTTTCGCTAAAGCACATCAAGAATTACTTTTATCCCAATTCCCAAAAATGTCCTCATCTCCATCAGAGGATTTAATTGCCCATATTACTGTCAGCATTTTGGTCAATGCCATTCAACAAGTCTCTAGGAAGTTCCAAAATCCCTCATCTTCCCATCTTCTGAGCCCTCCAAGTCTCTAGGAAGTTCCAAACTTTTCTGCATTTTCCCACCTTCTTCTGGGCCCTCCAAACTGTTGCAACCTCTGCCTGTTATCCAGTTCCAAAGTTGCTTCTACATTTTGGGGTATCTTTATAGAAGCACCCTACTCTATGCGGTACCAATTTATGGTATTAGTTTGTTCTCATGCTGCTGTGAAGAAGTACCTGAGACTGGGTAATTTATAAAGAAAAGAGGTTTAATTGACTCACAGTTCTCCATGCCTGGGGAGGCCTCAGGAAACTTACATCAAGGCAGAAGGCACCTCTTCACAGGGCAGCAAGACAGAATCAGAGTTGAGCAAATGAGGAAGCCCCTTACAAAACCATTAGATCTCATGAGAACTCAGTCATTATCGTAAGAACAGCATGGGGGAAACTGCCCTCCATGATTCACTTATCTCCATCCTGTCCCAACCTTGACACATAGGGATTATTACAATTCAAGGTGAGATTTGGGTGAGAACACAGAACAAAACTACATCAGAAAGTCAGACAATAAAAAATGAATATATGATACAATATGTTATGATATGATATGATATAATGTAGTAAAAATTGAACTCAAGAAGAATGAATCAGTGATAAAGGTAGCTATTTTAGGTACGGTTTACAGAGGCGTTCTCTCTGGGGAAGCGACATTTGTGTGCAGGTCAGAACGAGATGAATTCGCCAGCCATGATAAGATCTGGAGGAATGAAACTGCAGGCACAGCACCTGCAAGAAGGCCAGGAAAGCTGGAGCTCCGTAACAAAGAGGCAGAGTGCTGGAGATGAAACATGGTCTAGAACAGCAGCCAGGAGGCTATCAGAACCAGAATACAAGTATGAATTCAGATTTTATTCTAAGTGTGGTAAAATGCTATTAGAGGATTTCCAGCAGGAAATCTAAATGGTCAGCTTTGCATCTTAAAAGTTGCCATGGCTCACACCTGTAATCCCGCACTTTGGGAGGCTGAGGCAGGCAGATCACTCAAGGTCAGGAGTTCAAGACCAGCCTGGCCAACATGGTGAAACGCTGCCTCTACTAAAAATACAAAAATTAGCTGAGGGTGGTTGTGGGCACTTGTAATCCCAGCTACTTGGGAAGTTGAAGCATGAGAATTGCTTGAACCTGGGAGGCAGAGGTTGCAATGAGCTGAGATTGTACCACTGCACTCCAGCCTGGGAGACAGAGTGAGACTCTCTGTCTCAAAAAAAAAAAAAAAAAAAAAAAAAAGACTGTTCTGCTGCTGTTGGGAAATGGAGTATGGAGGTAGAAGGGTAAAAAAGCAAGTAGATGAGATTCTTGTCTGCTTTTTGCAAAAAAGATGTCTGATTATCTCCAAAACATGTTAAATTGTCTATCTTTTCTTCCCTAAGTTAAAGATGTAAAACTCTATTAGATCTGAACTTTATTGATACACATCCTCTCCATTTCTTTTGTAAGTTACTCCATAGTTTGAATTGGGTCATGTTTTACCTAATTATTCTTTGCCGTAAACTTCTTTATTGTTGTGCATTTTCTTTATCAGCTGTAGAATCAGCACAAAAATGTATTTTAAAATGTACTGGGATTTATTTGCTAATGAGTATGGAAGAAATTGACAGATTTACGATATTATCTCTTCCTAATGAGAAGTCTTTATTTAGGTCTTTTGTAAATGTCTATATTACTTTTGACAGATATCTAATTTGCTTCTCATTAATGTTGTTCCTAAGAATGAATAGCTTTCTATAGATTTTGTTAGTGGATTTTAAAAGTCACATTCTCAGAATGATTGCTAATTTAACTGTGTAATGTTTTACATTAATTTTGTATTCAGATAATTAAATTCTCATATTAGTTCTAACAGTACATTGGTTGATCTTTAGAATTTTTGTAAATATTTATATTGGCTTCAATTTGGGACTTTTTTGAATCTTGAATTTTCATTTTCATTGTTTATTTTCTTATTTTAACGCCTTTTATTTATTTTCTTATTTTAATGCCTTTTCTGGGACCTTCAATAATACGTTAAAAAGTCATTGACATTAAGTTGCCTTCATCACTAATTTAGTGGAAATCATGTTTTACAATTACAGTTTAAGCCATCATTTGGGAATACTTACTAATGCTTTATTTAATCTTCATAACTATTCAATGATACTCTGAGTATAGAGCATCCACATTTCATATGAGGAAAAGGTGTAGAATAAATATGCAACTTGCATGTTGCACAGCACTAACAGAGAGTGTGGAATACAGGATTGAGGGAACCCAACTCCAGACTGTATGGGTATGGTGGAAAACCTTTTCAGAATAAGAAAGTTCCTCTTGGTGTACTAAGAATTTTGTCAAAATTAACTGTTGCATTTTATCAGCACTCTATGGAGATAATCATATAGTTGTTCACTTTTAATCTTTTAATATACTGAATTACATTAATAGATATCCTGATGTTAATCCATTCATGCATTGCATTCCTGGAAAACACCCTGCGTGGTAATGACAGACTGTATATTTGATTTGCTATTACTTTATCTACAATATTTCATCTAGAGTTATATGTGAAATTAATATATTTTTATTTCATTTAGTAGCTAAGATGAATATTAGAATTAGGGTAAGCTTTTGAAATGCAATAAAGAGACTTCTGTTTTCTAATAATAATATTGATCTAAAACAGCTAAAGTTTGAGAATATGCTAAAAGGTTTGCATGTATAACCTCACTGAGTTCTTACAATAGGCCAGATGAAGCAATAATATAACTGTTCACTTATTATCAAATAACACCTAAGATGTTAAGTAACTTGGAAAGTGTCACACAATTAGGAAACACACAATACCAGAGTCTTAAGTCTAATAATGTTTCTTTATTAATTGAAATGAACTATTTGCTAGAAACTAACTGGACATAATATTATTGTATGGGTAAATCCACAACTGCCTTTGTACTTGTTTCTGTGAATTTTAGTCTGTGAAGTTCTAACTATTTTGGGGACAATTTTGCTAATTATATTCCCTAAAGGAATAATAATGTTTATATAGATTTTTTATTATTTCACTTCCTTTAGAGTTTTGATGTCATCAGTGTCTTTATTTCCACTTCATGCTTTCATATAGTAATTTAGCTGATTAAGGAATTTAAACTTCACAGTTTTTCTCTTAGCACTTTTCAGATGTTATTCCTTCAAGCACTGGCACCTACTGTTTTAATGAGTGAAACTGGCGTCAATCAGACTGTTGGTTTTTGAAGATCTATTTTCTCTCCCTTGTGGCTTCTAAACGTTTCTGCTTATCAGTGATTTATTTATTTATTTATTTATTTTGCAATTTCAAACAATAGGCCTCTGTGTGCGAGTTGAGGTGGGTACTCAGGGCTTTAATTTATCTACTTAATTCACCCATTTTTTATTCAACAGATATTTATTGAATCTTTACTATGTTCCAGGTATTGTTTTAGATATGGGATATAAATTAGTGACTAAATCAGAGAAAAATCCTGCCTTCATGGAGTTTATAGTCAAATTTGGAAAGTTGGATGGATGACAAATTAAATTAGTAAATTATATAGCAATTTATATAATGACAACTCTATGAGAAAAATAAAGCAGAAAGGTGGGGGTGGAAGCTCACATTTGGAGTGGAAATTTTTGTTGGAGTGGAAATTTTAAGAAACATGGTTGGGAAATCTTCATAATGGAGGTAGTATTTGAGAAAGTGAGCAATGCATATCTATAGGGAGGGAGGTTCTAGGCAGAAACCAGCAAATTATAAAGCTGTGTTATAGGACTGTATCTGGCACATCTGAATACAAGCAAGGAGGTCACCATGGTTGTAGAGACGTAGAAAAGTAGGATAGTAGCAGGACATGCAGTCAGAGACCTATTACAGGTCTAGTGTCAAACTTTTCAGGCCTTTTAAAAGCCTCTAGATTATAATCTCCAAGAAATGGTCAACCACTGGGCTTTGGGTAGAAGAGTGTATCTTGTTTTCTTTTTTCTGTTTTTTTCAGATAGAAGTTTATTCCATTACCCAGGCTGGAGTGCAGTGATGCGATCTCAGCTCACTGCAGCCTCCACCCTGCCCCACCCTGTTCAAGGGATTCTCCTGGCGCAGCCTCCCAGGTAGCCGGGACTACAGGCATATGCCGCCACGCTTGGCTAATTTTTGTATTTTCAGTAGAGATGGGGTTTTATCATGTTGGTCAGACTTGGTGGGAGAGTTTCTTGATTGTATTTTTGTTTCACAAGATCATTCTGATTCTTCTATTGTAAATAATTAATAAAAGACAAAAAACAGGGAGACTAGTTATAAAGCTATTAGATGATGATAACAGCATAAAACAGGTAGCAGCACGTGGAGGCTATCAGAAGTAGTAAGGTTCTTAACATATTTTGAGGTATGGTCTAGTGAATTTGACCCCTTGTTTCTTCCTTTTCTCTCTTAACCCACATCCAATCCAGATGGATATAGATGAATTAGATGTGGGTTAAAAGAGAAAAGAGAGAAACAAGGAAAATTTTGGCCTCAGCAAGTGGAATGATTGAAATGCCATAACAGATCTAGAAAAGATTTTGAAAAAAGCAAGTTTGAGGGGAAATAACACAAGCTCGAGTTTTGACCTGTTACAATTGAGATGCTTACATACTCTCCACATGGATGAGGTTGTTGGAAATCTGAGTATGAACTACCGATATAATCCTGAGACTGTTCAGCTCTCACACAGAATTTAATGCCAAGCAATTGAGGAACTCTCCGAGAGAGAGGCTGAGTATTAACAGACAAGAAAGGAGAGGGGAGGATTAAGAAAGAAAGAAAGAAAAAGAAAGAAAGAAAGAAAGAAAGAAAGATTGAGGCTTGTGTCATGACAACACAAAAATGTAAACTTTTTCAGTTTTTTTTTTCACTAATGAGCGAGTCAATAAGATAGGAGGAAGATCGGAAGATTGCGGTACATGAGATATTATTTGAAAATATTTCAAAAGAAAATTTCAAATGGTACTAATATATCAAAACCAATGGTGGAGTTGTGGGGAAGAAAGTCTAGGGTTTAGTTTAAGAAATAATATAAGAACAGGATTTGGAGACAGTAAAATAGAAATAGAGACAACTTTTCAAGGACTTTTGCTGGAAAGGGGAGAAAAAATATGAACTGGTAGCTGGAGGTGGAAATGAAAACAACAGACAACAAGTTTTTTTTTCAATTTTTTAGATGGGAAAAATAAAAAGAGAACTTTTATGTACTAGCAGAGTAATCCAGTATTGGTTATACAATGAAGATAAATAAACATTGCTAATGTGATCTTTTTGATTAGTCCTCAAGGAATTAAGAGCTGGTGCAGAAGAGAAGGGACTGATTGTAGCTGAAAGCAGGAAGTTCATCGGTAGCAAGGGGAGAGCAGGCTGCTTGTGTGAGTGCAGATATTGGTACGTGCTCATACATGGTGACTTGTGGTTCTCTTCTAATTACTTCAGGTTTTCCATGAACTAGGGAGTAAGGACACTGAGTAAAAGTAAGGATAGTGGAGGAAGCATGGTAGGTTTGCCAAAATGAAAAATCACTAAGGTAGCCAGCTATAAGATTGGGAGAGTTAATAGACTAGAGAAATGTATTATAATTACTATTTAAACATAAGGAGTTATATATAAGGAGTTCTAAATATATACTATTTATATATAGTTATATATATTCATAAAATTAATGGCATTTATATGACTATATTTGTATATAACTATATATATAACTATCTATCTATATAGCTATGTATATATATAAGGAGTTGCAGTAGTTAACAAGAAATAGATGAACATTCCAATAAAAACATGAGATAGAATTTGTATTTACAATAAACACACACACAATAGATACAGAAAGAAATGGCCAATAATCAAATGAAATAATGACTCTCAATCCTGATCTAAGAAAACGAACACACTGGGTGATATTGCTTGAAGCATTTTTTTTTCTAGAGAGCAATTTGTGAGAAAATATAACTAATTTCAACTATATGTCTATTCTTTCACCTCCCTTAAGAAATTTTTCCCTCAAGGAAATGATTGATTATGCTTGAAAACTTTTAATCCTATATTGTTCTCTCTACTATTTCTGAACATTGGAAAAAGCAAATGTTGAAAAAAGGAAACTGCCTAAGTAAATTGCTGTGAAAGGCAATTATATCACATTCAACCAGTAAAATGCCGTTAATTGTAGATGAATATCTAATTTAAGAATTTATAATACACATAGATGAATTCATGATGCTAATTAGGTAGTGTTCTCTTTTTAAAATGTGTATATTTTACATATGCATTTAATTATAAGAATGGGATTTATAGTCCATGATTTTTGTATCAGTTTGAGTCTATTTATTCATTTTCACCCTGGCAAAGTTTTTCTAGATCCTTTGTATATAATTTTTTTTTGTCATTTCTGTGGGTTTTGAGCAGACAGTGGTGATAATTTGTAAACTGGTAATTACAGTGTCATCTTTCTGGGCAACTCAGTTCACTGAATGTTTCTGCCTGGATCTGTGACCTGAAATGATTTTCATTTTAGAAAGATTATTCAAGTATCGCAAGTGGTGTAGTTTGGACAGAGATAAATTGCACACATGGAGACCAAGTACAATCCTTTTCAGGAATCTATGAGAGCAGTAATGAGCATCAGGGAAGTAAGCAGTGGGAATAGAGAATAGGGAACAGGGTGGGGAGGTTCAAGATGAGATGGATGAAGGGAAGGCGCCTAATATTCAGACAGAAAACCACATACCAAGAAGAGCTTCCAGAGAAACCTACAAAGGCAGGCATGAGCATGAATTAGAACCAATTTCTTCCCTACTAAAAAAGGCAATCTCTGCTTATACAGCAGCTTTACTATTACAATTTTAAAATGATAGGATTATTTTTGTCCTCAGTTACTCTGTGTTTAATTATACACCACTGTAATGATAGGAAAATAGCAGCTATTTTGAGCGTGCTGTACCTTTTCAGGCTCTGTATCGCCTCTCCACGTGATGCTGGAGTTAAAAAGAGGAACACACAACAGAAGAGGTGCAGGTGGCAGTATTTATGGCCTTCAGGGAGATATGATTATTTCACTCAGCTGATTGCTACCTGAAGGAAGTCAGATTACAATTAAGACTGTCAGGTAAAGCACAGAATTAAAGTTCATTGCAAATTCTGTCGACAAACTGGTATTAGCTGGAAAATACACTCTGGCAAACAGATGTATCCTAGAAAGTAGGAAGGGAGTGTTTTCTTCTAGAACAAATGTACTTTATCAAATCTGACAACTTTCACATGAGCTCTGGGTCCTGCACTAGAAAGAGCTTCTCATTTGATTTCAGCAATTGGCACATAACATGCTGGCTGGAGATGAGTTGACTCATTAACTTATTTTGCTTAGTAGAGAAGGTAGAGGTGAGAGGAAACATGCTTAGCTCACCACATTTTGCTGTTTGCCTTCCAGATTTGTTTAAGAGTCAGAAATGTTGCATTCTATTCTGTATATTAGGCAGCAGAATCCTGCTTCTAAGATTGGGAAATTCTTATCACAAATGTAGGAAAAAGCCATACCTCTCCTTTAAAAGTTGGCTTTTAGTCAATCGGATAGCGTGGTGCATGCAACCCATGCATTAATAAACTCTTTAAGCACCTACTTTCATTTATATGCACCAATAAGAAAGAGTTTCTGTAGACAAACAGCAATTCATTTTTTGAGACAGAGTCTTGTTCCATTGTCCAGGCTGGAGTGCAGTGGCACAATCTTGGCTCACTGCAACCTCTGCCTCCTGGGTTCAAGCAATTCTCCTGATTCAGCCTCCTGAACAGTTGGGATTACAGGCATGCACCACCACACCTGGCTAATTTTTGTATTTTCAGTAGAGATGGGGTTTCACCATGTTAGCCAGGCTGGTCTCGAACTCTTGACCTTAGGTGATCCATCTGCCTTGGCCTCCCAAAGTGCTGGGATTACAGGCATGAACCACTGCTCCTGGCTGAAGAACAGCAATTCTGCTGTTTCATTTTACTCTACATGTAACTGTATGTATCATTACCTCTTAATGAAGTGGAGTATTCCCTGGGCCCATGCATACCACAGCCATTACTGCTAATGGGGGTTGTGCACAGGAATGGAGGAGGAACTAAAGCTCCTACTCCCAGCCTCCATTCTGTGTTTTCCTCACTTACAGTATTTCTCATCTGGTGAGTAATGGAGGCAGTTGAGTTGGGGAATGGCTGTCACACAGGTATTCCACTCCAGGAGAAAGAGTTTGCTTTGCTCAGTAACACAAGGAACAAACAGTCCAGAGTAGACAACAACCTATAAAAGAAATGTCTTCCGACCACCATTAGAATCTCTTGGGAATCACTCAAGTTAGAAAAATAAAAAGGAGAGAAACACAGTATCCTAGTTTGGGATGAAGAAGTGTTTTCTGCCAGGGACATTCTCTTCTCTCATTCTTCCTGGCATTTTACTCCCTTGGGAAAATGTAGCCCTCTGCATGCACTGCAGTGATTTCACCTGTTAAATAGAGTGAGGGTTCAACTTGCAAAGCACGTGGAAAGACCTAGAATACTGGTGGTTTCCTCTCTCCTCCCCTCAGAGTATTTGGTGTCAACAGTGCACAAACATTGGGTCCATGCTGCGTTGGTGACACTAGCTCACACCTAGATGGCCCCTTCCTTCCTGACAAATGCTGTCTTGTCTATATAATAGTCATATATAGCCTAAGGTGTGTCCAGCTCTTCCATGGACTACCTGTAGCAGTAACCCAATTTATTTTGTGAAACCAGAAATGGTGTTGACCTTCTAGTACATTCTTTCTAGTACATGCTTGTTAGTTATTAATTATATATAGTGAATTAATACAGTTAATGTATTTCAGTTGCTTTTCCATTTGTCCTATGAAAGGGGCAAAAAAGTTAGGTAAATAGTGTGATAAGTTTTTATATGTGTACATTCATATAACCATCACCTCATTTTAACAAACACTGTTTCCACTTATTTTAGTAAAACCTTCAAGAACATCTCAACTTCCACTTCCTCTTCCTTCAGGATATAAAAACATTACATCCGAATCTCCTGTCTTCTGAGGTGCTTTGGAGTTACATTTCTTCTTTTTACTCAAGATGTCACAGGCTTTTAGACTTCTGTTACCTGGCAGAGAAGCTTGGCTGTGGAAACTCAACATAACTCTCCCAAAATAACAAGCATTTGTATGGCAGGGGTGAAGCTCTTGTGAAACATTCAGACATGGGAGAGATGACATCTGATTGCAATTTACTCACAGTAGTAAAGGAGAGGAAAATGAAATGAAACTAGCATATTATCAGTGCATACTCTGGATCAAATATTGTTCTAGGTGATTTATAAAAGTGTGGCCTTTAATCTTCCAAGCATTTTCTGTGTAAAGCCAACCCGTGTAGTCTCTTGCGTCTCTGTTATTTCTATTACTCACTACTAAACACCTTATCAGTGACTACTACTGTCCCACAGAGCTGTTCTTTACGGATATTCCTTGTCCTGGCCCTGTTTATCTCTCTCTCTCTCTCTCTCTCTCTCTCTCTCTCACACACACACACACACACACACACACACGCACATCCGTTACTCTTATACTCATAAATATCCTTTTTTGCTTTCTTGCTTTCTTCATTTCTCCATTCTCTGGTATACTTGATATCTCACAGACTAATAAAAGCCCATCTATGACTGTTTCCTGGTAACACTGGCTCCCAGTCTTGGGTGTGTGGCCACCTTGTAAATTGTCTTCTTCAGTCATTTCCCACTGGCACAGAGAGACACAGAGATTCCAAAAGTGGCAGCTCTCTCGTGGAAGGAAGCATATGCTGCTTTAAAATTTGGCCACTGGTATTAGCTGAGTCACCTCTCACCCTTTTGAATGCCTGATTTCTTCATTTGATTCCAGAATATTCTCTCTCTCTTTATCTCTCTCTCTCAACCGTTGTAAGCATTCATCATTCCATTCCAATATCTACATGAATCTTTTCTATTATTTTAATTGCCGTTATCTTTTACATCCTATTCAAAGCAATTTAAAACAATGAAGCAACATCGATGTTAATAGGATTAACATATTTCAGGAGCTTTTCCATTTGGTTCTCACCCCACACTGGGATCTAGCCAAGGAAGACATTATTATTTCTACATTTTCAAATATTGAGGGAAGAGAAACAATCAGGCTAATTAACCTGTGAGGAGTCACTCACTCCAACCTGCAATTATCTTTATACTCCGTGTTTCCTGTGTACTCCACTACGGTGTCAACTTCAGGAGAAATGGGACCACTTATGTGTGGTTCACTGTTTTATTCTCAGCTTTTATCCCTGACAAATCCATAGCTAGCCACCAACTTGAACGTGGGACTCATGTCCAAAATGGTGTCAGGCTGGGTAGTGGGTGTGCTGATCATGCTCAATTTTGAGGCCTCCACTTTGTTTTCCTAACTTAGAGTTTATTTCTCATGACCTGCAAGGCCTCCTTTAGTGTTCGTTTTTTCCCTCGGTTGTAGCTATCTCTCCTTCAGTAACACTCTTAATTAGAGGTGTTGACACTGCCTGTCTTGATGCTTAAGGCTTTTGGACATTTCATCTCTTCAATACCCAGATTTTACTCAACTGATTGTCATGAGCCCAGGGAAGTTAATATTCTGCAATCTGGATATAGCCCATGAAGCAGAGCCCCTTTTCCTTAATGGACAGGAGAAAATTCTGAGCACAACCCTGTATCTTCCTGCTTCTCCTGAGAGTTCTTTTTCACTCCTTTTATTCTGGAGCAACTGTTGCACCTCTGCTCATATTCTTTGAGACATTGTGGGTCTTAATTCTCTGGGGTTGTCAATCCCTTCCCCATATTTAGTCCACATAAAAACAATAATAGAAACCACAACCCCAAGAAATAATAATTCTTGTTTCATTTATTACCTTTTCAGATTATAATATGACTGTGCAAATAAATAGCCCCAAATCAGTTATTTTATGATAAGTTATTTAAAAATGGATCATTTTGTTCTTTCTTCCTCCAGCCTCTCAGTTGGGATTAATCAAGTTAATTGCCCTAAGATTAAATTAGCCCGTCATGTCTGTAGATTTTTACTTTAGTCTAGAATTTCCAGTGTCAGCAATTACAAGGCACCTAAGAAACAAATCACTGCTTTAAAGAGCTCCATTGTTTGCATGGTGTCCAGTGAATAGTCTTATTAACAAATAGGACACTAATGATTTTTGGCTTTAGGATGAAAATCAGGCTTCTTACCAGAGTGGACTTTGCAGAGCATTGCATAGAATACCAGTTAAACTATTTGCAACATGATGCTGAACTAAGATTCAGTTAGACAGATTTTTGAAGAGAAGTGTTTGAAAGAGCAAAGCTCCTATGTGGACTTTTCAGTGCTCAAAATCCCCTATCCTTTCCCCCAGATGGACATGGTCTGACCTCCTGGAGGTGGTTGCCGATGATGGTTTTATTTTGACTGTTGCCTCCTGGACTTGCCAACACAACCAGATAAAGACATGGTGCCGAAAAAACTAAGAATTCAAAGACTTTAGCACATATGCTTTACTTTAAAAAAAAATAGGTGGGAAAGAAGAAAATTGTGGACATCTAAGTTTAGCTCAGTTGGAGGTTTTCTTTAGGTGTGGGGGCTCTGATTAATCCATTCACATGCTAAATACCTTACCTCTGACTGTACCAGCGCTTCGGATTCATGCAAATATCAGTGTAAATCTTGGTTCTTCTGATGGCTGGCTGTGTAAACTTGTTGGTCCTTCTTACTCTTTCTGAACCTTTCTTTCCCCATCTCTGAATCAGGGATAGCTGTATGCACCTCACAGTCTTGCACCAAAGTATGTGACACATAAGACAGGTTTGCACAGACTAACATAGAGTTAAATGCTGCCGTCAATTTTCCTCTTGTGGGTAATACTGCATTACTTCTTTTTCATTTATGTATTACTTTTCAACAAATACTTATTGTCTCAGGTACCTTGCAAGATGCTATGGATATAGATACAAATAATACGCAATCCCTGCCCTTACTGAGCTCATGATCTGGCAGGAATCACAGATAAGTAAACCCTGCAATTATAGTTCAAAAAGTTAAGTGCCTCAATGGAGGGGAAGACAGATACTTTAACTGTCACATTCCCATCATTTTGTGCTTGCTGCTGGGAGGAAGTTTCTCCTGCATTTAGCACCATGCCAGAAGCAGAGGGGTTGCTTTTCCCTGTGCCTAGTTTGTCCAAGGTCCAGTTGAACCACAGCAGGGGGGCTGACAGTGAAGCCTCCACACATACTCTGTTGGGCATAGTGCCAGGTTCTTAGACCAGAGTTCAGGATGTTTCTCTGTGCCCTGTTCCTCAGCCAGTTATAAAGAAGCACCAGTCCTTTGGGGAACTTTTTAATCAATATGCTGGCACCTATCTTGGAGTCTAGAAAAAATTGAAAGCCCAGAGCTTTACGAAATGTGTGCAAAGTTCTTTTATCCCTGTAGTCATATTTGAGCTTAACGATAACCCCCTTAAGAAGCTGAGGTTCAAAGGGCAGAGTTATTTACCTTAGATGAGATGGCTCCTTTGAGGCACAAACAGGGGTGGGACAGAGGCCTCCTGACTCCTGGTCCCCAGCTCCTTCTCTCTGATGAGACATCTGACAGAGCAGCATTACAGGCAAGGAGGCATCAAATCAGTATCATATTTAATAACAACATCTAACTACCAAGGACCTATTTTAGTCGTAGGTGCTGTTCAATACATTCATATAGTATTATCCATTTGAATCTTTAACACTAGCACTTAGACTCTTTTATTCATGTGTTACAAATAGAGTCATAGTGATATTAAGATGTTGTGTAAGACCACACACTGGCAGCTGGAAGGGGAAGGGTTCGGACAGTCTATCTGACTCTCTTAATGCCTCTCTATATAGCTCTTCCTCTGTATCATTTTCTGACTGATCAACCCATGCTCAAATGCTGAGACTTGGTGCCGAGCCCTCCAGGGTCAGAAGCAGCTATGTGACCCCTGATTGCAGGGGCTAATCATTTCACCTTCAAAATGGAGAAGAATCCTGACAAAGTCAGAACATAGATTTATAAAGCTGTGGATTATAAGAGTGGGTTTTCAAAAACATCAGCCCTTCTGTTAAAATTAGGACATGGGCTAGGATCCCTGATTGATGATCTGACTAGGACCTGATTGCTTTTATTCTTTCATGCATTTACTAAATTTATACTTGAGTGTGTCTTGAGAAGCAGGCACTTTCCAATATCCTGTGACCAAGACCAAGAGAAACAGACATGCTCTGCCGCTGTGAGTAAAGAAGGCTCTTTGAGGACATTGAGGGGCTTGTCTTTCCCAAATCCAAGTCATGCTAATATGTGTACATTGCCTCCACCATTTTTTTTTTCCTGAAATGCCTTTCACTTTTGGAAAACACTTATTTATCCTTCAAGGCCTGAGTAAAATGTGACTCTATCACTGTAGCTTTCCTTACATTTATGGGAAAATTTATTCATTATCATCTCTGTGTTCCATAGCACTCTCTAGATACAAATCTTACAGCATTGCTTTGTAGTGATGCATCTATGGACCCCCTAGATCCTTGGCAGAAATCCTGTATTGTCATCATCATATATGCCCAATACCCAGAATTCAGCTTGAATCATAATAGAGATTTAGTGAATGCTTGGGTTCTGTGCACTTCTCCTACCATGTCATTTCTCATTACTCCTTTATTGTCTCCTGTATCCTAGCCATAGATACCTTGATATCAGGGTCAATGGTTGCCCTTTTGCATTTTTCCTCATTAAAGTAGAGCCCAACGTGAGGAACATGACACATATTCCCTGTCCATGAGAGGTAGCTGAGGATGATATGCAGCCTTTCAAGTTTAACTTCTCAAATACTTGGGTCTTTAGAAAGTCGTAGTGCTAACATGCTCCTAGCCAGGTTCACAGCTTGTAACAGCAAAGATCCCAGTGGGGTCCCATACTGCAGGGAGGATTCTGAGACCCATTCTTAGAGACCGTATGTCTGTAGTGACTTGCTTATTACCAGGTAGTACTGTGCTCTTGGAGGTCTCCTGACACCTGCTCTTACTGTACTCTCTCTAGGTGAGCTCACTCAAGGTTTAGTAGGGATGCAATGTTCGTTCATTCTTTCTATTGATAGAAGAATAATTTATTGAGTACCTACTAAGTGCCTGGAACTACCTGAAGTGTTTTCTTTTTTTCTTTTTTTTTTCCCTGCCAAATCTGATGTTGGAATTTGATCCCCAGTGTGAGAGTGTTGGAAGTGGGGCCTAGTGGGAGGCGTTTGGGTCATGAAGGCTGATCCTCCTGAATGGCTTGGTTCTGTTCTTTTTTTTTTTTTTTTTTAAGAAAGAAAGAAAGAAAGAAAAAGAATAAAAAAGAGGAAGAAAAAGGAAGAGAGAGAGAAGAATAAAAAAGAGGAAGAAAAAGGAAGAGAGAGAGAGAGAGAGAGAGAGAGAGAATGGAAGTATTGCTTTCTTGCCCAGGCTAGAATGCAGTTTAGTAATGGGTATTGAAAACCTCTTTTATACCAATAATTATACTTGATGTAGACAGGAAGGAATAAGGGAAGAAAATAACAAATGAGCAGCCAACCAATATTTCATTTAAACCTATGAAATGCTATGCGATTACTGAGGAGTGATTTACTTCCAATGTCACTTATGGAATAGGTGTGAGGTGGTAATGTATGTTTTATGTATTTGAAGTGGAGAGTTCTACAAATGTTTATTAAGTTTACTTGTTCTGGGTCTGAGTTCAAGTCCTGAATGTCCTTGTTGATTTTCTGTCTCGTTGATCTATAAAATCGTTAGTTCTTCTTGTTACATTGATCCTTTTGCCATTATGTAATGTCCTTCTTTGCCTCTTTTGCTCTTTGTTGCTTTAAAGTCTACTTTATCAGAGGTGAGAATTGCATCTCCTGCTTTTTATTTATTTGTTTATTTTTACTCTCTGATTGGTTGATAAATCTTCCTCCTTCTCTTTGTTTTGAGTCTTTGTGTATCGTTGCATGTGAGATGGGTCTGGATGCAGCACACCAATGGGTTTTGGCTTTTTATCCGATTAGAATATATATAACTTTAATACTGGCATTTGATGCTAGCTGGCTGTTTTGCCCATTAGTTAGTGTAAATTTTTCGTTGTGTTAATTTTCTTTTCTTATTGATATATTTTTGGAAAGGTTGATATTGGTTGTTCCTTTATATGTATAGTGCTGCTTTCAGAAGCTCTTGTAAAGCAGGCCTGGTGGTGGTGAAGTCTCTAAGTACTTGTTTGTTCGCAAAGGATTTAATTTTTCCTTTGATTATAAAGCTTAGTTTGGCTGGATAGGAAATTCTGGGTTGAAAGTTCTTTTCTTTCAGGATGTTAAATATTGGTCCCCACTCTTTTCTGGCTTGTAGGGTTTCTGCTGAGAGATCTGCTGTAAGTCTGATAGGTTTCCCTTTATGGGTAACCTGACCTTTCTCTCTGGCTGCCCTTAGTATTTTCTCCTTCATTTCAACCCTAATAAATCTGGCGATTATGTGCCTTGGGGTTGGTCTTCTTGAAGAATATCTTTGTGGTGTTCTCTGTATTACCTGGAGTTGAATATTACCCTGCCTTGCCAGGTTGGGAAAGTTTTCCTGAATGATATCCTGAAGAGTATTTTCCAGCTTGGATTCATTCTCTTCATCACATTCAGGTACACCTATCAAACGTAAATTAGGTCTTTTCACATAGTCCCATATTTCCTGGAGACTTTGCTCATTCCTTTTCATCCTTTTTTCTCCAATCTTGTCTTCTCGTTTCATTTCACTGAGCTGGTTCTCGACTTCTGATATCCTTTCTTCTACTTGATCAATTCGACTGTTTAAACTTGTGCATGCTTCACGAAGTTCTCGTGTTGTGTTTTTCAGCTCCATCAATTCAGTTATATTCCTCTCTAAATTGTCTATTCTCGTTAACATTTCGTCAAACCTTTTTTCAAGGTTCTTAGTTTCTTTGCATTGGGTTAGAACAAGTTCTTTTAATTCACAGAAGTTTCTTATCACCCACATTTTGAAACCTGCTTCTGTTATTGAAACACACTCGTAATCTATTAAGCCTTGTTCCGTTACTGATGAGGAATTGCGATCCCCTGTAGAGGGAGAGGCATTCTGATTTTGAGTATTCTCTGCCTTTTTACGCTGATTTCTTCCCTTCATTATATATTTATCTGTCTGTTGTCTTTGTAATTACTGACTTTCTAACTAGGTCTCTGAGCAGACGTCCAACTTGTTGATTCCCAGTGCCGAAATCTGAGCAATCCACTGCGCCGGCCAAAATAGCGGTGTTAAGATTAATGGTGTTTTTCTGCCCAGAAATCTCCGGACTCTGCACCAAAAACTGGCGCGCTAAGGCGCCAGCAAAACCGCCGCGCCAGCCACAAGAGTCGCCCTGGCAACACGTGGGGCTCCTCGGCTGGGAATCTCCTGGTCCGTGAGCAACAAATATTCGTCTAAAAGTGTGGCGTCCTCACGTTCTCTGCGCTTTCACTGGGAACTACGAGCCCGAGCTGCTAGTGATCAGCCATCTTGGATCTCTCTCTCCTGAAGTGTTTTCAATATATCAGCAAACAAAAATAGCCCCAAATTCCAGCCCACACGGAGTTTTACATTTCAGTAAAGGAAGAAACAATAATTAATATGTAGCACAAATAAAGATATTTTATAGAAACATCTATAGATATTTAGAAAAGGAACAGGGTGAAGAAAAAGAGAGAGTTGGGGAGAGATAGCAGGATGGAGGCACTAGTAATTTTAAGTCTAGTGGTAAAGATAGGACTCCTTGTGAAGACAGGGCTTTAGCCATGCGGATTTCTAGGGACAAGTATCCCAGGAAGAGAAAATATCCAGGAAAAGCCTCTAAAATATGAATACACTCACATATATAGTTTTTAAATGATGTAACAGATTTTTATAATTGTGTTCCCTGCCTCTTTCACTCCCTCTGAGATTCCTCCTACTCTTTGAAACATGAATGAAATTAATAGGTTTGAAATGGTAGGGCCTGTCATGATTGATGTGAAACCCCGCAAGAATGGATACCACAGCCTGTGGCAGAAAGAAGGCTTAGCCCTCATGATGGTTAGAGACTTGAACACATCAGAACTCAGAAACTGTCACAGTTATTAACACTTTCCAGCCTCAGGAAAAGAGGTTTCCATGCAGAGATCTGTTCAGGCCTCCCTGCTTCTCTCCACCCTGAGCAAAAGCCTTTTAGATCCCAGAGGTAGAAGGGACTAGAGAGGTCAAAGGGCAGTGCCTATGTTGTTGCTGGGTCCCTAAGCCTGATTTATTCCTTTGCACAGCCCATCAGGAAGCCTGTTCTTGGTTAGAGGAAGTGAGTTTTACAGTGGGAGACAGTACTGCCAGCGTTTAGCCAGAGTATTCCATCACCGTCAAACACTTTCTGCCTGTATCTATTCTGCATGCCAAGTCTCTGAGTTCTGGTCATAATGTGCAATGAACAGGCACAATCTCTGCTCACAGTGAGTTTAAATGATACTAGGGAGGTAAGAAACAGTCACACAAAAACAGTCAACAACTGAATTTCTAAGTGAGTGCTTCTAGAATTCAATGGAGTAAGAAATCAGGGAAAGGAGACATCCCATGGATATGAGGCACCAATGAGGGCTTCTTGGAGGAGGTGAGGACGTGAATAACAAGTGGGAGGTGTGAGGCTGGTGAAGGAAGATGTTTTCAGGCTGGATCAAGTGACTGGAAGAAGAACCTGGGTGAGCATCGGGGGCCAGCAAGGGAAGAAACCTTGAGAGAATGTAAAAAGCTGCTAAGTGCAGCCCAATAGGTTTCCTGGTGCCATTCCAATTCTATCATGGTGTTGGTTGTAACCATAACTCTTATCAACAAAAACAGTGAGGGGTAGTCTAGTAGAGAGAGATTCAACTTTGTATTCAGAGGACCGAATTTAGCACTAGCACCATCAATGCAATGTCAACTCATGCTTAATCACAAACTAGGCTTCAGTTGCCTGTAAAATGAAAATAACTCACAGAATTTTGAGATTCATTTTAAATAATTGCCATATATTCTTTGTGAAGGACAAAACGAGACAGATGCCCACTCCTCATCACTGGCACCATCTTGATTATGCTATATGGATAGCTGTTTCCCAGAAGCTTCTAATCTAAACATGAGACAGCTGATAACTGCTAAGAACACAAACAAACAAAATGTATACAGGGACAAATATTATCTGCTAAAATGAAGCTAGACTAACATGATAACAGCTTATCTTTTCAAACCATAGGAGGGCTTTTTGCCCAGGACAGAGTTTCTAGGGATCTTTGTTTTGTTTTCTGCAGCTATACCTCAATGTATCATCACAGCTTTCTTGGGACTCAGCTAATAAGAAAATGGGTGCCTGTTGCCCACTCTGCAAGTTATGTGGAAATCGGGGTATTGATAGGGTGCCCATAAAATTAGCCATTCGAACAAGGTCACTTTTGGGAGCAAAAGGAGATGCTAGTAATCAAGATTATTCTAGGACCACAGTCCCGTAATTTTGGGCTGCATCTCAAAGCCTTTGAGATCACTGTACCCACCAGAGCAAAAGCAATGTTTTTATTAACAAATTCGGTGCATACATTTATAGGATACAATGTGATGTTTTGAAATATATAAACAATGCGAAATGATTAAATCAAGTTATGTAACATATCCGTCTCTTTGCTTACTTATCATTTTTTCATGGTGAGACATTTGAAATTTACTCTATTGGGTAATTGTGAAATAATGAAATATATTGGTATTGACTATAGTCACCCTGCTGTGCAATAGATCTCAAAACTTATTCCTCCTGTTTATCTGAAACTGTGTACCCTTTGTACCCCTGCTACCCTCCTCTTTCCCGCTCCCCTCAGCCTCTGGTAACCATCATTCTACTCTCTGCTTCTGTGACTTCAGTTTTTTAGATTTCACATGTAAGTGAGATTATGCAATATTTATCTTTCTGTCCTGGTATTCTATTGAATGAATATATCTTGAGGTGTATTATGGTAGAGATTGCTTTAATCTCAATTCTATGATATTACTTTGAACTTGAGATCTCTTTGGGTAGGAGATTCTTCATGGCTAAAAATCATCAAGACTCTTGTACAGAAGATGTGGATGTAGACAGGAAGAATTGTCAATGTTGAAACTGCCATTGAATTATCTATTAGCTAAAACTCATTATGTATGAATTCTCATGCTAAGAGAAAGCCCTGCTGCTGAAGAGGCACTAATCAAGGTCTGTTGAATGACTGAATGAATAAATTCAGTGTCAAGAAAGGAGAAATAAAATATGTGCAATTTAAACCCATCTTCACTGCACCTCCTTAGTGGGGGTGAGATTTCTCATCACTGCAAAATACCAAGACTAGCTAGGGATATTAGTGAGTTATCAGAAATAATAGTAGAAGGTGAAAGTAAGAGACATATGAGTCATCCTCCAGACATAGAAATATATGATTTAGGTACTATTTTTATTGCTTGACTTTAAAATTTTTAAATACAACAAAATTAGCCTTAACCAAAGATTTTGTATTTACAACAACTTCTCAAATCGTCTAATTGCTTTTATTTACAACTGCCTCCCCAGCCTGGAATGCGACCACCTAACAATGATAACGGGGTTAGGATATGGAAGAAACAAACATTTTTAGTAAAGGCAAAAGATAGATTTATCCTTTCTCTCTTTTTTTTTTTTTTGAGTAGTCTCTGCTTTTTCCAACAAAATACTTTTTGATGTGATAGGGATATCTAATTTTTTTTGATATTCCAGTAGTATATTACAGATAATTTGTGTATAGATGACAAACATAGAAAAAATATACAAAATTATCAAAATTTGATCTAGATGAGAGGAAAGATACATTATTTATCTCTTTCTATTTTACCCTTGTTAAATCATATTGTGGCTAACCCCAAAGTCTGAGGGATTGTGTTTATAAAAAGGAAAATCTTAACACAATTTAGAATGTGAGAGAAAATGGGGAATCATGATGTAATGTCTAGATTTTCAAAAACACTCTGCTTCAAGCAGCCTGGAACTGAGTCTTGAGGAAGTGAGTACTTAGCAACTTCTCTCCAAGTTTACTAACTTTCATACTTACCATTGTCTCCATAATTGCATGCCAACATAATCCACTGTTTTTCTTCCTGCTATACACTGGATGGTCATTGAACTTGAAGTTCCTGCCTTATTTGTTAGGAATGAAGCTCACGCCAAAATATACAAAACCACCATCACATGAAGAGTAATATCCAAAGGCAATATATTTTTAAAACAATCACTTCCGCAGGCCTAAGTTAGTCAAATCTGTAAAAGCCTAGATCTTTGGACTCATTGCCAAATTATGAGCTGTTAGTTATTCAAAGTGGAGGCTGTAGTGGTCATACAGGAGCTTGGAGAAGGCAAGAAGTTTCAAGAAGTAGAACAGAAAGGCATTTCCTTTTTATGTGGACCAAGTCTGTGTCATTTTCTTGCCCGAAAAGTCACCCTCATTCAGAGAAAATTATGCCTCAATCCCAAGGATAAAAATTTGGGGGATGAGGACACTCACTTAGAAAAATATGATAGACCTAATAGTACCAGTAGACTCAAGTGAATGCCTGTTACAAATAATTTGAGGAATATCATAACACAAAAGTACTGAGAACCAAAACTCACCATAAAACAAAGGAATGCTTTGGGATTAGGGCAAAAGTTGTACAACAGTTTTTGTGGTTATTTACTAGAAACATTGAAACTGGTTCAATTTCGCCATAGAACTGATGTTTATGTTCTTTTTAAAAATAAACAGAGAAATTGTCCCTCTCAGTCTTAAAGCTTGAAACTTACATTTGTCTTCTCTGAGTTCTTTGCTCAGGAAACTGGCCCTCAGGTCTCTCTGATAATCTCAAGGAATTGAAGGCCATTGCATCACCTCATCTGTACTGTGAGACCCTGTTTCCCTCACCCCTATGACTGCCTAACCAATCACCTGCCTCTTTTTATTTATTTATTTATTTTTGAGACAGAGTCTTGTTCTGTTGCCCATGCTGGAGTGCAGTGGCTTGATCTCAATTCGCTGCAAACTCCACCTCCCGGGTTCAAGAGATTCTCCTGCCTCAGCCTCCTGTGTAGCTGGGATTACAGGTGCCTGCCACCACGCCCAGCTAATTTTTGTATTTTTAGTAGAGATGGGGTTTCACCATGTTGCCCAAGCTGGTTTCAAACTCCTGACCTCAGGTGATCCACCCTCTTCGGGCTCCCAAAATGTCATGTGCTTCTTATTGATCAATTTCTGCACATAGCTACATTCCTTCCCTGTTATATATATAGCCTCCTAATGTTGGTTGTGAAGGAGAGAGACATTTGAGCTTTGGCTTCTATTTCTCCAGCTGAAGTCTCCTGAATAAAGCCTTTCTTCCCTGGCAATATTCATTGTCTCAGTGATTGGCTTTTTCTGTGATGACCAATAGGACTTAGACTGAGCCGCTGGTGTTACGATCCCAATATTGTGTGTTATTAAATGCAACAGAGTTAATGTAGTTCATCATCTTATAAAATGACATCCTTTTTTTATAAAATGACATCCTTTTTATGACTTCAGCATACTAGTTAAGGCAAAATCATCTTTCTTAACAGTTACGCTAAAGATAGGGTCAAATGAACAACTTGTCTCCCACTCCATTGGTGGACTGCTGTAGATGTTATGACTTTCTCAACAAAGATGAAGGAGAAACTTCCTACTTTGGAATGAGAACAAACTATTTGTACTTTCCCAAATCTGTCATTCTGCCAATATCTCTAAGGGATTCTTCGTTCATGGGCTTTATTTAACTCAGACCATTCCAGAATTGGCTCAGAAATCACATCCTCACAAATATCAATGGCCTTCCCAGTCTGATTAGATGGTTCTTTTCTGGGCTCCTATCACATTTGCAGATTTCTTTTTCATGGATTTCATCACTCTGCATGCCAACCCTGATTTCATATTTCTTTCTTTCTTTTTTTTTTTTTTTGAGATGGAGTTTCGCTCTTGTTACCCAGGCTGGAGTGCAATGGCGCGATCTCGGCTCACCACAACCTCCGCCTCCTGTGTTCAGGCAATTCCCCTGCCTCAGCCTCCTGAGTAGCTGGGATTACAGGCATGCGCCACTATGCACAGCTAATTTTTTGTATTTTTTTTTTTTTATTGCATTTTAGGTTTTGGGGTACATGTGAAAAACATGCAAGGTAGTTGCATAGGTGCATACGTGGCAGTGTGATTTGCTGCCTTCCTCCCCTTCACCCATATCTGGCATTTCTCCCCATGCTATCCCTCCCCAACTCCCCACCCCGCCGCTGTCCCCCCCCACTCCCCCACAACAGACCCCCGTGTATAGTGCTCCCCTCCCTGTGTCCATGTGTTCTCCTTGTTCAACACCCACCTATGAGTGAGAACATGTGGTGTTTGATTTTGTGTTCTTGTGTCAGTTTGCTGAGAATGATGGTTTCCAGGTTCATCCATGTCCCTACAAAGGACGCGAACTCCTCATTTTTAATGGCTGCATAATATTCCATGGTGTATATGTGCCACATTTTTCCTGTCCAGTCTATCATCGATGGGCATTTGGGTTGGTTCCAGGTCTTTGCTATTGTAAACTGTGCTGCAATGAACATTCGTGTGCATGTGTCCTTATAGTAGAACGATTTATAATCCTCTGGATATATGCCCAGTAATGGGATTGCTGGGTCAAATGGAATTTCTATTACTAGGTCCTGGAGGAATCGCCACACTGTTTTCCACAATTGTTGAACTAATTTACACTCCCACCAACAGTGTAAAAGTGTTCCTATTTCTCCACATCCTCTCCAGCATCTGTTGTCTCCAGATTTTTTAATGATCGCCATTCTAACTGGTGTGAGATGGTATCTCAATGTAGTTTTGATTTGCATTTCTCTAATGGCCAGTGATGATGAGCATTTTTTCATATGCTTGTTGGCCTCATATATGTCTTCTTTTGTAAAGTATCTGTTCATATCCTTCGCCCACTTTTGAATGGGCTTGTTTGTTTTTTTCTTGTAAATCTTTTTTAGCTTGTTGTAAATTCTGGATATCAGCCCTTTGTCAGACGGGTAGGCTGCAAAAATTTTTTCCCATTCTGTTGGTTGCCGATTCACTCTATTGACTGTTTCTTTTGCTGTGCAGAAGCTGTGGAGTTTGATTAGGTCCCCTTTGTCTATTTTGGCTTTTGTTGCCAATGCTTTTGGTGTTTTGGTCATGAAGTCCTTGCCTACGCCTATGTCCTGAATGGTTTTGCCTAGGCTTCCTTCTAGTGATTTTATGGTGTTAGGTCTTATGTTTAAGTCTTTAATCCATCTGGAGTCAATTTTAGTGTAAGGTGTCAGGAAGGGGTCGAGTTTCTGCTTTCTGCATATGGCTAGCCAGTTTTCCCAACACCACTTATTGAACAGGGAATCCTTTCCCCATTGCTTGTTTTTATCAGGTTTGTCAAAGATCGGGTGGTTGTAGATCTTTGTGTTGCCTCCGACGCCTCTGTTCTGTTCCATTGGTCTATATCTCTCTTTTGGTACCAGTACCATGCTGTTTTGATTACTGTAGCCTTGTAGTAGAGTTTGATGTCTGGTACTGTGATGCCTCCCGCTTTGTTCTTTTTGCTTAGAATTGACTTGGCTATGCGGGCTCTCTTTTGGTTCCATATGAAGTTTAAGGTGGTTTTTTCCAGTTCTGTGAAGAAGGTCATTGGTAGCTTGATGGGGATAGCATTGAATCTGTATATTACTTTGGGCAGTATGGCCATTTTCACGATATTAATTCTTCCTAACCATGAACATGGAATGTTTCTCCATCTGTTTGTGTCCTCTCTTATTTCGTTGAGTAGTGGTTTGTAGTTCTCCTTGAAGAGGTCCTTTACATTCCTTGTTAGTTGTATTCCTAGGTATTTTATTCTCTTTGTAGCAATTGTGAATGGCAGTTCGTTCTTGATTTGGCTCTCTTTAAGTCTGTTTTTGGTGTATAGGAATGCTTGTGATTTTTGCATGTTGATTTTGTATCCTGAGACTTTGCTGAAGTTGCTTATCAGTTTCAGGAGATTTTGGGCTGAGATGAGGGGGTCTTCTAGATATACAATCATGTCGTCTGCAAATAGAGACAATTTGACTTCCTCCTTTCCTAATTGAATACCCTTTATTTCTTTTTCTTGCCTGATTGCTCTGGCTAGAACTTCCAGTACTATATTGAATAGGAGTGGTGAGAGAGGGCATCCTTGTCTAGTGCCAGATTTCAAAGGGAATGCTTCCAGTTTTTGCCCGTTCAGTATGATATTGGCTGTCGGTTTGTCATATATAGCTTTTATTATTTTGAGATACGTTCCGTCAATACCTAGTTTATTGAGGGTTTTTAGCATAAAGGGCTGTTGAATTTTGTCGAAGGCCTTCTCTGCATCGATTGAGATAATCATGTGGCTTTTGTCTTTGGTTCTGTTTATGTGGTGAATTACATTTATAGACTTGCATATATTGAACCAGCCTTGCATCCCCGGGATGAATCCTACTTGATCATGGTGGATAAGCTTTTTGATGTGCTGTTGTAGTCGGCTTGCCAGTATTTTATTGAAGATTTTTGCATCTATGTTCATCATGGATATTGGCCTGTAGTTTTCTTTTCTTGTTGAGTCTCTGCCAGGTTTTGGTATTAGGATGATGTTGGTCTCATAAAATGATTTGGGAAGGATTCCCTCTTTTTGGATTATTTGGAATAGTTTCAGTAGGAATGGTATCAGTTCCTCTTTGTATGTCTGGTAGAATTCTGCTGTGAACCCATCTGGACCTGGGCTTTTTTTGGGTGGTAGGCTCTTAATTGCTGCCTCGACTTCAGACCTTGTTATTGGTCTATTCAGGGTTTCGACTTCTTCCTGGTTTAGGCTTGGGAGGAGGCAGCTGTCCAGGAATTTATCCATTTCCTCCAGGTTTTCTAGTTTATGTGCATAGAGTTGTTTGTAATAATCTCTGATGATGGTTTGAATTTCTGTGGCATCTGTGGTGATATCCCCTTTATCATTTTTTATTGCATCTATTTGGTTATTCTCTCTTTTCTTTTTTATTAGTCTGGCTAGTGGTCTGTCTATTTTGTTGATCTTTTCAAAAAACCAGCTCCTGGATTTATTGATTATTTGAAGGGTTTTTCGTGTCTCTATCTCCTTCAATTCTGCTTTGATCTTAGTTATTTCTTGTCTTCTGCTAGGTTTTGAGTTTTTTTGATCTTGCTCCTCTAGCTCTTTCAATTTTGACGATACGGTGTCAATTTTAGATCTCTCCTTTCTTCTCATGTGGGCACTTATTGCTATATATTTTCCTCTAGAGACTGCTTTATATGTGTCCCAGAGATTCTGGTATGTGGTGTCTTCATTCTCGTTGGTTTCGAAGAACGTCTTTATTTCTGCCTTCATTTCATTGTTTATCCAGTCAACATTCAGGAGAAAGTTGTTCAATTTCCATGAGGCTGTGCGGTTCTGGGTTGGTTTCTGAATTCTGAGTTCTAACTTGATTGCACTGTGGTCTGAGAGACTGTTTGTTATGGTTTCCATTCTTTTGCATTTGCTGAGGAGTGATTTACTTCCAATTATGTGGTCAATTTTAGAGTAGGTGTGATGTGGTGCTGAGAAGAATGTATATTCTGTGGATTTGGGGTGGAGAGTTCTGTAAATGTCTATTAGGTTTGCTTGTTCCAGGTCTGAGTTCAAGTCCTGGATATCCTTGTTAATTTTCTGTCTCGTTGATCTGTCTAATATTGACAATGGTGTGTTGAAGTCTCCCACTATTATTGTGTGGGAGTCTAAGTCTCTTTGTAAGTCTTTAAGAACTTGCCTTATGTATCTGGGTGCTCCTGTATTTGGTGCATATATATTTAGGATCGTTAGCTCTTCTTGTTGCATTGATGCTTTTACCATTATGTAATGTCCTTCTTTGTCTCTTTTGATCTTTGTTGCTTTAAAGTCTATTTTATCAGAGATGAGAATTGCCACTCCTGCTTTTTTTTGCTCTCCATTTGCTTGGTAAATCTTCCTCCATCCCTTTATTTTGAGCCTTTGTGTATCCTTGCATGCGAGATGGGTTTCCTGGATACAGCACATTGATGGGTTTTGGCTTTTTATCCAATTTGCCAGTCTGTGTCTTTTGATTGGGGCATTTAGTCCGTTTACATTTAGGGTTAATATTGTTATGTGTGAATTCTATCCTGTCATTTTGGTGCTAGGTGGCTGTTTTGCCCTTTGGTTGATGCAGATTCTTCATTGTGTTGATGCTCTTTACCTTTTTGTGTGTTTTTGGAGTGGCTGGTACTGGTTGTTCTTTTCTATGTGTAGTGCCTCCTTCAAGAGCTCTTGTAGAGCTGGTCTGGTGGTGATGAACTCTCTGAGTTCATACTTGTTCACAAAGGATTTTATTTTTCCTTCACTTATGAAGCTTAGTTTGGCTGGATACGAAATTCTGGGTTGAAAGTTCTTTTCCTTAAGGATGTTGAATATCGGCCCCCACTCTCTTCTGGCCTGTAGGGTTTCTGCTGAGAGATCTGCAGTGAGTCTGATGGGCTTCCCTTTGTGGGTAACCCGACCTTTCTCTCTGGCTGCCCTTAGTATTTTCTCCTTCATTTCAACCCTGGTGAATCTGATGATTATGTGTCTTGGGGTTGCTCTTCTAGAGGAATATCTTTGTGGTGTTCTCTGTATTTCCTGGACTTGAATCTTGGCCTGCCTTGTTAGGTTGGGGAAGTTTTCCTGGATAATATCCTGAAGAGTATTTTCCAGCTTGGATTCATTGTCTTCGTCACATTCAGGTACACCTATCAAACGTAGATTAGGTCTTTTCACATAGTCCCATATTTCTTGTTGACTTTGTTCATTCCTTTTTACCCTGTTTTCTCTAACCTTGCCTTCTCATTTTATTTCATTGAGTTGATCTTCGACCTCTGATATCCTTTCTTCTGCTTGGTCAATTCGGCTGTTGAAACTTGTGCATGCTTCACGAAGTTCTCGTGTTGTGTTTTTCAGCTCCATCAATTCGCTCATATTCCTCTCTAAGTTGTCCATTCTTGTTAGCATTTCGTCAAGTCTTTTTTCAAGGTTCTTAGTTTCTTTGCATTGGGTTAGAACATGTTCTTTTAGCTCACGGAAGTTTCTTATTATCCACTTTCTGAAAGCTGATTCTGTCATTTCATCACACTCATTCTCCATCCAGTCTTGTTCCCTTGCTGGTGAGGAGTTGTGATCCTTGTAGGAGAAGTGTTCTGGTTTTGGGTGTTTTCATCCTTTTTGTGCTGGTTTCTTCCCATCTTTGTGGATTTATCCACCTGTTGACTTTGTAGTTGTTGTCTTTCTGATTTTGGTAATTTTAAGTCTGCTGTGGCAGGACTCATAAACCCCCTGCTCTTCTCCCCAGGTGTTCTATCCCACGGAGTTACGGTTTTATGATGTTCCCCTGTGTGGTTGCTGTTTTCCCTGCCCACAAGGTGGCAGCCTAGTCACGCTCAGGGTGCAGAGGCTTCGCTAAGCTGCTGTGGGCTCCACCCAGCTTCTGTGTGAACTTCTGGGTGTAGTTAGAACTGCTTCCGCTATGTTGGCCCGCCCCTGTAGTGACGGAGACTCTGTAGTGGCGGGTTGCCTTGGTAGATTGCCCTGGGAACAGCAGGGTGCCTATGGAGAACGCCCCTCCTCCACAGAGCTGGACCGTCCCGGTTTCAGTTGTGTTTGCAGTGGCCCTTTCTTTTTTTCACTCGGGAATCTCCTGTCTTCACGCTGGGTAAGAGGGGACACTGTCTCATCTGATCTGCCTCCGGAGCCGCTGCGTTGGCTAAAACCGCGGCTCTGAGATTCGTGGCACTGGCCTGGCTCCCCGTTTCAGCTCCCCTTGCTGGCTTATAGGGGACTCAGACTCTCTCACTCTGTACAGTGAGCCGTTGCCTCAGTGTGCCGGCCCAGCGGCTGCGCCGTTCAAACCAGCGGCGCTGGCGACCCGTGTGGCTCCTCTACGTGTGAATCTCCTGGTCTGTGGGCAGTAAAAATCAGTCTGGAAATATGGCGTCCACTCACCCTCTGTGCTTTCTCTCGGAGCTGCATTCCCGAGTTCCTCCTAAGCGGCCATCTTGGATCGATTCCCCTAATTTTTTGTATTTTTAGTAGAGACAGGGTTTCACCGTGTTGACCAAGATGGTCTCGATCTCTTGACCTCGTGATCCACCCGCCTCGGCCTCCCAAAGTGCTGGGATTACAGGCGTGAGCCACCTTACCCAGCCCTCATATTTCTGACTTTTCAATTAGAATGGAATGTCTTCAGAAATATGTATGACTATGTCTAAAATATATACAATAAATACTCAATTTGAAGTTAAAAAATGAACTTGGGGTTGCATGAGACAACCTCAAATTTCCCCTATAATATGCTACTTTAGGATCACTTGAAAACACCTTTGAGTCCATTGCTTAGCATGCAATGTAATCTCTTCTGGTTTCATATTGACAACATAGCATGATGGGGAAGGACAGAGAGTTCTGGAGTTAGCTACTTAGATCATAACCTCTTCCCATAATTGAAAGTTTTACCTTTTGCTGCATTCTTTTTTACTGACTATGTTTCTCTTTGATATTCAAATGTCTTTATGGTAACTTTAATAGGCTTTAGGAGAGAGAGGAGGAGATAAACACAAGTGGTAAAACAAAAGTTGTTACTTACGCTTGCTTATTTGAATATATTTTTCTTGGCATTGATGAAAGAATTAACCAGTGGAAGTATTTAGCATAGTGTTGGCACATACCATATATGCTCAAAACACATGATCATTATTATTTACACAGACCTTCTGTCTTGTGTTCACTCTGATTCTGCAATGGAGCTTCCATTGGATTCTAATGTTAGGTCTAAATTGTGACTTACTCTTGTAACATGTCTTTTGGCTTTTCAGTTTTTAATTTTATGTTTTACTGATACATAATGGATGTACATATTTTGGGGATACATATAGTAATTTAATACACTTATGTAACTTGTAAAGATCAAATCAGTGTAATTGGGATATCCATCCTTTAAATATTTGTTTTATTCTTTATGTTGGAAACATTTGAATTATTCCCTTCTAACTATTTTGAAATATACAATAGATTATTTTAAGCCATAGTCACCCTACTTACCTATCAAAGGTCTTACTTCTTTCACCAAACTGTATATTTTTACCCTCTAATCAATCTGTCTCCATTTTTGAAACATTTGACAGATACCAAGCAAGTCTTGTCCTTCATTAATAACTATCCTAGGACCCCTACATGGAACCGATGCACTGATTCTTGTTTGTTTGTGACTAGATAAACTTCCCCAAAAGCCAGCAATTCAAGATAAATAAATATAAAAGCAAATCAACAGAAATTAAACCTACAATGCGAACTCTACACAAAACATGTATAAATTACAGTGAAATCCAGAGAAGGTGGTAATTAACCATATGGAAAATTTATCCCAGAGGGATAATAACTTCTTGAATTGTAGGAAAGTGTCTTCCTACAAGATTCTTCATTGTCTTTCATCTCAGATTCTAATATTTTTCTAAACCATCTCATTTTGTTTGCTAATATACTACCTCTTACTGCCCACATCACACTGTTATGATCCTTAAACGAGGGCCTGTCTTCATCACATGCCTAGAGCACAAAACTATTCTCCAAATGGGACTGCTTGTTGTTAATATAATGCAGTCCAATACATCCTACACACCTCTGCCAGGTTAAGGAACCTTCAAAACTGTTTTGATCACAGCACCCTAAGATAAGAGAAGTAAAATTTCTCTCTAGACCATTAACATAAAAGTTAGAGATTTCTGGTATCTTTCTAGTATATTTGCAGCTGGAATTCTATCATTTACTACCAAATATCTATTTCTATATTAATTTATTCATTCATTTATTAAGTTAGTTAGCAGCCACTTAGTCAACATATATTTAATGGTTGGCAAGTACTCATGGAACACGCATTGTAATCAGAACTCAGGCATCTCAGTCCATGGCTGGCTCTCTCTGTCTCTGGGTTTCTGTTTCTCTCTTTCTCTTTGGTGGATCTGCTTTTTGTCTTTTCTGTCACATATACTGCCCAGACACATGGCATCCATACCTAGTGTTCCCTGAGTACCTTCCGGCTGGCACAAAGGCAGTAAGCAGATGGGTGTGAGAAATATAATGAGCCAAAAGATTAATTTCTTTATTTTCTTCTAACTGCCGCAGCTTTCATAGAATCCAGCCCCATAGGTTATTGATTTTTACAATGGAAGAAAAACGAGTGGGAGTGGAGAATTATGATGTTATGTCCTAAATGAATTTTGCACTGCAAAAGAAGAACAAAATAACAACTATTCTCTGTCTTTGTTGGTCAGAAATGAGGTTTGGGGTATGGAATAGGAAAGGCAGGAGTGCATTCATCCTCAGGGGAGAGCAGGCATTGATCTCTTGGGTGATTGCCCTGACTACCTCTGAAGCTGAGAATTAGGTTCAATATGTTAGTGCTAACATTTAAGTCCTTCAAATCTCCAAGGACAGACCCTGCTTTCTCTTCCTCTACCTCATTTATGTTTAGGTGAAAACTGACTTAACTTGTTACCTTCCATCCCTTCTCTTTATTTATACAGAAACCTGGGCCTCAGTAAATTCGTGAAAGCTTTGGTGCGATGTTTAACTATTATTTCACAACCAATGTGTTGTAAAGGAAGATAAAGCCAAGTATCTACTCCTATAAGAATTTACTTTCTAACTAAGAGAGCAATAATAGACCCATTCTCCTTTTTGCTCATCACTATAAAGAACATTTATCTCAGTAGCAAGGTGTTGCTGAGAAAATACATGCATCTGAATCACTTAGAGAGCATTTAAAAATGTGCTTTTTTAGATGCAACTTCAGATCCGTGGTCAGACTCTCCAAGAGTAGGCCCTGGGATTCTGTATTTTAAAAATGGCAGCAGCAACAACAAATATTTCTAATAAATTATATTAGCTACTAGATAAAATACAAAAAGTCATGACAAAGAAGACTGGGAGAGTGGCACCAAATTCCATGGAGCAAACATTTAAAACAATGGGCTAACCCTGAATCTGGCTCCAAATAAGCAGCATAATAGGAGGAAAGATGGGATTACAGACTTCTGGGAGCTTAGAAATTTCCCTAAAGGCATATCTAACAATCTATTGATTATTGTTATGAGATCTAGGATCAGGGAGTGGGTAAGGAAGAGGTGGAAAATGGTCCCGTTGAAACATAGTTAAACAGCTCTTGGAGGTAGAGGAAGGAGACTTGAGGAAAAGGCATGCCTACCAGCTATTTCTATCCTCAAAAATATAACCTATTTGCTTAGAAGAAAATATGGTGAGGAAGTTAGTTGAACGTAGAGGTTCTGTTAGTTAAAGAACTTGGATTTAAGATACACCAAGCTACTGAATACTGAAAACTGGGGTAATATGTGCCCATGGGGCAAAAGATACATTAGAATTGGCTTGGGGGTGATTGAAACAACAAGGTCAGGTCCAGGCTGAAAACAGCACCAAATTGTTCCCCTTCAGCCTTCTGCACAGTGGCCAAAATCTTTCAAGATGAGAAATAACTGGAAATAAGTCAAAAGGAAAACTATCAATGAAAAACAGCCATATTTTGGCCAAGTTAATCCACTCCAAGGAAAAAGGAAGGATCATGTCGTTTACAAGGTAATGAGTAGAGTGGGAACCTCAGGTTATAGAGAACAAAAGGAGCAAAAGAACAGATCCTCAGCCTCTGTATCCTTGAGGGTAGAAGGAGAATTCATTTATTCATCCACAAATTTATTCAACTATGCTTAATTGAAAACATATTATGTGCCAGTCACTATTCTAAGATTTGAAGTACACTCATTCTCAATATAGACTAGAGCCCAGCTATCACAGAGCCAATATTCTCATGGAAGAAAAAAGCAATACAAGAAATAAACAAACAAGAAAAAAATGTTATGGATTAGAATGGCCTGGTTTCAAATCTCAGCTGTGCCACTTACCATCTGTCTTGTTCTTAATCTTGCTGTGACTATTTCCTTCTCTGCAAATTTGAGATAGGAATGTTGACCTTGAAAGGCTGTAATGTGGATAAGAAGAAATTTGTGACTCTGAATATTACCTGTAATATAGCAAGCATTTGATTAAAATTTGTTGAATGAAAACTTAGTAACACAAAGGATCCAGTTAAAAGGGATAGAATGGAATTAAAAGCACATGACAGTATTCACTCTTAAAAGGGTAGGATAGTTGATACACACAGATACATTCATGGAAGCATATATGCATAGATACACATAATTATACTCATACAAAGATTTTATATATATTATACATATTTTATATATATATATGAGAGTGTTGGATACATACACATACATACATGCATAAATACATAGATACTATAAGGAAGGATGAAAATATGGGTATAAAATAAAGTAAATTGGATTGATGAGTTTGAAGTAGAGGAGATAAAGGAGTTCTATTTTTTTCTGAAACATGGAGGGTAAAAGGGTAAAGGTTAAAGCATTTGGGGAGAATGGTGATATTGAAGAGGAAAGTGATGATGTCAAAGAATTTACAGTGTAGAGTGACCTACATGGGATTCATATTTGCAGGCTAAGAGACCTGATTTCACCATCACATTGGAAGCAGTTCAATGTTTCAGAGACCTCACAATAAGAAGTTTTTGGGGACTTATATCTAAACAAGGAGTCCAGTAATGTGCTGAGAAGTAGCATGGTCAGAGACAAGTCAGAACATCTGTGGAAATTGTCAGCTTCTTTCAGTAGGAAGTCCTGCACTGGAAGCCAGTTGACAATCACAGAACTATCCAAGTAAGTTATAGAACTTCAGAAAATAATTCTGGGTCATATGAACATGAAGAACACTTTGGGGACCAATACTCCTTCTAGACAATATAGTCTTTTTTAAATATGTCAATGTATTCAGTTACCCTTATAATTTGATTGGAAGCTTTTTAAAAAGGTATATTTGCATATCTGTTTTATTCATTATATATTGATGTATTATTTAATTTATGACCAAATACTAGAAGAACAATTTTTATTCTGCTTTCCTGAAGTATTGTGATGACGTTATATAGTTCCATTTTTTTCTTTTTGTGAACTATAGGGAAATGAGAAGTTTTTAATAAGCCCCTACAATGGAAATCTCCAGGCCTAAAGAAGAGTTGTATTATTAGTAATTAGGGAAAACGGTGGTCGTAATATCTTCCAGAGTTTTCATGAAGTATCTTTGGAAACCCTAAGGTTGTGAAGTAAGCCAAGGAAAAGCCAATGTTGAGTTAGGACTATGTTTATTTGTGTACCAAATATGACTGGGAATCTATAAATACCAGACACTTGGTGAATTATTTGAATGTAGCAATGTATAAAGAAGGTTCCTACCTTAGATAACTCAGAATCAAGGTGGAATAAATAAGAAACTACATAAGAGTACAATGAATGTTGTAATAAGGGCAGCAGAAAGATACCATGGAAAACAGAGGAGAGAAAACAATCCAGGTATTTTGCCTCTAGATAAGGGTCCTTTGACAGGTTTTCATAGAATAGTGTAAGGTCTGCTCTCGCTGAGGATAAAATGAAGAAACTGAGGCCAGCATGAAAATAATCCAATGCGAAGGAATTTATTCAGCCTCCCGGGTGAGGTTCTGAGGTCCGACAGGAGGGGCCGGAGAAGTCGCACGGACTCCCCTCAGACGTGGGGTTTTATACGGAGTGAGGGAGCTGGATTGGTTGTGGGAGAGCAGGACTGCTATTGGGTAACTTACAAGCCTTTACCTAGGACTTGGCTTGTTGTTGGTTGGAATTACTCAGCTGCTATTTGTTGTTAAGACTCGGCTGCTATTGGTTGTTAAGACTCGGCTGCTATTGGTTAGCAAGAGGCTAGGGTTACCGCACCATGTTTGCATACTGGGCTCTTTTAAGGGAAGGTCAGGCTGTGCAAGCATGGGAGAAGAGAACAAGCCTGAGCATGTCTGAGCTTGCCTGAACTCATCCGGGCTTGTTTGAGCTTTTGAAAAAAAGGGTGGGGGGTGTGCGTCTGTGCTCCCGGTGAGACAACCGGCCTTACAGATAGTATACTCTCCAAGGCGTAGTAGTCACCCACAGAGGATGGAGATTTCCACCCAGCACATACTGCAGTGTCTCCTGCTATGCTGTATGACAAAGGCCAAGGGCAGAAAGGCTGTTATCCTCCTGCTTGCTGGTTTTGTGGATGGGACTTAGCCTATCATCTAAATACGCTTTTCCTCCCTCATACTACAGTAATGCAAGATGCTTTATAATTTGTTCTCTAATGATAATTCTAAGGTTTACCTGATAGCATCATATGGACTTTTTCCATTCAAGTTTTGAGTGTAGAATTGTTGGTTTCCCTTATGTATTATTTTCTAAGTCTGCTAATTTACTTACTTAGAAGCCTTATTCTCTCTTTAATGTTCAGGTCATAATATAAGGATAATCCAGATGGTTATCACAAGTGATGCAGAAGGATATAATTGGGAACAATCAGTGACACGAATGTTAACTGAATGTGAATTCACTCTACAGAATTCTAGGTATCAGTAAGTGACCCATCATCTCAACACTGCAGCCCCCTTAGCCACTGCCACAAGAGAGAACCCAATCCAGAGGTGATTCTTCATTGTACCTTCAGGAGGTCTTCCCATGGATCCCAGTTTCCTTAGAGAGTTATGATACAATTTAAGAATAATTACCTTAAAATTCCAGGAAAGAGACTGATCAATTTGAAAATGTATGTCCCAGAAGGTGGCTAATAATTGTACATATAATTAAAAGAGAAGCTCCAACTCACAACTAGATTCTTTCTCAACCTTAGCTCTTCATAGTACATGCTGTTTGCACAGTGACAGCTCACACCATGACCTGTGTCTAACAAATGACATCCAGGATTATTGCTTTCTTTCTTTTCTTTCTTTGCTTTTCTGTTCACCTTCACATGCAAGTCTTGCCTTCCTGCTTTCCTTCCTCTATGAAGTACATCTCTCTGTATCTGCTGGGGTTTGGTATATGAACAGAGTGAAGAAAGTCCTGTCCATATGTTCAGATGTTGAACCCCCTAAATTATCCTTAGAAAGCTGCTAATTAAGAAAAACTAAATGTATTAAGATTTTCTGTATTAAAAGAAAATATCGTCTTTTTTTAGACCTTAATAAGTAACTTATTTTTAGAAGGATCAATTGGCTGAGTTAATTTGTTCAGCCTCAGTACTATTGTGTTATAATTTAAGATTTTGTATCTCTTTAAAAGAATAAATTTAATTGTATATATTTAAGAATAAAATATGATGTTATAGAATACATATTGATAGTAAAAAAGTTATCATGAAGCAATTTAACATATTCATCATTTCACAGTTACCCATTTATTTTTGTTTCTGTGGCAAGAGAAGCTAAAATCTACTTATTTACCATGAAACCCATATGCAGTAAAATTTTATAACCCATAGCCCTCCTGTTGTGTGTTAGGTCTCTAGACTTGTTCATCCTACGTATTTGCTGCTTTGTATCCTCTGACCTATATCTTTCCATTTCAGACCCAAACACCCTCTGTGCCCTGTAACCACAGTTTTCTATCACTGGATATCTGAATTTTTTTCAGATTCCACATTTAAGTGAACTCATGCAATTTTCTTTTTGTGTCTGGTTTATTCCACTAAGCATAATATCTTCCAGGCTCATCCATGATGTGGCAAATGGCAAGATCTTATTTTTAGGGCTGTATAATATCCTATTGCTATCTATCCCTATTGCTATCTATCTGTCTGTGTGACTAACATCTATCTGTCTATCTATCTGTCTTTCTGTCTATCTGTGAAACAGTTTATACCTGTAGATGAGCATTGAGGGAATTACCATATCCTGCCTATGGTGAATAATACAGCAATAAACATGGGAGTGCATATGTCTTTACAAGGTGGTGATTTCATTTCCTCTGGGTATATGCTCAGAAGAAAAATTGCTGGGTCACATGGTAGGGAGCACCACCTTGATTGAGTCTCAGCAATGCATGCACTGGGGAAATCAGAATTTGAATATTTATAGGGCTTAGAGGTATACGTGTTCAAGTGGTTTCAGGCAGGTATTTTTCTCATGAACTAGTTGAGAAGGCAAGTCAAGAAAACCCAGGACTTGGGTGGGATATACTTCACCATTTCAGAAGGAAGCAAGATCTTTCAGAAAACAGTGACAAAACACCGATGCAACTTTAGTGAGGATTTAGAGAATGGATAGGATGTGTTTAGTGGAGAGGGTGGACTATATCAGCTCGGGTTCATAGCTTCAGGAAAGGTATGGAGGTTAAAATACTGTTGACACACTTATGGAATTCCAAGGTGTTTTATCTGTATTAAGCACAGATTAAGTTTGGGAAATTATGTTAAATGAGATTGAGTCATTGACCAATAATATAATAGAAAGTCTCAAATTCTAAATAAGTTAGTTTGAATTGTCGAGGTTGGCAATGAGTCCTTGCAAATTTATGTCACTTGAAATTTGTCTCAGTAAGCAAGCTGAGTGAGTTTAGAATAATGGTGATGTTTGGGAAAGTCCAAGGGAAAAATCTGCACCAGGTCTAAATAACTATAGGAGCTTAATGACACGTTCAGAAGATAAGAATAATGTGAGATGTTGATTAATGTGACAGCAGAAGGAATTAATGAGTCAATCCTTACAATATGTTTAAAAGAGTACCTGGCACACAGCATGAATAATAATAATAACAGTAATAGTAATAGTAATTATTTTTGGAAGAGGCATAGATAGGGTACAGGAAGAACAGTTAGTAGGCCATTCATTGCATTAATGTAGATAGAAGTTAATGATGCTTGCCGTAGGTATTAGGCAATAGAGAAAAGTCAACCAAGCATCAAAAAAAGATAAATCAGCAGGGCAAAGAAAACACTGCACTGTGAGAAAACACACTGCAACATATTCTTTGCCCATCAGAACATTTATTGTTAGCTGTAGGCCTTGCTACTCAATATGTGACCTAGCAATAATAGTGACCTTACCTGGGAACTTGTTAAACATGCAGAATCTCAGGCCCTACTTGCACTTGCAAAATCAGAACTGGCATTTTAATAATTTCTAGGTGATTCTGTGTCTCTGATTAATGAAGGATATACTTTCAAATTCAAATGTAGCCTGGAAAAAAGTATTTTTCTTCATAGAAAGTTGATTGGTTTCTGGCTGGGTGCTATAACTCACACCTGTAATCCCAGCACTTTGGGAGGCTAAGGAGGGTGGATCACCTGAGGTAGGGAATTCAAGACCAGCCTGACCAACATTGAGAAATCCCATCTCTACCAAAAAAAAAAAAAAAAAAAAAAAAAAAAAAAAATAGCTGGGTATAGTAGTGCATGCCTGTAATCCCAGCTACTCAGGAGGCTGAGGCAGGAGAATTGCTTGAACCCAGGAGGCAGAGGTTGCAGTGAGCTGAGATCACACCATTGGACTCCAGCCTAGTCAACAAGAGCAAAACTTTATCTCAGAAAAAGAATAAAGTTAATTGGTTTGATTTATTTGAGATATTGGATACATAGTGCCCTAACCCTTGACATTTCCTAAGTAATTTCAGAAAAGATAGCCTTCACACTTCTCCTCCCTTCTATTGATAAGAGCACTTAAAAACATGAATTACAGGTCTAATATTCTTCAAAATCTAAACTTCCTGTTTTTATTTTCTCACTTATTCAATATATTTTTAAACTATTCAGAATAGTTTCCTGATAGGTAATCTGTTCAATACATTTTGACTCCCAGAACTTTTTGAGAATTTGATAAAAATCTATAAAATTCCTTCACAGAAAAATGCACATAAACATATGCTAGCAATTGTTTTCGCACAACTTATTTTTGCATTGGGAATATGTTTCCTTCACATTTATTGGCCATAAAAATTTTCAAAAATATTAAGCTTCTCATTTTTCATGCAAAAATAAATGATTTATTCCTCAAATAGGGTGAATAAACCCAAGCTGTAAAAAATAAACAGAATATAACCCATTCTGTGGTTCAGAAGTAAATTTCAATGAGATGTCAGCTTTGACATCCGGCTGATTCTGACTTTTTGTTTTGATACCAACAAATACTGAAAGCTCTGACTCACAAAGTTAAGGATAAGCAAAGAGTATCAGAGTTCTCATGGCTCACACTGCAGATGGAAGCAGGCTTTCTTCAAGGAATAAGAGAATTCTTTAAAATCCTTCAGGTTGAATTCATGTGCCAGTATTTTCTTTCTTTGTCCTCGAGTCAATTAGGTAACTGGCAAGGTCTACACCATTGATGTGACCTGTATTTATTACCTCTGTATTACCTGAATACATTATTACAGTGTATTACCTGGATTTATTTCCTCTGTAAGTCTATCTAAATTTTGAAATTATTTAACAGAATGTAACCTCTAAAAGTTGTTTTTAGATATAACTGACTTTTGATTGCAAAGTGATTAAAGAAAGAAAAGGAAAAGACTTTTCTACTCTTGCCTATAGCCAATGGAAGTGCTTCCTCAAATATCTGAAATCTTACAGCCTCTCCTTCCAGAGTGGAAGCATAACTTCTCCAAGAAAGATCTCAGTTTTGTTTTATACTTTTATATTTTATAATTTGCTTCCTGCCCTGCTTCTCTGTTGTAGCTATTACAATGATTTCCAGGTTACATACTGAAATTTTCACTTTACTCACAGGGCCAAGTATGCCTTAAGAGATGCATATTCTCTCTGTCTCTGTCTCTGTCTCTGTCTCTCTCTCTCTCTTTCTCTTTCTCTCTCTCAAAAAAAAAGACAAATGTACTTGAAACTCATTCATATGTTTTAAGAATTTTCCTGGTAAGTCAAATAATTTCTGCACAGTAATAATATTCACATTCTACTCTAATTTCTTGAAAATTATCTTAAATAGTGTTGATTTAAGGTCTAAGACCCTTGAAGAGAATGATTTGTGTGGCAATAAGCCAAGATTTATTTAAATCATACTTTGCAGCTCTAGAAAGCAATGAATAACGATAAATTTTCTTCACCAAAGCAACAAAATCATGTTTTACGGATAAATTATTGCATTTTCTGAAAATATGTGGCCGTCTAGGGTGTTTCAGGTTAATTTAGAAGAATCCAATTGGATGGGAAAACTACAGTGTCACGTGGTATCCAGCAGGCTACCGCAGGGTGGCGGGGGAGGGGAGGTGTCAAGAAATAACTTTTCTTGCTTGACTTTATGTCCTCCTTAAGTAACTGTGAGATCCCACCTCTCACTAACTCTGCCTCCTCTCAATTCCCTTAATTTCAAGCTTCACTGTATCACGTAAATGTAGAAGAGGCCTTTCATGCTATTTTGTTTTGTCCTCTTTGGCTTTGAGATTTAAATAAATTGCTTAAAATTTACTTTGACATCGTAGTGGGCCTTGTCAAAGTCTTGGAAGAAGCACGCTAAAGCAACTTGTCAAAACAACAGAAAGAACAGGGAAGGCTACCTGGTACTATCTGACACTTTTACCACCTGAGAAATCCAGGGAGAGAAAGAGAGGGCTGCAGATAAAATAATTCTGCTCATTTGTGTTCTTGGGTATCCTTATAATAATAGTAGTTGCTGCAATCTTACTTCTCCATGGAGTAATAAGACTTTATATTCAACAGTTTTCCTTGTCTAAGAAACCTTTTACTCAATGTCAGTCATTGTTAATCTCCAAAGCAGTTCTCTAAGTAGAAAATCATTCATGATTTATTGAGTCTATTTTGTTTATTTTACTGTGTAACTTTTAAATGATTATCCATTGCCAGATGCTGTGCTAAGCATGGAACACACATTATCTCATTTAATACTTATAATAATTCTTAATGTAGGTACTATTATTATTGTATATTTCATAAATGAAGAAATTACAGTTCTGAAAAATTAAGTAATGTGCAGCCTGAGGCAGGATTTTGTTCTCGATTTATTTTACTTTATAATCATTGTTCTTATCTGCTATGCTTTAATGCCTCCCATGGAAATATCTATATGCATATGTCAGACCAAAACCAGGAGCTAGCTACCTGTACCAGAGAATCCTGTTGTCCTATTCAATATAAAGTATTTTTCAACAAAACTAATATCATTACTCTAAAATATGTGGTGTCTATAGGATTTCTTCAGACTATTTAAGTATAATTTAAAACCCCAATGAGTATACAGCCATTCATGCTACAGTTGCCCGTATGAAAAAACAGCTAGATCATACATCACTGCCCATGATTTAAAATATCTGTGCTTGTAATTTCCAGCCTAGAATTTACGCCGTTTGTTTTCTCTATACACAGTACTTTATTGTGTATGATTCAGAGTAATTCAAGAAAAGAAAAAGACTTCTCTACTCCTGCCTATAGCCAATGGAGGTGCTTCCTCAAATATTTGAAATTACATAGAGTCTTTCCTTCCAGAGTGGAAACGTAACTTGTCTAAGAAAGATAATAGTTTTGTTTTATATTTTTATATTTTACTTCCCACCCTGCTTCACTGCTGTAGCCATTATAATGATTCCTCCTTCCTGGTTGACGGTAACAGAAGCCTGTCATTGGGCCTTAATTTCAGCTGCTCTAAAGATGAGTGACTTTTTTTTAGAGCCTCCAAAACACTTGAATATCACGAATGCCACACAGTTTATCTTTTAAGCCAGACCACCCTAAACACATTCTTCAAATGTGATGCCAACTTACCCAGCTTTTTGGTCTGAAACAATATTATGTGAAAGATAATAACTTCATGTGCGTAGTTTCTAAGTACGCTTTAGATATTTTAAATCAGCAGTTTTACAAACCCAAATTCACTATCCTGCACTCTGCACAAAACAGTCCAGGTTCTGTGTCAGCTTCTGCTCTGTATGACAGGTGATCCAAATAATACCCTGTTTCTCTTCAACAGACAGAAGTCAGATAGTTGGAAGGAATTTTAGATAATGATTCTATTAATACAGAGGCAAATTTACTTCCCTACCTACAGCATAATTATTTCATTATGGGATCATGTCTTCTGTAAAATTGAGATAATCCAGAAAAAATGGTGTCTAGAAGAGTCATCCTTCAGTATTTAGTTATAAACCTGCCCAGCAAGAAGACTCAGGTAATATGATTTTCCTGGAATACACATTTGACATGTTTATTTTCTCATCTAAATCACAGAAACTTGCCTTGATGAAGGAAGGGTATTTTTTCTTCTAAAGGGTTTTTCTGTCAAAATTCTTTTACCACTTTATAATTTTTCATTGCTTCAATAAGTTCCTCCTGCCCCCCTAGGGAAAATCCAGCCAAGCTTGTTAGTTGACATCAGAGACTTCAATAGAAATGCTCCCTTTTGTCTACAGAAGAAATAGTGGACCTGGGGCACGAGAGCTAGGTCCATGCATTAAATCTGTTTACCAAAGTCGCTTATTATTCTGTAATTCTCTCTGCTAATTTTGTGTGGGAACAAAGGCTTTTGGCTTCCTGATGCTAATGAGCTTAGGGCATTTCTCTTGTTTCAGGTCCAAGGCAGGGATTTTTCCTATTTTCCTCTCCCGTCACCTTCAGGTGAGCTAATCAGCTCCGAGCAGCCTTTGCTTTTGGAGCCTGTGAGTCTCCAGCTTCTCTCCTTAGTGTTTCCATCTTTAGCCAGGTCCCTTTTCTTTCTCAAGTCATTTTTGGCTCATATATCCTTTGTATTTGGCCTTCCATGTGGATGCCTGATAGCTTTCCTCCTGGAAACCGCTCTGCGGGGATTTCTCTTTGTTTTCTGAACATGACTTTTAATTACACTTGGATTATTTGGCCATCAGCAGCTATGCAAAGCCCTCGTTAGTGCCATCTAATGGCATTAGAGCAGGGGGTGGCTACTGGCCAGAAGGGCAGCCTTTGCTCCACAGTCTGGAATGGGCCATCTGTAAGAGCAGGGCTGTGGAGAGGATCACTCCTACACCTAATCCTGCTCTGCCGACAGCATATGACTCCCCACCCCACAACACACGCTGGGCTTGGCAACGACAGACTTTAAAATATTTAAATGATTTTATTTTCACTCTTCACTGTACTCTCTCCATTTTAAAACATTTTAATGAGAAATGCCAACATGCATTAAATGGCAACTTAAATTTAGGATACATTTTTGGCGAATGGGGAAACTACTGTGTTGTATTAATTCTTTTATTAATGCTATTCATTGACATCTAGATGTTATGTGGCCTTAGAGTAAGTCTCTCAAGTGGTCTTTGGGATTTTACCGAGTATTTTCACTGGAGTCTTGACTCAATCATCTTAAAAAGTTTTTTGAATTTTTGTGTACTTCTGAGAGTTCTTATATCCTGGCACATTAGCCTGATGGTAGATATTTAAAAGGTATCTGGTCAATTAACTGGTCAATGATCAAGCTTATTGAGGACAACACATGAAACAGAATAAACTCACTTTTAAAATACAGGGTCACGGTCTTCAGAAAATATTTCTTTTAAAAAATTAATGCTGTACCTTATCAATATTTCAATACATTTTTCACTTCAGTTTTTACTTGGTAAAACCCAAGAGTGGCCTATCCTATAGTACACAATTACAAAGGAAATTATCAAACTATCAAAACCTGCCATTTTACGATTACATGTAGCTTTCAGAATTATAGTCTAAATATATTTTTAGTTGACAAGATATATTTTGTTTTCTTTTGAAATACCCCTGTGTCACTTAGAACCAGGTCTTATTGCGTTACTTACTCATTTCATGGAAACATTATTTCTAGTTCCTATTACAATAAATCGTATAAGAAGAGGAAAATGTATGTAAATGTAGCTAGATTTTTAAAAAGTCTTTTCAACATGCATTTTGTAAATATAACATAAATTCACTCAGTTAATTGTATAAGATGGCAATTTACTTTCTGGTATTTCAAAAGATACCAGGGCCTCTTAGGAAATTCATACTCACCAAGCAAAAGCAGTACAATGTCACAATCCTGGAATAGATAGCACATATACAAGGAGAAGTAAAGGCAAACACATTTCTTTGATTTCCCTGTGGGCCGTAGACACTTCTGGTCATGGTATTTAGAAGGAGCAACCCAGTGGAAAATGTTTTTCTTGCAAAACTCAAATATCTAATACTAACATTTACCTGGACCTAGATTCACCTTTGCAAGCTGCAACTGACTGAGCCTATAAACTTGAAAGTTGCCAAACAGATGCAAGGTGATTTCTGCCTGCACACCCCTTCCCTCTGTGTCTCTCTTGGTAGTCTGTGTCAAGATCTTTCATTATATGAAACTTAACATGCCAGAGAAGCCAAAATGATTGTCCACCTTCGTGTTAATATTTTGGCTCGAGTAGAAAAGAGTCCTGCAATTAAATAAACAAATATCAGTTTCATCACTGGAAACATACAAATAAAAACTGTGTTGCACTCTTGTTATAACCCTATTATGTGCAATGAGCCAGGCTGGCCTTCTTTGCTAGCTCATTCTAGAAACTGGTATTGAGTGCCCACCACGTGTTAGGAACTGATGAAAGAGAAGTGAATACAATGTATTCTCTCCTCTCAAGGTTTTCATTGTCAGGGCATAAACACAAATAATTTTGAAATGTTGTGGAAATGAATAAATACTTGTAGGTTTAGAGAAAAAAGGAAATGCAGTGAAACCAGCTGTCAGTATCAATCAGAACAAATTTTCTAATCATTTCCAAGGGAAAACCATGCTCATTTTAATTTCAAATGATAAGGAGGAATAAGTCCTGTGGAGTTTGTTTATATGGAGTGGGAGAGAGGAAGGTCAAAGACACAGAGAAGATCAAGAGCAGAGACACAACGCCTAAAAACCACGCTCTGTATTTAGCAACAAGCAAGCATATTGGTGTTGCTGGAGCCTAAATTACAACAAGTGCTGAGAGATGTGGCTACATAGGGCTGGCAATGAAGAGCTTTGTAAACCACTATAAACCTCACCCTGAAGGTGGTTTAGAATAAATGAAAGTCTTCAATGAGGGGAATGACTAATCAGACTTGTGTTTTAGGAATAATTATTCAGTGGTTACATGGAAAGTAGTTTGGCTGATGCAACAAGATCAGGAGAGGTAAGACCCTTCAGGAGGCAGTTGTCAGAATCCAGGCATCTTGAAGATGGTAGGCACAAAATAGAGAAAAAGTAGAGCTGAAGAGATAAAATGCAGGGCTTCTTCGGAAGAAAACCAACAGAAAATAATGAACATTGATAAGGGCACTTATCAAAGGAGAAGGCAGAATGCAGTTTGAGCTCCAGATTTGAACCATTAGGTCTGAATAGTTTTTAGTAATAAAGATACAGTGTGTTTGTTAAAGTTAAGTACCTCCTTTTTATACCTCTGCCCAAATATCAATAACTGGTATGTAGTAGATGGAATATTTTATTAAACGGTGACACTGGGGCTAGCTCTTACGGGATGAAAATTGTGTTAATTCATGAAGACCAGAAAGTAGACCAGCATCGGTAGACCCGGTTAGCTGGAGACTGGGATCTATGTGCAGTTGTGTCGAGAGAGCACAGGATTGGTGATCTGAATAAAAACCCATAGAAAGGCAACTGGTTTTGAGTATAAAGATAAGAAAGTGTTTGTTATGTATGTTTTCATCATTTTTTCCTAATAGCAAGGGGAAAACTTCGGAAGAGAAGTACTTTAGGGAAACTGATCTTGGGTAATGTCTAGGAGAGACTAGAGGGATAGGAGAATAGAGGCAGGGAGTTCAGTGAGAAGGCTACTATCAAGTCATAAAAACATGAGACAATGGGATAATTGGGCTTAAATATAGGGGTTGCAATTGAAATAGAAATGATTAGTGGAGAGAGCTAGTGGAAGAACTTGTGTTTGTTAGTTTAGTGGTTAAAATGGATCAATCTATTTGTGTTTGGCGGGGGTGAAGATAGTGTGATTTCTTCTGTAACATTCAAGCTGTACTTTGGTGGTGATGTGGAGGGTTGGCATTTCTACAATAAAGCCCAAAGGTGAACGAAATGTAGACTGCATTCCAATACCCAGGTTTGCAGGATTCTTGAAAATTCTTAACCCAGATGATTTTATTGTGGTTAAAACACCTTTCTATATCAGTTTTATCTTTTTACTCTATTTGTTTTACTTGTGAAATGATAGTATAATACCAATAACGGGGCTTTTAAAAAGAAAAGCAACTCTTCCCAAACCTTACTTTATAATAAGTATTATTATTTGTATTTTCTTTCAGGTATTTTTCTGTTCACAAACATATTCTTAAAAAGTTCTATGCCTATTTTACATACAAGTTCTCTTTCTACTTTCTCACTTGTATATGCATCCTACATAGGTTTCATATTGCTGCAGTCATTAAATTACCATTCCCATTGTCTGCATACTATTGAGTATATCAATATTAGAATACTCATAGCCATTCTCTCATTAATAAATATTTTAGTTGCATGCTAAAATGCCTGCATCATAGACAGTGTACTAGCAGGCATCCTTATATGCATATAGTCCTTTCCTTTAGAACAACTATTCCACAGAAATAAAATGCAAGGCACAAATATGAACCACATACCTAATGTTAAATTTCCTTTAATATTCTACTGTTAATAGCCACATTAAAAAAGTAAAAAGAGGCCAGGTGCGGTGGCTTACACCTGTAATCCCAGCACTTTGGGAGGCCGAGGTGAGTGGATCACCTGAGGTCAGGGGTTCAAGACCAGCCTGGCCAACATGGTGAAACCCCATCTCTGTGAAAATACAAAAATTAGCCGGGCATGATGGCGGGTACCTGTAATCCCAGTTACTCAGGAGGCTGAGACGGGAGAATTGCTTGGACCTAGGAGGTGGAGGTTACAGTGAGCTGAGGTTGTGCCATTGCACTCCAGCCTGGGCGACAGAGTGAGACTCCATCTCAAAAGAAAAAAATTTTAAAAAAAGGTAAAAAGAGACCAGCAATGTTAATTCTCATGTCATATTTTATATAATCTAATATATTCAAAATATTTCATTCCCACTGTGATCAAAGTAAAAATCATTAAAGATATATTTCATGTTTTTTATGTTGTCTTTAAAATTCAGTATTTACGCTAATAGCACATGTCAATGTAGACTAATCACATTTCACGTGCTCTGTGTGGCTTGTGGCTACCGTGTTGGGCAACAGTTTTGGAGAATTTCCTAAAGAAAAATTCGTAGTCACGGGATTACTAGTTTAAAAGTTGAACAATTTCAAGACTTTTGTTTCATACTTACTCATTTTTTCCAAATAAGTCAATAACCTTAAGCTGCATTTTTCAAAGATAATTTATTCAATACTTACTATGTATTGATCCTGAGCCACATGTTACGGAGAAAGTCTTATAAAACAAAATTTTGCCACCCTAATCCAATATTGAGTGGCAAGGAAAGCTGAGATGCAATTACCTTACCATAGAATCAAATTCAACTTAGCTTTATCATCAAAGTAAGTAAATAAATGTACTAATTGTAAAAGTCACATATATAAACAGAAAGGGTTAAAAATAACCTGTAATTGTTTAAATTACTTTTATATAAACTCATCTTCATAATAATTAATTTACAGTAAAACCACATGACCATAATTTTAAAAATAAAAGAAAACTGGGTCTATACAAACATAAGCAGAGAAAAATCATTCAGTGTGTCCAATCCAGATAATTCCATCCCACCCCAGACAAAACACATGCCTTTCTCCTGCCCCTACAGATGACTGACGTCTATAATTCCCTCGCCAGCACATATCACTTTACTCAGGTAGATATATTCAAGCTTCACGTATCTGGGTCTGTTCCACTCTGCAGGGGTGAATTGCCAATTCTATCACAGCAGCTTCTGCTTGAATTTTCGGCTGTAATTGTTCACATTCTTGCAGTACTTATGCTACGAGGGCAACAGCATCAACAAAAAGTAGCATTTGCAGTTTCCCTCCATCTACTGGGAAGCCGCCTTCCTAATCAATTCTCCTCAGCAAATGCTCCAGGACAGTGGAAAATTCCTTGGGCGAGAGATAATACCACCCAAGGGAAAATGCATTTATAATTGATGTGGTAAAAAGCTGTCAGACAGACATGGGTTTTCTCAACCATTTTTGTAAACACTGTTAGCAGCCCTGCCTACAACAGCAGAAGTCTACAATCTCTCTACCTCTGCACAGAAAATTGTATGCAGCAAGAAAAAGCCCGTGTACCAGATCTTGTGGTTATGTTTATTGAAGTCTCTCAAAACTGAACAATCAATGTAGACACTCTTGGCTTATGTCTAGCTAACCATAATTTTTTATTAAATGACATTTAATAAAGTACTTGATTTACTGCTGAGCACATTGCCAAAGATGAGGGAAAGAAGATGGAAAGAATATGAGAGGAGTTCTATCAAAAATTGAGGTTGCTTACTCTTAAATGGTCTTAGAAGTCTTCAGGGAAAGGACAGGATATCCCTATAATCTCAGGTCATAAAAGATTACAGAGACCTGTGCATTGCAAAAAGCCAAGCATAGCCTACATCTGGCAGAGTGTGGTAGAGTTAACACGTTTAATTGTTTCAGCTTTCAGGTGTGAAGATTTCAACTATATACAAGGAATAATATTTCATTCTTACCTCGCTTGTGGTTGTTTTCAGGGAACTATAAAAAATTCATTTTATTGCATTTGCGTAATCTCAAAAGTCAGGCAAAATGACATACGTACTGCAGAACTGGGAAAGGCTTAAGTAGAATTCACGGTGGTTTTCATCTTTCCCAGGGTATCAGATTTGGAATGATTCTGTACTTCTACATTTCTGAGTATAATAATAATCAATACACACACAACACAATATTTAAGGTCACATTTCATTTTGAGTCCTTGGTTCTGTCCTCATATTTTGATTTTAAGAAAATAATTTAATCAATCAATCCTCCACTGCCTACCTGATAAGTGGGGCTAATGTTATATACACTTTTCAAGACTGTGGAGAAATTTAACAGTGATAAGCAGGTGGATAAAATTCTTTACATGGTAGGCGTTTAATACACAGTGGCATTAAAACAATATTGTCTTGTTGGTAAATTGCAGGAAGAACCACTGCAACTGATTTGCAGTGGTTCATTGTAATTTAATTGTAGAATTTGAGGGATATATTGTAGGATTTGAATGGAGTGTCTCATCAGCCACCTTGAGTAACTCTATGAAAGTTTCCTTTCCAAAGACCCTTTCTGGATTAAAATTCAACCTCACTATTGGTTTTAGTTTGAACTAAGGACTGGTTGAGCCTTTGACGTGTCCAGTTGGGATTTTGACTTTTGAATCTAGCTCTCTATGACTCACTTGTCTCTTGTTTTCAATTCTGTACTCTGCTTAATTATTCTTAAATTCATTCCTGTCTCTCCTGTTTAAATGCAAAACGGGTAGCAGTAGTACTCAGAAGATTATAAGAAAACCACTGCCCAAAGGGAAACTTTCCTTTTCCATAGTTAAATCTGCCCATGTTTTTTTCTAAAATAGATTGGATGATCTTTCTCTCCTGGCAAAGGAAGAAGCTGTTACTCTTGACTTTGGCTGGCAAAGAGAAATTAGAGGCCTATATCAGGGTTGAAAGACAGTTGTTTGGCTAAACGTGGAGACACACAGACTCAGAGACAACATGGTGCACTGGTAAGAGCACAGATTTTGGAGCCACACAGCCAGGATCTGAATGCTACTCTGCGACTCACTAGTTGTATAATCTTAAGCAAGGAACTGAATATTGTTGTGCCTCAGTTTCCTGACTTGTAATGATTGGGGTTCAAACAGTCAGATATTATACTAAAAGGAGCAATGTAAGATATTTTAATGAAAGGAATATTCACAAAGTTGTGAACAGGCTTAAGAAAAACTAATAACAAATCGTAAAGTACTTTGACGATAAAAACATCTTAGCCTGCCTAGGTCTAAAGAGGCAAACGGGGAGAGAGGTGAATAGAATCTCAGGAGAGTTGTAACTGTAGGAGTGGGTTAGCTATGCAATTGAGGACTTTGGCAGAGAAAAGAATTTATTGTCAAAGTGCAGTTGGCAGAAAGGAAGCTAAAGAAGTAAAATAGTGACTTTTCTCTCCTTCCATCCTCCATATACTGTTGGTATCTCCTACAGGCTGAACTCAATGACAAGTCAGAGAACTAAGCAGGCTGCTTGATGAGGTCAGGCTCTTGGGGGCTGAAGCAGGTGAAGAATGGGGAAGATTGGAATATTCAGCACAGTACTAGTACCTGCCTCATGGATTTCTTAATGAAAATTAAATGAGTTAATATTTTTAAAGCATGAAGAATGGTACCTAGTGTATAATAAGCATTATATGAGGCTTTTCTACAGAAGTTGTTAATTATTAATATAATGATCATCTCCATAAGTTATCAGACTCAAAGACAGCTCAGGATTCTACAAGAACTTGATCGTCTGATCTTTAGAAGGGTTTAGGATATCTGTAATGAGATTTAGAAATAAGAAACTAGAGTTTCTGAGATACCAGGATGCGCCACTAGATCTTAGGAAGGAATAGGGTATTTGTTAGGTCAAACGTTTCAGCCAGGACCACATAGGCTATTTTAGCTTTATTACTCTTTGTTTAATAAAGAATACTCACCTTAACAGACAAAACTACAGTCTGTATGGGTGGAAGAAGAACAGAACAGGCATATAGAACTTGTCAGGCTTGGGTCCTCAGGTAAAAAGGAAAGCAGGAACTTAGTGGAGCAGATTAGTCAACTTTGATTAACACGCTATCATTGAGAGGTGTGAGAGCAAGCTCATGTCTCTACTAAAGAACGAGTGTTAGTTAAGCATGATTCGGGCAATATTCTATGTGGGTCGGATATACATCAATACTTCAGACACCTTCCCAGACTTTCAGGTTTCCTTATTTTGGTAGGTAACAAAGATAGAAAACTAATCATTCAAGGCACCAAAAATAAGGCAGACAAGCTCTAAATGAGTGCTAATGATAATAAGTGCTACAGGATTTTGGCAGCTTGAGTGTCTGTTCAGAGCCGCAAAGTTGAAGAAAGACTTCAAAGAAGACGTAGATTTAGAGAGGGCCTTGGGTTGAGGATGGTTTCTACAGGCAGAAAAGGGATAGGAAGGAAATTTATGATGATGGTGGAGTTGACAGGTAGAGGGCGATAATTTATGAAGTCTGGAAAATATATACAAAGGACCGTATACTCTCTTGTACAAGGAAATTAGACTAGGCTGAGAAAAACACTTCAAAAAAAGATACAAACTGGTCTGAAATGGTAACACAGACCCAGAGAAGTTAAGATTTTTGAGCTCAAGGCCAAGGATTTTGTCTTTTCCTATTTTCTATTCAGCTAAAGACATAGTTTGAACAGTCATTTCCATTTTGGCTTTCAGATATGGATCCAAGCACATTATTTCTGGACTACCTATATTTGAATCAATGACCAGCACAGAGAAATCCATGCATGCTAACTGGCTTATATATGCTACGTATTTTCTGATTTGTTGTTTGGAATGTATCGATCCCTCTCAACTTTCTATCTACTCCCTGATAGACAAAGAAGTCAATGTAACTATATTAGAATTGATCTTGTCTTCAAAAAGCTGACCCCGAGCCAATACTAATGGATTAGGGATATAGAGCCGAGACTGGACATGAGTGCCTGTCAGTCCTGCATTGGGAATGACATCGTTTGGAGTGATGAAGTGCAAGGCAAGAGAAGTCTGCAGTCTTGTGCTCAATCCACTCAGTTAATACCCACTGCACTTAGAGCCCATGAAGTCGATAAGCATGAGTGAGTGCTTATGCCTTGCTTCTCTCTTTCTGGGAGTTGAAACTATCCCAATTAATAATATGAAACAGCAAAGCAAAACCTTCCAGTGCCCCTCCCCTTTTTTTTCCTGTAGAGGATTATCACAGACTTGTACCCTTACTGTGCTTAGAAGTTGTAGGAGACAGAATAATTCATAATGCGATAAGATATTATCATTACAGGAATTCTCACAAAACAAAAAGCCCAAGAGAAAAATGAGAGGGAAGAAAGGCGAGCATAATGAAATAGAAAACCTGAATGGGATGTAAAAATAGGAAAAGATGCTTAATGTCATCAACACCAAGAGAAATGCAAATTAACTTATGGTCGTGTTACTATTTCACACCTACAAAATGAATGAAATTACAGTCTGAAAGTACCAAGTGCCGGCAAGGTTTTGAAGTGATGAGAACCATCATAAACTGCTGGAGAACTGTAAATTATTACAGCAGTTTTGAAAAGCAGTATATTGTTACCAAACAGTTGAAGATGGGTGAATTCTGTGACCTTTCAATTTAATTTCTAGGTATAAACCCAAGAGAAAGTAGTACATGTGTATCAGAAACTATGTACAAAACAGTACATAGCAACATTTTTTTTTTGCAGGGCAAAGTACTAGAAGCAACTGAAAAATTTTAGTGATAAAATTGATACATAAATATTGCTATGTTTATATACCACAATAAACATTATATATAGTGAAGTTGAATGGGCTATAGCTATAAATCAAATTAATCTTAAAAATACCATGTCCATTGAAAAGTAAGTCATAAGTCAACTTATGTAGAGTATTTTCATTTAAGTAAAATTATAGTAAGCCAAACTAAACAATAACATTGTTTTGGAAATAATTAATATGTGATAAAACTATTTTTGAAAAGCAATGGAATGATTGATACAAAAAATCAAAGGAATAGGGATACATTCAGAAATGAGCACACTTGGACTATCTTAGATGCTGCTGAGGTTATATTCCTAAAGTTGGGAGAAAGGTAAATGGCATTTATTTTTAAATTTTGTTTATTTATTTATTTTTTGAGACAGAGTTTTGCTCTTTCGCCCAGGCTGGAATAAAATGGCATGATCTCAGCTCATTGTACCTCTGCCTCCTGGGTTCAAGCAATTCTCCTGCCTCAGCCTCCCGAGTAGCTGGAATTATAGGTACTCGCCACCACCCCTGGCTAATTTTTGTATTTTTAGTAGAGACAGGGTTTCACCATGTTGGCCAGGCTGGTCTCAAACTTCTGACTTTAGGTGATCTGCCAGCCTCAGCCTCCCAAAGTGCAGGGATTACAGGCATGAGCCACCATGCTTGGCCAATGGTGTCTATTTTTACGTTAAAATGTGAACACATCATTTCTGTCTCACACAATGCACATATATACATATACACCCATATAAATATATGTGCATTTGCATATGTAATGTATATATAAATATATATACATATACTCACTTTTCTGTTTGATAGATTTAATAATAAAATAAATTTAAAGGAATACTTTTATATTCATTACTGTAATCTGAACAATAGCCAATTTGGGTTGGGTTTTTATCCAATTGATGAGCTATACTTGCACTTACTGCAGTGCAATAAATTGTCCAGTTTCCACACGGAACAAATCAGAAAACAAGTTCTGCCTTCAGTTGTCTTCCCACTTCTCCTTATCACATAAACTCTTCCTGGCCTTTCCATTCTCATTATCTCTTGAACTCACTGTGCTCAGACTTTGTACTCACTTTTCCACTGATAATTTTTCCCCCTTATACCCGTGATTCCGTTTTAAGACTGGGTCATTATTTCTCAGTCTTCTCTTATTTGACATACCAGTTGTAGTTAGTGCAATTTATCACATCATCCTTCTTGAAGCATTTCACCTGGCCTCTGGGCCCTCTCTCGGCAATCCTTTTAATTTCCTGGTGTACATTTGCATTGTCCTTGTCTGACTTCCCAGTTTCGCAACCGGTTAAGTCTGAAATGCCCTGGGTTTGGTCATGCAATCGCTTATAGCTTCTCTATCTACATTTACTTTAGATGTCTTCTCAACCAGTTGGATAGTTTTAAATTAGCACCTTCATGCTGAAGTCTCTTAAATGTTTCTATCTACCCAAGACCTTTAGGCACCTCCAGATTTATAAGCAAGTGCCTCCTCAGTCTGTCCACTTGGATGTCTTACAGGTATGTATGAAAAGCAATGGAATGACTGATACGAAAATCAAAGACAGAGGAATACATCCAGAAATGAGCACACTTGGGGTATTTTCTTCAAGACACTTAACATTTTTATAACAAGCATCCAATTCCCTCCACACCCGCTTTGATCTCTTCCTTCAGGCTTCCCAACCATATATCATGCACAACCTGTTTGAACCAAAAATTTTGGTATCAGTTCTTTTTCTCACTCCCTCAGCATGCAATCCATTCCGTTAGTCTTAACCTCAAAATCTATTCCCAAACTTAGCACATTCACCATATCCATAGCTACCCCCACAGTTCAAGCTTCCACAATCTCTCACCTAAACTATGGCAGTAATCTCTGATTTCTCTACTTTCAAACTTGCTTTCTTCAGTTTATTTTTCATAGAAAAGCTAGAATGAACTCCCTGGAAAGAATGAAACAAGTCTTCTACATAAAACTTTCCTAATACTTTCCACCATATTTAAATTCAAATTCCAGGTCCTAACATGAATTCAGTGTCCCATATTTGGGCGTCTGGCTAATTCATCCACCACTTCTACCTCCTAATTTTGCTCCAGCTTCATTGGCTTTTTTTCTCTTACATTGCAGCAAGCATGATCCTATGACGATGTCTGCACCGGGTAACACTTCTGCCTATAATCATCTTCCACCAAGTATTTTCAGGGCCATCTTCCCCTCTTGAGTCTGGCACCTTCCTAAACATTACACTGGCCTTGTTAGACCAAACTTATTTAACAAAATGCCTCAAACTCTATCCTCCTACTCTGCTTAATTTTTCCTCAGGGAACTTACCATTCCTTGACATGACATAAATGCCTTATTTTTAATTGTTTCTTATTATTTTTGTCTCCTAGAATATAAGCTTCTTGCGAAGACTATCTTTGTTCATTGCTGTGTGTCCAATACCTAAAACAGTAATTCTAGATAATAGACACCCAATAAGTATTTACTGAATGAATGAATCTATGGATAAAGTGAGTATGTAGCTTCAAATTTGGTTCCCAACATTTAATATCATTTTTACTCTCAGCTTTTATTTGGAGGAGGCTCATCATTTGCTTAGGATTTCTAGCTAAATTTATGTATATTTTTGATAAATATTATTGGCTAACTCTCTGGATAAACAATTCTAATAAATTAACATTTAGATATTGTTTTCCATTATTGAAATCATACTTTTTTTGGTTTATTCTTTAAGTGTCATGTATCTTTTAATGCAAACCAAGTTAATGATTGCGATTTAGCCAGTACACATTGAATAGTTTCTGATTTTTCACTTGCCACTTAAATTAGTTATTCAGTCCTGGCCCACGGCCACTATAAAAGTGTGATATGCATAGCAAAATGCAGAGTGAGCTTGGAGCCACAGTGACCTACATATATCTCCCTAGATTACACATCATGCCGGCTTTTTAATCTCAATTGTCTTGATGACTAATGACTTGATAGGAGGTAGATGTAAACTATTTTTCCAATTAGTTTTTTGACAGTTTCATTCTAAATGAATTAAAATCTTGTTGAGGTGATGGCAAGTCATGCCCATCGCAGACTCCTCCAGAGTATTTATTCTCTTACAGAAACAGAGTAAATAAAAATGATTCAACCAAATTGTCACCAGGTAAAGCATATTGTCGACAAACTTATTTGATAAGAACTACCGAAAGACTAAGCATTACGATAAATTACAAATGTTTAGTGAAACTCACACATGATAGACCAGCAACCTCTGGGTAAAGTAACAATTCTGATATGCCCTGAGTCTCATCTTCCTTTTATTCACTAGCTGCCACTAGTGGCTGGGACTGTTTAACTCTGTGTATGATGACTAAATCTCTCCTTAATTCTCTCCTTTTTTATTTTTATGTTAAATTTCAACAGTTTTTGGGGAACAGGTTGTATTTGATTACATGGATAATTTCTTTAGTGGTAATTTCTGAGACTTTGGTGCACCCATCACCCAAGCATGTACACTGTACCCAATGTGTAATCTTTTATCCTTCACCCCCTTCCCACCCTTCTCCCCGAATCCCCAAAGTCCATTGTATTATTCTTAGGCCTTTTTGTCCTCATAGCTTAGCTCCCACTTATAAGTGAGAGCATACAGTATTTGATTTTCTATTCCTGAGTTACTTCACTCAGAATAATGGTCTCCAATGCCATCCATGTTGCTGTAAATGCCATTATTTTCTTCCTTTTTAATGCTGAGTAGTATTCCATGGTGTACATATATATACACCACATTTTCTTTATCTACTTGTTAGTTGATGGAAATTTAGGCTGGTTCCATGTTTTTGCAATGCAGTTGTGAATTGTGCTGCTATAATGTGTGTGTAAGTGTCTTTTTCATGTAATGACTGCAAACTCTGCATCTGACAAAGGACTAATATCTTCCTTAATTCTTTTTATTCTTCTTTGTATCCTGGTATGAGGATGCTCCACAATCTCACGAAATAACTCTTCAAAATTTTGCTCTTCTATCTTTCACAGATCCTCTGTTCCCACTTACGTGATCCTGCTGTCTTCTTAATAAGCTTTGTTCAGTCTCACTGTAGTGCTCTCACTGATAATATCTCCAAGTGATCTGTCTATATTTCTCCTCCCTTCCCCTCTCTGTTTACATATCAATCTGGTTTCTTCCTAAATGTTACACAGGCCTTCTATGACCACCTTATTTATCACATTGGCTCTGTAACCCTCTATCTTCTCACTCTGCTTAATTTTCCTTCAGGGAACCTACCATTCCTTGACATGACATTAAATGCCTTCTGTTTTGTTTGTTTTTATTATTTGTGTCTCCTGGAATATATATTGCTATATATTCACATACATATATTCCAGGAGACACAAATAATAAGAAACAAACAGCAACAATATATATTTGTAGGTATTTCAAGATCTTCTTAATTAAGGCCTCCTCTATAGAGAGCCTCGTTTGCTTGCTTCATCAGCAGAAAGTTTTCTTCATTCTCTGAAATTTCAGAGCATGTTTTTATGTGAGCATCCTACAGTTGATCAGGTATAATATTGCTTTGTCATGTTAATTTTCTTTACACACAGATGAGCGTGCATTCCTGTGTATATACATTCCAGTAAGATATTTGAAGTCCTTTGTTAGCAAGGGCTATCTTTTAATTCCACCAAGTATGCATGCAATTCATTGTCATAGGTTTTTGAATATTTTTCTGCTTTACAACATTAAGTGGCTGCTGTTTGCATTTAACTTCTAAGGTGAGATGTTCCAAGTTTATTGTTCCCCTTTACTTTTGGGGTCTTTGGGGAGCTGAGAAGGAGGCAGTGTTCTTTGTTGCGTATGGCTCAGTCTGAATTGAATTAGACTACGGTGAGATTCCATTAATTTGGGAAGCTCCCAGTTGTCTTTGTGACAACAGAAGATGGCTGTCATCACGTTTGTCATTTTTTGCATGTCTGCCAAAATATTTACAGGACAAAAGCAGAAAGCCTGGGCTTGATCAGTGACTTAGAGATCGTAAAAGATAAAAACTAAAAAAAGCAAGGGAAAGAATGGAATCAATGAATTATCCAGTAAGATGGAGAAGCTGCTAACCTTCCAGTCCTGATGAATGACATAGGCCCCAAAATATGTCTGCCTCCCTCACGTCTCAACACTCTGGATTTATAAAGCATTTCTCCAGGACCTCAAATTCCCTCACAGCAGCCCTATGCGTAAGGAAAAGCAGAAATGTTCCCTATATTACTTCTATCAAACAGTGCTTTCTGTCTCAAAAATCTCTTGTCCCGACAGATATGGGGCTTTTTTCCCCATTGCCACCTTTCCTTGGGAAGCCCAGCAAGCCCACTGTGGCTTCTGAAAGCTGTCCCTGTTTGGCTTGCCTCTCAGACCCTTTCCTGCTGTGTGCTTCTTTTCAGCACCAAATAAGTGTCAGACAATTAGAGATGGGACTGGAGATGTGTAAATTGTACTGTCGCCTCAACAAATTAGTAATTTTGTGATAATACACTGTCCTTGTAACATGGTTAGAGTTACCACAGTTACCTGCTCCTATATGTGCTAAAGAGCCATGGGTAAGATTGATGAAGATCTGTGTGGTGATTCATTCTCCTTCTTGACATTCTCCCCACACCCCTCCTTATCCTAGAACTGAGACATTAACCGGGCTCTGGGAGCTGAACAAAGCCCCCACTTGCAACCCCAGTGCATGCTGATGCCTTTCTTGCTGTCACAGCCTGGAAGATGTTGTGCTGCTTGTGTTGAACAGGTACAGGGAAAAAAAGGGTGGGATGCAGTGAAAGGAATAAACTTCCCACACTTCCCAGTCCAGACTTCTTTTATCAACGGCCAAGCACTTAATGAGAATTATTCTTGGGTTCAAAAATCTCAGTTACTGCATTAGCTTAGAAGTTTAGAAATATTAATTGAGGATAATCCTGGAGTTGGTGTTTTCTTAATAAGTGGGTATGGCAATGACTCCTCCATAGAGTTACTCTTCGAGGCCTTGGCACTTTCAGGTCCTGACCGTCCCATCGGAAGAATTTATTCATTTCTGAAAGGTCCATCTTCTCATTGATGGATAGGCTACCCACTGACTTGTCTCAGTACCACTCTGGCTATGTCTCTAAGGAGCAAGAGACAGAAGTGGAACTTCCATTTGCTTTAGAAAGTCCCAGTTGAACAACACACAGTAGTCTGTTGTTATAATTTAGTAATGAAGCAGTCTTATGAGTGGGATTGGTCACAGTGCCATCAATAAATATTTATCTGGGTATGATTTCCTATACCTTGGTGGTAATGGTTACCATAATCATAATAAATCTACCACAAACTGACTTTTCCATAATTCCTACAGAGAATTAAAGGTTTGAGAATAGCCAAGGGAATTTTAAGTAAGCCAGATGAATGAATCTTGCCCTTTTAAATATTAAGATATTATGTAATGTGTTAATTAAAACACTATGGATATAATATAAGGTTAACCAATATATAAGCAGAAAGAAAAAGAGAGTTAAGAGGTTGATCCAGGCATTTATAGGGAAATGGTATATGACTTACATAAGGATGTGGAGAAGAAAAGAGACTAAGAACTGACCACGTATATCTGGGAAGGAAGCCTCCATCACACACACCCAATTTTAGATGAATAGAAGACATCCAAATTAATGAAAAGAAATTTCTAGTGCCAGAGATGAAGAAGAAACTTAAATCCATGGAGATTAGACATTGGCACCAAGAGGATTGTCGATTCATACTTACGGATGCCTGCTTATCTTGGTGTGGATGTCAAAGCTGCAGGCACTGTATCAAGAAAGAAGTGGGAACGAGGCATACTGTGTAAATGATAGCCCTTTTGATATTGTAGCATAAAGAACCATTGCCCATTGAGATTTGAACACACTGTAAAAGCAAGTCACATGGCCTGGTCCAAGAGTGGAAAATACGTCACTTGTGTTAACAAATGTACTTTTTCTCCAGGATTCAAAACTTGAAAGGACAAGTGTAGGATTTATTTCAGAATCCTATTCTCAAGCAAAACATCTTCTACCAAGAAAAGCTCACGAGAAAAAATTACAAACATATGAGAAATATCATTGGTTTGGGCAAAAACTAATAGATTCAATAAACAGGAAAGTTTACAAGCAAAGACTAGAGCTAAAAGAACAACAATAAAGAGAAAATTAAAAAGTATGTTTCTAATTTTTAATGATATAAAGAAAATAGAGCCTATTAGGGATATTAGGAGCAAAAAATTCAACCAATAACAAATGTAGCCATTGAAATGAAAATAGATAAGAGACAAGATCTGGAGCATTCACAAACCTGAATAAAACTAAGACCCAAGGATCTATATGAGGGACAAACAAAATCAAAATCTGGTTCTTTGAAAGGATAAATAAGGCTGATAGACTGCTAGTTAGAGTAACAAAAAACAGAATATCCAAATAACTGCAATCGGAAATGACAAAGGTGATGTTACAACTGATCCCACAGAAATAAAGATCCTCAGAGACTATTATGAACACCTCTATGCATGCAAACTGGGAAATCTAAAGGAAATGGATAAATTCCTGGAAACACTCAACCTTTCAAGACTGTATCAAGAAGAAATTAAAGCCCTGAACAGACCAATATCAAGTTCCAAAGTTAAATCATTAATAGAAAACCCACCAACCAAAAAGAGCCTCATACTAGATGGATTCACAGCTGAATTCTACCAGATATACAAGGAAGAGCTGGTGCCCATTCTACTGACACTATTTCAAAAACCTGAGGAGAGGAACTCCTTTACAACTCATCCTGTGAAGTCAGAATCACTCTGATATAAAAATTGGGAAAAAAAAACACAACACAAAGAGAAAGCTGTTCAAAAAAAAGAAAGCTACAAGCCAATATTCCTGATGAACATAGATGCAAAAATTCTCAACAAAAATACTAGCAACTCAAATCCAGCAGGACATCAAAAAGTTAATTCACCATGATCAAAGGGGCTTTGTTTCTGGGATGCAGGATGGGTTCAACATATGGAAATCAACAAATGTGATTCACCACATAAGCAAAATTAAACAGACACAGATAAAGTTTTCAATAAAATAAAAAAAGAAAAATCCCTCATGATGAAAACCCTCATCAAACTAGGCATTGAAGGAACATACCTCAAAATAATGAGAGTCATCTATGATAAACCCACAGCCAGTATCATACTGAATGGGCAAAAGCCGGAAGCATTCCTCAGGAGAACTGGAAGGAGAGACAACCATGCCCACTCTCACCACCCCTATTCAGCATAGTACTGGAAGTCTTAGCCAGAGCAATCAGGCAAGAGAAAGAAATAAAAGGCCTTCAAATAGGAAAGGAAAAAGCCAAATTATCTTTCTTCATTGATAATCTGATTTTATACCTAGAAAACCATAAAGACTCTGCTGAAAGTTTCCTAACATTGATGAATGACTTTAGTAAAGTTTCAGAATACAAAATCAATGTACAAAAATCAGTAGCATTTCTGTATACTAATAATGTTTAAGCTGAAAGACAAATCAGGAATGCAATTCCATTTACAATAGCCAGAAAAAAAAAAAAATACCAAGGAATACATCTAACCAAGAAGGTGAAAGATCTCTGCAAGGACAACTACAGAACACTGCTGAAAGAAATCATAGATGACACAAGCAAATGGAAAAACAATCCATGCTCATGGATTGGAAGAATCAATATTGTTAAAATGACCATATGCCCAAAGCAATATACAGATTCAATGCTATTTCTATCAAACCACCAACATCACTTTTTACTGAAATAGAAAACAGCTATTCTAAAATTCACTGGAAACAAAAATGAGCCTGAATAATAGCTAAAGTCATCCTAAGCAAACAGAAGAAATCCAGAGGCATCACATTCCCTAACTAACTTCAAACTATACCACAAGGCTTCAGTCTGATACAAATATAGACACAGAGACGAATGGAACAGGATAGAAAACCCATAAATGAAGCCACACACCTACAACCATCTGATCTTCAACAAAGTTGACAAAAACAAGAAATGGGGAAAGGGAAAGAACTCCATTTTCAGTAAACAGTGGCAAGATAACTGGCTAACCATGTGCAAAAGAATAAAACTGGACTCCCATCATAAAATAAAAAATAAAACTACTTCCCATCATACACAAAAATTAACTTAAATGGATTAAAGACTTAAATGTAGGATCTAAAACTATAAGAATCCTAGACCAAAATCTAGGAAACACCATTCTAGACATCAGCCTTGGAAATTTATGGCTAAGTCCTCAAAAGCAACAACAACAAAAAATTGACAAATGGGACCTAATTAAACTAAAGAGCTTCTACACAGCAAATAAACTATCAACAGAGTAAAGAGACAACCTAAAGAATGGAGAAAATATTCACAAACTGTGTATCCAACAAAAGTCTAATATCCATAATCTATAAGGAATCTAAACAATTCAACAAGCAAAACAATCCTATTAAAAAGCGGGTAAATGACACAAACAGACACTTTTCAAAAGAAGACATACATGCTGCCAACAGACATATTAAAAAATGTTCAGCGTCACTAATTGTTATGGAAATGCAAACCAAAACCACAATGAGATATCATCTCACATCAGTTAGAATGACTACTATTAAAAAGTTAAAAAATAACCGATGCTGGTGTAGTTGCGAAGAAAAGGGAACACTTACACAATGCCGGTGGGAATGTAAACTAGTTCAGCCATTGGGGAAAGCAGTTTGGTAATTCTCAAAGAACTCAGAGCAGAATTACCATTCAACTCAGCAATTCCGTTATTGGGTATACTCCCAAAGAAATATAAATCATTCTACCATAGAGACACATGCACACATATATTCATCATGGCACTATTCACAACAAGAAAGCTGTGGAATCAATCTAGAAGCCTTCCCCATTTTCTTCTAGGTAAAGAAAATGTGCTATGTATATTCTGTAGAATACTATGCAGCCATAATAAAGAACAAAATCATGTCATTTGCAGCAACGTGGATGCAGCTGGAGGTCATTATCCTAAATGAATTAACACAGGAACAGGAAGTCAAATACTGCATGTTCTCACTTGGAAGTGAGAGCTAAGCATTGAGTACACATGGACATAAAGATGGGAATGATAGACCTGGGGACTACTAGAGGGATAAGGGTTGAAGAACTACCTATTGGGTGCTATGCTCACTACCTGGGTGCAGGATACCCATGTAACAAACCTGCACATGAACCCCGTGAGCCTACAATAAATGTTGAAATTTTTAAAAAGAAAGTTAAATTAAAACAAGAAGAAGAGAAGTAACAGTTAATAGTTTTCTATCCTGTTTCATTGGTTAATGTGAGTTAAGTGGAAAAATATCACAGATAAAGAAAAAGTTAATGAAGTAGATCATAGATCTGAATAATCGTCAAGAATGTAGCCTAAAATACAAAGAGACAGAAGAAATGTAGAAGAAGTTAGAAGAGGCAGAAGTTATGTAGGAAGACCCAAAACACTTCTTACAGTTCAAAAACATGAGGTAAATAAGAACTGGGACAAAGGAATATTTAAAAAGATAATGCCACAAAATTTTCCTTATTTACAAAATAGCAAATCAGTGAGGTAAAGATAAATTAATAAATGATGCAAGAATAAAAAGGTCACACATCACATCCAACATGGACACATTGTATGCAATCACGAAAATAACCTGGAACAAGCCCAATGATGAGTTATTAGGACACTAATTTTTGATTAATAAAATGTAACATAGTCTCACAGTGAAGTACTTTAGAGCATTTGAAATAAATACATTTTCTTCCTTCTTTCCTTCTTTCCTTTTTTAAATTTTTTTCCTGCCTCCTTTCCCTTCTCTTCCCTTCTTTCCTTTCTTTCTCTTTTCTCTCTCCTTCTCTCTCCTTTTTCTTTTGGAGAAATTTAAAATGCATAATGTTAAGAAAAAAAGTGAGTTATAAACCAATACATAGAATATGATACTAAGTATGTACATTCAAAGCACATTTTGAAAGCCCTTGATATGTAATTAATGGTATCTATATGTGTGTGTGTGTAGTCATGGGGATGGTGACGATGGTGGGTTGATGAGGAAGTGGCAGGGCTTCGGTAGGTGAAAGATTTGATGGGAAACCAGCAAACCCCTATGGATTTTTCCTTCAGCTGCTTCTTCTGTTCAAGCCATGATTGTTTGCCTAATTTTAGGCAAAGCTGAGAATCATTGGTCCGATGATCCTCAATTGCTCACTGTCATTTACTTTGTTCATGGAAGCAATGCAGCAGAGAAAAGTCTGATGAAAGAATAATTGGCTGAATTCTTGGTAAATAGAGACTGCCATAACGGAGCGGAAAAGTTCTTGTTGCTAGGATGGCTAGGGAGGAGAGAAGAAAGGAGTGAGGCAAATGTATCCCCCCAGGAATATATGAGGCAAAATGCCCAGCGTTCTGGGGTCCAATTTCACCAACCTTCTCAACTTTAGCAAAACCATTCATTTTCCTCTTAAATAAGAACCATTGTGATTTTCTGTGTTGCAGGATAATTAGCTAACAGGGATAAAGAGCTGTTGAAATGTTAAGTGTTATTACCCTGGTGACTCACTTTTTAGAGTAGCTTTGGAATATGATTGGCAAAGTTTGTGAGTCACAGTGCGGAAAGTTTCCAGTGTTAAAACTCTAGATTTCTAACCATGCTGAACTCAAAGTGTAGAGAGCCAATAAAATTTGAGGATGCTAAGTTTGAAGCTCAACTTTTCAGAAGGCCTTAAGCTACCTGTGGAGTAGTACTAAATCTAGAAAGTATACCTTCAAATCTGCTGTTACCGAAACTCATGAAAAATCTTCAGTTTTAATCATTCAGTAAATAGCTTTCTATTCCTTGTGCTGTTTTTCAGGAGGCATGGTGTGAAGTGTTTGGTCATAAGAAAGGAAATTTAGACATTAATCTTCTATTAAGTATTAACTATGGAAGTTAGCACTTATTTATTTCATGATATTTAGGGTTAACTGTAGAATATGAAAGTCAATGGTTCTTACCTTCAAGAAATCCATTTTACTTGTACAGATGAAACTATTTCACCTAAAACAGAAAAAGACAATAGAAGTATAGCTTATTCAAGTGTTAGCTTTTGAGATACTGGCAACAAATGATGCCCTAGTTTTGATACGTGAAAAAGATGTGTTGGCTGATTGTGGTGGCTCGCGCCTGTAATCCCAGCACTTTGGGAGGCCAAGGTGGGCAGATCATGAGGTCAAGAGATGGAGACCATCCTGACCAACATGGTGAAACCCTGTCTCTACTAAAATTACAAAATTGTCTGGGTGTGGTCACCTATAGTCCTAGCTACTCGGCAGGCTGAGGGAGGAGAATCACTTGACCCTGGGAGGCAGAGGTTACAGTGAGCAGAGATCACGCCACCACACTCCAGCATGGTGACAGAGCAAGACTCCGTCTTAAGAAAAGAAATGTTAGAGAAGTTATGATAGAGATGAAAAGTATCTAAGATGTGGGTAAGAAGATTAAAAGACATAGTACATTTCAAAAGGAGGAGTCCATGAAAGAATCCCATAAAAAATAGAATTTCATTTTTTCTTTATTTTCTTCATTATTTCTGTTCATGTTATTTTAGGTCCTGCAGAGAATATGTAGTTTGACCATAAATGGTGTTGAAACATCATATGGTTAATGTTGTAATTTTTTAAATGTAGAAATGGCTTCAGGCTGGATCTAATTGAGCAGTCACTGCAAAACATACTAAGCCACAGAGAACCTGTGGATTACTATGGATTTTTAAAATGTATTTATATGATCTCTTTGGAGTAGAGGGTACTAACAACTTAATATGGCATTTTTTTTTTTTCTGAAATCAACATAAATACAGGCAGTTGGATTAGAGGATTAACGGCGCCCTCATTGCTTGAACTGTTTTTTTTTAAAATACTCTTTTAGACAGCATATTGTCCATAAGGATTTCTGATTATCTTCTCTGTTATGCTTAGCAAGAACTTTGGAGAACTACGAAATTGGACTCAGTAGGTGTTAAAAAATGTTTATTAAATGCTGATGAGAATCTATCTAATTCTGGAGATTTTCCAGTTCTAAGGAAATTGCTTTATTTGCAGTATTTTCATTCCCTTGTTAACTGATTGTGTTTGTATCTTTCAAGTATGTGTCACTTGACAGGAAGAAAATATGTACTAGAAAGACAAGTTAGGACAAAAAACTGTTGCTGCCTTTCTCTGTTGCTGTATCACTCCTTTATTTGTATGTGTGCTATCCACCAGAGGACTAGACTCCTTTATAGGTCTTTGGAATAGTCATTAACACCTTCATGTGGGGGCGAGATACACGGGCGTCCTGCAGGGAGGATAACGAGTTTGGGATTTTATTGCAGGGATTGCATTCCAGCTTCGAATTTTTTTCTATAGGTCACTCATATGCAAGTAATTCTTGAGCAAACCATTCCCCATCTGTTCAGATCTTGTTATAACAAACTCAGCCATGACAGATTATGGTACATAAAACAGAATAAACTTTGCTCAGCTGGATGTACAAAGGCGAGAAAGGATACACAGGGCCCTCTGGCTACAGATAGCTGCAGCCAGGTGAGAAGCATTCTCTACGGAAAGTGTGAAAGGTATGGAAAGGGTATGGGGAGAGAAATGCAGGGCTGCATCTTTGATAAACCACTTCTACTGCCTGCTGATTAATGTAAACAGGCAAGCTAGAGCTTTGTCCTGAGATCCATGTTCACACGTACAGCTCTCTGCCGTTTGACCTCATAAATGTCTGCACAAAACCCAAGATCCTCACCAAATAGAACACAGACTGGGCAATGTGGCTGCCATCACTAGACATGGCTTAAAGAAAAATCCCATCATTGTGAGTTGAAGAATCTCTCTACTATATTCCAATGAAAAGGCCATTTTGTTCATGACAGTTCTAAGAATTCCATAGACTACCTCTTTGAAGAGCTGTTTTCAACTTTAAAGCAATCATGAGTTCACTTTTGCAGGATCATCCTGGAGAAAGGGTCTCGTTTATAATACCTTGCTCCAAATTTTTGCCCTTGCAGGAAAAGGAACAGCATGTATCATGAAAGTCAAAGCAAAGCTGGCATTTCTAACACCCATGATATTGAAGAAGTTGGTGTGTAGGTCACCTGTGTACCCCTTTCCAGGGGTAAGCTGTAGTCTTCAATCAAAGTGATATGATCTCACACTGTACCTCTCTTGTCCTGAAATAGTGAGCTGGTGACCTCCTTTGCATTGCTTAGGCAAAAAAATACTGGGGATTCATTTTTCTTCCTTTTCTAAGTTGGGCAGGCTACTGTTGATACATAGACTTTTCTTGGGAAAATCCACAGAACAACCGACCCTCTTCCCTCACCCCCGCTCTTCCCCACATCTGTCACCAGGTTTACTCCTTAGTGTTTTGCAGAACCAGTCATATCAGCAACTAGTCCATTTAGAAAACAAAAGAGTAAGCAAAACAAAACTATAACAGTCAGTGGAGTGCTTTCTCCTCTCCTCTTCCATTCATGGTCGGCTTCAAAGAGAGGAAAAGTCCCACTACTCCTGTGTTTTCACAGCTATGCAGGTGTGAGCTAGGCAGTCATTATGCAATTCATTGAAACAATCTAGAATATTTCTTTTGAGAGGTGCATTATGCCTGGGCAATAAGACTGGATTTTAAGATTTCAACATACAGAGAGTAGACCGCCATATATCTAAACAGGGTTCTAGAGGCAAAAATGGGCAAAAGGTAGCATTGGAAATGACAACAGGTGAAAAGAAATTCGAGAAATATTGAAAGATACCAAAAAAGCTTAACAAATCCCAAGATTCATGTGTTTAAAATAGACAGTTAACAGTCTCTGTCACCTGAAACCACTATTTAGATTACCTGCAAGTTTGCTTCCATTGCATCTCTTGATTGTCAGATACATTTTCCTGCCACGTAAACATGTTCATGTTTATGATTTTTTTAGGGTAAAAATAAACTTTAAATGATGCTGTATTTCCCCCAGAGAATGTTTAACCTGTCGGCAGAGAATGTGGGTCACTGATCACGACAGTCAGGGGTTTGCATGTTCTCTTCATAGCTGGGGTCTCCATAAGGCTCTGTTCAGCTTTGAGTTATCTCTGTTTGTTAGAATGTGGCATCCCTGGGCTTTTGATCTCACTCTGGAAAACAGAGAGATTCACTACTTCCCTCTAGAGTTTTAATTTTAGTTCTTTAGTTTCCTACTCAAATTCTTCAGGAGAGACTAGTCATAGGTTGAGTCCTTCTGGTTGGACTTTATTTTTAAAACACTGTGAGACCATAAGAGATTTCTTGCTGTTTTTAGCAGTTTCTGATCTAGCTATCCATACTCCCATGCCATCCCAAATTCAGCAAATGCCCTGTGGAGAAACCAGCTGTGTGTTTGGGGGCTCTACTATATTCTAATCTGTTTTATCAACCTGTGTATTTAAAACAAAAACAAAAACACTGTTTTCCGTTTCCTTTAGTAGACACCCTCAGCTTTTGACAAGTCTGATTATTGGCCCACATCCAAAACGGAAAAATACCTTCAAGGGAGAAAATCTCCTGTGAATTTCAACACATCAAAAATCCAAGTTCACTTCTCCCTGAATTTTAATTCATTTAGTCCTCATTAATTTTGCAGCTCTCCCATGTCTTTTAAAATAGGATATATATAAGTCATCTGTTTTTATTAGCTATTGCAAACAAACTTTGTTGACTTGATGTGATCTACTGCATTCTACCCAGAAAGAATAATTGAAAAGAATCCACACTTCTTTCATGTTAAAATGGCAGCAGATCAAGAATGCTAAACCTGAAAAGAGATGGAAAAAGACCTTGGGGTCAAAGGTGGGGCACATCCAGGTGATAAGTAGATGAACAGCCAACTCCCTGATAGGCCGTAAAAAGTCAGCTGGCAGAGTGGTAAAATAGGAAAAAAGCTAGACACAGGAATGAGGAATTTTAGAAAATAATATATGTAAAGAATTGAGCAGAAAAACGACGTTAGGAAAAATTCACAACGGATCCGAGGTTCAAAAAAATTGGTTTGGTTTTACACATCTCTGTACAGCGGGAAAACCTGGAATAAGAAACGCACGACCTTATGTCTAAGGAGCTCAACTATTGGCAGGTGACTGAAGTAGGGTGCAGGTGTTGGAACAGGTGTCATAAGCACACTTCATGTTTCTAGTCCTGTTGCACAGGTCAGAGCAAATTCAAAACTATAACCTGGCTTAATCTTGTAGTGTTTGAGCTCCTTAACTGAAATTATGCAAAGCCAAATTCTCTTGTCCAAAGGTACAATTATTCTCAGAGCCTGAGACAGAGAGGAAAACACGGACCTGCACATGAGGGCTTCCTTTTCTCCCAAATTCTGCCTTGATGTGGTTTCCTACAACTTACCCTTGATCAGTCATCTTTGACCCTTATCTGTCACTTGTCTTATCACTTACTTGTGTGTTTTAAAGTGCTACAATTTAGAAAGAAGCTGAGTTTAAATCACATTTCCCTTGGTCAAAAACTTTCTCTGGCAAAGAGAAAAGACTGTAAAGATCAAAATAAATGGAAATCAATACAAAGAAGACATTGAAATTCCGGCCCATTTGCCACTGTCACCTGCATAGGGCAGGCAGCCTGGTATCAAAGAGAAAGTAAGATTTGTTGGTAAAATGTACAATAAAATTTATAAAGTCAGGGGTCTTCGTTGGAGTTGAGTGGTCCCTGCTGTGGCAATTTGGCCTTTCTCAATGCTGCCCTCTTCTGGCCATAATGTGACCTGCAGGCGATCTCACTAAACAGGCTTAAATTACAAGCCTCTGTCCTTCTGCAACCTGCAGGGATAGGGAAGGAGGAGGGAACCTCCTTAGCTTTCTCATCGATGAAAACAAAACAGAACTTCAAGAACTATCCAGAGAGAGACAGGCGGAGCTCCAAGAAAATAACACGGTAGTTTTTTGGAAAGTGTGGATAGAACCAAATGACTTCAAACCAGGAGTAACTGAACATGCTTCCAGAGTAAATGAGGGAGATGACAGAATTGGCAAGAAGTTCTAGCACATTGGGCAGTGGGAGGAAACTAGTTGCTAGAAGGCAGGACTTTTGAAGGACCAGGATTTCGAAATGTTTTCTGGCTTGTAGCTAGGAAAGGTTTACAACACTAAATCTTGATAGGTACAGTTTAGTAGCCAGAGGTGCTGAGTTTTCACCATTTCTAGTGCCAGAATACTGCCCAAATGGTATTTTTTTTTTTTCTTAAGTAAAAACCTGGACCAATGGACTCAGGTCCTCCAGGTAAACTGTCCCTGTGAAACCAGCAGTCCCACGCTGAACTTCAAAGGATGCTAGCGACTTCAGGAGCTTTAAAATCAACAGACCAACCTGTCCTCACTACCTTCATCCAAGCTATTGATTCAAGACCACAAACTGGACGCCCACCAGCCAAATGCTAGCAAAGATGTTTGGTTTGTGACGCACCTTCTGTTTTAGTCAGCTCATGCCACAGTAACATAATGCCATTCGGCAGGTGTGATACGACAAATGTTTACTTCTCTCAGTTCTGGAGGCTGGGGTGTCTGAGATCAGGGTGCCAGCACAGTAAAGTTGTGGTGAGGACCCTCTTTATGGCATGCAGAGGCTACTTTCTTGCTGTGTCCTCATCTAGGGGAGAAAGAAAGCTTTGATGTCTCTTCCTCTTTTTATAAAGACACTAATCCCACCATGGGGGCCCCACCCTCATGACCTCAACCTAATTACCTCGCAAAGGCCCCGCTGTGTCATATCATCACATTCGGGGTCGGGGCTTCAACATATGAATTTGGGGGAACACAAACAGTGAGTTTTTCCCACCTGGCATTTACGTTGCTATGAATTTGTCACAGTTATTTAAAAACAGTTAACCATCGAACAACATGGTGGTTGAGGTGCCGACATCCCATGCAGTCAAAAATCTGTATATAACTTTGACTCCCCCAGAACTTAACTACCAATAGTCTATTAATGACCAGAAGCTTTACCAATAGCATCACTAATTTACACATATTTTGTACATTATGTGTATTATATACTGTGTTCTTACAATGAAGTAAGCTAGAGAAAAGAACGTGTGACTAAGAAAATTTTAAGAAAAACAAAATATGCTTACTATTCATTAAGCTGAAGTGAATCATCATATGCTTATTCATCCTCATCATCTTCATGTGGAGGAGGCCGAAGACGAGAAGGGAGAGGGAGGGAGAGGAGGGGTTGGTCTTGCCATCTCAGGGATGGCCGAGATGAAGAAAGTCCGCTTGTAGGTGGACCTGGACCTACACGGTTCAAACCTGTCAACTGTGCTAGAATATTTCACATTAAGCTCGGATTTCCAGCTTTCCTGAAGACTTAGAAGGTGTGAAAATATTGGGCCCACATTTTGCATGATAACAATTAGATGTAGGTTGCCTATTTTAAAAGAAGTGTGTGCTCTACCTTGTTTTCTTCTCATATCCAACATATTTCTGTTCCATTCATTCGTATTCCTGACTGTACCTAGTCAGAAATTAAGTTTACAAACCAGGTACACAGTAATGGATATGTCTCGCAGAGGCTGTCTAGATAGTTTTATAAAATCTCTGGAGGCAAATAGAATTTGTATAGGACCACACATCACCATCCCCAGGAATTACTGTTTTTTTATTCTTTGGTTTGTTAGTTTAGTTTAGATTTCTTATTTGACCTTCTCTGTAGCTCATTTTGCTCAATATTCAAAAAGAATGACTATAGATCAGTTTCCTTACCCATAAAACTGGAACATAAATCATAACTCATAAGGTTTTATATAGAATTCCATGAGATGATGGACATAAAATTTTCAAATTGTCACTGTAATTCTATCAGTATTTAATAGCGCTATTTGTTGTGTCAAGGTTTTTTTTAGACTATCCTAAAGCTCAGTGGATTAAAACAACCGTTTATTTAACTCCAGTTATTTGAGTTGATTGTATAGCTTTTGTTGTCTGAGACAGCTGAGTTGATCTTTCTTGGTTCTTTCCCTCTGATATTTCTATAATCAGCTGCCAGGTCACATCATGCCTGGGTTGGTAACCAGGAGATCGAGGATGGCCTCACTCACATGTCAGCCTATTATCAGGCTGCTAGGCAGAGCCAGAAGATGACTTGGAAGTATGTCTGTCATTATTCAGGAGGCTTGCCCAGACTGCATTACATGCAGTTTGAGGTTTTCAAGAACAGCAAGTGAGTGCAAATCTCTCTATGAAAAGCGTCAAATCTTTGATGGCGTATGTTTGCTATTTTCCCATCGAGCAAAGGACACCACAAAGCAAAGACTATATGAATAAAGAAACTCATTGGACCTTGGATGGGAGAAGCTTAAGAGGCACTTTGCAAAGGATCAAACGAATAGGGATGGAGAGAATTTGTGGCCATTTTTGCATTCTATCAAACTGGTTATTATTTTTGTAGTTATTTGTATTATTGATATTTAAATAAGAGTGTCAACATCTGGCCATTTAACTTCACTATGCCACATCCTCACTTATTTTCTATTAACAAAGAAATAAAGCTAAAGCTCTTTATATAGTAGTCACCCCTTATCCTCAGGATATATGTTTCAAGACCCTTAGTGGATGCTTGAAACCTCATGTAATGCCAAACCCTATATGTATATTGTTTTCTTCTATACATGCATGCCTATGATAGAATTTAACTTATAAATTACGCACAGTAAGAGATTAACAATAGCATAATGTAGAACAATTACAACGATATGCCAGCATTGCTACCCTTGTGTTTTGGGACCATTATTAAGTATAAAAATGTTACTAGACCAGGCACGGTGGCTCATGCCTGTAATCCCAGCACTTTGGAAGGCCGAGGTGGGTGAATCACCTGAGGTCAGCAGTTCAAGTCCAGCCTGGCCAACATGGTGAAACCCCATCTCTACTAAAAATACAAAAATTAGCCAGGCCTGGTGATGGACGGCTGTAATCCCAGTTACTCCGGAGGCTGAGGCAGGAGAATTTCTCGAATCTGGGAGGCAGAGTTTGCTGTGAGCCGAGATGGCACCATTGCACTCCAGCCTGGGCCACAGGAGTGAAATTTCATCTCAAAAAAAAAAAAAAAAATGTTACTTGGATACAAGCACTATGATAATGATTGGATCTCATAACAAGAAATCTACTGAATTCAGGTAGCAGATACGACATAAAGATCCTGGACAAAAAGATGATTCATGTTTCACCTGAGACGGAGCAGAACAACCCGAGATTTAATCACTTTACTCAGAAAAGCATGCAATTACCAATTGTTTATTTCTGGAGTTGTCTATTTAATATATTTGGCCACAGTTGACCGTGGGAAACTGAAATTACAGAAAGCAAAACTGCAGATAAAGGGGGTTCCTGTACTCACACCTAGAGCCTTCTGGACTATGACTTTATTAATCTCTGTAGCTTCACCTCATCTTTACCATGTAGAACACGGATTATACTCATTCAGAATTGCTTGGCATCCTTATATACTTTATATATATATATATATATATACTGGATATATCCTCATATACTGGATATATATATATATACATATACTAGATATACCCTTATATACTGGATATATATATATATATATATATATATATACTGGATATACCCTTATATACTGGATATATATATATATACTGGATATACCCTTATATACTGGAGATATATATGTATGTATATACTGCTTGCCACCATATACTTTTCCAGTTGTGCACATTTTATATGTTACCTGCTTTCCAAAGACCAGCTAAGAAACTCCCATTCAGATCTCAAATTTCTTCTTACATTTTATGTTCTCTATAAAAACTTTCCTGACTCCTATTTCTCTCCTACAGAGTAAGTTTCTCCTTGCTCCATAACACTCTATTGCATCTCACCGAATATGCCTGCCCAGCTGCACGCGCCTCCCACAAATCTGCATACAGCTGTGGTGGGCCTATGTCCCTTCTGTCTTTGAGACAGCATTTGGCAAAGTGTCTAGAATCTGGTAGGTTCTCAAAAAAGTGCTTGGGGAATGAAGGTACACATAATAGAGTGACATACAAGTTACATAGCCTAAATGTCATCTAGAGGTGGGGTTAAAGATACCACCAATATGGATCCTGGAGTGTGTGAGAAAATCCTAATATCCAGGTCATATTTGTGCGTCTAGATACCCTTGACTTCAGATAACCCACTTTTTATTGTTCTGAATGTGTTTCATCACGGAGAAAACCTTCTCTCCTTTCACTCTCAGTGTGAATAAATGCTCTGTCAAAAGTGGGCCATTCCCTGCTATGAATTGATAGGACAGGGTCAAGCATTTTCCAGATCTTGAAACTAAGTTTTGTGCAAAAGCGCATAAATGCTGTTAGTAATGTATCTGGAGAATAGGGTGTAGCCAGCGTATGCCAGGGGACAGACTGCTTTGTGAGGACGATTTATGATCTGTCAGGTGGGAACTTTTATGGTGCTGTGCGAAGAGACAAAGAAATTTTAGGAGCTGCTAAAAGCAACACAAAATATGCTTTCAAGCTTAATGAGGAGAGGCGATAGAATTGGGTTGGCATGTAAGCCTGGCTCCATGTGTTAGAGAAAAGCTGAAATGTTCTTAGTGTTATATATTTTGATTTTGCTAAATTTGTTTTGGGCAGAATGGATATTTATGTCCCTGCTCAACAAGCAGCAATTTCAATGTCTATCAATATAATAAGAGTTTTATTTGAAAATTGTGCCCCATGAACAATTTCTGTGTGAGTATGTCATAATTTTTTTTCATGCAAAAGCCTTATTTTCTAGGGAAAGTGATAAATCCATTCCTCATTGTCTTGACTAAAGAAAGTAGCCTTATACTGGCTGAGTAATAATTTTTGCTTAGCTGATTAGAAAACATTCCCACAGGGGTCATCTTAAATGAGTCAAAATGTTCATATTGATAATATTTCTAAGCTTTTAAACCTACAGTCTGTTGATCTAACTACTGGCCAATAAAGTTTCTAGAATGAAATAAACTTCAGATGTATAGTGACAGTAGCCAAGATGAACTCAACAGTCCTCAAACTTAGAAGAGCCCTATTAGAAAATTTAGATGAAAACCAACCCTATGAAGTATGAGGAAACAGGGGTCAAAGCAGTTTAAGTGATAGATCGAGATTCGAATAGCTCAAATGTATGTCAGACATGAGGAATACACCCTTTTCACAGTCTATGACTGTCATTTGGTGTCTTATTTTAATTGTTGACAAAGCTACATTTGCAGTTATTCTAATCAGGCTTCACAGAATATTCTCAACTACCCTACTACTGGAAGAAATGACTACTTCAGTAGAATTCACTTTCAATGTCATTGCAATGCCAAAGGCCCCCAAATCCACCACACCACAAAATTGATACCACAATACCATAAGTGTACAGCATAATGTCTATTGATTTATTTAGGAAGCAGTGGAAAGGGAAGTATCAATAACATAATACATATGTATTTTCTTTTCCTGACAAAAAGGGATAAGCATGATGAAAAACATGGTTAGTGTTTTCTAGATTTGATGCTATATGTATTTTCTTCCAAATATAAATATGAAGAATTGCATCCATCTGTTCATACATCCGTCCAGAAAGGTACATACCTGTGTACTTAAATTGTCCTGAAGAAATGCATGTCAAAATTAGGAAAGTGCTTAAAGCTTAAGGAGAAGATGGCCTGATATTAAACACTGCCTGGATGAAATCTTAAACCAAGAATCCTGGTTGTCCCTTGACTATAAACAGTCTTATTTTATCTGCTGATGACCATCTAAATGGTCCAGATGGAAATGCCCTCAATTCCTTAGATTAATAGATAGTAAACTTCAGTCTGCATGAGAATCAGTTGTAGAGCATATACATATATATGTATATGTGTATATGTATATGTATATGTATATGTATATATGTATATGTTTATATGTATATGTATATAGGTATATGTATATATGTATATGTTTATATGTATATGTATATATGTATATGTGTGTATATATATGTATATACTGCTTGCCATTGTATACTTTTCCAATTATGCACATTTTATATATTACCTGCTTTCCAAAGACCAGCTAAGAAACTCCCATTCAGATCTCAAAATGTTTTATATATACATAGTCATGCATACACACACACACACACACACACACACACACACACACAGTCATGCATCCCTGGGAGAATCAGTCTTTTTCTGTTCCATATTTTTCCTAGTCATACTAGAGCTAATAATATTAGTTACCTTATGTACATATATATATATATGTATATATAAAACATTTATATATAAAACATAAAATATTATAAATAAAAGATATGTAATAAAATATACCCTATATATAATTATGTAGAGAGAGAGATATATAAGTTTCTGGAGATTATGATTCAGTAGATCTGAGGGGAGGCGGGGATTACAAAAGTCTAGTCTGGTTTTCATATTATTACGGGCAAAACGAAAACTTGATCTGCAAGTATTCTGAGGATCATTAATCTAGACTTTAAATCGTTTTTGCTAACCTGAGAAGGCATACTGCATATTGAGTTGTGATCAGACTTTTTTCTGAGGCCTGATAAATTGTCATATGTCATATGTCATGTGTTTGAGCCAAGTGAGGAAACATCTGTACAGAGCTATCAGGTGCAGCCAGTGTACAGTAATGGGGTAAAGGAAAAATGTTAGGAGCTAAACTGCCTGAATTTGAGTCCTAACTTCACTACGAATTAGTCATGCATCCCTGGGAGAATTAGTCTTTTTCTGTTCCATGTTTCTCCTAGGTACAATAGAGTTAATATTAGTTGCCTATTAGATGGTTTTCCTGATTAAATGAATTAAAACAGAAAAAGAATAAAGGGAGAGAGAATGTGAGCATAGAAAAGTGTCTGCAGCATAGCAAATTAATTATATAAAGTCATATTAATGTATATGCAGAAACTTACAAAACTGAGCAACAAATGCAGGTGGAAGTATTATAAACGTTTGGTTGATTTGGGTGTTTAAGGAGAATGGATTGATTCAAGAAGGAAGAGAGTAAGAAGCCTTCAGACAACTATAGTAGGCTTTCAATGACCTGAGAAGTTACTAGAACATAGCAGTGAGAGTCTCTGAGCAAAGTCATCAAATATTCATTTTATGCAGGTTGGGTATTCTGATTCTTTTCTGCTTTCTCTTTTGACATCCATTGGTAGTCACCTGCTTTTCAGAGAGTGTATTCACGGAAGGTACTCCTTGAATATCTGGCCATTGTTCTCTTGTGGACCTTGTCTTGTGGAGAGTTGAAGTAACTGAGAGATGGAGCAATATGTGTTTGTATTTTTTTACACACTGTGATCCTGATTCTGACATTCACCTCTGGTCAGATCACACAGTAGAAGAAAGGGTTTATGAGCCCAGACTCAACAAAACCGATATATACGTGTTTCTCTTAGCTGAGGAGAATTCTTTTTCTATGGTAACATGGGGATATACTTTGAAAAATGCATTGGCAGATGCAAAAGGATTTGCATTCAAAAAGGAGAAAATATATTGTTTTTAAACACATTTCACTAAAATACTACATATTATAAAGTAAAATTTTTAAAAATGTGCTGTAGCAATAAAAATAAAATAACTCATTGCTTAGTACTAAGATTATAATTGATAACATTTTGAGTGTATTATGCATTTTTGGGGAAAAAAAACTATATATCCATCTATGAGAATTATACTGGATATTTGATTTGTATTTTGTTTGGTTTGCAAAACATGGTATTATGTCCAGGTTTCTCTGTCTTTAAAATTAGTTGAAAACCTAATTTTTATTGATGTGCTTTAATGGATATGGAAGTCTTCTGCTTTTGAGAAAGTAGGATTGTTTGTCATTCTTCTCCATTATAAATAATGATTCGTATATAAAATTGTGTTCTAGAAAGACTGTTTCAATTTACAAATCAAGTACAGTGCAAGAGAACATTCTTTTTCCTGTACCCTTGTTAACATGGAGTATGAATGATTATTTTTAAATTTTAAAATTAGCTAGTTCAATAAAAGACTTGTTTTTACTATTTTTTTCCTGAATTTATCATTTACCAGTAAAGTCAACTTAGTTTTAACCAGTTGAGGATGTAGAATTTGGAAATGAAAATTTAGTGCCAACTGTATGATCTGCCTTCCGTTCTTGACTTCTCTCTCTGCTGGTTGGGCTTAAAAATGAGCCTGTCACCATCTGTCTGTGTCTGCCCCATTTCTGTTCCTCAGAGTCATGCATGGGTACAATCACGCAGACACCCCTTGATTCCACACATAATCAAGAGGAAAATTTAAAACCCCAGGAAAAAAGCTTTTCACAGAACAAGAATTGCATTCTCGATCTTTACATGCTAGAAACAGCCTTCAATTTTCTCCATGGAGATCTGTTTTATGTGTTATTTTGGTTTGCTTCTAACCCTGTTTTCTACTGCAAAAAGGCAATTTCTATTACTGGACTCTTGATTCGATGTGCAGTTAAATGCTACATCACAGCTGAGTTTCAATATTTCACAGTAGATGGGAAAAGTATTAACAAAGTTTGTGTTTCCCTCCGCATGTAATAACCACTAATTCACAGGAGTTAGGGGTTTCAGTGGTCTGACTCTGTACTTCTATAACAGCATATTTTCTACCTTTTTCATCAAGATTTCACCCAAATATAGTATTTTTAGAAAACCCTCTGGTTTGCCTATTTGACAGAATGTCAATCTCAATCATTGAACTCAAGTGCTTCAAATCTCTGACACCCCTGGACAGAGGAAGGCCAAAAAAACCTCAAGGCCAACAGTCAATCCCTGGTTTAGTCTTCTTACAAAGCTTCACATTTCACCCTAGAGCTGCCTAGTACCATTATCTGTTCTCTGTGTCAGATAATTCCTGCCCCCCAAAAAATCATTTAGAAGACCCAGTAAAATCCAACTTATATTTGAAATTTGTCTTGAAGATGGTAGTGGAAGCAATTCAGCTTCTGAAAGCTATTAGGGTTCCTTCCTGGTCAAGGAGGTTCATTTTGTATGTTTACATGCAAGTGACCTTAAAGATCATCATATTGGCCAGGCACAGTGGCTCACACCTGTAATCCCAGCACTTTGGGAGGCCGAGGTGGGCAGATCACCTGAGGTCAGGAGTTCAACACTAGCCTGGCCAACATGGTGAAAGGCTGTCTCTACTAAAATTATGAAAATTATCTGGGTGTGGTGGTGGGCACCTGTAATCCCAGTTATTCAGGAGGCTGAGGCAGGAGAATCATTTGAACCTGGGGGGCAGAGGTTGCAGTGAGCCAAGACTGCACCACTGCACTCCAGCCTGGGCAACAGAGTGCAGTGGTGCATCTCAAAAAAAAAATTGTCATATAATCATATATTCTGATGATGCAATTCAGTGAAAGTAATCATCAGTGGAGGGCCAGGACCAGAGTGTGAACCTCGAAATGTGAGCCTCAAAGAAATTGGATGGATGGAGAAGCTAATGTCATTCTTACTGGAAGCCATTTTGTTGTTGTTTTTTTGTGGTTTATTTTCTGTTCTTTTCACCATTTTCTCAATAACTTCTCCACAGGGGTCTGTATACCCCAAAACTACACTGTAAATTCCTCAAGGGCACTTTGATGTCTGACAGATCTGAATTGTAAGCCAGGTTTACCAATTACTGTGTGATACCAGCAAACTTATTTGATTTTTTAAATCTTAGTTTTCCCATGTGTTAAAAAAAAAGAAAAACATATCATAAGGTTGTTTTGGGGATGACTTATGTGCATATGTACAAATGCCTGCCACACTACCGGAGCATGGTAAACACGAAGATGTGGTAGCTAGTTTAAAGAATATTCTTATCAACCTTCGTGGCATCAAAATTGGGTTGGCCACAGGATCAACATTTAAAAATTATTTTTGGACTTGAATTGAGCTAGAGTGGAGCATTTTAATATATCTGATTGATTTGTTTATCCTTTCAAATACTCCAGTCTTCGTTTTAGAGAATTTGTTTGAAATACATTATAAAAAACAGATGATAGGAGAAAGCAAAACAAGCCATATTGTTTTGGCACACAGTAGGCACTAAATAAATATTTGTTGAGTGGATGAACATATGTGTATACTCCAAGCCACCCAACTCAGTGGAAGAAATTATGTATTTCAATACTGGGCCTCAAGTGTGGTACTGAGGGAGAATGCAGTGACTGAGGTTTCAAGTTACTATATATGTGCTAGAAGTTTTACTCAGCTAAAGGCAAAACAGCTAATGATCTATAATTTTGCTTTACTAAAAAATTACTCTCCCAAAAGGAAAGCCTTTAATAAAGTTCTATCTCTGACAAAAAAGAAGTGGTTTATGTATTGGAAGCCAAGGTATCTTAGAAAAAGGAGACCATGATGCCCACAATTTATGACAGGAGAAGAAACAGGACTTGGACCTGAGGTATTTAGATGTTGAAAATTCAGAGAAAACGTATACAAGATTTCAGATTTCAGAATGTGGGTTTTTTTTTTTTTTTTAAACTGGGTCTCACTCTGTGCCCAGACTGGAATGCCGTGGTGTGATCTCTGCTCACTGCAACCTCTGCCTCTCGGGTTCAAGTGATCCTCTCATCTTAGTCTCCTGAGTAACTGGACCACAGGCATGTGCCACCACACCCAGATGATTTTTTTTTTTTTTTTTTTTTTTTTGTATTTTTAGTAGAGACAGGGTTTCGCTGTGTTGCCCAGGCTGGTCTCAAGTGACCGACCTACCCCTGCCTCTCAAAGTACTGGGATTATAGGTGAGCTGCTGCTCCCGGCCAAGAATGTGAGTTTTTAAATGAAGAAATGATTTGATCTTGCAGGGGAGATATCAGCAGTGAATTTCGAGCTCATAATGGTAAATGATTCTAATGAGCAACACTGACAGAAATGCCTCAGGGTTCCTAAAAAGATGCCAAAGAACTAATAGACTGAGTCAGATCTGCAAGGGGCGTGCGAAAGGAAGTGAAAGTAACACATAGCAAAAACTAATATAATATGGTAAGAAGAATGACAGGGATCTAAAAACCCCCAAGGAACTGAAAGCCATGAACAATGGTAAGCTCCACTTATCCTAAGCAAAAGATGTAGTTACTTTGTCTAGAAAAGGAAGATGACCTAGAAAGAGAAACTGCTACTTGAGAATGACTGAATTCTCTTTATCTCCTGTGTAGTAGCCTAACGTTTAAGAGCTGTCTGTATTTCCCGACATTAGACTTACTTATTTTTTTTTAATTTAAATTTTTTACATTAATTTTTGTGGGTATATAGTTGATGTGTATATTATGGGGTACATGAGATGTTTTGATACAGGCATGCAATGCATAATAATCACGTCATGTAAAATGGGGTATCCATCCCCTGAGGCATTTACTGTTTGTGTTACAAACAATTATACTCTTTTAATTATTTTAAAATGTACAATTATATTATTATTGACTTTGGTCACCCTTGACTTACTTCTTAGTACACTTTGGCCTGGCTTCTGCTCCTGTCACTGCATTGGCACTGTCGCGTCTACAAACATTAATCTTAAGGACGTTCTCCTGTCCTCACGTTACTTCTTGCCGCAGCATTTTAAATTGTCTCCTGCTTTCTCCACACTCTTCTATGCTAATTCTTGCCTCTCTAACAAACCTTTAAATGTTTGTATTTTTTTTTTGACAATTGCGTTTCTATTGCAAAGCTTATGACTCTTCTAGTGATATGTTGCCCAGAAATATATCCACTGATTGTACCAATTCATGAAAATTTTATAGTGCATTTATTACTTTTGCTTTTTCTGTTTTAATTTCACATGACTTTTAAAATGTATGAATGGCCATGTCTGAGAGTTCTTATCCAAATTACTGTTTCAAAATTATACTAGGTAGTAAATAATTTTTTTTATTGTACTTTAGGTTCTGGGGTACATGTGCAGATCATGCAGGATTGTTGCATAGGTACACACATGGCAATGTGGTTTGCTGCCTCCATCCCCCCGTCACCTACATCTGGTATTTCTCCCCATGTTATCTGTCCCCGACCTCCCCACCCCTCACTATCCCTCCCTTCCCCCCAACAACAGACCCCAGTATGTGATGCTCCCATCCCTGTGTCCATATGTTCTCATTGTTCAACACCTGCCTATGAGTGAGAACATGTGGTGTTTGATTTTCTGTTCTTGTGTCAGTTAGCTGAGAATGATGGTTTCCAGATTCATCCATGTCCCTACAAAGGACACAAACTCATCATTTGTTATGGCTGCATAGTATTCCATGGTGTATATGTGCCACATTTTCCTTGTCCAGTCTATTGTCGATGGGCATTTAGGTTGGTTCCAGGTCTTTGCTATTGTAAACAGTGCTGCTATGAACATACATGTGCATGTGTCTTTATAATAGAATGATCTATAATCCTTTGAGTATATACCCAGTAGTGGGATTTCTGGGTCAAATGGAATTTCCTCAAATGTTTGTTTTTCTTAAGCATTGCCCTTAAGAAAAGGCCTTCTCTCTTTCCATTTTATATTTTATCTCATAACCAACATTTTACATCAAGCTTGACATGTCAACTTTTACATATCCCAATATCAATATAGATCTGCCTCTTAAAGTGAGGTTTGCAACTCAGATTTCTCCTTGAAGCTGCTTACTTGGCAGCTGTGTTCAAATTCATCTCAAGTTCAATAGGTACAAAACTAAACTTCTGGCCAGGTACAGTGGCTCATGCTTGTAATCTCAGCACTTTGGGAGGCCGAAGTGGGTGGATCACCCAAGGTCAGGAGTTCAAGGCCAGCGTGACCAACATGGCGAAACCCTGTCTCTACTAAAAATATAAAAATTAGTTGTGCATAGTGGCAGGTACCTATAATTCCAGCTACTTGGAAGGCTGAGGCAGAAGAATCTCTTTAACCCAGGAGATGAAGGTTGCAGTGAGCCAAGACTGCGTCACTGCACTCCAGCCTGGGTGACAGAGCAAGACTCTGTCTCAAAACAAAAACAAAATGAAAAAACACACACAAAAAAACAAAAAACAACTTCCAATTATCTCTTTTTATGGTGGAAGCATTTTTTTTCTGTGTTCATATTTTCTGTTACACAAACTAGAAACATCTCAGTTATTCTTGCCCACTCAAAGTAATTATCACTACATATTGCTGATTTTCCCTCCTAAATGTGTCTTAAATATTATTAATGCTCCCATGTCACCAACCACCCTATTCCCCAACCATCATTAACTACCTGAACTAGTGCAAGAGCCTCCGACCTTCATCCTCCTCATCTTGGCCCTCTTGGAGGTGATCTTCAGGCTGTAGCCCAAACATCCATGTAAAATAGAATTTGGAGATTATTGCTTCTCAGCTAAAATCCTGCAGTGGCTTCCCATTGCAAGCAGCCTGGCTGCCGAGCTTCTTAGCAGAACTGGAAGGCCTAGCAGGGTGCAGTCCCTCACTATCTCTGTTGCCTCATCTGCCATGGTTTTATGCTTTGCTCCTCAAGCCTCCATCACAATAATGTTCCATGAGCAATTTTGTCATTGTTATTCTGTTCTTAGTTTATTTTTTTCATAATATTTATTCATATACATGGTTTTCTAAACCTGTGGTTTTACCAGTCAATCAACTCCATAATTCTAAGTGACATGCATACATTGTTACTATTTATTTTTAAAGAAACTTTCATTGCATTTATGCTGTTGAAAATAAATATCCATCATACATTACTCTATACACAGGCTTCTCATTTTTCCATCCTAAAACATGATTCTATCAGGTTTTGCTTAAATTAATTTTAGCATTTTTATTATTTGCCTATGAAATAGTATTTGTGGCTGAGCCATGTGGTATAGTATGATTGTACATTTTTATGACTTTTTTTGTTTTTCCTTGAGTTAATAATTCCCTTATCTTTTAATTTTTACTATACTTACTATTAATTCATCCTCAAGATTTCAGGCGACAATATATATTTCTTCCTGGCATATTTAAGCACATCAGGGAATTTCTCAATTTAGATTTGTTAAATTTAATGAATTAGTTTATCTTGGAGAAGTACTCTGTCTTCCCGCTCCATTCTGATGAGTTGTTCTTTAGATTTGCTGTCCAGCTCTTGTTCTGAGGTCTCCCTTCACCATCATCTTTGGATTTTATGACCCTATCTTTTGGGATGAATTTCCTTTTCCACATGTCCATGTGTCTTATAACCCATCGTTTTGTTTCACTTTGTAGTATTTTCTTGAGAAAGATATTTAATAACATTTTTGACAACATCTGTGATAAACCATGGCCCATTTCAGAAATAAGGTTCACTAAAGGACTAATTATAGAGTTTGGTCTTGTAGTAAGTAAATTTGGGAAGGATTGAAGGAATTGGGTTCTGTTCTCAGTTGGATGCTGTCAGGAAGTAGGAGCAATCACATGGGGCATCTTAATCATTCCTTTCTAGAAGGTGAGAGAAATGAAACTTGCTAACATTCTGATTGGTGAAAAAAAGCAGCACTTACCCCTATTGGTTAGGAAAGGGCTATTTGTGTACTTTTGTAGTTTAGACAATGTTCTTGTTTCTGTCTGTGCTCATCAGGATTATGAACTAGCCTTATTTTTGCCTTGTTCCATCATGGACACAGAGTGCCCTTGTCTGATGTTAATGTTCTGTGAAGCTGTGTGTGCTGGACAGGAGAACAAGGCCTAGACAACTGTTAAGTGCTAGGTCAGCTTCCAGCAATACTAAGGCCCAGCTGAGAATTCCTGGCCAGCTCCCACTGTCAGGCGCTGCCTTTCTTTTTCTTACCTTTAATTTCTTGGCTCACCTTTTGTGGAATTTATCTTATTTGCTTGTTGAACAAAGTGGCTAACCCTTTGATGATCTTTTGCTTTGTTTTATCGTGCCTATTTTCCATCTTTGTCTTTTTCTGTTTTCTTTCTGGGAGATTTCCTAAATTTAACTTGAATCTTTTCCAGTAAATTTAATCTTCAAGAGTTTTTTGTGGTTCTCCAGACATTTCTTTTCACGGCATTCTGTTCTTGTTCGTGCATGGAATACCTTATTTTGTTGCTGTGAAGATAGGAGAAAGGAAAGATGGTTGCGGCTTGTTTTGTTTTTATTTGTTTTTGTTTTGTCTTAGGATTTTATCTTTCTACATTGTCTTTTCTCATCTATTCTTATATATCCTTTTCTCTGTTAATTTATTTCCCCCTTTCCACTGATTCTTGTCTCTGCTTTCATATTTATAGCGAAACACTGGGGAAGTCTGTGTTCATGAGTGTTTCTCTTTTTTTCATGTTAATGAGGTCATTGTTGGGTGAGGTGGTTAGATTGCTTCTTGGACAACCCACAGCCATGACTATGTGTAACTCTATTCACTTGACTAAGTTAGTTTTTAGTTTTTCAGAAACTGGACATCATATCTGACTAAGAATATAAACCTTGCTTCCAGGGATAAAGGAGGGGAAAGTTGGGTACAGAAGTTTGGGGTTTCAACTCATTCTGTACGGTTTTGGTTATTCCACCTTTTCAACATAGCACCCCTGCCCTGAGCTGGCCTTGATGTTCAAAATTCAGAGTCACACGCCATTACAGGAGAGGGGCAATGCCCAGTTTGACTTGGTCAATGAGATAAGAGTGTTTCTTAGAGAACCTAACTTCTATAGACTTTCAGTCCATTTTGCGTAGCCTCACTGGAACTCATTTTTAGAAATTATTGAACCGCTAATGTGTGTTTTTCTCCTGGGGCTCCCTGGCATATATTCGCATGTTCATGATTCTTGTTAGTGTCATTACTAGCTTATGTGTTGATCCTCTGAGTCTGTTGAGTGAGTTACTACGTGCTCATCTATTCTCCACCTTGTCATTTTGTTGTTGCTGTTCCCTACTTTTCCTTTTGCTTTGTCACTGAGGATTTGGGAGTCACTAAAAGTAATCAAATGAGTTTAAATCTTCATGTTTAACTGGAAGCCTCAGTTCATACTTCAGACATAAGTATAAATTAAATTTTGAAAGATGGCCATGGCATGGATACTGAGCCAGAATCTAGAATCAGATATTAAAAAGAAAATGTTTAAGTGATCAGAAAGGGAAGTAGCATATGGTTTTGTTAAGAATAAGCCAATTGGCCAAATGCAGTGGCTCACACCTGTAATCTAAGCATTTTGGGAGGCTGAGGCAGGTGGATCACCTGATGTCAGGAGGTAATGACAAGCCTGGCCAACACAGTGAAACCCCATCTCTACCAAAAAAAAAAAAAAAAAAAAAAATTATTCAGGCGTGGTGGTGGGCACCTGTAATCCCAGCTACTCTGGAGGCTGAGGCAGGAGAATCACTTAAACCCAGGAGGCGGAGGTTGCAGTGAGCTGAGATGGCACCATTGTACTCCGGCCTGGGCTACAAGAGCAAAACTCCGTAAAAAAAAAAAAAAAATTGATTTATTCTAATTTCCTATGTTAATAAGTTAACTAACCTGGAAGATCAATGAAATGCATTAGGTAGAGTAAAATAAATCATAGAATGGGTACTTGAAGATATTCTTATTGACATAATGTTGGGAAATAGTATGTGTAGTGAATAGGACCAAGGACTTTGGATTTTATACATAACATAGGGTTATATCATGGCTCTGCCAACTGCGTGACCGTGGATGAGTTATTTAGCCTTTTATGCACAAGTTTACTCTTCTGTAAAAATGAGATTAATAATTTATTTTAAAAAGAAGATTAAATGTTTATTAAAGTTGTTGAATATTTTAAATAGAGTAATAGATATACGATGCTATGCCAAATTGTCATCAGCTCAGCCTCACATCCACCCTCATCTTTATTATCCATTGCATTATGGTAGAGAAGCTGGGACTGCATTTCCCAGAATCTTTTTCCAGTATGCTTTTATATTCTGGTCCACAGCTATGCCACCCTGAACACACCTGATCTCCTGTGATCTTGGAAGCTAAGCGGGTTGGGTCCAGTTAGCACTTGGATGAGAGAGTACCTGGGAATACCAGGTGCTGTAGGCTAAAATTTTTTAAAAAGTGGCTAAATAAATAAGAGTCTGCCAATGAGAAACAATGGTCTGAGATGTCAATGCGGAAGTAAAGGCAGCTGCAGGCAAAGTTATAAACAAAAGATAGATGCAAGATACAGGGTCCCATTCTGGTCAACTCCCTCAAACCACTCACTTTACTCCTGCATTCAGTAGAGATCAATTACCACAGCCTCCTTGAAGAAGCTCCTTCAAATTCCATGCCCCCTACGGCAGGCAACTGAGCGCATCTTCCAGGAATTGACCTGTGGCTGCCCAGGCTTTCAGATGTTGTGAGGTCTTATAGTAGCTTCTCTGACCTTCACTCACTCATCTCTTCCAACTTTTCTGTAACTTCTAGAACACTGTATTAAAATTATTTCTGTTCGTTCATACTGATATGTATGTGGATGGTGTATCCCATGATATATATGTGGAAAAGGAAATTGATCAGGAGTTGATCACTGTTAAGACTTCATACATGGGGGTTTATTTTGCCATTCTGTCTATTTCTACATGTGTTCAGAAAACAACAAGATGAGTTAAAATATATTTTCACATAAACAAGCACAAAACTCTTTCTTACTTTGAATTTAGAACAAATTCTGTTTTCCCAACAGTTATAAGTGCTAAGCACAGGGCCTAGCAGAAGTCAGTGCCCCAACCTGTAGTCAATAGAAGTAGACATTTTTTCATAGTGTTACATAATATGATACATGATTGGATTATGCTAACAAAGGTCTATGTATTGAAAAGCATATTTTGGTCCAGAAGTGGTTCTGGTGATATTTGTCTAGTCATTATCTTTGGTCTTCATACTATCACATAATCAGATTACCTAAAGTTGTATAGTGGCTGCAAAATGCAAGAGAATATCATGATATACTAAAGCAATGTACAAGTTATTTAAAGATATTAAGCTTATTAGAGTATAAATGTGACACAGAACTCAAGCCATAAAAAAAAAAAAAAAAGGAAGATGATGGAATCCATAGATTATGAGTATTCCATCTTGGCTCAATTGTAGAACATTTTAATAAAGATTTTTAAAGTTTGTTAGTATTTTAATAAGCCTATCATTTCTTTGTGTTTGCCCTGGATGTATGCCTTATTTGAGCAAGTGACCTTGTATTATCGAGCTCTGCATTTCCCACAGCACTTAGCACAGAGCCAGCCATGTAAAATATCCTCACAAAGACTTATTAAATTAATTTCTTAAATCCCTTCTGGACTGCCCATTTGCCTTCATTAATTATGTTAGACCTAGAGGAGATGACCTCTACTCGCTGCCATGGTTGAATTACATCTAAAACTTGTAGATTCATTGAACAATACGATTTTTCAGGGGAAGAGATAAACTGTAAAGTTAGAACATATTCATTTTATGGATCAGGATATGAGCATTCTCATATTTCATGTGATTTTTCCACCTCCCTCCCTGAAACCCATATATTCACATTCGTTCCCTCAGATACTTTCTCTCTTATAATCACTTCCTGCTGCAAAATAACAAATTTGGAGTGAGAATGGAGATATGCTTTCCCTTGTGTCTTTTCAGCTGGTAAACCACAAATAAATATCAGAGTCTTAACTATTATAATTCCAAATACAAATATGCCTTGTCAAACTGTTTTTTAAATGATAGATTTTCATTTTTTAATTACAACAAGTATTTCTTTTGAGATTCAAGAGATTTTAAGCTTTATGAGCATTAATACTTTTGTGATTGTGATTTGTTTGCCCCTAATTAAAAGAATCAGGAGTGTAGTTGGGAAAGAATATTGATGCACTAGGAAAACTCATGAAGAATGCAGCTACATATTTTCTCCTTTTGTTTCAGTGATCAAAAGTCTAGCACATGGCAGAAATGAGGCAAATCTGTTATGATGGGATAATTGCGGCTGTATCTTCTGTTCCATCATTCATTAACAACAGGATAAATACGAATCCTGGATTTTGCTAATCTGATGGTCTTGGCTTTGTTTTTGATAAACAGTATAAATTATTTTCAGAAGAGCTGTAGAGAAAAATGTGAGATATTATTGCAGAACCCAACACTCTCATAAAACTTACAAAACTTCTGTGTCTGGCCCAGGAGACACTAACTACCCATGTGTTTTCATGAGCCCAATGGAAGACATCAGACAGATTCTCTCTCCCTCGCCATGTCCTCACGCTAAGTTCTGGTTGCACCTGGATGAAAGGGAATCTGCCAGCATTTCTTCAGCAGGCTTCTGGCTGTCAAAACAAACGCAAGCCTCCTGGGGATACTCACCGTTGCTTGCTGAGGCGAACACACTGTGTTAAGTGTTTTACATATATTATCCTCATATATCCTTACAGAGCCTTTGAGTAGAGGCTTCGTTAAGCAAATGATCAAAGTGAATCTCATGGAGGGTTAGATTTTTAATAACATATATCTTTTAAATGAAAAGGTTGGTTTTGGAGCCCCTGTTTCTTGGTACCAAAGTGGGCAGTGTGATACTCTGCTTCCCAGAGCTGCTCTGTGGGTGACATTAGTCCTGAAACTCTCTAGATTCTGTTACTTTCCTTTGATGGCTGTCTTAGTCAATTCAGGCTGCTGAACAAAATCCTATAAACCAGGTGGCTTAAACAACAGAAATTTATTTCTCATAGTTCCAGAGGCTAGGAAGTCCAAGATCAGTACACCTGCATGGTCCATCCCTAGTGAGGGTCCTCTTTTGTACGGGATGGCCATTTTCTTGCCATGTCCTCACGTGGTGTGGAGTAGAGAAGGGAATCCTTTGTGTCTCTTTTTATAAGGTCATTAATTCCATTCATGAGGGCTCCACCCTTATGTCTTAATCACTTCCTTAGGGTGGCCCCACCTCCTAATACCGAGGTACTGGAGATTAGGCTTTCTCACGGGAATTTTGGCAGAACACAAACATTCAGTGCATAACAATGGCTGAGGTTAACCGGTGAGTAGTTTTAGGTTTCTAAGTGATGAAAGTTTTTCGAGGCTGAGGCAGGAGAATCGCTGGAATCTGGGAGGCAGAGGCTGCAGTGAGACGAGATTGTGCCGCTGCACTCCAGCCTGGATGACAAGAATGAGACTCCGTCTGAAAAAAAAAAAAAAAAAAAAAGTTTTTCTAGCCCACTATGTGCTGAGAATGCTGTTGTTACATAGCAATATTGACATTTAATTAAAATATGATTAATACTAGAATGTAAGCTCCCTGGAGGCAGGGTTACTTGTCTGTTTAGTTCAATACTGTATCTCAAGTTCCTGGAACAGTGCCTGACACATGAAGACGCTCAACAAATAAATCACTGTTGAGTGAAGGGATCTTCCAGGTCGAGGTGACCTCAGTGCCAGCTTTGGACTGCCCACCACTATTTTTGTTTTGTTATAGAAAAGAAAAGGTCACACTTTGGAAGAAAAAATGAACCTTTTAGAATTCACTGAGAAAAAAAATATGACAGAAGTTTCTGCAAACCACAACTAAATAGACATAAAGTCTCTAGCTGCTTTTTCAGAGTAGTTCCTCACTCCTTATAAACTATAGACATTTCTGCTTCCAATCCCCTAAGTTTTCGTCCTTAATAAAACCCCTACCAGCAGTGGTTGGTTCATGCATGACAGGAGGAAAAGGATGTCTTGGTCTAAACAAGCAGAATGGTAACTCTGCCCAAAATACAACTTGTTTCATAGAGATAGTTTGTTTATTCCTAATTAATCTTTCTCTAGTAAGGATGAAATTTAGAGAGATATCTGACTTCCACATGATTCCAGTAACTGCTTGACTTGCATATGTGTATTTAAAATAAAGGTAACATGAAAAAATGTTGGAGAAAAAGTGTAAGGAGAGAGGAAAGAGGGCTATGTGAGTACAACAGAGAAGAAAAGATGCCGAAGCTTGGAAGGATGTGAACTGAAGGATGTGAATGGGAATTTCATTATACTTTAAAGGAGATGAGTGCTGCAAGTTGACTATTAGGATATGAGTAAAAAATACTATGTCTGTTGAGAAAAACAATATTGGGCCTGGCGTGGAGACTCATGCCTGCAATCCCAGCTCTTTGGGAGGGAGAGGTGGATGGATTGCTTGAGCTCATTAGTTCAAGAACAGCTTGGGCAACATGGCAGAGACTTTTTCTCTACTAAAAATACAAAAAAAAACCAAAAAAAAAAATAGCCGGGTGGGTGGTGTGCACCTGTGGTCCCAGCTGCTCCAGAGGCTGAGGCGGGAGGATCCCCTCAGCCCAGGAGGAGGAGGCTTCAGTGAGCCTAGATATCACTGCATTTCAGCCTGGGTAGCAAAGTGAGAATACTCTGCCTTGGGGGGGAAAAAAAAAAACATCAAAACCCAAAAAACAATGTTGTAGACTCATGAGTTAAAATATCCTTTTTTTTTTTGTTTTACATGAGTCGACATCTGAATTGCAAAACTATCTATCATCTGATCATAGTTGACCCTCTTGCAGTTATGGTGAATAAAAGGAAGTAGCCAAAGCAAATATCAGGATCTCAAATGTTTCAACTCTCTCCCTGATTTGTAATCTTCACAGTGATCCATATTTACTCATGTGGAAAAGAGAGAGTATCACTCATGGCATGGTACAACTGCAGCAATGGGAAGATTGCAGTTTTTCTTTTAACTATAGCATCCAGGCTTTGCAATAAAACAGGTAGTTTGATCATTTATGTAATCATTAGTTTTAAGGGAGCAATTCAATCCCCAATTAAAGAGCTGAGGTACGTAAACACATATGATGCTCTCTTTGCACTCTTATTGAGAAGTTACTTTTTAATTGCTTTGCTTATAATTTCAACTTCAAAGCCAGTAATAGCTTTCGAATTAATAGCTCATACCCCATTTGATACACTGATATTTAATTAATGAGTTCATAACTCTAGTGGCACATTGCCTTTCTGACAGCTCCTCCAGGTTGTTTCCATATTGCTATCTGTTGTCTGCTAACATTTTTAGAGAGGTCATTTTGCCTGTGTTTTCCTTTCTGCTAGATGGTGAAAAAGAATGGGCTCAATCAGAGAGAAAGGTGCCCCTTCCCCTTTCTTGCTCAGTAGATCTCAGTAGATAACTGGCTTCATTAGACCTCTGGGTGTAGTTCAAATTTCATATTGTTTTTACTTTCTATTTGTAGAGTTTGTCTACACTGATGTCATCTATAATCCACTAACTTAATAATTGTCACATCTATAAGGTTTGGAGATGAGGAGGTGGATGAATGAGGCCACATCTCTGTCATTGTCTCTCCAGAAGCCTTTTCAAATTATGCCACAGCCCACAATATTCATCCCCATGACTCTATTAGTCACTTTGCAAAAGGTGGCAAACCGTGGCTTTTGAGCTAAGGATGTGTTTTACATTTTTTAAAAGGAAAACAAAACAGAAAAGGAGGAGAAAAAGGAGGAGGAGGAAAGGGAAATTTCAAGGCCTTTGCAGAAAAAAAATAAATAAATAAAACAACGTACTGACTCCTGAAGGATAACTAACCCTTGTGATAAGCTTCTGTAATTGAAATCCTGTCACTGGGGACAACTTGGCCGATTTTCTTCTCTAACTCACAGAACATGTTTTCTGCAAGTGTTGATGACAATGACGAGGCCCCTCTATAAGAAGCCACCCCTACTAATAGGCTATTCCTGTAAAAGAAGCAGGCAGCCACTGACAGTGTGACTTGGGATTCATTATCCCTTCTTTTAGGTGAATCGGTGCCACTCAGCATTATGACCTCTTACAGGGTTTCCGAATCTAAAACAAAACAAAACAAAACTCTCTCACATCGAGACTCCCTCTTCAAAATGCCTGCCCTCCCCAAATGCCCTCAGTTAGGATTCCTGGCACGAAGTCTGTCATTTGAAATCCACTTGGTTCAACTTAGCTCTGTCCTCTGAAAGCAGAGGACTTTTTCAGAGACAGTGACTATAACCAGGGCCAAGTGTTTCTTTGTCACCCACCAGGGGTTTGTGGGCAGCCACTGAAAACCAGGCCAGAGAGAGGATGATACAGGAGAAGGAATGGGAAAGTCAGAAGGGCCACACCTGAGATTGTATTAGCCAACTCTCCTTATTGAGGACTAATTTATCTAGACCTTTTTAGGAAGAAGTCTTCACAAGACAGAAGAAGAATACTGCAGGAGTAGAGGACAGGAAGCAAACAGCAATATGTCTACCTCAGTGTTTAGCTGAAGGCTGGTCCTGCCATTACTTTATAGATTGCTATAACGTTAGATGTAATTAATGATAATTGAAATAACTGTGAGTTATTAGTAATATTTGGATTATTAAGATAAAGATAATTATAATAAAATTAGGTACTACAAATAGTGATTGCATTCATGATTTTAATTTTAATGATTGCTTTAAAAGTGTGCTAGAAATTGATTTTCTATAAATGGGCTAATAATAATAATGATAATAATTATAGCTATCATTTATTGAGTTCTTAGCATGCATCAGGAACTGTGCTGTGTTCTTCATATACATTATCTTAACTAATTAAAAATATTTTGACCATGTGGATTAATGAGAAAAAGGACCCTCCCTGAGTTTTGAGTGGGTATGCCAAGAAAGTTACCAGAGGAGAGAATTAGCTGAAGAAATAACTTATTAGAATTCTAGGTATGGGCCTGGCACAGTGGCTCATACCTGTAATCCCAGCACTTTGAGAGGCCGAGGTGGGTGGATCACCTGAGGTCAGGAGTTCGAGACCAGCCTGGCCAACATAGGGAAACCCCACATCTACCAAAAATACAAAAATTAACCAGGCAAGGTAGCAGGAGCCTGTAATCCCAGCTGCTTGGGAGGTTGAGGCAGGTGAATCGTTTGAACCTGAGAGGTGGAGGCTGCAATGAGCTAAGATCGTGCCATTGCACTCCAGCCTGGGCAACATAGTGAGCCTCTGTCTCAAAAAAACAAAATATTTTCTAGAAATGAGGAATTTCCAATATGAAGACAAAACTTTTACAGTGCATGCTCCTAAAGACAAGTGGAGAACATTTGAGATGACAGACTCTGAGCACTCTTCACGGCCCACTGCACAGGAACTTCATTTCCACAAGCGAGAACAGAAGGCTTATCTCACACACAAACTCCAGAGCAGCCCGTGCTCAGAACCACCCATTAAAACAACAGCAATAGTTATTTCTGCTTTGTCCTGAATCTGGCATATTCGGGTCTATTATTGCTTCTGAAAAGGTCAAGTGCTTGTGCAAATTTGAATATCTGCAAAGGTAGACAGGTATGCACACTTAATAGAAACTTTTGTGATAAAAACACATGCTAAAAAACAGGATTCTGATTTACTCATTGATTATGCTTGAATTTGTCTGTAAAGATACTGCATCCAAGAAGATCAATGAACAATAGCTTCTATTTGTTGAGTGTTTAGAATCTGCTGGGAACTTGACAAGCATCTTACACATGTTGTAGCACTTGAGTGAGTTGGCAACATGATCCCACACTTTATCTGTAAGGAAACTGAAGCTTAAAGACTGTTCTTGATTTACCCAATGCCACAGAGACAATGTGTAGTGTAGTTGAGGTTTAGCTGTGTAAGTATTTATAGTTTCTTAAACTATTAGTCGCATAATTTGGTAGTTTGTTGTAATGTCCCCACTGATCACTCACAACTCTAATCAGTTGTTCATCTCCACTGTGTGTGTGTGTGTGTGTGTGTGTGTTTATGTGTGTGGCTTTGTATTGTGAGCCCAAAAGAAAAGGGGCAGCCCCTCTCACAGCACCAGGTGGTGTTATGCATTTAATTAGCACATGCTTTGATGATGTTGATAACATGCAATATTTTTCTCTTTTTTGCTCTAAGATATTTATCAGCATGGACTAGGATCTTCCTTTTGTGCTACGGAAAAACTGGCCCTAAGGTGTGTTGGAAAGGGAAAACTATTCATCAGATATTTGGTTTCTCTGCTTTTGTTTTTTGCTTGTATGTGAGCACAGCCAGCTGCTCTAGAATTTTGAAAATTCCAAAGCCCTCCTGTCTATTTAGTTAAATTTTTTCCCTCCATGAAGTCCATGAGACAGTGTCTTTTTTTAAGTGTAAGGCTCATAAAAAGCTAATGAATATAAGAACTGTGTATGTAACTGTAGAACTATTATTTCTTTTTAATTCCACTTAGATTTTGTTCAACATACTATGGATGTGAATTGGGTAAAACTATTAAAGTCATCATATGCATTAACATAAAGCTGAACCATTAAAACAAAGAGAGGTTATTTCTCAAGCCTTCTGGAGGTAATTTTCAGTCAGTCTTTTTTTTTTTCTTCTCATAGACACATTTTGCATGCATCCAAGCTCCTTCCTTGTTACCAAATCAGGTCAAGATGGCCCAATGTGTGGATATTTTAGTTTGAATACAGTTACAGGGAAACCTAAATGAGGTGCCAAGCAAAGATCACTGGAAATTTCCATTGCTCTTAATGATCTTTTGGAATGTATAGTACTGGTGGCTTTTTTTTTTTTTTTTTTTTTTGGTTTATGGGATGGTAGCTTGCAGTTGGCAAAGTGAATCAGAGGAACACCCAAAGTTAAATGTGTGAATAAAATACAAGAACAACATAGTAATGACTAATAAGATGTAAATGCCAAGAAATTTTCTTGTCTTTTAAATTAGACATCTGTGCCCTATTTTTACACGCTCATCACCATAAGCGCTTTAGCATGTTTCCCCCAATCTGTCAGCACAGACATATTCCGACGGCCTGAAGCTTTAACACCTTCCCGGCTACAGAAATGCCCTGGCAGCCACTCCTGTGGAACATCTGCTGAAAGCAAAAGATGTGAGATGTCGGTCCCACCCTTGAGGGTTTTGTTAGAGATGCTGGCATGGAGCCGCTTCTCTGAGGAAAGAAAGAATTGTGTTTCTGGGTCATGTGTGCAGGAAGATCGGCTTGGGGGACACTGCGTCTCCCCAGCAGGCCTCCTTGTCATATGGATTTACCAGTTCAGAACTTGGCCTTGTGTCTGCACAGGAGGAGGAGAGCAGATGAAGAGCTGTCTCAGAACTGAGCTGCCTCAAGCCCACACATGTTTGCACAGCTTGCAAAGTGGCAAGAGCGTGGACTGGTCCTATCTGCAGAGAAACAATTGGTCTGAAATGCTTTGCCTTTGACCAGGGGAGATGCTGATGTTCAGTCTCAGAGGCCTCAGAAATCTTCCTTGGAAAGATCATAGATAGGGTTTTAGGATGCTGCTTTGCTCACTGAGAAGAGCCTTATTCAAACACAATGTGCTTTTAGGGAATCCTAAAAATCTGATGCTTCACTACTGGTTCACCTGCTGATACCTCAGAACCTACACCTCCACATCCCTCTCTGGTAAAAAAACAAACAAACAAAAATTAATACTAAGAGATGGCCTTAAAAGTCAAATCCCTCAGCATGGGCAAAGTGATGACGACCCTACATTAAAGAAGAAATACCTGATCCATTGTTCTAGAAAGCAGGGTGAGAAAACAGAGTAGCAGAAAAGCTGGTTGAATAGAGAAGAGGCAGAGATTGGAGACAGCAACCTCAGAAAAGACAAAGGTAAGAACCCTAGAGCTGAGGTTTCCTGGCTATATTGTGAAAACCCAGGGTCAACTGCATTTTTTATTAAGAATGTTATCGATTTCTCTGTTGAACATTTTACATGATATCCACTGACTTTTTAATTCTTCAACCATCCTGTGAAATGATTTCCATTTTATAGACAAAGCAGCTGAGGTTCAAAAAAGATCAGATCAAAGTTAGCTGAGAGAGATGCATGGATTATACCAGAAAGTAAATGGAATTTGGAGTCAAAATGACCTGAGACATGCATTTCAGTTTCAAAAGTTATTAATTATATGACCTTGGCAGATATCCTCAGCAACCCATGCTTCAGTTTCTGCACAGAAGCTATACTGTAGGGATGAAAATATTCTCTTTTCAGAGTCGTCATAGGGATACAAAGTTAAATGACTTGTCGAAGTTTACACAACTGGCACGGAGTCAGTCCAAAAGTACATAGCACGATTCTCAACACATGGTTAAGTGTTGAATAAAGGTTCACTATTATCAGAAGTGACAGAACCAGGATTTAAACGCAGGTCTCCCAGACCTACATGTTTTATGTGCTGTCACCTGTTATACTATCAACCTCACAAAGGATGATCATGCAGGAACAGGGAACATTTTGCCATTCGTGCTTTTTTAGGCACAACTGTGGCCAGTGACCATGTGACAATAAATCCATGGAAAATTATTCATATTGGCCATTGCCCTCTGTTCAGGAGATAAACGCAATTTCTGAAAATGAAGCTCCGCATAAATTAAGAGAACAAAGGAGTCATTTCCACAACCAACATTTAGCAGTGGTGATCGCTGCTTTCTGGAGGACATTATGTATTCACCTTTTCAGGAATCCCTTCCTCGAACATCTGGCCCATTGATGTCCTCTTATTCTCATTCTGAGGTCCTTTAGCAGTTACTATCTTTGACACAAACATTCATTTATTTATTTTTTTAAAAAGTCTGTGTTTTCTTTTCTTTTTTTCTTCCATAGAAGTTCTTTCTCTGTTGCCCAGGCTGGAATGCAATGGGGTGACCATGGTTCACTGCAGCCTCAACATCCTGGACTCAAACGATCCTCCCACCTCAGTCTCCCAATAGCTGGGACAACAGGTATGCACCCATCATGCCTGAATATTTTTTTTTATAGAGGCAGGGTCTCACTATGTTGTCCAGGCTGGTCTTAAACTCCTGGCCTCAAGTGATCCTCCCACCTTGGCCTCTCAAAGTGGTGGGATCACAGGTGTGAACCAACATGCCCAACCAAAATACTTATTAGAATTTTGTTGTGTGTCAGGCATCTTTTGGGGTATTGAAAATAGAGCAGTGAACAAAATAGAAAAGGTCTGTGCATTTGTGAGTTCTGCCTTCTGTGTGTATGTGGTTGGAGCAGGTGAAATAAACACATATGATGCAAATACTATTAGATAATGTATTCATTTTCTGTGGCTGCTACAACCAATTACCACACACTGGATGGCTGAAAACAGCAGAACTTAATTCTCACAGTTTTCAGGAGTTAAGACATTGGAATCAGTATTACTGAGCTGAATTTAAGGTCTCCTCAAGGCCACACTTCATCCTGATTCTCTAAGGGAGGTCCAGTTCTTTGCCTATTCCAGCCTCCAATGGCTGCCAGCATTCCTTGACTTGTCGCCGCATCAGTCTCTGCTGCTCCTCTCTGTGTCTGCACATCTAATCTTCCTCCGCCTCTGTCTTTAAGGAGAATTGGGATTATAATTGGGGACTACATACTATTCCAGGATAATTTCCTCATCTCAAAGCTTTTAACTTAATTATACCTGCAAAGATCCTTTTAATCTAAATAAAGTAATATTTACAAATTCTGGTGTTTAGGACCTGATACATTTGGAGATATTACTCAGCCGAGCACAGATAATATGTTAGGTGGTAATATGCATTATGAAGAGGAAATTAACCAAGCTATGAAAGATGAAGAACTTCAGCATGGTGTTAGGGACTCTTATTTTCTAAAAGGCATCATTCCCATGGCGAACTTTAAGCAGAGACCTGAAGGGAGTGAAGCCATTTGTAGGAAGACGGCATTAGACAATGGCCTCAGTATATGCAAGTCCTGAGGACTCTGTGTGACTGCAATAGAGTGAACAAGAGCTGTGGTGGTAAAGGATGTGGTCAAGTGGGCGGAATATCGTGCAAGGCCTTACTAGTCAGCATAAGAACCTTTATTCTGAATGAAATGGGAAGTCATATGAGGACCAAGAATGACAAACTTAGATTTAATTTTTGAAAGCATCGCTTTGGTTGTTTTTAGGAGAATAGAGTACTGGGATAAGAATGGAATATGAACATTGCTTAGGAGTGTTGCCCAATAAATCTGTGAAACATGAAGATGGCTTAGGACAGAATGGAGAAGTAGAAGGTTGAGAAACTCATCTGCGTCAAATATATTTCATAGAGAGACTTAATACGATTTATAGACAGGTCATATTTGAAGTATAAGTGAAAGAGTGGGGAAAAGTAATGTTGCCATGTCTTCAGCCTGAACAACAGGAAAGATGAAGCTTCTATGAAACTTAGATGGGACAGACTGGCAGTGAGTTGTCGGTCAGGTTAGGGGCAAAAGCCTCTTCAATGTTGCCATGCATTCAAATGGCATCTGAACTGAGATTCTATGTTGACAGCTGGATGGAAGAGTGTGAAGTCTAGAGGCAAAATCTGGACCAAAGACAGAAATATGAGCATTGCCATCATACAGATGCTGTTAAAAGCCCTGAGGCTGAGTGAGCTCACCTAGGGACTGGTACAGTCATGCAGTGATTCATTTGTTCTACAGCCAGTTCTGAGCTCCCAGGAATATTTTGCACTGTTCTAAACATTGGTGATGCCAAGGTGAATTAAACATTGTCTCTGCTTTCAAGGTGCTCATTGTCTGACAGAAGGGCAAATGTGTAAAAAATATATATGCTTAGTATATTAGGCTGAATTCTAGAGTAGTAATTAACTCTGCTTTCATTAAGTATGTTTCGAGGACACTTCATCTAGGCCTGGATGCTTGAGTAAGGTTTTGTTAAGTCAGAAAGAGATCAAGATGTCAGGAAGAGGAATAACTTCACAGAGTCATGTTTAGAGGGCTGTGGTTAGCACAGAGACTCTAAGACCTGGATGTGCATTAGAGGCCTCTTAAAGAATTGTTTAAAGGCTGGGCACAGTGGCTTGTGCCTATAATCCCAGTACTTTGGGAGGCCAAGGCAGGTGATCACCTGAGGTCGGGAGTTTGAGACCAGACTGACCAACATGGAGAAACTCTATTAAAAATACAAAATTAGCAGGGCGTGGTAGGGAATCCTGTGATCCCAGGTACTTGGGAGGTGGAGGCAGGAGAATCGCTTGAACCCGGTGAGGTGGAGGTTGCAGTGAGCCAAGATTACACCATTGCACTCCAACCTGGGCAACTAGAGCAAAACTCCATCTCAAAAAAAGAAAAAAGGAATTACTTAAAACAAATAATCAACAATAACAACAACAGAAACAGCATTTTTTCCTTAGCTTCCCCACCTCAAACCATGTAAACCAGAATAGGCTGGGCTCAAGCAATGGAACATTTTAAAGTGCTTCAGTTAATGCTAATGTGTAGTTGTAATTGAGACATATGATGATAGGATATCAGGCAGTGTTTCTTGAAGTGTAGCCCCTGGACACCTACATTACTAATTCCCAGAAAGTTTGTTAAAAATGCAGTCTCCTGAGTCCCTTTCCCACTATAAAGCCTGAATTTAAAAAGGCATTCAAGGTGAACCTTATAAACACTGCTGTGTGTGATGGAGAAAGTGAACACAACATTAGTGGTGAGAACTAGGTAAAGAAATGTCATGCTAAGGACAGCGGATACAGTCCTGGGGAAACGAGAAAATTACATGGCTTTAAAGAGAGAGTAAACACACAACACTCTGTATCCGTTTTCACAAGGGTTTCAATACAGTAGTGCTTTGAGGTTGTGTGTCCAGTTAAGAGGCCATTGCAGTAATCTAAGTAAGAAATCGTAAGACCTGAATCTGTCTAGGGATCATACACAGGTGACTCGCCTGTATAGGTCCCCTGGATATAACACATTTCAAAAATGGCCAAATGTGCATCCAATCAGGATGCAAGAAGTATGGTAGTTTAGCTCTGTATGCCAACAAATCACCATGGAATTAGCTCTCACACTCCTGCCAGGAATTTAAAATTTCTCTCTGGAGCATAGAAGCCTGCAGGAGAATCCTGCATTCCCTGTGTGAGAATTAATGGAACTACTTTCTGATTCTTTTTAGTCAATTCTATTTGGTTAGTTTAAGTGACGACTAAACATATTAGCTCAGATAGGAACTGATTTTTGAATAGCAAGATTTAAAAAATTTAGTGCAAACTGCCAAATGTTTACTATGAAAGGTGATTAGTCAGACTGAAACTCTGAGTTTTAAGGAATTGGAATCATCTCAAAGGATTTTTTATTACAGACCAATACATCAAATAAATTAGCTACACTCTTCCTTTGAGACTGGCATTAAAGTATGTCATTCAATGGCTTTTCTTCATTTTGCTTATTTAATTTTATTCTAAGGCAAGTCATAATTTTTCTACTGAAGGTGAGAGAATCTACAATGGGAAATTCAAACTCTTCATAGAGCAAACACACAAAAGGGAAAAGTGAAATGAATTGGCAAAGCCCATATATATCATATATATATATGGCAGCCATTAATTATATATCATATATATAATAGTAGTTTCTTTTAATAGATTATTAATGGCTGAGGTTGACCATCTTCATAACTAGTCAACTGAATAAGTATTTATGAGTTGTCAGTAACAAGAATGATTGAGTTCTATGAGTGATTGTAAAAGGCTATTATTTGCCTGGTGCTCAATCAGGTGGAATAAGTCCAATGCAATTTGTCTGTCTCACTGATCTCTATGAAAAACCCTGGACAAAATATAAAGAGCAACTTTCTAAGGACTCCAATTATACATCGAGTCGGCTATGGATATTGTTCCATATCTCACTGATGCTCTGTTTATTTTTTTCTCAGCTCTTTTTCTTCTCCTGGGTTTCACCTTGGATAATTTCCTCATGTCTTTAAGTTAATGAATTAACTTAATTTCATCCAGGACAGTTTTTATGTTACTTTAAATCCCAAAAGTTTGATTTTAATATTTGTCTTTCCTATCTCTAACATGTTCAAAATTTCCTCTACTGCAATAAATGTAAGGAGTGCAGTGATAATAACTATTTGTATGTCTTTGTTTACTAATTCTATTATTTCCGTCATTTCTGAGTCTTTTAAAACATTTTAAACTGTAAATAGACAGATGATAGTTGTATATATTTATGGGAAAGTGATGTTATGATTTATGAATACAATGTGGAATAATTTAATCAAACTAATTAACATATCCATCACCTCAAATACTTATTTTTGTTGAGAACATTTCAAATTTATTCTCTTAGCAATTTTGAAGTGTACAATATGTTATTATTGACTATATGATACACAATATATCTGAAAGAAAAAAATCATACTACTCCTCTTGTCTAATTGAAGCTTCATACCCTTCACCTATCATCTCCCCATACACCCCAATCCCCTATCCTCTGATGACCGACCACCATTCTACTCTCTGTTTCTTTGAGTTCCATTGTTTTAGATTCAACATGTAAGAGAGAACATGTGGTATTTGTCTTTCTGTTTCTGGCTTGTTTCACTTAGCATAATGTTCTCTAATTCCATCCAAGTTGTTGCAAATGACAAAATTTCTGTTTTATCAAAACTGAGTTGTGTTCCAGTGTATATATATATATACACTTCACTTTCTTTATTAATTAATTTTTTGATGGACACTTAAATTGCTTCCACATCTTGGCTATTGTAAATAGCGCTTCAATAAACATAGGGGTGCAGACATTTCTTTGACACTACTAATTTCAAATATTTTGTGTAAATACACAGAAATGGGATGTCTAGATTATATTACCATTCTATTTTTGGTTGTTGTTTTTTGAGGAACTTCCATACAGCTCCATGTAATGGCTGTATCAATTTATATTCCTATCAGTCTGTTTTTATTGATTTATAGTATTTTCCTGCTTTTTGCATGATCGTTAATTGATCAACCATGATGGTTGGCTGAATGGTAGCTATTGTGGATTTTTGGGGTGCAGATATTTTTGCATCCATATACATATTATTGAGCTTTGTCCTGGTGTGCATTTCAACTACTTGGACACTGTTAGAACCTTTTGAGCCTTGCTTAAGTTTTCTAATGAGCTAATCAGAGCAGTCTTTGGTATAGGGCTAATATTAGTTTGCTATTCAGGTAAATACCCTTCTGAGTATTCTCTTCGATGTCTGGAGAATTATGTAGTTTTCCACTCTAGGATCCTATAATGGTGAGAAGGCAGCCTATTCCTAGTCCTGTGAGCAGCCTCTGCACATTGTTCCCTTTAATCATTTTGGGTGTTGTATCTTTTTGTTCCCAGCCTCAGGTAGTTTCCTTGCAGGCACGTGCTGATCAGTCTTCTGCTTAATACTTAATGGAGAACCTCTGCAGTTTTCCAGAGTGCTCTGTGTGAGTTTGTGTGTCTGTGCGTGTGGCCGTGTAGTTCTCTCTTCATTACTCCGTCCTGCAAACTTACCCACCTGGCCTGCCTCTTGAAGTTGTATCTTAGTCTCCTCAACTCTGGGAAACTGCCACCCTCTGGATGGGTTCCCTTTCTTGGGCTGCAGTCTGCAAACTCTCTTCAGTAGTAAACTGCAGCAATCTCAGGACTCAGCTTGTCTGTTCCTCTCTCTCAGTTATCAGTTCAAAGACAAACTTACAAAATAAAATGGAACTGAAACCATCCCTCTCAGTATATAAACAAATAACAACAAAAAGGCAATATATCTAAATGTAATATCTTGAACTATAAAACTTTTAGAAGAAAACATGGGGGAAAGCTTATGACTTTGAATTGGGTAAAGTATTCTTAGATATAGCAGAAAAAGTATAATTGATAAAAAAAAAACCTGAGAAGTTGGACTTCATCAAATTAAAACATTTTGCTCTGTGAAAGACATTATTAAGAGGCTGAAAAGACAAAGTAGATATTTGAAGATAATGTTTGCCAACCACATATTTGACAAAGACTTGTACTCAGGAAATATAAAGCACTCTCAATACTCAGTAATAGGAAAACAAAAATCCAGTAAAAATGTTATGAACAGATACTTCACCAAAGAAGATGAATAGATCACAAAAGTAATAAAATTCAACATCATTAGTCTTTAGAAAAATGCAAACTAAAAACACAAAGAGATACTTTTACACATCTATTAGTATGGCTAAAGTGAAAAACAAAGGCAATTGACAATGTCAAGTTCTGTGGAGGACACAGAACAAGAATAACCCTTATTCATTGCTGATGAGAATGCAAGCTGGTAAAACCACTTTGGAGTATAGCTGATGGATACTTAGCGTGTAATCTACCAATACCACTCCTACATATTTACCAAGAGAAATAAAACCTGTGTCCACACAAAACCTGTATATGAATGTTTATTTTCAGCTTCATTTCTAACATTCCTTCCCAAATATCCTTCAACTGGTGAGTGGATAAATATATGTTAGCACATCCAGACAATTTGATACTCCAAAGCATTGCAGAAGGAGCTATTTATATATGAAACAATATGGGTAAATCTTATATAGATTGCTGTAAGAGAGATTTACCAACAAGGCTATTTATGCCATATGATTATACTTTTATAACATTCTCTAAAAAACAAAATATAGGGATGAAACAATCAAGGGTTGCCAGGATTTGGGAGTTAAGATTGGTTTAATGTGAAGGGGCTGCTAAGTGGATTTTACAGTAATACAACTGTTCAGTGTCTCACAGCAGTGCTTATGCAACAACGTTTATTTTTCAAATATCATAAAATTGTACCCCAAAGTCGTGACATTTAATGTATGTAAACTTACAAATAAATAATTTTTAAAAAGTGTGTTTATTTTTATTTCAAGTAGAAAAATAAACTCCTAAAGTACCTGACTTCCAAGATAATTTGATGTTTTGTTTTTGTTTGAGATGAAGGCTTGCTCTGTTGCCCGGGCTGGAATGGGCAGTGGTGTGCTGTTGGCTCACTGCAACCTTTGTCTCCCATGGTCAAGCAATTCTCCTGCCTGAACCTCCCAAGTAGCTGGGATTACAAACATGCACCACCACGCCCAGCTAATTTTTTTTTGGTGTTCTTAATAGAGATGGGGTTTCACCATGTTGGCCAGGCTGGTCTTGAACTCCTGACCTCAAGCGATCTGCCCCACCCTCCTCAGCCTCCCAAAGTGCTGGGATTACAGACTTTGTCTGTGAAAAACCAAAAAAAAAAAAAAAAAAAAAAAAAACCTAAATGCAAAAGAATCAAACAGAACTTCTAGAAATAAAATGAATGTAAAGTATTTGGAAAAACAGAAGAAAGAATTATGTGTGTCCTAAATGATAGATTTATAAAATATATCCAGAATACAGCACATAGAAACAAAGACATGGGGAATGTGGGAGAAAGTGACGCTGGGATATGGAGATCCAACATTTGTCAACTGGAGATCTGGATAAGAGGAAAAATAATGGCTGAACCATTTTCCATTAATCAGAAAACTGCAGACTCAGCAATCCATAGGAAACCTAAGCAGGCTAAAACAAGGTCTCCACACCTAGACATAAAGAAGATAACCAAAGAACAGCAAAGGGAAAACAACAACAATAACGACAACAAAACAACAGTTGTGGGCACTGCAGTCTAGGGAATAATGGAATAATATCAGAGAGACGAGAGAAAATAACTGTTCAATTATATATCCAGCAAAATAATATTTTCAAAACAAGGGAATGTTAAAGACACACACACACACACACACACACACACACACACACACATACCCCTCAAATTAGTTTCACTTTTATTTAAAAAAAAAATTTATAAAATTAAGGGACACAAATGTAGTTTTGTTATACAGGTACCATTCCAAGAAGATAAATAGACTATGTAGCTTCCAAACTGATGGAAAGGAAAATAAGAAATGCAGTTAAAAATCAGGCAAAAAAGAGAGGAAAGAGACAGAAATGTTTGAGTAAATAGAAAATATTGAAAGAGCGTTAAGTATATTAGATATTATAATAACATAAACTGATTAAATATTTCAAGTAAAAGATAAAGACTGTTAGACTAGATTTAAACAAAAACTAAAATACAACTATATTTCATTTACAAGAAATATATCCAAAATATATCCAGGTGAAATGATTAACATATGCAAAATGTCACTACATCCTACTAAAATATTTACTTCACAAGGAATATAAAACAGTACCGAACTTGTATAATGTAATAACTAGCTAAAATTATATAAATGATCATACCGAGAAGTTAGATATACTTATTTTACTATTTCATTATATAGGGAAAATAAATGAATGATTTTACAGAAGAATTTAACAATAAAATTTACTTCGTTGATCCAAAGGTAATAAAATTAGCTATGTTAATCGCGGTTTTACACCAGTAATATTCTGTGATCTCTGAATGTAAGTTAGAAAGCAGAAATAACAATATTGTTAGAAACATAATTTTAAGAAATTAGAGACTTCCTTTTTAAATAGCATACACTTGAAGAAATCATAATGGAAGTTAGAATATATTTAGAATTAAGAAATGAATATGCTACATACCAAAATTGTGAAAGGAATTACAGTAGTACTTGGAAGAAAATGTGTAGTTCTAAATGTTGTAAGTACTAGAAAATAAAATTCTGATGATTAATGAACTAAGCATTCAACATAAGATTGTTTTTTGAGGGAGTATCTGAGGAGTTGGGCAATGGTGAATGTGAGAGAAAAAATGGACTAACATCAAATAAAACAAAAATAAAATAATAAAGAGAAGTAAGGAGGGATATATACTGTAAGCCACCAGTAAGATTTATCAAGAATAAAAGAGAATGCTCAAAAAATCAATATTAAGAATAGATAAGAAGATATAACTATAGTTAATTCAGAAATTAAAAAGTTAATGCATATAATGAACAACTTTATAGTAATAAATTTCAAAACTTAAGTGAAACAAGCAAATATCTAAGAAAAATGTGACATCAATGTGTCTCAATCAGAAGTAGAAAAATGATCTGTGGTTAGTTAAAATTGTTCCCATAAAACAATCATCAGATAGAATGTTTTATGGCATATTCTTTCAAACACTGAGGGAATGAGTAAATCAAATGTTACAAAATGAATAAAGAAGAAGGAAAAGTGGGAATACTCTGCCACACATTTTTTGAAGTTTGCGTAATCCTGATTCCAAAACCTGACAAACCTAACAAGTCTAGAAATTTATTAGGCAATTTCACTCACGAATATATATGTAAACATCCTACATGGAATATTGAAAAATAGTACCTAAAATGAATAAATATAAATGAATAATGTATCATGACCAAATTGAATTTTCTTGCAAATACAAGATTAGAATTTGATATTTAGAAAATTAGTATTTAGATTTTATACTTGGATTAGTGTTTAGATATAGAAAATTTATTTAAATAATTCACCATACAAGAGTACAAAGGCCATAAAATTAAGTTTGCAGTTTTAGGAACAGCATTTGATAAAATTCAACATTTATTCATAATGAAAAAAAATAGCAAAATAAAAATAAAAGAAATACAACAATCTTCTTTAATATAATAAAGTATTAAATTCTTAAGTAAATATTCTCTAAGAAGAAATATTTAAAGCAATTGATTGAAGATCACGACCAAGAAGAGGTGTAAAGTATCCCCACTTCTAGTTAATTTTATATTGGCAATCCTAGCCAGGCCTGTAAAGCATGATAAATGTAGAAATAAATAAATAAGTCAATTAATTGATAATGATTTAAATGAAAAAAGAAAATTATCTATATTTGCAGATGATTCAGTTAGCTATAAAACAGGAAAGATATACATATTTAATAGAATTAATAAAATAATTTAGTATAGTTGCATTAAAGTGTCAATATATCTTAAAAGAAATTGGTTGGCTTTTTATAGAATGAAATAAATAATTAGCTAAAATAATTTAAGTGGTATAAGTTAATAAACCACCAAAAAATACAAATACCTAGAAAAAAATATAGCTAAAGGGTTGTAAGTCATCTATGAAAAAATATACATTTTTATCAAATGATATTCAAGAAAAGCTAACTAAATAGATTATCCATGTTAATAGATACAAAGACTCAATATTCAAAATATATCAATTCTCCCCCCAAGTAATTTTTAATCCAGTGCAATTATAATCAAATATCAAGTAATTACTTCGTAGATTTTTGTAAAATAAATCTAAAATTTATGGAAGAACAGAGGACGAAGATTGGCAGACTTATCTAAATAAGAATGAGATTAGGATACTCACCTTATTAGATATCAAGAATTATTATTATGTTATTGTAATTCAAAGATTGTTGTATAAGTGGAAGGGAAAATATATTGCTCTGTGGAACAGAAAATGTCAAATTGAAAAGTTTGATTTATGATAAAGATAGCAATACAGATGACTAGAATGAGGAAGGAATTTTAAATTATTTGTGTTGGCAATTATTTGACCCTATTAATAAAAGAAATTTTATTCCAGTTATTATTCTGAGTAAAATCTTTATATGAAAAATGATAGTAAAATTATAAGATAAATTAAAAGATGTCTTGACCTCAGAATATGAAAAAGTATTTTGATTTTGGGTTTTTTAACAAGAAAAAAGCACTATCTGCAAATTTTAACTATTAATATTTTTAAATTAATACTTGTTCTCCATTACTACACACCATTAAGAATATTAACAGTAAAGTTATATGTTAGAAGAATGTATTTCTGTTGTGTAAAGCCATGATGAATGTTTGGAATATGCAAAGTCATGTTACATTTCAAATAAAATAGAAGCAATAGAAGAATAAGTCAATAGCAGTTCACAGAATAGGAAATATGAATGTCCAATAAATATATAACAAGGTGCTCAATCTAATTGGTTGTCAGAAAAACACACATTATTACTTTAAGATACTATGTCATACCCATAAAACTAACAGTATAAAAATAATCTAAAAATATAAATTATTGGAGAAGGCCTTAAACATAGCTACTGGAGGTTTAAATGGCATAACTACATGGAAATTAATTTGGCTTCATCTAATAAATTTAAAGAATCTAGATTAAGCCTAGTGGAATTCTTGCACAGTAGCTCTGAGGATAAAAGTTGGAATACGTATTGGAGCCTTATGTGCTATAACAACAAAATGGATTAACTACTGATTTTGGAAAGAATAAATACAAATATGTGGCATGTTTATATAATGGTATTTGCTTTTTTGTTGTTGGTATTGCTTCACCAACAAAAGTTTTAAATTAGTAAAAATGAATGAACTACTGCTATACCAAACATAAATTACTATCAAGAACATAATGTCAAACATGGAAGCTGCAGAATACATATAATGCGATTATATTTGTATAGGTAAAAACAAGTTGTCTTAGTACACTTGTGCTACTCTAACTATAAATCTGATACTAGGTAATTTTAAAAGAAGAGATGTTCATTTTTCACCATTCTGAAGGCTGGGAAGTCCAAGATCAAGGTGTTGGCAGTTTTGGTGTCTGGCGAAGGCTGCTTTCTGCTTTGAAATGGTGCCTTGTTGCTGCACCCTCTAGAGGAGATGCATGCTGTGTCCTCACATCACAGAAGAGATGGAAGGGCAAAGGGAAAGGAAACAGTTTCCTCACACTTCTTTTTATTCTTTTTATTTTTAATTTTCAAAATTAATGCAAAATAATTCTACATATTTATAGGGTACATAGTGATGTTGCATATTATGTATAGTGATGAGATCAGGATAATTACCATATCCATCATATCAAACATTCATCATTTCTTTGTGTTGGAAACATTCGACATCCTCCTTATAGCTATTTGTAAGTACATACTATATTATTGTTAAGTATAGTTATCTTATAGAGCTGTGGAACACTAGGACTTATTCCTATCTAGCTGTAATTTTGTTTTAACAAATCTCTCCCTTATTCTCCTCTTACTTCTACCCTACCCATCCTCTAGTATCCTTTGTTCTACTTTTTACTTATATGTGATAAACTTTTTATCTTCCATATGTGAGTGAGAACATTCAGTTTTTTAACTTCCTTTCCTGGTTATTTCACTTGACACGATATCTTCCACTTCCATTCATGTTGTCATGAATGATAGGATTTCCTTCTTTTTTATGGATCAGTATGCTGTTGTATATGTAGAGATATCACATTTTCTTTATTCATTCATCTGTTGTTGGACACCCAAGTTGATTCATTATCTTGGCTATTACGAATAGCCTAGCACGTCGTTTGTAAGGGGCACTAATTCCATTCATAAGAGCTCTGCCCTCATGGCCTAATTACCTCCTAAAGGTCCCACTTCTTAATACTATTACATTAGTGATTAAGTTTCAACATATAAATGTGGGAAGACATATTCAGACCATAGCACATGTCAAATGTAACATGTATTTAATAATTCAAATGTGTTTGGAAAGATTTTTGAAGAGAAAAAAAGGATGATAAACACAAAATTCAAAACATATCCCATAAACATATACACCTACTATGTGCCCATACAATTAAAAGTAGAAAAAATTAAAAATATAGCAAAACACAGAATACTAATTACTGCTGAGGAAGGAGAGAAGAAACTAACACTGACAAAGTATTACTTGGGGCTTCTAAGATAATAGTAACTTTCAGTCAATATTTCAAAAAAAAGTGGAAGCAAAATAGGTGCTAATTTTAGTTACTCTATTATTTCAGACATATAAATATTTGTTTGTTTTCAGTACTTAATAAAACAATACAAACCAAATCTTTAGAAAACTTCAGGAAGATGTCTAATATTCATCTACAAAATAAAATTAGCCCTTTGGTTTTTGTTGTTGTTGTTTTCCAGTGGTAACTTTTATTGTTTCATTTTTATTTTTTAAATTTTTTATTTCCATAAATTTGGAGGTATCAAGTGGTAATTGGTTACATGAGTAAGTTATTTAGTGCTGATTTGTGAGATTTTGGTGCACTCATCACTTGAGCAGTATACACTGAATCCAATTTGTAGTTGAGGAAAAGAAGTCACTATATGAAAAAGATCCTTGCACATGCATGTTTATAGCAGGACAATTCGCAATTGCAGAAATATGAAGCCAGCCCAAATGCCCATCAGTCAGTGAGTGAATAAAGTTGACCCTTTGTATTCATGGATTCCACCTGTGCAAATTTGACCGACACAGATCAAAAACAATTTTTTTTTAAAAACAAAAACAATAAAAAATAACAATAATAAAATACTATAAATAAAGATATACTATAACTATTTATGTATCATTTGCATTGTATTTAGTATTATAATTAAAGATGATTTAAAGTATATAAAATCATATGTGTAGGTTACATGCAAACATAAGTTGAGTATGCCTTATAAAAAATGCTTGGGACCAGAAGTGTTTTGAATTTTGGATTTTTTTTTTTTTTGGATTTTGGAATATTTTCATGTACATAATGAGATATATTGGGTATGGGACCTAAGTGTAAATATAAAATTCATGTATGTTTTCTATATACTTTACACACATTGTTTGAAAGTAATTGTATATAATATTTTTAATAATTTTGTGTATTAAGTACACGTATGTGGAATTTTCCACTTGTGACATCCTGTTGGCACTCAAGTTTCAAGTTATGGAGCATTTTGGATTTCAGATTAGGAATACTCAACCTATACTATGCCAGTTTATATAAGGAACTTGAGTACACAGAAATTTTGGTATCTGCAGTGGTTCCTGGAACTAATCTTCTCTGGATGCTGAGGAAAGACTGTATATTATTTTTATACAGTGTAGAGATGAAGACATTTAGAACATATTTGAAAATCTTTTTTAAATGGGATAAATGGCAAGCTAGTATCAACTCAAATTAGTATTATCTGATTTTCAGTCCACAGGCATTTATTATTTAGAAAGATTTTATCATTCATTGGAAGCATTAAATTAAGCTTAGCCATTCTTAGAAAATAAGAGCTATTTTAAGGGAAAACATAGAATTTGTTACACATTTGAAAAAATAAATTACAAAATTAATAAAATAGGGTTATTTCACATAGTCTTTAGTATTGGTATAATTGACTCATTTTTTGAACCTTAGTTTTTTATATATAAAATGAGCAGGGTGATGTCTTAGATAATTTTAATATAATTTTCACATAGGAGTTTACAAGTCTATGAAAATAGAAATTTTAAGAAATTATTTTAAGTTTTTTAGAAAAAGAACAAATACAAAGGTATTGAAAGAATTGATTTCTGCCTCTACAATATATTTAAATATGCTACTTTGGACATAAACACCGTTTTGGTATGAGATAAATTAGTAAGTGTTAAATTCAGGAAGACCGATTCCTCCCACTTCATTTTCTTTCCAGGATTGTTTAAGCTCTGCTAGTTGTTTTGCCCTTAGATTTATTTATCTATATCTATAAAGTGTCTTACTGAAATTCTTACTGGGATTGTGTTAATCCTGAACATCAATTTGAGGAAAATTGGCATCTTTCTATTTTGAGCCTTCCAATCTGTGTACAATGTAATGTCTCTTCATTTGCATTTTTTTGTTATATTTACATTCAAGTATATCATTTTTGAGTGATTATAAACGACATTGCTTTTTTAGTATCAGTGTCTCTCTGCTCATTGCTATCATATAGACTTTTATGTGTTTATCTTACATCCCGTGACCTTGCTAAACTCCCTTATTAGTTGTAGAAGTTTTTATGGTAGATTTCTTGTGATGTTCTACATAGAAAAGTACATCATCTTCAAATAGGGATAGTTTTACTTTATTTTATTTTGTCCTTTCTGATCTGTGTGTCTTTTCTTTTCTTGCCTTATTGCACTGGTTAGAACTCCTAATACTAAGCTGAATTGTAGAAGTGATGGTAGACAGCCATTTGCCTTGTTCCTAATCTTAGGGGGATCTGTTCATTAAGTAAAACAGTAGCTCTGAATTTGTTGTAGATGTCTCATCAAATTGAGAAAGTGACTGCGCACTCTTATTTTTAGAAGAGTTTTTCCATTAATAAGTGTTGAATTTTGGGAAATGTTTTTTCTGTGTTTACTGATAAAAACATGTGATCATTATTCTTTGTTTTGTTTTGATAGTGAAATACATTGATTGATTTTTGAATATTGAAGAGTCTTGCATATCTATAATAAACCCCAAGTGGTCATGGGTTATTTTTATTTTGCATGTATTCCTGAATGTTCTCCTTGCTAATGTTTCGTTAAGGATTTTTGCATCTATATTCGTGATATATCTTGGTCTTACAATTTTCTTTCATTGCATTATATTTTTCTGGTTTTAGAATGAGGGTAATAATAGCTTCATAAAATGCACTGGGAAATGCTCCCTTCTCTTTTATTTTTGTGGAAGAGATTGCATCAAATTGGTTATAATTCCTTGAACATTTGATAGAGTTCTCCTGTGAAACCATCTGGGCATGGAGATTTCTTTCTTGGAATTTTATTTGAATTGGAAATTCTAGTTCCTTAATAATTTATGCAAATATTCAACTTATCTATTTTGTATTGAGCAAGTTGTGGTAGTTGGTGTTTTATGAATTATTCGTTCATTTTATCTTAGTTGAATTTATTTTTATAGAGCTGCTCATAATATTTCGTTATCAACCTCTCAATGTCTGCAGAGTCTGCAAGGCTATTTAAAAAATAGACTTAGTGAAATCCTTATTATGCTAACGCTAAGAGTTTAGTCATCTTCCTAATGTATATGTATATATGAATATGTTCTCTTTATGTGTATAAATATATGAGTTTCTTCAAAAACAATATCATATTCATCATTTCCTGGAATTTTTTTTTTTTTTACTATTGGGATTTATTTTTCTGCAGCATCCATTGTAAAATGCCTTCTAGAAATAACCCTTTTAAGAGTGTGTTCTTTTTTTCTTTTTTGATTTCTTCTATCAAACATCATGGAGATGCCAGCCTGGATTGATTATGTTGTCATCAATATTTCTGGAACAAAACTCACTATCTTGAGATCTGCCCAGGAGGACCAATTTGCTATATTGCCTTTTTAAAAAAGTGTCATTTCCTTTGTTATAAAATTGGCATAAAGGGTTGTAGGATTCTAATTGATCTTGGGAATCAGACTTCCTAAAGGCAGGGAAAAATTTTCTTCTTGCTCAGATTTACATCCTTAGGGCCTTCAATCATTGTGCCTCGAGATAGCAGATGGTAATCAAATGTCTTTGAATGCATGAAACATGAAATAAATGAATGAATTGATTCCATCATTTTTTGCTTTGGAGACGGGTACCTAAAGGATTATCTGGTATCTGAGTTCTTGTTTTCTCTGGCATTGCAGACAATCAGAAGGATATCTCAAATTACTTTTAGAAAATTGTCTCAGGTCAGTGGTCCCAATCAGGGACACTTTTGGCCTCCAGGGGACAGTTGGCAAAGTTTGGAGACATGTTTGTTACAACTAGGGTCATGTTACCAGAATCTAGTGGGAATGAGCCAAGCATGCTTAACTTTTCTACAATGCACAGAGAAGCTTCCAACAATAAGAAATTATACAACCCAAATGTCAATAGTGTTGAGGTTGAAAAGCCCTAAAAGGGTAGTGGATACAGCACATAGTTTGTGATCTTCACCACATTTCTTCAAATACCCCTAATGTCAGGTTCATGTTAGCACCTCCCTTTTAGCCCATATAATATTTTTGTTTTCTTGCCTTATGAATATTTTCCAAAGGCTTAGAAACTGTGTTAGTCCAAAATCATATATTCCAGGCAACCTGAAAGTAGGAGGAAATTGATGGAGGACGACAACCTTAAACAATGTAGGATAGAAGTTGGTTGATAGACAGCTGAGACTCCCAATATTTCAGGAAACAATTTTTCACATATATTCTGCATGGCTATTCAGAGGTTTCCCTGTGGGATTAAGTCCCAGTTGTCTGCAGTGGCAACCTGTGCACTTTATCATACTTTTCTCCTTTTCTCTCTTGTTCTCCTTGCTCTATCATTCCCACTTTCAAGTAAATTACTCTACCTAAGTCCCTGTTTCAGGTTTTGATGAACCCAAACTTGGGCAATAGATCTTTCTTAAAAAACAAGTAGCAACTCCCAGAAGCAATGGAACAGGGATAGGAAAGTTTAGCTATTCCAAACATAGTGTGGGACACATTGGAAATATAATAATGAAATTAAATAGCCAAAATGTACAACAGGCTACTCTGAATTGCTTTCACTGATCCCAGTCATTTATATGAGTATGCTGTGAGAAATGAAGGTTCAGGTGCCTTGAGCACTGAGGCAGAACCGGAACAGTTACTAATTTAGAACTTGCATCTACCGTCCTTACTTACTCCTTGTCTTACTTTTCTTTGCCTTAAGTAGACTGTGAGATATGGGGTAAAGAAGAAGAACTAGCTATTATAATAACTGGGAAAGAGGAGATGAGAAAATCAGTATTCATTTAGGTTATTTCCTCCTGTTCAGGTGTCATAGATGTTCTTTAAATCACTGCACAAATTTATAGAGTCTGTCATTCTGTGAAAAGCATTAATGAAACCCTATTGAAGCCATTATATTATGAAAAATAATGCAGAGACGTGAGGAAGATGTACAAGTTCCCTACACCGAGACAGAGTCTACCTCATGCTATAAATGTATGCTTAATTGTTCTGAGGGTTAATAAGAGTTGCCTTAGCAGGTGAAGTTAGCAGAGGACCTACCTGACAATATCGTGATCCGGACATTCGAAGCCTTTCAAGGTTCAATGCAATCAGTCATATGAGTGCCTATGTGCAATATTATTCTGCTTAGATTTCTTCATGCATTATATATAGGTTAAAAAAGGTTGCCGTAAATAGTAGGTTCATAGAAAGGACAGACTGAACGTTTGAACTCTGCAAAAGAAAAATAAAGTGAGAAAGAGAAAGACCGTTTTTCACTTCTTTCCCAGACTCCCCATCACCCCTGTGATGCAGGTGACTGCAGAAGCAACATTAGTTCAACATTAAAATTCGATAAGCCTTTTTCTTGATTTCAATCTGACAGGTCTCCTGCATGGAAGAGAAGCCACAAGGCTGAATGAATGAGTTTCTAAACAAACTGGGTCAGATGTTGCTTTTGCTGGCTTACTTAAGATTGATTGGTAATTAAGTGGTTTAAAATTGGTCCTTTCCTAGCAAAGAAAACTTAGTGCAGGGCTTTTCAGGTTTTTTGAGACCTTTAGAGAATTGGGGAAAAAAAGAATGAGAAAGAGAAACAGACATTTTGGAAGGGTCTTTGTTTCAAAAGAAAAATGGGATGTGGTTTCCCCTGTTCAATCTCATTTAATGATGGAAAGTCACTCAGAATTACAGGGGATAACAAGTGGTCTCTCTTCTGGAGAGCACAGAAGAATGTGTACGTCTGCCTTCTCAAGTTAAAATCAGTGATTTATGAACTGAACAGCATGCATGGAATAGGATCGATTGTTCTCTCATCTTTCACCTACACTAGATAATTTTTGGTAAGTGAGTGCAGAGACCAAAATGGAAGAAATGAAATATGGGAGGAAGCCAACATGACAACCCAGGCGGGGTGGATCGGCTCAGGGTGAGATAAAATAGGACATTGGAGAAGATACCCCAGCAGCACTTACTCAAGACCAAGTAGGGTAGAAGTAAGCACTACTGAAATCCCAGTTAAATCAAAATCACCATGTCTATGCTCCTGTGGAAATGTAAAAATGTAAACAATATATATATAAGCATTTTGTATTAAATTTATATTTAATACAATGAATAAAATGAATGAATTAATTAAACATAATGAATGAAATGAATAAAATGAATGAATGAATTAAATATAATGGATGAAATGAATGAATAAAATGAATGAATGAAAATTACATATATTATAAAATATGTGTTTACTTATTCATCTCAACCCCTAACACATATACCTGACATTCTGATCATATGATTCTAAGGTAAACTATTTCTTCTTGTTTTGTTGCAATCAGATGTAACTTTTAGAGAACTTTGTGCAAGCTTAATGAACACTTCAGAAATTTGCAGGAGCAGGCAGAAGGCACAGGACATAGTTTGTTGTTGTTGATAGAAGACATAAGTAGTATAGATAATTTTATATGGTTTAATATTTTGAATTTCCTGTCAAAGTGATTTTAATGCATATATTAATTTGATAAAGTTTTCTGGAGAATAAATAATGGCAAGATGCTGAAGGAAATAAGACAACCAGTGAAACAGAAATTCTATTTTTAAAGGGTTTATATATTCTATAGCTAATAGGATAATAACACAATAAAAAGTTATGGGTAGCAAAACTACAAATGATTATAATAATTAGATTGATTAAGCAGAGGTTTTTAAATGAGAGAAGTGTCAGGGAAAGCCCTGGGAAATAAATAAAATTGGAGTTGAAATTGGAGGGTGGGTGGGATTTGAATATGTGTAAATTGGATGCTGCATTCTGTTAAGAAGTTTTTCAAAAAGCGCATATGTGGCGAAAAGTAGGGATAGGTACACAGAGCACCAGGAAGATTGGCTGATATATTGGATATATGAAGGAAAATTTAAAAAGAAAGTGGTAGAGATTATCTAGAATCACATATTCAAGGTCCTTTAGTGACAGTTGGAGGAGCTGGGGATTTATCCAGTGATCAATGAGAACTTACTGAAGATGGATCAACATGGTTTTGCCCAAAGTAGATGAATTTGGTAATGGAATTCAGGATTGATTTAAGTGGGAGAGTAGACTTTAGGAGTCCAAATGAATATTACAGCATGCCAGAAGTGAAGTATACTGGGTGGGAGGCACCAACTCAGTAGTGGAGGTGAAAGATGAGAGAGCAATTGATTTCAGATATGTTGAGTGCCACAAACATGTAGTCAAGTGGAGATAATCTGATTTTCAGAGCCTTTGTTTGCCCACAGATATGCCAAAGATAGTGTATATATAATGACATTACATAAAAGAGCATGTCTCCTATTTCACTAAGCTTTACGTTGACCTTAAAAATGACTTTCACGTTCTCAGCAAATGTTTTTCCTCTTGGTCTATGCATATAAATCTTCCGATGAGTTCTTAAAACTAGGAAAGCCTTGAGTGCCGTTCCAAACTCCCTTGGGCTGGGGTCCAGAAATTTGTATTTATAAATTTGAATCTGAAAGAGCCGATTCAGATGTGTAACATAGGCAAGGTTGATAAATAGTGCTCACTTTGTAATTTTACGATTCCAGATGGCAAGCAGTCCTATGTGGCCTGTGACTGAAACAATGGGAGGGTTGGTAATTAGTGCAATCATAGCTACTTAAGCTGGGTGATTCATAGGTCTTTTTTGAATTTTATGAGGTCCTTAAAACAGCTTATAGTTTTATATTTTGAGAGGTTTTTTTTTTTCTTTACTAGTTGGGAACAAGGATTTTTCTTGAAAATTCATTATTGAAAGTTTATTTTTAAAAAGCTCATAATCACTTGATTGGGATTAGAGGTTGCTTCTCCGTGTCCAGCTGAAGCCACTTGTTTGGCTTCCAGTGAAATATTAAGCAGTGCTTTAAGAAGGGGAACAAAGATCGCCTTGAATAAGGCATTTTAACATATAGTTAAAAAAAACAAATAATTCATTCCGAAGAAAAATTTCAACAAAGGATTCACAATCAACATTTTCATATCTCCGTGATAGGTGAGCTATTTCATTTTCCTACCAGTTCCTGTTCATGTTGTACACTTTGGCATGGTTCTGACATAGATATTTAGAAATTGTCTTCTATCTTATGAGTCAGATTAATTACCATTATCCTAAGATGCTTCAATATTTCAGTATATTTGACTTCGAAATAGCATTTTAATGAGTGTATAATACTTCATTGAATAGATATCCTGTAATTAACAGATTATTCCCCCATTATTGTACATTATTATTCCAGACTTTTTGTTAAGATGAGGAATGTTGCCGTTAACATGGGGTCTGTTTTATCTTTCAATTAAGAAATATTCATTAAACAATGATTTACAGTACTTGCTGTGGGTGACAGATACAGATGTGAATAAGCCTTTACCTGGTCTCATGAAGCTGACAATCTCATAATAAATTGCATGACTATATAATACTGCCATAATTGATGACTATACAAATACAGAAATTCAGCAAAGGGACACAACCATTATATATGGATCAAGGACAGTTGAGACAAAGAAATAATGCCTGCATTGAGTCTGAAGGCTGCAGAAGGATTTAGTAGAAAGGCAAAGTGGGGAAGGAGCCTATTCTGAAGAAATGTAGTAAGGCTTTTGCAGAGGCTCAAAGCTTATGACAAGGCACAGAAATAGAATCAGAAGGAGCAGGTTGTTTGGTGTTAAATAGCTTAAAGCATTTAAGTTAGAGTGGTGGAAAATGAATTTGGAAAGAGAGGCAATAACTTAATCTTATTTATTTTTTCTTTATAATAAAATGCAAGTAGTAATATTATGGGGTCAAAAGGAAAAGAATATTTTTATAGCTCTGGATATGTATTGCTAAGTACTTTGCAAAAGGGCATGTGTCAATTTACAATCCTAGCAGCTATGTATCAGCATACCAGTTTCAACAGCTCATTACTGGCTATATAAATAGAAATAACAATTTAGTTGTTTAATTATTTGGTTAAAATTTTTATTGTGAGATTTATTAAACATGCTAAAAAGTATATGATATACTCAGTAAAGTAAAATGATGTTTAATAACATGTGTCCTACATTGGGCTTAATAAATAACTAATTTCCAGTGACCTAGAAGCCCTCCTCCTCCTATCTCATCTTATCCTCTTGATCCACACCATCACAGAGATAGCTGTTTGCTTAAATGCTGTATTGTTCTTTATTTTTTCTGTAGAAATTTAATATGTATCCACTAATAATACTTGGTGGAATTTTGCCCACTTTGAACTTTACATTAACAGAATCATACATTATATATTCTTTTGACCAACTATTTTTTCTTCTTCTTCTTTTTTTTTTAAAGACAGGGTTTCACCATGTTGGTCAGGCTGGTCTTGAACTCCCGACCTCAGGTGATCCGCCCACCTTGGCCTCCAAAGTGCTGGGATTACAGGCGTGAGCCACCAAGCCTGGCCTTGACCAACTATCTTTAGTTAACATTTCATTCTTGAGATCCGTGTTGTGACTGGTTTGGTAGGTTCAGTTATTTTCATTGCTTTATAGTGCTGTATTGTGTGAATGGATTCTATACCACAATTTATTTATCGACTTATCTTGCCAACAGTGAATGAACTTTTTCATCATTATTGCTGTTACGAACATTTTTGTACATGACCCCTAGTGGCAAATTCCTGTAGAATATGTATTGAGCATAAAAGGGCAGGGTATAGATGTGTGCATCCTTGGCCTTCCTAGGTAAACCTGAAGATTTTCCAGCATGACTGGGCTAATTTACACTCCCACTAGCAAATATGAAGTTCCATTGTTCCATTGCTTCATGTCCTTGCCACCACTTTTTAAAATTTGGTTACCCCAGTGCATATGGAATAGAGTCATTATAATTTTATTTTGGATTTTCTTTTTCTTTTTTTTCTTTTTCTTTTTGTTTTTTTTGAGGTGGAGCCTCACTCTGTTGCCCAGGCTGGAGTGCAGTGGCACGATCTTGGCTCGCTGCCACCTCCGCCTCCCAGGTTCAAGCGGTTCTCCTGCGCCAGCTTTCTGAGTAGCTGGGATTACAGGCATGTGTCACCACACCCAAATAATTTTTTATATTTTTGGTAGAAATGGGGTTTCATCATGTTGGCCAGGCTGGTCTTGAACTCCTGACCTCATGATCCGCTCACCTTGGCCTCCCAAAGTAATTTTTTTATTTTTAAATGACTTTGAATATCTTCAATGTTTTGGGACCATTTGTGTTTCTTTTCCTAGTGACAGTAATCCATTTTGCCATTTTTTTGAATTAGGTTGTTTATTTTTGTCTTATTAATTTATTGGAGTTTTATAAGCATGCATGTTAGATATTACTGGTTTGTTGTATGCTTCAAATGCCTTCTTCCAGTTTACTGCTTGTCTTTTTCCATTATTTATAGTGTTTTTGATGAGCATTAAAAAATTTTTATGCAGTCATCTCATGCAAGCGAGGAGAGCCCGCATGAGAACTGAAGCAACGCTGAGAAAGCAGACTGGACTTACGAAGGGAAAGAAGGAGCAGGGCTTGATTACTTTGTTTGGACCCTGAGCCAAGGAATGCCTAAATGCCCCTAGAATATCCAGATCCTAGCAGATTTCATTGTTAGAACTATTCAGATTAGGTTTTCTCTGAATTGCAACTTACATCGTGATAGGCAGTGGTATCACATTGTCCTCTAGCATTTTATTTATACTGTTGAATGTTACCAACTTAGAATTACTATACAGTTGTTGAATAAAAACCTAACTAACTTTCATTTGTCTCATTCCAAAAACCGGTGATTTTTCTCTGCTCAGTCCCTCAGGATTGTTTATTATTTTTCCAAGCATGCTTCTTACTTGTCTTGCATGTAGGCAACTCTAGAATGTAGGTGTTGGTGAGCCAGAACAAACTTCTCCCTCAGGGATATTGGGAAGCAAAAAGCAAATGCATTTCCCTTTTGCACACTGAAGGACATTTTCCTCAAGATGAATCGGTAACCTGCAAACATTAGATGACTTGCTTTTCAGGCCTAATTTAGAAAAAAGAGATTTCAATTCCTGTGAAAAAATCATTGTCTACCTAAAGATCCCTCTGGTAGGCTAGTCTCTCTCCTTACACCATGGATAGCAATCCCTCTTGCCTTGTGAAATAATTTTTTCTTTCAGTGATTCATTTCTTTTGTTCCAGCACTCTTTGCTCTATTATTTTCTTATTAGTGTCTCTCATTAATAGAAATAAACAAAACAACGTCCCTTTTCCCCTCACATCCGTCTGTCCCTCTGGCTGCATTCTCTCTTTTCCTCTCTCTCTCTCTCTCTCAATCTCTCGTGTGTGTGTGTGTGTGTGTGTGTGTGTGTGCGCGCGCGCGCGCAAGACGAAGTCTCGCTTTGCCACCCAGGCTGGAGTGCATTGATGCAATCTCAGCTCACCTCACTGCAACCTCTGCCTCCCAGGTTTACACAATTCTCCTGCCTCAGCATCCCTAGTAGCTGGGATTACAGGCATCTGCCACCACCACCAGGCCCGGCTAATTTTTGTATTTTTAGTATAGATGGGGTTTCACCATGTTGGCCAGGCTGGTCTTGAACTCCTGACTTCAGGTGATCCACCCCCGCTCGGACTCCCAAAATGTTGGGATTACAGGCATGAGCCACTGTGCCCGGCCTGCATGCTCATCTCTCTGCTCTCCTTTAGAGCTGCACCTTTCAAAACGGTTTCCTACAGAGTTTCCAGCTCCTCGCCTGCTAATCTTGATTCCAGTGCAGTTTCAGTTCTCATTGCTCCACTGGAAGTGCTCTTGTCTGTGGACACGTTTCTGTCCTTGTCTTACCCAATCTCCACAGTCTCTCCTTTATGAACGATGTCTCTCTCTCTTCGCCTATTTGACACCATACCTTTCTCCTCACTTTCAACTGGCTCTTTTCATTCCTCTCCCTAATTTCTACTCCTTTTATTTGTGCAAATGAGAGATGGCTCCACAGTAATACAGGACCCTCTTATCTCTACTTTTATCTCTAAGGTAGTCCATTCCTCACTGTGGCTTTGCCCAGAATTGTGGTAACAAGTACAAAATTTATCCAGCTGAGGCTTCTCTACTAGGCTAAAATCATATATTCAAATTTGTTGATTATATATGTGTATTTGGGTGCTTCAAAGCCATTTAAAATTAAACATGGGCAAAACTTATTTTAATATTTCCAAAAACTCTCTCTTCCTTATCCTTCTTCATCTTTTTCAGAGTATCATTAATACTCACTTGTTCAAATCAGAAAACTTAAATGTACCCTTCATTATTCTCTTTATCTCAATCACAAATCGAATTTGTTGACAACTCATTACTGTTCCTACAGAATATGCCTTGAACTCACCCTTTCCTCTTGCTTCCATGACCATATTCTCAGAAACACTCATATCTCACCGAGACTATTCCTATGGCTTCCTAATGGATCTTTCACATTTACTCCACCATGATCCATATTCTTCATAACAACCAGACTTATGCTTTCTTTTTCAACATAAGTAAAATCATGTCATTCCCCAGCTTAAAACGCATAAGTGGCTTTACCCTCATCTTAGACGAAATCTTAAACTCTCTTCTTTGGCTGCCTACTTGACCCGGCATAACTTACTCTCTTTTCTCTCCAATCTCATCTTACGAATGTCCTTTTGCCATGTCCTTTCCCACTTCAGAGGCTTTGCATTTCAAACTGTTTTGTCTGGACTGTGGTGTACTACCCCGCGCTTCTAGATTCTTATAGGGCTGCTCCTTCTCATTCCTCAGGTCTCACCTGAACCCATCACCACCTTATCTTAGTTCACTCCAATGTGTGATTTTTCTATCACTTTACTTTCTCATGTTACTTGTAGCACTTTCCACGAGTCTGGAATTGTTCCTATGCTTCCCCACTTGTTTTCTATTTCCTAGCATATTGCAGAAACATGATAAATATTTGTTGGATGAATAAATGGCAATGATTTATAAGGACTGAAAAAAAAGATCTATGGTAGTTATCGATCTATGGTAGTTATTGGTCTCACATTAACGTGAATTGTTTCACAAAACTGGGACTTCTCTTCCCTGAAACTGTTTACTTAGTCAATACTTAATAACTTGGCAAGGGTGCTGTGAAATTCTCTCCTCTATTTTCTAGAAGGTTGGACTAGTTTGACAATAAGATTAAAATTTGGATCAACTAAGGTGCATCATAAAAATGCTAACAGAAAAGTTTAAATGACAAATCATGTTGCTCAACAGGTAAACCAACAGATAAATAAATAAGCAAATAAAGTTTCATTTGTCATTATTTTTGCGCCTTCTGTGAACCTTTCAGTTCTCATTCAGCTCTCTGGAAACTAACTGGTACTGGTATGTCAGTGTTGACAAGCTAGGGTAACCAGTTGTGCTTCTTCAGTCAGGAGGCTAACTTGTTATAGAGGTTAAGGTGTGTCTTCCGAAATTTTTCTTATTTCTTCAAATTCTCCCTCCAGAAAATTTTGCTAACATACTTTAGAACCTGATGACTGTGGCTGCAATTTTCCTGACATCTGGCTCTTTTTTAAGCCTTTTACATTTGTATGTCGTTTTTTTTTCTTTTAATTTACTCCAATTCCTCAAACAAGATAGTGAACTTCAAAATTATAAAACATTATGATCTTATAAGAGTAAATGGAAGTGTTTATGAGCTCTTGAGGTTATTTTGGGTCTACATCTGGTGTAAGTCTGGAAATGTGTATAGTTAAAAGCTAATTTAGAGAATGTTGGAAAGTAGTAAAAAATGATCCATGGACCACCAAACTTGAATTAGCATTTTATAAATCACAGTGCTTCTCACCTGAATGAAGCGCTGAATAGACCAAGAATTCATCTTTATGAGTCAACTCGAACTTGGAGAAGCACCGAAATCATGGAACTGAATTATCAGGAAACAAACTAAGGACACCATAAGCAATGATATATTGATGTAAAATAAGGTTTGGGGGCAAATTAGGTAAATAAAAAACCTGAAAAAGATAAACACTCAAAGTTACTTACTGTACCAGGAAGTTCCAAGTTCATGATCTAAGTTATTTCCTCTGGTTCTTTAAGCCCAAGACTGGATTTTGAGCTGCATAAAGAATATGCTGTATTTATAGCACTGTCACATGACAAAGATTTTTTGACACCTAATAGCCATTTCTGAAATTAATGAAACAACGTTTTGTCAAACCTTTATTTTTTGTTAAATAATAAAATGTTATTATCATCTCTTTGGGCTTGGATAAGAATGGTTGCTATTTGGACTGTTTATTTGGTTTTGGATTTTTGCCCTTTTAGAAAGAAGGTGTGAGCAATACTGTAAAAAACTGAGCAGTTATTTGACAGCCACCTTTCTTGGCCTAGATATACTTTTATTTATATGGCAGATATACAGGTCTTTGTTTTTATGGAATCAATAAAGTGCTAAAAGTATGGTGTTAACATATTTAAACATGGTTTTGTTTTAATAAGTGTTTTTATAACTTCCAGACAAAGTACAAATCTCAAGAAATTTCAAATGAAAAAGCTTTTAAGCAGGTGTTAAACTTTTAACTAATTAGCAAAATTTAGAAGTTTTTCGCTCTTATTACCGTCTTAGATACTGCTGGAGATGAGAATAAGAAGATAGAACAACTTTGGGAGGCCGAGGCGGGTGGATCACGAGGTCAAGAGATCGAGACCATCCTGGTCAACATGGTGAAACCCCATCTCTACTAAAAATATAAAAAATTAGCTAGGCGTAGTGGCGCGTGCCTGTAATCCCAGCTACTCAGGAGGCTGAGGCAGGAGAATTGCCTGAACCCAGGAGGCGGAGGTTGCGGTGAGCCGAGATCGTGCCATTGCACTCCAGCCTGGGTAATAAGAGCAAAAACTCCATCTCAAAAAAGAAGATAGAACAATAGTGTTTCAAATTGTGATATACTTCCTGTGAGTGTACATAAATTAGATGAAAGAAAAAATAAACAACAGCCACAAGAAAGCTATTTTTGGTTTTTTTAAAGACAGAGTCGTTCTGTTGCCCAAGCTAGAGTGCAGTGGCACTATCTTGACTCACTGCAACCTCTGACTCCCAGATTCAACCATTTCTCCTGCCTCAGCCTCATGAGTAGCTGGGATTACAGTCACCTACCACAACACCTGGGTAAGTTTTGTATTTTTAGAAGAGATGGGATTTCACCATGTTGGACCAGGCTGGTCTCAAACTCCTGACCTCAGGTAATCCATCCCCCGCCCCCCTTGGCCTCCCAAAGTGCTGGGATTACAGGCGTGAGCCACCACTTCTGGCCTAAGAAAGCTATTTTTAAAATAGATTTACCCCGGGAAGCAAAATAACAATATCGTGATTGTAAGAATGCTAAGAATGCAAATCCTCATTGAAAACTTAAGCTGCCATTTCAATACAGCATCTGGTTCACTTACAGTATTTTTATTTTGCTTTTTACTTTTTCTATAATAGAACAATATTTTCTCTGTCCATGCTTATCACTGAAATGAAGGAAGATTAGAAGGCTTCTAGACTCAGAAAGAGTTGGGGGAAATTTGTTATTTAAATCAGGGTGATATAATCAGATTTACATTATTGAGTAATAGATAACAGCTGAAAATCACTGCGCACCATTGCAAATTATAGCCAGGTGTTTCTACTTTAAAAGTTATTTTAGATTTTATCTTAAATGTGGTATGCAAATATTGGTAGGGATTTGTTATTACTACTATTATCATAACAGAGGTATTGATGTGGACTAATTTGTGTAACTATGATGCATGCTATTCAGTGACCTCACAGATGTTTTTGCTCATTGGAAAACTAACTGCTCCCTACCAACACTAATGCTTTCTGTCTCTCTTCACCCACTGGCAGTGAGTGGAGCAATTTCCACAGTTTTGAAAAATGACATAGGTTTTAGGAAGCTCATTTTATTTAAGAAAGCATAATAAATACCTGCATTTATAAACAATACTCTGACTAAGTTTTTTTTTTTTAATAGTGTTTAGAAAACAATTTAATCAATGCAATTTTAGAAGATATTGTAAGTGGTAGCCTAGAGGGAGGAGATGATGGTAACTTCGTAAGAAACTATTGTTAGCTCTTGGTGATATGTCACTGACCTCCTGTGCATCTGATACTGTTCACAAGTTCTACCTAAGTACAGGTTAAGCATGTGGCTTGGTGCCATCCTTAAGGATTCTGATTCAGTAGCTCTAGTTGGAATCTGGAAATCTATAGAAATACTTGAGTGGTTTCTGATTTTGGTTCTTGAAGGAAAACATATTGAGAAACACAGATCTAAATACCCTTCTACCAGCGAAGACCTGGGAACTGCCTCCGTATGCCCTTCCCCTTCTCTACTGAATGCTTTCCTTTTCTACTGGTTCATTTTGACTAATTGCAAAATCTTCGCAGAACACCCTCAGCAGAATACACACGGTCCTTCCCAGTGCTCACTATCCATCCCATACAGTAACATTGCTTTAGTGCAATGAACTATACTTATTTTATTTTACATTTTCGCCGATTAGCTTCTCAGTTCTTTAAGGGTAAGGACTGGAGTTCTTTTTTCTTTTTACTATGCGTTTTTATTTTTTAATCCCTAGTGCAAGCAGTAGTGCCTCATATACAGGAAGCACTCAAAACATATTTAAATAAATATGTTAAAATAAATTGATGGAAACAATATCAACCAAGGCTGTTTCTGTATAAACCTGGCTCTGGCTTAGAAGGAATTTGAAACACATGCAAAATATTATTTGGTGGGATTTGTGTTCTTCCTTTGTCTATGCCCTACATTGTGATCATTTTGCATTCTCTGCATAATGTTTTTTGAGACGGAGTCTCGCTCTGTCACCCAGGCTGGAGTGCAATGGCACACTCTCTGCTTACCACAACCTCTGCCTCCCGGGTTCAAGAAATTCTCCTGCCTCAGCCTCCCCAGTAGCTGGGATTACAGGTTTGCGCCACTACGCCCAGCTAATTTTTGTATTTTTAAGTAGAGATGGGGTTTCACCATGTTGGCCAGGCTGGTCTCGAACCCCTGACCTTATGATCCACCCGCCTCAGCCTCTCAAAGTGTTGGGATTACAGGCATGAGCCACCGGGTTCAGCTTCTCTGCATAATTTTAAAAGTTCGTGGAAGATATCTTGGTTTGTGACTTTGTAACAGGTGTCTACAGAGTCCAGAGTCACTGGTTTCTATTGTGTAAATCTATATTTATATCATAAAATCTAATGGAATCTCAAATGGCTGATCATAAGAAATAGTGATTTTTAAATACTGAAAGTAAAACATCATGCTAAGTGCTTTAATTATTTTTTCCTGGGAACCGATAATTTTATTATACCTGACACAATTAAGAAAAATGAATTCTTTGGGGAGCTAAAATCTGAAAAGGCTGAACATTTTAAGTGCTTTCTCTTTGGGTGAAGATTTATTTTATTTTAATGTGGGACCACTTAGTGAACGAGAAGGTTGTAAAAGACTTTTGTGTGCACATTAAAATTTTACACACTCTATGTTCTTAGTATTTTACAATGTATATTTTACATTTCCTGAAAAAGCAGATGACTCCTCAGAATGAAAATCATATTCTTAAAATAGCCATTTGTTTGTACCTACTTATGTGACGCACACTCAGCTTCCTGCTTTAAGTATATAAATAGGAGATTTGGATCAGTTCAATGAGATATAGATGCTTCTTTGGGAGTGGTTTTCATGTTGACCAAGAAACTCAAAAGTTTGAATAGACCTTCTAAATAATACCTGCTCAGTTCTTTAATTAATATTCTTTAAGGGGATACACTTGGGCTTATTCAATTTTTAAGAAAGTCCTGATCCTGAGGAACGTGTTCGATTAAACATATAATATGACAAACGGGGCGTAAGTTGTGAAATGGGAACTATTTTGAACAATCTGGGGAAAGTGGCCATCACAGCTAACAGCCTGAGTTTTCTTGATGTTCTGAAGCTACGTGCCTATTTAATCCCATGTCCATTCTGGGCTATAAAGATATCGCTCCATCAACTAGGACATGCTAAGGCAATATTAAAAATGCTGGTGATCAGTAGAAACATAATACCAACCTGATTTATGGAAAACTTTTGTGACAGAGACTTTCTTTCTATGAAAAAAATGAAACATTTTGAATCGGATTTTAAATTTAATAGATGATTATGCTGTTTCCACTTTTTCTAGTGGGCTCAAGGCGAGGACACATTTTAATACATCAAATATAGTCTAGTTTGCAATAATTTCCTTTGTATTCAGAATACAATTGGTCTTTTCTTGTATCACTTGAAGTAAGATAATTCCAAGATGCAGCTTCTCTCAAAATTTCACCTACACGTTTCTTTCTCACTTTGAAAACAAAGGAGTTTCTCCTCCATAATTTTGTTTTTTGTTATCCAAAATGAGTAACTCTTGCAAGCAGCTATTGAGAAACAAAAATAAAAAGATTTGGATGAAATATTTTACTTGCAAAAGGTGATTAAATTAAGAAGATGTACTTTGGGAGATGCATGTTATTATTAAAAGCATATTCTAACAGAGCATTCAATTCTGAAACAAAAATGATCTTCTGTACAAAGCATGTATTTTGGAGTAAAAGCTTTGGTTCAAATATTAGTTTGCACTGGCAGCTAGATGACTTGATCCCAAACACTGCTCTGAGACTCAATTTCCTGATTTGTAATATTTGTAAAATAAAATAAATACCTCAAAGAGTGGCTATAAATATAAAATGAGTGAAGAGTTTTAAGCATATATTCTGGTATCTGTCACACGTTATCAGCCCTCAATGTGTTAGTTTGCATCCTCTCACAGCTTAGACTGAGAGTCTCACTGACATTTGCATTGAGAAAAGACCACAAAGTCAACATGTCAACATTGGGTCAAATATAAACAGACCTCCTGCTATTTAAAGCTTTAACATGTGTGTATAATCAGTTAAATGGAGCAGCTCAGTAACCAGTCACACAAAAGATGCATTTTATACAGTACATTATCATCGTAAATACACGGCAAATTTCCTCCACGTACAATTGCTAGGGTTTTGTTTGTTTGTTTGTTTTCACTGCAGCAGCAAAACTGAAGGGTGTGGAAGGAACATTTTCATTAGAATTACGGAATTCAGCTGGATTTCTTCAAGAAATGCAGACACGTGCTTTAAATGTATATACACTGTTTGAAGAGACTTTGTTGCTTAAGAATGTTTAAGAAAGTGATTGGAGAAACACATACTATTTAACAATATTGTATAGATAAGATAAATTACATACTCATACATATATTTATCAATTTTTATCAGATATTCTATTGAGATTCAAATTTTAGGTCTTGTGTTCCCCAAACACGAAACCTATGTCTTGTAGGAAACTTGGACAAGAAATTATCCAGACCAGAAAACACAGAGAATGGCTGAAACACACGGAGCCTTGGGAAGCAAAGTGCCTTCCAGTGATTCCTCCATTGTCCAGAGCACACGAGGGATGGTGGATGGGGGCCAATGCTAAAAATGAGCTCTCAGTCAAAAATGACAAATGTGCATTTATTTAACTTAGTAATTAAGTATATCTTTCAATTCTAGAAACTTTATTTAGTTATTGCCTTTTGATCCTTTCTCTTTTATCTCTTTGAACATTATAATTATACCCATTTTAAAGTTTGTTTCAGATTTTTAATTTTTAATTTATATTCTGTCTGGAGGAAATAAGTCACCATAGTGAAGAGTCAGCAACCTGAACAAAGCAAAAGTTTTGAACATGGTTATGGACTAAATTGTGTCTCCCCCAAATTCGTATGTTCAAGGCCTCACCCCCACTGTGACTGTATTTGGAGACAGGGCCTTTAAGGAGATCATTAAAATTAACTTATTTCATAAGAGTGGGCCCTACTCCAATAGTACTGATGTCCTTATAAGAAGAGAAAGAAACACGGATCGGTTTTCTCTCCCTCCCTTCCTCCCTCCCTCCCTTCCCCCCTCCCTCCCTGCCTCCCTTTCTCTGTCCCTCTCTATACCCCTTTTCCTTCCTCCCTCCCTCTCTCTCTCACTCCTTCTTCTCTCCCTCTCCCTCTGTCTCCATAAGCATAGAAGAAATGCTATGTGAAGACTGTCTGTAAGCCAGGAAGAAAGGCTTCACCAGAGACCATTCCTAGCACCTTGAATTCTGTGACTCTAGCCTGCAGACTGTGAGAAAATAAATGTGTGTTGATTAAACCACCCAGTTTGTGGTATGTTGTTATGGAAGCCCAAACTAATGGAAACACCAAGGATTATAAATTACAAATGATCTGAAATCAACTTTAAAAATAGCATGAATACAATGGTTAAATAAATAAAAGAAAAAAAAACGCAATAACCAATTAGAAATGCAAGAAATAGAAAATACATAGTTATTAATTTACAGAAATGCCACTAATTATCAGAGTAAAAGTAGATCTGGTAACAGGGCAGAAAACAGGGCAGAGTCCCAATATGAACACGTACAAATGCTGGACAGTATATAACAAAAATGTCATTTATAAATTAACGGAATCATTCAAATGAAAGAACGAACTCACTAGTTGGCAGATATAAAGAGGGGTTTTAAAGTCATGTTCTTATGTTACATATGTTACCAACCTAAGAATGTGATATAAAGAATCTGCTGAGCCTGTCTGCAAACCAGGTAGTTGTATGTCTAGGGAACGGGATAAGGGGCCAGGAGGCTTTGTTCAAACATTGAATTGACAGTGTCCTACTAAAGCATGGAGTTTTAAGTGCTGGTTTATGAAAGCAGAAATTTTACAAATGGTACCAAAGTGGTGGGAGAGAGAGTAGTTCTTACTGGTTGCTTGAGTCTTCAAGGAGGTTTATTAGAGGCTTTAGAACAGTTTTCCATAAGCTAGGTTGGCATTATGTTACTAGTGATCGGCAGCATTTTTAATGTTGCCTACTCATGTTCTAGTTGATGAGGCAACATCTTTAAAGCCAGGAATGCACATGAGATTAACTAGGCCCATAGCTTCAGAACATCAAGAGGAACGCTCAGGCCACTGGTTGTGATGGCCACTTTCCCCAGATTGTTCAAAACAGTTCCCATTTTACAACTTATATCCCACTGTCATATGTTTAATCAAACTTGTTCCTCAGGACCAGGCTTTTCTTAAAAATTGAATGAACACTGACTTAAATCAGATACTGACCTCAATTCTTTTCTAATACTCGGCTACTCCCCAGAAAAGGGTTCAGAGTTTCTGAGCTCACTAATTATCATTAACTACATATACATTTGTAAACTCAAGTGTTATAATGTGCAGTTGAAAAAGTCTGGACATACATCCTGTTCTATCTGAAAGAAAGAAGAAAGAGGGGGTGTGTTTTATTTCCTTCTTTCTGTTTGGGTCATCCTGAAGAAAACAGCAGCAGCTGAACCATATCTGGCCCAGCCCATTGGGAAGTGATTCTCTCTTCCTGGCCTGTCTCCTGCAGAGGACCCGCTACCTCTCACCGTGTCCAGAGGTTTGGTGCAACTTAGAAAGCAAGGTTTTTCTCCCTCGGTCTTTTAAGAGTATGGGAATAAAAATGTTATTTCCAGAAGAGCAAGATGAGAATAAGTAAAGTTTTCTCTGTTGGGGCCCCTGCTTTATCTGTGGTTATAGATATTAGCTTTCCTGAATTCCATTTCTTCAAAGAAAAGTTGACAGCAATCCTGGGTTATGAATATTCTATGTGATAGCCGTTTGAGATGAACTCTTTGCATCAGTTTCTAAAATAAAAATAATAATAATTGCTTTTGCTTGTTGCCATAAATTTAAATAATGTTTGAGCATCATTTTTCCACTCAAGGTGACATTAGTGATAAACCTGGGTTGGGTGCTCTGTAAATATTAATAACATATCAAAACGTGTGATTTGTCAGTCAATATTGCTACAAAATTGGCCTGAATAATGGAATATGAGGCATCAGTGACCATCAGAACAAACTCAAAACGTGCCCAGATTGATTAAAGGAATTGGAAGGAAAAAAATAGAAGAAAATTGTTAACATACGATTGCTCTTTAAATGTCTTTGCATTATTTGCTTGAATGATCATTGCTGGGATCATAGCATCCCATTTTAATGTCATTAAAAGTGCTTTATTTTCAGGAAATATTTTAAGAAAATGTAATTCAGTAATGTTTTAATTTTTATAAATAGCATAGAGTACATTTATAAGTAGGAAATAATACACATTAAAATAATAATGGCTCAGGAATGTTGCCTTTTAAAATTTAAAAAAATGAAAATTACAAAATGGAATTGTAAGTACATGTAACATGTAACTGTCCATTCAAAGCACATAGACATGATAGATAAAATACATTTTTAAAATTTGAAGTATCTGTGTCTATAGAAACAATCTATATCCAAAATCATGAGTGAAAATTTATGAGTAGTAGAGAGAGAGTCTGGAACCAAAGTATCTATAGGAAGTCAGGACCATATATAGACGATCTGGTCCAATTTTTAATGCCAACCAAGAAACAGATTCCAAATGCTTATTATGCCTGGTAGGGAATAAAACCCTGTTCCGCATGTGTAAAAAATAACTAAACCGTGCATTTTTTGGTATGCGGTGACTAAAAGAGTACCATCCATCTAGGGTATTGACCCTAGCCAGATTATCATTTCTATAAGGAAAGGACACTCAGAATGAAAGGAGATTTCTCATCATCAGTGCTATCTGTTAGAAGCTAAGGGCACAATATCTTCAAAGGGTTGAGGGAAATAACTGTTTATACTTCTTTAAATTAGGACTTGAGAATGAGGCATGTCTAAAGACATTACCAAGGTTATCATGACTACACCGAGACTGAAGAAATAAAGGGAGCACAAAGAGAGCACTGAGTGCTGAATTCTGGGGAGCACTCACAGTCAGGAGAGAGGGGAGTTAGAGGAGAACTCAGGGAGGATTCGAGAATTGAGCTGGGGAGGCAGACAGACGATTTGCCAAAGAAATCATTTTTGATTATTTTGCAGATTCTCACAGGAGAAACCGCGTAGACGAGGGAGGCGGGTGTATGATGAGCAGTGGAGGTCAGGTTTGTTTATGTACAGTTGGCACCGCTCATACAGGTCTTGAAACCAGGCTAAAACTTGAGATCAGGTACCACAGACCTGAGCGTGGGCGTGAAGACAGTTGCTTGGTCTTGGGGGTCAAATCCATAACCTTCAGTGACCAGACACCGATCATTTTCTATGAGTGTGTCCCAGATAGAACTGCCAATCTGTGGCTGAAGAATAAGTTTAAGAATTGCAACTGACAGCCACAGGAGTCAAGTGAGCTACGATTCTTCAATAAGAGACGGTGTCCAAAAAAACAGAGATTCAACAAAGTCCCTTCCCTCACTGAATGTGAATTCAGCATCTTTTTTTATTTTTCCTGGCTCTCGGCCTGGTTAAGGAAGAAAAGTTATGTATGGAAAGCTTCTACTATCTGCCAAACAAGAGTACACACCATTTGACTTACTCCTCACGATTCCACAAGTGAGCATTGCGGTTGTCGTGTAACACCAGATGATGCTGAGGTGCAGAGAAGGTTCTCAGGGCCACACAGTGGATTCGTGTTCAAGCCTGAATTGAAACTCAGGTGTGAGAGCCTTTGAACTCAGTGTTCTTTCCACTGCTGCTGCCTGCCAGGGAGCCAAGTGTTACTGTTCTTGATGGCTGTAAATATATTCTCATAACAATAGTTATGCAGCTAAAATAGGATTCTAGCCACAAGTTCTGGTGTCTAGTTCCTTGCCACTTGAGAGCTGAGAGTCTGCTCTGCTCTTTTTGCAAAGGAAGCATAAAGACAGGGATTTGGAAGATGAAATGGGCAGGATTTGGGGAAAGAAAAAAAAAAGAAAGAAGGCACGATTTGACTAAAGACAAGCATGACTGTATCTGGAAATAGAGGCTGTGCGTCACTGCCTCCCGACTCTGTAGAGAGTCCCCTGGGAACACACAGGGGACCATTACATACAGTACTTAGATTATCAGTAAGTGCTGGGTACAGCTCTGTGGTGGGCGTCTCTCTGAGTTGCTGAGGCAAGAGATAAGCTTGAGGCTCATTCAATTGTGAAATTGGTTAAAGGGGAGAAAACAAATACCACCCCTCATCCAATGCACACGTACATACTCAATGCCAGCGATCTCAGCAGGAAAAAGCGATTCTCCTGATATTGAAATTAACTCTTTTGTTACTGTTGTCTGCTTCTCCCTGTATTTCAGATATGCTTAAAGAACTTTTGGAGTCATCAAGATATTTCTAAAAACAAACACTTAATGGAGAGCCAAAGTACACAAAAGAGAATTTAGTGAATTTAGTAATATACCAGTGTTTGCTTCACAGTTTGCTGTAATTTAGTGAATTTAGTAATATACCAATGTTTGCTTCACAGTTTTGGCAAATGTGCTGGGGTTATGTGAGATGTTAACAGTTACAAAAAATAACAGACCATTTCGAGTATACCTTTGAAGTACATCTTTCATGAGGTAGCCCTAGTGTGGATTTCAGAGTTTTAGAAAAGTACTCTTTATACTTAAAGAGCTAAGGTCTAGACTCGACGCACTACTTAATCAAAAAGTTACCACAAAATTCAAGTTACTTCCTAACATAGAATCGTAGGCAACAGGAAACTGTTGTGGTAGCAAAGCATAGAGGAACCAGATCAATGAATTGATGCTATAGCTTCTCTAATCTACCTAGGACTTTGTCATTGTACTAATGACCTTGATTGTCAGGGATGAGGAAATGTGTATTTATATACACATACACACACACCCCTTCTATTTAAAAGTTTTCTGAAACTTTCTTGAATAAGATGGCTATTCATAGCTTTATACATTTCCTGGAATTCTTCTGATTATTATTAGATAGTTGACTTTTTTCCTCTGTTGCAATTAGTTATTATTTCTAGCCTGGCACTGTGCTTTTTCTTTTTTTTTTTTTTTTGAGATGGAGTTTCACTCTCGTTGCCCGGGCTGGAGTACAATGGCACGATCTCGGCTCACCATCCACCTCCTGGGTTCAAGTGATTCTTCTGCCTCAGTCTCCAAGTAGCTGGGATTACAGGCATGTGCCACCATGCCTGGCTTATTTTGTATTTTCAGTAGTGACGAGGTTTCTTCATGTTGGTCAGGCTGGTCTCAACTCCCCACCTCAGGTGATCCACCTGCCTCAGACTCCGGAAGTGCTGGGATTACAGGCGTGAGCCACCACACCCGTTCAGCACTATGCTTTTAAAACAGGAACTAGTTAAAGGATTCTAAAAGGAGATAAGGATGGTAATAAGAGTGAAGTTAGTCTGTGTTGAACAGGGCTTTAAAAACGTATCTAAATATCATAGTTTCCTTAAAAACTTGGTAGTAGAAAGCGGGTCATATATTTCAGTTTGCCTGAAACAATCCTGATAGAGCCCTGCTATCCCAGTGTCCCCTTACCCTCTCAAAACTACTTCTCTTAGGATGATTAACTATATTAGCAGCTAATTACAGACTCAGTAACAGCAATTCTTTATTTTACACAAAGGAAGAAGTGATCCAGTGGGATTAAGAGATTTATATGAGGTTACCCATATATCTTAATGTTCAAGTCGGGTCCTAGAATCATCTCTGTAGTGGGTTAGGAAGCCCTCTGAATAGTGGATGAGGAGAGATGATAGACATCAGCTTTTAGGTGAGCACTTTGTGAAGATCCAAGTATGAGCTGCTCATCTTGGCTTGAAGGACACTCAACTAAGAAATTTAAAGGGCTCCTCAATCAAGCCTAGAGGTGCTCTTAATACAATTGATGTCATCTTATAAGTATCTGAATTGGAAGTACTTGCCTAATGCTACCTTAACTTGGCACTTATAAACAATTTTTAAAATATCAATTATGTAAAACTTACAAGAGGTTTATTTCATGAGAGTAGGGGGAAGTAGTTACTCCTAATAGTGAATTAATTGGAAATTGCTTCCTCAAAAGCAGCTGTGTTTGCAGCTACAGAACCCCGCTCCCCTCCATTCTCCTCCTCTGTTGCAAGTGATGTATATTGAACAACATATGCACAGTAAACGCACACAGACACAGAGCAATCTAGTCCTAGGGCTGGCTGAGTTCCAGTTCTTAGGAACTATCCACAGCAAAGCTGCTGTGTTAAATATGACTAAGCTCCTCCGTATACAGCAGCCGTGATTGCAGAGGGCCCTTTGCAGCTGACCTTTAGATGAACTGAGTTACAATCAGCAAGAGAAAAATGCTAGGCCTTTCATACAACATAATGAAGTTTCTCTAATTTGTTTGCTAGCAGTGCCCAGCAAAGACCTTCTCCCTGCAGAAGGCTTTGGTGTGCAGAAATGAATCCAGGCAACTGCATATAGAGAATCTGCTAGATTAGGATGCAAGATGTGCATATTGCAATGGGAGCAGGAGTCCTGGAAGACAAATCCCTCTTGTATCTGCTGTCACTTTTGGGGTTATTGTCTAACTGGATGTTATTAATTCATTCTGCCCTACGTATTAAACCACTAACATTGATAGCAACAGGCAAGAAAAGTTTATGACTACTGAGCTTTTGAAGGGACTTTGAGTGACTGCTAAGTAATTTTTAGGCTCACAGAATGAACATTTCTTATCTTGCAAATTGTAAGATTGTTTTTTATACTTAAAGAGAAGAATAGCGCTTTTTTCTGTTTAATATCCACTGGTTTCAAATCAAGTTCCAGCATGAAGCCAATGCACATTAATAAAGAAACCAATGATTGGAAATTCTAAGAGTCATAGACTCTTTCTCCATTGATACCCTCTAAGGTTAAGTCACATACGCACACGCACACACACACACACACACACACACACTCTCTCTCTCTCTCTCTCTCTCCCCCCCTCTCCCTCTCTCTAAACTAGAGAACTCTGGCTGCAAGTGCAAGATAAATTAGAATAGATTCCAAGTGTTTTTTAAGTTTAGTTTTGTTGTTGTGATGGTTGTTTTGGTTTTTAATTTTCCCCTTGGAACTTGGCTAAAGGAAACAGCATGCTTGCTCACTGTGAGTTTTATTGATGTTATGATGAAGGGTTAAGATGACTGAATGCTGAGATAAATGCTTTCTCAGTTACCAAAAGACAGAAGTATTGGCATATTCCAGATTACATATTTTTTTTCCCCAAGAAAAATACCACATCATGGGTCTTTGGTACTGGTAAATTCTGGCCCACTTGATGGATAGCTTTGGCTACCTATGCTCTAGGATGGTGTTTCTCAAACTATTTGTTGTGAAAATTATTTTAAAATTTTTCATTTCACAAGGCATTGGTGCAAAATAAAACACAAATGGTAAAGGAAGGATAACTAAAACATGAAAAATAGTACAATGAAATGCAAAATACAAGCCAACTATCTTAATTATAGATTAAACAGTCATTAAAATACTTTGTCACATTGCTACAGACATTTTTAAATTTTTACTCTCAATTTTTGTGTTTATTGCATCACATGAGGATACCTTTCCACAGACCACACTTTGAGTAGCACTGCTCTCAGGCCCATAACAATGTTAAGTTTAATATCCGCCTCTTTCCACTTTTTAGACCAGTGATTGGCATGCTTTTTCTGAGAGGGTCTAGATAGCAAATATTTCTGGCTTTGCAGTCCATATGGTCTGTTACAACTGTAGCATGAAAGCATCCATAGACAATATGGAAATTAATGAGCATGGCTGTGTTCCAATAGAACTTTACTTACAAAAGCAGGCTGTGGGTCAGAGCTGATCTATGTACTGTAGTTTGCTGACCCCTACTTTAGTCTTAGGTGGTCTGAGGTATATTTCCGCATCTCCTAAATATTTGTGTTTTCAAAAAAGGATGTTTAGAGTAGATTAAAATTGCTGCTGTGCATTTTAAACACATGTGATGCTTTGATTTTCACACCTTTTGGAATTACTGTCAATAAAAATAAGCTCTACCATTTTAAAGATTAAAATATTTTGAAGGAAAGTCCACCTCAATCAACTGGCAGAGGGAAAACCCCAAACTAGAATTTCTATAGCTGTAGCCTTTCTTTCCTAAGGCAGCTGGGAATTTTGAGTATTAGCTAAGGGTCTTTGATTTTTCCTTGGAGATTCAACTCAAATATCACAATCTCTTTTATTCTGGCAACATTCTTCAGAATGTTTCTAAGTGGAACATTTTATGTGGGAGGTTCACTGCAAGGCCTATTAGACCCAACACTCCCACTACCAGGTATCTACCCAAAGGGAAAGAAACCCTTATATAAATAAGACACCTACACTTGTATGTTTATCATAGCACTGTTCACAATAGCAAAGTCATGAAATAAATCTAAGTGTCATCAGTGGCTGACTGGATAAAGAAAATCTAGTACGTATACACTATGGAATACTATGCAACCATACAAAAATCATGTCCTCTACAGCAACTTGGATGCAGCCGAAGGCCACTATGCTAAGTAAAATAACTCAGAAACACAAATCAATTACTGCATGTTCTCATTTATAAGTGGGAGCTGAGCAATGGGTACACATAGACATAAAGATGGAAATAATAGACACTGGAGCTAAAAAAAAAGGGGAGGATTGAAGGGTTTTGAGGGTTGAAAAATTACCTATAGGGTACAATGTTCACTCTTTGGCGATGGGTTCACTAGAAGCCCAAACCCTAGGATTATTCAATATATTCACATAACAAACCTGCAAATGTACTCCCAGAATCTAAAATAATAATAATTATTATGATAAAGTGTCAACTTTTACCTCCCCAAGAACCCTTACCACTTATCAAATCAGAGTAGTCTGCTCAGATGTCCCTCAATCCTCACAGATTATGAGATCTTCAGGACAGATTAAAGTCTCTTAAAAGGTTTTTTGTTATTCCTAATGTCTAACATAGAACTGATAGAACTGGAAATATATGGAAAAACATTATACATATATAGCTCATAAATATGTGTGTGTGTATGTGTGTGCACTTTTATGTCTCCAGACTGTAAAATGTGAAGACAGACCTGAACTGAATCACCTCCAGGACAGTTGCAAAACACCACAGACATTACATACACGGAAGTGTTTATCATTCATAACAAATTTTGCAGATGTGCTATTAGTATATCCTATCATGTACCTGTGGGAACAAGATGGATCCAGATGAAATTAAAAGCAAAAATAAAGAGATGTACACTATACAAATTGTGGTATGAACTATATAACTGCTGTGGAGGCCAGAGTGGCTCACTGATTAATCCGTTCAAAAGTATTTCTTCAGAGTCAGATTCTATTCTAGGTGCTGTGTATAGTGGAAGCCAAGACTAAGGCCACTTGACAGGCATCATGGTAAGGATTGCCTGATACATCAGAGAAATTCAACATGGAATGGTATGATTTGTGATACAAACAAACCAGCTTTGTAAACATGCAAAAGGACAACCTTTGGTGTGATATTGAATTATATCAGAATCTAGGCTTAATCCATTGTCCGTTTTATGACCTTACGTAAATCACTTAAACTTTCTGAGTCAGAATTATTAGGATTGAATAAAATAGCAGCAATCAGTATATACTCAACAAATATTAATTTCATTATTAATGGGATATGATTCATAGAATGAATTATCATTATTAATAACGATAGTTACTTTGTTATTAGAAGTATTAATAATAGTAAAAGGGGATGCACATGATGGCTGGTGTCCTAGTTCCTACTCTGAATCACGGAAGTCTATACTTGCTGGTCTGTATGGTGCTGTGTGCTTATTTTCTAGCCTGTTTGTCATGCGTGGGTTTCTACCATTTACAAGATTCATAAATGCCTCATCCATGAACTTACATGCTTGTGCCAAGAGACACAGGAGAGTCTACAAGCTGCATTTACATCCACATGTTTCCGACAATAACATCATCAATGAGGAAAGGAAGGCTTGATCCCCAAGGCTGAGCGGAATCAGGGCCTGCTCTAAGGAGATGCTCTATGAGGGCCAAGGTATTTGTTTGCTGGTTTACAGCTCTATACACAGCACCTAGAATTGAATATGACTCTCAAGAAATACTTTTGAACAGATTAATCAGTGAGCAAACCATGAACACTTGTTCCATGTGCCCTGCAAAGTTTCAGTATTTATTGTATGAATATGCACATGTACCATTGAGAAAGCCTTCCGTTTGTTAGTTTAGTTCTAAAATCTTCTCCCTTTCATCACACTTTTGTATTACTTTCCAAGGAAGAATTTTGCAGCTCTTTCCTTCCCTATTATCTTTACTGTCCCCTTAGTACATATTCTATCAACTCTAGGCCATATTTTAATATTCAAAGTCAGCTCCAACTTTCTCTTCAAGTTATATATCCCATTTCTCCCTTAGATCCTCTAACTTAGCACTTTTAACATTTTCCCCAAATCAACCCAATGTTATCCTACATTTTTTAATCTCTTCTTAGGTGATTTTCTCCACCAGCCCTCATTTTGGTTACCTGTGTGGCTGAAGGTGTCACCTAAGCCTCAAGCCTCAGCTCAGAATCACTTCCTCCACAAATCTTCCCTGAAACTTACAAATGAGATTTCATCCTCAGGATCTTCCATAATTTGTCTGTCTCCCTCTTAAAGAACACATACACTTCTCTATTTGATACTGTTGTGTGTGTACGTGCTATGCCCCATGTCTGTCTGTGAGTAAGGTAAGCCCAGCATCCTTGCCTTAACCTCCATTTTCTTTAGTGCTGATTACTCAGTGTGTGTTACCTAAATGAAGAAATAGAAGAATTTCAAATTTGAAAACAAAGGTATTGAATTTCATGTTTAAAAATTATCTCTTCTCTTTTCTACTCACCCTTTAACTCACCACCCAGGCAAACTGGCTTCACCTCCTACTACAAATATCTTGTCTGAATGAATTAGTCCGCTTGCATGAGTGACAGCTCCACAACATCCTTCTTTGAATGCACCAAGGATTGTGGCCTGTTACCCTTTAGGAAGATTAGAAGGTTTGGGAAAGTTCTGTGTGTGTGTTTGTGTGAGCAAAAGCCAGCCCAAGCTCATGTAAATATGTCCTTGCCTCTGTTTCTGTCTCATAGTTGCCTGACTCCATTCCTGGTACAGGAAATGCAACCAGTTGGGCTTTTTTAAAAATGACTCTTTCAGACTTTTTTCTATGCAGCCATTGTCCATTTCTGGGATATGCCTAGATGAAGTCCTGTGATTCATTCTTCTTGTTGGAGTTACCCTTTCTCATGTGACAAATGGCTGGACAGAGACTCAGTATGGCAGTGCTGCCACAGGCATCACTAATGAACACAGCAATCACCTTTTATTGGGAGGTGGTGCTTGTACAGCCCTTTTAGGACTATGGTTCCTCTTTCTTGAACCTCCAAACTACCTGAACACTGGCACCTGTGCACAAGTATAGGGATCGAGTATTGACTCAGTCCAACACTATAGACCCTGGGGACTGTCTCTACACTGGCTCCCTTCTCACAAAGGATCTGTTCTTCAGGTTTCTGGGAGTTTATCTAAAACAAGAGTTGTAAAATTGGGTGGTAAGGAAACACATTTTGGGAAATGGTTTGCAAATTCTCAGATTGATCAGGTAATATTTCTTCTTGGAAATCGTGGTATTTCTTAATGGCAAGTGACTGAAGGCATGAAGTGAGGCACAAAAGTCTCTATTAATTTCTCTCATGATACCTGTTTGAATAGACTGGTCAGAATACAGAAACAATTGAATTACTTACATATTTATTTATCATTATTCATTTACTACTTTAAAACCAGGTGTATCAGTAAGAAGGGTTTGTTATACATATATATATATAAATCAGTGATTTTGTTGCCAGCCCCTGGGGACTTTTACTTTTGGAAACCGTTTGCAATGTCGAGGGAGGGAGCATTTCAGACAGTCTGAGAAGTTGAGAGCTGAGGAGGAGTACCTGCTAATAATTCTGTCCTTTTGGGAAGTGTGAAGTCTAGAAGAAAAAGAAAGATCAAGGGTGGGCTGAATCTGAGAAAAGAACAGATGGGCCACGGTTATGCCTGCCAGAGGCATGGGCAGAAAGAAGTGAAAAACCGTTCCTGCTCTCTTTCCCCTCTAAACAGGGAACACGTACACCAGAGCTCAATGTGGGTTGGGGCAGATGGGATGCTTAGAGAAAAAGGTTGGCAGCGCCTTCTCCAGAAGAAGAGGAGGCAGCCCCATGGACCTTATTTCCTCTGAAACCAGAGCTAGCCTCTGCTCTGCGTCTTGGGGAGCAGGAAGGAAAACTTGTTAGGAAAGCAGCTATGAAGAATCTGAAACATTACTCACAGCATGTCCCATCCTCTAGGAATTATTTCTGATTTGGAAAGAGTTCTTTGTTTCAATACTTCATTATAGGCAATGCTTTTCATTTTTCACTAATGGAAGTTGCTGTGATATAGGACAGCCCTGTATCTAAAGTTTGGTCTCAAGACCAGAAGCATCAGCATCACCTGTGAACCTGTTTAAAATGCAAATCCACGGAATCAGAAATACTGGGAGGAGAGCTCCGTATCTGTGCTTTAAAGTACCCGCCAGGTGATTCTGATGCAGGCTGAAGATTGAGAACTACCGTAAGGAGAGTGTAGAGGAGGGAATCTCTTATAGCCTTGGGTCACCCCTTTAGCGGTGCTGTGATTTTGCATAGATGACTCACACTCATCAAAGCCCATTGCTCCTGGATGTTGAAAGGATTAAATGAGGTAATGAGTGTGCAAATGCTTAAACAACAGAAAGTGCAAAAACTTTCTAAGCAAACATCTGTTTGTAGGAAATGGTTGGGGAGAGAGAGAAAGAGAAACTGACTCTATAGTAGCCACACAAGTCTGTTTGGCAGAGAAAAGTAATATTCTGTGTTCCTTCATATTTCCTAGCCTCCTTGGCAGTGAGGCTGAAGCTGGCCAGTGGTTGTGAGTGGAAGTGACATGTGTCTATACCAGCCAGAGGCAGTTAGAACCAGGGTAATTCTTCTGTTCTTTTGTTTCTCTTCCATGAATCATACATCCTTTCCTACCAGACTTTCTATGAACCAGGAATAAATCTTAATTGTGTTCAGTTACTGAGAGATTTCAGGAGTGAAACGTAGTGTGACATGGTAAAATCCCCGTAAAACTGCATACCTCAACCATACCTAGGCTTTCTGTTGAAACTGCTCTCTGTAACCCCTAATGTGACAGGCAAGCAGTCCAAACCCCCGCCATCTTGGCCCCTGCAACTTGTAATAAGTAATTAAGGTCTGTGATTTCCACCCTACCCAGACAATGTGTAAACAAATGCTTATCTTAACTTTTGTGAACGGCTTAAGTAACAATCAGAATGTCAAAAGCCCCCTGGCCCCTCATCTCCGCCCAGGAGGTGATTTACAGAATCCACTAGCCCTCAGAACGTCTGAAGCCCCTCACCCCCACCCCTGCCCCTCACCCTCACTCCGGAGGTGGTTTTACAGGTATAAAAGGTCTTGACACCTTCCTTTCGGGGCCATGGGTTGGAGAGACGCGAGTCCTCTGTGGCCGCCGGCAATAAAGACCCTGCCATTTGGCATACTTCTGTCTTGGCATTGACTTTCTATGCTCCGGCCAGTACAACAGTAGCAGGTAGCATAGATTATTTGGGTCAGCAGTGTAGAAGAAAAAGCACTGAGAAAGACAGAGATTGACAATGAGGTATGGTTGATTTGTGGAAAGAGAATGATACTGTCTATTGATAAAAAAGAAGCAGACACTGGGACATGTCTTCATCTCTGTAAGTCCTGGGAAGCAGAGATCCCTGCAAGACTTAATACCAAAAGGATAGATGATTTTCTAGTGCATTATTATTTAATCAATGCCTATGAACATGACCAATCTAGACAGATATTCTACATTATTTGGTTGTAGAGTGGGAAGAGGGTAGAGTGACTTGAGCTTGCCTCTCATAATAATTCTAGAAATCTGTTCAAAAACAACTCTATTGTAAGACTCCTAATGTGTTGTTTACCTTTCTTTGTGTAACATTAACCCAGTATCTCTAATGTACTCCTTTTCCTTTGCATTCAGAAGCACAAACAAAAGTAGGAATTTGGCCAAGCATAGTGGCTCACGCCTGTATTCCCAGCATTTTGGGAGGTTGAGGTGGGTGGATTGCCTGAGGTCAGGAGTTTAAGACCAACCCGGCCAACATGATGAAATTCTGTCTACTAAAAAAATACAAAACTTAGCTGGGTGTGGTGGCAGGCACCTGTAATCCCAGCTACTCAGGAGGCTGAGGCAGGAAAATCACTTGAACCTGAGAGGCAGAGTTTGCAGTGAGCCAAGATTGTGCCACTGCACTCCAGCCTGGGCAACAGAACAAGACTCTGTCTCCTAAAAAATGTAAGAATCCCACCAATGATGATCTGGCTCTCCTTCTTTCTTTCCTTCAGGTCAATGTCTTAGTAATATTCTGAATGCTCTACTATTCTAGCTTTCAATTGCACAGAACCACTGATGTGTTACTGAATATAACTGGTCCTTTTTAACATTAGTGTATGCACCTGTACAGTTTGACTTCATCCTTGGAGAAAGCTGACTCATTCTTATCTTTCAGAGGCCAGGTTATGATATCACTTGTTTCAGAAAATCTTCTCTGGCTCTCTACTCCTGGATAAGTTTGTCTTCTTATGTGATCCCTCAAAAAAGAAATTTACTCTTCCATTAAGGAGAGTACATAGAATGGCAGCACCTACTGAATCTAGGAATGGAATCAGTTAGAAGAGATCTTTCAAAATTTTGCATTAGACACTTTTGGTTACAACACCACAAGACATGTAGATAGCCATTGTGTTGGACACAGAAAGCCAAAATTCCCTTTTCTGGTTTGAAATATCCAATATGCAGAGGTGATTACTTTCTGGATTAAAGAGAGAAATGGAATTTCACTTTAATCTCTGGATTTAAAATAGGTGGATTAAAATATACAGGTATTCCAACAAACTCCAGAAACAATAGGGCCTAATAACCTACTCCTGTTTCCTAAGATTCAAAGTGAGATGACCTAAATCATGGGGACCTGGCTGACTTTGAACAAATCCAAAGTGTAAGAAATGAGACTAATGAGAATAAAATTACCTTGAGTCAGGGGAGAGTCCCAGTTTGATATAAAGTCCAGTTTGGTATTCAGGCATGGCGCTATGGCATGGAAATATTGGAAAGACTTTTCATTCTTAGAACTCTTGGAATGGTAAATATAAGCTAAATAGCTTTAATATTTGGAGTTTATATTTGTAGCACCTTTGAAAGTAGATGATAGAATATGTAAGTTCTAGTCCTTTCATTAAAAGACAACTGCATCCTAGACTGAGAAGTTTCCCAGAAGCACGATACAAACTGAACTTTTTGGCTTGGCCATCAACAATAATCGATGTTCATAATAGATTGATTAAGATAGTTATTGTCGTTTGACTTTCAATAAAGGAGTGACAGTAATTTGGAAGGAATAAACACTCATAGGGAGACACTAGATATTCTTCAAACAAGGTATCGGGTTATAACAAATAATTGAATTCATAAATAAATGAATACATACTTACATTCATGTATACATATGTATTTAGGTGGAATGTGCATATATTTGTACCAGAACTTGTGGAGCAGCCCACAGAAAGAGACTGTTATTAAAGTGGTTATTACACTCAATTGTAGCTTTTTAAAATTTATTTATTTATTTCAAATGGAAGTTTCTGGTATAGAAAGTTAATTATCTTTTTAATCCATACCACAAAATATTTAATTCTACCCCCACATACATTAGTATCCTTTCTAGTGTTTAATATGTGTCCTTGGTTTTATCCTAGAAGAATATATAGTGTTTTGTATACATGTGTGTTTTATATAATTCATAATGTAATATTCAATACTGTGTCTTGAAGCATTATCTATGTTTTTCTTATAAATGTAAATGAATGTTTTCATTTCTCCTGATCCTTATTAACACTTGGAATTGCTCAACTTAAAAAATATAATGAAAGTAAATTTGGTATTTTGTTTTGTGTTTTAATTTTTCTTGCCTTTTTATATCTTAATCACATATTCTGACATTATTATTGTACCTTTTCCTTTAATAAATTGTGTTAGTATTTACTATTATTTTCTTAATTACCCTAAAGATCAAAACATGCATTTTTTATTTATTATAGTCTAATATACATGATTACTTTTACCACTTTCTCAACAATGCTAAAACTTCAAATATGTTAACTTCATTTACCTACTCCTGTGGTTTATATTACTATTATTACAAATTTAATTCCACATGTTTAAAAATATAAAATATGGTTTTTTGGCTAAATTTCATTTATATTTACCCATGTAGTTTTCTGTCTCCAAAATTTTTGTTGAGCTATATACAAATCTTACTGCCGTTGTACTTTTGAAGGCAATCCCCTCCCCAAATATCACTGTTTTCAGATTGCTCTTTTTTTTTTTTTCCTGTAGATTTCAAGAGCTTTACTTTATTTGGGTATTGGTGTGATTTTCTTTACATTTATTCTGCTCAGGATTTGCAGAGTTTCATGAAACCTCATGAATTGTGGATTGATTTCTTTTTTAATTGTGCATCCAGTATTTCTTCAAAGACTGCTTCTTCCCATTTCTTACTCCCTTTCTGTGACTCTAATCTTGTGATTTCAGTTGTGTGAACTTTTTAAATGTGCTGCATTTTATATTTTTGTTACAAAGTTGGTCTTACGTATTTTCTTTTTCTGCCCCTTCTGCTTCATGCTAATTATTTATAGTGACTTAGTTTCCATGTCATGAATCTTCTCTCCTGCTGTGTCTAATTGTGGCTAAACCCATTTACTAAGTTCTTGGTTTTCTTTATTGTGGGTTTTTTTTCAGTTTTATAATATTCATTAGATTAGTTTTACAGATTTTGTCTTGTGATAAAGCTCTCTGTTTTCCAACTATTTTATTTTACTATATATTGAACATATTAATCTTAATTACTTTAAATTTCATTATCTATTAACCTCAATGTCTGGGTAAACATTTCTATTTCTAGTATTTTCTTTATCATATTGGGTTTTGGTAATTTACTTCTGTGTTACAATATACCCAGTAATTATAACTGAATAATCAATAGTATAATGAAAACATTATAGGTGATATGGATGATATTATCTTTTTCAAGAGAAAGTTTACCCTTTCTCCGTTAAGCAGAAACACTGAGATCCTATTCATATAAGTTCTTAGGAAATAAGTTTACTTGAGACTAACTTGAATTTAGGTTAAGTCTCTTCTACTTGCGATTTATTGCCTCTCTAGGGGCATAGCCTGTGGTGTTGCCTGTGGCCATTTCTTCTGCTAGGTCCTAAACTCTAATCTTTGTTTCCTTATCACCAAAGGTTGACAATCCTCAGCTTTGTTTCAGAGAAGTTTTTCTTGATGTCTTGTGATGTGCAACTTAAGAATTTTGCAAATATGTATTTGTAAGCCACAGTGATATTCTCTTACTTTCTCAACAAAACATTAGCTCCTCAACTATCTGGGTTTTTATTTTAATTAGTTTGTTTGTTAACTTGGGTTTTCTCACTAATTCCTTGACAGTTCCAGTTATACACTGGTTTCTCTGTCTTTAGTAACAGATGCTCTTTCTGGGCCCTTTGCAGATTCTTAGCTTCTTGCCTAGAATCCAGAATTCACAAAGACTGCAAGGTTAAAATATGCAGCTACTGAATGTTGTTTACCTTTCTGAAATGTTCTCTTCTGTTAGATCCTGCCTTCCTCAATTTCTAGCTGCCTCAGAAACTTTTTAATAGCTTAAGTCAGATTTTCTTTTCTATTTTATCCATTTTTCCTAGTTGTTCTTGGTGACAGCGTTATTCAGCCACAAACTACCTTCATACTTCTTAACTGGAAAAGACAGTTTTCTCCTTGATAAGTTGTAGTTCTCTATTTTCTAGTGAAGTTGTGCATCAGGTTATATATTTGATGGCTGATTAAATATTATGATTTATCTGTCATCCATTCTTGTTATGTCTATTTTATATATTATTTAAGTCCTTCCCTACTTTGCGGGCTCCCTTCAGTATTCTCCAATGTTCTCTATGGTTAACTTAATTATTATGCCTTTTCCATTTAGAAGGATTTAGGCTATAAATAGTAGCTATGAAAACTATAAAACTTAGATCTTGGTTTCTAGTACCATTCTCTAATAAAGGAAACTCGGTGTTTTTTTGGAGAAATCATTGGTTTTATTACTGAAATAGAAAATATGCAAAATCAGTCTAAAGCATCGTATAATGGCAGAAAGTAAAAAAGTGTCCCCTCTGGAAAAGAAAAATAACAAAGGTATGTTGAAGGAACACAGGCATTGATAGTAACAACTTCAAATGGCCAAAACTTGAAAAAATAAACAAAATAAAGTAGTACTAAATTATAACTCAATGTATAAAATAATTTTCCCTGTCTGTTGCTGATATAAATAAATGATTGAATAAATAAATAAGTGTGGTTAATAGACAAGTCCCTCATACAGAATTCCATGTAATCAATGTAGCTATTCTCCTATTGAGGAGGTGGAGCATAACACCCCACCTTTTGTGTGTAGATAGCACACAACGACTTTCTTACAAATAGTACAAAAACTGGGGGCGAGAGAGAGTAACTTTACCATGGGGAAAAGTGACAAATACTACCTCAGCCATATAACTGAGATTAATGTAAACAATTATGTCATATCTACAGTGTGCACTCATGATATGATGAGAACAACACTTTATGCTCTTCCTCAAAAAAAAAAAAAAAAACCACATTACCCCAGTCTAATCATGAGAAAAATATCAGATAAAACCAAATTGAAAGACATTGCATAAAATATATATATGGCCAGTACTCCTAAAAACTGTGAAAGTCATCAAAGTCAAAGAAAAGCTGAGATTCTAAGAGACTGTCTCATTCAAGAAACGCTGAAAGAGTTACAGCAGGTAAATATCATGTGATTTCTTATGGTATCCTGTGATTTTGAAACATAAAAAATACAGAAAAACTAAGGGACTCTGAATAAAATATGCATGTTACTTACTAGTAATCCATTAATGTGGGGTTCATTAATTGTGTTAAAAGTTCCATACTAATATAAGATGTTAATAAGAGAGGAAACTAGGCATGTTATAAAGCAATCCTCTGTACTGTATTTATGACTTTTCTATAAAATTACAATTTCTAAAATAAAAAATGAATTTTAAAAAATGGGGACTGGAGTCAGACAACCTGGATTTGAATCCTGATTTCCTTACACATATGTATATGACTAAATAATTGTAATCTCTTAAAAGAGTCAGGGCAGAAACAATACTGGTAGAAATACTGGCCTAAATTTTATAAAGTTGAGGAAAATTATAAATCCACAGGCCAAAGAAGTTCAATGAATTTTTTATAGTCGAAGTGTAATAAAGACAACTGTACAAAAATGCAACATCATAAAATCACTAAACAGTGAGACAGACTAAATTATATAGATAGCCAGGAAGTGGAGGAAGGCAGCATGTTACGTGCAGAACAGTAAAGATGATTAGTATATTTCTCATAAGAAATAATGCAACTGACAAGAAAGCAGAGAAAAAAAATTAAGTGGTCAAATAAAATATGTTCACCCTAAATATCCAGTGAAAATATTTTTCAAAAGTAAACATGAAATGCTTTTTCATAAATAGAAATGGTCAAAAAAAAAAAAAAGTTTCAGCAGATGTGCATAGCAAGAAATGTTGAAGGTAGCTCCTAAGACAAAGGAAAATAACACCAGATGAAAATAGGGATCTTCACCAACAGACATGAAACACTGAATATGGTAATGATATAGGCAGCTACGTATATGTGTTTGGTAAGTCTATACATATATATGTGTGTCATTTATGCTTTTAAATATTTATATCTATGGTTTTTTATACTTCTTTGAATGATCACTGTTTAAACAAAAATAATAGCAAAGTTATGGGGATTTGTTAAAGCTGACAACACTGCATAAAATTCAAAAAGGACAAAAATAGAAGTATAGCTTTTTAATATTCTTCTATGTGAAGTGGCATAACTTCAATTAAAAGTAAATTTTCATAAATTAATTGTATGTAATATAAATTCTAAATCACCTACTAAAACAAGAAAACAAAGGGTTATAGCTGAGAAGCAGCAAAATGTATTAAATTAAAATATTAAACATATGTTAATACAAAAGAAAGTAGAAAATGAAGAAAAATGGAATTAAAAAAGATTGGAAAAGTTGAAAACAAATGGCAAGATGAGTGACTCAAACCTTACTACATCCTAGCTATCATATTGCAGGTTGGTCGTCTAAACTTCCCATATTAAAGGCAAAAATTATCATTTTAATTGAAATCATATTAAATTCAACCATATAACTTCTATGCTGTGCACAAATAAAATATTTTAAACACAGAGTCACAAATTGACAAAATAGGAAAAGGACAGAAAAGATATACTTTGCTGACTTTAGTTTTTAAAAAATCTAAAGTGGCTATGTTAATGTCAGACAAAGTAGAATTCAGGGCAAAGAATATTTCTTGGGATAAAGAAGGTCATTTTATTCTGATAAAGGAGTCAATTCATCCAAAGGACATAACATTCATAAATGTTTATGTACCTAATAACAGATCTTCAAAATTCATGAAGTAAAAATTGATGTAAGCGCAAGGAGAAAGAAACAAAACCAAATTATAGCTCAAGATCTCAATAACCCTATCTTCATAATTGGTAAAACAAGTAGATACAAAATCATCAAAAATATACAAGACTTAACAATATCAACCAACTTATCTATTGACATTTACAGAACACTTATATCAACAAAAGAACATACATTCTTTTCAAGAGCACATGAATATTTACTGAATATTGGATTTTCCTAAATTTATTGTGCCATTCGATTTGTGTGACTTGGATTTTCCTAAAATTTATTGTGCCATTTTTTATGTACTAGAATATGGTAGTACATAAAAAATGGCACAATAAATTTAGGAAAATCCAAGTCACACAAAGTATGTTCTCACACCACAATCACATTAAATTAAAATTAGTAATAGAAGTCTCTCTGGAAGATCCTTAGGCATTTAAGAACTATATAGTGCACTTCTAAATAATCTAGGGATCAGAGAAGAGGGAAATTAGAACATATTTTAAACTGAACAACAGTTCAGTTTACCTCCCCCTGGCCCCCCCAGCACTACCTCCACTGGAACAGGTGCCGGTATCCATGGCTAAGCAACCCACAGATGGGTCAAATTACAGGACTGTGTAGACAACCCCCAGTACCAGCCCAGAAACTGGCAGACTTGCTGGGTGGCTAGATACAGAAGAAAGATAACAATCACTACAGCTCTACTCTCAGGAAGCCACATCCATGGGAAAAGGAGGAGAGTACTACATCAAGGGAACAGAACACCCTGGGGGACAAAAGAATCTGTACAGCCTTCAGCCCTAGCTAGACCTTCCCTTTGACAGAGGCTACCCAAATGAGAAGGAACCAGAAAACCAACTCTGGTAATATGACAAAACAAGGCTCTTCAACACCCCCCAAAAAATCACACTAACTCAAAGCAATGGATCCAAACCAAGAAGAAATCTTTGATTTACCTGAAAAAGAATTGAGGAGATTAGTTATTGAGCTGATCAAGGAGGCAGCAGAGAAAGGCAAATCCCAATGTAAGGAAATCAAAAAAATACCACAAGAAGTGAAGGGAGAAATATTCAATGAAATAGATAGCATAAATAAGAAACAATCAGAACTTCAGGAAACAATTGACACAGTTATAGAAATGCAAAACGCTCTGGAAAGTCTTAGCAATAGAATCGAATGAGTTGAAGAAAGAAATTCAGAGCTTGAAGACAAGATCTTCAAATTAACTCAATCTAATAACAACAAAGAAAAAAATAAGAAAATATAAACAAAGCTTCCAGGAAGTCTGGGATTATGTTAAATGACCAAACCGAAGAATAATTGATGTTCCTGAGGAAGAAGAAAAATCTAAAAGTTTGGAAAATATATTTGGGAGAATAACTGAGGAAGATTTCCCCAGCCTTGCCGGAGACTTAGACATCCAGATACAAGAAGCACAAAGAATACCTGAGAAATTCACTGCAAAAAAGATCACCTAGGCACATTATCATCAGGTTATCTAAAGTTAAGACAAAGGAAAGAATCTTAAGAACTGTGAGACAAAAGCACCAGGTAACCTATAAAGAAAACGTATTAGATTAACAGCAGATTTCTCATTAGAAACCCTTCAACCTAGAAGGGACTGGGATCCTGTCTTTAGTCTCCTCAGACAAAACAATTAACAGTCAAGAATTTTGTATTCAGCAAAACTAAACTTCATATATGAAAGATAGATATAATCTTTTTCAGATAAACAAATGCTGAGAGAATTCACTACTACCAAGCCACCACTACAAGAACTGCTAAAAGGAGCTCTAAATCTTAAAACAAAGCCTGGAGCTATAGAGCATAAATCTCACAAGACCTATAAAACAAAAATACAATTTAAAAAACAAAAACAACAAAATAAGAAACCAAGGTATACAAGCAACAAATTGTACTATAAATGGAACAGTACCTCACATCTCAATACTAGCATTGAATGTAAATGGCCTAAATGTCTAAGTTAAAATATACAGAATTGCAGAATGGATAAGAATTCACCCACCAACTATTTGTTGCCTTGAAGAGACTCACCTAACACATAAGGACTCACATAAACTTAAGGTAAAAGGGTGGGAAAAGACATTTTATGCAAATGGACACCAAAAGTGAGCAGGAGTAGCTATTCTTATATCAGACAAAGCAAACTTTAAAGCAACAGCAGTTAAAAAGATGAAGAGGGACATTATATAATGATAAAAGGCCTTGTCCAACAGGAAAATATCATAATCCTAAACAAATATGCACCTAACACTGGAGCTCCCAAATTTATAAAACAATTACTAATAGACCTAAGAAATGAGATAAACAGAAACACAGTAATGGGGGACTTCAATACTCCACTGACAGCACTAGACTGGTCATCAAGACAGAAAGTCAACTAAGAAACAATGGATTTAAACTATACCCTGGAACAAATGGACTTAACGGATATATACAGAACATTCCATCTAACAACTGCAGAATATGCATTCTATTCAATGGCACATGGGCCTTTCTCCAAGATAGACCATATGATAGGCCACAAAATGAGCCTCAATGAATTTAAGAAAATTGAAATTCTTCAAGTACTCTCTCAGAACACAGTGGAATAAAACTGTAAATCAACTTTAAAAGGAACCCTCAAAACCATACAAATACATTGAAATTAAATAACCTGCTCCTGAATGATCACTGGGTCAAAATTGAAATCAAGATGGAAATTAAAAAATTATTCAAACTGAACAACAATAGTGACACGACCTATCAAAACCTCTGGGATACGGCAAAGGCGGTGCTTCAAACCTAGATCATGGGTTGATGGGTGCAGCAAACCATCATGGCACATGTATACATGTGTAACAAACCTGCACATTTTGCGAATGTATCTCGAACTTAAAGTAAAATAACAACAACAACAAAAAAAAGAACTGGAATTTCAGTGTTAATAAAATAAAAATTAAGCAGTAAAATAAATAAATAAAAAATAACTACAATGTCAGGTGCAGTGACTCATGCCCGTAATCCCAGCACTTTGGAAGGGTGAGGTGGGAGGATCACTTGTGTCCAGGAGTTCAAGACAAGCCTGGACAACATAGTGGGATGTCATCTCTACCACAAATACAAAAGTTAGCTGGACATGGTGGCACCTGTAGTTCCAGCAACTTGGTAGTCTGAAGTCCCAGCTATCTGTAGTCCCAGTTACTTGGTAGGCTGAAGTGGGAGGATCATTTAAGCTCAGGGAATTGAGGCTGCAGTGAGCTGTGTTTGTACCACTGCCCTCCAGCCCAGGAAAGCGAGCAAGACCCTGTTTCAAAAAACATAAAAATAATGAAAATTTAAAAATAAAATAAAACAATTAAAAGAGTATAAATGGGCTGTTTGTAATGCAAAGAAAAATGCTCCATTCATCCTGATATGATTATTATGCCAATGCATGCCTGTGTCAAAGTATCTCATGTATCACGTAAATATATGCACCTACTATTTACCCACAAAAAATTTTAAAAAGAGTTTAAGTAAAACTAACTTAATTCTCCAAAGGTTATTTTTGTTACTTTTGGGGCTAGATATATCTCTTAAGCTTCTGCAATAAACAGATGGATCTTGAGGAGGACGAAGAACATCTAAGGCATTTAGGACAAGAAAATGATGTCTAAAATCGAACAGAGATGCCCATCTATCCTATGCTTTCTCTCCCCACATACACATTTGTTTCATTTCATCAAACAAATGCTTTGTAGGACAAACCTTAGGGCAATCTTAAGAGTATGAATTCAGGTCTATAAATTGTTTTTCTGAAAGTCTGTGAAGTGTCTTGCAGCTGAATAATCCTGAGAATCATACAGAAGATGGAAAATTTTAAATAAGGGCATGGATACTTATTCTTTAAAATGAATGTTAGGAAATAACAGTGGGCAATAAAAATAATGTAGTGATATGTAAAAATGACACGCAGCCTGACTTAGTCACCAAGCCACCTCCTCAGCCAAGATTCATTAGTCTCCACATCAGTTTTGCTATTGAGTACCTTTATAGAAATGCATGCAATGTAATGGAAATGTACCTGCACCTTATTATACAAGTCGTCTGAATATAAATAATGCAGGAGGCCTGCTCTCTGCAAAAAGATGTGTTAGAAAAAGAAAACTGTAAACAGATTTCTAGTGATAGGTATTGTATATGCATCAAGGTTTAATACGTGTGTGAGTACAAATGTGAATATGTCCTCTCTTACACACACACACACACACACACAGACACACACACACACACTCTTTAACAGCACTGGATTTGCGCTTGCTTGTGTTTTTGTTTTTTGTTTTACTTTTTTCTTTTGTATTCCTCAGCGAATCTCTACAGAATCTGTAATGTGAGTGTTCTTTGTTCATGAAATTGTATACAACGTTCTCCTGAAAATTAATAAGGCTGTCTCCAACTCACAGCCCTATTTGCATACTGCTCCCCTACCAGTTAGCTTTTGATTTTCCTCTGTATCTCTTTATCTTCAGGCTGTAGCCGAATGGTTCCTCTGCCAAATCCCAGACCACCCTTTCATACAGATTTCACATGATATTCTTCAATTCTGGACCTTGTATTTTGGGCATTTACTGCTGTAAGGCTCCTATTATTATTTTATATATCCTTCACCTAAAAGATAAAATATGTGTCAAATTAACTTAATAAGGCAGTGCTAAAGGGTTAATGAAAACAGAATTCTATAATAATAATTAGGATTATAACCAAGAGGTTTCCAGTAAAGTTACAGTGCAACTAACCCTTTAAGAGTATAATATTAAGTAAATCTAATTTAATAGATTGTTAAATTGCTGGGTATTCTCTCTCTTTTTTTTTTTTTTTCCTTACTACTGGGATTCTCTCTGAGAAGAACTCAGCAAAGGAAAGATTTAGCTGCTCATTTATGGCCTAATATAATTGAAGTCTTTGATGCATGGACAAAAAGAGTTAGACCTGCTGAGAAGCTTCCAATATTCTCTCTCTCTCTGTCTCTCAAACCATCTCTTGATTCCCAACAAGGCTCTACTGTATATCATTAGTTAAAGATGTTTACAAGGCCATTGCTCATGATTTTGAGGTTGAGATTAGCAGTACCTTTTAACCAATAAAAGGCACATTATTTCTCCTGGAGAGCATATATTCAGCTCTTAGGAATCTCATGGCCCTTGGCCTATCCCAAGATTCTGAATGTTCCCCCTTCCCTTGAAACCTGATTTTCTCTTTATAATTTCAAAGATCTCCTGGAACGGGCAATATGTACATACTTATCTTTTCAGCCAGAAGAATATGACAGTTCACATAATTTTACCCTCTTAAATTAAATCCAAAGCACGTTGGATTCGATTACAGTGGCAAGAGAACCTTTCAGAAAGCCATGACCAAAATGTTGAATAGTCTTAAAAGCTATATTGGGGAAAAAATAAAATGTTTGATTTTAAAGCCTTTACTGGATATGTTTTAGTGGAAGAGAATAGAGCAGGAAGCATGCGTGCCTTTGTAACAAGTCACATCTCTGGTGTCAGAGGCACAGCTGTGCCATGTGCAAGCAGTGTAAAACAGGAGAGCCGCCCTGCTCAGCATGGACTGACATATGTGTAAAATGTTACTTCCACAGGCGGCTCAGCAGCTGAACAGATGAGCTAGCAGTCAAGAAAATGTTCATCCTCTTCTATGTGGATTTTGTCTTGACTGTCTCAGAAGATGCGTGGTGTTCCTTTGGAAGTGTTGTCTGTGTTTGACTCAATAGTTACTTTTTGGATGATCAAGCAGAGTGAAAAAGCATATCTGTACCTAATGCTGATGGGGAGGAATCTCAGGATCTGAGCTGGCACTGGCGGACACGTATGTCTTAGTTTGTTCTCTAGCCATTCTCCCCCTTTCTATGTATGCTGCGATATTATTCTAGAATGAATTATTTATGCTTTAGAACATGTATGGAAGCAAATTTTGCATGTAGATTTTCTTGGTGAGGGGAGAGATGAATACATTCTAATGTCTGATAAACTCACTGTGATAAGCAACTGGGGTTGCTCTAAAAGGAGATGGGATTTTCCTTGTTAACATGTGAACAAGAAGGCACTCTCCAGGAAGGCAGTGGGTCTCAGTAGAGGGAAGCAAGTTGGGAACTGGGTATATCCCAAGACAAAATCCTGTGAAAGGTTTCCATTTTTGTGCCCCACCCATGACACTTTGGACTAGAAGTTTAGTCAGATGCAGCATGCTTCTTTTATTTCTGAACATTCAACACATTTCAATTTCCTTTTGTTATCAAAACTCCTCGGTAAAATCAGTATTTCCATTAAAACATGTAAACAGTATTGTAGAAAATCAAGCAATGGACCTTTAATGGAAGTACAGTCTACCCCATATTCTCTTTTCCTGTTTTGAAAAGTCTGTGAGGAATAAGTGACATCTTATTGAGAAGAACTGTGGAATCGAAGTTCTAGGTGTTTGCTAGTGTTAGTAACCACCCAAAAGCTGAATTCAGATGTTGTAAAGACAGACATGTAACAGCCCAGGGACATACCCCAAAGGCTAAAGGGAGACAACTCCCTCTTCTCAAATACCTTGTAGGAAATTCAACCTTACAGGGAGTGGAACTATCAACAAGATTATACTTCCTATGTACTTAACAAGAAGTGACAGCAATGTTTAGCCTTTCATTAAATGTCTTTTGTAGGCATTTTGAACTCTCATTACTGCCTTGGGAAAAGATTGAGATATGCAAGATGGTTTTTCTTTTTTAAAATGTCCCAAGATTGTGCTAATTTGGGGATCTGTTTTGATTTGTCTTACTGGCTTTATTATTTGGTGTCAGCTCTTAAATTCACTTCTTTTCAAAGGATAGACCTGCCTCTAGATATTTCTTCCTTTCTAACCTGTTGACTCTAGTTAGTGATGAATGAGAAAACAAGAAGCAGTAAGCTAGAATAATAGAAAATGATTTTGTAAGTTGTGCCTGAACAGACTGCTTCTAAGCCAAGAGCAGATTTGGTATTAGTTTAGATCAGGTATTAGCTCCTCTGGGCTCTGATTCTCTGGTGTTTCCCTAGTGCTCTCCACTTGGTTCCCCCGAATCGCATTGCCCTGTGTCCATCTATTTCTTATCGATTTCTATTGATAGACTATATGTTCCCTAAACTTCAGGACTTGGCATATCTTGATGATTAGTTATTCCCATTGCTTATCAAAAAGTCTTAAAGATGGTAGGTTTTCAATAATATTCTTAGCTCAAACAAATAAATGAGACATTTACTATTATCTCTTATCTTTATCAGAGGAGTAATATAGTATTTTCAAAATTATGTCCTCCAGCTCTCTTCTTTCTTTATCTCCCATGTCCATAAGCCCACATTCCCCAAAATTACTTAAATTAGGGTTTAAAGCTCTGTATGTAGATTGAAGTCACGGAGCACTCCCTACAAAGCCCCTATGTCTGGGCCTACCCAAGAGCAATTCAATCACTTCTCTGTGAATGTGACCTATGAAACACTTTTTCGTACTTATTATTTTATACATGTGTATTTGTGTGTATTTATTTTTACTGCTAATTCTTCCAGGTAATCAAAATGTGAAGCCAAAGTTAAGAATCACTGAGTTTGTCTACTCTGTTTTACTAATGTCTTTGCTCATCATCAAGTATTTTGTATGTAGCATTGATTCATTTTGTTATTTTGTTTTTTTTTCCATGAATCTGAATATTCTGTACTGTTTTTAAATGTACATGATATCCTTTAAATTTTTTTTTCATCTTTAACAAATTTCAGGGGTTGCCATTAAGTACAAATGAAAGTTTGGCTAGATATATACTAATTGGGAATGAACATTTTTCCCTCAGCAACTGATATGGTTAGGCTTCGTGTCTCTACCCAAACCTTACCTTGAATTGTAATTCCCCATGATCCCCATCATCTTCACGTGTCAAGGGAATGACCAGGTGGAGGTAATTGAATCACGACGGACAGTTTTCCCATCTGTTCTCGCGAGAGTGACTGAGTTCTCAGAAGAGCTGATGGTTTTAAAAGAAGTTCTTCCTCCTTCACTGAACATTTCTCCTTCTGTCGCCTTCTGAGGAAGGTCTCTTCACCTTCTGGCATGATAACAAGTTTCCTGTGGCCTCCCCAGCCCTGCTGAACGGTGAGTCAATTAAACCTCTTTCCTGTATAAATTATCCAATCTTGGCAAGTACTTTATAGCAATATGAAAACAGACTAATAAAGCAACTTATGACAATTTCAGGTTTTTGGCATTTACTGATACTGAGAAAAAAATGTTTTATTAGTCACTACACTTTTATTAGTAATTTCCCTAGCTTCATAAATATATCCCCTTAAATGTCTTTGCAAGTAGAAATTAGATAATTTCTAAACTCTCTTCGATAGAATAACTGCTTTTATTTGGTATTAATTGTTTTCAGAGAGCAGAATTTGAATTCCTTTTTCATATTGGTTGCCTTCTTTTGAAGTATAGGGTGTTCTAATGTATCTTGCAATTTTTCTCAGTGGGCTCTGTGTGCCCAATATTGAGATTTAGGATTGGTTCTGTTAGAGTGGTGTGAGTTCCTGTGAAATCTTTTAAGCCCCAAAGAAGGGGCAGATGTTGAAGTTAATTATGGCCTTTTGTTATAAATATGGGCTTCAGGTGCTCATTGAGAGGACTAAATAAACTACAGCTGGAGGCAACCTGACCAGAGAATCACTGCTGGGCCAAAGAGATTGTTGCCTTGTGTACCAGGGCAGCTAAGTTGCTGTTTTAGTAGCTGCCTGCAGTTTACACCTGAGGCCGAAGAAGCAGCTGGGATTCATAGGGGATGTATTGTTATTTGGAAAACACCGTAGTGGGTATTTTTATAGGTGGTTGCATCTTTCTTGGTGGGAGAGACTATCAAAAGAAGGTGAATCGCTCTGTATAGTCGAGTAACAAGAATTAGACCTGTTCCTTGGAGGAGACAAAACCAAAACAGATGACAAGCAAAAGAAAAAAAAAGAGAGATCCTGGATGGGGAGGTTAAGGCAGGTGGGAGGAAATGTGCTTTGGAAAACGAAGGCACTCTTGGTGTCTTGATGTAATCAAAGAAGGTTGAACAGTGAGAAAATTTCTCTGGATGACCTGGAAAATTCAATATCATTATGCCTAACATTTAAATTCTTCAAAGTTCTTTGCTGTACTTTTAGAACGCTTGAGTTATATTCAAATCTTCAGAAGTAATACATTGCAAACACTAGAATTTTATAAATGGCACATTAGGAAATGAAGGAGGAAGGACAGTCCCTGAAGTGAAAGTGGCCTTCAGAAGACCTATGGTATAAAGGCTGACCCAGGAAAAAAATGTACCCCGTTTCCAGGTAGCTTCAGAAATGCTAGGAAGAATACTGAAATTTCCACAGAACAATATAAGGCGACTGGAGTCATTTTCATTTCCTTTAAAGGGAAAGCTCTAGAGGAATTGGAGACAGAAGGTACCTGTTTTTACAAGTAGAAATGACTTCACTCTAAGTTATAAGTTCCCTCACTGAGGAACTACTATGTTGCTTCTACTTCACCTAGAATGCTGTTAGGGCCAGGGGTAAGCCAAAGAAAATTCCCCAGTCACTGAGACCTAGGACCCAGGACCCAGGACACGAGGCTGTTCTTGAATAGACAATTCCCTGATTCCTTAGTTGCCTCCAGCCTTTGTCATCCTGATGTAGGCTGTGTAAGTAGATTCCTGTAGGGACTCCATTTATTCTCCTCCAGTAGATTTTTTTATTCAGATGTTTTATGTTCTACAATGTTGATGATAAACTTCTCTCTGTCATAAATGGTTATATGTCTTATGGGAATTTCTCATCATTTCTATGGATGGAACCCTTCCATATCAATAGTTTTGTTTTATTTTGGGCTTTGATTTATATTCCTGTGAATCTAGGAGGCCAGCTGGATAGCCCAATTTGTCTCTTGCACATTTAGATTACTTTATGTTTTCATAAGGGTAGTTTCAAAACTCTTTTTATTTGTTAATTTGTTTAAACAAATGACTTTATCTTAAATGTGAATAGGAAATATCACAACTGTTGTGGTATTTAATCAGCTTATGATCCCTATGCCTCCGAATAGAACTGTGAAATGGTAAGGTATTGGTGAATTGATTCCGGGGAGATGTGATGAATGGACTTGCTTCCTCTTGCTGCTGTAACAATTAGTAGTGGCTTAAAATGTAAATGTCACACAAATGTATTACCGAGTCCTGGAAGTCAGAAGCCTAAAATGGGCCAGGAGGGCTGCATTCCTTTTGGGGGTTGTAGGTTAAAATCTGCTGTCTTGCCTTTTCCAGCTTCTAGAGGCCCCTTGTATTCCTTGGCTTGCCATCTTTCCTTTCATTTTTAAAGATAAACAGTACCATAGCATCTTCAAATCTCTCTCTGAATCTCTCTCTGACCTCTGCTCTTATTGTCGCGTCTCCGCTGGCTGACCTTCCTCCCTCCCACTCATAAATACCCTCATAATTACAATATGCTCACTTGGATAATACAGGCTTACTTCTCCATCTCAAGATTCTTAACCCATCACATGTGCAATGTACCTTTTGCCACTTAGGGTAACATATTCACAGGGTTCCAAAGATCAGGATGTCAATGTCTTTGGGGGATCACTATTCCATCTACACAGTGAATACTTTATTACTTGCATGCAGATATTAGGACACCCATTGAGGCTTGCAATAAATGGAGAATCCTACCTCAGTGTTAAATGATTGCACTTAAAAATTCTCCAGGGAACAGCTCCAGACCCAGGGAACCAACTGGACTCAGGAAATAAAGATATGATTTCCCCAAATGAAATAACTTCAGAAGACAAGTAATCATTTAGTAGAAAACACTGTGCTTTCTCTTACCTCCAGCCATCAAAGACAAGGCTTTTTTTAATAGAATATTTCACCATATCCCGCTTTTTCTACTCATCCTTCAGATCTTGGAGCTAATTAATGTTGAAGCAGTATTGTCAGATGGAGTTTCTCAGGCCTGATGATTTTGGGCAACACTTTGGATGTTAGTACCCCATAGACTCTGGTGTCGCTTGCTGAGTAATTTTAGATGACTAATAACCTCATAATTAGATAAATAATTGATATGGTTTAATTATATGCTCCTTTACAACTTTATTAATATTCGTGTTTGAGCCGTAGATGCCTTTCTGCCCTTTACCTGCCTCGGAGAAAACAGAATCCTCCACGGGTTTGGCAGAACGTGCTGGAGAACCCTTGCCAGCGCTCAGGATATGTAAATTAGCCATCTTGTTCCAAGGCATTAGCAGCTGTTGTTTTTAATTATTAATGAGATGGCCAGTGTTTGCTGTAGGAGAGTAGAACTAAGTGAGTAGGTTTGGTATCTGTGTTGTTTAAACTCTAGTTTTTATTCAGGGACCCTCAGCCAAAGTAGTTGAGTTGCTCAGAAGGTGGCCAGAGGTCTGCTGGCATTTCCAGACTGTGTGTGTCTCTAGACTGTGCAAGTGTGTGTGTTGTTGTATTCTTCTTAGTGGTTGGCCTCTGCTGGGCTAAACTATAGTTAATAAGATGTGGTTAATAAATCATTGAACTATTAGCCGTTGAAATAATAAAAGTATTTTGCAGATACAAAAGGTATTTCTATTATTATCTATCGTAACATCAATAAGACAGTAAGTATAAAGTTACTTTATTAATTGGAAAAGCTAGAAATCATAGAAATGTTAAGTTATAGGACATTTTATATGTACTTGGATTAAGTAGTGAAACACACTAGACAATTATAAAATCTGCCAATTTCTTTTGAAGGCATTATCTTAGAACTGCATATAAACTGAAGCATATAATTACTCTATTTCAACTCTATTAATTTAAAATCTGCAACAGACTTGAACTTCAATTAAAGAATATTGTCAATTGCTTGGTCATAGGTTTGAAACTAGAGGCTTTGTTGTTTTTATTCTGCCTCCTACCATCACAAATTTTAAAATCTAGAATACGGGATAGATACACCTTTCTGTTTCTATTACCTTCCTCTTATCATGGGCCAGGGTATTAAGATGTCATACTTACGCTACTACAGTAGCTTTTGAACTAAAAAACTTACATCCAGCTCCTTAGTTCTCCAGATATTGTTCCCATTGCTGGAAAAAAAAAAAACACTCTTTAAAAAAAAAATAAACTGCTTTCTGCTTTATTGTTGTTCACTTCATTTTAAAAAATTGTTTGTGGGTGCATAGTAGGTTAATATATTTGTGGAGTACATGAGATGTTGGGGTACAGGTGTGCAATGTGAAATAGGCACATAATGGAGAATGGGGTATCCATCCCCTCAAGCATTTATCCTTTGAGTTACAATCTAGTTACATTCTTTAATTTATTTTAAATTATACAATTAAGTTATTGATAAGTCATCCTATTGTGTGATCAAGCAGTAGTCCTCTTCATTCTTTCTAACATTTTTTTTTTCCATTAATTATCTCCCACAAGCCCCTACTACCCTTCCCAGTCTCTGGTAATCATCCTATTCTCTACATCCATGAGTTTAACTGATTTGATTGTTAGGTCCCACAAATAAGTGAGAACATACAATGTTTGTCTTTCTGTGCCTGGCTTCTTTCACTTGACATAATAATCTCCAGTTCCATCCATGTTGTTGCAAATGACTGGATCTCATTCATTTTTATGGCTGAATGGTACTCAGTAGCCGTTTCATTATACTAACTTACTTAAAAGGGTCCTACGTTATAGCCAATAGGGTAAGGCAGGAAAATAAAATATTATTATTTAAAGGTAATATAAATCTCTGGAAAGATAAAAACTGCTTTGACTTAAAATAACTGTTGATTTTTAAATTATGTGCATTGAATTTTAATAAATCTGAGACTCTAAACTTCAGCAGGGCATGCTGAGTATAGCCGTACCAGGGCCACAGTTGACATGTGACTCAGCTCCCTCTGGATACCTTTCGCCAGTGATTCCATGTTCCCACATGAAGCCCCATGGCCTGTGGGTGGAAGTAGGGATTGCTTGTGATGGGGAGCAGGAAGGAGTTACAGCTTTCTAACTACAGTTTCTCCTTGTAACTACAGCTATCTTTCTACAGTTTCCCTGTAGAAACTTTCAAAGTAAATTATTCTTACAATCTTACTTTGTAAGATTAAAGTCATTATCATGTATCTATTTTATTAAATTTCTGGCATCATTTCCCCCCAGTAGTGAGTTGATGCTACAATAGCAGGTGTAGCAGTTAGTATGCTGCAGTATTTCCTTCCTACATTTGTGATTTGCCAGTCATAAATTCAAGAAGGACTAAACTGATTTTATTCTTTCTTTCCAAAGCAACCTTTAAAGTCCTTGCTTTGTGTTCTTTTTTTGTGTGTTTTCTTCATTGAATGAGAACAAAGAAATATACCACAATGGTCTCTGCAATGATTGAAGCCTTCTAATGAGAACTAGATGACTTTCTGTAAGTTTCCTTGCCTGGTACTCTGGTAAACTCATTTCTTACCAACTTCTTAAATATCAACAGTTGTACTAGTCATAGTAACACAAAACTCAATTTATTATTTATTATAAAATTATTACCAATGATTAACTACTTTAATCATTTATATTAAAAATAACAATTCAAGATGTCTGGATTACTAGAAATAAGCATTTAAATAAAATAACTGAGTAGACTATTCAATTCAAATAAGGAAAAAAATGCAAGAAAAATTTAAAGAATGAAGTTATTCCTTTCCTAATTGCTATTTGAAAGCACTAAGAATGATTATTATATATGTAGATATAATTCTCAAAGTACTCTTGGTTCGGGAAAAAATATATGAAACAATAAAGGAGGAAAAGATAGTGATAAGAACACCTTCCACATCTGGCCATCTGTGCAAAGAATCTAAGGAGTGATGTTGCTCAGAGACCCAACATACATTCAAGCACTAGCCAGGATAGAGTATGAGAGACACTACATTGTAATGTAAAGAATCTGACCATTTTATCAATTATGATTTTTTATCTTTAAAATGTTTATATATCACAATCCCATTTTAAAGGAGAAAGTATAATTTCTATTTTTCTGATTCACTTGTAAGCAGAAATTTTCCTGGAAGATTCTATGTGTTCAATAACCACAAACAAATTATCTTATTCTATACTTTTATGTATTTATACTATGATGTGAAAAAAAAATAACAGACACTACATTGCAGAGGACTAGACAAAGAAATCAGCATTTGCTTCATAGCCTTCACAGAGAAGTATGTAAGAAATAAAGTATTTCTTCACTCTATTGATTCAGATTATATTAGTCCAGAGAGATCTCATTAGATGATTACTGATTATAGAGCTCTAAGTCATAAATAGACCTTATGATGTTTCTCTAGAACTTTAAGTTGTTTTTAGGCAGATGTTTTTAAGTGATTGAGATACATGCTATGGTTCCACATACACTAATATAAGGTTTTTTTTTTTTTTATTATATTTTAATGGAGTCAAGGACTTCTCTGTGCTTTACATGAACTAGTAACTATGTTAGCTTGAGCAGGGTTTGCCACTAACAGTAAAATAAAGGGATCAGAGATAATGGTATAAACAGTTTTCAGGAAACAGGAGAGATTAACAGGGAGAAAATTTTCACCACACGTTATTGTGGGGTCTTTTGTTTACTGCTGAAAATGGCATTTCTTGAATTTGACATTTAATTAAGATGATATAGCAAAATGGTGGATATTGTTTTTGATGTCTGATGTCTGTTGTAGATGTCAGTTTAACAAACAAATCTGTAGAGAAGATCAATACTCGCTGATTAGAAACAAGTTGGTCTGTACAGGAAGACATGGACATGCTCAGGGCATGGTTGTTAACAAAGGCCACTGATCAGAGGACTGTGATGCTCCATTGGTTGGAGACATTTAAGACCATTTGAAACAAAGATTCTCCCTGAGTACTCATTCCAGAACCATGTTAACTTTTAGTTAATCTGATGATTTCTGATTAGTCAGAAATGTGAGAATTTTAGAGTAAAGATAAGTAAACAGGGTCAGGGATACAGACTTTGTGCATGTTGTATTATTGCTTCCTTAGGTAAGCAGGGTGAGGCAGAGACCAGCTGAATGTGGCCATGATTGCTGATTGCTCAGTAAAGACATGTAAATCACAGAGCTCATGCTCCTGTTAGAGGTGGAGGGTGGGTTAAAGCTGATTCTACCATTGATGCCTGAAAGTTCAAACATGGAAACTCCTGCTCTCTACTCCCTATTTTCATGGCACTTGAAAATTCCCCACATTCTACCTTGTAGGAAGACCTAACAATTTGAAAGTACTCATCTTAGTGGATTAAGAATCCAGTTATCAGTATATATAAATGGGATTGTAGATGCATCACCTTCTGAGGTGGAAATATGGTAATATTGAATGTCAAGTTCTACCCAGGTGGTTGGGTTTTATAGATGTGACCATTCATAGTTATCACCAGTAATTCCAAGGAAGAGCAATGGGGAAAAGTACATGTGAGAGGTGCTGTGCTGGACACAGGGTGGCTGCTCTAACTCATCCTCATTGCCTCCATCCTTCTTTGTATAGTGACCTTTCATGTTGGCTGTGAATTTGCTGCTTGGGAAAGCCCTTAATCTCCCCAGTCCATCTGTCAATAGGAGCAACAATCTTTCTTTTATTTTTAAAGGAATTTTAAGGAATTGCTGTGATGATTAAATAAGCTGATCCCCTAAAACACTTCATGATCTGAGTTGGTCAGTGGATATATTCATGTGTTTTTTAAGCTGATTTTATGTAATGCTATCATACTTGCAATAAGAACCATAGTGCTGCTTTGCCAACTAGGAGGTAATTTTTAAAATTCTCTAAATTCAGTACAGATTGCATATCCAATGAGCAAAAACGATTAGAAATATGGGGCTAATCCTGTAATAGAAATATGTCAATCTTGCTAGTAAACCTAGAAGTGTGAATCTCTCGCACCCACAAGCAGAAACTGGGAAGAGAACTGCATTTGGTGAAGTCATAAACTTTAAAAGTTTAAATTAAATCTTTTCCAATAAGAAAAGCAGGTCTTGAATGATGTTTGAGGGAGCTGCTACGGAGAACTGAACCGAATAGTTTTGCTTAAGAAATCAAAAATATTTTTGTTTTGGTGTTTCCTTTGTTGTCTCTTTCTTAGGGAGGATGATGGAAAAGAAAGAGCTAATGGGGGAAGGAGGGAAAAGAGAAAAGGGGACACTAGGGAAGTCACTTGGCCATGCACAGAAGCTAATGTGTGTAGGAGAAATGTTCATTGTGTCATGTGCAAGTGTTTTGGACTAGTGAAATATGAGCCTGTTCTGTCTTCCTGAGGTAAACAAGTTCCCTACACCATGGAATTAAAATCTAGTATGTGTTGCATATGAGCAAGAGCATGAGGGCATGGTTGGGATAGACAGGAAATGATGAGTAGATGGATGGATGAATAGATAGGATAGAGAAAGGGAGGGAGAGATAAAATAGTTATTTGGAGAAGTGCTGTAAAGATTTACTTACAGAGTTTCAGTAGACAGTATCAGAGGGTACCTTTCTTAATATTGTTGTCTGGGTAGGCCTACCTGAGAAGAAAAAAAAGAGGCCTACAAAAAACCAAAGGAATGAAGATAAGCAACAAGAAAATAGCAAGCCCAAAGTCTCTAAGGCAGGTCAAAGAGACCTTGTGTTTTAGGAATCACAGGGCCAGCTTAAAGGGAGAAAATTGACAGGGAAAACTATCACAAGATGAAGTTGATTTGATCCATTTATGTGTTTTTGAAAACAAAATAAATCACTCTGGCTACTATGTGGAAAATGGATTGGAAGGGGGCAGAATTGCTCTGCTGACATCAGGATTAATCTTGCATTAGAATATGATTCAAAGTCAGCATTCAAGTGTCTAGCAGCATACATCTGTATTAATCAGAGTGAGCATTCAATCAATTTCTTGAATGATCAAATGAAGGGATGAATGAAAAAAAAAACACTCTATAAACAATTATTTAATTTGACAGTGGTTTTCAAACCAAAACAAATTTACAGTGTGCTTTTCATAAAAGCCTAAAATAGGTTCATGGCAGATGAAAATTATGAAGAGGAGATCTTATCAACAGAAGCAACCCTCATGATGAGCTGTCAGAATTAATGAAGAGAGTTAGCCATCTCTGATTTTGTTAAATAGGACAGTCTCTGTTAAGTAATATGGATTTTCTCACTTGAATTAAATTGTAGTTTTATGAATACCTTAGTTCTAAATTTGGGGGTTTCTCAGTGTTAATCTCAAATGCAAAATATATCTAAATCACAATCTCAGAGAGGTTAAGAATCCGGCGTGGGAGCATGCCATTTTGTCATTGTGTCACGTGAAATTGTTTTATGTGTCTCAGTGCAAAGCAAAAATGCGAAGAAATCATCATTTAGGTGATAAAATATTGGCTTCCAGACTAACATTTTAACTGATTTACACCTGTTTTTCCTCTAGGATAGCTATAGTTATTTGATATATCTCTTTTCCCACTGATCAGTGATAGTTAGGGGAACATTTCTTTAACTGTAGGCAAATTGGTCATGAAACACAGAAAGCCAAGCAATATGCCCACAGAGTGAGATTTGTTAGGAATATAAGCTCTAGAAATACCGAGCTGTTAATCAGACAAGGAACACACCAAAGGCATTAAGAATAATGGATTGGCCAAATCACACAGGGCTGTCAGGACATACAATACAAGAGTCCTGCGCACTCCTGGGATGTTCAATAATTGATCAAAAGTAGCTGTATCAGAGGTGAATCAGAAATCAATCATTGCTTCTTTGCTTGGATACACAGTGACAGTTCCATTTAAAGTACTTGTATAATTTCTGAGAGAGGGAAAAATGGAATTTAAAATTAGTTCTGTTAGTTACTGATAAATTGAGGTAAAAATCAAGAAAAATTCTTTTCATGTTTTTGAGGAAACAGAATTTTATCCTGATTTTGGGTCCTTACAGAACTGTTAGGGTATCACCTCCTTACAACAAAAAAAGGGAGAAATGTAATACTAAATTTTCTTTTTCCAGTGAGCCGTATGGAGGTAAGAAAACATATATTGTGCTTAAAAATAGGGTATTTGTATCAAAAGCTATGAAAGATTTGAGAAAAACTTATGTGGTTCCATTCCTGCTCTTGTATCCATCTAAGGGGTTAAAAAGTCTAAGTTGGAGCCTCCATTATTATTTCTGTTTGAGGTTCTAGATGGTACTTAAACCTTCATATCAGTTTCTTTATGTATAAAATATATTAGCAATTATCTTCAGAATTATTGAAATGATTAAATGAGGTAGAGTACACAGTACCTGGGTAAGTATTTTTAAATGGCAATTAAAATAGTTACAATAATACTAATAATATCGTTTGCTATGTAAATATGAGTGAATAACTGTAGAAAAATGTAAATAGGAAAGTAGAGAAAAGCATAAATGTGTCTGAATAATTCCATATGGAGAATGTTGTTTGAAGATATTAGTAGTTAAAATTGTGACTTTAGGATATAATTTTGTCAGTGATAACTCAGGAGTCCTCTGGCATCTATATTGCTGAAAAGCCCTGGCTATTGGCCAGGAGTGCGGATAGTAGGGTACTGGAAATGATTTTGTGGGACTTGGAACATCCTGCAGCTGCAACCCCACTTTATTCTTGTTCCCCTGAGCCCTCGATATCCCAGTACTGGGAACTCACACAGCTGTTCCATGGAGAAGCAAGTTATGATCAGGTTTAGACAACAAGAATTTCAATGACTACACCTGGGTGAATTTTATGTCAGTGAAGAGAAAGTTGATAGCTATGATATCTCATTAGAGCCTGTTCATGTAGATTAGTAAACAGGAAGGCAGTTATTAAATTAACTGGACTGAATGATGCTGATTATTAAGGAAAAATAGGTTTGCTGCTCTACAGTAGGAGTCAGGAGAATACATGTGGACAGGAGAGTCTATGAGGTGTTTTAGAGGACTTCAGAAACTCAATACCAGTGCTCACGCTCTTCAGGAATGAAGCTTCAGTTGTCCAAAATGCAAAGAACCCTTAACAGTCTGATGTGCCGGCTCAAGGTAAAGGAATCATGGAATATATTGTGAAAAGTGGAAATCATAAATATCAGCCATAGCCTCATGATCAACTACAGAAACAAGAAAAATAGCAATGTGTATTTCCTTCCTTCTTTGTTATGGCCATATTATTATAGTTAAGCAAATTCCTTCTCTTTTCTTTTACATAAAGTATGCTGTTGGTTTTGCACTTTATGATTTAATTTTTAGGTTGTAGTATCTCAGGGTGGAATTTTGACTAGATGAAGAATGAACTACATAAAGGAAGAGAAGGAGGGACTGATGGAAACTTGGGTCTCCTCTTTAAGGGAGGAAACAAGTGGCTTTTCTTTGTACAAGGGACTGTTGCATTATATCAGAGATGACCAAGTGGATCTTACTATATAGATATATAGTTATCTAGAAAATATATAGCTATGTGTGTATATATATGTGTGTGTATATATAGCTAGCTAGATAGTAAGATCCAAGTAGATATAAGATAGATATTATATATATCTTATATATAGATATTATGTAAGATATATATCTTATATATAGATATATATATCATATATAGATATATGAGATATATATCATATATAGATATTATATATATACACTATATAGATATATATCATATATATCTTACATATATACACTATACAGATATATATATATACACACACACACATAGATATATATTTTCTAGATAACTTTGTAACTAGTATTCTGGATATTAGTTTCTGCCAGTTAAATGTACTAACATGCACAATTTTGCTTTTCTTTTTGGGGGACAGGTTTAGAAAGGTAAATATTACATTACTGAAAAAGTAATTGCAGTTTTTGCTGTTACAAGTAACAGCAAAAACTGCAATTACTTTTGCACCAACTCTGTATTTTCTAGACAACTTTGTAGCTAGGATTTTGGATACTAATTTCTACCAATTAAATGCACTCATATGAGATTAGAACAACAAACCCATCTCTCTGTCTCTGCTAGCTGACAAGCAAGCTCTAGCAGACATGAGTATCTGAAGTGGATTCATTTGCTTGTCACCAGCTTCATGGGTCTGAGACAGCTGTGGCAGTGACAGCAGGGGTAGTATAAAAGCAGATAGTTCCTGCACTGAGTCTGTGTCATGAAGGTGTCACCTTGAAAAGCAAATTTAGTGGTAGCCCCTGACGTCAGCTCTCTAGCCTTTTCAATGATTTCTATATTAATCCCACTGTGCTTGAAAAACCTAGAGTGGTTTGTTTTCTTGCATTTAATCTCTGTAGTCTAGGCATTTCTTTAAAGGACTGTAATATAAGCTCTAGGACTGACAGCTTTAGACAGAGATGTTTTCTATTCCTCCGAGTGAATCGGAAACCCATTATTAGAAACCTAGCACAGAAGTGCAACAAAAAAGTTGATGAATGGATGTATGAAATATGATAGGGAAATAAATGAAAGAGGTAATAAGAAAAAGGGAATTATTTGGGTTATAGCCTGCTTCTAAAAAAGCAAGTGACTTAGAAATAATTAGCAACTAAGTAAATCAAGGTTAATAGATACTGAATTCCAGAGAGAATAATGAGAGCTGATATTTCTCTACTGTGTACTAGACATTGTACTAAATACTTTTCAAGCATTCTTTCCTTTAAGCCCTATAACATCTATATAGGTAGTTGGTATTATTATTATTACCATTTCACAGATGCAGAAACTAAAGCTTCTGGGTGTTAAATTCCATAGTATTTAACACAAGTAAACTTTGTACTTGAACCACAAAGCTTTAATTTTGGAATCTGTGGTGTCGATGACTACCCCATACTACCTCTTACTGGTTTGTAGAACATTTTTTCTGAACATGCCAGACAGAAGACCCCTGAAAATCAGTTTTTCCAGATGATTTTGCCCCTAAGGGACATTTGGAAATGTCTGGAGACATTTATTTTTATTATGACTGGGGATGCTGATGACATCCAGTGGGCAGGGGGTATGCATTCTACAGGACACAGAACATCGCTCACAACATAGAATTGTCTGGTTCAAATGTCAATAGTGCCAAGTTTGGGAAACTCTGCATTAGCCAAACATTTGTCTAACTGTCCCACAGAATGTCTATGTACAGTGAAGAACAGGCTTGTGACTAAAAAATGCACTTTAGGTAGTACTGTATGTTTTATTCTCTTTCTGAATAATCTCTATGAATATTGTATTTAAAACTGTATTTTAACATATAATTTAAAATTCTGAAAAGTCCTACAACAAAGACACCTGTTTACCTTTGTTTATGCCATAGTTAGGAATATTCATAGTGAAGATCACAGATGGGAACGGTCATGGCAGTCATATGGGATTCACCCAAGTTACTGGAATAAAAAACAAAAAGGCAATTTTCTTGAGACCAACTCTAAAAGTTGTAAGATGTTTTTCCAGAAAAGTGCATATTAAACTTAATTTACAAAGTTGAATATTGAAATCAAAAAAGATCAAATGAAATGTTATGAGCCACACAGTTTAACAATCCTATTTTTAGTCAATTGGTAGAAATCAATCAAACTTCGTAGGTAGCTCATGTTTTATATGGGCACTGATGCTCCTTCTAGTTCAAAGTGGAGAGGGGATAGAAATAGAGGTACATGGAAGTTCTATTCATTAATACCTCACCTTTCACTGCTGAATATGACCGAGTCCTATAAGCAGAAGGGGAGATAATGGCAAGTGATAGATTAACTTCTGCAGGGTTGTTCCTGCTTACCAGGCTAATGCATAGTTATTAAGCTACATGCCTGCCTTGGCTTTGCTCTCTTTGGAAAACTGACTATACACACAGTCTTGCCTTCTTCATTACTTACTGCCAAATGTCCAATATTTCAAACACTATATTCACTTGAAAGGTCCTTAGAAGAGTCGGAAGTGACACAAACCTATTTAACAATGTTTGTATTGAATAGAAAGATGCAGATGGGCCATTTTTCAGTGTGGTCTCAAAGGAACCCATCAGGGAAATACAAAAGCCTTGGAACAATATTTCTTACCATCCTTCATACTGATTTGGAAGAGAAGTCTCTGCATGCCAATTTCTAACCATCTACTTTTCTGCACAGCTTAATGGCAGACTTGGCACACCTCTGAGTTCCTTCAGATTTGGACACAAGTGCTTATTCCCCTCTCATAATGAGATTTAATCAAGCAAAGCCAAAACCATTGCCACAAGTTAAACACTCCCCAGGGAGGGGGAGCCAGTGACTAGAGAAGTAATGAACCTCTATTTAACTTTCAGATTTTGTTAATAACAGTTTGACTTGTACTGGTTGGAGCTAATTAGTTACTGCAGTTTCTCCATTAGTGGCTTATAAAATGGGGCTTACCTTATGCATGTTAAGCAATTTTCTCAGTGTGGGTCATTTTAGAGAAAACAGATGGAGACTAAGGGTCTTAAGCATGCATGATCATTTTGCTTTATTGTGATTTACTTTCATATGGAGTTTCAAGAATGTCTACAGATCAAGTTCTGACCAGTTCAGAAGTATATGCTAAGACAAAATGGTTTAACTTTATTTGGGGATTAGCTCCATTTATTTGTGAAGCATTAAAGAGTGGAGTTCATATTTATCTGATAGAATATACCCCAAATGTGGTATACATTCTCAGGACTGATAGTCTAAAAACTAGGATGCCATTGGTGTTGGGTAATGAGTTGAAGGTTCTCCTTAGACTGAGGTATTCACTATGTCCTTAGGCTTGCAATGCTTGGTATTATTCCCAAAGCAGACTGCTTCCACTGCTCTTATTCTTTCCCAGGATAGTATTCTCAAATAAAATTAGGAAATGATCTCGATTACAACATAGCATTTGAAAAACACTACAAAGGGGATTAAGTAATATAAGGGCAAAGAGCTGAAAAACAGTTTTCATAGCTCAAGGATCTAATGGCCTTAGATGTTTATAAGCACCATGAAACATGGCTTTGAGATAAGAATATTCTGGACACTAATGTAATATTCTAAGTCCCAATGTCACTAGACTCCAAACTAGATTTGGAGGTGGCTGTCATCCCAGCTAGGAGTGGTGGACAAAGATGTGGTCTGCTGTATGCTCTGGATCATTGGACTACAGACACATTGTCCCTCAGCCTAAGACCTCCCTTTTAGACCAGGCTGAATTTGAAACGTATTCAGACTTCTGAGGCAATTGTTTCTGTTCCATGTAGTCCTTTCCATACCTCTTTAATTTCTGTGTCTCATCTTCTCAACTTCTAAAATAAAGATTTGGCATCTGATATTTTTGGCATTTATAAGTATATAATGAATAAAATCAATATGCTTTTGGATATATTAACTAGATGGTTTGATTTACTAATAGGATGGACTCTAGGCTATTTCAGGTCCTGGACATCTGATGGAGGAGGAATGATTAAGAAATGAAAGATGAGAAGGGATTCGAGTTGGTCTTGATTGGGAGAAGGAGCAAAATCACATTGACAATTCCATTTACTAGACTTAGTAGTATTTCTGCATTGTGTTTTAAACCACTTAAACTGCATAAGTGAGCAATGCTGAATAAACTTGGTTACAGTATTGAACACTTGCTCAAGGTACCCATTTCTTGAAGTCTATGAAACCTTTATTTTTAGACAAGTCACAAATTAAAATATAAAATGTAATACATTTAACTGTATTCCAAATTTGCAATTAAGCCAGGAATACCCGGTGGTTATGATTTCTTCTCTGATGCCAGGCTGGAGATGATTTTAAGAAACAGAATGCATACTAATTTGGTGACAATAACAAGATACACTTTTATTTTGGTTGTTTATTTAGCATCAATGAAACAGGTCAATTGACACTGGAATCCCCATGTGTAACTAACAGTGTATTTGATAGTTAACAGTTCCACACTTATCCATCTAATGAGAGTATGTCCTACAAAGTTGGGGCCTTGCAACAGATTCAGTCTGAGAACTTCCTTTGGGATCTGAAACTTGTTCAAATAGACCCAGCATACACAATTTTGAGATGCTGAGATATAAAACCTCTATCTGCAAGAATATTTGAAAGACTTTTTGTTAGTATAAAAGGATGAGTATTGCATGTACAAATGCTACAGTGATTTAACATTAATCATATTGACGTCTACTGTTTTAAGTAGAAAATTTTGGAACCTTGAAAAATAGAAATGTGTTGATTCGCATTGTTCTTCCTGCAGTTCTTTTCTCAGTATAGGTACCAGAGTTGGATTATCTTCCATAAGGCTAAATGCCTTTCAATTTTTATATAGATTGAGTTTTTGCTCTGTTGGTTTATTTAGTATAGTCTTGTATTTGCTACGTAAGATGATGTAGCGAAGGGAGATATAGAATGTGGCAACATTCTGACATGTAAAATGAAGTGATGGAGGATTTGGTAAAGATAAATATCAAAACCTCTACTTATGAATCCATGGTTGCTTTAGTTTTCTTGAGATTAGTTGAAGGCATATTTGAAAGAAGAATGGAAATGGAAGAAGACATTGCAACATGGAAACCAGCATTCTCCATAAGGTCTCATTAGAGGTGGTTGAAAATGTGCACTCCATTTAGGTGACACTAACGCTGAGATGAGCATAGCCTAAGACTTTGTAGCCTCATTCTACCTTACCATTAGGATCTTGAAAGGCTAAGATCCTAAGCCTAATATTCACAATATTTTAATATTCTCTAATGCTGAATATTTATTCTGTAAGAGCAGATTTATTTCTTAGAACCAGTGCCAATTCATTCAGGTTCAGTAATGATAAATACATTAAGAAATTAGCCCAGGATACATAATTCTAAAAAAATTATCTTTTTAACCTTGTAGTATATTAGAGAACTAATATATGTACCTGGGTAAAAATATAACCTGCCCAAGAAAAATAGAAATAAAAACTAAAAGCCTCTTCCCCTTACCTAACACCAATATAACTCCCTATAGACAGATAGCATTAACAGCTTTTTGTTTTGATTGTATGTAGATATTGTTTATCTTTTTTTAGCCTTTTGTTAAAAATTATACTTTAAGTTCTGGGGTACATGTGCAGATTGTGCAGGTTTGTTACATAGGTGTACACATGCCATGGTGGTGGTTTGCTGCATCCACTGCCCCGTCTATATTAGGTATTTCTCCTAATGCTATCCCTCCCCAATCTCTGCACCCCCTGCTAGTCCCCTACTCCTAGACCCCAGTGTGTGATGTTCCCCTCCCTGTGTTCATGTGTCCCCATTGTTCAACACCAACTTATGAGTGAGAACATGTGATGTTTGGTTTTCTGTTCTTATATCAGTTTGCTGAGAATGCTGGTTTCCAGCTTTATCCATGTCCCTGCAAAGGACATGAACTCATCTTTTTTTATGGATGCATAGTATTCTATGGTGTATACATGCCACATTTTCTTTATCCAGTCTATCTTTGATGAGCATTTGGGTTGGTTCCAAGTCTTTGCTATTGTGAACAGTGCCACAGTAAACATACATGTGCATATGTCTTTATAATAGAATGATTTATAATCCTTTGGGTGGGATTGCTGGATCAAATGGTATTTCTATTTCTAGATCCTTGAGGAATTGCCTCACTGTCTTCCACAATGCTTGAATTAATTTACACTCCCACCAACAGTGTAAAAGCCTTCCTATTTCTCCACATCCTCTCCATCATCTGTTGTCTCTGGATTTTTTTAATGATCACCATTTTAACTGGTGTCAGGTGATATCTTGCTGTGGTTTTGATTTGCATTTCTCTAATGACCAGTGTTGATGAGTTTTCTTTTATATATTTGTTGGCTGCATAAATGTCTTCTTTTGAAAAATGTCTTTTCATATCCTTTGCCCACTTTTTGATGGGGTTGTTTGTTTTTTCTTATAAATTTGTTTAAGTTAGTTGTAGATTCTGGATAGTAGCCCTTTGCCAGATGGGTAGATTGCAAAAATTCTTTCCCATTCAGAAGCTAGCAGAAGACAAGAAATGACTAAGATCAGAGCAGAACTGAAGGAGATAGAGATACAAAACCCTTCAAAAAAATCAATAAATCCAGGAGCTGGTTTTTTGAAAAGATAAACAAAATAGACCGCTAGACAGACTAATAGAAAAGAGAGAAGATTCAAATAGCTGCAATAAAAAATGATAAAGGAGATATCACGACCAATCCCACAGAAATACAAACTACCATCAGAGTTTACTACAAACACCTCTATGCAGATAACCAGTAAATCTAGAAGAAATGGATAAATTCCTGGACACTTACAGCCTCCCAAGACTAAACCAGGAAAGAGTTGAATTCCTGACTAGAACAATAACAAGGTCTGAAGTTGAGGCAGCAATTAATAGCCTACCAAACCAAAAAAGTCCAGGACTAGATGGGTTCAGAGCCAAATTCTACCAGAGGTACAAAGAAGAGCTGGTACCATTCCTTCTGAAACTATTCCAAACAATACAAGAAGAGGGAATCCTCCCTATCTCATTTTATGAGACAAACATCATTGTAAGGTTTGTTCTTGGGTTCCTGCCGAGTTTAAAAAGAAGAAACTGAGGCCAGCACAAGAAGATCCAATGCGAATTTATTTGGCTCCCAGGCGAGGTTCTGCGGTCCAACAGGAGGGGCCGGAGAAGTTTCACGGACTCCTCTCAGACATGGGTTTTTATAGGGAGTGAAGGAGCTCGATTGGTTGTGGGAGAGCAGGACTACTATTGGGTAAGGTTACAAGCTTTTGTTTGCATACAGGACTTGGCTGCTATTGGTTAGAAAGATTCGGCTGCTATTGGCTAGACAGACTCAGCTGCTATTGGCTAGACAGACTCGGCTGCTATTGGCTAGAAAGACTCGGCTGCTATTGGCTAGAAAGACTTGGCTGCTATTGGCTAGAAAGACTTGGCTGCTATTGGCTAGAATTACAAGACCCCGCTTGCATACTGGGTTCTTTAAGGGAAGTCCAGGCTGTGCGAGAAGGGGAGAAGGGAACATGCCTGAGCATGACCAAGCTTTCGGAAAAAAGGGCGGGGGATGTGTGTCCAAGCTCCCAGTGAGGCAACTGGCCTTACAATCATCCTGATACCAAAACCTGGCAGAGATGCAACTAAAAAAAGAAAATGTTAGACCAATATCCATGATGAATGTTGTTGCAAAAATCTTCAATAAAATACTGGCAGCCCAATCCAACAGCACATCAAAAAGCTTATCCATCAGGATCAAGTGAGCTTCGACATCCCCAAATTTATAAACATAACCCATCACATAATAACCAAAGACAAAAACCACATGATTATTTTAATAGATGCAGAGAAGGCCTTCAACAAAATTCAACAGCCCTTTATGCTAAAAACTCTCAATAAACTAGGCATTGATGGATTGTATCTCAAAATAATAAGAGCTATTTTTGACAAACCCACAGCCAATATCGTACTGAATGGGCAAAAACTGGAAGCATTCCCTTTGAAAACTGGCACAAGACAAGGATGCCCTCCCTCACCACTCCTATTCAACATAGTATTAGAAGTTCTGGCTAGGGCCATCAAGCAAGAGAAAGAAATAAAGGGTATTCAAATAGGAAGAGAGGGTGTCAAATTGTCCCTGTTTGCAGATGATATGATTGTATATTTAGAAAACCCCATTGACTCAGCCCAAAATTTCCTTAAGGTGACAAGCAACTTCAGCAAAGTCTCAGGATACAAAATCAATGTGCAAAAATCGCAAGCATTTCTATACACCAGTAATAGACAAACAGAGGGCCAAATCGTGAGTGAACACCCGTTCACAATTGCTACAAAGAGAATAAAATACCTAAGAATACAACTAACAAGGGATGTGAAGGACCTCTTCAAAGAGAACTACAAACCACTGCTGAAGGAAATATGGACACAAACAGATGGAAAAACATTCCATGCTCATGGTTAGGAAGAATCGATATCATGAAAAATGGATATTGTTTATCTTTAAAAAGTGAACTCAGATCTGTTTTATAATATATTACCAATAGAGAGAAGTTTTGAAATAACAATGAAAATTAGGATGCATCATATTATAGCATTAAACAGCTAACCTTCCCAATTTTACTGCCCAATTGTTAGTACTTGTGTCAATAAGTAGTTCATTTGTTGTTTAGTTGACATAATTAACTAAGTTTAAATCGTTTCTGCACATATCAGTACTTCTGTCAACTTTAAACAGAATCTGTTGCACTTCCTGTATGAAAGATGTGAAATTGGGGCACCTAATGTTCTTTTACTAATATTCTTATTATTTTTTTCCCATTTTTCTTAGCCATTTTATTATTTTTGCATCAAGAGTTATGACATTACATTTTCCTCTATATCTATAATTGGGTTTTTTATTGTGTCTATAGTTTGATTCTAAAACCACATATTCTAAAACTAATATCAATTTAAAACTTCAAGGCCAATTCATTACAGAACTAAATAGAATGAAGAAAATGTAACCTAATGTTGTTAAAAGTTACTGCTGAAAGAAGACTCTACTGAGTGTCATTAACTGATAGATTCTCTTGTTTCTGGATCAGGTTCAGCTGCCAATCTCTTCTACTCATGTGAACAGACTCATTTTACATTTATTCCCAGAGCATATGCCTATTGGAGGTTTGACTGGACATATAAATCTATGAAAATGTGTTTGATAATGTAATTATTCTGTAGATCCAGCATTCTTGATACAAAGTCTGATGTTCTGGATAAAGTATAGTGTTTTCCTTTTGAAAGATGTTATAATGTTCTCTTTATCCTTGTGGTTGTGAAAAATCATAAATGAAGCCTAGGCTTGAGGGAGCTGTTGGTATTAATTCTATTTCAAACAACATAGACATTTCAAATCTGACAATATTTTCCCTTCTATCCATTGCTGCTTTGATTCTGTCCTCCTTTCTGTTGTTTTTGCTTTTTCATCCTGGGACTCTTACTAGGATTAGGCTAGGAACCTGTATGTATAATACCTTCTCAGTAAGTTTGCTTTTTGATCTTTTTCAGTTGCTTTGTCCTTTTGTTTTTCTATATTATGGAGATTTATTTCAAATGCATTTTGCAAATGTTTATTTTTATTTTCATGTCAGGTTTGAAATGTCTATGTTATTCAAAATAGAATTAATGCAAACAGCCCCCTCAAACCTAGGCATGTCCTTTTGTGATTCAGATTACCTACTTAGAAATGTAAGCAATTTGTCAATATATATTTTAGAGTTGACATATAACACACTGTATAATTATGTTATCTGGATTTATACGTACACATATATAGCACTTTTAATTCTCAGATTGCTTCATTTAAAATATTCTTGTTCTGTTTATGAGTACATTGTTTTTGTTTTGTTTTGTTTTTTGTGGGTTTTTTTATTTCTTTTTGAGACGACATCTTGCCCTATTGCCCAGGTTAGAGTGCATTGGTTCCATCATGGTTCACTGCAGCCTTGACCTCCTGGGCTCAAGTGATCCTCCCACCTCAGGTTCTATGAGCTAGGACTACAGATGTGCTCCACCATGCCTGGATAATTTTTTTTTTTTTTGTAGCAATGGTGTCTCACTATGATGCCCCAGCTAGTCTAGGACTCCTAGGCTCAAGCAATACTCCCACCTCATGAATATGTTTTTAAGCATTTGCTTCTGGTTACTGATTTGTCTGTTTTCTTCAGGGATCATTTATTTAATTCATACATTGTTGGCATTCTCTTTCAAACTTTTTTTTTTTTTTTTGAGACAGAGTTTTGCTCTTGTTACCCAGGCTAGAGTGCAATGGTGTGATCTCCTCACTGCAACCTCTGCCTCCCAGGTTCAAGCAATTCTCCTGCCTCAGCCTCCTGAGTAGCTGGGACTATAGGCACACGCCACCATGCCCAGCTAATTTTTGTATTTTTAGTAGAGACGGGATTTCACCATGTTGACCAGGATGGTCTCGATCTCTTGACCTCATGATCCACCCGCCTCGGCCTCCCAAAGTGCTGGGATTATAGACGTGAGCCACCATGCCTGGCCCTCAAGCTTTTTTTCTCTTCTCAAATGCTTAATGATTTCTACTTACTTGTGAATATCTGTGAATGAAGAAACATAGAGGGGATTACAAAGAGAAGATATAATCATGGTGGGGTTCTATCCTCAATCTGAGCTGGAAGAATTTTTAATTTTGGACTGAAATCCAGTATGAAATGAAATAATAAGACTATTCTTTTTGTCTTGAAAATTTGCTTTGGTATTAACAAAAGTAGGAATTACCAGTTAGAGAATTATACCATCACTGGAGGCACATTATACAGAAATGATGCTTCTTTCAAGGAAAGAAAATCTCATTCAGATGCAGAATGCAACTCTGTCAGTTATTTTTTAAATTTCTGAGTAGTCACAACTCATAAAACAAAGTACAAAAATTTACTTTCAATATTATTTTCATCTGTTTCATGTTCAACAAAATTTTATTAATATATTTAGGTATAGTTTTATTGATTCTAAACAGTCTATGAAAAGGCACATTTCGTGTTTGTGTAACTTTGGGTATACAAGTAGATCAATTTATCTCTTCATTTGAGCAACATTTGGTCCATATGTGCTTGGCATGCCACAAAACATGCATATATAGTGGTGAACAAAACAGATTGAATCTGTTTCCATGGAAGATAAGATATAAAATAAACACACAACAAATTACAGATGTAATATATGAAGGAAAAACGTGGGGTCCAGAAAGAAAATAAATAAAAGTAATTAAATATACTTTAATGGGTTAATATTTAAGCTTAATAAAATTAATAAGAGAAAGAGAAAATGAATCCTGAAAAGAGAGTGTGGTGAACATTCCAGAAAGAGAAAATAGCAGATGTGAAAGCTTGATGTGGGAACAAGATGGGTTCAACCAAAGAGCAATGCTAGGAAGAAAGAGAAGTGAGAAAAGGACAAAGATGGTGAAGAAGAAAGAGGCTAGATGATATAGGGCTTTGTCCTAGTAAAATGCGAAGTTGTGGAATAATTTTTAATGTGTGATTAGTGATTGAAGTTGCTGTTAAAGAACAATTTAGCTTCTGTGTGAAGAACAAAATAAAAGCAAAAGTACAATTTGATAATTGTGAAAATTTTTAGATATATTGTTTTTGCTTAGAATTGGGAATCTTTTTATATCCTCATTTATGTCATTATATTAAAGTGGCTATATGTACTGTTCTTTGTCACTCAGAACACATTGTTATTATTATTATTATTTTGGAGGCAACCTTAAATTATTAGTCCCAGTGTTCTTACTTCTGACTTCCGCAGTAGGTCAATTGAATGTTTTATTTTAGAACTTTTAAGTCTTATTTTGACGGTTAAAAATGATCACAAATTGTTGGAGTGTTGGAGTCAATATACCAAGACACAGAATTCTGGGAAAAATTTCAGTTAGTCCCTGTTAAGTAGATAATGGTTGACTTCCAAAGTATGGTTTGTGGTATTTTGGATCCTTTCAAATCTCAATAAGCCTATCTTTTCATTTATTTAGATGATGTATATTTTTCTTTTCAATATTTTGAAAGTGCAATTGAAATGCATCTTTCAGAAAAATTTCCCTAGGCTAGTCCCCTCCTTACTAGTGTTTGTGAGTATTTCTTCTGGTCGCATTGTGTGATATTCAGTATTTGTTTCTTCACAGTACATGGTGCTTCAGCTATCCTTTTCACTCCGTAAAATTCCCCAAACCCCTCTTAAACATTATCTTACTTCTTAAGCCAGGTTGAATTTCTGTTAATTGCAACCAAAAAATTTTAACAGATACATCTCAGCTTCAAATACGTAAGTAACTATCTATGTAACATTGGCAGCAATGGAATGAGAAAAGGACCTCCAAAAACTCACTCTTTCATAAAAGCAGTAAGAACAATGACAAAAAGTCAATCAACTTTTTCAGTACATAGAATTAACAGGCCACACAACAATCCAAGGGGGGTTTATTTTAAAAGGGGATCAAATTTCTGTAAGAACAGCGAGCATTGCAACAGTTAAACATACTCTCACCCTCTTCCCATCCTGTAGAAACCTTGAAAGTCAATAACCACACAATCAATGTAGCCGTGAAAACCAGTAGACAAGCAGCCCCTGAAGGGGGAGAGCATGTTTTGAGATAATAGAGTGCAATCCCCAAACAGTGGTAGTGAACCAACTATCCTGTGGTTTCCCAGAAACCTCCACTGACAGGGATGTTCTGTAATTGTCCTGACTCAAAGTTTGCTCATTTGAGTAAGTTTTGGATAGTTTATTCAACAATTGTTTAACATTGGGATGACTGTTTAACATCCCAACAATTGTTTCAACATCCCAGTTGAAACAAATGAGATGAATAAAAACTAAATTAAACATAAATGAAAATTCTGGAATATGAAATGTTCATAGGAAATTTTGTAAATCTTTGACAAGCTTCTGGGAATCTAGAAGACCACCTGCATCTGCAGGAATATATGTGTACCCAGAAAAAATCTTAAAAGACCCTAATTGCTCAGCTGTGGCTGGTCTTGGGATTCTGTAAAGAACAGAAAAAAATGCTAAGACGAGCTGTAAACGCTCTGAGCACATAAAAACACACTCCAGTACACAAATAGAACCCATCAGCAAAAGCTAGAGGACTTAAAAGTTCAGGGTATTTAAGAAAATCTTTGTCCAATCTGTGCTTGACTACTAAACTGAGCAGAAACTTAAATGGTCACACATGATAAAGATTGGTAACTTTAGAGAATTTGTTTTGAAAACTCACTACACGCAAAAACTACAAAAACAATATTCTACTCTTTTTTTAATTCAATTTTTTTAGATTTCATATATATTAATAAGTGAAACTGTACAGTATTTGTCTTCGTCTGATGTTTTTCACCAACATAATGACCTCCCACTTAATCTGTGTTGTTGAAATTGTAAGATTTCCTTTTTTATGGTTAAACAAAACTAACAAAAGAAACAATAAACAACAATAAACATTGGTGAGGAGAGGGATCTAATTTGCTAAGTTGCAAAATTATATTACTTAAAATGCCAATTTTCAACATAAAAATAACAAAAATACAAAGAAGTAAGGAAGTATGACCCATGCAGAGGAGGAAAAATCATGAATAGAAATTTTCCCGGAGGAAAACCATGTCATAGAGTTAATAGAAATTTTAAATCAATTATTTTTTAAAATTTCCAAATAAGCAAATGGAACATATGTTAAAGTGTGAAAAAAATGTCTCAGTATATAGAGAATAACAAGCAATAAAATTGATTTTTCTTAAAGAAACCACATAAAAATTCTAGAGCAAAATGATCTAATAACCTTAAATGAAAATTTCACTAGAGTGGCTCAATAGCAGATTTGAGATAGCAGAAGTAAAAAAATGAATGATCTTGAATGTATATTAATTGATATATCTCATCTGATAAAGAGAAAAAAATGAATAAAAATAAACACAGTTGGCTGGGTGAGGTGGCTCACACCTGTAATCCCAGCTCTTTGGGAGGCTGAGGCAGGTAGATCACGAGGTCAGGAGATCGAGACCATCCCAACTAACATGGTGAAATGCTGTCTTTAATAAAAGTATAAAAAATTAGTGGGGCATGGTGGTACACACGTGTAGCCCCAGCTACTCAGGAGGCTGAGGCAGGAGAATTACTTGAACCTGGGAACGGGAGGTTTCAGTGAGCCAAGATCATGCCACTGCACTCCAGCCTGGGTGACACAGCAAGATTCCATCTAAAAAAAAATTAAATTAAAAATAAATAAATAAACACAGCCTCAGAATCCTATGAGTCACCATCAAGTACATCATCATACTCGGAATGGAAGATCCAGAAGGAGAGGAGAGAAAAAAAAAAGATATTCGAAGAAATGGTTGAAAACTCCATAAATTTAATTTTTTTAAAAAATATTAATCTATGGATCCAAGAAGTACAAAAATCCCTAAGCAGAATATGAAATGTAATCAACATGTAGATACATCATACTATGTCAAAAGACAATGACAAATTCAAATCTTGAAAGCAGCCAGAGTTAGGCAATCTATTATATATCAGTCATTTTCAGTAAGATTACTAGCTTATTTCTCAACAGAAACCCTGAGGACAAGCAGGCACTGGGATGGCATATTCAAGGTGCTAACATAAGAATATTGCCAGCCAGTAATTTAATGTCCAGCAAATCTATTATTCAACAATGAAGGAAAAATTAAGATGTTCTTTTTTTTTTTTTTTTTTTTTATTTTTTTTTATTTTTTTTTTAATTGCATTTTAGGTTTTGGGGTACATGTGAAAAACATGCAAGGTTGTTGCATAGGTGCATACGTGGCAGTGTGATTTGCTGCCTTCCCCCCCCCACCCACATCTGGCATCTCTCCCCATGCTATCCCTCCCCAACTCCCCACCCCCCCGCTGTCCCCCCCACTCCCCCACAACAGACCCCCATTTATAGTGCTCCCCTCCCTGTGTCCATGTGTTCTCCTTGTTCAACACCCGCCTATGAGTGAGAACATGTGGTGTTTGATTTTGTGTTCTTGTGTCAGTTTGCTGAGAATGATGGTTTCCAGGTTCATCCATGTCCCTACAAAGGACGCGAACTCCTCGTTTTTAATGGCTGCATAATATTCCATGGTGTATATGTGCCACATTTTTCCTGTCCAGTCTATCATCGATGGGCATTTGGGTTGGTTCCACGTCTTTGCTATTGTAAACTGTGCTGCTATGAACATTCGTGTGCATGTGTCCTTATAGTAGAACGATTTATAATCCTTTGGATATATGCCCAGTAATGGGATTGCTGGGTCAAATGGAATTTCTATTTCTAGGTCCTTGAGGAATCGCCACACTGTTTTCCACAATGGTTGAACTAATTTACACTCCCACCAACAGTGTAAAAGTGTTCCTATTTCTCCACATCCTCTCCAGCATCTGTTGTCTCCAGATTTTTTAATGATTGCCATTCTAACTGGTGTGAGATGGTATCTCAATGTAGTTTTGATTTGCATTTCTCTAATGACCAGTGATGATGAGCATTTTTTCATATGCTTGTTGGCCTCATGTATGTCTTCTTTTGTAAAGTATCTGTTCATATCCTTCGCCCACTTTAGAATGGGCTTGTTTGTTTTTTTCTTGTAAATCTTTTTTAGCTCGTTGTAAATTCTGGATATCAGCCCTTTGTCAGATGGGTAGGCTGCAAAGATTTTTTCCCATTCTGTTGGTTGCCGATTCACTCTATTGACTGTTTCTTTTGCTGTGCAGAAGCTGTGGAGTTTGATTAGGTCCCATTTGTCTATTTTGGCTTTTGTTGCCAATGCTTTTGGTGTTTTGGTCATGAAGTCCTTGCCTACGCCTATGTCCTGAATGGTTTTGCCTAGGTTTCCTTCTAGTGATTTTATGGTGTTAGGTCTTATGTTTAAGTCTTTAATCCATCTGGAGTCAATTTTAGTGTAAGGTGTCAGGAAGGGGTCCAGTTTCTGCTTTCTGCATATGGCTAGCCAGTTTTCCCAACACCACTTATTGAACAGAGAATCCTTTCCCCATTGCTTGTTTTTATCAGGTTTGTCAAAGATCGGGTGGTTGTAGATATGTTGTGTTGCCTCCGACGCCTCTGTTCTGTTCCATTGGTCTATATCTCTGTTTTGGTACCAGTACCATGCTGTTTTGATTACTGTAGCCTTGTAGTAGAGTTTGATGTCTGGTAGTGTGATGCCTCCCGCTTTGTTCTTTTTGCTTAGAATTGACTTGGCTATGCGGGCTCTCTTTTGGTTCCATATGAAGTTTAAGGTGGTTTTTTCCAGTTCTGTGAAGAAGGTCATTGGTAGCTTGATGGGGATGGCGTTGAATCTGTAAATTACTTTGGGCAGTATGGCCATTTTCACGATATTAATTCTTCCTAACCATGAACATGGAATATTTCTCCATCTGTTTGTGTCCTCTCTTATTTCGTTGAGTAGTGGTTTGTAGTTCTCCTTGAAGAGGTCCTTTACATTCCTTGTTAGTTGTATTCCTAGGTATTTTATTCTCTTTGTAGCAATTGTGAATGGCAGTTCGTTCTTGATTTGACTCTCTTTAAGTCTGTTATTGGTGTATAGGAATGCTTGTGATTTTTGCACATTGATTTTGTATCCTGAGACTTTGCTGAAGTTGCTTATCAGTTTCAGGAGATTTTGGGCTGAGATGATGGGGTCTTCTAGATATACAATCATGTCGTCTGCAAATAGAGACAATTTGACTTCCTCCTTTCCTAATTGAATACCCTTTATTTCTTTTTCTTGCCTGATTGCTCTGGCTAGAACTTCCAGTACTATATTGAATAGGAGTGGTGAGAGAGGGCATCCTTGTCTAGTGCCAGATTTCAAAGGGAATGCTTCCAGTTTTTGCCCGTTCAGTATGATATTGGCTGTCGGTTTGTCGTAAATAGCTTTTATTATTTTGAGATATGTTCCGTCGATACCTAGTTTATTGAGGGTTTTTAGCATAAAGGGCTGTTGAATTTTGTCGAAGGCCTTCTCTGCATCGATTGAGATAATCATGTGGTTTTTGTCTTTGGTTCTGTTTATGTGGTGAATTACATTTATAGACTTGCGTATATTGAACCAGCCTTGCATCCCTGGGATGAATCCTACTTGATCATGGTGGATAAGCTTTTTGATGTGCTGTTGCAATCGGCTTGCCAGTATTTTATTGAAGATTTTTGCATCTATGTTCATCATGGATATTGGCCTGTAGTTTTCTTTTCTTGTTGAGTCTCTGCCGGGTTTTGGTATTAGGATGATGTTGGTCTCATAAAATGATTTGGGAAGGATTCCCTCTTTTTGGATTATTTGGAATAGTTTCAGTAGGAATGGTATCAGTTCCTCTTTGTATGTCTGGTAGAATTCTGCTGTGAACCCATCTGGACCTGGGCTTTTTTTGGGTGGTAGGCTCTTTATTGCTGCCTCGACTTCAGACCTTGTTATTGGTCTATTCAGGGTTTCAACTTCTTCCTGGTTTAGGCTTGGGAGGAGGCAGCTGTCCAGGAATTTATCCATTTCCTCCAGGTTTTCTAATTTATGTGCATAGAGTTGTTTGTAATAATCTCTGATGATGGTTTGAATTTCTGTGGCATCTGTGGTGATATCCCCTTTGTCATTTTTTATTGCATCTATTTGATTATTCTCTCTTTTCTTTTTTATTAGTTTGGCTAGTGGTCTGTCTATTTTGTTGATCTTTTCAAAAAACCAGCTCCTGGATTTATTGATTTTTTGAAGGGTTTTTCGTGTCTCTATCTCCTTCAATTCTGCTTTGATCTTAGTTATTTCTTGTCTTCTGCTAGGTTTTGAGTTTTTTTGATCTTGCTCCTCTAGCTCTTTCAATTTTGACGATAGAGTGTCAATTTTAGATCTCTCCTTTCTTCTCATGTGGGCACTTATTGCTATATATTTTCCTCTAGAGACTGCTTTAAATGTGTCCCAGAGATTCTGGTATGTGGTGTCTTCATTCTCGTTGGTTTCGAAGAACGTCTTTATTTCTGCCTTCATTTCATTGTTTATCCAGTCAACATTCAGGAGAAAGTTGTTCATTTTCCATGAGGCTGTGCGATTCTGGGTTGGCTTCTGAATTCTGAGTTCTAACTTGATTGCACTGTGGTCTGAGAGACTGTTTGTTATGGTTTCCGTTCTTTTGCATTTGCTGAGGAGTGATTTACTTCCAATTATGTGATCAATTTTAGAGTAGGTGTGATGTGGTGCTGAGAAGAATGTATATTCTGTGGATTTGGGGTGGAGAGTTCTGTAAATGTCTATTAGGTTTGCTTGTTCCAGGTCTGAGTTCAAGTCCTGGATATCCTTGTTAATTTTCTGTCTCGTTGATCTGTCTAATATTGACAATGGTGTGTTGAAGTCTCCCACTATTATTGTGTGGGAGTCTAAGTCTCTTTGTAAGTCTTTAAGAACTTGCCTTATGTATCTGGGTGCTCCTGTATTAGGTGCATATATATTTAGGATCGTTAGCTCTTCTTGCTGCATTGATCCTTTTACCATTATGTAATGTCCTTCTTTGTCTCTTTTGATCTTTGTTGCTTTAAAGTCTATTTTATCAGAGATGAGAATTGCAACTCCTGCTTTTTTTTGCTCTCCATTTGCTTGGTAAATCTTCCTCCATCCCTTTATTTTGAGCCTTTGTGTATCCTTGCATGCGAGATGGGTTTCCTGGATACAGCACACTGATGGGTTTTGGCTTTTTATCCAATTTGCCAGTCTGTGTCTTTTGATTGGGGCATTTAGTCCGTTTACATTTAGGGTTAATATTGTTATGTGTGAATTCGATCCTGTCATTTTGGTGCTAGGTGGCTGTTTTGCCCTTTGGTTGATACAGATTCTTCATTGTGTTGATACTCTTTACCTTTTCGTGTGTTTTTGGAGTGGCTGGTACTGGTTGTTCTTTTCTATGTGTAGTGCCTCCTTCAGGAGCTCTTGTAGAGCTGGTCTGGTGGTGATGAACTCTCTGAGTTCTTGCTTGTTCACAAAGGATTTTATTTTTCCTTCACTTATGAAGCTTAGTTTGGCTGGATACGAAATTCTGGGTTGAAAGTTCTTTTCCTTAAGGATGTTGAATATCGGCCCCCACTCTCTTCTGGCCTGTAGGGTTTCTGCTGAGAGATCTGCTGCGAGTCTGATGGGCTTCCCTTTGTGGGTAACCTGACCTTTCTCTCTGGCTGCCCTTAGTATTTTCTCCTTCATTTCAACCCTGGTGAATCTGATGATTATGTGTCTTGGGGTTGCTCTTCTAGAGGAGTATCTTTGTGGTGTTCTCTGTATTTCCTGGACTTGAATCTTGGCCTGCCTTGTTAGGTTGGGGAAGTTTTCCTGGATAATATCCTGAAGAGTATTTTCCAGCTTGGATGCATTCTCTTCGTCACATTCAGGTACACCTATCAAACGTAGATTAGGTCTTTTCACGTAGTCCCATATTTCTTGTTGACTTTGTTCATTCCTTTTTACCCTGTTTTCTCTGATCTTGCCTTCTCGTTTTATTTCATTGAGTTGATCTTCGACCTCTGATATCCTTTCTTCTGCTTGGTCAATTCGGCTGTTGAAACTTGTGCATGCTTCACGAAGTTCTCGTGTTGTGTTTTTCAGCTCCATCAATTCACTCATATTCCTCTCTAAGTTGTCCATTCTTGTTAGCATTTCGTCAAGTCTTTTTTCAAGGTTCTTAGTTTCTTTGCATTGGGTTAGAACATGTTCTTTTAGCTCACGGAAGTTTCTTATTATCCACTTTCTGAAAGCTGTTTCTGTCATTTCATCACACTCATTCTCCATCCAGTCTTGTTCCCTTGCTGGTGGGGAGTTATGATCCCTTGTAGGAGGAGAAGTGTTCTGGTTTTGGGTGTTTTCATCCTTTTTGCGCTGGTTTCTTCCCATCTTTGTGGATTTATCCACCTGTTGACTTTGTAGTTGTTGTCTTTCTGATTTTGGTAATTTTAAGTCTGCTGTGGCAGAACTCATAAACCCCCTGCTCTTCTCCCCAGGTGTTCTGTCCCAGGGAGTTACGGTTCCCCTGTGCGGTTGCTGTTTTCCCTGCCCACAAGGTGGCAGCCTAGTCACACTCAGGTTGCAGAGGCTTCGCTAAGCTGCTGTGGGCTCCACCCAGCTTCCGTGTGAACTTCTGGGTGTAGTTAGAACTGCTTCCGCTATGTTGGCCCGCCCCTGTAGTGACGGAGTCTCTGTAGTGGCGGGTTGCCTTGGTAGATAGCCCTGGGAACAGCAGGGTGCCTATGGAGAACGCCCCTCCTCCACAGAGCTGGACCGTCCCGGTTTCAGTTGTGTTTCAGGTCTTCTTGCTGGGTAAGAGGGGACACCGTCTCATCTGATCTGCCTCCGGAGCCGCTGCGTTGGCTAAAGCCGCGGCTCTGAGATTCGTGGCGCTGGCCTGGCTCCCCGTTTCAGCTCCCCTTGCTGGCTTATAGGGGACTCAGACTCTCTCACTCTGTACAGTGAGCCGTTGGCTCGGGGTGCCGGCCCAGCGGCTGCGCTGTTCAAGCCAGCGGCGCCAGCGGCGCTGGCGACCCGTGTGGCTTCTCTGCGTGTGAATCTCCTGGTCTGTGGGCAGTAAAAATCAGTCTGGAAATACGGCGTCCACTCACCCTCTGTGCTTTCTCTCGGAGCTGCATTCCCGAGTTCCTCCTAAGCGGCCATCTTGGATCTCTCTAAGATGTTCTGAGAAAATCAAAACTCAAAGAAATATTTGTTCACATATCTTCCCCAAAAGAAATGATGAGAAAACGTTCAGGCTGCAAGAAAAGGACACAAGATAATAATTTGCATGCAGATGAATGAATAACACCATACAGGTAACTACAACAGTAAACTAAAGGCATACGTGCATTTTTGTTTGCAACACCACGTGTGTGTTTCTATCTTAATTAAAAGGCAACTTAAGAAAGGAATAATTTTAAAATATTCATATCTAAGATTAAAACTCAAAGATTTAAATTGTGTGACAAAAGGAAAAGAATTAATGTTATCTAAGAGCAAAGCTTTTGTATACTATTGGAATTAATTTGGTATAAATTTAAACTAGATTGTTATAATAAAAGATATTAATTTAATCCCTAGGATATTTCTAAGGAAATAAAAAACATATTAAGATAAACAACAAAGAAATTAAAATGTTACACTTAAAAAAAACCTTTGAAAGAAGGTGATAATGAAAAAAACAGGATAACAAGATATAAGAAACACATAGCAAAATAGCATCTGTAAATCATACCTTATCAGTAATTATATTAGATCAAAACGGATTAAATGCTTCAAAAAGCAAATAAGGCAGAATTGATATTTTAAAAAATATTCAATTATATACTCTATACAAAACACAACTTTAGATTCAAAGACACAAAATGTTGACTGTAAAAGGACATAAAAATGTACTTTATGCAAACTATAAGTAAAATTATAAGACAAAAATTGTTAATAGAAACAAAACAAATACTCAGATAAAAGGGTCAATTCATCAAAAAGGCATAACAATTATAACACATATATACTTAGTCATAGAATTCCAAAATAAATAAAGCAAAAACAGAACTGAGGAGGGAAATAGACAATTCAACAATAAATAGAGATTTCACTAACGCACTTTGAATAATGAGTAGAAAAAGTAGACAAAAGATCACCAAGAAAATAGAAGACTTGAAAATTGTAAACCAACTAGACATAATAAGCACCTATAAAACATGGCACCCAACAACAGCAGAATGCACCAATCTGCTGAGTACATGTGTGATATTCTCCAGGATAGATTATATATTAGAGATAAAACAAGTATTGGTAAATTTAAAAGGATTCAAATTATGCAAAGTATGTTCTCCAACCACAATGGAATCAAATTAGCAATCAATAACAAGGACATTTTGAAAATTCACATATATGTGGAAATTAAATGACACATTTCAAAATAACCAATGATTCAAAGATATTACAAGTAAAATTAGAAAATACTTTCAGCTGAAGAAAAATGGAAACACAGCATATTCAAAACTATGTGATGCAGCTAAAACAGTTCTAAGAAAAATTTATTGCAAAGAAGAACTCAAATTAATAACCTAAATTTTACCTTAAGAAACTAGAAAACAGAGCAAGAAGTGGAAATAAATATGAAGCTCAGTGTTTAATTAAAATAAATAGGAAACAAAAAATTCAGAGAAAAACTGAAGTTTGTTCTTTGGACATAGCAAAAACATGGAAAAATTCTTAGCTGGATAGGTTTTTTTTTAATGAAGATATTAATTTCTAAATCAGGAATGAGTGAGTAGATAATATTGCTGATTTCATAGAAATAAGAACATTATCAATGCAACTGTCAAAATATATAACCCATGTAAAATGGACAAATTTCTAGAAAGATACAGACTGCTCAGACAACGCAAGAAATAAAGTTTGAATAGACCTATATAAAAATAGATTGAATTAATAGTCAAACATTTTCCACAAAGGGAAACCAAGAATTAAATAATGTAATCTGTGAATTCTATCCAGTATTTAAAAAGCAATTAATATCAATCCTTCACAGAGTTTTTTTTTTTTAATATGAAAGAGTATGGGGCATTTTCCAACTCATCTTATACAGCCATTATCATACTAATACTGAAAGTACAGAAAGATATCTCAGGAACAGAAGAGAAAAAAACTATAGATCAATATCTCTTATGATATATACACAAAATTCTCAAGAAAGTAATAAGTAAGCTGAATAAAGTAATATATAAAAGTGATTTTGCACTTCAGCCAAGTAGAATTTATCCCAGGATTGCAAGGGGTGTTTAACACATAAAAACAATCAGTGAAATGTACTGTATTTATATAATAAAGGAAAAAATGACCATTTCAATAGATGCAGAAAAAAATTGACAAAGCTTACCCTTTAAAAGCACTCAAAAAACTAGAAATAAAAGGAAAATGTTTGAAGCTTAGAAAAGGCATCCACACAAATCTCATACCTAACATTGTAGCTAATGGTGAAAGAGTGAAAGTTTTCTTTTGAAATAAAGAATAAGACAACAATGGCACCCATATTTGGAAAGAAGAATCAAAACTCTCTGTTTTCAGACTGTGATCTTATTTAAAGAAAATCCAAAGAAAACAAGTCTATTAGAGGTTAAAAAGTTTATCTAGGTCATAAGACACAAAAACATATTTTATTTCTATACACTAACAAAAAGCACTCCAAAAATGAAATTAAGAAACCAATACCATTTGAAACAGTAAAATTTATAATAGTAAGACAAATACAATAGGTCAGGCGGAGTGGCCCAAACCTGTAATCCCAGCACCTTGGGAGACTGAAGCGGGCAGATCATCAAGATCTGAGGTCAGGAGTTCAAGATCAGCCTGGCCAACATGGTGAATCCCCACCTCTTCTAAAGATACAAAAATTAGCTGGGCATGGTAGTGCCTGCCTGTAATCCCAGCCACTTGGGAGGCTGAGGCAAGAGAATCACTTGAACCCAGAAGGCAGAGGTTGCATGAGCCAAAATTGCACCACTGCACTCCAGCCTGGGTGATAAGAGTGAAACTGAGTCTTGAATAAATAAATAAATACAATACAATATAATAATTAGAAATTATTTTTTAAATGAAATACAAAACTGTTACACTGAAAACTACAAAATGTCATTGAAGAAAATTAAGGAACTAAATGAAAGAAAATGAAGCCCATCTTCACGAATTAAAAGATTTCATATTGTTAAAATAACAATGCTCCCCAAATTAATCTACAGATGCCTTTTTTTTGGAAACACTGACAAACTGTTCCTAATATTTACATGGAAATTCAAGTGACATAGAATTGTGATAGTAAACTTAAGAAGAGAAAAGGTAGAATACCCCGTGTGTGTGTGTGTGTGTGTGTGTGTGTGTGTCTGTCTGTCTGATGGGAAGTGTGATGAAGATGTTTGGAATTAGTACACATGTTTGTGCATAAATACCAAAGTCATCTGAATTGTATACTTTAAAGGGGTAAATTGTTTGGAATAGTATTTGTTTCCTAGAGGTGTCATAACTGATTGTATTACTCTGTTTTCACACAGCTGATAAAGACATAACTGAGACTGGGCAAATTACAAGAGAAAGTTGACTTACAGTTCCATGTGGCTAGGGAACCTCACATCATCATGGCAGAAGGCAAGAAGGAGTAAGTTACATCTTACATGGATGGCAGCAAGCAAAAAGAGAGCTCGTGCAGGAAAACTCCCATTTTTAAAACCATCAGCTCTCATGAGACTCATTTACTATCCTGAGAACAACAGAGGAAGGACCTGCCTCCATAATTCAATCACCTCTCACTGGAGTCCTCCCATGAAATGTGGGAATTGTGGGAGTTACAATTCAAGATGAGATTTGGGTGGGGACACAGCCCCACGCAAATCTCATATCTTTGCATTTCAAAACAAATCATGCCTTCCCAACAGCTGCCCAAAGTCTTTACCCATTTCAGCATTAACTCAATAGTCTACAGTCCAACATTTCATCTGAGACAAAGCAAGTCCCTTCCTCCCATGAGCCTGTAAAATCAAAAGCAAGTTAGTTATTTCCTAGATACACTGGGGATACAGGCATTGAGTAAATACACCTGTTCCCAATGGGAGAAATTGGCCAAAACAAAGGGGCTACAGGCCCCATTAATGTCCAAAATCCAGCAGGGCAGTCAAATCTTAAAGCTCCAAAATGATCTTCTTTGACTATGTCTCATCTCCTGGTCATGCCAATGCAAGAGGTGGGTTCTCATGATCTTGGGCAGCTCTGCCTCTGTGGCTTTGCAGGGTACAGCCTCACACCCAGCTGTTTTCATGGGCTGGTGTTAAGTATCAGCAGCTTTTCCAGACGAACAGTGCAGGCTGTCAGTGGATCTACAATTCTGGGGTCTGATGGATGGTGGCCCTTTTCTCACAGCTCCACTAGGTGGTGCCCAAGTAGAGACTCTGTATGGGGGCTCCAACCCCACATTTCCCTTTTGCAGAGCCCTAGCAGAGGTTCTCCATGAGGGGTCCGCCCCTACAGCAAACTTCTGCATGGGCATCCAGGCATTTCCATACATCTTCTGAAACCTAGGTGAAGGTTCCCAAGCCCCAATTCTTGACTTTTGTGCACTCACAGGCTCAACACACAACATGGAAGCTGCCAAGGCTTGGGGCTTACACCCTCTGAAGCTATAGCTTGAGCTCTATGTTGGCCCATTTCAGCCACAACTAGAGCACCTGGGACATAGGGCACCAAGTTCCTAGGCTGCACACAGCATAAGGACTCTGGGATTGGCCTACAAAACTATTTTTACCTCCTACACCTCTGGACCTGTGATGGGAGGGGCTGCTGTGAGACCTCTGACATGCCCTGGAGACATTTTCCCTATTGTCTTGGGGATTAATGTTTGACTCCTTATTACTTATGCAAATTTCTGTAGCTGGCTAAAATTTCTCTTTAGAAAATGGGATTTTCTTTTCTATTGCATTTTTGGGCTACAAATTTTCCAAGTTTTTATGCTCTGTGCCCCTTATAAAACTGAATGCCTTTAACAATGCCCAAGTCACATCTTGAATGCTTTGCTGCTTAGAAATTTCTTTTACCAGATATCCTAAATCATCTCTCTCAAGTTCAAAGTTCTACAAATCTCTAGGGCAGGGGCAAATGCCACCAGTCTCTTTGCCTAAACGTAAGAGTCACCTTTGCTCCAGTTTCCAACAAGTTCTTTATCTCCATCTGAGACCTCCTCAGCCTGGACTTTATTGTTTATATAACTCTCAGCATTTTTGTCAAAGCCATTCAACAAGTCTCTAGGAAGTTCCAAACTTTCCCACATTTTCCTGTCTTTTTCTGAGCCCTCCAAACTGTTCCAGGCTTTTCTTGTTATCCAATTCCAAAGTGCCTTCCACATTTTGGGGTCTCTTTTCAACAGTACCCTACTCTCAGTACCAATTTATTAGTCCATTTTCATGCTGCTAATAAAGACATATCTGAGGCTGGTAATTTACAAGAGAAAGAAGTTTCATGGAATTACAGTTTCATTTGGCTGGAGAAGCCTCAAAATCATGGTGAAAGGCAAGGAGGAGCAATTCATATCTTACATGGATGGCAGCAGGCAAAAAGATAGTTTGTGCAGGGAAACTCCCATTTTTAAAACCATCAGATCTCGTGAAACTCATTCACTATCATGAGAACAGTGCAGGAAAGACCTGACCCCATAATTCAATCACCTCCCACCAGGAGGTGGGAATTGTGGGAGTTACAATTCAAGATAAAATTTGGGTGGGGACACAGCCAAATCATATCATTTTTTTTTTTTTAAATGGAGTCTTACTCTGTCACCCAGGCTGGCATGCAGTGCTGTGATTTCAGCTCACTGCAACCTCTGCCTCCTGGGTTCCAGAAATTCTCCTGCCTCAGCTTCTTGAGTAGCTGGGATTACAGGTGCATGCCACCATGCCCAGCTAATTTTTTGTGTTTTTAGTGGAGACAGAGTTTCACCATGTTAGCCATGATGGTCTCGATCTCCTGACCTTGTGATCCACTCACCTTGGCCTCCCAAAGGGATTATAGGCATGAGCCACCATGCTCAGCCCACTATATCATGATTTAACACAACTCTGTGGCTTAAAACAAGAGAAATTTATTTTCTCATGGTTCTCAAATTGAGAAATTCAAAACAGAAAGTTACAGTGCACCCTAATCCAGAATAGTTGATTATGAGATTCTTATTAAATCTATAAATGTCCTATTTCCAAATTTATATCCTGAGATCCTGGATGAACATTAATTTTGAGAAGATGTTATTCAACCCACTCTAAGTTGCCCTCTGTCTTCCTCAAATTCCCATCTTTTATATATGCAAAACACATTCACCCTATCTCAATATCCTGAAAAGTCTTAACTCATTCCAGCATCAACTCTAACTCCTAAATTTGCTACAACATCATCTGCTCACTAAGTCCCAAATCTCTTTGTCTAATTCATCTAAATCGGGCATGGATTCTACTTTGTGTATGATCCCCCTTGGGACAAAATCCCTCTCTGTCTGTGGTTTTTGAAATTAGAAACCAACTTTCTGCTTCCAAAATACAATGGCTAGATGGTTATAAGATAGAAATTTTCACTCCAAAAGGGAGATATTGGAAGTTGTAAGTGTAAGGTCTGTTCTCGCTGAGTTTAAAGTGAAGAAACTGAGGCCAGAACAAGAAGATCTGATGCGAAGAAATTTATTCAGGCTCCCAGACGAGGTTCTGTGGTCCGACAGGCGGGGCCGGAGAAGTCGCATGGACTCCTCTCAGACAGGGGGTTTTATAGGGAGTGAAACAGCTCGATTGGTTGTGGGAGAGCAGGACTGCTATTGGGTAAGTTACAAGCCTTTACCTAAGACTTGGGTTGTTGTTGGTTGGAATTACTCACCTGCTATTGGTTGTTAAGACTCAGCTGTTATTGGTTGTTAAGACTTGGCTGCTATTGGTTATTAAGATTTGGCTGCTATTGGTTGTTAAGACGCTAGGGTTACCACACCTTGTTTGCATACTGGGCTCTTTTAAGGGAGGGTCAGGCTGTGTGAGCATGGGAGAAGGGAAAAAGCCTGAGCATGTCTGAGCTCGCCCGAGCTCGTCCGAGCTTTTGAAAAGAAGGGGAGGGGGTGTCTGCGTCTGTGCTCCTGGCGAGGCAACCAGCCTTACAGTAAGGGTCACTGGTTCTAAGCAAGACTGAAACCTAACAGAGCAAATTTTATTATGTTTCAGGGCCTGAAAGTAATCCTCTGTGGCTTTATGCTCTTTCCTCTGAATCTGTGTTGGTGGCATCCTCACTCTCTGAGCTGAAGGCTTTATCTTTAGAACCATGTCGCCTTTTCCTTGAAGCCTAGCTCCAAGATCTATGGAATCTTTGAATTCCAAAGATATGTTACAGCTGAGTAGCTCTATCAGCCTGCTTTCTACCTATAGAATTTTGAAAGTCTGATTACCTTCATTTGTTATTTTATCTCTGTCTCTGTCAGTCCAGGTACACCTTGTGTTCCTCCTTCCCCCAGGATAATGTTTTTAATAACTGATCCTCCTATATATGTTAAGAGGACAAACGCCAAAAATGGTTCTTCAGTGATCCTTTCTGAATAATGCTGTGTGTATTTCTGGTTTCTGCTAAAATGGTTGAATGGGTCCAAGAGTGACACACTTAATCTTTCAGCAAAAAGCTGTTGCTATGGTTTGGGTGTGTCCAAAAGTTGCTGTGTTGAAAAGATAATTGCCATTGTGGTAGTATTACGGGATGGTTCCTTGAAGAGGTGATTAGGCCATGAGGGTTGCACTCTCACAAATGGATTGATGCCTTTGTTTTAGAAGGGGGTTAATTATTGCAGAAGTAGACTCCTTACAAAAAGATTGCTTTAGGTCCCATTTTGTTTTTCCCTGGTTAGCATCCAAGCTTCTGCCTTTTTCCTTCTGCCATGAGATGACCCTCACCAGATGCTGGCACCATGCTCTTGAACTGCCCAGCCTTCAGAATGATAAGCCAAATAAAGTTCTGTTCTTTATAACTTACCCAGTCTGTGGTATTCTGTTATAGCAGCAGAAAACAGACTAAGACAGCTGTCCAGCCACATTCTTGGCATTCTTCCCAGAGTATGCTTTGTCAACAGTACATTTCCTAATTTAGCATCCTTTGAAATCTGGATAAACCAAGGAACTCACAAGTCTCAAACTGATGGTTCCTCTTTGCTTAACAGTTCCTTCCTCAATTGATCTCTTCCTTTTCACATTTTACTCTAAACAGAAAGGAGAAATCAGACCACACCTTGCCTGGAAATCTCCTCAGCTATATGCACAATTGTATCACTTACAAGTTCTGCTTTCCATCCAACTGTAAAATGTAATTAAGCCAAGTTTTCTCTCACGTTATAACAATCTCCTTTCCTCCAATGTCCAATAACATGGTTCCCATTTTTATCTATCATTTTGTTTACAATAATATATGTTGTCACTAAGACAATATCTTTCTCTACCACAATCCTCATTTCCATCAAAGCCCTCACCAGTAGTGCCTATATTATCTATATTTCTGCCAATATTCTCTTCAATGCAACCAAGGCTATTTTCTTCATGCATCAGAAAATATTTCCAGTTTCTATCCATTTCCCAATCCCAAAACTACTTACATATCTGTAGGTATTTGTTACAGCAGCAACCCATTTCCCAGTACCAAAATATGTATTAGTTTGTTAGGGTTGTCGTAACTTATTATCACAACTTGGTGGCTTAAAAGAACAGAAATTCACTTTCCCACAGTTCTGAAGTCCAGAAGGTCAAAATCATAGTATTGACAGGGCCATATTTGCTCTGAAAGTATAGGACAATCCTTCTTTGCCTCTTTCATCTTGTGGTGACTCCTGATTTTCCATATCTTGTGGCAGCATGATGCCAGTCTCTGCCTCCATTTTCATATAATGTCATCACTATGTGTCACTGTGTGCATTAAACACACATCCTTCTCCTTTTATTAAAAAGATACCAGTCAGTGGACTTAGGACCCACTCTAAATACAAGATAATTTTATCTTCACATATTTATTTAAATCTGCCAATACTTATTTTCAAATAAGGTCACATTCTGTGATTCAAGTGGACATAAAATTTTGGAGATACACTATTCAACCCACTATAGTATATGAGTTGGATCTCAATTTTAAACACTGGTATTAAGAACTAAAAAATAATTTAAAAATAAGACGCTTAGTTCTGATGCTATAATTACATTGAAACTTTTAATTATCCCACATTAGGAGGAAAATTTTATTAAATTGTATACTTTCAGTGTCTGACACAAACACACAAACAAGTAAGTGCTTTTGGGAAATGATTATCAATTTAATGACTTTATTGGCTAGAGAAAGGGAAAAAAAGTGCACTGCATCCCAACAGTGATGGAGCTACTTGTTTTAACCATGCCTTAAACCAATAAGCAATTTAATCATGTTTGAAAGTTTAATGTTTCCCCTTCAGTGAGGTATTTTAAAAGAAATTATATGGACTCCTCTCTGTGGCCAAATTGGCATATATATTTCAAATTATTCTTTGAGTACCATGTGTCAGGCACTGTGTGAAGCATGTGTTAGTTCACTGCCTTGGCCTGTTCAGGCTGTTATAACAAAGTACCTCAGACTGGGTAATTTATAAACAATAGGAATTTATTTCTCTGGAAGCTAGGAAGTCTGAGATCAAGGCATTAACAGATACAGTGTTTGATGAAGGCCCATTGCTCAAAGATCACAACTTTTGTGTGCCCTCACAGAAGGGATGGGGGACCTCTTTTTTAAGAGCACTAATCTCATGAAGACCCCACCCTCATGACCTAATCATCTTCCAAAGACCCTCACCTTGTAATATCACCATGGGGATTAGCTTTCAATATATTAATTTTGGGAGGGCACAAACATTCATACCATAAAATTCACTTAATTCTCACAATGTTATTAAGTACATACTCAAGTAATCTTAATTTTATGAAAAAAAAAAAAAAAAAACCTGAGACTTTGAGAAGCCAAACAACTCTCTCCTGTTCAAATAACTATTAAATGAGTTTTGAATTTATTTACCACTGACATGGATCTCAATTCAATGCATCTTTCTTGCTCATCCACAATGTGTAAGTCTCTATCTGATTGAAGAGTAATTAATTTTTCTAAAGGAAAGCTGCTCTTTCTGGTGATACATATTCCTCTTTTAACATGACAAATTTCAGGATCTAATAGTATTATTGAATTGCCATTTGGTAATGCTTTTCACATTTCAATTCACATTTTAATGCATTTTCATTTGATTCCCACAGCAACACTGAAACAAGGTTTAATAGGAATTATTATCCCCGTATTATAAATGAACAAAAAATGGTTTATATAGCAGTTATTCAGCTAGCCCATGGGCTTACATTTACTATAAAGCTCACTCAATTGGCTCCAAGGCCAGCTGTATAATCCAGAGTATTACGCCCAAGTTTCCAATGTTTCATTAAAGTCTTGAATAATTCATGCAAGTAAACTTTATTAATAATGATTGCTCCTCTCTATCAGATAAAGAAACACTACAAAGTTCTCTATTTTTATCTCACATAAATTGTTCAACTCTGGTATGTCCTCAGAAATTTCATTGTCCATCATTACAATGCTGCCCCAGATCTCAGGGGAGAGAAACTTTCCATTCCCTCAATAACCTAAAGGTAAAAGGCACTAGAGGATACATTGCCCAAACAATTAGAAATGGAGACCTAAGAGATTCTTACTGAACACACACTAAAAGGGGGTGACAGACTTAATGTGTTAGGAAAACTGAGACAAGAATTGAATTTATTCTGTGCCATTCTCCTACAGCTACAAATAGAGTCAAAGCTAAGACATCAGTGTTGGCAGTAAGAAAAGAGAGGTGAGCTAGCATGTACAATTAGGGAGGAGAAGGAAATTCTTGTAAGCATAAAATTTACTGCTCTAAAGGGTTCAATGGAGCTCCCTTGGGCAATTAATACAGGTTCCACACAAACATGCACTGGCAGATAAGTGGTTCTGCGCCCAACCTTTCCTGAGAGAGGTGGATAATTGTAGAAACTTTTGCTCATCTGGGAGTAGCGGCCCCTGGGACAGAGTGACTGAATGGGAAGTATGAATTGCAAAGACATAATGTCAGAGCAGACTGAGTAGTTAAAAACGTATAGTGCAGAAGACTCTCAGAGAAGATGGCCTTTTACTAATGGGAGATTGTAACTAGAGCTGAGGGTTCTGAAATGTTTAACGTGACAGTAAGACTGGCAAAGTCCCTGTGATGTCACGGAGTTAAAAGCAGAGCCTTAAAACTTCCTGGGTGAAAGGCTGCAGCAGCCTCCCATTTTATTGTGAAATATCACTTTGGCTTTACTAATAAAAATTAATAAGCTTCCAAAGTTTCCTTTTCAGACTGTAAGTGCTTAATTGCCTGGAGCTGAGCTGTTCCTCAGGGCTCCACCCACTGGGGGGTAGAGTCATTTTTTTCAACCAATCATTATGAAAACCTGCCTAAATTTCCTTTATGCTCATAGAATATTTCAGCAAATTTTAATTATCTTAATATATATTCGCTTTAAAGTATTAAAATTATTTCAAAATATGTGAATTTGGCTTAAAAATGATCAGACTCATAAAATTCTATAAGCTATATTCATGATGATAATTTTTACTAAAAGAGAATCTTTATGTTGGTTTTTTAACTTCTCAAAAATCTTGACGTACATTTTTGAAATTCTTGAATTAGTGTATAGATTGGGAGGACTGATCATCCACTAAAATGTTCTCAGCTAGATGCTGAAAACCTGGCGAGCAATTAAGTTTATATTAAGTAAATAAAAGAATTAAGCAAGAACACATTTAGTCCATGAAGATTTGCAAGGATCTGGCTTTCAGGAAGGCTCGGGATTTTGTTAATACATTCAGGACACCAAGCAGTGCATCATCAGGAGAAAACTCTGTGTTTGATTTTCATAAGGCATATTATTAAGAAATTTATGGTGCTTAAGGTCATAATTAGGCACACATAGTATATTTTTAATAAATTTCTCAATAATCCTGAAGGTCAGGTGGATTTAGCCACATGTTGCTGCTAAGGAAACTTAAGCTCAGAGAGAGTAAAATAATTCCCCAAGTTCCTACAGCTAGAAAGTAGCTGAGCCTGTATTGATCTCCAGTTCTCCGCTCCATGCTAATCTAAAGCCTAGTCTCTTTCTAGCAGGTCAGGGTATTTCTCCCTCAATTACCATTTTATGAGGCTTGGAGAAAAATCTTGTTATTTGAGTTTCTACATTTTGGATTTCAGGATAAATGTTTTACCATATCAGAGCTGAATTCCCACTGGTGTTATCATCCCTGTAGCCTTTTTACAAAACAATGATCTGGACATACTATCCCAGACCCTTTTGCTCACATTCGTATTCTAGTAGCAGACTGAATCCATGTTCGGTCTCCTTGTAAACATAACAAAACTGCCCTTTCATTTGGACACTGCCTCAGAACAAGTGATTTTTTTTGTGTGTGACAGGGTTTATGATTTTTGTGTGGTGAATGAAAAAAATTGAAAACTTAGAGGATTTGGCTGTTCTTATGTCTTAAATGTTAAATGTTTCTAAAGCCAGTGTTCCTGCCTCACAAATGATAGTCGAACTGTGCAGTACTATGATACCAAAGCTTAATGTGGCCAGGCCTTGAACTTTCTGTCTCCATCTGACTTTCTAACATTTAGCGGCTAGAATACAAAACGGTCTGCTGCGGCTCTGCCTCCCAGGTGTCGGAACGAGCAAATGCTGAAGGACTTTCAACTCAGTGGGCTTCACACAAACTGTACCCCAGAGAGAAAATCTAAGCAGTGCTTCAGGCAGGTGCATGATGTGGTTCAGAGGCAGAAAACATTTGATTCACGAGCAGGAGGCACTAAAATAGAGCTTTGGGAAGAAAGAAGGGATCAGGCAATGATGGGAGCAATATTGCATCTGAGTTCCAACATTTGCACTGCTTCAGTGGCCATCTCTTTTCCAGGGCTTAAGGTTCAGCAAATAACAGCGATCTGGTGGGACAGAGGGTACAATATAAGCACACTAACCCCAACCAACATGAAGAGGAGAGGGGTATTACTCCTTTCAAGTAGGGGAAGGAAGGATACTTGCATAAAAAAATAAAAAAAATTCTAGGACCCTGTGATTGGCTCAAAGGACAAAAAGGCATTATGCCAACATGGGTTTTCTAATCTCCTTGCAGAGCAGAAAAATAAGTGTTTGTTTGTGTTCCTCTTGTCCTCCCCTTACCCCCTCCCCCTCTTCTTCTTCCTCCTTTCCTTTTTGTATTTTAATTTTTTGTTTTATAACAGGCTTGGTAGAATTTATAGAATTTGTATCAGGTTTTTTTTTTCCCCCTGAGACAGAGTCTTGCTCTGTCACCCAGGCTACAGGGCAATGGCGCAATCTCTGCTCACTGTAAACTCCACCTCCCGGGTTCAAGCAATTCTCCTGCCACAGCCTCCTGAGTAGCTGGGATTACAAGCACATGCCACCACGCCTGGCTAATTTCTGTATTTTTAGTAGAGACAGGGTTTCACCACTTTGGTCAGGCTGGTCTCAAACTCTTGACATCGTGATCCGCCCACCTCAGCCTCCCAATATGCTGAGATTACAGGTGTGAGCCACTGTACCCAGCCCTGTAGCAGTTTTGTAAACACACCCTGTAGGTTAAATTTACTTTGTATACTTGTTATTCTCTAACAAGATGATTTGGTTTCACAGTGATTGATGAGACTAGGACTGTCTTCAGGGTTTTGGGGAGAATGTTCTGGATTCAGAAACAGCCTGATGGTTTGTATTTGCTCACCAGAGGGCCCTAGGCCTCTTTTTAAGTACAAAACTCTTTTATGTGAATACTCTGTAGTCAGAAATCTTTTATTCTCTGTTCTTCCCATCATTTCATAATGAAGACTATATTTTGAACCTAGGGATTTAAAAGGCAGTCAGTAGGAGACCTATAACAATGAAAACAGAACTCCATTAACATCAAAACAAATTTAGGTGTACCAAGCCCTTTGCTTAGCTTGCAGGTACTAAGTAGCTGCCTATCCAAAAGCGGATTTACCACGGGGATGACCTTTGTTTACGTGCGTGTGTATGTGTGTCTCGCTCTGTTGCCCAGGCTGGAGTGCAGTGGCATGATCTCAGCTCACTGCAACCTCTGCCTCCTGGGTTCAAAGGATTCTCCTGCCTCAGCCTCCCAAGTAGCTGGGATTACAGGTGCTGTACCACCACACCCGGGTAATTTATTTTGTATTTTTTTTTTTAGTAGAAACAGGGTTTTGCCATGTTGGTCAGGCTGTTCTTGAACAACTGCACCTGACCTCAGGTGATCCACTTGCCTCAGCTTCCCAAAGTGCTGGGATTACAAGCGTGAGCAACCATGCCTGGCCGGGGGTGACCTTTGTATAATATTTCTTCTAGATATTTTTATTTTATTTTATTTTATTTGACAACATTGGTTGCATTAGTCTCTAAAACACAACTCCTTTAAGAAATAATCTGATTTGGCAGATAAGCTGTGAGACCACCATGATCTTTGTTAATTATCGATCTTTGTTAATATAGATCTTGCCAAAGATTGTGCGTCCAATGGGTTAACATTGCTTGCAGTATTGATCCTGTCATCCCCTGTGAAGACTAGAACAGGCCTAGAGGCAACCAAAGCCCATGGGCTTGTCACCTCTAACCTCAAACAGCCTCATCAAATTACCACAGTGTACTGTGCAAATATTATCATATTCAGTGTGTACCAATATTGTTAAGCTCTGTGATACCTTGTAAACTCTAGACTAGTCATTTTGAAGTCAATAGACCTGCAAAAAAAAAAGTGATGAGAACATTTCTTCTGTACCTAATTTGTATGAGTCTTTATCATAAAAGGATGATGAATTTTGTCAGTTGCTTTTTCTGCATCTATTGAGATGATCATATGATTTTTGTCCTTTGTTAATGCAGTGTTTCTCATTTATAGATTATTTATGTTGAGCCGTCTTTACATCCCTGGAATAAATCTTAATTGATCGTGGTGAATGATCCTTTTAATGTGCTCATGAATTCAGTTTGCTGGTATCTTGTTGAGAATTTTTGCATTTCTGTTCATCAGTGCCTGTGGTTTTTTTTTTTTTTTTTGTATAGTGTTCTTGTCTGGCTCTGAAACCAGGGTAACTCTGGCCATGGACAATGAGTTTGGAAGTATTCCATCTTCTTCAATTGTTTTGAAGGAGCTTGAGTATTAGTCCTTTTAAAAATATTTGGTAGAATTCGACAGTGGAGCCATCTGGTCCTGGGCTTTTCTTTGACGGGAGACTTTTAGTTACAGATTCAACCTCCTTACTCATTATTAGGCTGTTTAGATTTTCTAAAAATCTTCATAGTTTGTATGTGTCTAGGGATTCACAGGTTTTCTTTTTTACAGGTTATCCCACGTTTTGGCATGTAATTGTGCATAGCTGTCTCATAATCTTTTGCATTTCTCTGGTATGAGTTGTAATGTTCCCTCCTTCATTTATGACTTTAGCCTTTTCTCTTTTTCTGTTAGTCTACGTAAAGGTTTTTCAATTTTGTTTATCTTTGCAAAAAGCCAAATATTAGTTTCCTGTATTTTTTCTGTTTTTTTCTTGTCTCTATACAATTTATTTCTGCTCTGATCCCTGTTATTTCCTTTCTCTGTTTCCTCTGGGTTTGTTCTTCTTTTTCTAATTTATTGAAGTATAACAATAGCTTGTCTATTTGAAATCTTTTTTTATTGATACTATGTGTACATATTTATAGGATACATGCAATATGTAGTAATTACATCAGGGTAATTGGGATACCATCACCTCAAATATTTATTATTTCTTTGTGCTGGGAGTATTCCAAATCTTCTTTTCTGTGTATTTTGAATTATACTATAAATGTACTTAGCTATAGTCACCCTAGTGTGCTATCAAATGATAGAACTTATTCCTTCAATTTAACTGTATTTTTATGCTCATTAACCAACCTCTTAATCCTTCTGCCCCCCTATACTTCTTAGCTGCTGGTGACTACCATTCTTATCACCATCTCCATGCTTCTCACTACCTATGTGAGATCAAGTTTTTTTATCTCCCACATATGTGTGAGAACATATGATATTTATCTTTCTGGGCCTGAGTTACTTCACTTAACATAATACCCACAGATAACATTGTACTCAATGGTGAAAATTTGAAAGCTTTTCCTCTAAGAGCAAGACAAGATAAGCATACCTACTCTTATCATTTCTATTCAACACAGTACTAAAAGTCCTAGCTAGAGCAATTGGCCAAGAGGAAGAAGTAAAGACATCAAAATAGGGAAGAAAGGAGTTCAATTGTCTCTAATGAAGACAACATGATCTTATATATTGAAAACCTTAAAGACTCCACAGAAAAAACAAAAACAAAAAAACAAAAAGCAAAAATACTTTACAAGTAAGAAATGTCCTGAATAAAATTTCAAAAAATACAATCAACAAAGAAAAATCAGTGTCATTTCTATACACTAACGATGACTGTCTGAAAAAAAAATCAAGAAAGCAATGCCATTTGCAGTAGCAGCTACAAAATAAAATAAAATGCTTGCTTCAGATAAATTTAGCCAAGGAAATAAAAGACTTGTACAGTAAAAACTACAAAACACTGATGAAAGAACTTAAAGAAGACAGAAAATACATGAAAAGAAGTATTCTATGTTCATGGATTGGAAGGGTTAATATTATTAAAATGCCCATTTGAGCATTATTAAATTACCCAAAGTAATCTACAAATTTAATGCAAACCCTATCAGAATTCCCAAGTCATTTTTTACAGAAATAGAAAAAGCAATCATAAAATCAATATCAAACCATAAAGGACCCCAAATAACAAAAACAATCTTGAGCAAAAAGAGCAAAATTGGAGGCATCACAGTCTCTGATTTCAGAATGTAATTCAAATCTATAGCAATCAAAACAGCATGGTACTGCCGTGGTACTGCCATAAAACCAGAAACACACACCAACGGAACATAATTGATAGCACAGAAACAAATTTATGCATCTGTGGTTAATATATTTTTCACAAAGATGCAAAGAATACACAATGGGAAAGGACAAGCTCTTCAATAAATTGTGTTGGGAAACTGGATATTCATATGCAGAAGAATATGAAACACTTATTCCACACCGTATACAAATATTGACTCAAGGTGGATTAAAGACTTACATCTAAGACCTGAATCTGTGAAACAATTAGAAGAAAACATAGGGAGAAAGCTCCATGATTTTGGTCTGGGCAATTTTTTTTTAATATGATCCCCAAAACATAAGCAACAAGAACAAAAATTGACAAGTGGGATTGAATCACACTAAAAAGCTTCTGCATGGCAAAGTACACAACCAATAGAATGAAGCAACAACCTATATAATGGATGAAAATATTTGAAAACCATTTATCTTCTTTTTTTAAAAGAAATTGAGACGATTTACTCTGTCATTTAATCTAGAGTACAGTGATACAATCATAGCTCACTGCAGCCTTGAACTCTTGGGATTTAGTAATCCTCACATCTTGGCCTCCCAAAGTGCTGGGATTACAAGCATGAGCTACCACACTGGGCCCAAACCACACACTTGATATGGGGTTAATACCTAGAATATATAAGAAATTCATACCATTCATTACCAAAAAAAAAAAAAAACCCCAAAAAACCTGATTTTAAAAATAGGCAAAGGACCTGAATAGACATTTCTCAAAAGAAGACAACAAGCAGCCAACAGATATATTTTTTAAACGGGTAACACCAGTAATCATCAGGAAAATGAAAACTCAAACCGTAACGAGATATTCCCTCACACTTGTTAGGATGGCTGATATAAACAGGATGAAACATAAGTATTGAGAACGATGTGCAGAAAGGAAACCCTTGCCCACTATTGGCGAGAATGTAAGTTGTTAAGAACAGTCATTATGGAAAATAGTATGGAGATTCCTCAAAAAATTAAAAATACAACTACCATATAATCCAGCATCTCGCTTTCGGGTATATGTCCAAAAGGAAATAAGTATGTTAAGGAGATAGCTGTATTTTCATGTTGTTGCTGCACTGTATGCGTAGCTAAGATACAGAATCAATCTCAGTGTCCCACAACCAATGAATGGATAAAGAAAATATGGCATATACGCAATGGAATACTATTCAGCCTTACGAAAGAAGAAAATCTTGTCATTTGCATCAACATAGATGAAATTGGAGGGCATTATAAACCTGGAGGGCAGAATATTAATACCACATGATCCTACTTATATGTGGAATCTAAAAGGTAAACTCATAAAAGCAGACAATAGAATATTGGTTTCCCATGGTGGTGGGGGGGCATTGAGGAGATGTTGATGAAATGATAAAAAATTACAGTTAGATAGAATGAATAAGTTCAAAAGATTTATTGTACAACATGATGACTATAGTTAGTAATAATATGCTATTTTTTAATTGATGAGAAAGATTTTAAATGTTCTTGCTACCAAAAATAAGTACATGAGGTTATGCATATGTTAATTAGCTCAATTTAGCCATTCCACAATATTTCAAAACATCATACCATATATAATAAATATAAACAATTTATATTTATTTGGTTTCAAAAAAATGTAGTGAGAGGCTTTTCTGTTCCGCAGATAGGACCCATACTGTCTTAAAAGGCTAATTTTGTCCAGATATCTTGAAGCTATATTTACTTCAGTGTTAATCCACAAGCACTCCTAAGCCTCCAGATAGTGATGCTGGCTATGGCTTTGTGAGTAGCAGTAATCCCACACTCAAAAACAAGCATTACTTTTAACAGCAAAAACCACAGTTACTTTTGTACCAATCTAATAGCAACTGTTTTACAACCTTGTTATTTTTCCTCAAAATATTATCTGTTCAAAGATTATTCTTATTGATACACACAGATGACTTATTCATTTTAATTGCTTAAAGTTATACAGCTGAATGTGTCTATTTTTTTTTCCATTATTGATGGACAATTAATCTCTCTAATTTTTCACTGTAATTGATGCTGCTGCTGTGAATCTCCAGGGGTAATATGATGGAAATCCTTAATGGAAAAGTTCACACCTGGATTATTGCAACTGTGTTCCTCAGAAGTGTTTGAGAATGTGTGTGTTCAGTTTGTTCATCACGGTGGCAGAGGGATGCTGCTGGAAATTGGTACTAGGAGGCAAGGGATCCTTAACATCCTAGATAAATATCCAGAACATGAAACTATTAGCCATCCAAAACAACAAAACTTTCCTTGTGCATAAACAGTGCTCTGGTTTGTGTGCTTAGAAGTGAAATTGTTGAATGAGGTGGATTTAGTTAGGTTGGAGCTTACCTTCCATTTCAAACTTCTCTTGTTTACTTGAGCATCTCACAATACCTGGAAAGTCATATACTCACTTCTGTCTGTAGTTGCAGATGTGATTTAGATTTCCCAGTTGGATGGTCAGCTGGAGATTTGGAAGGAAAAAAAATGAGGTGAAGGCTGGGCTGCTCTGCTAACAAGTAGGCACAGAGGTGTTTTACTTCCTTATTTTTTTTTTTCAGCATCAGACAATGTCCCACTTTCCACTGTCCCACCCACAGGCAGGGTGCAGAGCACATTATTTTACCTATAAACTAGCTGATGTGTTGTGGCCCTGGGGCTGACACTGTGGTGACAGCATCGTGCTCCTGGGATAACAGCTATCTGGTAGTATATTTCATTGGGCCACATCCTGATTCCCCACTGAACTCATTGTGGCAGGGACAGCAGCATCCCTGGTGAGCCAGATAAGAGGCATTGCCTAGGAGTCATTCTCAAAAGCCGTGCCCAGAGTCTCTCTCCTTATACTCTAAAAATGTTATATGCCCCTACATTCATGTTTTGAATTGCTTTCTGTTTCATATATCTCGATGTGTTTTCATAGTATTCAACTGAACCATGACTGAAGCACTAGGTTTTAGGAATTAGATATCTTTGCACTAGGTTTTGTCTTATTGCTCTTCCAAATACTTGGATCAATTTATACCACCAGTATATGAGTTTCTATTTCCTCACACCCTAACCAACATTTGAAATTGTGATATTACTACTACTTCTCCTCTTCTTCATCCTTATTATAATTATTGTAACTATTATCAGTCAATTCAATTATTGTTAAATGGCATAGTGTTATCTCTGTTTGAGAACCCTGATTATTAATGATTGAGTAGTTTTACATGTTGTTATTTATTTTCTCTTCTTAATAAGTGCCTGATTATCTCCCTAATCTATTGTTCTATTGAGTTTTTAAAATATTGATATGTAGAAGTCCTCAGTACTCTTGTGCCACTGTCTGTCATTGGCTGGAATCAGCCCAAGAGAGGCGTGATCTCAGGACATCTTAGCAATGGTTTTCAACATCCAGCTGCAGAGGCCCTTAGTCAGTTCTGCTGTCTGTGGTCAGAGGACAGTGCACATTTTTATGGTTGCCACACTCCTCCTATTGCACTGTTTAGATCTACATTTTTACATGGGTGTTGGGAGGAGGCTCCTCCATGTGCCTTCTGTGGCCCTCTTATCTGAGTTAAAAGCTCAGAAAAAAAAGTGAATCTGATTAACTAGAGAATCCGTTGCTGTGGACGATCACAGGTCATCACTGACACTCATTCCCTCCCTTCTCCACTCTTTATATTTCCCTCACCCTCAGCTATCACTTCAGCAGGTTTAGATGGCTCATCTGGTGGTACAACTCACACTTTTATCTCTGAGGACTCTGAAGCTTTGATAGCCATTTTACTTCCACATCTACAATGCTGCACATATCCATTCACAGTTATAATGGAACAAAGAAGTACCAGGAGGTGCCCAATATATCACCTGGGTTCCACAGGTATTTCTCCTCACTCCCATCTTGTGTATAAGCAGTGTTATCTCTTGCTGCTTCTGGTTAATTACCCCTGCCAGTATGGTGACTCCTTTCATTGCCTGCTGTTCCCTGGAAGGAAGAAGTCCAAAGTGCCCAGGGAGCAGATGTAACTTTTAGTTCAGTAGGATTCTTATCTGTGTCCCCTGTCAAGAGTGTACCTGTTTGGAGACCAGGACCTTCAACCCTACAGCCTAGAGATACAGGAATAGAAATCATAAAGTCCTCCCATGAAATCATAAGGAGTGTTGGTAAGTGGAGCTATCCATGCTTCCATCTTTTGATTTCTGAACGCATCTATCCTTCCTATAGGGGACAGGGCACCCTATAGAGAGATCTTTATTTTAATAAGAACACTGTGTTCTGGAGAATGGCACCCAGTCATGGACCACTCCATCATCTCCTTCACTGCCTTCATTTCATGTCAGTCTCCCATCTGCTGATACGTGTATAGGAGGCTTATAGAGTGTGATCCACAAGCATGCTCTAATCCTCCAGGTAATGATGCTGGCTATGGCTTTGTGAGTAGAAGTAAGCCCATACCCAAAAACAAGTATTGATCATACTTGTGGGGATGAGTATCACTGTTTTCAGGGTAGAAGTTACCCAATGTAATTAATTTCCCACCAACTAGTCAATCTCCTTGAGGGATAGTGCCACAATGGGTATTTATGCATTGGTGTTTATGCAAAGGAGAAATTCAGAGCTGTCAATAGATCTGCCTTGGTAAGTGGGAGTTTATCTTGTTGGGCCCATTTATAGCCTGTGACGCTGTCACCGTGGCCACCTCATTCATGTACCCATCATACCCATTGTGGGGTGACTGATGACAAAGGCTAAGTCACGTTGTCTATTTAATGGTTCAGTGTCCTTTCTATGATCTATACTTTCATAATGGGGTTAATGTGTAACAAAAATATCATTTTGTACCCACTTCCATATGACTCTACACATGCTTCTGTCTGGAAGATGTCTCCAGTCTTCTAGTCCTTTTCCTCCTATGCCCTTGACATGTTACTGGTTCTCATTCCACAAAAATAGATGATTGTTCATAGCTCAGCCCATTTGGGAAATTATCACTCCTGACTGTTCTTAAGGGCCACTGCTGAATGAGGATCTGTAGTCACTGAGCATTCTCATTTGTGCTTCCTACCAAAGCTGAACTATTCATAAATCAAGTACAGCTGCTTCCTTTTCCTTCAGCTGGTTGCATAGAAACCCCCATATGGCTTTAAGTGCGAGAAGATGGAAAGACACTGGTGCAACTCCAGCGGATGACATAGGGTCTGAAAGTATACACTCCTGGGCATAACTTGGGCCCTTTGATCCTGCTCAGGTTCATTCCTTGATGTGCAGTTTTCAGTTATGATGGGCAGCTACTGCCAAGCTTATCTGACTTTATGACTTGGTGGATCTGATAGACTCCAACTCACAATGGGGAATTTCAAAGGCATTTCCAGTTTGTGTCCTATTTTCAAGTGTTCTATCTTGAATAAGGCTCAGGGATATGTCAAACTCTTGTTTATTTCTCAAAGTGCTTTAATTCTCTGTGGTGGATACCACAGCCCTGTATCCCAGGAGACGTCATTGTGATTCTCCCACTTGAGCTTGTTATGAGCTCCATACTACATTACTTCTCAACAGCATGTCTGCAGGATCACATGGCCCAAGAGGCAGCATTGATGTCACTCTGGCCTGAGTTTGCTGCAGTGTTCTTCTCTACTCCAGGAAATCTGAGAGGTTTCCATATTCTCTAATAATTATTCTCAAGTGTGGATATATTACCTGTAGACCCAAAGGGGTCTGACAGATACTTTGTTTCCTTGCTTTTGGTGGAAGATGCAAGATGCAGCAATTTGTCTTTTACCTTGAAAGGAATATCATGGCAATCGCCTGAGCAACAAATTCCTCTAAATTGTACTAAAGTGTCAAGTCCCTGAATCTTTGTAGCTTTGTTTTTCTCCTTTGAAATGCACATATCCTACAAAGGCCTCCAGAGTAGTAGCCACTTCTTTCTTATCTTGCCAGCTCAGCATGATGTCATTGGTGTAATGCAGCAGGCTGATGTTCTTTGATATGTCCAGGTGGTCTAGATCTCTTAGGACAGAAGGCAGGAGACTTAACATAGTCCTGAGTCATAATTATAAATAAATATTGTTATGTACCCCATGAATGCAAACTGTTTCTGATCCTCTTTTCTAATTTGAATGGAAAAGAACACATTTGCCAAATCAATGGCGATATACCACATACCTGAGGTCTTATTAATTTGTTTCAGCAATAATACCACATCCAGTGCTGCAGCTGCAACTGGGGCTGCTGCTTAATTAAGTCTGTCACAGAACAGTCATTCTCCATGATTCATCCAGTTTCTACAGAGGCCAGATTATTGAATTAAATGAAGGCATAAATGGAATCACCACACCTATATATTTGGGGTCTTTAAAGGTTGAACTAATAATCTCTGCCATCTCCTCCAGAATATAATATTTAAACATTTTATAGATGCAAAATTCACAAAACATAAATTAATCATTTAAAAGCAATTAAACGACATTCAGTACATTCACAATGATGTGCAACCAACATATCTAGCTTAACATATTCCTAACACTCTAAATTAAAATATATTAAGCAGTTCTCCTCATTTTACCTTCTCCCTCAACTCCTGGTAAGCAACAATATGTGTTCTGTCTCTGTGGATTTGTCTGTAAATGTATATTTCATATGAATAGAATCATAGAATATGTGACCTTATGTGTTGGAGGTTTATTCCTGTTGCAGTGTCAGCACTTCACTCCTTAATTATGGCTAAACAATATTCCGTTGTTTGTATATGACACTATCCATGTGTCTGTGGTTGGACATGTGGGTTGGTTTTACCTTTTGATTATTGCAAATAGTGTTCCTGTAAACATGCATATATATGTATTTGTATGAGGGTCTATTTTCAATTTTGGGGTATATACCTAAAGGTAGAATTTCAGGGTCACCTGGCAATACCATTTTTAATTTTTGAAGAACCACCTAACCGTTTTCCACAGCAGATTAATCATTTTGCATTCCCACTATCAACGTACAAGAGTTTCAATTTCTCTATACACTTGCCAATACATATTTTTCATTTTATTTTATTTTTGACCACACTTGTGGATGTGAAGTGGTATCTCTTTGTAGTTTTGATGTGCATTTCTATAACGACTAATAATGTTGAACATCTCTTTAAGTGCTTATTGACCTTTGAATATCATCTTTGGAGATATGTCAATTCAAGCCTTTAGCTCATTTTCAAATTAGATTGTTTGTTTGTTGTGGAGTTGTAAGAGTTTCTTATATATTTTAGATACTAGTGCTTATTAGATATAAGATTTGCTAATATTTCTTGCATTCTGTAATCTAATAAGCACTAGTATCTAAAATATCGCTCGATATTTTTTGATGCACAATGCTTTTGATTTCAATGAGGTCCAACTTGGCTATTTTTTCTGTTTCTGTTATTGATGTCATATCTATGAGTCCATTACCTAATCCAAAGTCATGAAGATTCACCTTTACATTTGCTTCTATAAATTTTATGGTTTTAACTTTTCTAGTTAACTTGCTGATCCATTTTAAGTTAATTTTTGCATACAGTAAGATAGGATATCTAGCTTGTCTAGCACCATTTGTTAAAGAAACTATTCTAATTGAATTATGATATCTTGTCAAACATCAGTTAGCCATACATATGTGGCGTATTAGTTTTCTAGGACTGCAGTAGCAAAATACCATGAACTCGGTGGCTTATAATATGAGAAATTTACTGTCTCACAGTTCTGGAGGTTAGACATCTTAAATCAAGGTGTCGGCAGGGCCCTAGTTCCTTTAAAAGCTATACAGGAATCCTATCTTGACTTTTTCCAGCTTCTAGTGGTTTCCTGCAATCACTGGCATTCCTTGGTTGCAGCTGCATAACTCCAGTCTCTGTATTCATCATTACTTAGTGTTCAGACATGGTGTACAGAACACATGGTTTTCTGTGTGTCTGTGTTTTCATATGGTTGTCTTATAAGAATACTAGTAATATTGGATGACTACCTACCCTACTCCAGTATGACCTTATCTTAACTATATCTGCAGCAATACTATGATATGATTTAGCTGTGTCTTTACCCAAATCTTATCTTGAACTGTAATCCCCATGATCCTTAGATGTTTAGGGAGACCTGCTGGGAGGTGATTGGATCATGGGCGTGGCTTCTCCCATACTTTTCTCATGATAGTGAATGAGTTCTCACAAGATCTGATGGTTTTATAAGGGGCTCTTCCCTCTTCACTCCACACTCTTCTCTCTCTTGCGTGCCCCCATGTAAGATGTGCCTCTTCCCCTTCCACCTTGATTATAAGTTTCTTGAGGCCTTGAAATTTCTATGGAACTGTGAATCAAACTCCCTTTTTTTAAAATTACCATATCTCTGGTATGTTTTTATAGCAGTGAATGGATTCATACACCCTATTTCAAAAAAATAATCACATCTGGAGGAAATAGGGACTAGTACTTTAACATATTTTTCTTTATTAGGGGAGGATACATCAAAATTCATATAGGCTTATTTCTGGATGTACATTGGTCTATATGACTGTTCTATGCTAGCATCATGGTGTTTTGGTTAATTTTATGTGAATCCTCTATGTTTGTTCTTATTTTTTAAGATTATTTGGCTGTTCAGGGGCTCTCACAATTAAATATAAATTTGATGTTTCGCTTTTTTATTTCTGCAAAGTGACTGCTGGAATTTTGATAGGGATTTCATTGACTCTGTAGATTACTTTGAATGTTATCTTAACAATATTAAGTCATCCAATCTATGAAAATGAGATGTTTTACCATTTATTTAGTTATTTTTTAACTTCTTTCAAAAATGTTTTTTAGTTTTCAGTGTACAAGTTTTCCACATCCTTGCTTTAATTTATTCCATTGTGTAGAGCACAACTGAGTTTTTTTGTATGTTGATCTTATATCCTGCAACATTGCTGAATTTATTGACTAGCTCTAATAGCTGTTAGGTGGATTCTTTGGAATTTTTTTTCTATGTAGAATGATGTCATCTCTGAATACACACACTTTTACTTTTCCCTTCCCAATTTAGATGCATCTATTTATTTATTTTTTTTTTTACTAGAACTTCTAGTCCAATGTTGGATATCACTGGTGAAAGTAGACATTTTTGTCTTGTTCCTGATATTAGGGGGAGGCATTTTAATCTTTCACCATTGAGTATGATGTCAACTGTGAGTACAGTATTGTTTTGTTACACTATTTTGGGTGAAGGAGAGTTTTTTCATAGCTTTTCATTTGACCCTCACCTCTATGATAGTTCTTAATTCACAGACCAGGGACCCAATGTATAAGTCACTCTACCATGTTTATAAATTTCAATTAAGCATTGGAGTCTGGGAAAATAATTGTTTGTGGGCCTAAAAGTAGATAAGTGGGCCCTCTCTGAGACAGAATTTAGTCACAACCCCAGTTGTTACGGAAAGCTCTCACTTTAACAGAAGAGTCATGATGACACTTTACATTTCAAAGTAGTAGGGATACAAGGTTATTTACAGGATACATTTAAATGTGTATTTTAGATAAATAAATTTTAAGTATATGTATGTCCCATGCAATTTTGGGGACATAGTTATACTAAATAATTTATATGTTGTTCATTTGAAATGCAGTTTTAACTGAGCATTTTATATTAAGTCTGGGGGATTCAACACAGCAATTACTTGTCATAAAATTGTGGAGTCTTTCATCCTAGGAATGGGGCTACCCTTTCAGCCAATGGGTTCCAATTCTGAAAATCAGTGGGATGACAATCTTCAGTCACTTATTTCTCCTTCTTGCTTTATTTTTTTCAATTTGGTATTATATATGTTAAGCATCATCCCTATTGACTGTCCAGTTCTAGCAACCATATTTCTAATTCCCTGTGAAAAATCCCCATAGCTATTCATGTGATCTTGCCAGGCATCATGAGAATTGCAATCTCCTGGATTCTGGTGATCAAGAGACATGATCTATTACTTCAGTGCTTCATAATCATCATAGATGTTAATGAACATAGCTCTGTAATCACTTCTCTGACCATCACCCTTGGGTCTGCAGAGAGCCACACCTTAACTTTTTAGTAATTCTGGTGTTCCCCAAAAGCATCCTTTTGGTCTTGTGAATGATGTGCCTTCTAGCCCTCTTTGGCAACACAGTTTTCTAGTGAGTGTTTTGGCTTTACATAATATATCCATTCTAGTATTATACTTACCTCAGTCCATTTATTCTTTTCTCTAATGTCTTGAGTATATACTTGAACAACTTAAGATTTTCTGCCTCAAGGTTCATCTCTCTCTGCTTTTTGTTCAGTCTTCAGTTTAGACAAAAATCTCCTTGAGAAGAACCAGGTTATTTTTGTGTTAACTTCAGCACTTGACATGGTGACTTTAACATAAGCTTTCTTTATATCTCTTCATACTTAGTTCAAAATTATGCCTAGATTTGTCATAATGTAATATGGACTGATTCAAGATCATTACCACTTTTGAATGTCCTTAAAATCACCTTTTTATCCTTTAATATTAAAAGCGGTAAGAGTCTGGCCCATTCATATATATTTCTAACTATGAAAGTTTTTCAAAAGGATAATTGGAAATTTCTAAGGTATCTGATTTATTAGAATTTTAACATCTTGGGTCTAGAAATAGCTCTAGAATCTCACTTTCCTACTTCTACCAGTGCAGGATTCCTTTTGGCACTGCTCCTCATAGCTGACAGTTCTACTTGCATTTTTCCAGTGACAAGAAGAACAGTTCTTCAAAAGGTTCATGCTGTGTGGTTAGGTATTATTAATTGTTACAACACTTTTCCTTAAAATGTGACAAACTTTAACATATTGCAACTTGATGTTATTCAACCTAGTTTTGCCCTTTAAAGTTATACTGCATGAGGATATTCGTTTTCTTTATGGTAGTGCTTCAGATGTAGAACAACACAATGACTTTCCTATGTATCCAAACTAAGTCATTATCTTACCAATAGCTCCTTCTCATTTCTACCTGGGATTTAAATATTTCACCCTCCAGATTACCCTTCTCTAACAAAACTTCAGTTCTCAGTATTCTTAAAATGTAGGACTCCAAGTAAGACTAAATAAATACTCAACTATAACAAAAACAAAGAAAAGTCATTATTTGTACATCTTGACTTTAATAACAAAGCCCTAGTTGCTAACTTATTTTTAAGAAGCCTCACTTAAATCAAGTCCCCTCAATAAACTATCATTTATTCCTACAGAATTGACATGATCAACCCCTAAGGAGAGCTCCAAGTCTCTGCATGCAAATTAAGGTGATAGTTCCCTTAATTTGATAGTTCCCCCAATGGGGAAGCATATTATTGGGGTTTCCAAGTCCACACAATAAATCTTACAATACCTTATAAGGAAAATGTATCATCTTACCATCTGCTTGCATAAATCACATTGCATCTTATTTGAAATGGACCCTAATCTTGTGTCAACTCCTAAGTTGTTCTTTTAGAATATCATGTTGGCTTATCTTTACTCTGTATCTAACCAAGATAATAAATTGTCATTACTAACATCCTCATATTTTTATCCATCCAGAATTTCTTTGTAGTTCACACAATGTGTGTGTGTGTGTGTGTGTGTGTGTAAGAGAGATAGAGAATGTGTTAGCCTATAGAGAAAAAATTAATTTCTATATGTAGTTACAAATTGCTATAAAATAAGACTACACGGAGTTTCTTCAAACTATACATCAGAAGTTTTATATTTGTTTATTATCTGATTTTATGTCCTTAAAAAGCAAAGTGATTATTTTTTATGCTTATTTTGGATGAGGCTTGAGGCCTAAGAGTTGTGATGTCTCTCAAAGACATAACTGATAGTTTTGGGAGAATGTGAACTCACATATAGTAAAGGAACTGTTAGCAGTTGGAGGAATGAGATGTTGGGCAGCTTTGGGGGATTAATTTCTCAGATATCCTCACATGTAGTAACAATTGCTTCTCATTGTCTGTTCTTATCTACAGAAGACTTGAGCAGAATTACTCCAATCTTTTATAAGAATACTGAGAGTGAATCAGCATTTGAGTAATGTATGTCATCATCAGTATAAAATAATAAAGAATATAGAGAAAATCAGCTCAGGACAGTGTAAAGCTTATTTTCTGTAAGGATGTGATAAGAAGCAGAGGGAGTCCTTCCTGTGTGATATATCAAGGTGATAATGTGTCCCATTAGGACAGTTTGTTTTATATTTCTTAAAATAGATATGACTAAGGAAATGACAGATGGAGGTCAGGAAAAAATTCATGAAGTCCTTCACCTTATATTCATAAATCAATGACTTGGTCCCAGAGAGTTGGCTAAAAATATATTTCTCTTTCAGATGAAGGAGATTAGGTTATGAAAAGAAGAATGTGTTGACTGAAATAACTGAGAACATCATCTCTGTCATTAACATTATACGACAGCATTACATGAAACACAGAGAAAGTGAATTTTCTTCTTTCACTCATACTTTTCCAGAAACACAAAGATATATCTCACATACACACACACACACACACACACAAAAAAAAACATGCACACATACAGATGTTGACTTTATAGTTGAAACCACATAAGTTTATAGTCAAAAAATAATTGGGTTCAGTTAAGTGTTTGACCCCAGGGAGGGAGACAGTTAAAGAAAAAATAATTTAAATGAAAATATACCATGTATTTTCATAGGGGAAGAATTAGAAGTATTTAGAAGGGATTATGTTGAAACAATACTAATCCCTGAAAATGTATGTGTTAGATATTTCTCATTCTAAGAGGTCAACACCAGCATCAATTCCCAAAATATATCAGCATATAAAATGGCAATCTTGGGTTGAGAATGCAATCTTTGAAGTTCAGTGTGAAATCCTGATTTTTTTTTTTTAAATAATTACTTTTGAGATATAACTGTAACCTTTTAAACTTATAATCAGGTACAACCTAAACTATAATGAAGGCACTTAACATGTCAGGAAACAAGGAGAAAGAGTTCAAATGGCAAGGCAGCATTGTGAATGTCTAGTGAGATTTGCACTCTTGCTTCTATTTTTCATTGCATTCCATAAGTGTCACAGAAAAAAAAATATTTTAAAGAAATATATTCTACAGCTTATCATTCATGTTGGAGAAAACTTGTTTAATGCTTTTGTTGGCCATGATACTGAAAATAAGTCTTGATTGAAGCAAGCACAGTCATATATTGAAGTACACAAATAGACACGTTTGCTCGGTTTATTCACCAGCCTTGCTGCAGGAATGCAAATGAGCTTTTCCAGGCCCAGTTTCAAGCTGTCAAGTGACAAAAGAGGGAGGGGGCAGAAAAAAAAATCGATTCAGTTAACCTAGCACAGAAGTCTACAGATTAATTACATTTAAATAAACTGAAAACAATGTGTTTTGGGGTTGGCAACTTGAAAGATTGGTGCCTGCAATACTCCTTAATATTATGTAAACAAATGGAGCCTAATTAATTGCAGAAACAGCAGTCACCATACCTGTAAAAGATGTCGAGCAAGGTTTTTTGCTTTCCTTTCAAATAAATGAAGTGGGTACTGAAGACAGGAGCCTTTTTGCAGCTGCAGGAAGAATTTATATATTACTTACCAAATGGTGACAGATTGGCATTGTGACTTCAAATGCCAAGTAGGCATCACTATACCTATTTTTTCTGCTGTGATTCCAGAATCCAAAATGCAAAAGTAACTAGTTAGGCAGGTTGAACCTTCATGCTATGCCTACATTTTGCAAGAGAGACATGATGGCTGAGCCTTCTGAGTATGTGGAATATCATCAATGTTTTTGATTCACTTGGATAGATTAAGCCCAATTTAATACCCAGTTGTTATACAGCCATTAATTCCATAAATTGAAAAAATGTTTTAAAGATTATTTTGATTCTTTACCCAATTCTGACTCAAATGTAGGGCAATTTATTTGTCTATCATCCACTGGTTGCTGAAGATCCAAGGAAGCCTAGCCCTGTGAGCTAGAATTAAAAAGAAAGGTAAGGTTGAGTTGTTTGAAATTCAATGGAAAAGACCTGAAAGTATGAAACTTTAGAAAAGGGCAGCCCAGCTTCAGGCAAAGTAGCAAAG